>NC_136073.1:879528670-880728670 GCF_964261635.1 Lissotriton helveticus
TTTAACCTTTACGGTCTCATAGAGGTAGGTTAAAAACGGCCTCCCTTTCACCCCTTACAGCCGTCCCTGTCCTCCAAAATGTATTTAAGAATTTTGAAATGTGTTCAAAACTGACTCCAATTTGGGGAGTGGCCGTACACCGAGAAAGATGGCAGCAAACTAAGGTCACAAAGTTAATAAACAATTTTAATGCTGGAGCAGAGGCAATAGTGTATGGTCCAATCCTGAATGTCTTACGGCAAATAGCTACGTAAATTCTTTTTTCGATTCTCTGTAGGTCAGGGATGAGAAATTGTAAGAAAATGATTAAACTTTTAACCATTACTGTCTCATAGACGTAGGTTAAAAACGGCCTCCCTTTCACCCCTTACAGCCGTCCCTGTCCTCCAAAATGTATTTAAGAATTTTGAAATGTGTTCAAAACTGACTCCAATTTGGGGAGTGGCCGTACACCGAGAAAGAGAAATTGTAAGAAAATGATTCAACTTTTAACCTTTACTGTCTCATAGACGTAGGTTAAAAACGGCCTCCCTTTCACCCCTTACAGCCGTCCCTGTCCTCCAAAATGTATTTAAGAATTTTGAAATGTGTTCAAAACTGACTCCAATTTGGGGAGTGGCCGTACACCGAGAAAGATGGCAGCAAACAAAGGTCACAAAGTTAATAAACAATTTTAATGCTGGCGCAGAGGCAATAGTGTATGGTCCAATCCTGAATGTCTTACGGCAAATAGCTACGTAAATTCTTTTTTCGATTCTCTGTAGGTCAGGGATGAGAAATTGTAAGAAAATGATTCAACTTTTAACCTTTACTGTCTCATAGACGTAGGTTAAAAACGGCCTCCCTTTTACCCCTTACAGCCGTCCCTGTCCTCCAAAATGTATTTAAGAATTTTGAAATGTGTTCAAAACTGACTCCAATTTGGGGAGTGGCCGTACACCGAGAAAGAGAAATTGTAAGAAAATGATTCAACTTTTAACCTTTACTGTCTCATAGACGTAGGTTAAAAACAGCCTCCCTTTCACCCCTTACAGCCGTCCCTGTCCTCCAAAATGTATTTAAGAATTTTGAAATGTGTTCAAAACTGACTCCAATTTGGGGAGTGGCCGTACACCGAGAAAGATGGCAGCAAACTAAGATCACAAAGTTAATAAACAATTTTAATGCTGGAGCAGAGGCAATAGTGTATGGTCCAATCCTGAATGTCTTACGGCAAATAGCTACGTAAATTCTTTTTTCGATTCTCTGTAGGTCAGGGATGAGAAATTGTATGAAAATTATTCAACTTTTAACCTTTACTGTCTCATAGACGTAGGTTAAAAACGGCCTCCCTTTCACCCCTTACAGCCGTCCCTGTCCTCCAAAACGTATTTAAGAATTTTAAATGTGTTCAAAACTGACTCCAATTTGGGGAGTGGCCGTACACCGAGAAAGAGAAATTGTAAGAAAATGATTCAACTTTTAACCTTTACTGTCTCATAGACGTAGGTTAAAAACGGCCTCCCTTTCACCCCTTACAGCCGTCCCTATCCTCCAAAATGTATTTAAGAATTTTGAAATGTGTTCAAAACTGACTCCAATTTGGGGAGTGGCCGTACACCGAGAAAGATGGCAGCAAACTAAGGTCACAAAGTTAATAAACAATTTTAATGCTGGCGCAGAGGCAATAGTGTATGGTCCAATCCTGAATGTCTTACGGCAAATAGCTACGTAAATTCTTTTTTCGATTCTCTGTAGGTCAGGGATGAGAAATTGTAAGAAAATGATTCAACTTTTAACCTTTACTGTCTCATAGACGTAGGTTAAAAACGGCCTCCCTTTCACCCCTTACAGCCGTCCCTGTCCTCCAAAATGTATTTAAGAATTTTGAAATGTGTTCAAAACTGACTCCAATTTGGGGAGTGGCCGTACACCGAGAAAGAGAAATTGTAAGAAAATGATTCAACTTTTAACCTTTACTGTTTCATAGACGTAGGTTAAAAACGGCCTCCCTTTCACCCCTTACAGCCGTCCCTGTCCTCCAAAATGTATTTAAGAAGTTTGAAATGTGTTCAAAACTGACTCCAATTTGGGGAGTGGCAGTACACAGAGAAAGAGAAATTGTAAGAAAATGATTCAACTTTTAACCTTTACTGTCTCATAGACGTAGGTTAAAAACGGCCTCCCTTTCACCCCTTACAGCCGTCCCTGTCCTCCAAAATGTATTTAAGAATTTTGAAATGTGTTCAAAACTGACTCCAATTTGGGGAGTGGCCATACACCGAGAAAGATGGCAGCAAACTAAGGTCACAAAGTTAATAAACAATTTTAATGCTGGAGCAGAGGCAATAGTGTATGGTCCAATCCTGAATCTCTTACGGCAAATAGCTACGTAAATTCTTTTTTCGATTCTCTGTAGGTCAGGGATGAGAAATTGTAAGAAAATGATTCAACTTTTAACCTTTACTGTCTCATAGACGTAGGTTAAAAACGGCCTCCCTTTCACCCCTTACAGCCGTCCCTGTCCTCCAAAATGTATTTAAGAATTTTGAAATGTGTTCAAAACTGACTCCAATTTGGGGAGTGGCTGTACACCGAGAAAGAGAAATTGTAAGAATATGATTAAACTTTTAACCTTTACTGTCTCATAGACGTAGGTTAAAAGCGGCCTCCCTTTCACCCCTTACAGCCGTCCCTATCCTCCAAAATGTATTTAAGAATTTTGAAATGTGTTCAAAACTGACTCCAATTTGGGGAGTGGCCGTACACCGAGAAAGATGGCAGCAAACTAAGGTCACAAAGTTAATAAACAATTTTAATGCTGGAGCAGAGGCAATAGTGTATGGTCCAATCCTGAATGTCTTACGGCAAATAGCTACGTAAATTCTTTTTTCGATTCTCTGTAGGTCAGGGATGAGAAATTGTAAGAAAATGATTCAACTTTTAACCTTTACTGTCTCATAGACGTAGGTTAAAAACGGCCTCCCTTTCACCCCTTACAGCCGTCCCTGTCCTCCAAAATGTATTTAAGAATTTTGAAATGTGTTCAAAACTGACACCAATTTGGGGAGTGGCCGTACAACGAGAAAGATGGCAGCAAACTAAGGTCACAAAGTTAATAAACAATTTTAATGCTGGCGCAGAGGCAATAGTGTATGGTCCAATCCTGAATGTCTTATGGCAAATAGCTACGTAAATTCTTTTTTAGATTCTCTGTAGGTCAGGGATGAGAAATTGTAATAAAATGATTCAACTTTTAACCTTTACTGTCTCATAGACGTAGGTTAAAAACGGCCTCCCTTTCACCCCTTACAGCCGTCCCTGTCCTCCAAAATGTATTTAAGAATTTTGAAATGTGTTCAAAACTGACTCCAATTTGGGGAGTGGCCGTACACCGAGAAAGAGAAATTGTAAGAATATGATTAAACTTTTAACCTTTACTGTCTCATAGACGTAGGTTAAAAACGGCCTCCCTTTCACCCCTTACAGCCGTCCCTATCCTCCAAAATGTATTTAAGAATTTTGAAATGTGTTCAAAACTGACTCCAATTTGGGGAGTGGCCATACACCGAGAAAGATGGCAGCAAACTAAGGTCACAAAGTTAATAAACAGTTTTAATGCTGGCGCAGAGGCAATAGTGTATGTTCCAATCCTGAATGTCTTATGGCAAATAGCTACGTAAATTCTTTTTTCGATTCTCTGTAGGTCAGGGATGAGAAATTGTAATAAAATGATTCAACTTTTAACCTTTACTGTCTCATAGACGTAGGTTAAAAACGGCCTCCCTTTCACCCCTTACAGCCGTCCCTGTCCTCCAAAATGTATTTAAGAATTTTGAAATGTGTTCAAAACTGACTCCAATTTGGGGAGTGGCCGTACACCGAGAAAGATGGCAGCAAACAAAGGTCACAAAGTTAATAAACAATTTTAATGCTGGCGCAGAGGCAATAGTGTATGGTCCAATCCTGAATGTCTTACGGCAAATAGCTACGTAAATTCTTTTTTCGATTCTCTGTAGGTCAGGGATGAGAAATTGTAAGAAAATGATTCAACTTTTAACCTTTACTGTCTCATAGACGTAGGTTAAAAACGGCCTCCCTTTCACCCCTTACAGCCGTCCCTGTCCTCCAAAATGTATTTAAGAATTTATAAATGTGTTCAAAACTGACTCCAATTTGGGGAGTGGCCGTACACCGAGAAAGAGAAATTGTAAGAAAATGATTCAACTTTTAACCTTTACTGTCTCATAGACGTAGGTTAAAAACGGCCTCCCTTTCACCCCTTACAGCCGTCCCTGTCCTCCAAAATGTATTTAAGAATTTTGAAATGTGTTCAAAACTGACTCCAATTTGGGGAGTGGCCGTACACCGAGAAAGATGGCAGCAAACTAAGATCACAAAGTTAATAAACAATTTTAATGCTGGAGCAGAGGCAATAGTGTATGGTCCAATTCTGAATCTCTTACGGCAAATAGCTACGTAAATTCTTTTTTTGATTCTCTGTAGGTCAGGGATGAGAAATTGTAAGAAAATGATTCAACTTTTAACCTTTACTGTCTCATAGACGTAGGTTAAAAACGGCCTCCCTTTCACCCCTTAAAGCCGTCCCTGTCCTCCAAAATGTATTTAAGAATTTTGAAATGTGTTCAAAACTGACTCCAATTTGGGGAGTGGCCGTACACCGAGAAAGAGAAATTGTAAGAAAATGATTCAACTTTTAACCTTTACTGTCTCATAGACGTAGGTTAAAAACGGCCTCCCTTTCACCCCTTACAGCCGTCCCTATCCTCCGAAATGTATTTAAGAATTTTGAAATGTGTTCAAAACTGACTCCAATTTGGGGAGTGGCCGTAAACCGAGAAAGATGGCAGCAAACTAAGGTCACAAAGTTAATAAACAATTTTAATGCTGGAGCAGAGGCAATAGTGTATGGTCCAATCCTGAATGTCTTACGGCAAATAGCTACATAAATTCTTTTTTCGATTCTCTGTAGGTCAGGGATGAGAAATTGTAAGAAAATGATTCAACTTTTAACCTTTACTGTCTCATAGACATAGGTTAAAAACGGCCTCCCTTTCACCCCTTACAGCCGTCCCTGTCCTCCAAAATGTATTTAAGAATTTTGAAATGTGTTCAAAACTGACACCAATTTGGGGAGTGGCCGTACACCGAGAAAGATGGCAGCAAACTAAGGTCACAAAGTTAATAAACAATTTTAATGCTGGCGCAGAGGCAATAGTGTATGGTCCAATCCTGAATGTCTTATGGCAAATAGCTACGTAAATTCTTTTTTAGATTCTCTGTAGGTCAGGGATGAGAAATTGTAATAAAATGATTCAACTTTTAACCTTTACTGTCTCATAGACGTAGGTTAAAAACGGCCTCCCTTTCACCCCTTACAGCCGTCCCTGTCCTCCAAAATGTATTTAAGAATTTTGAAATGTGTTCAAAACTGACTCCAATTTGGGGAGTGGCCGTACACCGAGAAAGAGAAATTGTAAGAATATGATTAAACTTTTAACCTTTACTGTCTCATAGACGTAGGTTAAAAACGGCCTCCCTTTCACCCCTTACAGCCGTCCCTATCCTCCAAAATGTATTTAAGAATTTTGAAATGTGTTCAAAACTGACTCCAATTTGGGGAGTGGCCATACACCGAGAAAGATGGCAGCAAACTAAGGTCACAAAGTTAATAAACAGTTTTAATGCTGGCGCAGAGGCAATAGTGTATGTTCCAATCCTGAATGTCTTATGGCAAATAGCTACGTAAATTCTTTTTTCGATTCTCTGTAGGTCAGGGATGAGAAATTGTAATAAAATGATTCAACTTTTAACCTTTACTGTCTCATAGACGTAGGTTAAAAACGGCCTCCCTTTCACCCCTTACAGCCGTCCCTGTCCTCCAAAATGTATTTAAGAATTTTGAAATGTGTTCAAAACTGACTCCAATTTGGGGAGTGGCCGTACACCGAGAAAGATGGCAGCAAACAAAGGTCACAAAGTTAATAAACAATTTTAATGCTGGCGCAGAGGCAATAGTGTATGGTCCAATCCTGAATGTCTTACGGCAAATAGCTACGTAAATTCTTTTTTCGATTCTCTGTAGGTCAGGGATGAGAAATTGTAAGAAAATGATTCAACTTTTAACCTTTACTGTCTCATAGACGTAGGTTAAAAACGGCCTCCCTTTCACCCCTTACAGCCGTCCCTGTCCTCCAAAATGTATTTAAGAATTTATAAATGTGTTCAAAACTGACTCCAATTTGGGGAGTGGCCGTACACCGAGAAAGAGAAATTGTAAGAAAATGATTCAACTTTTAACCTTTACTGTCTCATAGACGTAGGTTAAAAACGGCCTCCCTTTCACCCCTTACAGCCGTCCCTATCCTCCAAAATGTATTTAAGAATTTTGAAATGTGTTCAAAACTGACTCCAATTTGGGGAGTGGCCATACACCGAGAAAGATGGCAGCAAACTAAGGTCACAAAGTTAATAAACAGTTTTAATGCTGGCGCAGAGGCAATAGTGTATGTTCCAATCCTGAATGTCTTATGGCAAATAGCTACGTAAATTCTTTTTTCGATTCTCTGTAGGTCAGGGATGAGAAATTGTAATAAAATGATTCAACTTTTAACCTTTACTGTCTCATAGACGTAGGTTAAAAACGGCCTCCCTTTCACCCCTTACAGCCGTCCCTGTCCTCCAAAATGTATTTAAGAATTTTGAAATGTGTTCAAAACTGACTCCAATTTGGGGAGTGGCCGTACACCGAGAAAGATGGCAGCAAACAAAGGTCACAAAGTTAATAAACAATTTTAATGCTGGCGCAGAGGCAATAGTGTATGGTCCAATCCTGAATGTCTTACGGCAAATAGCTACGTAAATTCTTTTTTCGATTCTCTGTAGGTCAGGGATGAGAAATTGTAAGAAAATGATTCAACTTTTAACCTTTACTGTCTCATAGACGTAGGTTAAAAACGGCCTCCCTTTCACCCCTTACAGCCGTCCCTGTCCTCCAAAATGTATTTAAGAATTTATAAATGTGTTCAAAACTGACTCCAATTTGGGGAGTGGCCGTACACCGAGAAAGAGAAATTGTAAGAAAATGATTCAACTTTTAACCTTTACTGTCTCATAGACGTAGGTTAAAAACGGCCTCCCTTTCACCCCTTACAGCCGTCCCTGTCCTCCAAAATGTATTTAAGAATTTTGAAATGTGTTCAAAACTGACTCCAATTTGGGGAGTGGCCGTACACCGAGAAAGATGGCAGCAAACTAAGATCACAAAGTTAATAAACAATTTTAATGCTGGAGCAGAGGCAATAGTGTATGGTCCAATTCTGAATCTCTTACGGCAAATAGCTACGTAAATTCTTTTTTTGATTCTCTGTAGGTCAGGGATGAGAAATTGTAAGAAAATGATTCAACTTTTAACCTTTACTGTCTCATAGACGTAGGTTAAAAACGGCCTCCCTTTCACCCCTTAAAGCCGTCCCTGTCCTCCAAAATGTATTTAAGAATTTTGAAATGTGTTCAAAACTGACTCCAATTTGGGGAGTGGCCGTACACCGAGAAAGAGAAATTGTAAGAAAATGATTCAACTTTTAACCTTTACTGTCTCATAGACGTAGGTTAAAAACGGCCTCCCTTTCACCCCTTACAGCCGTCCCTATCCTCCGAAATGTATTTAAGAATTTTGAAATGTGTTCAAAACTGACTCCAATTTGGGGAGTGGCCGTAAACCGAGAAAGATGGCAGCAAACTAAGGTCACAAAGTTAATAAACAATTTTAATGCTGGAGCAGAGGCAATAGTGTATGGTCCAATCCTGAATGTCTTACGGCAAATAGCTACATAAATTCTTTTTTCGATTCTCTGTAGGTCAGGGATGAGAAATTGTAAGAAAATGATTCAACTTTTAACCTTTACTGTCTCATAGACATAGGTTAAAAACGGCCTCCCTTTCACCCCTTACAGCCGTCCCTGTCCTCCAAAATGTATTTAAGAATTTTGAAATGTGTTCAAAACTGACACCAATTTGGGGAGTGGCCGTACACCGAGAAAGATGGCAGCAAACTAAGGTCACAAAGTTAATAAACAATTTTAATGCTGGCGCAGAGGCAATAGTGTATGGTCCAATCCTGAATGTCTTATGGCAAATAGCTACGTAAATTCTTTTTTAGATTCTCTGTAGGTCAGGGATGAGAAATTGTAATAAAATGATTCAACTTTTAACCTTTACTGTCTCATAGACGTAGGTTAAAAACGGCCTCCCTTTCACCCCTTACAGCCGTCCCTGTCCTCCAAAATGTATTTAAGAATTTTGAAATGTGTTCAAAACTGACTCCAATTTGGGGAGTGGCCGTACACCGAGAAAGAGAAATTGTAAGAATATGATTAAACTTTTAACCTTTACTGTCTCATAGACGTAGGTTAAAAACGGCCTCCCTTTCACCCCTTACAGCCGTCCCTATCCTCCAAAATGTATTTAAGAATTTTGAAATGTGTTCAAAACTGACTCCAATTTGGGGAGTGGCCATACACCGAGAAAGATGGCAGCAAACTAAGGTCACAAAGTTAATAAACAGTTTTAATGCTGGCGCAGAGGCAATAGTGTATGTTCCAATCCTGAATGTCTTATGGCAAATAGCTACGTAAATTCTTTTTTCGATTCTCTGTAGGTCAGGGATGAGAAATTGTAATAAAATGATTCAACTTTTAACCTTTACTGTCTCATAGACGTAGGTTAAAAACGGCCTCCCTTTCACCCCTTACAGCCGTCCCTGTCCTCCAAAATGTATTTAAGAATTTTGAAATGTGTTCAAAACTGACTCCAATTTGGGGAGTGGCCGTACACCGAGAAAGATGGCAGCAAACAAAGGTCACAAAGTTAATAAACAATTTTAATGCTGGCGCAGAGGCAATAGTGTATGGTCCAATCCTGAATGTCTTACGGCAAATAGCTACGTAAATTCTTTTTTCGATTCTCTGTAGGTCAGGGATGAGAAATTGTAAGAAAATGATTCAACTTTTAACCTTTACTGTCTCATAGACGTAGGTTAAAAACGGCCTCCCTTTCACCCCTTACAGCCGTCCCTGTCCTCCAAAATGTATTTAAGAATTTATAAATGTGTTCAAAACTGACTCCAATTTGGGGAGTGGCCGTACACCGAGAAAGAGAAATTGTAAGAAAATGATTCAACTTTTAACCTTTACTGTCTCATAGACGTAGGTTAAAAACGGCCTCCCTTTCACCCCTTACAGCCGTCCCTGTCCTCCAAAATGTATTTAAGAATTTTGAAATGTGTTCAAAACTGACTCCAATTTGGGGAGTGGCCGTACACCGAGAAAGATGGCAGCAAACTAAGATCACAAAGTTAATAAACAATTTTAATGCTGGAGCAGAGGCAATAGTGTATGGTCCAATTCTGAATCTCTTACGGCAAATAGCTACGTAAATTCTTTTTTTGATTCTCTGTAGGTCAGGGATGAGAAATTGTAAGAAAATGATTCAACTTTTAACCTTTACTGTCTCATAGACGTAGGTTAAAAACGGCCTCCCTTTCACCCCTTAAAGCCGTCCCTGTCCTCCAAAATGTATTTAAGAATTTTGAAATGTGTTCAAAACTGACTCCAATTTGGGGAGTGGCCGTACACCGAGAAAGAGAAATTGTAAGAAAATGATTCAACTTTTAACCTTTACTGTCTCATAGACGTAGGTTAAAAACGGCCTCCCTTTCACCCCTTACAGCCGTCCCTATCCTCCGAAATGTATTTAAGAATTTTGAAATGTGTTCAAAACTGACTCCAATTTGGGGAGTGGCCGTACACCGAGAAAGATGGCAGCAAACTAAGGTCACAAAGTTAATAAACAATTTTAATGCTGGAGCAGAGGCAATAGTGTATGGTCCAATCCTGAATGTCTTACGGCAAATAGCTACGTAAATTCTTTTTTCGATTCTCTGTAGGTCAGGGATGAGAAATTGTAAGAAAATGATTAAACTTTTAACCATTACTGTCTCATAGACGTAGGTTAAAAACGGCCTCCCTTTCACCCCTTACAGCCGTCCCTGTCCTCCAAAATGTATTTAAGAATTTTGAAATGTGTTCAAAACTGACTCCAATTTGGGGAGTGGCCGTACACCGAGAAAGAGAAATTGTAAGAAAATGATTCAACTTTTAACCTTTACTGTCTCATAGACGTAGGTTAAAAACGGCCTCCCTTTCACCCCTTACAGCCGTCCCTGTCCTCCAAAATGTATTTAAGAATTTTGAAATGTGTTCAAAACTGACTCCAATTTGGGGAGTGGCCGTACACCGAGAAAGAGAAATTGTAAGAATATGATTAAACTTTTAACCTTTACTGTCTCATAGACGTAGGTTAAAAACGGCCTCCCTTTCACCCCTTACAGCCGTCCCTATCCTCCAAAATGTATTTAAGAATTTTGAAATGTGTTCAAAACTGACTCCAATTTGGGGAGTGGCCATACACCGAGAAAGATGGCAGCAAACTAAGGTCACAAAGTTAATAAACAGTTTTAATGCTGGCGCAGAGGCAATAGTGTATGTTCCAATCCTGAATGTCTTATGGCAAATAGCTACGTAAATTCTTTTTTCGATTCTCTGTAGGTCAGGGATGAGAAATTGTAATAAAATGATTCAACTTTTAACCTTTACTGTCTCATAGACGTAGGTTAAAAACAGCCTCCCTTTCACCCCTTACAGCCGTCCCTGTCCTCCAAAATGTATTTAAGAATTTTGAAATGTGTTCAAAACTGACTCCAATTTGGGGAGTGGCCGTACACCGAGAAAGATGGCAGCAAACAAAGGTCACAAAGTTAATAAACAATTTTAATGCTGGCGCAGAGGCAATAGTGTATGGTCCAATCCTGAATGTCTCACGGCAAATAGCTACGTAAATTCTTTTTTCGATTCTCTGTAGGTCAGGGATGAGAAATTGTAAGAAAATGATTCAACTTTTAACCTTTACTGTCTCATAGACGTAGGTTAAAAACGGCCTCCCTTTCACCCCTTACAGCCGTCCCTGTCCTCCAAAATGTATTTAAGAATTTTGAAATGTGTTCAAAACTGACTCCAATTTGGGGAGTGGCCGTACACCGAGAAAGAGAAATTGTAAGAAAATGATTCAACTTTTAACCTTTACTGTCTCATAGACGTAGGTTAAAAACAGCCTCCCTTTCACCCCTTACAGCCGTCCCTGTCCTCCAAAATGTATTTAAGAATTTTGAAATGTGTTCAAAACTGACTCCAATTTGGGGAGTGGCCGTACACCGAGAAAGATGGCAGCAAACTAAGATCACAAAGTTAATAAACAATTTTAATGCTGGAGCAGAGGCAATAGTGTATGGTCCAATTCTGAATCTCTTACGGCAAATAGCTACGTAAATTCTTTTTTCGATTCTCTGTAGGTCAGGGATGAGAAATTGTAAGAAAATGATTCAACTTTTAACCTTTACTGTCTCATAGACGTAGGTTAAAAACGGCCTCCCTTTCACCCCTTAAAGCCGTCCCTGTCCTCCAAAATGTATTTAAGAATTTTGAAATGTGTTAAAACTGACTCCAATTTGGGGAGTGGCCGTACACCGAGAAAGAGAAATTGTAAGAAAATGATTCAACTTTTAACCTTTACTGTCTCATAGACGTAGGTTAAAAACGGCCTCCCTTTCACCCCTTACAGCCGTCCCTGTCCTCCAAAATGTATTTAAGAATTTTGAAATGTGTTAAAACTGACTCCAATTTGGGGAGTGGCCGTACACCGAGAAAGATGGCAGCAAACTAAGGTCACAAAGTTAATAAACAATTTAAATGCTGGAGCGGAGGCAATAGTGTATGGTCCAATCCTGAATCTCTTACGGCAAATAGCTACGTAAATTCTTTTTTCGATTCTCTGTAGGTCAGGGATGAGAAATTGTAAGAAAATGATTCAACTTTTAACCTTTACTGTCTCATAGACGTAGGTTAAAAACGGCCTCCCTTTCACCCCTTACAGCCGTCCCTGTCCTCCAAAATGTATTTAAGAATTTTGAAATGTGTTCAAAACTGACTCCAATTTGGGGAGTGGCCGTACACCGAGAAAGAGAAATTGTAAGAAAATGATTCAACTTTTAACCTTTACTGTCTCATAGACATAGGTTAAAAACGGCCTCCCTTTCACCCCTTACAGCTGTCCCTATCCTCCAAAATGTATTTAAGAATTTTGAAATGTGTTCAAAACTGACTCCAATTTGGGGAGTGGCCGTACACCAAGAAAGATGGCAGCAAACTAAGGTCACAAAGTTAATAAACAATTTTAATGCTGGAGCAGAGGCAATAGTGTATGGTCCAATCCTGAATGTCTTACGGCAAATAGCTACGTAAATTCTTTTTTCGATTCTCTGTAGGTCAGGGATGAGAAATTGTAAGAAAATGATTCAACTTTTAACCTTTACGGTCTCATAGAGGTAGGTTAAAAACGGCCTCCCTTTCACCCCTTACAGCCGTCCCTGTCCTCCAAAATGTATTTAAGAATTTTGAAATGTGTTCAAAACTGACTCCAATTTGGGGAGTGGCCGTACACCGAGAAAGATGGCAGCAAACTAAGGTCACAAAGTTAATAAACAATTTTAATGCTGGAGCAGAGGCAATAGTGTATGGTCCAATCCTGAATGTCTTACGGCAAATAGCTACGTAAATTCTTTTTTCGATTCTCTGTAGGTCAGGGATGAGAAATTGTAAGAAAATGATTAAACTTTTAACCATTACTGTCTCATAGACGTAGGTTAAAAACGGCCTCCCTTTCACCCCTTACAGCCGTCCCTGTCCTCCAAAATGTATTTAAGAATTTTGAAATGTGTTCAAAACTGACTCCAATTTGGGGAGTGGCCGTACACCGAGAAAGAGAAATTGTAAGAAAATGATTCAACTTTTAACCTTTACTGTCTCATAGACGTAGGTTAAAAACGGCCCCCCCTTCACCCCTTACAGCCGTCCCTGTCCTCCAAAATGTATTTAAGAATTTTGAAATGTGTTCAAAACTGACTCCAATTTGGGGAGTGGCCGTACACCGAGAAAGATGGCAGCAAACAAAGGTCACAAAGTTAATAAACAATTTTAATGCTGGCGCAGAGGCAATAGTGTATGGTCCAATCCTGAATGTCTTACGGCAAATAGCTACGTAAATTCTTTTTTCGATTCTCTGTAGGTCAGGGATGAGAAATTGTAAGAAAATGATTCAACTTTTAACCTTTACTGTCTCATAGACGTAGGTTAAAAACGGCCTCCCTTTTACCCCTTACAGCCGTCCCTGTCCTCCAAAATGTATTTAAGAATTTTGAAATGTGTTCAAAACTGACTCCAATTTGGGGAGTGGCCGTACACCGAGAAAGAGAAATTGTAAGAAAATGATTCAACTTTTAACCTTTACTGTCTCATAGACGTAGGTTAAAAACAGCCTCCCTTTCACCCCTTACAGCCGTCCCTGTCCTCCAAAATGTATTTAAGAATTTTGAAATGTGTTCAAAACTGACTCCAATTTGGGGAGTGGCCGTACACCGAGAAAGATGGCAGCAAACTAAGATCACAAAGTTAATAAACAATTTTAATGCTGGAGCAGAGGCAATAGTGTATGGTCCAATCCTGAATGTCTTACGGCAAATAGCTACGTAAATTCTTTTTTCGATTCTCTGTAGGTCAGGGATGAGAAATTGTATGAAAATTATTCAACTTTTAACCTTTACTGTCTCATAGACGTAGGTTAAAAACGGCCTCCCTTTCACCCCTTACAGCCGTCCCTGTCCTCCAAAACGTATTTAAGAATTTTGAAATGTGTTCAAAACTGACTCCAATTTGGGGAGTGGCCGTACACCGAGAAAGAGAAATTGTAAGAAAATGATTCAACTTTTAACCTTTACTGTCTCATAGACGTAGGTTAAAAACGGCCTCCCTTTCACCCCTTACAGCCGTCCCTATCCTCCAAAATGTATTTAAGAATTTTGAAATGTGTTCAAAACTGACTCCAATTTGGGGAGTGGCCGTACACCGAGAAAGATGGCAGCAAACTAAGGTCACAAAGTTAATAAACAATTTTAATGCTGGCGCAGAGGCAATAGTGTATGGTCCAATCCTGAATGTCTTACGGCAAATAGCTACGTAAATTCTTTTTTCGATTCTCTGTAGGTCAGGGATGAGAAATTGTAAGAAAATGATTCAACTTTTAACCTTTACTGTCTCATAGACGTAGGTTAAAAACGGCCTCCCTTTCACCCCTTACAGCCGTCCCTGTCCTCCAAAATGTATTTAAGAATTTTGAAATGTGTTCAAAACTGACTCCAATTTGGGGAGTGGCCGTACACCGAGAAAGAGAAATTGTAAGAAAATGATTCAACTTTTAACCTTTACTGTTTCATAGACGTAGGTTAAAAACGGCCTCCCTTTCACCCCTTACAGCCGTCCCTGTCCTCCAAAATGTATTTAAGAAGTTTGAAATGTGTTCAAAACTGACTCCAATTTGGGGAGTGGCAGTACACAGAGAAAGAGAAATTGTAAGAAAATGATTCAACTTTTAACCTTTACTGTCTCATAGACGTAGGTTAAAAACGGCCTCCCTTTCACCCCTTACAGCCGTCCCTGTCCTCCAAAATGTATTTAAGAATTTTGAAATGTGTTCAAAACTGACTCCAATTTGGGGAGTGGCCGTACACCGAGAAAGATGGCAGCAAACTAAGGTCACAAAGTTAATAAACAATTTTAATGCTGGCGCAGAGGCAATACTGTATGGTCCAATCCTGAATGTCTTATGGCAAATAGCTACGTAAATTCTTTTTTCGATTCTCTGTAGGTCAGGGATGAGAAATTGTAATAAAATGATTCAACTTTTAACCTTTACTGTCTCATAGACGTAGGTTAAAAACGGCCTCCCTTTCACCCCTTACAGCCGTCCCTGTCCTCCAAAATGTATTTAAGAATTTTGAAATGTGTTCAAAACTGACTCCAATTTGGGGAGTGGCCGTACACCGAGAAAGAGAAATTGTAAGAATATGATTAAACTTTTAACCTTTACTGTCTCATAGACGTAGGTTAAAAACGGCCTCCCTTTCACCCCTTACAGCCGTCCCTATCCTCCAAAATGTATTTAAGAATTTTGAAATGTGTTCAAAACTGACTCCAATTTGGGGAGTGGCCATACACCGAGAAAGATGGCAGCAAACTAAGGTCACAAAGTTAATAAACAGTTTTAATGCTGGCGCAGAGGCAATAGTGTATGTTCCAATCCTGAATGTCTTATGGCAAATAGCTACGTAAATTCTTTTTTCGATTCTCTGTAGGTCAGGGATGAGAAATTGTAATAAAATGATTCAACTTTTAACCTTTACTGTCTCATAGACGTAGGTTAAAAACGGCCTCCCTTTCACCCCTTACAGCCGTCCCTGTCCTCCAAAATGTATTTAAGAATTTTGAAATGTGTTCAAAACTGACTCCAATTTGGGGAGTGGCCGTACACCGAGAAAGATGGCAGCAAACAAAGGTCACAAAGTTAATAAACAATTTTAATGCTGGCGCAGAGGCAATAGTGTATGGTCCAATCCTGAATGTCTTACGGCAAATAGCTACGTAAATTCTTTTTTCGATTCTCTGTAGGTCAGGGATGAGAAATTGTAAGAAAATGATTCAACTTTTAACCTTTACTGTCTCATAGACGTAGGTTAAAAACGGCCTCCCTTTCACCCCTTACAGCCGTCCCTGTCCTCCAAAATGTATTTAAGAATTTTGAAATGTGTTCAAAACTGACTCCAATTTGGGGAGTGGCCGTACACCGAGAAAGAGAAATTGTAAGAAAATGATTCAACTTTTAACCTTTACTGTCTCATAGACGTAGGTTAAAAACGGCCTCCCTTTCACCCCTTACAGCCGTCCCTGTCCTCCAAAATGTATTTAAGAATTTTGAAATGTGTTCAAAACTGACTCCAATTTGGGGAGTGGCCGTACACCGAGAAAGATGGCAGCAAACTAAGATCACAAAGTTAATAAACAATTTTAATGCTGGAGCAGAGGCAATAGTGTATGGTCCAATTCTGAATCTCTTACGGCAAATAGCTACGTAAATTCTTTTTTCGATTCTCTGTAGGTCAGGGATGAGAAATTGTAAGAAAATGATTCAACTTTTAACCTTTACTGTCTCATAGACGTAGGTTAAAAACGGCCTCCCTTTCACCCCTTAAAGCCGTCCCTGTCCTCCAAAATGTATTTAAGAATTTTGAAATGTGTTCAAAACTGACTCCAATTTGGGGAGTGGCCGTACACCGAGAAAGAGAAATTGTAAGAAAATGATTCAACTTTTAACCTTTACTGTCTCATAGACGTAGGTTAAAAACGGCCTCCCTTTCACCCCTTACAGCCGTCCCTATCCTCCGAAATGTATTTAAGAATTTTGAAATGTGTTCAAAACTGACTCCAATTTGGGGAGTGGCCGTACACCGAGAAAGATGGCAGCAAACTAAGGTCACAAAGTTAATAAACAATTTTAATGCTGGAGCAGAGGCAATAGTGTATGGTCCAATCCTGAATGTCTTACGGCAAATAGCTACATAAATTCTTTTTTCGATTCTCTGTAGGTCAGGGATGAGAAATTGTAAGAAAATGATTCAACTTTTAACCTTTACTGTCTCATAGACATAGGTTAAAAACGGCCTCCCTTTCACCCCTTACAGCTGTCCCTATCCTCCAAAATGTATTTAAGAATTTTGAAATGTGTTCAAAACTGACTCCAATTTGGGGAGTGGCCGTACACCGAGAAAGATGGCAGCAAACTAAGGTCACAAAGTTAATAAACAATTTTAATGCTGGAGCAGAGGCAATAGTGTATGGTCCAATCCTGAATGTCTTACGGCAAATAGCTACGTAAATTCTTTTTTCGATTCTCTGTAGGTCAGGGATGAGAAATTGTAAGAAAATGATTCAACTTTTAACCTTTACGGTCTCATAGACGTAGGTTAAAAACGGCCTCCCTTTCACCCCTTACAGCCGTCCCTGTCCTCCAAAATGTATTTAAGAATTTTGAAATGTGTTCAAAACTGACTCCAATTTGGGGAGTGGCCGTACACCGAGAAAGATGGCAGCAAACTAAGGTCACAAAGTTAATAAACAATTTTAATGCTGGAGCAGAGGCAATAGTGTATGGTCCAATCCTGAATGTCTTACGGCAAATAGCTACGTAAATTCTTTTTTCGATTCTCTGTAGGTCAGGGATGAGAAATTGTAATAAAATGATTCAACTTTTAACCTTTACTGTCTCATAGACGTAGGTTAAAAACGGCCTCCCTTTCACCCCTTACAGCCGTCCCTGTCCTCCAAAATGTATTTAAGAATTTTGAAATGTGTTCAAAACTGACTCCAATTTGGGGAGTGGCCGTACACCGAGAAAGAGAAATTGTAAGAATATGATTAAACTTTTAACCTTTACTGTCTCATAGACGTAGGTTAAAAACGGCCTCCCTTTCACCCCTTACAGCCGTCCCTATCCTCCAAAATGTATTTAAGAATTTTGAAATGTGTTCAAAACTGACTCCAATTTGGGGAGTGGCCATACACCGAGAAAGATGGCAGCAAACTAAGGTCACAAAGTTAATAAACAGTTTTAATGCTGGCGCAGAGGCAATAGTGTATGTTCCAATCCTGAATGTCTTATGGCAAATAGCTACGTAAATTCTTTTTTCGATTCTCTGTAGGTCAGGGATGAGAAATTGTAATAAAATGATTCAACTTTTAACCTTTACT
Organism: Lissotriton helveticus; assembly: GCF_964261635.1. Classification (NCBI taxonomy): domain Eukaryota; kingdom Metazoa; phylum Chordata; class Amphibia; order Caudata; family Salamandridae; genus Lissotriton; species Lissotriton helveticus. Next base: position 879,546,421 of record NC_136073.1, read on the forward strand.
GTCTCATAGACGTAGGTTAAAAACGGCCTCCCTTTCACCCCTTACAGCCGTCCCTGTCCTCCAAAATGTATTTAAGAATTTTGAAATGTGTTCAAAACTGACTCCAATTTGGGGAGTGGCCGTACACCGAGAAAGATGGCAGCAAACAAAGGTCACAAAGTTAATAAACAATTTTAATGCTGGCGCAGAGGCAATAGTGTATGGTCCAATCCTGAATGTCTTACGGCAAATAGCTACGTAAATTCTTTTTTCGATTCTCTGTAGGTCAGGGATGAGAAATTGTAAGAAAATGATTCAACTTTTAACCTTTACTGTCTCATAGACGTAGGTTAAAAACGGCCTCCCTTTCACCCCTTACAGCCGTCCCTGTCCTCCAAAATGTATTTAAGAATTTTGAAATGTGTTCAAAACTGACTCCAATTTGGGGAGTGGCCGTACACCGAGAAAGAGAAATTGTAAGAAAATGATTCAACTTTTAACCTTTACTGTCTCATAGACGTAGGTTAAAAACGGCCTCCCTTTCACCCCTTACAGCCGTCCCTGTCCTCCAAAATGTATTTAAGAATTTTGAAATGTGTTCAAAACTGACTCCAATTTGGGGAGTGGCCGTACACCGAGAAAGATGGCAGCAAACTAAGATCACAAAGTTAATAAACAATTTTAATGCTGGAGCAGAGGCAATAGTGTATGGTCCAATTCTGAATCTCTTACGGCAAATAGCTACGTAAATTCTTTTTTCGATTCTCTGTAGGTCAGGGATGAGAAATTGTAAGAAAATGATTCAACTTTTAACCTTTACTGTCTCATAGACGTAGGTTAAAAACGGCCTCCCTTTCACCCCTTAAAGCCGTCCCTGTCCTCCAAAATGTATTTAAGAATTTTGAAATGTGTTCAAAACTGACTCCAATTTGGGGAGTGGCCGTACACCGAGAAAGAGAAATTGTAAGAAAATGATTCAACTTTTAACCTTTACTGTCTCATAGACGTAGGTTAAAAACGGCCTCCCTTTCACCCCTTACAGCCGTCCCTATCCTCCGAAATGTATTTAAGAATTTTGAAATGTGTTCAAAACTGACTCCAATTTGGGGAGTGGCCGTACACCGAGAAAGATGGCAGCAAACTAAGGTCACAAAGTTAATAAACAATTTTAATGCTGGAGCAGAGGCAATAGTGTATGGTCCAATCCTGAATGTCTTACGGCAAATAGCTACATAAATTCTTTTTTCGATTCTCTGTAGGTCAGGGATGAGAAATTGTAAGAAAATGATTCAACTTTTAACCTTTACTGTCTCATAGACATAGGTTAAAAACGGCCTCCCTTTCACCCCTTACAGCTGTCCCTATCCTCCAAAATGTATTTAAGAATTTTGAAATGTGTTCAAAACTGACTCCAATTTGGGGAGTGGCCGTACACCGAGAAAGATGGCAGCAAACTAAGGTCACAAAGTTAATAAACAATTTTAATGCTGGAGCAGAGGCAATAGTGTATGGTCCAATCCTGAATGTCTTACGGCAAATAGCTACGTAAATTCTTTTTTCGATTCTCTGTAGGTCAGGGATGAGAAATTGTAAGAAAATGATTCAACTTTTAACCTTTACGGTCTCATAGACGTAGGTTAAAAACGGCCTCCCTTTCACCCCTTACAGCCGTCCCTGTCCTCCAAAATGTATTTAAGAATTTTGAAATGTGTTCAAAACTGACTCCAATTTGGGGAGTGGCCGTACACCGAGAAAGATGGCAGCAAACTAAGGTCACAAAGTTAATAAACAATTTTAATGCTGGAGCAGAGGCAATAGTGTATGGTCCAATCCTGAATGTCTTACGGCAAATAGCTACGTAAATTCTTTTTTCGATTCTCTGTAGGTCAGGGATGAGAAATTGTAAGAAAATGATTAAACTTTTAACCATTACTGTCTCATAGACGTAGGTTAAAAACGGCCTCCCTTTCACCCCTTACAGCCGTCCCTGTCCTCCAAAATGTATTTAAGAATTTTGAAATGTGTTCAAAACTGACTCCAATTTGGGGAGTGGCCGTACACCGAGAAAGAGAAATTGTAAGAAAATGATTCAACTTTTAACCTTTACTGTCTCATAGACGTAGGTTAAAAACGGCCTCCCTTTCACCCCTTACAGCCGTCCCTGTCCTCCAAAATGTATTTAAGAATTTTGAAATGTGTTCAAAACTGACTCCAATTTGGGGAGTGGCCGTACACCGAGAAAGATGGCAGCAAACAAAGGTCACAAAGTTAATAAACAATTTTAATGCTGGCGCAGAGGCAATAGTGTATGGTCCAATCCTGAATGTCTTACGGCAAATAGCTACGTAAATTCTTTTTTCGATTCTCTGTAGGTCAGGGATGAGAAATTGTAAGAAAATGATTCAACTTTTAACCTTTACTGTCTCATAGACGTAGGTTAAAAACGGCCTCCCTTTCACCCCTTACAGCCGTCCCTGTCCTCCAAAATGTATTTAAGAATTTTGAAATGTGTTCAAAACTGACTCCAATTTGGGGAGTGGCCGTACACCGAGAAAGATGGCAGCAAACTAAGGTCACAAAGTTAATAAACAATTTTAATGCTGGAGCAGAGGCAATAGTGTATGGTCCAATTCTGAATCTCTTACGGCAAATAGCTACGTAAATTCTTTTTTCAAATCTCTGTAGGTCAGGGATGAGAAATTGGAAGAAAATTATTCAACTTTTAACCTTTACTGTCTCATAGACGTAGGTTAAAAACGGCCTCCCTTTCACCCCTTACAGCCGTCCCTGTCCTCCAAAATGTATTTAAGAATTTTGAAATGTGTTCAAAACTGACTCCAATTTGGGGAGTGGCCGTACACCGAGAAAGAGAAATTGTAAGAATATGATTAAACTTTTAACCTTTACTGTCTCATAGACGTAGGTTAAAAACGGCCTCCCTTTCACCCCTTACAGCCGTCCCTATCCTCCAAAATGTATTTAAGAATTTTGAAATGTGTTCAAAACTGACTCCAATTTGGGGAGTGGCCATACACCGAGAAAGATGGCAGCAAACTAAGGTCACAAAGTTAATAAACAGTTTTAATGCTGGCGCAGAGGCAATAGTGTATGTTCCAATCCTGAATGTCTTATGGCAAATAGCTACGTAAATTCTTTTTTCGATTCTCTGTAGGTCAGGGATGAGAAATTGTAATAAAATGATTCAACTTTTAACCTTTACTGTCTCATAGACGTAGGTTAAAAACGGCCTCCCTTTCACCCCTTACAGCCGTCCCTGTCCTCCAAAATGTATTTAAGAATTTTGAAATGTGTTCAAAACTGACTCCAATTTGGGGAGTGGCCGTACACCGAGAAAGATGGCAGCAAACAAAGGTCACAAAGTTAATAAACAATTTTAATGCTGGCGCAGAGGCAATAGTGTATGGTCCAATCCTGAATGTCTTACGGCAAATAGCTACGTAAATTCTTTTTTCGATTCTCTGTAGGTCAGGGATGAGAAATTGTAAGAAAATGATTCAACTTTTAACCTTTACTGTCTCATAGACGTAGGTTAAAAACGGCCTCCCTTTCACCCCTTACAGCCGTCCCTGTCCTCCAAAATGTATTTAAGAATTTTGAAATGTGTTCAAAACTGACTCCAATTTGGGGAGTGGCCGTACACCGAGAAAGAGAAATTGTAAGAAAATGATTCAACTTTTAACCTTTACTGTCTCATAGACGTAGGTTAAAAACGGCCTCCCTTTCACCCCTTACAGCCGTCCCTGTCCTCCAAAATGTATTTAAGAATTTTGAAATGTGTTCAAAACTGACTCCAATTTGGGGAGTGGCCGTACACCGAGAAAGATGGCAGCAAACTAAGATCACAAAGTTAATAAACAATTTTAATGCTGGAGCAGAGGCAATAGTGTATGGTCCAATTCTGAATCTCTTACGGCAAATAGCTACGTAAATTCTTTTTTCGATTCTCTGTAGGTCAGGGATGAGAAATTGTAAGAAAATGATTCAACTTTTAACCTTTACTGTCTCATAGACGTAGGTTAAAAACGGCCTCCCTTTCACCCCTTAAAGCCGTCCCTGTCCTCCAAAATGTATTTAAGAATTTTGAAATGTGTTAAAACTGACTCCAATTTGGGGAGTGGCCGTACACCGAGAAAGAGAAATTGTAAGAAAATGATTCAACTTTTAACCTTTACTGTCTCATAGACGTAGGTTAAAAACGGCCTCCCTTTCACCCCTTACAGCCGTCCCTGTCCTCCAAAATGTATTTAAGAATTTTGAAATGTGTTAAAACTGACTCCAATTTGGGGAGTGGCCGTACACCGAGAAAGATGGCAGCAAACTAAGGTCACAAAGTTAATAAACAATTTTAATGCTGGAGCGGAGGCAATAGTGTATGGTCCAATCCTGAATCTCTTACGGCAAATAGCTACGTAAATTCTTTTTTCGATTCTCTGTAGGTCAGGGATGAGAAATTGTAAGAAAATGATTCAACTTTTAACCTTTACTGTCTCATAGACGTAGGTTAAAAACGGCCTCCCTTTCACCCCTTACAGCCGTCCCTGTCCTCCAAAATGTATTTAAGAATTTTGAAATGTGTTCAAAACTGACTCCAATTTGGGGAGTGGCCGTACACCGAGAAAGAGAAATTGTAAGAAAATGATTCAACTTTTAACCTTTACTGTCTCATAGACATAGGTTAAAAACGGCCTCCCTTTCACCCCTTACAGCTGTCCCTATCCTCCAAAATGTATTTAAGAATTTTGAAATGTGTTCAAAACTGGCTCCAATTTGGGGAGTGGCCGTACACCAAGAAAGATGGCAGCAAACTAAGGTCACAAAGTTAATAAACAATTTTAATGCTGGAGCAGAGGCAATAGTGTATGGTCCAATCCTGAATGTCTTACGGCAAATAGCTACGTAAATTCTTTTTTCGATTCTCTGTAGGTCAGGGATGAGAAATTGTAAGAAAATGATTCAACTTTTAACCTTTACGGTCTCATAGAGGTAGGTTAAAAACGGCCTCCCTTTCACCCCTTACAGCCGTCCCTGTCCTCCAAAATGTATTTAAGAATTTTGAAATGTGTTCAAAACTGACTCCAATTTGGGGAGTGGCCGTACACCGAGAAAGATGGCAGCAAACTAAGGTCACAAAGTTAATAAACAATTTTAATGCTGGAGCAGAGGCAATAGTGTATGGTCCAATCCTGAATGTCTTACGGCAAATAGCTACGTAAATTCTTTTTTCGATTCTCTGTAGGTCAGGGATGAGAAATTGTAAGAAAATGATTAAACTTTTAACCATTACTGTCTCATAGACGTTGGGTAAAAACGGCCTCCCTTTCACCCCTTACAGCCGTCCCTGTCCTCCAAAATGTATTTAAGAATTTTGAAATGTGTTCAAAACTGACTCCAATTTGGGGAGTGGCCGTACACCGAGAAAGAGAAATTGTAAGAAAATGATTCAACTTTTAACCTTTACTGTCTCATAGACGTAGGTTAAAAACGGCCTCCCTTTCACCCCTTACAGCCGTCCCTGTCCTCCAAAATGTATTTAAGAATTTTGAAATGTGTTCAAAACTGACTCCAATTTGGGGAGTGGCCGTACACCGAGAAAGATGGCAGCAAACAAAGGTCACAAAGTTAATAAACAATTTTAATGCTGGCGCAGAGGCAATAGTGTATGGTCCAATCCTGAATGTCTTACGGCAAATAGCTACGTAAATTCTTTTTTCGATTCTCTGTAGGTCAGGGATGAGAAATTGTAAGAAAATGATTCAACTTTTAACCTTTACTGTCTCATAGACGTAGGTTAAAAACGGCCTCCCTTTTACCCCTTACAGCCGTCCCTGTCCTCCAAAATGTATTTAAGAAGTTTGAAATGTGTTCAAAACTGACTCCAATTTGGGGAGTGGCCGTACACCGAGAAAGAGAAATTGTAAGAAAATGATTCAACTTTTAACCTTTACTGTCTCATAGACGTAGGTTAAAAACGGCCTCCCTTTCACCCCTTACAGCCGTCCCTGTCCTCCAAAATGTATTTAAGAATTTTGAAATGTGTTCAAAACTGACTCCAATTTGGGGAGTGGCCGTACACCGAGAAAGAGAAATTGTAAGAAAATGATTCAACTTTTAACCTTTACTGTCTCATAGACGTAGGTTAAAAACGGCCTCCCTTTCACCCCTTACAGCCGTCCCTGTCCTCCAAAATGTATTTAAGAATTTTGAAATGTGTTCAAAACTGACTCCAATTTGGGGAGTGGCCGTACACCGAGAAAGATGGCAGCAAACTAAGATCACAAAGTTAATAAACAATTTTAATGCTGGAGCAGAGGCAATAGTGTATGGTCCAATTCTGAATCTCTTACGGCAAATAGCTACGTAAATTCTTTTTTCGATTCTCTGTAGGTCAGGGATGAGAAATTGTAAGAAAATGATTCAACTTTTAACTTTTACTGTCTCATAGACGTAGGTTAAAAACGGCCTCCCTTTCACCCCTTAAAGCCGTCCCTGTCCTCCAAAATGTATTTAAGAATTTTGAAATGTGTTAAAACTGACTCCAATTTGGGGAGTGGCCGTACACCGAGAAAGAGAAATTGTAAGAAAATGATTCAACTTTTAACCTTTACTGTCTCATAGACGTAGGTTAAAAACGGCCTCCCTTTCACCCCTTACAGCCGTCCCTGTCCTCCAAAATGTATTTAAGAATTTTGAAATGTGTTAAAACTGACTCCAATTTGGGGAGTGGCCGTACACCGAGAAAGATGGCAGCAAACTAAGGTCACAAAGTTAATAAACAATTTTAATGCTGGAGCGGAGGCAATAGTGTATGGTCCAATCCTGAATCTCTTACGGCAAATAGCTACGTAAATTCTTTTTTCGATTCTCTGTAGGTCAGGGATGAGAAATTGTAAGAAAATGATTCAACTTTTAACCTTTACTGTCTCATAGACGTAGGTTAAAAACGGCCTCCCTTTCACCCCTTACAGCCGTCCCTGTCCTCCAAAATTTATTTAAGAATTTTGAAATGTGTTCAAAACTGACTCCAATTTGGGGAGTGGCCGTACACCGAGAAAGAGAAATTGTAAGAAAATGATTCAACTTTTAACCTTTACTGTCTCATAGACATAGGTTAAAAACGGCCTCCCTTTCACCCCTTACAGCTGTCCCTATCCTCCAAAATGTATTTAAGAATTTTGAAATGTGTTCAAAACTGACTCCAATTTGGGGAGTGGCCGTACACCAAGAAAGATGGCAGCAAACTAAGGTCACAAAGTTAATAAACAATTTTAATGCTGGAGCAGAGGCAATAGTGTATGGTCCAATCCTGAATGTCTTACGGCAAATAGCTACGTAAATTCTTTTTTCGATTCTCTGTAGGTCAGGGATGAGAAATTGTAAGAAAATGATTCAACTTTTAACCTTTACGGTCTCATAGAGGTAGGTTAAAAACGGCCTCCCTTTCACCCCTTACAGCCGTCCCTGTCCTCCAAAATGTATTTAAGAATTTTGAAATGTGTTCAAAACTGACTCCAATTTGGGGAGTGGCCGTACACCGAGAAAGATGGCAGCAAACTAAGGTCACAAAGTTAATAAACAATTTTAATGCTGGAGCAGAGGCAATAGTGTATGGTCCAATCCTGAATGTCTTACGGCAAATAGCTACGTAAATTCTTTTTTCGATTCTCTGTAGGTCAGGGATGAGAAATTGTAAGAAAATGATTAAACTTTTAACCATTACTGTCTCATAGACGTAGGTTAAAAACGGCCTCCCTTTCACCCCTTACAGCCGTCCCTGTCCTCCAAAATGTATTTAAGAATTTTGAAATGTGTTCAAAACTGACTCCAATTTGGGGAGTGGCCGTACACCGAGAAAGAGAAATTGTAAGAAAATGATTCAACTTTTAACCTTTACTGTCTCATAGACGTAGGTTAAAAACGGCCTCCCTTTCACCCCTTACAGCCGTCCCTGTCCTCCAAAATGTATTTAAGAATTTTGAAATGTGTTCAAAACTGACTCCAATTTGGGGAGTGGCCGTACACCGAGAAAGATGGCAGCAAACAAAGGTCACAAAGTTAATAAACAATTTTAATGCTGGCGCAGAGGCAATAGTGTATGGTCCAATCCTGAATGTCTTACGGCAAATAGCTACGTAAATTCTTTTTTCGATTCTCTGTAGGTCAGGGATGAGAAATTGTAAGAAAATGATTCAACTTTTAACCTTTACTGTCTCATAGACGTAGGTTAAAAACGGCCTCCCTTTTACCCCTTACAGCCGTCCCTGTCCTCCAAAATGTATTTAAGAAGTTTGAAATGTGTTCAAAACTGACTCCAATTTGGGGAGTGGCCGTACACCGAGAAAGAGAAATTGTAAGAAAATGATTCAACTTTTAACCTTTACTGTCTCATAGACGTAGGTTAAAAACGGCCTCCCTTTCACCCCTTACAGCCGTCCCTGTCCTCCAAAATGTATTTAAGAATTTTGAAATGTGTTCAAAACTGACTCCAATTTGGGGAGTGGCCGTACACCGAGAAAGATGGCAGCAAACTAAGATCACAAAGTTAATAAACAATTTTAATGCTGGAGCAGAGGCAATAGTGTATGGTCCAATTCTGAATCTCTTACGGCAAATAGCTACGTAAATTCTTTTTTCGATTCTCTGTAGGTCAGGGATGAGAAATTGTAAGAAAATGATTCAACTTTTAACCTTTACTGTCTCATAGACGTAGGTTAAAAACGGCCTCCCTTTCACCCCTTACAGCCGTCCCTGTCCTCCAAAATGTATTTAAGAATTTTGAAATGTGTTCAAAACTGACTCCAATTTGGGGAGTGGCCGTACACCGAGAAAGAGAAATTGTAAGAAAATGATTCAACTTTTAACCTTTACTGTCTCATAGACGTAGGTTAAAAACGGCCTCCCTTTCACCCCTTACAGCCGTCCCTATCCTCCAAAATGTATTTAAGAATTTTGAAATGTGTTCAAAACTGACTCCAATTTGGGGAGTGGCCATACACCGAGAAAGATGGCAGCAAACTAAGGTCACAAAGTTAATAAACAATTTTAATGCTGGAGCAGAGGCAATAGTGTATGGTCCAATCCTGAATGTCTTACGGCAAATAGCTACGTAAATTCTTTTTTCGATTCTCTGTAGGTCAGGGATGAGAAATTGTATGAAAATTATTCAACTTTTAACCTTTACTGTCTCATAGACGTAGGTTAAAAACGGCCTCCCTTTCACCCCTTACAGCCGTCCCTGTCCTCCAAAACGTATTTAAGAATTTTGAAATGTGTTCAAAACTGACTCCAATTTGGGGAGTGGCAGTACACCGAGAAAGAGAAATTGTAAGAAAATGATTCAACTTTTAACCTTTACTGTCTCATAGACGTAGGTTAAAAACGGCCTCCCTTTCACCCCTTACAGCCGTCCCTATCCTCCAAAATGTATTTAAGAATTTTGAAATGTGTTCAAAACTGACTCCAATTTGGGGAGTGGCCGTACACCGAGAAAGATGGCAGCAAACTAAGGTCACAAAGTTAATAAACAATTTTAATGCTGGCGCAGAGGCAATAGTGTATGGTCCAATCCTGAATGTCTTACGGCAAATAGCTACGTAAATTCTTTTTTCGATTCTCTGTAGGTCAGGGATGAGAAATTGTAAGAAAATGATTCAACTTTTAACCTTTACTGTCTCATAGACGTAGGTTAAAAACGGCCTCCCTTTCACCCCTTACAGCCGTCCCTGTCCTCCAAAATGTATTTAAGAATTTTGAAATGTGTTCAAAACTGACTCCAATTTGGGGAGTGGCCGTACACCGAGAAAGAGAAATTGTAAGAAAATGATTCAACTTTTAACCTTTACTGTCTCATAGACGTAGGTTAAAAACGGCCTCCCTTTCACCCCTTACAGCCGTCCCTGTCCTCCAAAATGTATTTAAGAATTTTGAAATGTGTTCAAAACTGACTCCAATTTGGGGAGTGGCCGTACACCGAGAAAGATGGCAGCAAACAAAGGTCACAAAGTTAATAAACAATTTTAATGCTGGCGCAGAGGCAATAGTGTATGGTCCAATCCTGAATGTCTTACGGCAAATAGCTACGTAAATTCTTTTTTCGATTCTCTGTAGGTCAGGGATGAGAAATTGTAAGAAAATGATTCAACTTTTAACCTTTACTGTCTCATAGACGTAGGTTAAAAACGGCCTCCCTTTCACCCCTTACAGCCGTCCCTGTCCTCCAAAATGTATTTAAGAATTTTGAAATGTGTTCAAAACTGACTCCAATTTGGGGAGTGGCCGTACACCGAGAAAGAGAAATTGTAAGAAAATGATTCAACTTTTAACCTTTACTGTCTCATAGACGTAGGTTAAAAACGGCCTCCCTTTCACCCCTTACAGCCGTCCCTGTCCTCCAAAATGTATTTAAGAATTTTGAAATGTGTTCAAAACTGACTCCAATTTGGGGAGTGGCCGTACACCGAGAAAGATGGCAGCAAACTAAGATCACAAAGTTAATAAACAATTTTAATGCTGGAGCAGAGGCAATAGTGTATGGTCCAATCCTGAATGTCTTACGGCAAATAGCTACGTAAATTCTTTTTTCGATTCTCTGTAGGTCAGGGATGAGAAATTGTATGAAAATTATTCAACTTTTAACCTTTACTGTCTCATAGACGTAGGTTAAAAACGGCCTCCCTTTCACCCCTTACAGCCGTCCCTGTCCTCCAAAACGTATTTAAGAATTTTGAAATGTATTCAAAACTGACTCCAATTTGGGGAGTGGCAGTACACCGAGAAAGAGAAATTGTAAGAAAATGATTCAACTTTTAACCTTTACTGTCTCATAGACGTAGGTTAAAAACGGCCTCCCTTTCACCCCTTACAGCCGTCCCTATCCTCCAAAATGTATTTAAGAATTTTGAAATGTGTTCAAAACTGACTCCAATTTGGGGAGTGGCCGTACACCGAGAAAGATGGCAGCAAACTAAGGTCACAAAGTTAATAAACAATTTTAATGCTGGCGCAGAGGCAATAGTGTATGGTCCAATCCTGAATGTCTTACGGCAAATAGCTACGTAAATTCTTTTTTCGATTCTCTGTAGGTCAGGGATGAGAAATTGTAAGAAAATGATTCAACTTATAACCTTTACTGTCTCATAGACGTAGGTTAAAAACGGCCTCCCTTTCACCCCTTACAGCCGTCCCTGTCCTCCAAAATGTATTTAAGAATTTTGAAATGTGTTCAAAACTGACTCCAATTTGGGGAGTGGCCATACACCGAGAAAGATGGCAGCAAACTAAGGTCACAAAGTTAATAAACAATTTTAATGCTGGAGCAGAGGCAATAGTGTATGGTCCAATCCTGAATGTCTTACGGCAAATAGCTACGTAAATTCTTTTTTCGATTCTCTGTAGGTCAGGGATGAGAAATTGTATGAAAATTATTCAACTTTTAACCTTTACTGTCTCATAGACGTAGGTTAAAAACGGCCTCCCTTTCACCCCTTACAGCCGTCCCTGTCCTCCAAAACGTATTTAAGAATTTTGAAATGTGTTCAAAACTGACTCCAATTTGGGGAGTGGCAGTACACCGAGAAAGAGAAATTGTAAGAAAATGATTCAACTTTTAACCTTTACTGTCTCATAGACGTAGGTTAAAAACGGCCTCCCTTTCACCCCTTACAGCCGTCCCTATCCTCCAAAATGTATTTAAGAATTTTGAAATGTGTTCAAAACTGACTCCAATTTGGGGAGTGGCCGTACACCGAGAAAGATGGCAGCAAACTAAGGTCACAAAGTTAATAAACAATTTTAATGCTGGCGCAGAGGCAATAGTGTATGGTCCAATCCTGAATGTCTTACGGCAAATAGCTACGTAAATTCTTTTTTCGATTCTCTGTAGGTCAGGGATGAGAAATTGTAAGAAAATGATTCAACTTATAACCTTTACTGTCTCATAGACGTAGGTTAAAAACGGCCTCCCTTTCACCCCTTACAGCCGTCCCTGTCCTCCAAAATGTATTTAAGAATTTTGAAATGTGTTCAAAACTGACTCCAATTTGGGGAGTGGCCGTACACCGAGAAAGAGAAATTGTAAGAAAATGATTCAACTTTTAACCTTTACTGTTTCATAGACGTAGGATAAAAACGGCCTCCCTTTCACCCCTTACAGCCGTCCCTGTCCTCCAAAATGTATTTAAGAAGTTTGAAATGTGTTCAAAACTGACTCCAATTTGGGGAGTGGCAGTACACAGAGAAAGAGAAATTGTAAGAAAATGATTCAACTTTTAACCTTTACTGTCTCATAGACGTAGGTTAAAAACGGCCTCCCTTTCACCCCTTACAGCCGTCCCTGTCCTCCAAAATGTATTTAAGAATTTTGAAATGTGTTCAAAACTGACTCCAATTTGGGGAGTGGCCGTACACCGAGAAAGAGAAATTGTAAGAATATGATTAAACTTTTAACCTTTACTGTCTCATAGACGTAGGTTAAAAACGGCCTCCCTTTCACCCCTTACAGCCGTCCCTATCCTCCAAAATGTATTTAAGAATTTTGAAATGTGTTCAAAACTGACTCCAATTTGGGGAGTGGCCGTACACCGAGAAAGATGGCAGCAAACTAAGGTCACAAAGTTAATAAACAATTTTAATGCTGGAGCAGAGGCAATAGTGTATGGTCCAATCCTGAATGTCTTACGGCAAATAGCTACGTAAATTCTTTTTTCGATTCTCTGTAGGTCAGGGATGAGAAATTGTAAGAAAATTATTCAACTTTTAACCTTTACTGTCTCATAGACGTAGGTTAAAAACTGCCTCCCTTTCACCCCTTACAGCCGTCCCTGTCCTCCAAAATGTATTTAAGAATTTTGAAATGTGTTCAAAACTGACTCCAATTTGGGGAGTGGCCGTACACCGAGAAAGATGGCAGCAAACTAAGGTCACAAAGTTAATAAACAATTTTAATGCTGGCGCAGAGGCAATAGTGTATGGTTCAATCCTGAATGTCTTATGGCAAATAGCTACGTAAATTCTTTTTTCGATTCTCTGTAGGTCAGGGATGAGAAATTGTAATAAAATGATTCAACTTTTAACCTTTACTGTCTCATAGACGTAGGTTAAAAACGGCCTCCCTTTCACCCCTTACAGCCGTCCCTGTCCTCCAAAATGTATTTAAGAATTTTGAAATGTGTTCAAAACTGACTCCAATTTGGGGAGTGGCCGTACACCGAGAAAGAGAAATTGTAAGAATATGATTAAACTTTTAACCTTTACTGTCTCATAGACGTAGGTTAAAAACGGCCTCCCTTTCACCCCTTACAGCCGTCCCTATCCTCCAAAATGTATTTAAGAATTTTGAAATGTGTTCAAAACTGACTCCAATTTGGGGAGTGGCCATACACCGAGAAAGATGGCAGCAAACTAAGGTCACAAAGTTAATAAACAGTTTTAATGCTGGCGCAGAGGCAATAGTGTATGTTCCAATCCTGAATGTCTTATGGCAAATAGCTACGTAAATTCTTTTTTCGATTCTCTGTAGGTCAGGGATGAGAAATTGTAATAAAATGATTCAACTTTTAACCTTTACTGTCTCATAGACGTAGGTTAAAAACGGCCTCCCTTTCACCCCTTACAGCCGTCCCTGTCCTCCAAAATGTATTTAAGAATTTTGAAATGTGTTCAAAACTGACTCCAATTTGGGGAGTGGCCGTACACCGAGAAAGATGGCAGCAAACAAAGGTCACAAAGTTAATAAACAATTTTAATGCTGGCGCAGAGGCAATAGTGTATGGTCCAATCCTGAATGTCTTACGGCAAATAGCTACGTAAATTCTTTTTTCGATTCTCTGTAGGTCAGGGATGAGAAATTGTAAGAAAATGATTCAACTTTTAACCTTTACTGTCTCATAGACGTAGGTTAAAAACGGCCTCCCTTTCACCCCTTACAGCCGTCCCTGTCCTCCAAAATGTATTTAAGAATTTTGAAATGTGTTCAAAACTGACTCCAATTTGGGGAGTGGCCGTACACCGAGAAAGAGAAATTGTAAGAAAATGATTCAACTTTTAACCTTTACTGTCTCATAGACGTCGGTTAAAAACGGCCTCCCTTTCACCCCTTACAGCCGTCCCTGTCCTCCAAAATGTATTTAAGAATTTTGAAATGTGTTCAAAACTGACTCCAATTTGGGGAGTGGCCGTACACCGAGAAAGATGGCAGCAAACTAAGATCACAAAGTTAATAAACAATTTTAATGCTGGAGCAGAGGCAATAGTGTATGGTCCAATTCTGAATCTCTTACGGCAAATAGCTACGTAAATTCTTTTTTCGATTCTCTGTAGGTCAGGGATGAGAAATTGTAAGAAAATGATTCAACTTTTAACCTTTACTGTCTCATAGACGTAGGTTAAAAACGGCCTCCCTTTCACCCCTTAAAGCCGTCCCTGTCCTCCAAAATGTATTTAAGAATTTTGAAATGTGTTCAAAACTGACTCCAATTTGGGGAGTGGCCGTACACCGAGAAAGAGAAATTGTAAGAAAATGATTCAACTTTTAACCTTTACTGTCTCATAGACGTAGGTTAAAAACGGCCTCCCTTTCACCCCTTACAGCCGTCCCTATCCTCCGAAATGTATTTAAGAATTTTGAAATGTGTTCAAAACTGACTCCAATTTGGGGAGTGGCCGTACACCGAGAAAGATGGCAGCAAACTAAGGTCACAAAGTTAATAAACAATTTTAATGCTGGAGCAGAGGCAATAGTGTATGGTCCAATCCTGAATGTCTTACGGCAAATAGCTACATAAATTCTTTTTTCGATTCTCTGTAGGTCAGGGATGAGAAATTGTAAGAAAATGATTCAACTTTTAACCTTTACTGTCTCATAGACATAGGTTAAAAACGGCCTCCCTTTCACCCCTTACAGCTGTCCCTATCCTCCAAAATGTATTTAAGAATTTTGAAATGTGTTCAAAACTGACTCCAATTTGGGGAGTGGCCGTACACCGAGAAAGATGGCAGCAAACTAAGGTCACAAAGTTAATAAACAATTTTAATGCTGGAGCAGAGGCAATAGTGTATGGTCCAATCCTGAATGTCTTACGGCAAATAGCAACGTAAATTCTTTTTTCGATTCTCTGTAGGTCAGGGATGAGAAATTGTAAGAAAATGATTCAACTTTTAACCTTTACTGTCTCATAGACGTAGGTTAAAAACGGCCTCCCTTTCACCCCTTACAGCCGTCCCTGTCCTCCAAAATGTATTTAAGAATTTTGAAATGTGTTCAAAACTGACTCCAATTTGGGGAGTGGCCGTACACCGAGAAAGATGGCAGCAAACTAAGGTCACAAAGTTAATAAACAATTTTAATGCTGGCGCAGAGGCAATAGTGTATGGTCCAATCCTGAATGTCGTATGGCAAATAGCTACGTAAATTCTTTTTTCGATTCTCTGTAGGTCAGGGATGAGAAATTGTAATAAAATGATTCAACTTTTAACCTTTACTGTCTCATAGACGTAGGTTAAAAACGGCCTCCCTTTCACCCCTTACAGCCGTCCCTGTCCTCCAAAATGTATTTAAGAATTTTGAAATGTGTTCAAAACTGACTCCAATTTGGGGAGTGGCCGTACACCGAGAAAGAGAAATTGTAAGAATATGATTAAACTTTTAACCTTTACTGTCTCATAGACGTAGGTTAAAAACGGCCTCCCTTTCACCCCTTACAGCCGTCCCTATCCTCCAAAATGTATTTAAGAATTTTGAAATGTGTTCAAAACTGACTCCAATTTGGGGAGTGGCCATACACCGAGAAAGATGGCAGCAAACTAAGGTCACAAAGTTAATAAACAGTTTTAATGCTGGCGCAGAGGCAATAGTGTATGTTCCAATCCTGAATGTCTTATGGCAAATAGCTACGTAAATTCTTTTTTCGATTCTCTGTAGGTCAGGGATGAGAAATTGTAATAAAATGATTCAACTTTTAACCTTTACTGTCTCATAGACGTAGGTTAAAAACGGCCTCCCTTTCACCCCTTACAGCCGTCCCTGTCCTCCAAAATGTATTTAAGAATTTTGAAATGTGTTCAAAACTGACTCCAATTTGGGGAGTGGCCGTACACCGAGAAAGATGGCAGCAAACAAAGGTCACAAAGTTAATAAACAATTTTAATGCTGGCGCAGAGGCAATAGTGTATGGTCCAATCCTGAATGTCTTACGGCAAATAGCTACGTAAATTCTTTTTTCGATTCTCTGTAGGTCAGGGATGAGAAATTGTAAGAAAATGATTCAACTTTTAACCTTTACTGTCTCATAGACGTAGGTTAAAAACGGCCTCGCTTTCACCCCTTACAGCCGTCCCTGTCCTCCAAAATGTATTTAAGAATTTTGAAATGTGTTCAAAACTGACTCCAATTTGGGGAGTGGCCGTACACCGAGAAAGAGAAATTGTAAGAAAATGATTCAACTTTTAACCTTTACTGTCTCATAGACGTAGGTTAAAAACGGCCTCCCTTTCACCCCTTACAGCCGTCCCTGTCCTCCAAAATGTATTTAAGAATTTTGAAATGTGTTCAAAACTGACTCCAATTTGGGGAGTGGCCGTACACCGAGAAAGATGGCAGCAAACTAAGATCACAAAGTTAATAAACAATTTTAATGCTGGAGCAGAGGCAATAGTGTATGGTCCAATTCTGAATCTCTTACGGCAAATAGCTACGTAAATTCTTTTTTCGATTCTCTGTAGGTCAGGGATGAGAAATTGTAAGAAAATGATTCAACTTTTAACCTTTACTGTCTCATAGACGTAGGTTAAAAACGGCCTCCCTTTCACCCCTTAAAGCCGTCCCTGTCCTCCAAAATGTATTTAAGAATTTTGAAATGTGTTAAAACTGACTCCAATTTGGGGAGTGGCCGTACACCGAGAAAGAGAAATTGTAAGAAAATGATTCAACTTTTAACCTTTACTGTCTCATAGACGTAGGTTAAAAACGGCCTCCCTTTCACCCCTTACAGCCGTCCCTGTCCTCCAAAATGTATTTAAGAATTTTGAAATGTGTTCAAAACTGACTCCAATTTGGGGAGTGGCCGTACACCGAGAAAGAGAAATTGTAAGAAAATGATTCAACTTTTAACCTTTACTGTCTCATAGACATAGGTTAAAAACGGCCTCCCTTTCACCCCTTACAGCTGTCCCTATCCTCCAAAATGTATTTAAGAATTTTGAAATGTGTTCAAAACTGACTCCAATTTGGGGAGTGGCCGTACACCAAGAAAGATGGCAGCAAACTAAGGTCACAAAGTTAATAAACAATTTTAATGCTGGAGCAGAGGCAATAGTGTATGGTCCAATCCTGAATGTCTTACGGCAAATAGCTACGTAAATTCTTTTTTCGATTCTCTGTAGGTCAGGGATGAGAAATTGTAAGAAAATGATTCAACTTTTAACCTTTACGGTCTCATAGAGGTAGGTTAAAAACGGCCTCCCTTTCACCCCTTACAGCCGTCCCTGTCCTCCAAAATGTATTTAAGAATTTTGAAATGTGTTCAAAACTGACTCCAATTTGGGGAGTGGCCGTACACCGAGAAAGATGGCAGCAAACTAAGGTCACAAAGTTAATAAACAATTTTAATGCTGGAGCAGAGGCAATAGTGTATGGTCCAATCCTGAATGTCTTACGGCAAATAGCTACGTAAATTCTTTTTTCGATTCTCTGTAGGTCAGGGATGAGAAATTGTAAGAAAATGATTAAACTTTTAACCATTACTGTCTCATAGACGTAGGTTAAAAACGGCCTCCCTTTCACCCCTTACAGCCGTCCCTGTCCTCCAAAATGTATTTAAGAATTTTGAAATGTGTTCAAAACTGACTCCAATTTGGGGAGTGGCCGTACACCGAGAAAGAGAAATTGTAAGAAAATGATTCAACTTTTAACCTTTACTGTCTCATAGACGTAGGTTAAAAACGGCCTCCCTTTCACCCCTTACAGCCGTCCCTGTCCTCCAAAATGTATTTAAGAATTTTGAAATGTGTTCAAAACTGACTCCAATTTGGGGAGTGGCCGTACACCGAGAAAGATGGCAGCAAACAAAGGTCACAAAGTTAATAAACAATTTTAATGCTGGCGCAGAGGCAATAGTGTATGGTCCAATCCTGAATGTCTTACGGCAAATAGCTACGTAAATTCTTTTTTCGATTCTCTGTAGGTCAGGGATGAGAAATTGTAAGAAAATGATTCAACTTTTAACCTTTACTGTCTCATAGACGTAGGTTAAAAACGGCCTCCCTTTTACCCCTTACAGCCGTCCCTGTCCTCCAAAATGTATTTAAGAATTTTGAAATGTGTTCAAAACTGACTCCAATTTGGGGAGTGGCCGTACACCGAGAAAGAGAAATTGTAAGAATATGATTAAACTTTTAACCTTTACTGTCTCATAGACGTAGGTTAAAAACGGCCTCCCTTTCACCCCTTACAGCCGTCCCTATCCTCCAAAATGTATTTAAGAATTTTGAAATGTGTTCAAAACTGACTCCAATTTGGGGAGTGGCCGTACACCGAGAAAGATGGCAGCAAACTAAGGTCACAAAGTTAATAAACAATTTTAATGCTGGAGCAGAGGCAATAGTGTATGGTCCAATCCTGAATGTCTTACGGCAAATAGCTACATAAATTCTTTTTTCGATTCTCTGTAGGTCAGGGATGAGAAATTGTAAGAAAATGATTCAACTTTTAACCTTTACTGTCTCATAGACGTAGGTTAAAAACGGCCTCCCTTTCACCCCTTACAGCCGTCCCTGTCCTCCAAAATGTATTTAAGAATTTTGAAATGTGTTCAAAACTGACTCCAATTTGGGGAGTGGCCGTACACCGAGAAAGATGGCAGCAAACTAAGGTCACAAAGTTAATAAACAATTTTAATGCTGGCGCAGAGGCAATAGTGTATGGTTCAATCCTGAATGTCTTATGGCAAATAGCTACGTAAATTCTTTTTTCGATTCTCTGTAGGTCAGGGATGAGAAATTGTAATAAAATGATTCAACTTTTAACCTTTACTGTCTCATAGACGTAGGTTAAAAACGGCCTCCCTTTCACCCCTTACAGCCGTCCCTGTCCTCCAAAATGTATTTAAGAATTTTGAAATGTGTTCAAAACTGACTCCAATTTGGGGAGTGGCCGTACACCGAGAAAGAGAAATTGTAAGAATATGATTAAACTTTTAACCTTTACTGTCTCATAGACGTAGGTTAAAATCGGCCTCCCTTTCACCCCTTACAGCCGTCCCTATCCTCCAAAATGTATTTAAGAATTTTGAAATGTGTTCAAAACTGACTCCAATTTGGGGAGTGGCCATACACCGAGAAAGATGGCAGCAAACTAAGGTCACAAAGTTAATAAACAGTTTTAATGCTGGCGCAGAGGCAATAGTGTATGTTCCAATCCTGAATGTCTTATGGCAAATAGCTACGTAAATTCTTTTTTCGATTCTCTGTAGGTCAGGGATGAGAAATTGTAATAAAATGATTCAACTTTTAACCTTTACTGTCTCATAGACATAGGTTAAAAACGGCCTCCCTTTCACCCCTTACAGCCGTCCCTGTCCTCCAAAATGTATTTAAGAATTTTGAAATGTGTTCAAAACTGACTCCAATTTGGGGAGTGGCCGTACACCGAGAAAGATGGCAGCAAACAAAGGTCACAAAGTTAATAAACAATTTTAATGCTGGCGCAGAGGCAATAGTGTATGGTCCAATCCTGAATGTCTTACGGCAAATAGCTACGTAAATTCTTTTTTCGATTCTCTGTAGGTCAGGGATGAGAAATTGTAAGAAAATGATTCAACTTTTAACCTTTACTGTCTCATAGACGTAGGTTAAAAACGGCCTCCCTTTCACCCCTTACAGCCGTCCCTGTCCTCCAAAATGTATTTAAGAATTTTGAAATGTGTTCAAAACTGACTCCAATTTGGGGAGTGGCCGTACACCGAGAAAGAGAAATTGTAAGAAAATGATTCAACTTTTAACCTTTACTGTCTCATAGACGTAGGTTAAAAACTGCCTCCCTTTCACCCCTTACAGCCGTCCCTGTCCTCCAAAATGTATTTAAGAATTTTGAAATGTGTTCAAAACTGACTCCAATTTGGGGAGTGGCCGTACACCAAGAAAGATGGCAGCAAACTAAGGTCACAAAGTTAATAAACAATTTTAATGCTGGAGCAGAGGCAATAGTGTATGGTCCAATCCTGAATGTCTTACGGCAAATAGCTACGTAAATTCTTTTTTCGATTCTCTGTAGGTCAGGGATGAGAAATTGTAAGAAAATGATTCAACTTTTAACCTTTACGGTCTCATAGAGGTAGGTTAAAAACGGCCTCCCTTTCACCCCTTACAGCCGTCCCTGTCCTCCAAAATGTATTTAAGAATTTTGAAATGTGTTCAAAACTGACTCCAATTTGGGGAGTGGCCGTACACCGAGAAAGATGGCAGCAAACTAAGGTCACAAAGTTAATAAACAATTTTAATGCTGGAGCAGAGGCAATAGTGTATGGTCCAATCCTGAATGTCTTACGGCAAATAGCTACGTAAATTCTTTTTTCGATTCTCTGTAGGTCAGGGATGAGAAATTGTAAGAAAATGATTAAACTTTTAACCATTACTGTCTCATAGACGTAGGTTAAAAACGGCCTCCCTTTCACCCCTTACAGCCGTCCCTGTCCTCCAAAATGTATTTAAGAATTTTGAAATGTGTTCAAAACTGACTCCAATTTGGGGAGTGGCCGTACACCGAGAAAGAGAAATTGTAAGAAAATGATTCAACTTTTAACCTTTACTGTCTCATAGACGTAGGTTAAAAACGGCCTCCCTTTCACCCCTTACAGCCGTCCCTGTCCTCCAAAATGTATTTAAGAATTTTGAAATGTGTTCAAAACTGACTCCAATTTGGGGAGTGGCCGTACACCGAGAAAGATGGCAGCAAACAAAGGTCACAAAGTTAATAAACAATTTTAATGCTGGCGCAGAGGCAATAGTGTATGGTCCAATCCTGAATGTCTTACGGCAAATAGCTACGTAAATTCTTTTTTCGATTCTCTGTAGGTCAGGGATGAGAAATTGTAAGAAAATGATTCAACTTTTAACCTTTACTGTCTCATAGACGTAGGTTAAAAACGGCCTCCCTTTCACCCCTTACAGCCGTCCCTATCCTCCAAAATGTATTTAAGAATTTTGAAATGTGTTCAAAACTGACTCCAATTTGGGGAGTGGCCGTACACCGAGAAAGAGAAATTGTAAGAATATGATTAAACTTTTAACCTTTACTGTCTCATAGACGTAGGTTAAAAACGGCCTCCCTTTCACCCCTTACAGCCGTCCCTATCCTCCAAAATGTATTTAAGAATTTTGAAATTTGTTCAAAACTGACTCCAATTTGGGGAGTGGCCGTACACCGAGAAAGATGGCAGCAAACTAAGGTCACAAAGTTAATAAACAATTTTAATGCTGGAGCAGAGGCAATAGTGTATGGTCCAATCCTGAATGTCTTACGGCAAATAGCTACATAAATTCTTTTTTCGATTCTCTGTAGGTCAGGGATGAGAAATTGTAAGAAAATGATTCAACTTTTAACCTTTACTGTCTCATAGACGTAGGTTAAAAACGGCCTCCCTTTCACCCCTTACAGCCGTCCCTGTCCTCCAAAATGTATTTAAGAATTTTGAAATGTGTTCAAAACTGACTCCAATTTGGGGAGTGGCCGTACACCGAGAAAGATGGCAGCAAACTAAGGTCACAAAGTTAATAAACAATTTTAATGCTGGCGCAGAGGCAATAGTGTATGGTTCAATCCTGAATGTCTTATGGCAAATAGCTACGTAAATTCTTTTTTCGATTCTCTGTAGGTCAGGGATGAGAAATTGTAATAAAATGATTCAACTTTTAACCTTTACTGTCTCATAGACGTAGGTTAAAAACTGCCTCCCTTTCACCCCTTACAGCCGTCCCTGTCCTCCAAAATGTATTTAAGAATTTTGAAATGTGTTCAAAACTGACTCCAATTTGGGGAGTGGCCGTACACCGAGAAAGAGAAATTGTAAGAATATGATTAAACTTTTAACCTTTACTGTCTCATAGACGTAGGTTAAAAACGGCCTCCCTTTCACCCCTTACAGCCGTCCCTATCCTCCAAAATGTATTTAAGAATTTTGAAATGTGTTCAAAACTGACTCCAATTTGGGGAGTGGCCATACACCGAGAAAGATGGCAGCAAACTAAGGTCACAAAGTTAATAAACAGTTTTAATGCTGGCGCAGAGGCAATAGTGTATGTTCCAATCCTGAATGTCTTATGGCAAATAGCTACGTAAATTCTTTTTTCGATTCTCTGTAGGTCAGGGATGAGAAATTGTAATAAAATGATTCAACTTTTAACCTTTACTGTCTCATAGACGTAGGTTAAAAACGGCCTCCCTTTCACCCCTTACAGCCGTCCCTGTCCTCCAAAATGTATTTAAGAATTTTGAAATGTGTTCAAAACTGACTCCAATTTGGGGAGTGGCCGTACACCGAGAAAGATGGCAGCAAACAAAGGTCACAAAGTTAATAAACAATTTTAATGCTGGCGCAGAGGCAATAGTGTATGGTCCAATCCTGAATGTCTTACGGCAAATAGCTACGTAAATTCTTTTTTCGATTCTCTGTAGGTCAGGGATGAGAAATTGTAAGAAAATGATTCAACTTTTAACCTTTACTGTCTCATAGACGTAGGTTAAAAACGGCCTCCCTTTCACCCCTTACAGCCGTCCCTGTCCTCCAAAATGTATTTAAGAATTTTGAAATGTGTTCAAAACTGACTCCAATTTGGGGAGTGGCCGTACACCGAGAAAGAGAAATTGTAAGAATATGATTAAACTTTTAACCTTTACTGTCTCATAGACGTAGGTTAAAAACGGCCTCCCTTTCACCCCTTACAGCCGTCCCTATCCTCCAAAATGTATTTAAGAATTTTGAAATGTGTTCAAAACTGACTCCAATTTGGGGAGTGGCCGTACACCGAGAAAGATGGCAGCAAACTAAGGTCACAAAGTTAATAAACAATTTTAATGCTGGAGCAGAGGCAATAGTGTATGGTCCAATCCTGAATGTCTTACGGCAAATAGCTACATAAATTCTTTTTTCGATTCTCTGTAGGTCAGGGATGAGAAATTGTAAGAAAATGATTCAACTTTTAACCTTTACTGTCTCATAGACGTAGGTTAAAAACGGCCTCCCTTTCACCCCTTACAGCCGTCCCTGTCCTCCAAAATGTATTTAAGAATTTTGAAATGTGTTCAAAACTGACTCCAATTTGGGGAGTGGCCGTACACCGAGAAAGATGGCAGCAAACTAAGGTCACAAAGTTAATAAACAATTTTAATGCTGGCGCAGAGGCAATAGTGTATGGTTCAATCCTGAATGTCTTATGGCAAATAGCTACGTAAATTCTTTTTTCGATTCTCTGTAGGTCAGGGATGAGAAATTGTAATAAAATGATTCAACTTTTAACCTTTACTGTCTCATAGACGTAGGTTAAAAACGGCCTCCCTTTCACCCCTTACAGCCGTCCCTGTCCTCCAAAATGTATTTAAGAATTTTGAAATGTGTTCAAAACTGACTCCAATTTGGGGAGTGGCCGTACACCGAGAAAGAGAAATTGTAAGAATATGATTAAACTTTTAACCTTTACTGTCTCATAGACGTAGGTTAAAATCGGCCTCCCTTTCACCCCTTACAGCCGTCCCTATCCTCCAAAATGTATTTAAGAATTTTGAAATGTGTTCAAAACTGACTCCAATTTGGGGAGTGGCCATACACCGAGAAAGATGGCAGCAAACTAAGGTCACAAAGTTAATAAACAGTTTTAATGCTGGCGCAGAGGCAATAGTGTATGTTCCAATCCTGAATGTCTTATGGCAAATAGCTACGTAAATTCTTTTTTCGATTCTCTGTAGGTCAGGGATGAGAAATTGTAATAAAATGATTCAACTTTTAACCTTTACTGTCTCATAGACATAGGTTAAAAACGGCCTCCCTTTCACCCCTTACAGCCGTCCCTGTCCTCCAAAATGTATTTAAGAATTTTGAAATGTGTTCAAAACTGACTCCAATTTGGGGAGTGGCCGTACACCGAGAAAGATGGCAGCAAACAAAGGTCACAAAGTTAATAAACAATTTTAATGCTGGCGCAGAGGCAATAGTGTATGGTCCAATCCTGAATGTCTTACGGCAAATAGCTACGTAAATTCTTTTTTCGATTCTCTGTAGGTCAGGGATGAGAAATTGTAAGAAAATGATTCAACTTTTAACCTTTACTGTCTCATAGACGTAGGTTAAAAACGGCCTCCCTTTCACCCCTTACAGCCGTCCCTGTCCTCCAAAATGTATTTAAGAATTTTGAAATGTGTTCAAAACTGACTCCAATTTGGGGAGTGGCCGTACACCGAGAAAGAGAAATTGTAAGAAAATGATTCAACTTTTAACCTTTACTGTCTCATAGACGTAGGTTAAAAACTGCCTCCCTTTCACCCCTTACAGCCGTCCCTGTCCTCCAAAATGTATTTAAGAATTTTGAAATGTGTTCAAAACTGACTCCAATTTGGGGAGTGGCCGTACACCAAGAAAGATGGCAGCAAACTAAGGTCACAAAGTTAATAAACAATTTTAATGCTGGAGCAGAGGCAATAGTGTATGGTCCAATCCTGAATGTCTTACGGCAAATAGCTACGTAAATTCTTTTTTCGATTCTCTGTAGGTCAGGGATGAGAAATTGTAAGAAAATGATTCAACTTTTAACCTTTACGGTCTCATAGAGGTAGGTTAAAAACGGCCTCCCTTTCACCCCTTACAGCCGTCCCTGTCCTCCAAAATGTATTTAAGAATTTTGAAATGTGTTCAAAACTGACTCCAATTTGGGGAGTGGCCGTACACCGAGAAAGATGGCAGCAAACTAAGGTCACAAAGTTAATAAACAATTTTAATGCTGGAGCAGAGGCAATAGTGTATGGTCCAATCCTGAATGTCTTACGGCAAATAGCTACGTAAATTCTTTTTTCGATTCTCTGTAGGTCAGGGATGAGAAATTGTAAGAAAATGATTAAACTTTTAACCATTACTGTCTCATAGACGTAGGTTAAAAACGGCCTCCCTTTCACCCCTTACAGCCGTCCCTGTCCTCCAAAATGTATTTAAGAATTTTGAAATGTGTTCAAAACTGACTCCAATTTGGGGAGTGGCCGTACACCGAGAAAGAGAAATTGTAAGAAAATGATTCAACTTTTAACCTTTACTGTCTCATAGACGTAGGTTAAAAACGGCCTCCCTTTCACCCCTTACAGCCGTCCCTGTCCTCCAAAATGTATTTAAGAATTTTGAAATGTGTTCAAAACTGACTCCAATTTGGGGAGTGGCCGTACACCGAGAAAGATGGCAGCAAACAAAGGTCACAAAGTTAATAAACAATTTTAATGCTGGCGCAGAGGCAATAGTGTATGGTCCAATCCTGAATGTCTTACGGCAAATAGCTACGTAAATTCTTTTTTCGATTCTCTGTAGGTCAGGGATGAGAAATTGTAAGAAAATGATTCAACTTTTAACCTTTACTGTCTCATAGACGTAGGTTAAAAACGGCCTCCCTTTCACCCCTTACAGCCGTCCCTATCCTCCAAAATGTATTTAAGAATTTTGAAATGTGTTCAAAACTGACTCCAATTTGGGGAGTGGCCGTACACCGAGAAAGAGAAATTGTAAGAATATGATTAAACTTTTAACCTTTACTGTCTCATAGACGTAGGTTAAAAACGGCCTCCCTTTCACCCCTTACAGCCGTCCCTATCCTCCAAAATGTATTTAAGAATTTTGAAATTTGTTCAAAACTGACTCCAATTTGGGGAGTGGCCGTACACCGAGAAAGATGGCAGCAAACTAAGGTCACAAAGTTAATAAACAATTTTAATGCTGGAGCAGAGGCAATAGTGTATGGTCCAATCCTGAATGTCTTACGGCAAATAGCTACATAAATTCTTTTTTCGATTCTCTGTAGGTCAGGGATGAGAAATTGTAAGAAAATGATTCAACTTTTAACCTTTACTGTCTCATAGACGTAGGTTAAAAACGGCCTCCCTTTCACCCCTTACAGCCGTCCCTGTCCTCCAAAATGTATTTAAGAATTTTGAAATGTGTTCAAAACTGACTCCAATTTGGGGAGTGGCCGTACACCGAGAAAGATGGCAGCAAACTAAGGTCACAAAGTTAATAAACAATTTTAATGCTGGCGCAGAGGCAATAGTGTATGGTTCAATCCTGAATGTCTTATGGCAAATAGCTACGTAAATTCTTTTTTCGATTCTCTGTAGGTCAGGGATGAGAAATTGTAATAAAATGATTCAACTTTTAACCTTTACTGTCTCATAGACGTAGGTTAAAAACTGCCTCCCTTTCACCCCTTACAGCCGTCCCTGTCCTCCAAAATGTATTTAAGAATTTTGAAATGTGTTCAAAACTGACTCCAATTTGGGGAGTGGCCGTACACCGAGAAAGAGAAATTGTAAGAATATGATTAAACTTTTAACCTTTACTGTCTCATAGACGTAGGTTAAAAACGGCCTCCCTTTCACCCCTTACAGCCGTCCCTATCCTCCAAAATGTATTTAAGAATTTTGAAATGTGTTCAAAACTGACTCCAATTTGGGGAGTGGCCATACACCGAGAAAGATGGCAGCAAACTAAGGTCACAAAGTTAATAAACAGTTTTAATGCTGGCGCAGAGGCAATAGTGTATGTTCCAATCCTGAATGTCTTATGGCAAATAGCTACGTAAATTCTTTTTTCGATTCTCTGTAGGTCAGGGATGAGAAATTGTAATAAAATGATTCAACTTTTAACCTTTACTGTCTCATAGACGTAGGTTAAAAACGGCCTCCCTTTCACCCCTTACAGCCGTCCCTGTCCTCCAAAATGTATTTAAGAATTTTGAAATGTGTTCAAAACTGACTCCAATTTGGGGAGTGGCCGTACACCGAGAAAGATGGCAGCAAACAAAGGTCACAAAGTTAATAAACAATTTTAATGCTGGCGCAGAGGCAATAGTGTATGGTCCAATCCTGAATGTCTTACGGCAAATAGCTACGTAAATTCTTTTTTCGATTCTCTGTAGGTCAGGGATGAGAAATTGTAAGAAAATGATTCAACTTTTAACCTTTACTGTCTCATAGACGTAGGTTAAAAACGGCCTCCCTTTCACCCCTTACAGCCGTCCCTGTCCTCCAAAATGTATTTAAGAATTTTGAAATGTGTTCAAAACTGACTCCAATTTGGGGAGTGGCCGTACACCGAGAAAGAGAAATTGTAAGAAAATGATTCAACTTTTAACCTTTACTGTCTCATAGACGTAGGTTAAAAACGGCCTCCCTTTCACCCCTTACAGCCGTCCCTGTCCTCCAAAATGTATTTAAGAATTTTGAAATGTGTTCAAAACTGACTCCAATCTGGGGAGTGGCCGTACACCGAGAAAGATGGCAGCAAACTAAGATCACAAAGTTAATAAACAATTTTAATGCTGGAGCAGAGGCAATAGTGTATGGTCCAATTCTGAATCTCTTACGGCAAATAGCTACGTAAATTCTTTTTTCGATTCTCTGTAGGTCAGGGATGAGAAATTGTAAGAAAATGATTCAACTTTTAACCTTTACTGTCTCATAGACGTAGGTTAAAAACGGCCTCCCTTTCACCCCTTAAAGCCGTCCCTGTCCTCCAAAATGTATTTAAGAATTTTGAAATGTGTTCAAAACTGACTCCAATTTGGGGAGTGGCCGTACACCGAGAAAGAGAAATTGTAAGAAAATGATTCAACTTTTAACCTTTACTTTCTCATAGACGTAGGTTAAAAACGGCCTCCCTTTCACCCCTTACAGCCGTCCCTATCCTCCAAAATGTATTTAAGAATTTTGAAATGTGTTCAAAACTGACTCCAATTTGGGGAGTGGCCATACACCGAGAAAGATGGCAGCAAACTAAGGTCACAAAGTTAATAAACAGTTTTAATGCTGGCGCAGAGGCAATAGGGTATGTTCCAATCCTGAATGTCTTATGGCAAATAGCTACGTAAATTCTTTTTTCGATTCTCTGTAGGTCAGGGATGAGAAATTGTAATAAAATGATTCAACTTTTAACCTTTACTGTCTCATAGACGTAGGTTAAAAACGGCCTCCCTTTCACCCCTTACAGCCGTCCCTGTCCTCCAAAATGTATTTAAGAATTTTGAAATGTGTTCAAAACTGACTCCAATTTGGGGAGTGGCCGTACACCGAGAAAGATGGCAGCAAACAAAGGTCACAAAGTTAATAAACAATTTTAATGCTGGCGCAGAGGCAATAGTGTATGGTCCAATCCTGAATGTCTTACGGCAAATAGCTACGTAAATTCTTTTTTCGATTCTCTGTAGGTCAGGGATGAGAAATTGTAAGAAAATGATTCAACTTTTAACCTTTACTGTCTCATAGACGTAGGTTAAAAACGGCCTCCCTTTCACCCCTTACAGCCGTCCCTGTCCTCCAAAATGTATTTAAGAATTTTGAAATGTGTTCAAAACTGACTCCAATTTGGGGAGTGGCCGTACACCGAGAAAGAGAAATTGTAAGAAAATGATTCAACTTTTAACCTTTACTGTCTCATAGACGTAGGTTAAAAACGGCCTCCCTTTCACCCCTTACAGCCGTCCCTGTCCTCCAAAATGTATTTAAGAATTTTGAAATGTGTTCAAAACTGACTCCAATTTGGGGAGTGGCCGTACACCGAGAAAGATGGCAGCAAACTAAGATCACAAAGTTAATAAACAATTTTAATGCTGGAGCAGAGGCAATAGTGTATGGTCCAATTCTGAATCTCTTACGGCAAATAGCTACGTAAATTCTTTTTTCGATTCTCTGTAGGTCAGGGATGAGAAATTGTAAGAAAATGATTCAACTTTTAACCTTTACTGTCTCATAGACGTAGGTTAAAAACGGCCTCCCTTTCACCCCTTAAAGCCGTCCCTGTCCTCCAAAATGTATTTAAGAATTTTGAAATGTGTTCAAAACTGACTCCAATTTGGGGAGTGGCCGTACACCGAGAAAGAGAAATTGTAAGAAAATGATTCAACTTTTAACCTTTACTTTCTCATAGACGTAGGTTAAAAACGGCCTCCCTTTCACCCCTTACAGCCGTCCCTATCCTCCGAAATGTATTTAAGAATTTTGAAATGTGTTCAAAACTGACTCCAATTTGGGGAGTGGCCGTACACCGAGAAAGATGGCAGCAAACTAAGGTCACAAAGTTAATAAACAATTTTAATGCTGGAGCAGAGGCAATAGTGTATGGTCCAATCCTGAATGTCTTACGGCAAATAGCTACATAAATTCTTTTTTCGATTCTCTGTAGGTCAGGGATGAGAAATTGTAAGAAAATGATTCAACTTTTAACCTTTACTGTCTCATAGACATAGGTTAAAAACGGCCTCCCTTTCACCCCTTACAGCTGTCCCTATCCTCCAAAATGTATTTAAGAATTTTGAAATGTGTTCAAAACTGACTCCAATTTGGGGAGTGGCCGTACACCGAGAAAGATGGCAGCAAACTAAGGTCACAAAGTTAATAAACAATTTTAATGCTGGAGCAGAGGCAATAGTGTATGGTCCAATCCTGAATGTCTTACGGCAAATAGCTACGTAAATTCTTTTTTCGATTCTCTGTAGGTCAGGGATGAGAAATTGTAAGAAAATGATTCAACTTTTAAC
Source organism: Lissotriton helveticus (assembly GCF_964261635.1). Lineage (NCBI taxonomy): Eukaryota > Metazoa > Chordata > Amphibia > Caudata > Salamandridae > Lissotriton > Lissotriton helveticus. The sequence goes on from NC_136073.1 coordinate 879,576,184, forward strand.
CTTTACTGTCTCATAGACGTAGGTTAAAAACGGCCTCCCTTTCACCCCTTACAGCCGTCCCTGTCCTCCAAAATGTATTTAAGAATTTTGAAATGTGTTCAAAACTGACTCCAATTTGGGGAGTGGCCGTACACTGAGAAAGATGGCAGCAAACTAAGGTCACAAAGTTAATAAACAATTTTAATGCTGGCGCAGAGGCAATAGTGTATGGTCCAATCCTGAATGTCTTATGGCAAATAGCTACGTAAATTCTTTTTTCGATTCTCTGTAGGTCAGGGATGAGAAATTGTAATAAAATGATTCAACTTTTAACCTTTACTGTCTCATAGACGTAGGTTAAAAACGGCCTCCCTTTCACCCCTTACAGCCGTCCCTGTCCTCCAAAATGTATTTAAGAATTTTGAAATGTGTTCAAAACTGACTCCAATTTGGGGAGTGGCCGTACACCGAGAAAGAGAAATTGTAAGAATATGATTAAACTTTTAACCTTTACTGTCTCATAGACGTAGGTTAAAAACGGCCTCCCTTTCACCCCTTACAGCCGTCCCTATCCTCCAAAATGTATTTAAGAATTTTGAAATGTGTTCAAAACTGACTCCAATTTGGGGAGTGGCCATACACCGAGAAAGATGGCAGCAAACTAAGGTCACAAAGTTAATAAACAGTTTTAATGCTGGCGCAGAGGCAATAGTGTATGTTCCAATCCTGAATGTCTTATGGCAAATAGCTACGTAAATTCTTTTTTCGATTCTCTGTAGGTCAGGGATGAGAAATTGTAATAAAATGATTCAACTTTTAACCTTTACTGTCTCATAGACGTAGGTTAAAAACGGCCTCCCTTTCACCCCTTACAGCCGTCCCTGTCCTCCAAAATGTATTTAAGAATTTTGAAATGTGTTCAAAACTGACTCCAATTTGGGGAGTGGCCGTACACCGAGAAAGATGGCAGCAAACAAAGGTCACAAAGTTAATAAACAATTTTAATGCTGGCGCAGAGGCAATAGTGTATGGTCCAATCCTGAATGTCTTACGGCAAATAGCTACGTAAATTCTTTTTTCGATTCTCTGTAGGTCAGGGATGAGAAATTGTAAGAAAATGATTCAACTTTTAACCTTTACTGTCTCATAGACGTAGGTTAAAAACGGCCTCCCTTTCACCCCTTACAGCCGTCCCTGTCCTCCAAAATGTATTTAAGAATTTTGAAATGTGTTCAAAACTGACTCCAATTTGGGGAGTGGCCGTACACCGAGAAAGAGAAATTGTAAGAAAATGATTCAACTTTTAACCTTTACTGTCTCATAGACGTAGGTTAAAAACGGCCTCCCTTTCACCCCTTACAGCCGTCCCTGTCCTCCAAAATGTATTTAAGAATTTTGAAATGTGTTCAAAACTGACTCCAATTTGGGGAGTGGCCGTACACCGAGAAAGATGGCAGCAAACTAAGATCACAAAGTTAATAAACAATTTTAATGCTGGAGCAGAGGCAATAGTGTATGGTCCAATTCTGAATCTCTTACGGCAAATAGCTACGTAAATTCTTTTTTCGATTCTCTGTAGGTCAGGGATGGGAAATTGTAAGAAAATGATTCAACTTTTAACCTTTACTGTCTCATAGACGTTAAAAACGGCCTCCCTTTCACCCCTTAAAGCCGTCCCTGTCCTCCAAAATGTATTTAAGAATTTTGAAATGTGTTAAAACTGACTCCAATTTGGGGAGTGGCCGTACACCGAGAAAGAGAAATTGTAAGAAAATGATTCAACTTTTAACCTTTACTGTCTCATAGACGTAGGTTAAAAACGGCCTCCCTTTCACCCCTTACAGCCGTCCCTGTCCTCCAAAATGTATTTAAGAATTTTGAAATGTGTTCAAAACTGACTCCAATTTGGGGAGTGGCCGTACACCGAGAAAGAGAAATTGTAAGAAAATGATTCAACTTTTAACCTTTACTGTCTCATAGACATAGGTTAAAAACGGCCTCCCTTTCACCCCTTACAGCTGTCCCTATCCTCCAAAATGTATTTAAGAATTTTGAAATGTGTTCAAAACTGACTCCAATTTGGGGAGTGGCCGTACACCAAGAAAGATGGCAGCAAACTAAGGTCACAAAGTTAATAAACAATTTTAATGCTGGAGCAGAGGCAATAGTGTATGGTCCAATCCTGAATGTCTTACGGCAAATAGCTACGTAAATTCTTTTTTCGATTCTCTGTAGGTCAGGGATGAGAAATTGTAAGAAAATGATTCAACTTTTAACCTTTACGGTCTCATAGAGGTAGGTTAAAAACGGCCTCCCTTTCACCCCTTACAGCCGTCCCTGTCCTCCAAAATGTATTTAAGAATTTTGAAATGTGTTCAAAACTGACTCCAATTTGGGGAGTGGCCGTACACCGAGAAAGATGGCAGCAAACTAAGGTCACAAAGTTAATAAACAATTTTAATGCTGGAGCAGAGGCAATAGTGTATGGTCCAATCCTGAATGTCTTACGGCAAATAGCTACGTAAATTCTTTTTTCGATTCTCTGTAGGTCAGGGATGAGAAATTGTAAGAAAATGATTAAACTTTTAACCATTACTGTCTCATAGACGTAGGTTAAAAACGGCCTCCCTTTCACCCCTTACAGCCGTCCCTGTCCTCCAAAATGTATTTAAGAATTTTGAAATGTGTTCAAAACTGACTCCAATTTGGGGAGTGGCCGTACACCGAGAAAGAGAAATTGTAAGAAAATGATTCAACTTTTAACCTTTACTGTCTCATAGACGTAGGTTAAAAACGGCCCCCCTTTCACCCCTTACAGCCGTCCCTGTCCTCCAAAATGTATTTAAGAATTTTGAAATGTGTTCAAAACTGACTCCAATTTGGGGAGTGGCCGTACACCGAGAAAGATGGCAGCAAACAAAGGTCACAAAGTTAATAAACAATTTTAATGCTGGCGCAGAGGCAATAGTGTATGGTCCAATCCTGAATGTCTTACGGCAAATAGCTACGTAAATTCTTTTTTCGATTCTCTGTAGGTCAGGGATGAGAAATTGTAAGAAAATGATTCAACTTTTAACCTTTACTGTCTCATAGACGTAGGTTAAAAACGGCCTCCCTTTTACCCCTTACAGCCGTCCCTGTCCTCCAAAATGTATTTAAGAATTTTGAAATGTGTTCAAAACTGACTCCAATTTGGGGAGTGGCCGTACACCGAGAAAGAGAAATTGTAAGAAAATGATTCAACTTTTAACCTTTACTGTCTCATAGACGTAGGTTAAAAACGGCCTCCCTTTCACCCCTTACAGCCGTCCCTATCCTCCAAAATGTATTTAAGAATTTTGAAATGTGTTCAAAACTGACTCCAATTTGGGGAGTGGCCGTACACCGAGAAAGATGGCAGCAAACTAAGGTCACAAAGTTAATAAACAATTTTAATGCTGGCGCAGAGGCAATAGTGTATGGTCCAATCCTGAATGTCTTACGGCAAATAGCTACGTAAATTCTTTTTTCGATTCTCTGTAGGTCAGGGATGAGAAATTGTAAGAAAATGATTCAACTTTTAACCTTTACTGTCTCATAGACGTAGGTTAAAAACGGCCTCCCTTTCACCCCTTACAGCCGTCCCTGTCCTCCAAAATGTATTTAAGAATTTTGAAATGTGTTCAAAACTGACTCCAATTTGGGGAGTGGCCGTACACCGAGAAAGAGAAATTGTAAGAAAATGATTCAACTTTTAACCTTTACTGTTTCATAGACGTAGGTTAAAAACGGCCTCCCTTTCACCCCTTACAGCCGTCCCTGTCCTCCAAAATGTATTTAAGAAGTTTGAAATGTGTTCAAAACTGACTCCAATTTGGGGAGTGGCAGTACACAGAGAAAGAGAAATTGTAAGAAAATGATTCAACTTTTAACCTTTACTGTCTCATAGACGTAGGTTAAAAACGGCCTCCCTTTCACCCCTTACAGCCGTCCCTGTCCTCCAAAATGTATTTAAGAATTTTGAAATGTGTTCAAAACTGACTCCAATTTGGGGAGTGGCCATACACCGAGAAAGATGGCGGCAAACTAAGGTCACAAAGTTAATAAACAATTTTAATGCTGGAGCAGAGGCAATAGTGTATGGTCCAATCCTGAATCTCTTACGGCAAATAGCTACGTAAATTCTTTTTTCGATTCTCTGTAGGTCAGGGATGAGAAATTGTAAGAAAATGATTCAACTTTTAACCTTTACTGTCTCATAGACGTAGGTTAAAAACGTCCTCCCTTTCACCCCTTACAGCCGTCCCTGTCCTCCAAAATGTATTTAAGAATTTTGAAATGTGTTCAAAACTGACTCCAATTTGGGGAGTGGCCGTACACCGAGAAAGAGAAATTGTAAGAATATGATTAAACTTTTAACCTTTACTGTCTCATAGACGTAGGTTAAAAACGGCCTCCCTTTCACCCCTTACAGCCGTCCCTATCCTCCAAAATGTATTTAAGAATTTTGAAATGTGTTCAAAACTGACTCCAATTTGGGGAGTGGCCGTACACCGAGAAAGATGGCAGCAAACTAAGGTCACAAAGTTAATAAACAATTTTAATGCTGGAGCAGAGGCAATAGTGTATGGTCCAATCCTGAATGTCTTACGGCAAATAGCTACGTAAATTCTTTTTTCGATTCTCTGTAGGTCAGGGATGAGAAATTGTAAGAAAATGATTCAACTTTTAACCTTTACTGTCTCATAGACGTAGGTTAAAAACGGCCTCCCTTTCACCCCTTACAGCCGTCCCTATCCTCCAAAATGTATTTAAGAATTTTGAAATGTGTTCAAAACTGACTCCAATTTGGGGAGTGGCCGTACACCGAGAAAGATGGCAGCAAACTAAGGTCACAAAGTTAATAAACAATTTTAATGCTGGAGCAGAGGCAATAGTGTATGGTCCAATCCTGAATGTCTTACGGCAAATAGCTACGTAAATTCTTTTTTCGATTCTCTGTAGGTCAGGGATGAGAAATTGTAAGAAAATGATTCAACTTTTAACCTTTACTGTCTCATAGACGTAGGTTAAAAACGGCCTCCCTTTTACCCCTTACAGCCGTCCCTGTCCTCCAAAATGTATTTAAGAATTTTGAAATGTGTTCAAAACTGACTCCAATTTGGGGAGTGGCCGTACACCGAGAAAGAGAAATTGTAAGAAAATGATTCAACTTTTAACCTTTACTGTCTCATAGACGTAGGTTAAAAACAGCCTCCCTTTCACCCCTTACAGCCGTCCCTGTCCTCCAAAATGTATTTAAGAATTTTGAAATGTGTTCAAAACTGACTCCAATTTGGGGAGTGGCCGTACACCGAGAAAGATGGCAGCAAACTAAGATCACAAAGTTAATAAACAATTTTAATGCTGGAGCAGAGGCAATAGTGTATGGTCCAATCCTGAATGTCTTACGGCAAATAGCTACATAAATTCTTTTTTCGATTCTCTGTAGGTCAGGGATGAGAAATTGTATGAAAATTATTCAACTTTTAACCTTTACTGTCTCATAGACGTAGGTTAAAAACGGCCTCCCTTTCACCCCTTACAGCCGTCCCTGTCCTCCAAAACGTATTTAAGAATTTTGAAATGTGTTCAAAACTGACTCCAATTTGGGGAGTGGCCGTACACCGAGAAAGAGAAATTGTAAGAAAATGATTCAACTTTTAACCTTTACTGTCTCATAGACGTAGGTTAAAAACGGCCTCCCTTTCACCCCTTACAGCCGTCCCTATCCTCCAAAATGTATTTAAGAATTTTGAAATGTGTTCAAAACTGACTCCAATTTGGGGAGTGGCCGTACACCGAGAAAGATGGCAGCAAACTAAGGTCACAAAGTTAATAAACAATTTTAATGCTGGCGCAGAGGCAATAGTGTATGGTCCAATCCTGAATGTCTTACGGCAAATAGCTACGTAAATTCTTTTTTCGATTCTCTGTAGGTCAGGGATGAGAAATTGTAAGAAAATGATTCAACTTTTAACCTTTACTGTCTCATAGACGTAGGTTAAAAACGGCCTCCCTTTCACCCCTTACAGCCGTCCCTGTCCTCCAAAATGTATTTAAGAATTTTGAAATGTGTTCAAAACTGACTCCAATTTGGGGAGTGGCCGTACACCGAGAAAGAGAAATTGTAAGAAAATGATTCAACTTTTAACCTTTACTGTTTCATAGACGTAGGTTAAAAACGGCCTCCCTTTCACCCCTTACTGCCGTCCCTGTCCTCCAAAATGTATTTAAGAAGTTTGAAATGTGTTCAAAACTGACTCCAATTTGGGGAGTGGCAGTACACAGAGAAAGAGAAATTGTAAGAAAATGATTCAACTTTTAACCTTTACTGTCTCATAGACGTAGGTTAAAAACGGCCTCCCTTTCACCCCTTACAGCCGTCCCTGTCCTCCAAAATGTATTTAAGAATTTTGAAATGTGTTCAAAACTGACTCCAATTTGGGGAGTGGCCATACACCGAGAAAGATGGCAGCAAACTAAGGTCACAAAGTTAATAAACAATTTTAATGCTGGAGCAGAGGCAATAGTGTATGGTCCAATCCTGAATCTCTTACGGCAAATAGCTACGTAAATTCTTTTTTCGATTCTCTGTAGGTCAGGGATGAGAAATTGTAAGAAAATGATTCAACTTTTAACCTTTACTGTCTCATAGACGTAGGTTAAAAACGGCCTCCCTTTCACCCCTTACAGCCGTCCCTGTCCTCCAAAATGTATTTAAGAATTTTGAAATGTGTTCAAAACTGACTCCAATTTGGGGAGTGGCCGTACACCGAGAAAGAGAAATTGTAAGAATATGATTAAACTTTTAACCTTTACTGTCTCATAGACGTAGGTTAAAAACGGCCTCCCTTTCACCCCTTACAGCCGTCCCTATCCTCCAAAATGTATTTAAGAATTTTGAAATGTGTTCAAAACTGACTCCAATTTGGGGAGTGGCCGTACACCGAGAAAGATGGCAGCAAACTAAGGTCACAAAGTTAATAAACAATTTTAATGCTGGAGCAGAGGCAATAGTGTATGGTCCAATCCTGAATGTCTTACGGCAAATAGCTACGTAAATTCTTTTTTCGATTCTCTGTAGGTCAGGGATGAGAAATTGTAAGAAAATGATTCAACTTTTAACCTTTACTGTCTCATAGACGTAGGTTAAAAACGGCCTCCCTTTCACCCCTTACAGCCGTCCCTGTCCTCCAAAATGTATTTAAGAATTTTGAAATGTGTTCAAAACTGACTCCAATTTGGGGAGTGGCCGTACACCGAGAAAGATGGCAGCAAACTAAGGTCACAAAGTTAATAAACAATTTTAATGCTGGCGCAGAGGCAATAGTGTATGGTCCAATCCTGAATGTCTTATGGCAAATAGCTACGTAAATTCTTTTTTCGATTCTCTGTAGGTCAGGGATGAGAAATTGTAATAAAATGATTCAACTTTTAACCTTTACTGTCTCATAGACGTAGGTTAAAAACGGCCTCCCTTTCACCCCTTACAGCCGTCCCTGTCCTCCAAAATGTATTTAAGAATTTTGAAATGTGTTCAAAACTGACTCCAATTTGGGGAGTGGCCGTACACCGAGAAAGAGAAATTGTAAGAATATGATTAAACTTTTAACCTTTACTGTCTCATAGACGTAGGTTAAAAACGGCCTCCCTTTCACCCCTTACAGCCGTCCCTATCCTCCAAAATGTATTTAAGAATTTTGAAATGTGTTCAAAACTGACTCCAATTTGGGGAGTGGCCATACACCGAGAAAGATGGCAGCAAACTAAGGTCACAAAGTTAATAAACAGTTTTAATGCTGGCGCAGAGGCAATAGTGTATGTTCCAATCCTGAATGTCTTATGGCAAATAGCTACGTAAATTCTTTTTTCGATTCTCTGTAGGTCAGGGATGAGAAATTGTAATAAAATGATTCAACTTTTAACCTTTACTGTCTCATAGACGTAGGTTAAAAACGGCCTCCCTTTCACCCCTTACAGCCGTCCCTGTCCTCCAAAATGTATTTAAGAATTTTGAAATGTGTTCAAAACTGACTCCAATTTGGGGAGTGGCCGTACACCGAGAAAGATGGCAGCAAACAAAGGTCACAAAGTTAATAAACAATTTTAATGCTGGCGCAGAGGCAATAGTGTATGGTCCAATCCTGAATGTCTTACGGCAAATAGCTACGTAAATTCTTTTTTCGATTCTCTGTAGGTCAGGGATGAGAAATTATAAGAAAATGATTCAACTTTTAACCTTTACTGTCTCATAGACGTAGGTTAAAAACGGCCTCCCTTTCACCCCTTACAGCCGTCCCTGTCCTCCAAAATGTATTTAAGAATTTTGAAATGTGTTCAAAACTGACTCCAATTTGGGGAGTGGCCGTACACCGAGAAAGAGAAATTGTAAGAAAATGATTCAACTTTTAACCTTTACTGTCTCATAGACGTAGGTTAAAAACGGCCTCCCTTTCACCCCTTACAGCCGTCCCTGTCCTCCAAAATGTATTTAAGAATTTTGAAATGTGTTCAAAACTGACTCCAATTTGGGGAGTGGCCGTACACCGAGAAAGATGGCAGCAAACTAAGATCACAAAGTTAATAAACAATTTTAATGCTGGAGCAGAGGCAATAGTGTATGGTCCAATTCTGAATCTCTTACGGCAAATAGCTACGTAAATTCTTTTTTCGATTCTCTGTAGGTCAGGGATGAGAAATTGTAAGAAAATGATTCAACTTTTAACCTTTACTGTCTCATAGACGTAGGTTAAAAACGGCCTCCCTTTCACCCCTTAAAGCCGTCCCTGTCCTCCAAAATGTATTTAAGAATTTTGAAATGTGTTCAAAACTGACTCCAATTTGGGGAGTGGCCGTACACCGAGAAAGAGAAATTGTAAGAAAATGATTCAACTTTTAACCTTTACTGTCTCATAGACGTAGGTTAAAAACGGCCTCCCTTTCACCCCTTACAGCCGTCCCTATCCTCCGAAATGTATTTAAGAATTTTGAAATGTGTTCAAAACTGACTCCAATTTGGGGAGTGGCCGTACACCGAGAAAGATGGAAGCAAACTAAGGTCACAAAGTTAATAAACAATTTTAATGCTGGAGCAGAGGCAATAGTGTATGGTCCAATCCTGAATGTCTTACGGCAAATAGCTACATAAATTCTTTTTTCGATTCTCTGTAGGTCAGGGATGAGAAATTGTAAGAAAATGATTCAACTTTTAACCTTTACTGTCTCATAGACATAGGTTAAAAACGGCCTCCCTTTCACCCCTTACAGCTGTCCCTATCCTCCAAAATGTATTTAAGAATTTTGAAATGTGTTCAAAACTGACTCCAATTTGGGGAGTGGCCGTACACCGAGAAAGATGGCAGCAAACTAAGGTCACAAAGTTAATAAACAATTTTAATGCTGGAGCAGAGGCAATAGTGTATGGTCCAATCCTGAATGTCTTACGGCAAATAGCTACGTAAATTCTTTTTTCGATTCTCTGTAGGTCAGGGATGAGAAATTGTAAGAAAATGATTCAACTTTTAACCTTTACGGTCTCATAGACGTAGGTTAAAAACGGCCTCCCTTTCACCCCTTACAGCCGTCCCTGTCCTCCAAAATGTATTTAAGAATTTTGAAATGTGTTCAAAACTGACTCCAATTTGGGGAGTGGCCGTACACCGAGAAAGATGGCAGCAAACTAAGGTCACAAAGTTAATAAACAATTTTAATGCTGGAGCAGAGGCAATAGTGTATGGTCCAATCCTGAATGTCTTACGGCAAATAGCTACGTAAATTCTTTTTTCGATTCTCTGTAGGTCAGGGATGAGAAATTGTAAGAAAATGATTAAACTTTTAACCATTACTGTCTCATAGACGTAGGTTAAAAACGGCCTCCCTTTCACCCCTTACAGCCGTCCCTGTCCTCCAAAATGTATTTAAGAATTTTGAAATGTGTTCAAAACTGACTCCAATTTGGGGAGTGGCCGTACACCGAGAAAGAGAAATTGTAAGAAAATGATTCAACTTTTAACCTTTACTGTCTCATAGACGTAGGTTAAAAACGGCCTCCCTTTCACCCCTTACAGCCGTCCCTGTCCTCCAAAATGTATTTAAGAATTTTGAAATGTGTTCAAAACTGACTCCAATTTGGGGAGTGGCCGTACACCAAGAAAGATGGCAGCAAACAAAGGTCACAAAGTTAATAAACAATTTTAATGCTGGCGCAGAGGCAATAGTGTATGGTCCAATCCTGAATGTCTTACGGCAAATAGCTACGTAAATTCTTTTTTCGATTCTCTGTAGGTCAGGGATGAGAAATTGTAAGAAAATGATTCAACTTTTAACCTTTACTGTCTCATAGACGTAGGTTAAAAACGGCCTCCCTTTCACCCCTTACAGCCGTCCCTGTCCTCCAAAATGTATTTAAGAATTTTGAAATGTGTTCAAAACTGACTCCAATTTGGGGAGTGGCCGTACACCGAGAAAGATGGCAGCAAACTAAGATCACAAAGTTAATAAACAATTTTAATGCTGGAGCAGAGGCAATAGTGTATGGTCCAATTCTGAATCTCTTACGGCAAATAGCTACGTAAATTCTTTTTTCAAATCTCTGTAGGTCAGGGATGAGAAATTGGAAGAAAATTATTCAACTTTTAACCTTTACTGTCTCATAGACGTAGGTTAAAAACGGCCTCCCTTTCACCCCTTACAGCCGTCCCTGTCCTCCAAAATGTATTTAAGAATTTTGAAATGTGTTCAAAACTGACTCCAATTTGGGGAGTGGCCGTACACCGAGAAAGAGAAATTGTAAGAATATGATTAAACTTTTAACCTTTACTGTCTCATAGACGTAGGTTAAAAACGGCCTCCCTTTCACCCCTTACAGCCGTCCCTATCCTCCAAAATGTATTTAAGAATTTTGAAATGTGTTCAAAACTGACTCCAATTTGGGGAGTGGCCATACACCGAGAAAGATGGCAGCAAACTAAGGTCACAAAGTTAATAAACAGTTTTAATGCTGGCGCAGAGGCAATAGTGTATGTTCCAATCCTGAATGTCTTATGGCAAATAGCTACGTACATTCTTTTTTCGATTCTCTGTAGGTCAGGGATGAGAAATTGTAATAAAATGATTCAACTTTTAACCTTTACTGTCTCATAGACGTAGGTTAAAAACGGCCTCCCTTTCACCCCTTACAGCCGTCCCTGTCCTCCAAAATGTATTTAAGAATTTTGAAATGTGTTCAAAACTGACTCCAATTTGGGGAGTGGCCGTACACCGAGAAAGATGGCAGCAAACAAAGGTCACAAAGTTAATAAACAATTTTAATGCTGGCGCAGAGGCAATAGTGTATGGTCCAATCCTGAATGTCTTACGGCAAATAGCTACGTAAATTCTTTTTTCGATTCTCTGTAGGTCAGGGATGAGAAATTGTAAGAAAATGATTCAACTTTTAACCTTTACTGTCTCATAGACGTAGGTTAAAAACGGCCTCCCTTTCACCCCTTACAGCCGTCCCTGTCCTCCAAAATGTATTTAAGAATTTTGAAATGTGTTCAAAACTGACTCCAATTTGGGGAGTGGCCGTACACCGAGAAAGAGAAATTGTAAGAAAATGATTCAACTTTTAACCTTTACTGTCTCATAGACGTAGGTTAAAAACGGCCTCCCTTTCACCCCTTACAGCCGTCCCTGTCCTCCAAAATGTATTTAAGAATTTTGAAATGTGTTAAAACTGACTCCAATTTGGGGAGTGGCCGTACACCGAGAAAGATGGCAGCAAACTAAGGTCACAAAGTTAATAAACAATTTTAATGCTGGAGCGGAGGCAATAGTGTATGGTCCAATCCTGAATCTCTTACGGCAAATAGCTACGTAAATTCTTTTTTCGATTCTCTGTAGGTCAGGGATGAGAAATTGTAAGAAAATGATTCAACTTTTAACCTTTACTGTCTCATAGACGTAGGTTAAAAACGGCCTCCCTTTCACCCCTTACAGCCGTCCCTGTCCTCCAAAATGTATTTAAGAATTTTGAAATGTGTTCAAAACTGACTCCAATTTGGGGAGTGGCCGTACACCGAGAAAGAGAAATTGTAAGAAAATGATTCAACTTTTAACCTTTACTGTCTCATAGACATAGGTTAAAAACGGCCTCCCTTTCACCCCTTACAGCTGTCCCTATCCTCCAAAATGTATTTAAGAATTTTGAAATGTGTTCAAAACTGACTCCAATTTGGGGAGTGGCCGTACACCAAGAAAGATGGCAGCAAACTAAGGTCACAAAGTTAATAAACAATTTTAATGCTGGAGCAGAGGCAATAGTGTATGGTCCAATCCTGAATGTCTTACGGCAAATAGCTACGTAAATTCTTTTTTCGATTCTCTGTAGGTCAGGGATGAGAAATTGTAAGAAAATGATTCAACTTTTAACCTTTACGGTCTCATAGAGGTAGGTTAAAAACGGCCTCCCTTTCACCCCTTACAGCCGTCCCTGTCCTCCAAAATGTATTTAAGAATTTTGAAATGTGTTCAAAACTGACTCCAATTTGGGGAGTGGCCGTACACCGAGAAAGATGGCAGCAAACTAAGGTCACAAAGTTAATAAACAATTTTAATGCTGGAGCAGAGGCAATAGTGTATGGTCCAATCCTGAATGTCTTACGGCAAATAGCTACGTAAATTCTTTTTTTGATTCTCTGTAGGTCAGGGATGAGAAATTGTAAGAAAATGATTAAACTTTTAACCATTACTGTCTCATAGACGTAGGTTAAAAACGGCCTCCCTTTCACCCCTTACAGCCGTCCCTGTCCTCCAAAATGTATTTAAGAATTTTGAAATGTGTTCAAAACTGACTCCAATTTGGGGAGTGGCCGTACACCGAGAAAGAGAAATTGTAAGAAAATGATTCAACTTTTAACCTTTACTGTCTCATAGACATAGGTTAAAAACGGCCTCCCTTTCACCCCTTACAGCCGTCCCTGTCCTCCAAAATGTATTTAAGAATTTTGAAATGTGTTCAAAACTGACTCCAATTTGGGGAGTGGCCGTACACCGAGAAAGATGGCAGCAAACAAAGGTCACAAAGTTAATAAACAATTTTAATGCTGGCGCAGAGGCAATAGTGTATGGTCCAATCCTGAATGTCTTACGGCAAATAGCTACGTAAATTCTTTTTTCGATTCTCTGTAGGTCAGGGATGAGAAATTGTAAGAAAATGATTCAACTTTTAACCTTTACTGTCTCATAGACGTAGGTTAAAAACGGCCTCCCTTTTACCCCTTACAGCCGTCCCTGTCCTCCAAAATGTATTTAAGAAGTTTGAAATGTGTTCAAAACTGACTCCAATTTGGGGAGTGGCCGTACACCGAGAAAGAGAAATTGTAAGAAAATGATTCAACTTTTAACCTTTACTGTCTCATAGACGTAGGTTAAAAACGGCCTCCCTTTCACCCCTTACAGCCGTCCCTGTCCTCCAAAATGTATTTAAGAATTTTGAAATGTGTTCAAAACTGACTCCAATTTGGGGAGTGGCCGTACACCGAGAAAGATGGCAGCAAACTAAGATCACAAAGTTAATAAACAATTTTAATGCTGGAGCAGAGGCAATAGTGTATGGTCCAATTCTGAATCTCTTACGGCAAATAGCTACGTAAATTCTTTTTTCGATTCTCTGTAGGTCAGGGATGAGAAATTGTAAGAAAATGATTCAACTTTTAACCTTTACTGTCTCATAGACGTAGGTTAAAAACGGCCTCCCTTTCACCCCTTACAGCCGTCCCTGTCCTCCAAAATGTATTTAAGAATTTTGAAATGTGTTCAAAACTGACTCCAATTTGGGGAGTGGCCGTACACCGAGAAAGAGAAATTGTAAGAAAATGATTCAACTTTTAACCTTTACTGTCTCATAGACGTAGGTTAAAAACGGCCTCCCTTTCACCCCTTACAGCCGTCCCTATCCTCCAAAATGTATTTAAGAATTTTGAAATGTGTTCAAAACTGACTCCAATTTGGGGAGTGGCCATACACCGAGAAAGATGGCAGCAAACTAAGGTCACAAAGTTAATAAACAATTTTAATGCTGGAGCAGAGGCAATAGTGTATGGTCCAATCCTGAATGTCTTACGGCAAATAGCTACGTAAATTCTTTTTTCGATTCTCTGTAGGTCAGGGATGAGAAATTGTATGAAAATTATTCAACTTTTAACCTTTACTGTCTCATAGACGTAGGTTAAAAACGGCCTCCCTTTCACCCCTTACAGCCGTCCCTGTCCTCCAAAACGTATTTAAGAATTTTGAAATGTGTTCAAAACTGACTCCAATTTGGGGAGTGGCAGTACACCGAGAAAGAGAAATTGTAAGAAAATGATTCAACTTTTAACCTTTACTGTCTCATAGACGTAGGTTAAAAACGGCCTCCCTTTCACCCCTTACAGCCGTCCCTATCCTCCAAAATGTATTTAAGAATTTTGAAATGTGTTCAAAACTGACTCCAATTTGGGGAGTGGCCGTACACCGAGAAAGATGGCAGCAAACTAAGGTCACAAAGTTAATAAACAATTTTAATGCTGGCGCAGAGGCAATAGTGTATGGTCCAATCCTGAATGTCTTACGGCAAATAGCTACGTAAATTCTTTTTTCGATTCTCTGTAGGTCAGGGATGAGAAATTGTAAGAAAATGATTCAACTTTTAACCTTTACTGTCTCATAGACGTAGGTTAAAAACGGCCTCCCTTTCACCCCTTACAGCCGTCCCTGTCCTCCAAAATGTATTTAAGAATTTTGAAATGTGTTCAAAACTGACTCCAATTTGGGGAGTGGCCGTACACCGAGAAAGAGAAATTGTAAGAAAATGATTCAACTTTTAACCTTTACTGTTTCATAGACGTAGGTTAAAAACGGCCTCCCTTTCACCCCTTACAGCCGTCCCTGTCCTCCAAAATGTATTTAAGAAGTTTGAAATGTGTTCAAAACTGACTCCAATTTGGGGAGTGGCAGTACACAGAGAAAGAGAAATTGTAAGAAAATGATTCAACTTTTAACCTTTACTGTCTCATAGACGTAGGTTAAAAATGGCCTCCCTTTCCTCCCTTTCACCCCTTACAGCCGTCCCTGTCCTCCAAAATGTATTTAAGAATTTTGAAATGTGTTCAAAACTGACTCCAATTTGGGGAGTGGCCATACACCGAGAAAGATGGCAGCAAACTAAGGTCACAAAGTTAATAAACAATTTTAATGCTGGAGCAGAGGCAATAGTGTATGGTCCAATCCTGAATCTCTTACGGCAAATAGCTACGTAAATTCTTTTTTCGATTCTCTGTAGGTCAGGGATGAGAAATTGTAAGAAAATGATTCAACTTTTAACCTTTACTGTCTCATAGACGTAGGTTAAAAACGGCCTCCCTTTCACCCCTTACAGCCGTCCCTGTCCTCCAAAATGTATTTAAGAATTTTGAAATGTGTTCAAAACTGACTCCAATTTGGGGAGTGGCCGTACACCGAGAAAGAGAAATTGTAAGAATATGATTAAACTTTTAACCTTTACTGTCTCATAGACGTAGGTTAAAAACGGCCTCCCTTTCACCCCTTACAGCCGTCCCTATCCTCCAAAATGTATTTAAGAATTTTGAAATGTGTTCAAAACTGACTCCAATTTGGGGAGTGGCCGTACACCGAGAAAGATGGCAGCAAACTAAGGTCACAAAGTTAATAAACAATTTTAATGCTGGAGCAGAGGCAATAGTGTATGGTCCAATCCTGAATGTCTTACGGCAAATAGCTACATAAATTCTTTTTTCGATTCTCTGTAGGTCAGGGATGAGAAATTGTAAGAAAATGATTCAACTTTTAACCTTTACTGTCTCATAGACGTAGGTTAAAAACGGCCTCCCTTTCACCCCTTACAGCCGTCCCTGTCCTCCAAAATGTATTTAAGAATTTTGAAATGTGTTCAAAACTGACTCCAATTTGGGGAGTGGCCGTACACCGAGAAAGATGGCAGCAAACTAAGGTCACAAAGTTAATAAACAATTTTAATGCTGGCGCAGAGGCAATAGTGTATGGTTCAATCCTGAATGTCTTATGGCAAATAGCTACGTAAATTCTTTTTTCGATTCTCTGTAGGTCAGGGATGAGAAATTGTAATAAAATGATTCAACTTTTAACCTTTACTGTCTCATAGACGTAGGTTAAAAACGGCCTCCCTTTCACCCCTTACAGCCGTCCCTGTCCTCCAAAATGTATTTAAGAATTTTGAAATGTGTTCAAAACTGACTCCAATTTGGGGAGTGGCCGTACACCGAGAAAGAGAAATTGTAAGAATATGATTAAACTTTTAACCTTTACTGTCTCATAGACGTAGGTTAAAAACGGCCTCCCTTTCACCCCTTACAGCCGTCCCTATCCTCCAAAATGTATTTAAGAATTTTGAAATGTGTTCAAAACTGACTCCAATTTGGGGAGTGGCCATACACCGAGAAAGATGGCAGCAAACTAAGGTCACAAAGTTAATAAACAGTTTTAATGCTGGCGCAGAGGCAATAGTGTATGTTCCAATCCTGAATGTCTTATGGCAAATAGCTACGTAAATTCTTTTTTCGATTCTCTGTAGGTCAGGGATGAGAAATTGTAATAAAATGATTCAACTTTTAACCTTTACTGTCTCATAGACGTAGGTTAAAAACGGCCTCCCTTTCACCCCTTACAGCCGTCCCTGTCCTCCAAAATGTATTTAAGAATTTTGAAATGTGTTCAAAACTGACTCCAATTTGGGGAGTGGCCGTACACCGAGAAAGATGGCAGCAAACAAAGGTCACAAAGTTAATAAACAATTTTAATGCTGGAGCAGAGGCAATAGTGTATGGTCCAATCCTGAATGTCTTACGGCAAATAGCTACGTAAATTCTTTTTTCGATTCTCTGTAGGTCAGGGATGAGAAATTGTATGAAAATTATTCAACTTTTAACCTTTACTGTCTCATAGACGTAGGTTAAAAACGGCCTCCCTTTCACCCCTTACAGCCGTCCCTGTCCTCCAAAACGTATTTAAGAATTTTGAAATGTGTTCAAAACTGACTCCAATTTGGGGAGTGGCAGTACACCGAGAAAGAGAAATTGTAAGAAAATGATTCAACTTTTAACCTTTACTGTCTCATAGACGTAGGTTAAAAACGGCCTCCCTTTCACCCCTTACAGCCGTCCCTATCCTCCAAAATGTATTTAAGAATTTTGAAATGTGTTCAAAACTGACTCCAATTTGGGGAGTGGCCGTACACCGAGAAAGATGGCAGCAAACTAAGGTCACAAAGTTAATAAACAATTTTAATGCTGGCGCAGAGGCAATAGTGTATGGTCCAATCCTGAATGTCTTACGGCAAATAGCTACGTAAATTCTTTTTTCGATTCTCTGTAGGTCAGGGATGAGAAATTGTAAGAAAATGATTCAACTTTTAACCTTTACTGTCTCATAGACGTAGGTTAAAAACGGCCTCCCTTTCACCCCTTACAGCCGTCCCTGTCCTCCAAAATGTATTTAAGAATTTTGAAATGTGTTCAAAACTGACTCCAATTTGGGGAGTGGCCGTACACCGAGAAAGAGAAATTGTAAGAAAATGATTCAACTTTTAACCTTTACTGTTTCATAGACGTAGGTTAAAAACGGCCTCCCTTTCACCCCTTACAGCCGTCCCTGTCCTCCAAAATGTATTTAAGAAGTTTGAAATGTGTTCAAAACTGACTCCAATTTGGGGAGTGGCAGTACACAGAGAAAGAGAAATTGTAAGAAAATGATTCAACTTTTAACCTTTACTGTCTCATAGACGTAGGTTAAAAATGGCCTCCCTTTCCTCCCTTTCACCCCTTACAGCCGTCCCTGTCCTCCAAAATGTATTTAAGAATTTTGAAATGTGTTCAAAACTGACTCCAATTTGGGGAGTGGCCATACACCGAGAAAGATGGCAGCAAACTAAGGTCACAAAGTTAATAAACAATTTTAATGCTGGAGCAGAGGCAATAGTGTATGGTCCAATCCTGAATCTCTTACGGCAAATAGCTACGTAAATTCTTTTTTCGATTCTCTGTAGGTCAGGGATGAGAAATTGTAAGAAAATGATTCAACTTTTAACCTTTACTGTCTCATAGACGTAGGTTAAAAACGGCCTCCCTTTCACCCCTTACAGCCGTCCCTGTCCTCCAAAATGTATTTAAGAATTTTGAAATGTGTTCAAAACTGACTCCAATTTGGGGAGTGGCCGTACACCGAGAAAGAGAAATTGTAAGAATATGATTAAACTTTTAACCTTTACTGTCTCATAGACGTAGGTTAAAAACGGCCTCCCTTTCACCCCTTACAGCCGTCCCTATCCTCCAAAATGTATTTAAGAATTTTGAAATGTGTTCAAAACTGACTCCAATTTGGGGAGTGGCCGTACACCGAGAAAGATGGCAGCAAACTAAGGTCACAAAGTTAATAAACAATTTTAATGCTGGAGCAGAGGCAATAGTGTATGGTCCAATCCTGAATGTCTTACGGCAAATAGCTACATAAATTCTTTTTTCGATTCTCTGTAGGTCAGGGATGAGAAATTGTAAGAAAATGATTCAACTTTTAACCTTTACTGTCTCATAGACGTAGGTTAAAAACGGCCTCCCTTTCACCCCTTACAGCCGTCCCTGTCCTCCAAAATGTATTTAAGAATTTTGAAATGTGTTCAAAACTGACTCCAATTTGGGGAGTGGCCGTACACCGAGAAAGATGGCAGCAAACTAAGGTCACAAAGTTAATAAACAATTTTAATGCTGGCGCAGAGGCAATAGTGTATGGTTCAATCCTGAATGTCTTATGGCAAATAGCTACGTAAATTCTTTTTTCGATTCTCTGTAGGTCAGGGATGAGAAATTGTAATAAAATGATTCAACTTTTAACCTTTACTGTCTCATAGACGTAGGTTAAAAACGGCCTCCCTTTCACCCCTTACAGCCGTCCCTGTCCTCCAAAATGTATTTAAGAATTTTGAAATGTGTTCAAAACTGACTCCAATTTGGGGAGTGGCCGTACACCGAGAAAGAGAAATTGTAAGAATATGATTAAACTTTTAACCTTTACTGTCTCATAGACGTAGGTTAAAAACGGCCTCCCTTTCACCCCTTACAGCCGTCCCTATCCTCCAAAATGTATTTAAGAATTTTGAAATGTGTTCAAAACTGACTCCAATTTGGGGAGTGGCCATACACCGAGAAAGATGGCAGCAAACTAAGGTCACAAAGTTAATAAACAGTTTTAATGCTGGCGCAGAGGCAATAGTGTATGTTCCAATCCTGAATGTCTTATGGCAAATAGCTACGTAAATTCTTTTTTCGATTCTCTGTAGGTCAGGGATGAGAAATTGTAATAAAATGATTCAACTTTTAACCTTTACTGTCTCATAGACGTAGGTTAAAAACGGCCTCCCTTTCACCCCTTACAGCCGTCCCTGTCCTCCAAAATGTATTTAAGAATTTTGAAATGTGTTCAAAACTGACTCCAATTTGGGGAGTGGCCGTACACCGAGAAAGATGGCAGCAAACAAAGGTCACAAAGTTAATAAACAATTTTAATGCTGGCGCAGAGGCAATAGTGTATGGTCCAATCCTGAATGTCTTACGGCAAATAGCTACGTAAATTCTTTTTTTGATTCTCTGTAGGTCAGGGATGAGAAATTGTAAGAAAATGATTCAACTTTTAACCTTTACTGTCTCATAGACGTAGGTTAAAAACGGCCTCCCTTTCACCCCTTACAGCCGTCCCTGTCCTCCAAAATGTATTTAAGAATTTTGAAATGTGTTCAAAACTGACTCCAATTTGGGGAGTGGCCGTACACCGAGAAAGAGAAATTGTAAGAAAATGATTCAACTTTTAACCTTTACTGTCTCATAGACGTAGGTTAAAAACGGCCTCCCTTTCACCCCTTACAGCCGTCCCTGTCCTCCAAAATGTATTTAAGAATTTTGAAATGTGTTCAAAACTGACTCCAATTTGGGGAGTGGCCGTACACCGAGAAAGATGGCAGCAAACTAAGATCACAAAGTTAATAAACAATTTTAATGCTGGAGCAGAGGCAATAGTGTATGGTCCAATTCTGAATCTCTTACGGCAAATAGCTACGTAAATTCTTTTTTCGATTCTCTGTAGGTCAGGGATGAGAAATTGTAAGAAAATGATTCAACTTTTAACCTTTACTGTCTCATAGACGTAGGTTAAAAACGGCCTCCCTTTCACCCCTTAAAGCCGTCCCTGTCCTCCAAAATGTATTTAAGAATTTTGAAATGTGTTCAAAACTGACTCCAATTTGGGGAGTGGCCGTACACCGAGAAAGAGAAATTGTAAGAAAATGATTCAACTTTTAACCTTTACTGTCTCATAGACGTAGGTTAAAAACGGCCTCCCTTTCACCCCTTACAGCCGTCCCTATCCTCCGAAATGTATTTAAGAATTTTGAAATGTGTTCAAAACTGACTCCAATTTGGGGAGTGGCCGTACACCGAGAAAGATGGCAGCAAACTAAGGTCACAAAGTTAATAAACAATTTTAATGCTGGAGCAGAGGCAATAGTGTATGGTCCAATCCTGAATGTCTTACGGCAAATAGCTACATAAATTCTTTTTTCGATTCTCTGTAGGTCAGGGATGAGAAATTGTAAGAAAATGATTCAACTTTTAACCTTTACTGTCTCATAGACATAGGTTAAAAACGGCCTCCCTTTCACCCCTTACAGCTGTCCCTATCCTCCAAAATGTATTTAAGAATTTTGAAATGTGTTCAAAACTGACTCCAATTCGGGGAGTGGCCGTACACCGAGAAAGATGGCAGCAAACTAAGGTCACAAAGTTAATAAACAATTTTAATGCTGGAGCAGAGGCAATAGTGTATGGTCCAATCCTGAATGTCTTACGGCAAATAGCTACGTAAATTCTTTTTTCGATTCTCTGTAGGTCAGGGATGAGAAATTGTAAGAAAATGATTCAACTTTTAACCTTTACGGTCTCATAGACGTAGGTTAAAAACGGCCTCCCTTTCACCCCTTACAGCCGTCCCTGTCCTCCAAAATGTATTTAAGAATTTTGAAATGTGTTCAAAACTGACTCCAATTTGGGGAGTGGCCGTACACCGAGAAAGATGGCAGCAAACTAAGGTCACAAAGTTAATAAACAATTTTAATGCTGGAGCAAAGGCAATAGTGTATGGTCCAATCCTGAATGTCTTACGGCAAATAGCTACGTAAATTCTTTTTTCGATTCTCTGTAGGTCAGGGATGAGAAATTGTAAGAAAATGATTAAACTTTTAACCATTACTGTCTCATAGACGTAGGTTAAAAACGGCCTCCCTTTCACCCCTTACAGCCGTCCCTGTCCTCCAAAATGTATTTAAGAATTTTGAAATGTGTTCAAAACTGACTCCAATTTGGGGAGTGGCCGTACACCGAGAAAGAGAAATTGTAAGAAAATGATTCAACTTTTAACCTTTACTGTCTCATAGACGTAGGTTAAAAACGGCCTCCCTTTCACCCCTTACAGCCGTCCCTGTCCTCCAAAATGTATTTAAGAATTTTGAAATGTGTTCAAAACTGACTCCAATTTGGGGAGTGGCCGTACACCGAGAAAGATGGCAGCAAACAAAGGTCACAAAGTTAATAAACAATTTTAATGCTGGCGCAGAGGCAATAGTGTATGGTCCAATCCTGAATGTCTTACGGCAAATAGCTACGTAAATTCTTTTTTCGATTCTCTGTAGGTCAGGGATGAGAAATTGTAAGAAAATGATTCAACTTTTAACCTTTACTGTCTCATAGACGTAGGTTAAAAACGGCCTCCATTTCACCCCTTACAGCCGTCCCTGTCCTCCAAAATGTATTTAAGAATTTTGAAATGTGTTCAAAACTGACTCCAATTTGGGGAGTGGCCGTACACCGAGAAAGAGAAATTGTAAGAAAATGATTCAACTTTTAACCTTTACTGTTTCATAGACGTAGGTTAAAAACGGCCTCCCATTCACCCCTTACAGCCGTCCCTGTCCTCCAAAATGTATTTAAGAAGTTTGAAATGTGTTCAAAACTGACTCCAATTTGGGGAGTGGCAGTACACCGAGAAAGAGAAATTGTAAGAAAATGATTCAACTTTTAACCTTTACTGTCTCATAGACGTAGGTTAAAAACGGCCTCCCTTTCACCCCTTACAGCCGTCCCTGTCCTCCAAAATATATTTAAGAATTTTGAAATGTGTTCAAAACTGACTCCAATTTGGGGAGTGGCCATACACCGAGAAAGATGGCAGCAAACTAAGGTCACAAAGTTAATAAACAATTTTAATGCTGGAGCAGAGGCAATAGTGTATGGTCCAATCCTGAATCTCTTACGGCAAATAGCTACGTAAATTCTTTTTTCGATTCTCTGTAGGTCAGGGATGAGAAATTGTAAGAAAATGATTCAACTTTTAACCTTTACTGTCTCATAGACGTAGGTTAAAAACGGCCTCCCTTTCACCCCTTACAGCCGTCCCTGTCCTCCAAAATGTATTTAAGAATTTTGAAATGTGTTCAAAACTGACTCCAATTTGGGGAGTGGCCGTACACCGAGAAAGAGAAATTGTAAGAATATGATTAAACTTTTAACCTTTACTGTCTCATAGACGTAGGTTAAAAACGGCCTCCCTTTCACCCCTTACAGCCGTCCCTATCCTCCAAAATGTATTTAAGAATTTTGAAATGTGTTCAAAACTGACTCCAATTTGGGGAGTGGCCGTACACCGAGAAAGATGGCAGCAAACTAAGGTCACAAAGTTAATAAACAATTTTAATGCTGGAGCAGAGGCAATAGTGTATGGTCCAATCCTGAATGTCTTACGGCAAATAGCTACGTAAATTCTTTTTTCGATTCTCTGTAGGTCAGGGATGAGAAATTGTAAGAAAATGATTCAACTTTTAACCTTTACTGTCTCATAGACGTAGGTTAAAAACGGCCTCCCTTTCACCCCTTACAGCCGTCCCTGTCCTCCAAAATGTATTTAAGAATTTTGAAATGTGTTCAAAACTGACTCCAATTTGGGGAGTGGCCGTACACCGAGAAAGATGGCAGCAAACTAAGGTCACAAAGTTAATAAACAATTTTAATGCTGGCGCAGAGGCAATAGTGTATGGTCCAATCCTGAATGTCTTATGGCAAATAGCTACGTAAATTCTTTTTTCGATTCTCTGTAGGTCAGGGATGAGAAATTGTAATAAAATGATTCAACTTTTAACCTTTACTGTCTCATAGACGTAGGTTAAAAACGGCCTCCCTTTCACCCCTTACAGCCGTCCCTGTCCTCCAAAATGTATTTAAGAATTTTGAAATGTGTTCAAAACTGACTCCAATTTGGGGAGTGGCCGTACACCGAGAAAGAGAAATTGTAAGAATATGATTAAACTTTTAACCTTTACTGTCTCATAGACGTAGGTTAAAAACGGCCTCCCTTTCACCCCTTACAGCCGTCCCTATCCTCCAAAATGTATTTAAGAATTTTGAAATGTGTTCAAAACTGACTCCAATTTGGGGAGTGGCCATACACCGAGAAAGATGGCAGCAAACTAAGGTCACAAAGTTAATAAACAGTTTTAATGCTGGCGCAGAGGCAATAGTGTATGTTCCAATCCTGAATGTCTTATGGCAAATAGCTACGTAAATTCTTTTTTCGATTCTCTGTAGGTCAGGGATGAGAAATTGTAATAAAATGATTCAACTTTTAACCTTTACTGTCTCATAGACGTAGGTTAAAAACGGCCTCCCTTTCACCCCTTACAGCCGTCCCTGTCCTCCAAAATGTATTTAAGAATTTTGAAATGTGTTCAAAACTGACTCCAATTTGGGGAGTGGCCGTACACCGAGAAAGATGGCAGCAAACTAAGGTCACAAAGTTATTAAACAATTTTAATGCTGGAGCAGAGGCAATAGTGTATGGTCCAATCCTGAATGTCTTACGGCAAATAGCTACGTAAATTCTTTTTTCGATTCTCTGTAGGTCAGGAATGAGAAATTGTAAGAAAATGATTCAACTTTTAACCTTTACTGTCTCATAGACGTAGGTTAAAAACGGCCTCCCTTTCACCCCTTACAGCCGTCCCTGTCCTCCAAAATGTATTTAAGAATTTTGAAATGTGTTCAAAACTGACTCCAATTTGGGGAGTGGCCGTACACCGAGAAAGAGAAATTGTAAGAATATGATTAAACTTTAAACCTTTACTGTCTCATAGACGTAGGTTAAAAACGGCCTCCCTTTCACCCCTTACAGCCGTCCCTATCCTCCAAAATGTATTTAAGAATTTTGAAATGTGTTCAAAACTGACTCCAATTTGGGGAGTGGCCGTACACCGAGAAAGATGGCAGCAAACTAAGGTCACAAAGTTAATAAACAATTTTAATGCTGGAGCAGAGGCAATAGTGTATGGTCCAATCCTGAATGTCTTACGGCAAATAGCTAAGTAAATTCTTTTTTCGATTCTCTGTAGGTCAGGGATGAGAAATTGTAAGAAAATGATTCACCTTTTAACCTTTACTGTCTCATAGACGTAGGTTAAAAACGGCCTCCCTTTCACCCCTTACAGCCGTCCCTGTCCTCCAAAATGTATTTAAGAATTTTGAAATGTGTTCAAAACTGACTCCAATTTGGGGAGTGGCCGTACACCGAGAAAGATGGCAGCAAACTAAGGTCACAAAGTTATTAAACAATTTTAATGCTGGAGCAGAGGCAATAGTGTATGGTCCAATCCTGAATGTCTTACGGCAAATAGCTACGTAAATTCTTTTTTCGATTCTCTGTAGGTCAGGGATGAGAAATTGTAAGAAAATGATTCAACTTTTAACCTTTACTGTCTCATAGACGTAGGTTAAAAACGGCCTCCCTTTCACCCCTTACAGCCGTCCCTGTCCTCCAAAATGTATTTAAGAATTTTGAAATGTGTTCAAAACTGACTCCAATTTGGGGAGTGGCCGTACACCGAGAAAGATGGCAGCAAACTAAGGTCACAAAGTTATTAAACAATTTTAATGCTGGAGCAGAGGCAATAGTGTATGGTCCAATCCTGAATGTCTTACGGCAAATAGCTACGTAAATTCTTTTTTCGATTCTCTGTAGGTCAGGGATGAGAAATTGTAAGAAAATGATTCAACTTTTAACCTTTACTGTCTCATAGACGTAGGTTAAAAACGGCCTCCCTTTCACCCCTTACAGCCGTCCCTGTCCTCCAAAATGTATTTAAGAATTTTGAAATGTGTTCAAAACTGACTCCAATTTGGGGAGTGGCCGTACACCGAGAAAGAGAAATTGTAAGAATATGATTAAACTTTTAACCTTTACTGTCTCATAGACGTAGGTTAAAAACAGCCTCCCTTTCACCCCTTACAGCCGTCCCTATCCTCCAAAATGTATTTAAGAATTTTGAAATGTGTTCAAAACTGACTCCAATTTGGGGAGTGGCCGTACACCGAGAAAGATGGCAGCAAACTAAGGTCACAAAGTTAATAAACAATTTTAATGCTGGAGCAGAGGCAATAGTGTATGGTCCAATCCTGAATGTCTTACGGCAAATCGCTACGTAAATTCTTTTTTCGATTCTCTGTAGGTCAGGGATGAGAAATTGTAAGAAAATGATTCAACTTTTAACCTTTACTGTCTCATAGACGTAGGTTAAAAACGGCCTCCCTTTCACCCCTTACAGCCGTCCCTGTCCTCCAAAATGTATTTAAGAATTTTGAAATGTGTTCAAAACTGACTCCAATTTGGGGAGTGGCCGTACACCGAGAAAGATGGCAGCAAACTAAGGTCACAAAGTTAATAAACAATTTTAATATTGGCGCAGAGGCAATAGTGTATGGTCCAATCCTGAATGTCTTATGGCAAATAGCTACGTAAATTCTTTTTTCGATTCTCTGTAGGTCAGGGATGAGAAATTGTCATAAAATGATTCAACTTTTAACCTTTACTGTCTCATAGACGTAGGTTAAAAACGGCCTCCCTTTCACCCCTTACAGCCGTCCCTGTCCTCCAAAATGTATTTAAGAATTTTGAAATGTGTTCAAAACTGACTCCAATTTGGGGAGTGGCCGTACACCGAGAAAGAGAAATTGTAAGAATATGATTAAACTTTTAACCTTTACTGTCTCATAGACGTAGGTTAAAAACGGCCTCCCTTTCACCCCTTACAGCCGTCCCTATCCTCCAAAATGTATTTAAGAATTTTGAAATGTGTTCAAAACTGACTCCAATTTGGGGAGTGGCCATACACCGAGAAAGATGGCAGCAAACTAAGGTCACAAAGTTAATAAACAATTTTAATGCTGGCGCAGAGGCAATAGTGTATGTTCCAATCCTGAATGTCTTATGGCAAATAGCTACGTAAATTCTTTTTTCGATTCTCTGTAGGTCAGGGATGAGAAATTGTAATAAAATGATTCAACTTTTAACCTTTACTGTCTCATAGACGTAGGTTAAAAACGGCCTCCCTTTCACCCCTTACAGCCGTGCCTGTCCTCCAAAATGTATTTAAGAATTTTGAAATGTGTTCAAAACTGACCCCAATTTGGGGAGTGGCCGTACACCGAGAAAGAGAAATTGTAAGAATATGATTAAACTTTTAACCTTTACTGTTTCATAGACGTAGGTTAAAAACGGCCTCCCTTTCACCCCTTAAAGCCGTCCCTGTCCTCCAAAATGTATTTAAGAATTTTGAAATGTGTTCAAAACTGACTCCAATTTGGGGAGTGGCCGTACACCGAGAAAGAGAAATTGTAAGAAAATGATTCAACTTTTAACCTTTACTGTCTCATAGACGTAGGTTAAAAACGGCCTCCCTTTCACCCCTTACAGCCGTCCCTATCCTCCGAAATGTATTTAAGAATTTTGAAATGTGTTCAAAACTGACTCCAATTTGGGGAGTGGCCGTACACCGAGAAAGATGGCAGCAAACTAAGGTCACAAAGTTAATAAACAATTTTAATGCTGGAGCAGAGGCAATAGTGTATGGTCCAATCCTGAATGTCTTACGGCAAATAGCTACATAAATTCTTTTTTCGATTCTCTGTAGGTCAGGGATGAGAAATTGTAAGAAAATGATTCAACTTTTAACCTTTACTGTCTCATAGACATAGGTTAAAAACGGCCTCCCTTTCACCCCTTACAGCTGTCCCTATCCTCCAAAATGTATTTAAGAATTTTGAAATGTGTTCAAAACTGACTCCAATTCGGGGAGTGGCCGTACACCGAGAAAGATGGCAGCAAACTAAGGTCACAAAGTTAATAAACAATTTTAATGCTGGAGCAGAGGCAATAGTGTATGGTCCAATCCTGAATGTCTTACGGCAAATAGCTACGTAAATTCTTTTTTCGATTCTCTGTAGGTCAGGGATGAGAAATTGTAAGAAAATGATTCAACTTTTAACCTTTACGGTCTCATAGACGTAGGTTAAAAACGGCCTCCCTTTCACCCCTTACAGCCGTCCCTGTCCTCCAAAATGTATTTAAGAATTTTGAAATGTGTTCAAAACTGACTCCAATTTGGGGAGTGGCCGTACACCGAGAAAGATGGCAGCAAACTAAGGTCACAAAGTTAATAAACAATTTTAATGCTGGAGCAAAGGCAATAGTGTATGGTCCAATCCTGAATGTCTTACGGCAAATAGCTACGTAAATTCTTTTTTCGATTCTCTGTAGGTCAGGGATGAGAAATTGTAAGAAAATGATTAAACTTTTAACCATTACTGTCTCATAGACGTAGGTTAAAAACGGCCTCCCTTTCACCCCTTACAGCCGTCCCTGTCCTCCAAAATGTATTTAAGAATTTTGAAATGTGTTCAAAACTGACTCCAATTTGGGGAGTGGCCGTACACCGAGAAAGAGAAATTGTAAGAAAATGATTCAACTTTTAACCTTTACTGTCTCATAGACGTAGGTTAAAAACGGCCTCCCTTTCACCCCTTACAGCCGTCCCTGTCCTCCAAAATGTATTTAAGAATTTTGAAATGTGTTCAAAACTGACTCCAATTTGGGGAGTGGCCGTACACCGAGAAAGATGGCAGCAAACAAAGGTCACAAAGTTAATAAACAATTTTAATGCTGGCGCAGAGGCAATAGTGTATGGTCCAATCCTGAATGTCTTACGGCAAATAGCTACGTAAATTCTTTTTTCGATTCTCTGTAGGTCAGGGATGAGAAATTGTAAGAAAATGATTCAACTTTTAACCTTTACTGTCTCATAGACGTAGGTTAAAAACGGCCTCCATTTCACCCCTTACAGCCGTCCCTGTCCTCCAAAATGTATTTAAGAATTTTGAAATGTGTTCAAAACTGACTCCAATTTGGGGAGTGGCCGTACACCGAGAAAGAGAAATTGTAAGAAAATGATTCAACTTTTAACCTTTACTGTTTCATAGACGTAGGTTAAAAACGGCCTCCCATTCACCCCTTACAGCCGTCCCTGTCCTCCAAAATGTATTTAAGAAGTTTGAAATGTGTTCAAAACTGACTCCAATTTGGGGAGTGGCAGTACACCGAGAAAGAGAAATTGTAAGAAAATGATTCAACTTTTAACCTTTACTGTCTCATAGACGTAGGTTAAAAACGGCCTCCCTTTCACCCCTTACAGCCGTCCCTGTCCTCCAAAATATATTTAAGAATTTTGAAATGTGTTCAAAACTGACTCCAATTTGGGGAGTGGCCATACACCGAGAAAGATGGCAGCAAACTAAGGTCACAAAGTTAATAAACAATTTTAATGCTGGAGCAGAGGCAATAGTGTATGGTCCAATCCTGAATCTCTTACGGCAAATAGCTACGTAAATTCTTTTTTCGATTCTCTGTAGGTCAGGGATGAGAAATTGTAAGAAAATGATTCAACTTTTAACCTTTACTGTCTCATAGACGTAGGTTAAAAACGGCCTCCCTTTCACCCCTTACAGCCGTCCCTGTCCTCCAAAATGTATTTAAGAATTTTGAAATGTGTTCAAAACTGACTCCAATTTGGGGAGTGGCCGTACACCGAGAAAGAGAAATTGTAAGAATATGATTAAACTTTTAACCTTTACTGTCTCATAGACGTAGGTTAAAAACGGCCTCCCTTTCACCCCTTACAGCCGTCCCTATCCTCCAAAATGTATTTAAGAATTTTGAAATGTGTTCAAAACTGACTCCAATTTGGGGAGTGGCCGTACACCGAGAAAGATGGCAGCAAACTAAGGTCACAAAGTTAATAAACAATTTTAATGCTGGAGCAGAGGCAATAGTGTATGGTCCAATCCTGAATGTCTTACGGCAAATAGCTACGTAAATTCTTTTTTCGATTCTCTGTAGGTCAGGGATGAGAAATTGTAAGAAAATGATTCAACTTTTAACCTTTACTGTCTCATAGACGTAGGTTAAAAACGGCCTCCCTTTCACCCCTTACAGCCGTCCCTGTCCTCCAAAATGTATTTAAGAATTTTGAAATGTGTTCAAAACTGACTCCAATTTGGGGAGTGGCCGTACACCGAGAAAGATGGCAGCAAACTAAGGTCACAAAGTTAATAAACAATTTTAATGCTGGCGCAGAGGCAATAGTGTATGGTCCAATCCTGAATGTCTTATGGCAAATAGCTACGTAAATTCTTTTTTCGATTCTCTGTAGGTCAGGGATGAGAAATTGTAATAAAATGATTCAACTTTTAACCTTTACTGTCTCATAGGCGTAGGTTAAAAACGGCCTCCCTTTCACCCCTTACAGCCGTCCCTGTCCTCCAAAATGTATTTAAGAATTTTGAAATGTGTTCAAAACTGACTCCAATTTGGGGAGTGGCCATACACCGAGAAAGATGGCAGCAAACTAAGGTCACAAAGTTAATAAACAATTTTAATGCTGGAGCAGAGGCAATAGTGTATGGTCCAATCCTGAATCTCTTACGGCAAATAGCTACGTAAATTCTTTTTTCGATTCTCTGTAGGTCAGGGATGAGAAATTGTAAGAAAATGATTCAACTTTTAACCTTTACTGTCTCATAGACGTAGGTTAAAAACGGCCTCCCTTTCACCCCTTACAGCCGTCCCTGTCCTCCAAAATGTATTTAAGAATTTTGAAATGTGTTCAAAACTGACTCCAATTTGGGGAGTGGCCGTACACCGAGAAAGAGAAATTGTAAGAATATGATTAAACTTTTAACCTTTACTGTCTCATAGACGTAGGTTAAAAACGGCCTCCCTTTCACCCCTTACAGCCGTCCCTATCCTCCAAAATGTATTTAAGAATTTTGAAATGTGTTCAAAACTGACTCCAATTTGGGGAGTGGCCGTACACCGAGAAAGATGGCAGCAAACTAAGGTCACAAAGTTAATAAACAATTTTAATGCTGGAGCAGAGGCAATAGTGTATGGTCCAATCCTGAATGTCTTACGGCAAATAGCTACGTAAATTCTTTTTTCGATTCTCTGTAGGTCAGGGATGAGAAATTGTAAGAAAATGATTCAACTTTTAACCTTTACTGTCTCATAGACGTAGGTTAAAAACGGCCTCCCTTTCACCCCTTACAGCCGTCCCTGTCCTCCAAAATGTATTTAAGAATTTTGAAATGTGTTCAAAACTGACTCCAATTTGGGGAGTGGCCGTACACCGAGAAAGATGGCAGCAAACTAAGGTCACAAAGTTAATAAACAATTTTAATGCTGGCGCAGAGGCAATAGTGTATGGTCCAATCCTGAATGTCTTATGGCAAATAGCTACGTAAATTCTTTTTTCGATTCTCTGTAGGTCAGGGATGAGAAATTGTAATAAAATGATTCAACTTTTAACCTTTACTGTCTCATAGGCGTAGGTTAAAAACGGCCTCCCTTTCACCCCTTACAGCCGTCCCTGTCCTCCAAAATGTATTTAAGAATTTTGAAATGTGTTCAAAACTGACTCCAATTTGGGGAGTGGCCGTACACCGAGAAAGAGAAATTGTAAGAATATGATTAAACTTTTAACCTTTACTGTCTCATAGACGTAGGTTAAAAACGGCCTCCCTTTCACCCCTTACAGCCGTCCCTATCCTCCAAAATGTATTTAAGAATTTTGAAATGTGTTCAAAACTGACTCCAATTTGGGGAGTGGCCATACACCGAGAAAGATGGCAGCAAACTAAGGTCACAAAGTTAATAAACAATTTTAATGCTGGCGCAGAGGCAATAGTGTATGTTCCAATCCTGAATGTCTTATGGCAAATAGCTACGTAAATTCTTTTTTCGATTCTCTGTAGGTCAGGGATGAGAAATTGTAATAAAATGATTCAACTTTTAACCTTTACTGTCTCATAGACGTAGGTTAAAAACGGCCTCCCTTTCACCCCTTACAGCCGTGCCTGTCCTCCAAAATGTATTTAAGAATTTTGAAATGTGTTCAAAACTGACCCCAATTTGGGGAGTGGCCGTACACCGAGAAAGAGAAATTGTAAGAATATGATTAAACTTTTAACCTTTACTGTTTCATAGACGTAGGTTAAAAACGGCCTCCCTTTCACCCCTTAAAGCCGTCCCTGTCCTCCAAAATGTATTTAAGAATTTTGAAATGTGTTCAAAACTGACTCCAATTTGGGGAGTGGCCGTACACCGAGAAAGAGAAATTGTAAGAAAATGATTCAACTTTTAACCTTTACTGTCTCATAGACGTAGGTTAAAAACGGCCTCCCTTTCACCCCTTACAGCCGTCCCTATCCTCCGAAATGTATTTAAGAATTTTGAAATGTGTTCAAAACTGACTCCAATTTGGGGAGTGGCCGTACACCGAGAAAGATGGCAGCAAACTAAGGTCACAAAGTTAATAAACAATTTTAATGCTGGAGCAGAGGCAATAGTGTATGGTCCAATCCTGAATGTCTTACGGCAAATAGCTACATAAATTCTTTTTTCGATTCTCTGTAGGTCAGGGATGAGAAATTGTAAGAAAATGATTCAACTTTTAACCTTTACTGTCTCATAGACATAGGTTAAAAACGGCCTCCCTTTCACCCCTTACAGCTGTCCCTATCCTCCAAAATGTATTTAAGAATTTTGAAATGTGTTCAAAACTGACTCCAATTCGGGGAGTGGCCGTACACCGAGAAAGATGGCAGCAAACTAAGGTCACAAAGTTAATAAACAATTTTAATGCTGGAGCAGAGGCAATAGTGTATGGTCCAATCCTGAATGTCTTACGGCAAATAGCTACGTAAATTCTTTTTTCGATTCTCTGTAGGTCAGGGATGAGAAATTGTAAGAAAATGATTCAACTTTTAACCTTTACGGTCTCATAGACGTAGGTTAAAAACGGCCTCCCTTTCACCCCTTACAGCCGTCCCTGTCCTCCAAAATGTATTTAAGAATTTTGAAATGTGTTCAAAACTGACTCCAATTTGGGGAGTGGCCGTACACCGAGAAAGATGGCAGCAAACTAAGGTCACAAAGTTAATAAACAATTTTAATGCTGGAGCAAAGGCAATAGTGTATGGTCCAATCCTGAATGTCTTACGGCAAATAGCTACGTAAATTCTTTTTTCGATTCTCTGTAGGTCAGGGATGAGAAATTGTAAGAAAATGATTAAACTTTTAACCATTACTGTCTCATAGACGTAGGTTAAAAACGGCCTCCCTTTCACCCCTTACAGCCGTCCCTGTCCTCCAAAATGTATTTAAGAATTTTGAAATGTGTTCAAAACTGACTCCAATTTGGGGAGTGGCCGTACACCGAGAAAGAGAAATTGTAAGAAAATGATTCAACTTTTAACCTTTACTGTCTCATAGACGTAGGTTAAAAACGGCCTCCCTTTCACCCCTTACAGCCGTCCCTGTCCTCCAAAATGTATTTAAGAATTTTGAAATGTGTTCAAAACTGACTCCAATTTGGGGAGTGGCCGTACACCGAGAAAGATGGCAGCAAACAAAGGTCACAAAGTTAATAAACAATTTTAATGCTGGCGCAGAGGCAATAGTGTATGGTCCAATCCTGAATGTCTTACGGCAAATAGCTACGTAAATTCTTTTTTCGATTCTCTGTAGGTCAGGGATGAGAAATTGTAAGAAAATGATTCAACTTTTAACCTTTACTGTCTCATAGACGTAGGTTAAAAACGGCCTCCATTTCACCCCTTACAGCCGTCCCTGTCCTCCAAAATGTATTTAAGAATTTTGAAATGTGTTCAAAACTGACTCCAATTTGGGGAGTGGCCGTACACCGAGAAAGAGAAATTGTAAGAAAATGATTCAACTTTTAACCTTTACTGTTTCATAGACGTAGGTTAAAAACGGCCTCCCATTCACCCCTTACAGCCGTCCCTGTCCTCCAAAATGTATTTAAGAAGTTTGAAATGTGTTCAAAACTGACTCCAATTTGGGGAGTGGCAGTACACCGAGAAAGAGAAATTGTAAGAAAATGATTCAACTTTTAACCTTTACTGTCTCATAGACGTAGGTTAAAAACGGCCTCCCTTTCACCCCTTACAGCCGTCCCTGTCCTCCAAAATATATTTAAGAATTTTGAAATGTGTTCAAAACTGACTCCAATTTGGGGAGTGGCCATACACCGAGAAAGATGGCAGCAAACTAAGGTCACAAAGTTAATAAACAATTTTAATGCTGGAGCAGAGGCAATAGTGTATGGTCCAATCCTGAATCTCTTACGGCAAATAGCTACGTAAATTCTTTTTTCGATTCTCTGTAGGTCAGGGATGAGAAATTGTAAGAAAATGATTCAACTTTTAACCTTTACTGTCTCATAGACGTAGGTTAAAAACGGCCTCCCTTTCACCCCTTACAGCCGTCCCTGTCCTCCAAAATGTATTTAAGAATTTTGAAATGTGTTCAAAACTGACTCCAATTTGGGGAGTGGCCGTACACCGAGAAAGAGAAATTGTAAGAATATGATTAAACTTTTAACCTTTACTGTCTCATAGACGTAGGTTAAAAACGGCCTCCCTTTCACCCCTTACAGCCGTCCCTATCCTCCAAAATGTATTTAAGAATTTTGAAATGTGTTCAAAACTGACTCCAATTTGGGGAGTGGCCGTACACCGAGAAAGATGGCAGCAAACTAAGGTCACAAAGTTAATAAACAATTTTAATGCTGGAGCAGAGGCAATAGTGTATGGTCCAATCCTGAATGTCTTACGGCAAATAGCTACGTAAATTCTTTTTTCGATTCTCTGTAGGTCAGGGATGAGAAATTGTAAGAAAATGATTCAACTTTTAACCTTTACTGTCTCATAGACGTAGGTTAAAAACGGCCTCCCTTTCACCCCTTACAGCCGTCCCTGTCCTCCAAAATGTATTTAAGAATTTTGAAATGTGTTCAAAACTGACTCCAATTTGGGGAGTGGCCGTACACCGAGAAAGATGGCAGCAAACTAAGGTCACAAAGTTAATAAACAATTTTAATGCTGGCGCAGAGGCAATAGTGTATGGTCCAATCCTGAATGTCTTATGGCAAATAGCTACGTAAATTCTTTTTTCGATTCTCTGTAGGTCAGGGATGAGAAATTGTAATAAAATGATTCAACTTTTAACCTTTACTGTCTCATAGGCGTAGGTTAAAAACGGCCTCCCTTTCACCCCTTACAGCCGTCCCTGTCCTCCAAAATGTATTTAAGAATTTTGAAATGTGTTCAAAACTGACTCCAATTTGGGGAGTGGCCGTACACCGAGAAAGAGAAATTGTAAGAATATGATTAAACTTTTAACCTTTACTGTCTCATAGACGTAGGTTAAAAACGGCCTCCCTTTCACCCCTTACAGCCGTCCCTATCCTCCAAAATGTATTTAAGAATTTTGAAATGTGTTCAAAACTGACTCCAATTTGGGGAGTGGCCATACACCGAGAAAGATGGCAGCAAACTAAGGTCACAAAGTTAATAAACAGTTTTAATGCTGGCGCAGAGGCAATAGTGTATGTTCCAATCCTGAATGTCTTATGGCAAATAGCTACGTAAATTCTTTTTTCGATTCTCTGTAGGTCAGGGATGAGAAATTGTAATAAAATGATTCAACTTTTAACCTTTACTGTCTCATAGACGTAGGTTAAAAACGGCCTCCCTTTCACCCCTTACAGCCGTCCCTGTCCTCCAAAATGTATTTAAGAATTTTGAAATGTGTTCAAAACTGACTCCAATTTGGGGAGTGGCCGTACACCGAGAAAGATGGCAGCAAACTAAGGTCACAAAGTTATTAAACAATTTTAATGCTGGAGCAGAGGCAATAGTGTATGGTCCAATCCTGAATGTCTTACGGCAAATAGCTACGTAAATTCTTTTTTCGATTCTCTGTAGGTCAGGAATGAGAAATTGTAAGAAAATGATTCAACTTTTAACCTTTACTGTCTCATAGACGTAGGTTAAAAACGGCCTCCCTTTCACCCCTTACAGCCGTCCCTGTCCTCCAAAATGTATTTAAGAATTTTGAAATGTGTTCAAAACTGACTCCAATTTGGGGAGTTGCCGTACACCGAGAAAGAGAAATTGTAAGAATATGATTAAACTTTAAACCTTTACTGTCTCATAGACGTAGGTTAAAAACGGCCTCCCTTTCACCCCTTACAGCCGTCCCTATCCTCCAAAATGTATTTAAGAATTTTGAAATGTGTTCAAAACTGACTCCAATTTGGGGAGTGGCCGTACACCGAGAAAGATGGCAGCAAACTAAGGTCACAAAGTTAATAAACAATTTTAATGCTGGAGCAGAGGCAATAGTGTATGGTCCAATCCTGAATGTCTTACGGCAAATAGCTAAGTAAATTCTTTTTTCGATTCTCTGTAGGTCAGGGATGAGAAATTGTAAGAAAATGATTCACCTTTTAACCTTTACTGTCTCATAGACGTAGGTTAAAAACGGCCTCCCTTTCACCCCTTACAGCCGTCCCTGTCCTCCAAAATGTATTTAAGAATTTTGAAATGTGTTCAAAACTGACTCCAATTTGGGGAGTGGCCGTACACCGAGAAAGATGGCAGCAAACTAAGGTCACAAAGTTATTAAACAATTTTAATGCTGGAGCAGAGGCAATAGTGTATGGTCCAATCCTGAATGTCTTACGGCAAATAGCTACGTAAATTCTTTTTTCGATTCTCTGTAGGTCAGGGATGAGAAATTGTAAGAAAATGATTCAACTTTTAACCTTTACTGTCTCATAGACGTAGGTTAAAAACGGCCTCCCTTTCACCCCTTACAGCCGTCCCTGTCCTCCAAAATGTATTTAAGAATTTTGAAATGTGTTCAAAACTGACTCCAATTTGGGGAGTGGCCGTACACCGAGAAAGATGGCAGCAAACTAAGGTCACAAAGTTATTAAACAATTTTAATGCTGGAGCAGAGGCAATAGTGTATGGTCCAATCCTGAATGTCTTACGGCAAATAGCTACGTAAATTCTTTTTTCGATTCTCTGTAGGTCAGGGATGAGAAATTGTAAGAAAATGATTCAACTTTTAACCTTTACTGTCTCATAGACGTAGGTTAAAAACGGCCTCCCTTTCACCCCTTACAGCCGTCCCTGTCCTCCAAAATGTATTTAAGAATTTTGAAATGTGTTCAAAACTGACTCCAATTTGGGGAGTGGCCGTACACCGAGAAAGAGAAATTGTAAGAATATGATTAAACTTTTAACCTTTACTGTCTCATAGACGTAGGTTAAAAACAGCCTCCCTTTCACCCCTTACAGCCGTCCCTATCCTCCAAAATGTATTTAAGAATTTTGAAATGTGTTCAAAACTGACTCCAATTTGGGGAGTGGCCGTACACCGAGAAAGATGGCAGCAAACTAAGGTCACAAAGTTAATAAACAATTTTAATGCTGGAGCAGAGGCAATAGTGTATGGTCCAATCCTGAATGTCTTACGGCAAATCGCTACGTAAATTCTTTTTTCGATTCTCTGTAGGTCAGGGATGAGAAATTGTAAGAAAATGATTCAACTTTTAACCTTTACTGTCTCATAGACGTAGGTTAAAAACGGCCTCCCTTTCACCCCTTACAGCCGTCCCTGTCCTCCAAAATGTATTTAAGAATTTTGAAATGTGTTCAAAACTGACTCCAATTTGGGGAGTGGCCGTACACCGAGAAAGATGGCAGCAAACTAAGGTCACAAAGTTAATAAACAATTTTAATGCTGGCGCAGAGGCAATAG
This sequence comes from Lissotriton helveticus, assembly GCF_964261635.1. Classification (NCBI taxonomy): domain Eukaryota; kingdom Metazoa; phylum Chordata; class Amphibia; order Caudata; family Salamandridae; genus Lissotriton; species Lissotriton helveticus. The sequence goes on from NC_136073.1 coordinate 879,613,306, forward strand.
TGTATGGTCCAATCCTGAATGTCTTATGGCAAATAGCTACGTAAATTCTTTTTTCGATTCTCTGTAGGTCAGGGATGAGAAATTGTCATAAAATGATTCAACTTTTAACCTTTACTGTCTCATAGACGTAGGTTAAAAACGGCCTCCCTTTCACCCCTTACAGCCGTCCCTGTCCTCCAAAATGTATTTAAGAATTTTGAAATGTGTTCAAAACTGACTCCAATTTGGGGAGTGGCCGTACACCGAGAAAGAGAAATTGTAAGAATATGATTAAACTTTTAACCTTTACTGTCTCATAGACGTAGGTTAAAAACGGCCTCCCTTTCACCCCTTACAGCCGTCCCTATCCTCCAAAATGTATTTAAGAATTTTGAAATGTGTTCAAAACTGACTCCAATTTGGGGAGTGGCCATACACCGAGAAAGATGGCAGCAAACTAAGGTCACAAAGTTAATAAACAATTTTAATGCTGGCGCAGAGGCAATAGTGTATGTTCCAATCCTGAATGTCTTATGGCAAATAGCTACGTAAATTCTTTTTTCGATTCTCTGTAGGTCAGGGATGAGAAATTGTAATAAAATGATTCAACTTTTAACCTTTACTGTCTCATAGACGTAGGTTAAAAACGGCCTCCCTTTCACCCCTTACAGCCGTGCCTGTCCTCCAAAATGTATTTAAGAATTTTGAAATGTGTTCAAAACTGACCCCAATTTGGGGAGTGGCCGTACACCGAGAAAGAGAAATTGTAAGAATATGATTAAACTTTTAACCTTTACTGTTTCATAGACGTAGGTTAAAAACGGCCTCCCTTTCACCCCTTACAGCCGTCCCTATCCTCCAAAATGTATTTAAGAATTTTGAAATGTGTTCAAAACTGACTCCAATTTGGGGATTGGCCGTACACCGAGAAAGATGGCAGCAAACTAAGGTCACAAAGTTAATAAACAATTTTAATGCTGGAGCAGAGGCAATAGTGTATGGTCCAATCCTGAATGTCTTACGGCAAATAGCTACGTAAATTCTTTTTTCGATTCTCTGTAGGTCAGGGATGAGAAATTGTAAGAAAATGATTCAACTTTTAACCTTTACTGTCTCATAGACGTAGGTTAAAAACGGCCTCCCTTTCACCCCTTACAGCCGTCCCTGTCCTCCAAAATGTATTTAAGAATTTTGAAATGTGTTCAAAACTGACTCCAATTTGGGGAGTGGCCGTACACCGAGAAAGATGGCAGCAAACTAAGGTCACAAAGTTATTAAACAATTTTAATGCTGGAGCAGAGGCAATAGTGTATGGTCCAATCCTGAATGTCTTACGGCAAATAGCTACGTAAATTCTTTTTTTGATTCTCTGTAGGTCAGGGATGAGAAATTGTAAGAAAATGATTCAACTTTTAACCTTTACTGTCTCATAGACGTAGGTTAAAAACGGCCTCCCTTTCACCCCTTACAGCCGTCCCTGTCCTCCAAAATGTATTTAAGAATTTTGAAATGTGTTCAAAACTGACTCCAATTTGGGGAGTGGCCGTACACCGAGAAAGAGAAATTGTAAGAATATGATTAAACTTTTAACCTTTACTGTCTCATAGACGTAGGTTAAAAACGGCCTCCCTTTCACCCCTTACAGCCGTCCCTATCCTCCAAAATTTATTTAAGAATTTTGAAATGTGTTCAAAACTGACTCCAATTTGGGGAGTGGCCGTACACCGAGAAAGATGGCAGCAAACTAAGGTCACAAAGTTAATAAACAATTTTAATGCTGGCGCAGAGGCAATAGTGTATGTTCCAATCCTGAATGTCTATGGCAAATAGCTACGTAAATTCTTTTTTCGATTCTCTGTAGGTCAGGGATGAGAAATTGTAATAAAATGATTCAACTTTTAACCTTTACTGTCTCATAGACGTAGGTTAAAAACGGCCTCCCTTTCACCCCTTACAGCCGTTCCTGTCCTCCAAAATGTATTTAAGAATTTTGAAATGTGTTCAAAACTGACTCCAATTTGGGGAGTGGCCGTACACCGAGAAAGATGGCAGCAAACTAAGGTCACAAAGTTATTAAACAATTTTAATGCTGGAGCAGAGGCAATAGTGTATGGTCCAATCCTGAATGTCTTACGGCAAATAGCTACGTAAATTCTTTTTTCGATTCTCTGTAGGTCAGGGATGAGAAATTGTAAGAAAATGATTCAACTTTTAACCTTTACTGTCTCATAGACATAGGTTAAAAACGGCCTCCCTTTCACCCCTTACAGCCGTCCCTGTCCTCCAAAATGTATTTAAGAATTTTGAAATGTGTTCAAAACTGACTCCAATTTGGGGAGTGGCCGTACACCGAGAAAGAGAAATTGTAAGAATATGATTAAACTTTTAACCTTTACTGTCTCATAGACGTAGGTTAAAAACGGCCTCCCTTTCACCCCTTACAGCCGTCCCTATCCTCCAAAATGTATTTAAGAATTTTGAAATGTGTTCAAAACTGACTCCAATTTGGGGAGTGGCCGTACACCGAGAAAGATGGCAGCAAACTAAGGTCACAAAGTTAATAAACAATTTTAATGCTGGAGCAGAGGCAATAGTGTATGGTCCAATCCTGAATGTCTTACGGGAAATAGCTACGTAAATTCTTTTTTCGATTCTCTGTAGGTCAGGGATGAGAAATTGTAAGAAAATGATTTAACTTTTAACCTTTACTGTCTCATAGACGTAGGTTAAAAACGGCCTCCCTTTCACCCCTTACAGCCGTCCCTGTCCTCCAAAATGTATTTAAGAATTTTGAAATGTGTTCAAAACTGACTCCAATTTGGGGAGTGGCCGTACACCGAGAAAGATGGCAGCAAACTAAGGTCACAAAGTTATTAAACAATTTTAATGCTGGAGCAGAGGCAATAGTGTATGGTCCAATCCTGAATGTCTTACGGCAAATAGCTACGTAAATTCTTTTTTCGATTCTCTGTAGGTCAGGGATGAGAAATTGTAAGAAAATGATTCAACTTTTAACCTTTACTGTCTCATAGACGTAGGTTAAAAACGGCCTCCCTTTCACCCCTTACAGCCGTCCCTGTCCTCCAAAATGTATTTAAGAATTTTGAAATGTGTTCAAAACTGACTCCAATTTGGGGAGTGGCCGTACACCGAGAAAGAGAAATTGTAAGAATATGATTAAACTTTTAACCTTTACTGTCTCATAGACGTAGGTTAAAAACGGCCTCCCTTTCACCCCTTACAGCCGTCCCTATCCTCCAAAATGTATTTAATAATTTTGAAATGTGTTCAAAACTGACTCCAATTTGGGGAGTGGCCGTACACCGAGAAAGATGGCAGCAAACTAAGGTCACAAAGTTAATAAACAATTTTAATGCTGGAGCAGAGGCAATAGTGTATGGTCCAATCTTGAATGTCTTACGGCAAATAGCTACGTAAATTCTTTTTTCGATTCTCTGTAGGTCAGGGATGAGAAATTGTAAGAAAATGATTCAACTTTTAACCTTTACTGTCTCATAGACGTAGGTTAAAAACGGCCTCCCTTTCACCCCTTACAGCCGTCCCTGTCCTCCAAAATGTATTTAAGAATTTTGAAATGTGTTCAAAACTGACTCCAATTTGGGGAGTGGCCGTACACCGAGAAAGATGGCAGCAAACTAAGGTCACAAAGTTAATAAACAATTTTAATGCTGGCGCAGAGGCAATAGTGTATGGTCCAATCCTGAATGTCTTATGGCAAATAGCTACGTAAATTCTTTTTTCGATTCTCTGTAGGTCAGGGATGAGAAATTGTCATAAAATGATTCAACTTTTAACCTTTACTGTCTCATAGACGTAGGTTAAAAATGGCCTCCCTTTCACCCCTTACAGCCGTCCCTGTCCTCCAAAATGTATTTAAGAATTTTGAAATGTGTTCAAAACTGACTCCAATTTGGGGAGTGGCCGTACACCGAGAAAGAGAAATTGTAAGAATATGATTAAACTTTTAACCTTTACTGTCTCATAGACGTAGGTTAAAAACGGCCTCCCTTTCACCCCTTACAGCCGTCCCTATCCTCCAAAATGTATTTAAGAATTTTGAAATGTGTTCAAAACTGACTCCAATTTGGGGAGTGGCCATACACCGAGAAAGATGGCAGCAAACTAAGGTCACAAAGTTAATAAACAATTTTAATGCTGGCGCAGAGGCAATAGTGTATGTTCCAATCCTGAATGTCTTATGGCAAATAGCTACGTAAATTCTTTTTTCGATTCTCTGTAGGTCAGGGATGAGAAATTGTAATAAAATGATTCAACTTTTAACCTTTACTGTCTCATAGACGTAGGTTAAAAACGGCCTCCCTTTCACCCCTTACAGCCGTCCCTGTCCTCCAAAATGTATTTAAGAATTTTGAAATGTGTTCAAAACTGACTCCAATTTGGGGAGTGGCCGTACACCGAGAAAGATGGCAGCAAACAAAGGTCACAAAGTTAATAAACAATTTTAATGCTGGCGCAGAGGCAATAGTGTATGGTCCAATCCTGAATGTCTTACGGCAAATAGCTACGTAAATTCTTTTTTCGATTCTCTGTAGGTCAGGGATGAGAAATTGTAAGAAAATGATTCAACTTTTAACCTTTACTGTCTCATAGACGTAGGTTAAAAACGGCCTCCCTTTCACCCCTTACAGCCGTCCCTGTCCTCCAAAATGTATTTAAGAATTTTGAAATGTGTTCAAAACTGACTCCAATTTGGGGAGTGGCCGTACACCGAGAAAGAGAAATTGTAAGAAAATGATTCAACTTTTAACCTTTACTGTCTCATAGACGTAGGTTAAAAACGGCCTCCCTTTCACCCCTTACAGCCGTCCCTGTCCTCCAAAATGTATTTAAGAATTTTGAAATGTGTTCAAAACTGACTCCAATTTGGGGAGTGGCCGTACACCGAGAAAGATGGCAGCAAACTAAGATCACAAAGTTAATAAACAATTTTAATGCTGGAGCAGAGGCAATAGTGTATGGTCCAATTCTGAATCTCTTACGGCAAATAGCTACGTAAATTCTTTTTTCGATTCTCTGTAGGTCAGGGATGAGAAATTGTAAGAAAATGATTCAACTTTTAACCTTTACTGTCTCATAGACGTAGGTTAAAAACGGCCTCCCTTTCACCCCTTAAAGCCGTCCCTGTCCTCCAAAATGTATTTAAGAATTTTGAAATGTGTTCAAAACTGACTCCAATTTGGGGAGTGGCCGTACACCGAGAAAGAGAAATTGTAAGAAAATGATTCAACTTTTAACCTTTACTTTCTCATAGACGTAGGTTAAAAACGGCCTCCCTTTCACCCCTTACAGCCGTCCCTATCCTCCGAAATGTATTTAAGAATTTTGAAATGTGTTCAAAACTGACTCCAATTTGGGGAGTGGCCGTACACCGAGAAAGATGGCAGCAAACTAAGGTCACAAAGTTAATAAACAATTTTAATGCTGGAGCAGAGGCAATAGTGTATGGTCCAATCCTGAATGTCTTACGGCAAATAGCTACATAAATTCTTTTTTCGATTCTCTGTAGGTCAGGGATGAGAAATTGTAAGAAAATGATTCAACTTTTAACCTTTACTGTCTCATAGACATAGGTTAAAAACGGCCTCCCTTTCACCCCTTACAGCTGTCCCTATCCTCCAAAATGTATTTAAGAATTTTGAAATGTGTTCAAAACTGACTCCAATTTGGGGAGTGGCCGTACACCGAGAAAGATGGCAGCAAACTAAGGTCACAAAGTTAATAAACAATTTTAATGCTGGAGCAGAGGCAATAGTGTATGGTCCAATCCTGAATGTCTTACGGCAAATAGCTACGTAAATTCTTTTTTCGATTCTCTGTAGGTCAGGGATGAGAAATTGTAAGAAAATGATTCAACTTTTAACCTTTACTGTCTCATAGACGTAGGTTAAAAACGGCCTCCCTTTCACCCCTTACAGCCGTCCCTGTCCTCCAAAATGTATTTAAGAATTTTGAAATGTGTTCAAAACTGACTCCAATTTGGGGAGTGGCCGTACACCGAGAAAGATGGCAGCAAACTAAGGTCACAAAGTTAATAAACAATTTTAATGCTGGCGCAGAGGCAATAGTGTATGGTCCAATCCTGAATGTCTTATGGCAAATAGCTACGTAAATTCTTTTTTCGATTCTCTGTAGGTCAGGGATGAGAAATTGTAATAAAATGATTCAACTTTTAACCTTTACTGTCTCATAGACGTAGGTTAAAAACGGCCTCCCTTTCACCCCTTACAGCCGTCCCTGTCCTCCAAAATGTATTTAAGAATTTTGAAATGTGTTCAAAACTGACTCCAATTTGGGGAGTGGCCGTACACCGAGAAAGAGAAATTGTAAGAATATGATTAAACTTTTAACCTTTACTGTCTCATAGACGTAGGTTAAAAACGGCCTCCCTTTCACCCCTTACAGCCGTCCCTATCCTCCAAAATGTATTTAAGAATTTTGAAATGTGTTCAAAACTGACTCCAATTTGGGGAGTGGCCATACACCGAGAAAGATGGCAGCAAACTAAGGTCACAAAGTTAATAAACAGTTTTAATGCTGGCGCAGAGGCAATAGTGTATGTTCCAATCCTGAATGTCTTATGGCAAATAGCTACGTAAATTCTTTTTTCGATTCTCTGTAGGTCAGGGATGAGAAATTGTAATAAAATGATTCAACTTTTAACCTTTACTGTCTCATAGACGTAGGTTAAAAACGGCCTCCCTTTCACCCCTTACAGCCGTCCCTGTCCTCCAAAATGTATTTAAGAATTTTGAAATGTGTTCAAAACTGACTCCAATTTGGGGAGTGGCCGTACACCGAGAAAGATGGCAGCAAACAAAGGTCACAAAGTTAATAAACAATTTTAATGCTGGCGCAGAGGCAATAGTGTATGGTCCAATCCTGAATGTCTTACGGCAAATAGCTACGTAAATTCTTTTTTCGATTCTCTGTAGGTCAGGGATGAGAAATTGTAAGAAAATGATTCAACTTTTAACCTTTACTGTCTCATAGACGTAGGTTAAAAACGGCCTCCCTTTCACCCCTTACAGCCGTCCCTGTCCTCCAAAATGTATTTAAGAATTTTGAAATGTGTTCAAAACTGACTCCAATTTGGGGAGTGGCCGTACACCGAGAAAGAGAAATTGTAAGAAAATGATTCAACTTTTAACCTTTACTGTCTCATAGACGTAGGTTAAAAACGGCCTCCCTTTCACCCCTTACAGCCGTCCCTGTCCTCCAAAATGTATTTAAGAATTTTGAAATGTGTTCAAAACTGACTCCAATTTGGGGAGTGGCCGTACACCGAGAAAGATGGCAGCAAACTAAGATCACAAAGTTAATAAACAATTTTAATGCTGGAGCAGAGGCAATAGTGTATGGTCCAATTCTGAATCTCTTACGGCAAATAGCTACGTAAATTCTTTTTTCGATTCTCTGTAGGTCAGGGATGGGAAATTGTAAGAAAATGATTCAACTTTTAACCTTTACTGTCTCATAGACGTACGTTAAAAACGGCCTCCCTTTCACCCCTTAAAGCCGTCCCTGTCCTCCAAAATGTATTTAAGAATTTTGAAATGTGTTAAAACTGACTCCAATTTGGGGAGTGGCCGTACACCGAGAAAGAGAAATTGTAAGAAAATGATTCAACTTTTAACCTTTACTGTCTCATAGACGTAGGTTAAAAACGGCCTCCCTTTCACCCCTTACAGCCGTCCCTGTCCTCCAAAATGTATTTAAGAATTTTGAAATGTGTTCAAAACTGACTCCAATTTGGGGAGTGGCCGTACACCGAGAAAGAGAAATTGTAAGAAAATGATTCAACTTTTAACCTTTACTGTCTCATAGACATAGGTTAAAAACGGCCTCCCTTTCACCCCTTACAGCTGTCCCTATCCTCCAAAATGTATTTAAGAATTTTGAAATGTGTTCAAAACTGACTCCAATTTGGGGAGTGGCCGTACACCAAGAAAGATGGCAGCAAACTAAGGTCACAAAGTTAATAAACAATTTTAATGCTGGAGCAGAGGCAATAGTGTATGGTCCAATCCTGAATGTCTTACGGCAAATAGCTACGTAAATTCTTTTTTCGATTCTCTGTAGGTCAGGGATGAGAAATTGTAAGAAAATGATTCAACTTTTAACCTTTACGGTCTCATAGAGGTAGGTTAAAAACGGCCTCCCTTTCACCCCTTACAGCCGTCCCTGTCCTCCAAAATGTATTTAAGAATTTTGAAATGTGTTCAAAACTGACTCCAATTTGGGGAGTGGCCGTACACCGAGAAAGATGGCAGCAAACTAAGGTCACAAAGTTAATAAACAATTTTAATGCTGGAGCAGAGGCAATAGTGTATGGTCCAATCCTGAATGTCTTACGGCAAATAGCTACGTAAATTCTTTTTTCGATTCTCTGTAGGTCAGGGATGAGAAATTGTAAGAAAATGATTAAACTTTTAACCATTACTGTCTCATAGACGTAGGTTAAAAACGGCCTCCCTTTCACCCCTTACAGCCGTCCCTGTCCTCCAAAATGTATTTAAGAATTTTGAAATGTGTTCAAAACTGACTCCAATTTGGGGAGTGGCCGTACACCGAGAAAGAGAAATTGTAAGAAAATGATTCAACTTTTAACCTTTACTGTCTCATAGACGTAGGTTAAAAACGGCCTCCCTTTCACCCCTTACAGCCGTCCCTGTCCTCCAAAATGTATTTAAGAATTTTGAAATGTGTTCAAAACTGACTCCAATTTGGGGAGTGGCCGTACACCGAGAAAGATGGCAGCAAACAAAGGTCACAAAGTTAATAAACAATTTTAATGCTGGCGCAGAGGCAATAGTGTATGGTCCAATCCTGAATGTCTTACGGCAAATAGCTACGTAAATTCTTTTTTCGATTCTCTGTAGGTCAGGGATGAGAAATTGTAAGAAAATGATTCAACTTTTAACCTTTACTGTCTCATAGACGTAGGTTAAAAACGGCCTCCCTTTTACCCCTTACAGCCGTCCCTGTCCTCCAAAATGTATTTAAGAATTTTGAAATGTGTTCAAAACTGACTCCAATTTGGGGAGTGGCCGTACACCGAGAAAGAGAAATTGTAAGAAAATGATTCAACTTTTAACCTTTACTGTCTCATAGACGTAGGTTAAAAACAGCCTCCCTTTCACCCCTTACAGCCGTCCCTGTCCTCCAAAATGTATTTAAGAATTTTGAAATGTGTTCAAAACTGACTCCAATTTGGGGAGTGGCCGTACACCGAGAAAGATGGCAGCAAACTAAGATCACAAAGTTAATAAACAATTTTAATGCTGGAGCAGAGGCAATAGTGTATGGTCCAATCCTGAATGTCTTACGGCAAATAGCTACGTAAATTCTTTTTTCGATTCTCTGTAGGTCAGGGATGAGAAATTGTATGAAAATTATTCAACTTTTAACCTTTACTGTCTCATAGACGTAGGTTAAAAACGGCCTCCCTTTCACCCCTTACAGCCGTCCCTGTCCTCCAAAACGTATTTAAGAATTTTGAAATGTGTTCAAAACTGACTCCAATTTGGGGAGTGGCCGTACACCGAGAAAGAGAAATTGTAAGAAAATGATTCAACTTTTAACCTTTACTGTCTCATAGACGTAGGTTAAAAACGGCCTCCCTTTCACCCCTTACAGCCGTCCCTATCCTCCAAAATGTATTTAAGAATTTTGAAATGTGTTCAAAACTGACTCCAATTTGGGGAGTGGCCGTACACCGAGAAAGATGGCAGCAAACTAAGGTCACAAAGTTAATAAACAATTTTAATGCTGGCGCAGAGGCAATAGTGTATGGTCCAATCCTGAATGTCTTACGGCAAATAGCTACGTAAATTCTTTTTTCGATTCTCTGTAGGTCAGGGATGAGAAATTGTAAGAAAATGATTCAACTTTTAACCTTTACTGTCTCATAGACGTAGGTTAAAAACGGCCTCCCTTTCACCCCTTACAGCCGTCCCTGTCCTCCAAAATGTATTTAAGAATTTTGAAATGTGTTCAAAACTGACTCCAATTTGGGGAGTGGCCGTACACCGAGAAAGAGAAATTGTAAGAAAATGATTCAACTTTTAACCTTTACTGTTTCATAGACGTAGGTTAAAAACGGCCTCCCTTTCACCCCTTACAGCCGTCCCTGTCCTCCAAAATGTATTTAAGAAGTTTGAAATGTGTTCAAAACTGACTCCAATTTGGGGAGTGGCAGTACACAGAGAAAGAGAAATTGTAAGAAAATGATTCAACTTTTAACCTTTACTGTCTCATAGACGTAGGTTAAAAACGGCCTCCCTTTCACCCCTTACAGCCGTCCCTATCCTCCAAAATGTATTTAAGAATTTTGAAATGTGTTCAAAACTGACTCCAATTTGGGGAGTGGCCGTACACCGAGAAAGATGGCAGCAAACTAAGGTCACAAAGTTAATAAACAATTTTAATGCTGGAGCAGAGGCAATAGTGTATGGTCCAATCCTGAATGTCTTACGGCAAATAGCTACGTAAATTCTTTTTTCGATTCTCTGTAGGTCAGGGATGAGAAATTGTAAGAAAATGATTCAACTTTTAACCTTTACTGTCTCATAGACGTAGGTTAAAAACGGCCTCCCTTTCACCCCTTACAGCCGTCCCTGTCCTCCAAAATGTATTTAAGAATTTTGAAATGTGTTCAAAACTGACTCCAATTTGGGGAGTGGCCGTACACCGAGAAAGATGGCAGCAAACTAAGGTCACAAAGTTAATAAACAATTTTAATGCTGGCGCAGAGGCAATAGTGTATGGTCCAATCCTGAATGTCTTATGGCAAATAGCTACGTAAATTCTTTTTTCGATTCTCTGTAGGTCAGGGATGAGAAATTGTAATAAAATGATTCAACTTTTAACCTTTACTGTCTCATAGACGTAGGTTAAAAACGGCCTCCCTTTCACCCCTTACAGCCGTCCCTGTCCTCCAAAATGTATTTAAGAATTTTGAAATGTGTTCAAAACTGACTCCAATTTGGGGAGTGGCCGTACACCGAGAAAGAGAAATTGTAAGAATATGATTAAACTTTTAACCTTTACTGTCTCATAGACGTAGGTTAAAAACGGCCTCCCTTTCACCCCTTACAGCCGTCCCTATCCTCCAAAATGTATTTAAGAATTTTGAAATGTGTTCAAAACTGACTCCAATTTGGGGAGTGGCCATACACCGAGAAAGATGGCAGCAAACTAAGGTCACAAAGTTAATAAACAGTTTTAATGCTGGCGCAGAGGCAATAGTGTATGTTCCAATCCTGAATGTCTTATGGCAAATAGCTACGTAAATTCTTTTTTCGATTCTCTGTAGGTCAGGGATGAGAAATTGTAATAAAATGATTCAACTTTTAACCTTTACTGTCTCATAGACGTAGGTTAAAAACGGCCTCCCTTTCACCCCTTACAGCCGTCCCTGTCCTCCAAAATGTATTTAAGAATTTTGAAATGTGTTCAAAACTGACTCCAATTTGGGGAGTGGCCGTACACCGAGAAAGATGGCAGCAAACAAAGGTCACAAAGTTAATAAACAATTTTAATGCTGGCGCAGAGGCAATAGTGTATGGTCCAATCCTGAATGTCTTACGGCAAATAGCTACGTAAATTCTTTTTTCGATTCTCTGTAGGTCAGGGATGAGAAATTATAAGAAAATGATTCAACTTTTAACCTTTACTGTCTCATAGACGTAGGTTAAAAACGGCCTCCCTTTCACCCCTTACAGCCGTCCCTGTCCTCCAAAATGTATTTAAGAATTTTGAAATGTGTTCAAAACTGACTCCAATTTGGGGAGTGGCAGTACACCGAGAAAGAGAAATTGTAAGAAAATGATTCAACTTTTAACCTTTACTGTCTCATAGACGTAGGTTAAAAACGGCCTCCCTTTCACCCCTTACAGCCGTCCCTGTCCTCCAAAATGTATTTAAGAATTTTGAAATGTGTTCAAAACTGACTCCAATTTGGGGAGTGGCCGTACACCGAGAAAGATGGCAGCAAACTAAGATCACAAAGTTAATAAACAATTTTAATGCTGGAGCAGAGGCAATAGTGTATGGTCCAATTCTGAATCTCTTACGGCAAATAGCTACGTAAATTCTTTTTTCGATTCTCTGTAGGTCAGGGATGAGAAATTGTAAGAAAATGATTCAACTTTTAACCTTTACTGTCTCATAGACGTAGGTTAAAAACGGCCTACCTTTCACCCCTTAAAGCCGTCCCTGTCCTCCAAAATGTATTTAAGAATTTTGAAATGTGTTCAAAACTGACTCCAATTTGGGGAGTGGCCGTACACCGAGAAAGAGAAATTGTAAGAAAATGATTCAACTTTTAACCTTTACTGTCTCATAGACGTAGGTTAAAAACGGCCTCCCTTTCACCCCTTACAGCCGTCCCTATCCTCCGAAATGTATTTAAGAATTTTGAAATGTGTTCAAAACTGACTCCAATTTGGGGAGTGGCCGTACACCGAGGAAGATGGAAGCAAACTAAGGTCACAAAGTTAATAAACAATTTTAATGCTGGAGCAGAGGCAATAGTGTATGGTCCAATCCTGAATGTCTTACGGCAAATAGCTACATAAATTCTTTTTTCGATTCTCTGTAGGTCAGGGATGAGAAATTGTAAGAAAATGATTCAACTTTTAACCTTTACTGTCTCATAGACATAGGTTAAAAACGGCCTCCCTTTCACCCCTTACAGCTGTCCCTATCCTCCAAAATGTATTTAAGAATTTTGAAATGTGTTCAAAACTGACTCCAATTTGGGGAGTGGCCGTACACCGAGAAAGATGGCAGCAAACTAAGGTCACAAAGTTAATAAACAATTTTAATGCTGGAGCAGAGGCAATAGTGTATGGTCCAATCCTGAATGTCTTACGGCAAATAGCTACGTAAATTCTTTTTTCGATTCTCTGTAGGTCAGGGATGAGAAATTGTAAGAAAATGATTCAACTTTTAACCTTTACGGTCTCATAGACGTAGGTTAAAAACGGCCTCCCTTTCACCCCTTACAGCCGTCCCTGTCCTCCAAAATGTATTTAAGAATTTTGAAATGTGTTCAAAACTGACTCCAATTTGGGGAGTGGCCGTACACCGAGAAAGATGGCAGCAAACTAAGGTCACAAAGTTAATAAACAATTTTAATGCTGGAGCAGAGGCAATAGTGTATGGTCCAATCCTGAATGTCTTACGGCAAATAGCTACGTAAATTCTTTTTTCGATTCTCTGTAGGTCAGGGATGAGAAATTGTAAGAAAATGATTAAACTTTTAACCATTACTGTCTCATAGACGTAGGTTAAAAACGGCCTCCCTTTCACCCCTTACAGCCGTCCCTGTCCTCCAAAATGTATTTAAGAATTTTGAAATGTGTTCAAAACTGACTCCAATTTGGGGAGTGGCCGTACACCGAGAAAGAGAAATTGTAAGAAAATGATTCAACTTTTAACCTTTACTGTCTCATAGACGTAGGTTAAAAACGGCCTCCCTTTCACCCCTTACAGCCGTCCCTGTCCTCCAAAATGTATTTAAGAATTTTGAAATGTGTTCAAAACTGACTCCAATTTGGGGAGTGGCCGTACACCAAGAAAGATGGCAGCAAACAAAGGTCACAAAGTTAATAAACAATTTTAATGCTGGCGCAGAGGCAATAGTGTATGGTCCAATCCTGAATGTCTTACGGCAAATAGCTACGTAAATTCTTTTTTCGATTCTCAGTAGGTCAGGGATGAGAAATTGTAAGAAAATGATTCAACGTTTAACCTTTACTGTCTCATAGACGTAGGTTAAAAACGGCCTCCCTTTCACCCCTTACAGCCGTCCCTGTCCTCCAAAATGTATTTAAGAATTTTGAAATGTGTTCAAAACTGACTCCAATTTGGGGAGTGGCCGTACACCGAGAAAGATGGCAGCAAACTAAGATCACAAAGTTAATAAACAATTTTAATGCTGGAGCAGAGGCAATAGTGTATGGTCCAATTCTGAATCTCTTACGGCAAATAGCTACGTAAATTCTTTTTTCAAATCTCTGTAGGTCAGGGATGAGAAATTGGAAGAAAATTATTCAACTTTTAACCTTTACTGTCTCATAGACGTAGGTTAAAAACGGCCTCCCTTTCACCCCTTACAGCCGTCCCTGTCCTCCAAAATGTATTTAAGAATTTTGAAATGTGTTCAAAACTGACTCCAATTTGGGGAGTGGCCGTACACCGAGAAAGAGAAATTGTAAGAATATGATTAAACTTTTAACCTTTACTGTCTCATAGACGTAGGTTAAAAACGGCCTCCCTTTCACCCCTTACAGCCGTCCCTATCCTCCAAAATGTATTTAAGAATTTTGAAATGTGTTCAAAACTGACTCCAATTTGGGGAGTGGCCATACACCGAGAAAGATGGCAGCAAACTAAGGTCACAAAGTTAATAAACAGTTTTAATGCTGGCGCAGAGGCAATAGTGTATGTTCCAATCCTGAATGTCTTATGGCAAATAGCTACGTACATTCTTTTTTCGATTCTCTGTAGGTCAGGGATGAGAAATTGTAATAAAATGATTCAACTTTTAACCTTTACTGTCTCATAGACGTAGGTTAAAAACGGCCTCCCTTTCACCCCTTACAGCCGTCCCTGTCCTCCAAAATGTATTTAAGAATTTTGAAATGTGTTCAAAACTGACTCCAATTTGGGGAGTGGCCGTACACCGAGAAAGATGGCAGCAAACAAAGGTCACAAAGTTAATAAACAATTTTAATGCTGGCGCAGAGGCAATAGTGTATGGTCCAATCCTGAATGTCTTACGGCAAATAGCTACGTAAATTCTTTTTTCGATTCTCTGTAGGTCAGGGATGAGAAATTGTAAGAAAATGATTCAACTTTTAACCTTTACTGTCTCATAGACGTAGGTTAAAAACGGCCTCCCTTTCACCCCTTACAGCCGTCCCTGTCCTCCAAAATGTATTTAAGAATTTTGAAATGTGTTCAAAACTGACTCCAATTTGGGGAGTGGCCGTACACCGAGAAAGAGAAATTGTAAGAAAATGATTCAACTTTTAACCTTTACTGTCTCATAGACGTAGGTTAAAAACGGCCTCCCTTTCACCCCTTACAGCCGTCCCTGTCCTCCAAAATGTATTTAAGAATTTTGAAATGTGTTAAAACTGACTCCAATTTGGGGAGTGGCCGTACACCGAGAAAGATGGCAGCAAACTAAGGTCACAAAGTTAATAAACAATTTTAATGCTGGAGCGGAGGCAATAGTGTATGGTCCAATCCTGAATCTCTTACGGCAAATAGCTACGTAAATTCTTTTTTCGATTCTCTGTAGGTCAGGGATGAGAAATTGTAAGAAAATGATTCAACTTTTAACCTTTACTGTCTCATAGACGTAGGTTAAAAACGGCCTCCCTTTCACCCCTTACAGCCGTCCCTGTCCTCCAAAATGTATTTAAGAATTTTGAAATGTGTTCAAAACTGACTCCAATTTGGGGAGTGGCCGTACACCGAGAAAGATGGCAGCAAACTAAGGTCACAAAGTTAATAAACAATTTTAATGCTGGAGCAGAGGCAATAGTGTATGGTCCAATCCTGAATGTCTTACGGCAAATAGCTACGTAAATTCTTTTTTTGATTCTCTGTAGGTCAGGGATGAGAAATTGTAAGAAAATGATTAAACTTTTAACCATTACTGTCTCATAGACGTAGGTTAAAAACGGCCTCCCTTTCACCCCTTACAGCCGTCCCTGTCCTCCAAAATGTATTTAAGAATTTTGAAATGTGTTCAAAACTGACTCCAATTTGGGGAGTGGCCGTACACCGAGAAAGAGAAATTGTAAGAAAATGATTCAACTTTTAACCTTTACTGTCTCATAGACATAGGTTAAAAACGGCCTCCCTTTCACCCCTTACAGCCGTCCCTGTCCTCCAAAATGTATTTAAGAATTTTGAAATGTGTTCAAAACTGACTCCAATTTGGGGAGTGGCCGTACACCGAGAAAGATGGCAGCAAACAAAGGTCACAAAGTTAATAAACAATTTTAATGCTGGCGCAGAGGCAATAGTGTATGGTCCAATCCTGAATGTCTTACGGCAAATAGCTACGTAAATTCTTTTTTCGATTCTCTGTAGGTCAGGGATGAGAAATTGTAAGAAAATGATTCAACTTTTAACCTTTACTGTCTCATAGACGTAGGTTAAAAACGGCCTCCCTTTTACCCCTTACAGCCGTCCCTGTCCTCCAAAATGTATTTAAGAAGTTTGAAATGTGTTCAAAACTGACTCCAATTTGGGGAGTGGCCGTACACCGAGAAAGAGAAATTGTAAGAAAATGATTCAACTTTTAACCTTTACTGTCTCATAGACGTAGGTTAAAAACGGCCTCCCTTTCACCCCTTACAGCCGTCCCTGTCCTCCAAAATGTATTTAAGAATTTTGAAATGTGTTCAAAACTGACTCCAATTTGGGGAGTGGCCGTACACCGAGAAAGATGGCAGCAAACTAAGATCACAAAGTTAATAAACAATTTTAATGCTGGAGCAGAGGCAATAGTGTATGGTCCAATTCTGAATCTCTTACGGCAAATAGCTACGTAAATTCTTTTTTCGATTCTCTGTAGGTCAGGGATGAGAAATTGTAAGAAAATGATTCAACTTTTAACCTTTACTGTCTCATAGACGTAGGTTAAAAACGGCCTCCCTTTCACCCCTTACAGCCGTCCCTGTCCTCCAAAATGTATTTAAGAATTTTGAAATGTGTTCAAAACTGACTCCAATTTGGGGAGTGGCCGTACACCGAGAAAGAGAAATTGTAAGAAAATGATTCAACTTTTAACCTTTACTGTCTCATAGATGTAGGTTAAAAACGGCCTCCCTTTCACCCCTTACAGCCGTCCCTATCCTCCAAAATGTATTTAAGAATTTTGAAATGTGTTCAAAACTGACTCCAATTTGGGGAGTGGCCATACACCGAGAAAGATGGCAGCAAACTAAGGTCACAAAGTTAATAAACAATTTTAATGCTGGAGCAGAGGCAATAGTGTATGGTCCAATCCTGAATGTCTTACGGCAAATAGCTACGTAAATTCTTTTTTCGATTCTCTGTAGGTCAGGGATGAGAAATTGTATGAAAATTATTCAACTTTTAACCTTTACTGTCTCATAGACGTAGGTTAAAAACGGCCTCCCTTTCACCCCTTACAGCCGTCCCTGTCCTCCAAAACGTATTTAAGAATTTTGAAATGTGTTCAAAACTGACTCCAATTTGGGGAGTGGCAGTACACCGAGAAAGAGAAATTGTAAGAAAATGATTCAACTTTTAACCTTTACTGTCTCATAGACGTAGGTTAAAAACGGCCTCCCTTTCACCCCTTACAGCCGTCCCTATCCTCCAAAATGTATTTAAGAATTTTGAAATGTGTTCAAAACTGACTCCAATTTGGGGAGTGGCCGTACACCGAGAAAGATGGCAGCAAACTAAGGTCACAAAGTTAATAAACAATTTTAATGCTGGCGCAGAGGCAATAGTGTATGGTCCAATCCTGAATGTCTTACGGCAAATAGCTACGTAAATTCTTTTTTCGATTCTCTGTAGGTCAGGGATGAGAAATTGTAAGAAAATGATTCAACTTTTAACCTTTACTGTCTCATAGACGTAGGTTAAAAACGGCCTCCCTTTCACCCCTTACAGCCGTCCCTGTCCTCCAAAATGTATTTAAGAATTTTGAAATGTGTTCAAAACTGACTCCAATTTGGGGAGTGGCCGTACACCGAGAAAGAGAAATTGTAAGAAAATGATTCAACTTTTAACCTTTACTGTTTCATAGACGTAGGTTAAAAACGGCCTCCCTTTCACCCCTTACAGCCGTCCCTGTCCTCCAAAATGTATTTAAGAAGTTTGAAATGTGTTCAAAACTGACTCCAATTTGGGGAGTGGCAGTACACAGAGAAAGAGAAATTGTAAGAAAATGATTCAACTTTTAACCTTTACTGTCTCATAGACGTAGGTTAAAAACGGCCTCCCTTTCACCCCTTACAGCCGTCCCTGTCCTCCAAAATGTATTTAAGAATTTTGAAATGTGTTCAAAACTGACTCCAATTTGGGGAGTGGCCATACACCGAGAAAGATGGCAGCAAACTAAGGTCACAAAGTTAATAAACAATTTTAATGCTGGAGCAGAGGCAATAGTGTATGGTCCAATCCTGAATCTCTTACGGCAAATAGCTACGTAAATTCTTTTTTCGATTCTCTGTAGGTCAGGGATGAGAAATTGTAAGAAAATGATTCAACTTTTAACCTTTACTGTCTCATAGACGTAGGTTAAAAACGGCCTCCCTTTCACCCCTTACAGCCGTCCCTGTCCTCCAAAATGTATTTAAGAATTTTGAAATGTGTTCAAAACTGACTCCAATTTGGGGAGTGGCCGTACACCGAGAAAGAGAAATTGTAAGAATATGATTAAACTTTTAACCTTTACTGTCTCATAGACGTAGGTTAAAAACGGCCTCCCTTTCACCCCTTACAGCCGTCCCTATCCTCCAAAATGTATTTAAGAATTTTGAAATGTGTTCAAAACTGACTCCAATTTGGGGAGTGGCCGTACACCGAGAAAGATGGCAGCAAACTAAGGTCACAAAGTTAATAAACAATTTTAATGCTGGAGCAGAGGCAATAGTGTATGGTCCAATCCTGAATGTCTTACGGCAAATAGCTACATAAATTCTTTTTTCGATTCTCTGTAGGTCAGGGATGAGAAATTGTAAGAAAATGATTCAACTTTTAACCTTTACTGTCTCATAGACGTAGGTTAAAAACGGCCTCCCTTTCACCCCTTACAGCCGTCCCTGTCCTCCAAAATGTATTTAAGAATTTTGAAATGTGTTCAAAACTGACTCCAATTTGGGGAGTGGCCGTACACCGAGAAAGATGGCAGCAAACTAAGGTCACAAAGTTAATAAACAATTTTAATGCTGGCGCAGAGGCAATAGTGTATGGTTCAATCCTGAATGTCTTATGGCAAATAGCTACGTAAATTCTTTTTTCGATTCTCTGTAGGTCAGGGATGAGAAATTGTAATAAAATGATTCAACTTTTAACCTTTACTGTCTCATAGACGTAGGTTAAAAACGGCCTCCCTTTCACCCCTTACAGCCGTCCCTGTCCTCCAAAATGTATTTAAGAATTTTGAAATGTGTTCAAAACTGACTCCAATTTGGGGAGTGGCCGTACACCGAGAAAGAGAAATTGTAAGAATATGATTCAACTTTTAACCTTTACTGTCTCATAGACGTAGGTTAAAAACGGCCTCCCTTTCACCCCTTACAGCCGTCCCTATCCTCCAAAATGTATTTAAGAATTTTGAAATGTGTTCAAAACTGACTCCAATTTGGGGAGTGGCCATACACCGAGAAAGATGGCAGCAAACTAAGGTCACAAAGTTAATAAACAGTTTTAATGCTGGCGCAGAGGCAATAGTGTATGTTCCAATCCTGAATGTCTTATGGCAAATAGCTACGTAAATTCTTTTTTCGATTCTCTGTAGGTCAGGGATGAGAAATTGTAATAAAATGATTCAACTTTTAACCTTTACTGTCTCATAGACGTAGGTTAAAAACGGCCTCCCTTTCACCCCTTACAGCCGTCCCTGTCCTCCAAAATGTATTTAAGAATTTTGAAATGTGTTCAAAACTGACTCCAATTTGGGGAGTGGCCGTACACCGAGAAAGATGGCAGCAAACAAAGGTCACAAAGTTAATAAACAATTTTAATGCTGGCGCAGAGGCAATAGTGTATGGTCCAATCCTGAATGTCTTACGGCAAATAGCTACGTAAATTCTTTTTTCGATTCTCTGTAGGTCAGGGATGAGAAATTGTAAGAAAATGATTCAACTTTTAACCTTTACTGTCTCATAGACGTAGGTTAAAAACGGCCTCCCTTTCACCCCTTACAGCCGTCCCTGTCCTCCAAAATGTATTTAAGAATTTTGAAATGTGTTCAAAACTGACTCCAATTTGGGGAGTGGCCGTACACCGAGAAAGAGAAATTGTAAGAAAATGATTCAACTTTTAACCTTTACTGTCTCATAGACGTAGGTTAAAAACGGCCTCCCTTTCACCCCTTACAGCCGTCCCTGTCCTCCAAAATGTATTTAAGAATTTTGAAATGTGTTCAAAACTGACTCCAATTTGGGGAGTGGCCGTACACCGAGAAAGATGGCAGCAAACTAAGATCACAAAGTTAATAAACAATTTTAATGCTGGAGCAGAGGCAATAGTGTATGGTCCAATTCTGAATCTCTTACGGCAAATAGCTACGTAAATTCTTTTTTCGATTCTCTGTAGGTCAGGGATGAGAAATTGTAAGAAAATGATTCAACTTTTAACCTTTACTGTCTCATAGACGTAGGTTAAAAACGGCCTCCCTTTCACCCCTTAAAGCCGTCCCTGTCCTCCAAAATGTATTTAAGAATTTTGAAATGTGTTCAAAACTGACTCCAATTTGGGGAGTGGCCGTACACCGAGAAAGAGAAATTGTAAGAAAATGATTCAACTTTTAACCTTTACTGTCTCATAGACGTAGGTTAAAAACGGCCTCCCTTTCACCCCTTACAGCCGTCCCTATCCTCCGAAATGTATTTAAGAATTTTGAAATGTGTTCAAAACTGACTCCAATTTGGGGAGTGGCCGTACACCGAGAAAGATGGCAGCAAACTAAGGTCACAAAGTTAATAAACAATTTTAATGCTGGAGCAGAGGCAATAGTGTATGGTCCAATCCTGAATGTCTTACGGCAAATAGCTACATAAATTCTTTTTTCGATTCTCTGTAGGTCAGGGATGAGAAATTGTAAGAAAATGATTCAACTTTTAACCTTTACTGTCTCATAGACATAGGTTAAAAACGGCCTCCCTTTCACCCCTTACAGCTGTCCCTATCCTCCAAAATGTATTTAAGAATTTTGAAATGTGTTCAAAACTGACTCCAATTCGGGGAGTGGCCGTACACCGAGAAAGATGGCAGCAAACTAAGGTCACAAAGTTAATAAACAATTTTAATGCTGGAGCAGAGGCAATAGTGTATGGTCCAATCCTGAATGTCTTACGGCAAATAGCTACGTAAATTCTTTTTTCGATTCTCTGTAGGTCAGGGATGAGAAATTGTAAGAAAATGATTCAACTTTTAACCTTTACGGTCTCATAGACGTAGGTTAAAAACGGCCTCCCTTTCACCCCTTACAGCCGTCCCTGTCCTCCAAAATGTATTTAAGAATTTTGAAATGTGTTCAAAACTGACTCCAATTTGGGGAGTGGCCGTACACCGAGAAAGATGGCAGCAAACTAAGGTCACAAAGTTAATAAACAATTTTAATGCTGGAGCAGAGGCAATAGTGTATGGTCCAATCCTGAATGTCTTACGGCAAATAGCTACGTAAATTCTTTTTTCGATTCTCTGTAGGTCAGGGATGAGAAATTGTAAGAAAATGATTAAACTTTTAACCATTACTGTCTCATAGACGTAGGTTAAAAACGGCCTCCCTTTCACCCCTTACAGCCGTCCCTGTCCTCCAAAATGTATTTAAGAATTTTGAAATGTGTTCAAAACTGACTCCAATTTGGGGAGTGGCCGTACACCGAGAAAGAGAAATTGTAAGAAAATGATTCAACTTTTAACCTTTACTGTCTCATAGACGTAGGTTAAAAACGGCCTCCCTTTCACCCCTTACAGCCGTCCCTGTCCTCCAAAATGTATTTAAGAATTTTGAAATGTGTTCAAAACTGACTCCAATTTGGGGAGTGGCCGTACACCGAGAAAGATGGCAGCAAACAAAGGTCACAAAGTTAATAAACAATTTTAATGCTGGCGCAGAGGCAATAGTGTATGGTCCAATCCTGAATGTCTTACGGCAAATAGCTACGTAAATTCTTTTTTCGATTCTCTGTAGGTCAGGGATGAGAAATTGTAAGAAAATGATTCAACTTTTAACCTTTACTGTCTCATAGACGTAGGTTAAAAACGGCCTCCATTTCACCCCTTACAGCCGTCCCTGTCCTCCAAAATGTATTTAAGAATTTTGAAATGTGTTCAAAACTGACTCCAATTTGGGGAGTGGCCGTACACCGAGAAAGAGAAATTGTAAGAAAATGATTCAACTTTTAACCTTTACTGTTTCATAGACGTAGGTTAAAAACGGCCTCCCATTCACCCCTTACAGCCGTCCCTGTCCTCCAAAATGTATTTAAGAAGTTTGAAATGTGTTCAAAACTGACTCCAATTTGGGGAGTGGCAGTACACCGAGAAAGAGAAATTGTAAGAAAATGATTCAACTTTTAACCTTTACTGTCTCATAGACGTAGGTTAAAAACGGCCTCCCTTTCACCCCTTACAGCCGTCCCTGTCCTCCAAAATATATTTAAGAATTTTGAAATGTGTTCAAAACTGACTCCAATTTGGGGAGTGGCCATACACCGAGAAAGATGACAGCAAACTAAGGTCACAAAGTTAATAAACAATTTTAATGCTGGAGCAGAGGCAATAGTGTATGGTCCAATCCTGAATCTCTTACGGCAAATGGCTACGTAAATTCTTTTTTCGATTCTCTGTAGGTCAGGGATGAGAAATTGTAAGAAAATGATTCAACTTTTAACCTTTACTGTCTCATAGACGTAGGTTAAAAACGGCCTCCCTTTCACCCCTTACAGCCGTCCCTGTCCTCCAAAATGTATTTAAGAATTTTGAAATGTGTTCAAAACTGACTCCAATTTGGGGAGTGGCCGTACACCGAGAAAGAGAAATTGTAAGAATATGATTAAACTTTTAACCTTTACTGTCTCATAGACGTAGGTTAAAAACGGCCTCCCTTTCACCCCTTACAGCCGTCCCTATCCTCCAAAATGTATTTAAGAATTTTGAAATGTGTTCAAAACTGACTCCAATTTGGGGAGTGGCCGTACACCGAGAAAGATGGCAGCAAACTAAGGTCACAAAGTTAATAAACAATTTTAATGCTGGAGCAGAGGCAATAGTGTATGGTCCAATCCTGAATGTCTTACGGCAAATAGCTACGTAAATTCTTTTTTCGATTCTCTGTAGGTCAGGGATGAGAAATTGTAAGAAAATGATTCAACTTTTAACCTTTACTGTCTCATAGACGTAGGTTAAAAACGGCCTCCCTTTCACCCCTTACAGCCGTCCCTGTCCTCCAAAATGTATTTAAGAATTTTGAAATGTGTTCAAAACTGACTCCAATTTGGGGAGTGGCCGTACACCGAGAAAGATGGCAGCAAACTAAGGTCACAAAGTTAATAAACAATTTTAATGCTGGCGCAGAGGCAATAGTGTATGGTCCAATCCTGAATGTCTTATGGCAAATAGCTACGTAAATTCTTTTTTCGATTCTCTGTAGGTCAGGGATGAGAAATTGTAATAAAATGATTCAACTTTTAACCTTTACTGTCTCATAGACGTAGGTTAAAAACGGCCTCCCTTTCACCCCTTACAGCCGTCCCTGTCCTCCAAAATGTATTTAAGAATTTTGAAATGTGTTCAAAACTGACTCCAATTTGGGGAGTGGCCGTACACCGAGAAAGAGAAATTGTAAGAATATGATTAAACTTTTAACCTTTACTGTCTCATAGACGTAGGTTAAAAACGGCCTCCCTTTCACCCCTTACAGCCGTCCCTATCCTCCAAAATGTATTTAAGAATTTTGAAATGTGTTCAAAACTGACTCCAATTTGGGGAGTGGCCATACACCGAGAAAGATGGCAGCAAACTAAGGTCACAAAGTTAATAAACAGTTTTAATGCTGGCGCAGAGGCAATAGTGTATGTTCCAATCCTGAATGTCTTATGGCAAATAGCTACGTAAATTCTTTTTTCGATTCTCTGTAGGTCAGGGATGAGAAATTGTAATAAAATGATTCAACTTTTAACCTTTACTGTCTCATAGACGTAGGTTAAAAACGGCCTCCCTTTCACCCCTTACAGCCGTCCCTGTCCTCCAAAATGTATTTAAGAATTTTGAAATGTGTTCAAAACTGACTCCAATTTGGGGAGTGGCCGTACACCGAGAAAGATGGCAGCAAACTAAGGTCACAAAGTTATTAAACAATTTTAATGCTGGAGCAGAGGCAATAGTGTATGGTCCAATCCTGAATGTCTTACGGCAAATAGCTACGTAAATTCTTTTTTCGATTCTCTGTAGGTCAGGGATGAGAAATTGTAAGAAAATGATTCAACTTTTAACCTTTACTGTCTCATAGACGTAGGTTAAAAACGGCCTCCCTTTCACCCCTTACAGCCGTCCCTGTCCTCCAAAATGTATTTAAGAATTTTGAAATGTGTTCAAAACTGACTCCAATTTGGGGAGTGGCCGTACACCGAGAAAGAGAAATTGTAAGAATATGATTAAACTTTAAACCTTTACTGTCTCATAGACGTAGGTTAAAAACGGCCTCCCTTTCACCCCTTACAGCCGTCCCTATCCTCCAAAATGTATTTAAGAATTTTGAAATGTGTTCAAAACTGACTCCAATTTGGGGAGTGGCCGTACACCGAGAAAGATGGCAGCAAACTAAGGTCACAAAGTTAATAAACAATTTTAATGCTGGAGCAGAGGCAATAGTGTATGGTCCAATCCTGAATGTCTTACGGCAAATAGCTAAGTAAATTCTTTTTTCGATTCTCTGTAGGTCAGGGATGAGAAATTGTAAGAAAATGATTCACCTTTTAACCTTTACTGTCTCATAGACGTAGGTTAAAAACGGCCTCCCTTTCACCCCTTACAGCCGTCCCTGTCCTCCAAAATGTATTTAAGAATTTTGAAATGTGTTCAAAACTGACTCCAATTTGGGGAGTGGCCGTACACCGAGAAAGATGGCAGCAAACTAAGGTCACAAAGTTATTAAACAATTTTAATGCTGGAGCAGAGGCAATAGTGTATGGTCCAATCCTGAATGTCTTACGGCAAATAGCTACGTAAATTCTTTTTTCGATTCTCTGTAGGTCAGGGATGAGAAATTGTAAGAAAATGATTCAACTTTTAACCTTTACTGTCTCATAGACGTAGGTTAAAAACGGCCTCCCTTTCACCCCTTACAGCCGTCCCTGTCCTCCAAAATGTATTTAAGAATTTTGAAATGTGTTCAAAACTGACTCCAATTTGGGGAGTGGCCGTACACCGAGAAAGATGGCAGCAAACTAAGGTCACAAAGTTATTAAACAATTTTAATGCTGGAGCAGAGGCAATAGTGTATGGTCCAATCCTGAATGTCTTACGGCAAATAGCTACGTAAATTCTTTTTTCGATTCTCTGTAGGTCAGGGATGAGAAATTGTAAGAAAATGATTCAACTTTTAACCTTTACTGTCTCATAGACGTAGGTTAAAAACGGCCTCCCTTTCACCCCTTACAGCCGTCCCTGTCCTCCAAAATGTATTTAAGAATTTTGAAATGTGTTCAAAACTGACTCCAATTTGGGGAGTGGCCGTACACCGAGAAAGAGAAATTGTAAGAATATGATTAAACTTTTAACCTTTACTGTCTCATAGACGTAGGTTAAAAACAGCCTCCCTTTCACCCCTTACAGCCGTCCCTATCCTCCAAAATGTATTTAAGAATTTTGAAATGTGTTCAAAACTGACTCCAATTTGGGGAGTGGCCGTACACCGAGAAAGATGGCAGCAAACTATGGTCACAAAGTTAATAAACAATTTTAATGCTGGAGCAGAGGCAATAGTGTATGGTCCAATCCTGAATGTCTTACGGCAAATAGCTACGTAAATTCTTTTTTCGATTCTCTGTAGGTCAGGGATGAGAAATTGTAAGAAAATGATTCAACTTTTAACCTTTACTGTCTCATAGACGTAGGTTAAAAACGGCCTCCCTTTCACCCCTTACAGCCGTCCCTGTCCTCCAAAATGTATTTAAGAATTTTGAAATGTGTTCAAAACTGACTCCAATTTGGGGAGTGGCCGTACACCGAGAAAGATGGCAGCAAACTAAGGTCACAAAGTTAATAAACAATTTTAATGCTGGCGCAGAGGCAATAGTGTATGGTCCAATCCTGAATGTCTTATGGCAAATAGCTACGTAAATTCTTTTTTCGATTCTCTGTAGGTCAGGGATGAGAAATTGTCATAAAATGATTCAACTTTTAACCTTTACTGTCTCATAGACGTAGGTTAAAAACGGCCTCCCTTTCACCCCTTACAGCCGTCCCTGTCCTCCAAAATGTATTTAAGAATTTTGAAATGTGTTCAAAACTGACTCCAATTTGGGGAGTGGCCGTACACCGAGAAAGAGAAATTGTAAGAATATGATTAAACTTTTAACCTTTACTGTCTCATAGACGTAGGTTAAAAACGGCCTCCCTTTCACCCCTTACAGCCGTCCCTATCCTCCAAAATGTATTTAAGAATTTTGAAATGTGTTCAAAACTGACTCCAATTTGGGGAGTGGCCATACACCGAGAAAGATGGCAGCAAACTAAGGTCACAAAGTTAATAAACAATTTTAATGCTGGCGCAGAGGCAATAGTGTATGTTCCAATCCTGAATGTCTTATGGCAAATAGCTACGTAAATTCTTTTTTCGATTCTCTGTAGGTCAGGGATGAGAAATTGTAATAAAATGATTCAACTTTTAACCTTTACTGTCTCATAGACGTAGGTTAAAAACGGCCTCCCTTTCACCCCTTACAGCCGTGCCTGTCCTCCAAAATGTATTTAAGAATTTTGAAATGTGTTCAAAACTGACCCCAATTTGGGGAGTGGCCGTACACCGAGAAAGAGAAATTGTAAGAATATGATTAAACTTTTAACCTTTACTGTTTCATAGACGTAGGTTAAAAACGGCCTCCCTTTCACCCCTTACAGCCGTCCCTATCCTCCAAAATGTATTTAAGAATTTTGAAATGTGTTCAAAACTGACTCCAATTTGGGGATTGGCCGTACACCGAGAAAGATGGCAGCAAACTAAGGTCACAAAGTTAATAAACAATTTTAATGCTGGAGCAGAGGCAATAGTGTATGGTCCAATCCTGAATGTCTTACGGCAAATAGCTACGTAAATTCTTTTTTCGATTCTCTGTAGGTCAGGGATGAGAAATTGTAAGAAAATGATTCAACTTTTAACCTTTACTGTCTCATAGACGTAGGTTAAAAACGGCCTCCCTTTCACCCCTTACAGCCGTCCCTGTCCTCCAAAATGTATTTAAGAATTTTGAAATGTGTTCAAAACTGACTCCAATTTGGGGAGTGGCCGTACACCGAGAAAGATGGCAGCAAACTAAGGTCACAAAGTTATTAAACAATTTTAATGCTGGAGCAGAGGCAATAGTGTATGGTCCAATCCTGAATGTCTTACGGCAAATAGCTACGTAAATTCTTTTTTCGATTCTCTGTAGGTCAGGGATGAGAAATTGTAAGAAAATGATTCAACTTTTAACCTTTACTGTCTCATAGACGTAGGTTAAAAACGGCCTCCCTTTCACCCCTTACAGCCGTCCCTGTCCTCCAAAATGTATTTAAGAATTTTGAAATGTGTTCAAAACTGACTCCAATTTGGGGAGTGGCCGTACACCGAGAAAGAGAAATTGTAAGAATATGATTAAACTTTTAACCTTTACTGTCTCATAGACGTAGGTTAAAAACGGCCTCCCTTTCACCCCTTACAGCCGTCCCTATCCTCCAAAATGTATTTAAGAATTTTGAAATGTGTTCAAAACTGACTCCAATTTGGGGAGTGGCCGTACACCGAGAAAGATGGCAGCAAACTAAGGTCACAAAGTTAATAAACAATTTTAATGCTGGCGCAGAGGCAATAGTGTATGTTCCAATCCTGAATGTCTATGGCAAATAGCTACGTAAAATCTTTTTTCGATTCTCTGTAGGTCAGGGATGAGAAATTGTAATAAAATGATTCAACTTTTAACCTTTACTGTCTCATAGACGTAGGTTAAAAACGGCCTCCCTTTCACCCCTTACAGCCGTTCCTGTCCTCCAAAATGTATTTAAGAATTTTGAAATGTGTTCAAAACTGACTCCAATTTGGGGAGTGGCCGTACACCGAGAAAGATGGCAGCAAACTAAGGTCACAAAGTTATTAAACAATTTTAATGCTGGAGCAGAGGCAATAGTGTATGGTCCAATCCTGAATGTCTTACGGCAAATAGCTACGTAAATTCTTTTTTCGATTCTCTGTAGGTCAGGGATGAGAAATTGTAAGAAAATGATTCAACTTTTAACCTTTACTGTCTCATAGACATAGGTTAAAAACGGCCTCCCTTTCACCCCTTACAGCCGTCCCTGTCCTCCAAAATGTATTTAAGAATTTTGAAATGTGTTCAAAACTGACTCCAATTTGGGGAGTGGCCGTACACCGAGAAAGAGAAATTGTAAGAATATGATTAAACTTTTAACCTTTACTGTCTCATAGACGTAGGTTAAAAACGGCCTCCCTTTCACCCCTTACAGCCGTCCCTATCCTCCAAAATGTATTTAAGAATTTTGAAATGTGTTCAAAACTGACTCCAATTTGGGGAGTGGCCGTACACCGAGAAAGATGGCAGCAAACTAAGGTCACAAAGTTAATAAACAATTTTAATGCTGGAGCAGAGGCAATAGTGTATGGTCCAATCCTGAATGTCTTACGGGAAATAGCTACGTAAATTCTTTTTTCGATTCTCTGTAGGTCAGGGATGAGAAATTGTAAGAAAATGATTCAACTTTTAACCTTTACTGTCTCATAGACGTAGGTTAAAAACGGCCTCCCTTTCACCCCTTACAGCCGTCCCTGTCCTCCAAAATGTATTTAAGAATTTTGAAATGTGTTCAAAACTGACTCCAATTTGGGGAGTGGCCGTACACCGAGAAAGATGGCAGCAAACTAAGGTCACAAAGTTATTAAACAATTTTAATGCTGGAGCAGAGGCAATAGTGTATGGTCCAATCCTGAATGTCTTACGGCAAATAGCTACGTAAATTCTTTTTTCGATTCTCTGTAGGTCAGGGATGAGAAATTGTAAGAAAATGATTCAACTTTTAACCTTTACTGTCTCATAGACGTAGGTTAAAAACGGCCTCCCTTTCACCCCTTACAGCCGTCCCTGTCCTCCAAAATGTATTTAAGAATTTTGAAATGTGTTCAAAACTGACTCCAATTTGGGGAGTGGCCGTACACCGAGAAAGAGAAATTGTAAGAATATGATTAAACTTTTAACCTTTACTGTCTCATAGACGTAGGTTAAAAACGGCCTCCCTTTCACCCCTTACAGCCGTCCCTATCCTCCAAAATGTATTTAAGAATTTTGAAATGTGTTCAAAACTGACTCCAATTTGGGGAGTGGCCGTACACCGAGAAAGATGGCAGCAAACTAAGGTCACAAAGTTAATAAACAATTTTAATGCTGGAGCAGAGGCAATAGTGTATGGTCCAATCTTGAATGTCTTACGGCAAATAGCTACGTAAATTCTTTTTTCGATTCTCTGTAGGTCAGGGATGAGAAATTGTAAGAAAATGATTCAACTTTTAACCTTTACTGTCTCATAGACGTAGGTTAAAAACGGCCTCCCTTTCACCCCTTACAGCCGTCCCTGTCCTCCAAAATGTATTTAAGAATTTTGAAATGTGTTCAAAACTGACTCCAATTTGGGGAGTGGCCGTACACCGAGAAAGATGGCAGCAAACTAAGGTCACAAAGTTAATAAACAATTTTAATGCTGGCGCAGAGGCAATAGTGTATGGTCCAATCCTGAATGTCTTATGGCAAATAGCTACGTAAATTCTTTTTTCGATTCTCTGTAGGTCAGGGATGAGAAATTGTCATAAAATGATTCAACTTTTAACCTTTACTGTCTCATAGACGTAGGTTAAAAACGGCCTCCCTTTCACCCCTTACAGCCGTCCCTGTCCTCCAAAATGTATTTAAGAATTTTGAAATGTGTTCAAAACTGACTCCAATTTGGGGAGTGGCCGTACACCGAGAAAGAGAAATTGTAAGAATATGATTAAACTTTTAACCTTTACTGTCTCATAGACGTAGGTTAAAAACGGCCTCCCTTTCACCCCTTACAGCCGTCCCTATCCTCCAAAATGTATTTAAGAATTTTGAAATGTGTTCAAAACTGACTCCAATTTGGGGAGTGGCCATACACCGAGAAAGATGGCAGCAAACTAAGGTCACAAAGTTAATAAACAATTTTAATGCTGGCGCAGAGGCAATAGTGTATGTTCCAATCCTGAATGTCTTATGGCAAATAGCTACGTAAATTCTTTTTTCGATTCTCTGTAGGTCAGGGATGAGAAATTGTAATAAAATGATTCAACTTTTAACCTTTACTGTCTCATAGACGTAGGTTAAAAACGGCCTCCCTTTCACCCCTTACAGCCGTCCCTGTCCTCCAAAATGTATTTAAGAATTTTGAAATGTGTTCAAAACTGACTCCAATTTGGGGAGTGGCCGTACACCGAGAAAGAGAAATTGTAAGAATATGATTAAACTTTTAACCTTTACTGTCTCATAGACGTAGGTTAAAAACGGCCTCCCTTTCACCCCTTACAGCCGTCCCTATCCTCCAAAATGTATTTAAGAATTTTGCAATGTGTTCAAAACTGACTCCAATTTGGGGAGTGGCCGTACACCGAGAAAGATGGCAGCAAACTAAGGTCACAAAGTTAATAAACAATTTTAATGCTGGAGCAGAGGCAATAGTGTATGGTCCAATCCTGAATGTCTTACGGCAAATAGCTACGTAAATTCTTTTTTCGATTCTCTGTAGGTCAGGAATGAGAAATTGTAAGAAAATGATTCAACTTTTAACCTTTACTGTCTCATAGACGTAGGTTAAAAACGGCCTCCCTTTCACCCCTTACAGCCGTCCCTGTCCTCCAAAATGTATTTAAGAATTTTGAAATGTGTTCAAAACTGACTCCAATTTGGGGAGTGGCCGTACACCGAGAAAGATGGCAGCAAACTAAGGTCACAAAGTTATTAAACAATTTTAATGCTGGAGCAGAGGCAATAGTGTATGGTCCAATCCTGAATGTCTTACGGCAAATAGCTACGTAAATTCTTTTTTCGATTCTCTGTAGGTCAGGGATGAGAAATTGTAAGAAAATGATTCAACTTTTAACCTTTACTGTCTCATAGACGTAGGTTAAAAACGGCCTCCCTTTCACCCCTTACAGCCGTCCCTGTCCTCCAAAATGTATTTAAGAATTTTGAAATGTGTTCAAAACTGACTCCAATTTGGGGAGTGGCCGTACACCGAGAAAGAGAAATTGTAAGAATATGATTAAACTTTTAACCTTTACTGTCTCATAGACGTAGGTTAAAAACTGCCTCCCTTTCACCACTTACAGCCGTCCCTATCCTCCAAAATGTATTTAAGAATTTTGAAATGTGTTCAAAACTGACTCCAATTTGGGGAGTGGCCGTACACCGAGAAAGATGGCAGCAAACTAAGGTCACAAAGTTAATAAACAATTTTAATGCTGGAGCAGAGGCAATAGTGTATGGTCCAATCCTGAATGTCTTACGGCAAATAGCTACGTAAATTCTTTTTTCGATTCTCTGTAGGTCAGGGATGAGAAATTGTAAGAAAATTATTCAACTTTTAACCTTTACTGTCTCATAGACGTAGGTTAAAAACGGCCTCCCTTTCACCCCTTACAGCCGTCCCTGTCCTCCAAAATGTATTTAAGAATTTTGAAATGTGTTCAAAACTGACTCCAATTTGGGGAGTGGCCGTACACCGAGAAAGAGAAATTGTAAGAATATGATTAAACTTTTAACCTTTACTGTCTCATAGACGTAGGTTAAAAACGGCCTCCCTTTCACCCCTTACAGCCGTCCCTATCCTCCAAAATGTATTTAAGAATTTTGAAATGTGTTCAAAACTGACTCCAATTTGGGGAGTGGCCGTACACCGAGAAAGATGGCAGCAAACTAAGGTCACAAAGTTAATAAACAATTTTAATGCTGGCGCAGAGGCAATAGTGTATGTTCCAATCCTGAATGTCTTATGGCAAATTGCTACGTAAATTCTTTTTTCGATTCTCTGTAGGTCAGGGATGAGAAATTGTAATAAAATGATTCAACTTTTAACCTTTACTGTCTCATAGACGTAGGTTAAAAACGGCCTCCCTTTCACCCCTTACAGCCGTCCCTGTCCTCCAAAATGTATTTAAGAATTTTGAAATGTGTTCAAAACTGACTCCAATTTGGGGAGTGGCCGTACACCGAGAAAGATGGCAGCAAACTAAGGTCACAAAGTTAATAAACAATTTTAATGCTGGCGCAGAGGCAATAGTGTATGGTCCAATCCTGAATGTCTTATGGCAAACAGCTACGTAAATTCTTTTTTCGATTCTCTGTAGGTCAGGGATGAGAAATTGTCATAAAATGATTCAACTTTTAACCTTTACTGTCTCATAGACGTAGGTTAAAAACGGCCTCCCTTTCACCCCTTACAGCCGTCCCTGTCCTCCAAAATGTATTTAAGAATTTTGAAATGTGTTCAAAACTGACTCCAATTTGGGGAGTGGCCGTACACCGAGAAAGAGAAATTGTAAGAATATGATTAAACTTTTAACCATTACTGTCTCATAGACGTAGGTTAAAAACGGCCTCCCTTTCACCCCTTACAGCCGTCCCTATCCTCCAAAATGTATTTAAGAATTTTGAAATGTGTTCAAAACTGACTCCAATTTGGGGAGTGGCCATACACCGAGAAAGATGGCAGCAAACTAAGGTCACAAAGTTAATAAACAATTTTAATGCTGGCGCAGAGGCAATAGTGTATGTTCCAATCCTGAATGTCTTATGGCAAATAGCTACGTAAATTCTTTTTTCGATTCTCTGTAGGTCAGGGATGAGAAATTGTAATAAAATGATTCAACTTTTAACCTTTACTGTCTCATAGACGTAGGTTAAAAACGGCCTCCCTTTCACCCCTTACAGCCGTCCCTGTCCTCCAAAATGTATTTAAGAATTTTGAAATGTGTTCAAAACTGACTCCAATTTGGGGAGTGGCCGTACACCGAGAAAGAGAAATTGTAAGAATATGATTAAACTTTTAACCTTTACTGTCTCATAGACGTAGGTTAAAAACGGCCTCCCTTTCACCCCTTACAGCCGTCCCTATCCTCCAAAATGTATTTAAGAATTTTGAAATGTGTTCAAAACTGACTCCAATTTGGGGAGTGGCCGTACACCGAGAAAGATGGCAGCAAACTAAGGTCACAAAGTTAATAAACAATTTTAATGCTGGAGCAGAGGCAATAGTGTATGGTCCAATCCTGAATGTCTTACGGCAAATAGCTACGTAAATTCTTTTTTCGATTCTCTGTAGGTCAGGGATGAGAAATTGTAAGAAAATGATTCAACTTTTAACCTTTACTGTCTCATAGACGTAGGTTAAAAACGGCCTCCCTTTCACCCCTTACAGCCGTCCCTGTCCTCCAAAATGTATTTAAGAATTTTGAAATGTGTTCAAAACTGACTCCAATTTGGGGAGTGGCCGTACACCGAGAAAGATGGCAGCAAACTAAGGTCACAAAGTTATTAAACAATTTTAATGCTGGAGCAGAGGCAATAGTGTATGGTCCAATCCTGAATGTCTTACGGCAAATAGCTACGTAAATTCTTTTTTCGATTCTCTGTAGGTCAGGGATGAGAAATTGTAAGAAAATGATTCAACTTTTAACCTTTACTGTCTCATAGACGTAGGTTAAAAACGGCCTCCCTTTCACCCCTTACAGCCGTCCCTGTCCTCCAAAATGTATTTAAGAATTTTGAAATGTGTTCAAAACTGACTCCAATTTGGGGAGTGGCCGTACACCGAGAAAGAGAAATTGTAAGAATATGATTAACCTTTTAACCTTTACTGTCTCATAGACGTAGGTTAAAAACGGCCTCCCTTTCACCCCTTACAGCCGTCCCTATCCTCCAAAATGTATTTAAGAATTTTGAAATGTGTTCAAAACTGACTCCAATTTGGGGAGTGGCCGTACACCGAGAAAGATGGCAGCAAACTAAGGTCACAAAGTTAATAAACAATTTTAATGCTGGAGCAGAGGCAATAGTGTATGGTCCAATCCTGAATGTCTTACGGCAAATAGCTACGTAAATTCTTTTTTCGATTCTCTGTAGGTCAGGGATGAGAAATTGTAAGAAAATGATTCAACTTTTAACCTTTACTGTCTCATAGACGTAGGTTAAAAACGGCCTCCCTTTCACCCCTTACAGCCGTCCCTGTCCTCCAAAATGTATTTAAGAATTTTGAAATGTGTTCAAAACTGACTCCAATTTGGGGAGTGGCCGTACACCGAGAAAGAGAAATTGTAAGAATATGATTAAACTTTTAACCTTTACTGTCTCATAGACGTAGGTTAAAAACGGCCTCCCTTTCACCCCTTACAGCCGTCCCTATCCTCCAAAATGTATTTAAGAATTTTGAAATGTGTTCAAAACTGACTCCAATTTGGGGAGTGGCCGTACACCGAGAAAGATGGCAGCAAACTAAGGTCACAAAGTTAATAAACAATTTTAATGCTGGCGCAGAGGCAATAGTGTATGTTCCAATCCTGAATGTCTTATGGCAAATAGCTACGTAAATTCTTTTTTCGATTCTCTGTAGGTCAGGGATGAGAAATTGTAATAAAATGATTCAACTTTTAACCTTTACTGTCTCATAGACGTAGGTTAAAAACGGCCTCCCTTTCACCCCTTACAGCCGTCCCTGTCCTCCAAAATGTATTTAAGAATTTTGAAATGTGTTCAAAACTGACTCCAATTTGGGGAGTGGCCGTACACCGAGAAAGATGGCAGCAAACTAAGGTCACAAAGTTATTAAACAATTTTAATGCTGGAGCAGAGGCAATAGTGTATGGTCCAATCCTGAATGTCTTACGGCAAATAGCTACGTAAATTCTTTTTTCGATTCTCTGTAGGTCAGGGATGAGAAATTGTAAGAAAATGATTCAACTTTTAACCTTTACTGTCTCATAGACGTAGGTTAAAAACGGCCTCCCTTTCACCCCTTACAGCCGTCCCTGTCCTCCAAAATGTATTTAAGAATTTTGAAATGTGTTCAAAACTGACTCCAATTTGGGGAGTGGCCGTACACCGAGAAAGAGAAATTGTAAGAATATGATTAAACTTTTAACCTTTACTGTCTCATAGACGTAGGTTAAAAACGGCCTCCCTTTCACCCCTTACAGCCGTCCCTATCCTCCAAAATGTATTTAAGAATTTTGAAATGTGTTCAAAACTGACTCCAATTTGGGAAGTGGCCGTACACCGAGAAAGATGGCAGCAAACTAAGGTCACAAAGTTAATAAACAATTTTAATGCTGGAGCAGAGGCAATAGTGTATGGTCCAATCCTGAATGTCTTACGGCAAATAGCTACGTAAATTCTTTTTTCGATTCTCTGTAGGTCAGGGATGAGAAATTGTAAGAAAATGATTCAACTTTTAACCTTTACTGTCTCATAGACGTAGGTTAAAAACGGCCTCCCTTTCACCCCTTACAGCCGTCCCTGTCCTCCAAAATGTATTTAAGAATTTTGAAATGTGTTCAAAACTGACTCCAATTTGGGGAGTGGCCGTACACCGAGAAAGAGAAATTGTAAGAATATGATTAAACTTTTAACCTTTACTGTCTCATAGACGTAGGTTAAAAACGGCCTCCCTTTCACCCCTTACAGCCGTCCCTATCCTCCAAAATGTATTTAAGAATTTTGAAATGTGTTCAAAACTGACTCCAATTTGGGGAGTGGCCATACACCGAGAAAGATGGCAGCAAACTAAGGTCACAAAGTTAATAAACAATTTTAATGCTGGCGCAGAGGCAATAGTGTATGTTCCAATCCTGAATGTCTTATGGCAAATAGCTACGTAAATTCTTTTTTCGATTCTCTGTAGGTCAGGGATGAGAAATTGTAATAAAATGATTCAACTTTTAACCTTTACTGTCTCATAGACGTAGGTTAAAAACGGCCTCCCTTTCACCCCTTACA
This sequence comes from Lissotriton helveticus, assembly GCF_964261635.1. Classification (NCBI taxonomy): domain Eukaryota; kingdom Metazoa; phylum Chordata; class Amphibia; order Caudata; family Salamandridae; genus Lissotriton; species Lissotriton helveticus. Next base: position 879,649,326 of record NC_136073.1, read on the forward strand.
GCCGTCCCTGTCCTCCAAAATGTATTTAAGAATTTTGAAATGTGTTCAAAACTGACTCCAATTTGGGGAGTGGCCGTACACAGAGAAAGAGAAATTGTAAGAATATGATTAAACTTTTAACCTTTACTGTCTCATAGACGTAGGTTAAAAACGGCCTCCCTTTCACCCCTTACAGCCGTCCCTATCCTCCAAAATGTATTTAAGAATTTTGAAATGTGTTCAAAACTGACTCCAATTTGGGGAGTGGCCGTACACCGAGAAAGATGGCAGCAAACTAAGGTCACAAAGTTAATAAACAATTTTAATGCTGGAGCAGAGGCAATAGTGTATGGTCCAATCCTGAATGTCTTACGGCAAATAGCTACGCAAATTCTTTTTTCGATTCTCTATAGGTCAGGGATGAGAAATTGTAAGAAAATGATTCAACTTTTAACCTTTACTGTCTCATAGACGGAGGTTAAAAACGGCCTCCCTTTCACCCCTTACAGCCGTCCCTGTCCTCCAAAATGTATTTAAGAATTTTGAAATGTGTTCAAAACTGACTCCAATTTGGGGAGTGGCCGTACACCGAGAAAGATGGCAGCAAACTAAGGTCACAAAGTTATTAAACAATTTTAATGCTGGAGCAGAGGCAATAGTGTATGGTCCAATCCTGAATGTCTTACGGCAAATAGCTACGTAAATTCTTTTTTCGATTCTCTGTAGGTCAGGGATGAGAAATTGTAAGAAAATGATTCAACTTTTAACCTTTACTGTCTCATAGACGTAGGTTAAAAACGGCCTCCCTTTCACCCCTTACAGCCGTCCCTGTCCTCCAAAATGTATTTAAGAATTTTGAAATGTGTTCAAAACTGACTCCAATTTGGGGAGTGGCCGTACACCGAGAAAGAGAAATTGTAAGAATATGATTAAACTTTTAACCTTTACTGTCTCATAGACGTAGGTTAAAAACGGCCTCCCTTTCACCCCTTACAGCCGTCCCTATCCTCCAAAATGTATTTAAGAATTTTGAAATGTGTTCAAAACTGACTCCAATTTGGGAAGTGGCCGTACACCGAGAAAGATGGCAGCAAACTAAGGTCACAAAGTTAATAAACAATTTTAATGCTGGAGCAGAGGCAATAGTGTATGGTCCAATCCTGAATGTCTTACGGCAAATAGCTACGTAAATTCTTTTTTCGATTCTCTGTAGGTCAGGGATGAGAAATTGTAAGAAAATGATTCAACTTTTAACCTTTACTGTCTCATAGACGTAGGTTAAAAACGGCCTCCCTTTCACCCCTTACAGCCGTCCCTGTCCTCCAAAATGTATTTAAGAATTTTGAAATGTGTTCAAAACTGACTCCAATTTGGGGAGTGGCCGTACACCGAGAAAGAGAAATTGTAAGAATATGATTAAACTTTTAACCTTTACTGTCTCATAGACGTAGGTTAAAAACGGCCTCCCTTTCACCCCTTACAGCCGTCCCTATCCTCCAAAATGTATTTAAGAATTTTGAAATGTGTTCAAAACTGACTCCAATTTGGGGAGTGGCCATACACCGAGAAAGATGGCAGCAAACTAAGGTCACAAAGTTAATAAACAATTTTAATGCTGGCGCAGAGGCAATAGTGTATGTTCCAATCCTGAATGTCTTATGGCAAATAGCTACGTAAATTCTTTTTTCGATTCTCTGTAGGTCAGGGATGAGAAATTGTAATAAAATGATTCAACTTTTAACCTTTACTGTCTCATAGACGTAGGTTAAAAACGGCCTCCCTTTCACCCCTTACAGCCGTCCCTGTCCTCCAAAATGTATTTAAGAATTTTGAAATGTGTTCAAAACTGACTCCAATTTGGGGAGTGGCCGTACACAGAGAAAGAGAAATTGTAAGAATATGATTAAACTTTTAACCTTTACTGTCTCATAGACGTAGGTTAAAAACGGCCTCCCTTTCACCCCTTACAGCCGTCCCTATCCTCCAAAATGTATTTAAGAATTTTGAAATGTGTTCAAAACTGACTCCAATTTGGGGAGTGGCCGTACACCGAGAAAGATGGCAGCAAACTAAGGTCACAAAGTTAATAAACAATTTTAATGCTGGAGCAGAGGCAATAGTGTATGGTCCAATCCTGAATGTCTTACGGCAAATAGCTACGCAAATTCTTTTTTCGATTCTCTATAGGTCAGGGATGAGAAATTGTAAGAAAATGATTCAACTTTTAACCTTTACTGTCTCATAGACGGAGGTTAAAAACGGCCTCCCTTTCACCCCTTACAGCCGTCCCTGTCCTCCAAAATGTATTTAAGAATTTTGAAATGTGTTCAAAACTGACTCCAATTTGGGGAGTGGCCGTACACCGAGAAAGATGGCAGCAAACTAAGGTCACAAAGTTATTAAACAATTTTAATGCTGGAGCAGAGGCAATAGTGTATGGTCCAATCCTGAATGTCTTACGGCAAATAGCTACGTAAATTCTTTTTTCGATTCTCTGTAGGTCAGGGATGAGAAATTGTAAGAAAATGATTCAACTTTTAACCTTTACTGTCTCATAGACGTAGGTTAAAAACGGCCTCCCTTTCACCCCTTACAGCCGTCCCTGTCCTCCAAAATGTATTTAAGAATTTTGAAATGTGTTCAAAACTGACTCCAATTTGGGGAGTGGCCGTACACCGAGAAAGAGAAATTGTAAGAATATGATTAAACTTTTAACCTTTACTGTCTCATAGACGTAGGTTAAAAACGGCCTCCCTTTCACCCCTTACAGCCGTCCCTATCCTCCAAAATGTATTTAAGAATTTTGAAATGTGTTCAAAACTGACTCCAATTTGGGGAGTGGCCGTACACCGAGAAAGATGGCAGCAAACTAAGGTCACAAAGTTAATAAACAATTTTAATGCTGGAGCAGAGGCAATAGTGTATGGTCCAATCCTGAATGTCTTACGGCAAATAGCTACGTAAATTCTTTTTTCGATTCTCTGTAGGTCAGGGATGAGAAATTGTAAGAAAATGATTCAACTTTTAACCTTTACTGTCTCATAGACGTAGGTTAAAAACGGCCTCCCTTTCACCCCTTACAGCCGTCCCTGTCCTCCAAAATGTATTTAAGAATTTTGAAATGTGTTCAAAACTGACTCCAATTTGGGGAGTGGCCGTACACCGAGAAAGAGAAATTGTAAGAATATGATTAAACTTTTAACCTTTACTGTCTCATAGACGTAGGTTAAAAACGGCCTCCCTTTCACCCCTTACAGCCGTCCCTATCCTCCAAAATGTATTTAAGAATTTTGAAATGTGTTCAAAACTGACTCCAATTTGGGGAGTGGCCGTACACCGAGAAAGATGGCAGCAAACTAAGGTCACAAAGTTAATAAACAATTTTAATGCTGGCGCAGAGGCAATAGTGTATGTTCCAATCCTGAATGTCTTATGGCAAATAGCTACGTAAATTCTTTTTTCGATTCTCTGTAGGTCAGGGATGAGAAATTGTAATAAAATGATTCAACTTTTAACCTTTACTGTCTCATAGACGTAGGTTAAAAACGGCCTCCCTTTCACCCCTTACAGCCGTCCCTGTCCTCCAAAATGTATTTAAGAATTTTGAAATGTGTTCAAAACTGACTCCAATTTGGGGAGTGGCCGTACACCGAGAAAGATGGCAGCAAACTAAGGTCACAAAGTTATTAAACAATTTTAATGCTGGAGCAGTGGCAATAGTGTATGGTCCAATCCTGAATGTCTTACGGCAAATAGCTACGTAAATTCTTTTTTCGATTCTCTGTAGGTCAGGGATGAGAAATTGTAAGAAAATGATTCAACTTTTAACCTTTACTGTCTCATAGACGTAGGTTAAAAACGGCCTCCCTTTCACCCCTTACAGCCGTCCCTGTCCTCCAAAATGTATTTAAGAATTTTGAAATGTGTTCAAAACTGACTCCAATTTGGGGAGTGGCCGTACACCGAGAAAGAGAAATTGTAAGAATATGATTAAACTTTTAACCTTTACTGTCTCATAGACGTAGGTTAAAAACGGCCTCCCTTTCACCCCTTACAGCCGTCCCTATCCTCCAAAATGTATTTAAGAATTTTGAAATGTGTTCAAAACTGACTCCAATTTGGGGAGTGGCCGTACACCGAGAAAGATGGCAGCAAACTAAGGTCACAAAGTTAATAAACAATTTTAATGCTGGAGCAGAGGCAATAGTGTATGGTCCAATCCTGAATGTCTTACGGCAAATAGCTACGTAAATTCTTTTTTCGATTCTCTGTAGGTCAGGGATGAGAAATTGTAATAAAATGATTCAACTTTTAACCTTTACTGTCTCATAGACGTAGGTTAAAAACGGCCTCCCTTTCACCCCTTACAGCCGTCCCTGTCCTCCAAAATGTATTTAAGAATTTTGAAATGTGTTCAAAACTGACTCCAATTTGGGGAGTGGCCGTACACCGAGAAAGATGGCAGCAAACTAAGGTCACAAAGTTATTAAACAATTTTAATGCTGGAGCAGAGGCAATAGTGTATGGTCCAATCCTGAATGTCTTACGGCAAACGCTACGTAAATTCTTTTTTCGATTCTCTGTAGGTCAGGGATGAGAAATTGTAAGAAAATGATTCAACTTTTAACCTTTACTGTCTCATAGACGTAGGTTAAAAACGGCCTCCCTTTCACCCCTTACAGCCGTCCCTGTCCTCCAAAATGTATTTAAGAATTTTGAAATGTGTTCAAAACTGACTCCAATTTGGGGAGTGGCCGTACACCGAGAAAGAGAAATTGTAAGAATATGATTAAACTTTTAACCTTTACTGTCTCATAGACGTAGGTTAAAAACGGCCTCCCTTTCACCCCTTACAGCCGTCCCTATCCTCCAAAATGTATTTAAGAATTTTGAAATGTGTTCAAAACTGACTCCAATTTGGGGAGTGGCCGTACACCGAGAAAGATGGCAGCAAACTAAGGTCACAAAGCTAATAAACAATTTTAATGCTGGAGCAGAGGCAATAGTGTATGGTCCAATCCTGAATGTCTTACGGCAAATAGCTACGTAAATTCTTTTTCGATTCTCTGTAGGTCAGGGATGAGAAATTGTAAGAAAATGATTCAACTTTTAACCTTTACTGTCTCATAGACGTAGGATAAAAACGGCCTCCCTTTCACACCTTACAGCCGTCCCTGTCCTCCAAAATGTATTTAAGAATTTTGAAATGTGTTCAAAACTGACTCCAATTTGGGGAGTGGCCGTACACCGAGAAAGAGAAATTGTAAGAATATGATTAAACTTTTAACCTTTACTGTCTCATAGACGTAGGTTAAAAACGGCCTCCCTTTCACCCCTTACAGCCGTCCCTATCCTCCAAAATGTATTTAAGAATTTTGAAATGTGTTCAAAACTGACTCCAATTTGGGGAGTGGCCGTACACCGAGAAAGATGGCAGCAAACTAAGGTCACAAAGTTAATAAACAATTTTAATGCTGGCGCAGAGGCAATAGTGTATGTTCCAATCCTGAATGTCTTATGGCAAATAGCTACGTAAATTCTTTTTTCGATTCTCTGTAGGTCAGGGATGAGAAATTGTAATAAAATGATTCAACTTTTAACCTTTACTGTCTCATAGACGTAGGTTAAAAACGGCCTCCCTTTCACCCCTTACAGCCGTCCCTGTCCTCCAAAATGTATTTAAGAATTTTGAAATGTGTTCAAAACTGACTCCAATTTGGGGAGTGGCCGTACACCGAGAAAGATGGCAGCAAACTAAGGTCACAAAGTTATTAAACAATTTTAATGCTGGAGCAGAGGCAATAGTGTATGGTCCAATCCTGAATGTCTTACGGCAAATAGCTACGTAAATTCTTTTTTCGATTCTCTGTAGGTCAGGGATGAGAAATTGTAAGAAAATGATTCAACTTTTAACCTTTACTGTCTCATAGACGTAGGTTAAAAACGGCCTCCCTTTCACCCCTTACAGCCGTCCCTGTCCTCCAAAATGTATTTAAGAATTTTGAAATGTGTTCAAAACTGACTCCAATTTGGGGAGTGGCCGTACACCGAGAAAGAGAAATTGTAAGAATATGATTAAACTTTTAACCTTTACTGTCTCATAGACGTAGGTTAAAAACGGCCTCCCTTTCACCCCTTACAGCCGTCCCTATCCTCCAAAATGTATTTAAGAATTTTGAAATGTGTTCAAAACTGACTCCAATTTGGGGAGTGGCCGTACACCGAGAAAGATGGCAGCAAACTAAGGTCACAAAGTTAATAAACAATTTTAATGCTGGCGCAGAGGCAATAGTGTATGTTCCAATCCTGAATGTCTTATGGCAAATAGCTACGTAAATTCTTTTTTCGATTCTCTGTAGGTCAGGGATGAGAAATTGTAATAAAATGATTCAACTTTTAACCTTTACTGTCTCATAGACGTAGGTTAAAAACGGCCTCCCTTTCACCCCTTACAGCCGTCCCTGTCCTCCAAAATGTATTTAAGAATTTTGAAATGTGTTCAAAACTGACTCCAATTTGGGGAGTGGCCGTACACCGAGAAAGATGGCAGCAAACTAAGGTCACAAAGTTATTAAACAATTTTAATGCTGGAGCAGTGGCAATAGTGTATGGTCCAATCCTGAATGTCTTACGGCAAATAGCTACGTAAATTCTTTTTTCGATTCTCTGTAGGTCAGGGATGAGAAATTGTAAGAAAATGATTCAACTTTTAACCTTTACTGTCTCATAGACGTAGGTTAAAAACGGCCTCCCTTTCACCCCTTACAGCCGTCCCTGTCCTCCAAAATGTATTTAAGAATTTTGAAATGTGTTCAAAACTGACTCCAATTTGGGGAGTGGCCGTACACCGAGAAAGAGAAATTGTAAGAATATGATTAAACTTTTAACCTTTACTGTCTCATAGACGTAGGTTAAAAACGGCCTCCCTTTCACCCCTTACAGCCGTCCCTATCCTCCAAAATGTATTTAAGAATTTTGAAATGTGTTCAAAACTGACTCCAATTTGGGGAGTGGCCGTACACCGAGAAAGATGGCAGCAAACTAAGGTCACAAAGCTAATAAACAATTTTAATGCTGGAGCAGAGGCAATAGTGTATGGTCCAATCCTGAATGTCTTACGGCAAATAGCTACGTAAATTCTTTTTTCGATTCTCTGTAGGTCAGGGATGAGAAATTGTAAGAAAATGATTCAACTTTTAACCTTTACTGTCTCATAGACGTAGGTTAAAAACGGCCTCCCTTTCACCCCTTACAGCCGTCCCTGTCCTCCAAAATGTATTTAAGAATTTTGAAATGTGTTCAAAACTGACTCCAATTTGGGGAGTGGCCGTACACCGAGAAAGAGAAATTGTAAGAATATGATTAAACTTTTAACCTTTACTGTCTCATAGACGTAGGTTAAAAACGGCCTCCCTTTCACCCCTTACAGCCGTCCCTATCCTCCAAAATGTATTTAAGAATTTTGAAATGTGTTCAAAACTGACTCCAATTTGGGGAGTGGCCGTACACCGAGAAAGATGGCAGCAAACTAAGGTCACAAAGCTAATAAACAATTTTAATGCTGGAGCAGAGGCAATAGTGTATGGTCCAATCCTGAATGTCTTACGGCAAATAGCTACGTAAATTCTTTTTTCGATTCTCTGTAGGTCAGGGATGAGAAATTGTAAGAAAATGATTCAACTTTTAACCTTTACTGTCTCATAGACGTAGGTTAAAAACGGCCTCCCTTTCACCCCTTACAGCCGTCCCTGTCCTCCAAAATGTATTTAAGAATTTTGAAATGTGTTCAAAACTGACTCCAATTTGGGGAGTGGCCGTACACCGAGAAAGAGAAATTGTAAGAATATGATAAAACTTTTAACCTTTACTGTCTCATAGACGTAGGTTAAAAACGGCCTCCCTTTCACCCCTTACAGCCGTCCCTATCCTCCAAAATGTATTTAAGAATTTTGAAATGTGTTCAAAACTGACTCCAATTTGGGGAGTGGCCGTACACCGAGAAAGATGGCAGCAAACTAAGGTCACAAAGTTAATAAACAATTTTAATGCTGGTGCAGAGGCAATAGTGTATGTTCCAATCCTGAATGTCTTATGGCAAAGAGCTACGTAAATTCTTTTTTCGATTCTCTGTAGGTCAGGGATGAGAAATTGTAATAAAATGATTCAACTTTTAACCTTTACTGTCTCATAGACGTAGGTTAAAAACGGCCTCCCTTTCACCCCTTACAGCCGTCCCTGTCCTCCAAAATGTATTTAAGAATTTTGAAATGTGTTCAAAACTGACTCCAATTTGGGGAGTGGCCGTACACCGAGAAAGATGGCAGCAAACTAAGGTCACAAAGTTATTAAACAATTTTAATGCTGGAGCAGAGGCAATAGTGTATGGTCCAATCCTGAATGTCTTACGGCAAATAGCTACGTAAATTCTTTTTTCGATTCTCTGTAGGTCAGGGATGAGAAATTGTAAGAAAATGATTCAACTTTTAACCTTTACTGTCTCATAGACGTAGGTTAAAAACGGCCTCCCTTTCACCCCTTACAGCCGTCCCTGTCCTCCAAAATGTATTTAAGAATTTTGAAATGTGTTCAAAACTGACTCCAATTTGGGGAGTGGCCGTACACCGAGAAAGAGAAATTGTAAGAATATGATTAAACTTTTAACCTTTACTGTCTCATAGACGTAGGTTAAAAACGGCCTCCCTTTCACCCCTTACAGCCGTCCCTGTCCTCCAAAATGTATTTAAGAATTTTGAAATGTGTTCAAAACTGACTCCAATTTGGGGAGTGGCCGTACACCGAGAAAGAGAAATTGTAAGAATATGATTAAACTTTTAACCTTTACTGTCTCATAGACGTAGGTTAAAAACGGCCTCCCTTTCACCCCTTACAGCCGTCCCTATCCTCCAAAATGTATTTAAGAATTTTGAAATGTGTTCAAAACTGACTCCAATTTGGGGAGTGGCCGTACACCGAGAAAGATGGCAGCAAACTAAGGTCACAAAGCTAATAAACAATTTTAATGCTGGAGCAGAGGCAATAGTGTATGGTCCAATCCTGAATGTCTTACGGCAAATAGCTACGTAAATTCTTTTTTCGATTCTCTGTAGGTCAGGGATGAGAAATTGTAAGAAAATGATTCAACTTTTAACCTTTACTGTCTCATAGACGTAGGTTAAAAACGGCCTCCCTTTCACCCCTTACAGCCGTCCCTGTCCTCCAAAATGTATTTAAGAATTTTGAAATGTGTTCAAAACTGACTCCAATTTGGGGAGTGGCCGTACACCGAGAAAGAGAAATTGTAAGAATATGATAAAACTTTTAACCTTTACTGTCTCATAGACGTAGGTTAAAAACGGCCTCCCTTTCACCCCTTACAGCCGTCCCTATCCTCCAAAATGTATTTAAGAATTTTGAAATGTGTTCAAAACTGACTCCAATTTGGGGAGTGGCCGTACACCGAGAAAGATGGCAGCAAACTAAGGTCACAAAGTTAATAAACAATTTTAATGCTGGCGCAGAGGCAATAGTGTATGTTCCAATCCTGAATGTCTTATGGCAAAGAGCTACGTAAATTCTTTTTTCGATTCTCTGTAGGTCAGGGATGAGAAATTGTAATAAAATGATTCAACTTTTAACCTTTACTGTCTCATAGACGTAGGTTAAAAACGGCCTCCCTTTCACCCCTTACAGCCGTCCCTGTCCTCCAAAATGTATTTAAGAATTTTGAAATGTGTTCAAAACTGACTCCAATTTGGGGAGTGGCCGTACACCGAGAAAGATGGCAGCAAACTAAGGTCACAAAGTTATTAAACAATTTTAATGCTGGAGCAGAGGCAATAGTGTATGGTCCAATCCTGAATGTCTTACGGCAAATAGCTACGTAAATTCTTTTTTCGATTCTCTGTAGGTCAGGGATGAGAAATTGTAAGAAAATGATTCAACTTTTAACCTTTACTGTCTCATAGACGTAGGTTAAAAACGGCCTCCCTTTCACCCCTTACAGCCGTCCCTGTCCTCCAAAATGTATTTAAGAATTTTGAAATGTGTTCAAAACTGACTCCAATTTGGGGAGTGGCCGTACACCGAGAAAGAGAAATTGTAAGAATATGATTAAACTTTTAACCTTTACTGTCTCATAGACGTAGGTTAAAAACGGCCTCCCTTTCACCCCTTACAGCCGTCCCTATCCTCCAAAATGTATTTAAGAATTTTGAAATGTGTTCAAAACTGACTCCAATTTGGGGAGTGGCCGTACACCGAGAAAGATGGCAGCAAACTAAGGTCACAAAGTTAATAAACAATTTTAATGCTGGAGCAGAGGCAATAGTGTATGGTCCAATCCTGAATGTCTTACGGCAAATAGCTACGTAAATTCTTTTTTCGATTCTCTGTAGGTCAGGGATGAGAAATTGTAAGAAAATGATTCAACTTTTAACCTTTACTGTCTCATAGACGTAGGTTAAAAACGGCCTCCCTTTCACCCCTTACAGCCGTCCCTGTCCTCCAAAATGTATTTAAGAATTTTGAAATGTGTTCAAAACTGACTCCAATTTGGGGAGTGGCCGTACACCGAGAAAGATGGCAGCAAACTAAGGTCACAAAGTTAATAAACAATTTTAATGCTGGCGCAGAGGCAATAGTGTATGTTCCAATCCTGAATGTCTTATGGCAAATAGCTACGTAAATTCTTTTTTCGATTCTCTGTAGGTCAGGGATGAGAAATTGTAATAAAATGATTCAACTTTTAACCTTTACTGTCTCATAGACGTAGGTTAAAAACGGCCTCCCTTTCACCCCTTACAGCCGTCCCTGTCCTCCAAAATGTATTTAAGAATTTTGAAATGTGTTCAAAACTGACTCCAATTTGGGAAGTGGCCGTACACCGAGAAAGATGGCAGCAAACTAAGGTCACAAAGTTATTAAACAATTTTAATGCTGGAGCAGAGGCAATAGTGTATGGTCCAATCCTGAATGTCTTACGGCAAATAGCTACGTAAATTCTTTTTTCGATTCTCTGTAGGTCAGGGATGAGAAATTGTAAGAAAATGATTCAACTTTGAACCTTTACTGTCTCATAGACGTAGGTTAAAAACGGCCTCCCTTTCACCCCTTACAGCCGTCCCTGTCCTCCAAAATGTATTTAAGAATTTTGAAATGTGTTCAAAACTGACTCCAATTTGGGGAGTGGCCGTACACCGAGAAAGAGAAATTGTAAGAATATGATTAAACTTTTAACCTTTACTGTCTCATAGACGTAGGTTAAAAACGGCCTCCCTTTCACCCCTTACAGCCGTCCCTATCCTCCAAAATGTATTTAAGAATTTTGAAATGTGTTCAAAACTGACTCCAATTTGGGGAGTGGCCGTACACCGAGAAAGATGGCAGCAAACTAAGGTCACAAAGTTAATAAACAATTTTAATGCTGGAGCAGAGGCAATAGTGTATGGTCCAATCCTGAATGTCTTACGGCAAATAGCTACGTAAATTCTTTTTTCGATTCTCTGTAGGTCAGGGATGAGAAATTGTAAGAAAATGATTCAACTTTTAACCTTTACTGTCTCATAGACGTAGGTTAAAAACGGCCTCCCTTTCACCCCTTACAGCCGTCCCTGTCCTCCAAAATGTATTTAAGAATTTTGAAATGTGTTCAAAACTGACTCCAATTTGGGGAGTGGCCGTACACCGAGAAAGATGGCAGCAAACTAAGGTCACAAAGTTATTAAACAATTTTAATGCTGGAGCAGAGGCAATAGTGTATGGTCCAATCCTGAATGTCTTACGGCAAATAGCTACGTAAATTCTTTTTTCGATTCTCTGTAGGTCAGGGATGAGAAATTGTAAGAAAATGATTCAACTTTTAACCTTTACTGTCTCATAGACCGTAGGTTAAAAACGGCCTCCCTTTCACCCCTTACAGCCGTCCCTGTCCTCCAAAATGTATTTAAGAATTTTGAAATGTGTTCAAAACTGACTCCAATTTGGGGAGTGGCCGTACACCGAGAAAGAGAAATTGTAAGAATATGATTAAACTTTTAACCTTTACTGTCTCATAGACGTAGGTTAAAAACGGCCTCCCTTTCACCCCTTACAGCCGTCCCTATCCTCCAAAATGTATTTAAGAATTTTGAAATGTGTTCAAAACTGACTCCAATTTGGGGAGTGGCCGTACACCGAGAAAGATGGCAGCAAACTAAGGTCACAAAGTTAATAAACAATTTTAATGCTGGAGCAGAGGCAATAGTGTATGGTCCAATCCTGAATGTCTTACGGCAAATAGCTACGTAAATTCTTTTTTCGATTCTCTGTAGGTCAGGGATGAGAAATTGTAAGAAAATGATTCAACTTTTAACCTTTACTGTCTCATAGACGTAGGTTAAAAACGGCCTCCCTTTCACCCCTTACAGCCGTCCCTGTCCTCCAAAATGTATTTAAGAATTTTGAAATGTGTTCAAAACTGACTCCAATTTGGGGAGTGGCCGTACACCGAGAAAGATGGCAGCAAACTAAGGTCACAAAGTTAATAAACAATTTTAATGCTGGCGCAGAGGCAATAGTGTATGGTCCAATCCTGAATGTCTTATGGCAAATAGCTACGTAAATTCTTTTTTCGATTCTCTGTAGGTCAGGGATGAGAAATTGTCATAAAATGATTCAACTTTTAACCTTTACTGTCTCATAGACGTAGGTTAAATACGGCCTCCCTTTCACCCCTTACAGCCGTCCCTGTCCTCCAAAATGTATTTAAGAATTTTGAAATGTGTTCAAAACTGACTCCAATTTGGGGAGTGGCCGTACACCGAGAAAGAGAAATTGTAAGAATATGATTAAACTTTTAACCTTTACTGTCTCATAGACGTAGGTTAAAAACGGCCTCCCTTTCACCCCTTACAGCCGTCCCTATCCTCCAAAATGTATTTAAGAATTTTGAAATGTGTTCAAAACTGACTCCAATTTGGGGAGTGGCCATACACCGAGAAAGATGGCAGCAAACTAAGGTCACAAAGTTAATAAACAATTTTAATGCTGGCGCAGAGGCAATAGTGTATGTTCCAATCCTGAATGTCTTATGGCAAATAGCTACGTAAATTCTTTTTTCGATTCTCTGTAGGTCAGGGATGAGAAATTGTAATAAAATGATTCAACTTTTAACCTTTACTGTCTCATAGACGTAGGTTAAAAACGGCCTCCCTTTCACCCCTTACAGCCGTCCCTGTCCTCCAAAATGTATTTAAGAATTTTGAAATGTGTTCAAAACTGACTCCAATTTGGGGAGTGGCCGTACACCGAGAAAGAGAAATTGTAAGAATATGATTAAACTTTTAACCTTTACTGTCTCATAGACGTAGGTTAAAAACGGCCTCCCTTTCACCCCTTACAGCCGTCCCTATCCTCCAAAATGTATTTAAGAATTTTGAAATGTGTTCAAAACTGACTCCAATTTGGGGAGTGGCCGTACACCGAGAAAGATGGCAGCAAACTAAGGTCACAAAGTTAATAAACAATTTTAATGCTGGAGCAGAGGCAATAGTGTATGGTCCAATCCTGAATGTCTTACGGCAAATAGCTACGTAAATTCTTTTTTCGATTCTCTGTAGGTCAGGGATGAGAAATTGTAAGAAAATGATTCAACTTTTAACCTTTACTGTCTCATAGACGTAGGTTAAAAACGGCCTCCCTTTCACCCCTTACAGCCGTCCCTGTCCTCCAAAATGTATTTAAGAATTTTGAAATGTGTTCAAAACTGACTCCAATTTGGGGAGTGGCCGTACACCGAGAAAGATGGCAGCAAACTAAGGTCACAAAGTTATTAAACAATTTTAATGCTGGAGCAGAGGCAATAGTGTATGTTCCAATCCTGAATGTCTTATGGCAAATAGCTACGTAAATTCTTTTTTCGATTCTCTGTAGGTCAGGGATGAGAAATTGTAATAAAATGATTCAACTTTTAACCTTTACTGTCTCATAGACGTAGGTTAAAAACGGCCTCCCTTTCACCCCTTACAGCCGTCCCTGTCCTCCAAAATGTATTTAAGAATTTTGAAATGTGTTCAAAACTGACTCCAATTTGGGGAGTGGCCGTACACCGAGAAAGAGAAATTGTAAGAATATGATTAAACTTTTAACCTTTACTGTCTCATAGACGTAGGTTAAAAACGGCCTCCCTTTCACCCCTTACAGCCGTCTCTATCCTCCAAAATGTATTTAAGAATTTTGAAATGTGTTCAAAACTGACTCCAATTTGGGGAGTGGCCGTACACCGAGAAAGATGGCAGCAAACTAAGGTCACAAAGTTAATAAACAATTTTAATGCTGGAGCAGAGGCAATAGTGTATGGTCCAATCCTGAATGTCTTACGGCAAATAGCTACGTAAATTCTTTTTTCGATTCTCTGTAGGTCAGGGATGAGAAATTGTAAGAAAATGATTCAACTTTTAACCTTTACTGTCTCATAGACGTAGGTTAAAAACGGCCTCCCTTTCACCCCTTACAGCCGTCCCTGTCCTCCAAAATGTATTTAAGAATTTTGAAATGTGTTCAAAACTGACTCCAATTTGGGGAGTGGCCGTACACCGAGAAAGATGGCAGCAAACTAAGGTCACAAAGTTATTAAACAATTTTAATGCTGGAGCAGAGGCAATAGTGTATGGTCCAATCCTGAATGTCTTACGGCAAATAGCTACGTAAATTCTTTTTTCGATTCTCTGTAGGTCAGGGATGAGAAATTGTAAGAAAATGATTCAACTTTTAACCTTTACTGTCTCATAGACGTAGGTTAAAAACGGCCTCCCTTTCACCCCTTACAGCCGTCCCTGTCCTCCAAAATGTATTTAAGAATTTTGAAATGTGTTCAAAACTGACTCCAATTTGGGGAGTGGCCGTACACCGAGAAAGAGAAATTGTAAGAATATGATTAAACTTTTAACCTTTACTGTCTCATAGACGTAGGTTAAAAACGGCCTCCCTTTCACCCCTTACAGCCGTCCCTATCTTCCAAAATGTATTTAAGAATTTTGAAATGTGTTCAAAACTGACTCCAATTTGGGGAGTGGCCGTACACCGAGAAAGATGGCAGCAAACTAAGGTCACAAAGTTAATAAACAATTTTAATGCTGGAGCAGAGGCAATAGTGTATGGTCCAATCCTGAATGTCTTACGGCAAATAGCTACGTAAATTCTTTTTTCGATTCTCTGTAGGTCAGGGATGAGAAATTGTAAGAAAATGATTCAACTTTTAACCTTTACTGTCTCATAGACGTAGGTTAAAAACGGCCTCCCTTTCACCCCTTACAGCCGTCCCTGTCCTCCAAAATGTATTTAAGAATTTTGAAATGTGTTCAAAACTGACTCCAATTTGGGGAGTGGCCGTACACCGAGAAAGAGAAATTGTAAGAATATGATTAAACTTTTAACCTTTACTGTCTCATAGACGTAGGTTAAAAACGGCCTCCCTTTCACCCCTTACAGCAGTCCCTATCCTCCAAAATGTATTTAAGAATTTTGAAATGTGTTCAAAACTGACTCCAATTTGGGGAGTGGCCGTACACCGAGAAAGATGGCAGCAAACTAAGGTCACAAAGTTAATAAACAATTTTAATGCTGGCGCAGAGGCAATAGTGTATGTTCCAATCCTGAATGTCTTATGGCAAATAGCTACGTAAATTCTTTTTTCGATTCTCTGTAGGTCAGGGATGAGAAATTGTAAGAAAATGATTCAACTTTTAACCTTTACTGTCTCATAGACGTAGGTTAAAAACGGCCTCCCTTTCACCCCTTACAGCCGTCCCTGTCCTCCAAAATGTATTTAAGAATTTTGAAATGTGTTCAAAACTGACTCCAATTTGGGGAGTGGCCGTACACCGAGAAAGAGAAATTGTAAGAATATGATTAAACTTTTAACCTTTACTGTCTCATAGACGTAAGTTAAAAACGGCCTCCCTTTCACCCCTTACAGCCGTCCCTATCCTCCAAAATGTATTTAAGAATTTTGAAATGTGTTCAAAACTGACTCCAATTTGGGGAGTGGCCGTACACCGAGAAAGATGGCAGCAAACTAAGGTCACAAAGTTAATAAACAATTTTAATGCTGGAGCAGAGGCAATAGTGTATGGTCCAATCCTGAATGTCTTACGGCAAATAGCTACGTAAATTCTTTTTTCGATTCTCTGTAGGTCAGGGATGAGAAATTGTAAGAAAATGATTCAACTTTTAACCTTTACTGTCTCATAGACGTAGGTTAAAAACGGCCTCCCTTTCACCCCTTACAGCCGTCCCTGTCCTCCAAAATGTATTTAAGAATTTTGAAATGTGTTCAAAACTGACTCCAATTTGGGGAGTGGCCGTACACCGAGAAAGATGGCAGCAAACTAAGGTCACAAAGTTAATAAACAATTTTAATGCTGGCGCAGAGGCAATAGTGTATGTTCCAATCCTGAATGTCTTATGGCAAATAGCTACGTAAATTCTTTTTTCGATTCTCTGTAGGTCAGGGATGAGAAATTGTAATAAAATGATTCAACTTTTAACCTTTACTGTCTCATAGACGTAGGTTAAAAACGGCCTCCCTTTCACCCCTTACAGCCGTCCCTGTCCTCCAAAATGTATTTAAGAATTTTGAAATGTGTTCAAAACTGACTTCAATTTGGGGAGTGGCCGCACACCGAGAAAGATGGCAGCAAACTAAGGTCACAAAGTTATTAAACAATTTTAATGCTGGAGCAGAGGCAATAGTGTATGGTCCAATCCTGAATGTCTTACGGCAAATAGCTACGTAAATTCTTTTTTCGATTCTCTGTAGGTCAGGGATGAGAAATTGTAAGAAAATGATTCAACTTTTAACCTTTACTGTCTCATAGACGTAGGTTAAAAACTGCCTCCCTTTCACCCCTTACAGCCGTCCCTGTCCTCCAAAATGTATTTAAGAATTTTGAAATGTGTTCAAAACTGACTCCAATTTGGGGAGTGGCCGTACACCGAGAAAGAGAAATTGTAAGAATATGATTAAACTTTTAACCTTTACTGTCTCATAGACGTAGGTTAAAAACGGCCTCCCTTTCACCCCTTACAGCCGTCCCTATCCTCCAAAATGTATTTAAGAATTTTGAAATGTGTTCAAAACTGACTCCAATTTGGGGAGTGGCCGTACACCGAGAAAGATGGCAGCAAACTAAGGTCACAAAGTTAATAAACAATTTTAATGCTGGAGCAGAGGCAATAGTGTATGGTCCAATCCTGAATGTCTTACGGCAAATAGCTACGTAAATTCTTTTTTCGATTCTCTGTAGGTCAGGGATGAGAAATTGTAAGAAAATGATTCAACTTTTAACCTTTACTGTCTCATAGACGTAGGTTAAAAACGGCCTCCCTTTCACCCCTTACAGCCGTCCCTGTCCTCCAAAATGTATTTAAGAATTTTGAAATGTGTTCAAAACTGACTCCAATTTGGGGAGTGGCCGTACACCGAGAAAGATGGCAGCAAACTAAGGTCACAAAGTTAATAAACAATTTTAATGCTGGCGCAGAGGCAATAGTGTATGTTCCAATCCTGAATGTCTTATGGCAAATAGCTACGTAAATTCTTTTTTCGATTCTCTGTAGGTCAGGGATGAGAAATTGTAATAAAATGATTCAACTTTTAACCTTTACTGTCTCATAGACGTAGGTTAAAAACGGCCTCCCTTTCACCCCTTACAGCCGTCCCTGTCCTCCAAAATGTATTTAAGAATTTTGAAATGTGTTCAAAACTGACTTCAATTTGGGGAGTGGCCGCACACCGAGAAAGATGGCAGCAAACTAAGGTCACAAAGTTATTAAACAATTTTAATGCTGGAGCAGAGGCAATAGTGTATGGTCCAATCCTGAATGTCTTACGGCAAATAGCTACGTAAATTCTTTTTTCGATTCTCTGTAGGTCAGGGATGAGAAATTGTAAGAAAATGATTCAACTTTTAACCTTTACTGTCTCATAGACGTAGGTTAAAAACTGCCTCCCTTTCACCCCTTACAGCCGTCCCTGTCCTCCAAAATGTATTTAAGAATTTTGAAATGTGTTCAAAACTGACTCCAATTTGGGGAGTGGCCGTACACCGAGAAAGAGAAATTGTAAGAATATGATTAAACTTTTAACCTTTACTGTCTCATAGACGTAGGTTAAAAACGGCCTCCCTTTCACCCCTTACAGCCGTCCCTATCCTCCAAAATGTATTTAAGAATTTTGAAATGTGTTCAAAACTGACTCCAATTTGGGGAGTGGCCGTACACCGAGAAAGATGGCAGCAAACTAAGGTCACAAAGTTAATAAACAATTTTAATGCTGGAGCAGAGGCAATAGTGTATGGTCCAATCCTGAATGTCTTACGGCAAATAGCTACGTAAATTCTTTTTTCGATTCTCTGTAGGTCAGGGATGAGAAATTGTAAGAAAATGATTCAACTTTTAACCTTTACTGTCTCATAGACGTAGGTTAAAAACGGCCTCCCTTTCACCCCTTACAGCCGTCCCTGTCCTCCAAAATGTATTTAAGAATTTTGAAATGTGTTCAAAACTGACTCCAATTTGGGGAGTGGCCGTACACCGAGAAAGATGGCAGCAAACTAAGGTCACAAAGTTATTAAACAATTTTAATGCTGGAGCAGAGGCAATAGTGTATGGTCCAATCCTGAATGTCTTACGGCAAATAGCTACGTAAATTCTTTTTTCGATTCTCTGTAGGTCAGGGATGAGAAATTGTAAGAAAATGATTCAACTTTTAACCTTTACTGTCTCATAGACGTAGGTTAAAAACGGCCTCCCTTTCACCCCTTACAGCCGTCCCTGTCCTCCAAAATGTATTTAAGAATTTTGAAATGTGTTCAAAACTGACTCCAATTTGGGGAGTGGCCGTACACCGAGAAAGAGAAATTGTAAGAATATGATTAAACTTTTAACCTTTACTGTCTCATAGACGTAGGTTAAAAACGGCCTCCCTTTCACCCCTTACAGCCGTCCCTATCCTCCAAAATGTATTTAAGAATTTTGAAATGTGTTCAAAACTGACTCCAATTTGGGAAGTGGCCGTACACCGAGAAAGATGGCAGCAAACTAAGGTCACAAAGTTAATAAACAATTTTAATGCTGGAGCAGAGGCAATAGTGTATGGTCCAATCCTGAATGTCTTACGGCAAATAGCTACGTAAATTCTTTTTTTGATTCTCTGTAGGTCAGGGATGAGAAATTGTAAGAAAATGATTCATCTTTTAACCTTTACTGTCTCATAGACGTAGGTTAAAAACGGCCTCCCTTTCACCCCTTACAGCCGTCCCTGTCCTCCAAAATGTATTTAAGAATTTTGAAATGTGTTCAAAACTGACTCCAATTTGGGGAGTGGCCGTACACCGAGAAAGATGGCAGCAAACTAAGGTCACAAAGTTATTAAACAATTTTAATGCTGGAGCAGAGGCAATAGTGTATGGTCCAATCCTGAATGTCTTACGGCAAATAGCTACGTAAATTCTTTTTTCAATTCTCTGTAGGTCAGGGATGAGAAATTGTAAGAAAATGATTCAACTTTTAACCTTTACTGTCTCATAGACGTAGGTTAAAAACGGCCTCCCTTTCACCCCTTACAGCCGTCCCTATCCTCCAAAATGTATTTAAGAATTTTGAAATGTGTTCAAAACTGACTCCAATTTGGGGAGTGGCCGTACACCGAGAAAGATGGCAGCAAACTAAGGTCACAAAGTTAATAAACAATTTTAATGCTGGAGCAGAGGCAATAGTGTATGGTCCAATCCTGAATGTCTTACGGCAAATAGCTACGTAAATTCTTTTTTCGATTCTCTGTAGGTCAGGGATGAGAAATTGTAAGAAAATGATTCAACTTTTAACCTTTACTGTCTCATAGACGTAGGTTAAAAACGGCCTCCCTTTCACCCCTTACAGCCGTCCCTGTCCTCCAAAATGTATTTAAGAATTTTGAAATGTGTTCAAAACTGACTCCAATTTGGGGAGTGGCCGTACACCGAGAAAGATGGCAGCAAACTAAGGTCACAAAGTTAATAAACAATTTTAATGCTGGCGCAGAGGCAATAGTGTATGGTCCAATCCTGAATGTCTTACGGCAAATAGCTACGTAAATTCTTTTTTCGATTCTCTGTAGGTCAGGGATGAGAAATTGTAAGAAAATGATTCAACTTTTAACCTTTACTGTCTCATAGACGTAGGTAAAAACGGCCTCCCTTTCACCCCTTACAGCCGTCCCTGTCCTCCAAAATGTATTTAAGAATTTTGAAATGTGTTCAAAACTGACTCCAATTTGGGGAGTGGCCGTACACCGAGAAAGAGAAATTGTAAGAATATGATTAAACTTTTAACCTTTACTGTCTCATAGACGTAGGTTAAAAACGGCCTCCCTTTCACCCCTTACAGCCGTCCCTATCCTCCAAAATGTATTTAAGAATTTTGAAATGTGTTCAAAACTGACTCCAATTTGGGGAGTGGCCGTACACCGAGAAAGATGGCAGCAAACTAAGGTCACAAAGTTAATAAACAATTTTAATGCTGGCGCAGAGGCAATAGTGTATGTTCCAATCCTGAATGTCTTATGGCAAATAGCTACGTAAATTCTTTTTTCGATTCTCTGTAGGTCAGGGATGAGAAATTGTAATAAAATGATTCAACTTTTAACCTTTTCTGTCTCATAGACGTAGGTTAAAAACGGCCTCCCTTTCACCCCTTACAACCGTCCCTGTCCTCCAAAATGTATTTAAGAATTTTGAAATGTGTTCAAAACTGACTCCAATTTGGGGAGTGGCCGTACACCGAGAAAGATGGCAGCAAACTAAGGTCACAAAGTTATTAAACAATTTTAATGCTGGAGCAGAGGCAATAGTGTATGGTCCAATCCTGAATGTCTTACGGCAAATAGCTACGTAAATTCTTTTTTCGATTCTCTGTAGGTCAGGGATGAGAAATTGTAAGAAAATGATTCAACTTTTAACCTTTACTGTCTCATAGACGTAGGTTAAAAACGGCCTCCCTTTCACCCCTTACAGCCGTCCCTGTCCTCCAAAATGTATTTAAGAATTTTGAAATGTGTTCAAAACTGACTCCAATTTGGGGAGTGGCCGTACACCGAGAAAGAGAAATTGTAACAATATGATTAAACTTTTAACCTTTACTGTCTCATAGACGTAGGTTAAAAACGGCCTCCCTTTCACCCCTTACAGCCGTCCCTATCCTCCAAAATGTATTTAAGAATTTTGAAATGTGTTCAAAACTGACTCCAATTTGGGGAGTGGCCGTACACCGAGAAAGATGGCAGCAAACTAAGGTCACAAAGTTAATAAACAATTTTAATGCTGGAGCAGAGGCAATAGTGTATGGTCCAATCCTGAATGTCTTACGGCAAATAGCTACGTAAATTCTTTTTTCGATTCTCTGTAGGTCAGGGATGAGAAATTGTAAGAAAATGATTCAACTTTTAACCTTTACTGTCTCATAGACGTAGGTTAAAAACGGCCTCCCTTTCACCCCTTACAGCCGTCCCTGTCCTCCAAAATGTATTTAAGAATTTTGAAATGTGTTCAAAACTGACTCCAATTTGGGGAGTGGCCGTACACCGAGAAAGATGGCAGCAAACTAAGGTCACAAAGTTAATAAACAATTTTAATGCTGGCGCAGAGGCAATAGTGTATGGTCCAATCCTGAATGTCTTATGGCAAATAGATACGTAAATTCTTTTTTTGATTCTCTGTAGGTCAGGGATGAGAAATTGTCATAAAATGATTCAACTTTTAACCTTTACTGTCTCATAGACGTAGGTTAAAAACGGCCTCCCTTTCACCCCTTACAGCCGTCCCTGTCCTCCAAAATGTATTTAAGAATTTTGAAATGTGTTCAAAACTGACTCCAATTTGGGGAGTGGCCGTACACCGAGAAAGAGAAATTGTAAGAATATGATTAAACTTTTAACCTTTACTGTCTCATAGACGTAGGTTAAAAACGGCCTCCCTTTCACCCCTTACAGCCGTCCCTATCCTCCAAAATGTATTTAAGAATTTTGAAATGTGTTCAAAACTGACTCCAATTTGGGGAGTGGCCATACACCGAGAAAGATGGCAGCAAACTAAGGTCACAAAGTTAATAAACAATTTTAATGCTGGCGCAGAGGCAATAGTGTATGTTCCAATCCTGAATGTCTTATGGCAAATAGCTACGTAAATTCTTTTTTCGATTCTCTGTAGGTCAGGGATGAGAAATTGTAATAAAATGATTCAACTTTTAACCTTTACTGTCTCATAGACGTAGGTTAAAAACGGCCTCCCTTTCACCCCTTACAGCCGTCCCTGTCCTCCAAAATGTATTTAAGAATTTTGAAATGTGTTCAAAACTGACTCCAATTTGGGGAGTGGCCGTACACCGAGAAAGAGAAATTGTAAGAATATGATTAAACTTTTAACCTTTACTGTCTCATAGACGTAGGTTAAAAACGGCCTCCCTTTCACCCCTTACAGCCGTCCCTATCCTCCAAAATGTATTTAAGAATTTTGAAATGTGTTCAAAACTGACTCCAATTTGGGGAGTGGCCGTACACCGAGAAAGATGGCAGCAAACTAAGGTCACAAAGTTAATAAACAATTTTAATGCTGGAGCAGAGGCAATAGTGTATGGTCCAATCCTGAATGTCTTACGGCAAATAGCTACGTAAATTCTTTTTTCGATTCTCTGTAGGTCAGGGATGAGAAATTGTAAGAAAATGATTCAACTTTTAACCTTTACTGTCTCATAGACGTAGGTTAAAAACGGCCTCCCTTTCACCCCTTACAGCCGTCCCTGTCCTCCAAAATGTATTTAAGAATTTTGAAATGTGTTCAAAACTGACTCCAATTTGGGGAGTGGCCGTACACCGAGAAAGATGGCAGCAAACTAAGGTCACAAAGTTATTAAACAATTTTAATGCTGGAGCAGAGGCAATAGTGTATGGTCCAATCCTGAATGTCTTACGGCAAATAGCTACGTAAATTCTTTTTTCGTTTCTCTGTAGGTCAGGGATGAGAAATTGTAAGAAAATGATTCAACTTTTAACCTTTACTGTCTCATAGACGTAGGTTAAAAACGGCCTCCCTTTCACCCCTTACAGCCGTCCCTGTCCTCCAAAATGTATTTAAGAATTTTGAAATGTGTTCAAAACTGACTCCAATTTGGGGAGTGGCCGTACACCGAGAAAGATGGCAGCAAACTAAGGTCACAAAGTTAATAAACAATTTTAATGCTGGCGCAGAGGCAATAGTGTATGGTCCAATCCTGAATGTCTTATGGCAAATAGCTACGTAAATTCTTTTTTTGATTCTCTGTAGGTCAGGGATGAGAAATTGTCATAAAATGATTCAACTTTTAACCTTTACTGTCTCATAGACGTAGGTTAAAAACGGCCTCCCTTTCACCCCTTACAGCCGTCCCTGTCCTCCAAAATGTATTTAAGAATTTTGAAATGTGTTCAAAACTGACTCCAATTTGGGGAGTGGCCGTACACCGAGAAAGAGAAATTGTAAGAATATGATTAAACTTTTAACCTTTACTGTCTCATAGACGTAGGTTAAAAACGGCCTCCCTTTCACCCCTTACAGCCGTCCCTATCCTCCAAAATGTATTTAAGAATTTTGAAATGTGTTCAAAACTGACTCCAATTTGGGGAGTGGCCATACACCGAGAAAGATGGCAGCAAACTAAGGTCACAAAGTTAATAAACAATTTTAATGCTGGCGCAGAGGCAATAGTGTATGTTCCAATCCTGAATGTCTTATGGCAAATAGCTACGTAAATTCTTTTTTCGATTCTCTGTAGGTCAGGGATGAGAAATTGTAATAAAATGATTCAACTTTTAACCTTTACTGTCTCATAGACGTAGGTTAAAAACGGCCTCCCTTTCACCCCTTACAGCCGTCCCTGTCCTCCAAAATGTATTTAAGAATTTTGAAATGTGTTCAAAACTGACTCCAATTTGGGGAGTGGCCGTACACCGAGAAAGAGAAATTGTAAGAATATGATTAAACTTTTAACCTTTACTGTCTCATAGACGTAGGTTAAAAACGGCCTCCCTTTCACCCCTTACAGCCGTCCCTATCCTCCAAAATGTATTTAAGAATTTTGAAATGTGTTCAAAACTGACTCCAATTTGGGGAGTGGCCGTACACCGAGAAAGATGGCAGCAAACTAAGGTCACAAAGTTAATAAACAATTTTAATGCTGGAGCAGAGGCAATAGTGTATGGTCCAATCCTGAATGTCTTACGGCAAATAGCTACGTAAATTCTTTTTTCGATTCTCTGTAGGTCAGGGATGAGAAATTGTAAGAAAATGATTCAACTTTTAACCTTTACTGTCTCATAGACGTAGGTTAAAAACGGCCTCCCTTTCACCCCTTACAGCCGTCCCTGTCCTCCAAAATGTATTTAAGAATTTTGAAATGTGTTCAAAACTGACTCCAATTTGGGGAGTGGCCGTACACCGAGAAAGATGGCAGCAAACTAAGGTCACAAAGTTATTAAACAATTTTAATGCTGGAGCAGAGGCAATAGTGTATGGTCCAATCCTGAATGTCTTACGGCAAATAGCTACGTAAATTCTTTTTTCGATTCTCTGTAGGTCAGGGATGAGAAATTGTAAGAAAATGATTCAACTTTTAACCTTTACTGTCTCATAGACGTAGGTTAAAAACGGCCTCCCTTTCACCCCTTACAGCCGTCCCTGTCCTCCAAAATGTATTTAAGAATTTTGAAATGTGTTCAAAACTGACTCCAATTTGGGGAGTGGCCGTACACCGAGAAAGAGAAATTGTAAGAATATGATTAAACTTTTAACCTTTGCTGTCTCATAGACGTAGGTTAAAAACGGCCTCCCTTTCACCCCTTACAGCCGTCCCTATCCTCCAAAATGTATTTAAGAATTTTGAAATGTGTTCAAAACTGACTCCAATTTGGGGAGTGGCCGTACACCGAGAAAGATGGCAGCAAACTAAGGTCACAAAGTAATTAAACAATTTTAATGCTGGAGCAGAGGCAATAGTGTATGGTCCAATCCTGAATGTCTTACGGCAAATAGCTACGTAAATTCTTTTTTCGATTCTCTGTAGGTCAGGGATGAGAAATTGTAAGAAAATGATTCAACTTTTAACCTTTACTGTCTCATAGACGTAGGTTAAAAACGGCCTCCCTTTCACCCCTTACAGCCGTCCCTGTCCTCCAAAATGTATTTAAGAATTTTGAAATGTGTTCAAAACTGACTCCAATTTGGGGAGTGGCAGTACACCGAGAAAGAGAAATTGTAAGAAAATTATTCAACTTTTAACCTTTACTGTCTCATAGACGTAGGTTAAAAACGGCCTCCCTTTCACCCCTTACAGCCGTCCCTGTCCTCCAAAATGTATTTAAGAATTTTGAAATGTGTTCAAAACTGACTCCAATTTGGGGAGTGGCCGTACACCGAGAAAGAGAAATTGTAAGAAAATGATCCAACATTTAACCTTTACTGTCTCATAGACGTAGGTTAAAAACGGCCTCCCTTTCACCCCTTACAGCCGTCCCTGTCCTCCAAAATGTATTTAAGAATTTTGAAATGTGTTCAAAACTGACTCCAATTTGGGGAGTGGCAGTACACCGAGAAAGAGAAATTGTAAGAAAATGATTCAACTCTTAACCTTTACTGTCTCATAGACGTAGGTTAAAAACGGCCTCCCTTTCACCCCTTACAGCCGTCCCTGTCCTCCAAAATGTATTTAAGAATTTTGAAATGTGTTCAAAACTGACTCCAATTTGGGGAGTGGCAGTACACCGAGAAAGAGAAATTGTAAGAAAATGATTCAACTTTTAACCTTTACTGTCTCATAGACGTAGGTTAAAAACGGCCTCCCTTTCACCCCTTACAGCCGTCCCTGTCCTCCAAAATGTATTTAAGAATTTTGAAATGTGTTCAAAACTGACTCCAATTTGGGGAGTGGCCATACACCGAGAAAGATGGCAGCAAACTAAGGTCACAAAGTTAATAAACAATTTTAATGCTGGAGCAGAAGCAATAGTGTATGGTCCAATCCTGAATGTCTTATGGCAAATAGCTACGTAAATTCTTTTTTCGATTCTCTGTAGGTCAGGGATGAGAAATTGTAATAAAATGATTCAACTTTTAACCTTTACTGTCTCATAGACGTAGGTTAAAAACGGCCTCCCTTTCACCCCTTACAGCCGTCCCTGTCCTCCAAAATGTATTTAAGAATTTTGAAATGTGTTCAAAACTGACTCCAATTTGGGGAGTGGCCGTACACCGAGAAAGATGGCAGCAAACTAAGGTCACAAAGTTATTAAACAATTTTAATGCTGGAGCAGAGGCAATGGTGTATGGTCCAATCCTGAATGTCTTACGGCAAATAGCTACGTAAATTCTTTTTTCGATTCTCTGTAGGTCAGGGATGAGAAATTGTAAGAAAATGATTCAACTTTTAACCTTTACTGTCTCATAGACGTAGGTTAAAAACGGCCTCCCTTTCACCCCTTACAGCCGTCCCTGTCCTCCAAAATGTATTTAAGAATTTTGAAATGTGTTCAAAACTGACTCCAATTTGGGGAGTGGCCGTACACCGAGAAAGAGAAATTGTAAGAATATGATTAAACTTTTAACCTTTACTGTCTCATAGACGTAGGTTAAAAACGGCCTCCCTTTCACCCCTTACAGCCGTCCCTATCCTCCAAAATGTATTTAAGAATTTTGAAATGTGTTCAAAACTGACTCCAATTTGGGGAGTGGCCGTACACCGAGAAAGATGGCAGCAAACTAAGGTCACAAAGTTAATAAACAATTTTAATGCTGGAGCAGAGGCAATAGTGTATGGTCCAATCCTGAATGTCTTACGGCAAATAGCTACGTAAATTCTTTTTTCGATTCTCTGTAGGTCAGGGATGAGAAATTGTAAGAAAATGATTCAACTTTTAACCTTTACTGTCTCATAGACGTAGGTTAAAAACGGCCTCCCTTTCACCCCTTACAGCCGTCCCTGTCCTCCAAAATGTATTTAAGAATTTTGAAATGTGTTCAAAACTGACTCCAATTTGGGGAGTGGCCGTACACCGAGAAAGATGGCAGCAAACTAAGGTCAAAAAGTTATTAAACAATTTTTATGCTGGAGCAGAGGCAATAGTGTATGGTCCAATCCTGAATGTCTTACGGCAAATAGCTACGTAAATTCTTTTTTCGATTCTCTGTAGGTCAGGGATGAGAAATTGTAAGAAAATGATTCAACTTTTAACCTTTACTGTCTCATAGACGTAGGTTAAAAACGGCCTCCCTTTCACCCCTTACAGCTGTCCCTGTCCTCCAAAATGTATTTAAGAATTTTGAAATGTGTTCAAAACTGACTCCAATTTGGGGAGTGGCCGTACACCGAGAAAGAGAAATTGTAAGAATATGATTAAACTTTTAACCTTTACTGTCTCATAGACGTAGGTTAAAAATGGCCTCCCTTTCACCCCTTACAGCCGTCCCTATCCTCCAAAATGTATTTAAGAATTTTGAAATGTGTTCAAAACTGACTCCAATTTGGGGAGTGGCCGTACACCGAGAAAGATGGCAGCAAACTAAGGTCACAAAGTTAATAAACAATTTTAATGCTGGAGCAGAGGCAATAGTGTATGGTCCAAGCCTGAATGTCTTACGGCAAATAGCTACGTAAATTCTTTTTTCGATTCTCTGTAGGTCAGGGATGAGAAATTGTAAGAAAATGATTCAACTTTTAACCTTTACTGTCTCATAGACGTAGGTTAAAAACGGCCTCCCTTTCACCCCTTACAGCCGTCCCTGTCCTCCAAAATGTATTTAAGAATTTTGAAATGTGTTCAAAACTGACTCCAATTTGGGGAGTGGCCGTACACCGAGAAAGATGGCAGCAAACTAAGGTCACAAAGTTAATAAACAATTTTAATGCTGGCGCAGAGGCAATAGTGTATGGTCCAATCCTGAATGTCTTATGGCAAATAGCTACGTAAATTCTTTTTTCGATTCTCTGTAGGTCAGTGATGAGAAATTGTCATAAAATGATTCAACTTTTAACCTTTACTGTCTCATAGACGTAGGTTAAAAACGGCCTCCCTTTCACCCCTTACAGCCGTCCCTGTCCTCCAAAATGTATTTAAGAATTTTGAAATGTGTTCAAAACTGACTCCAATTTGGGGAGTGGCCGTACACCGAGAAAGAGAAATTGTAAGAATATGATTAAACTTTTAACCTTTACTGTCTCATAGACGTAGGTTAAAAACGGCCTCCCTTTCACCCCTTACAGCCGTCCCTATCCTCCAAAATGTATTTAAGAATTTTGAAATGTGTTCAAAACTGACTCCAATTTGGGGAGTGGCCGTACACCGAGAAAGATGGCAGCAAACTAAGGTCACAAAGTTAATAAACAATTTTAATGCTGGAGCAGAGGCAATAGTGTATGGTCCAATCCTGAATGTCTTACGGCAAATAGCTACGTAAATTCTTTTTTCGATTCTCTGTAGGTCAGGGATGAGAAATTGTAATAAAATGATTCAACTTTTAACCTTTACTGTCTCATAGACGTAGGTTAAAAACGGCCTCCCTTTCACCCCTTACAGCCGTCCCTGTCCTCCAAAATGTATTTAAGAATTTTGAAATGTGTTCAAAACTGACTCCAATTTGGGGAGTGGCCGTACACCGAGAAAGATGGCAGCAAACTAAGGTCACAAAGTTATTAAACAATTTTAATGCTGGAGCAGAGGCAATAGTGTATGGTCCAATCCTGAATGTCTTACGGCAAACGCTACGTAAATTCTTTTTTCGATTCTCTGTAGGTCAGGGATGAGAAATTGTAAGAAAATGATTCAACTTTTAACCTTTACTGTCTCATAGACGTAGGTTAAAAACGGCCTCCCTTTCACCCCTTACAGCCGTCCCTGTCCTCCAAAATGTATTTAAGAATTTTGAAATGTGTTCAAAACTGACTCCAATTTGGGGAGTGGCCGTACACCGAGAAAGAGAAATTGTAAGAATATGATTAAACTTTTAACCTTTACTGTCTCATAGACGTAGGTTAAAAACGGCCTCCCTTTCACCCCTTACAGCCGTCCCTATCCTCCAAAATGTATTTAAGAATTTTGAAATGTGTTCAAAACTGACTCCAATTTGGGGAGTGGCCGTACACCGAGAAAGATGGCAGCAAACTAAGGTCACAAAGCTAATAAACAATTTTAATGCTGGAGCAGAGGCAATAGTGTATGGTCCAATCCTGAATGTCTTACGGCAAATAGCTACGTAAATTCTTTTTCGATTCTCTGTAGGTCAGGGATGAGAAATTGTAAGAAAATGATTCAACTTTTAACCTTTACTGTCTCATAGACGTAGGATAAAAACGGCCTCCCTTTCACACCTTACAGCCGTCCCTGTCCTCCAAAATGTATTTAAGAATTTTGAAATGTGTTCAAAACTGACTCCAATTTGGGGAGTGGCCGTACACCGAGAAAGAGAAATTGTAAGAATATGATTAAACTTTTAACCTTTACTGTCTCATAGACGTAGGTTAAAAACGGCCTCCCTTTCACCCCTTACAGCCGTCCCTATCCTCCAAAATGTATTTAAGAATTTTGAAATGTGTTCAAAACTGACTCCAATTTGGGGAGTGGCCGTACACCGAGAAAGATGGCAGCAAACTAAGGTCACAAAGTTAATAAACAATTTTAATGCTGGCGCAGAGGCAATAGTGTATGTTCCAATCCTGAATGTCTTATGGCAAATAGCTACGTAAATTCTTTTTTCGATTCTCTGTAGGTCAGGGATGAGAAATTGTAATAAAATGATTCAACTTTTAACCTTTACTGTCTCATAGACGTAGGTTAAAAACGGCCTCCCTTTCACCCCTTACAGCCGTCCCTGTCCTCCAAAATGTATTTAAGAATTTTGAAATGTGTTCAAAACTGACTCCAATTTGGGGAGTGGCCGTACACCGAGAAAGATGGCAGCAAACTAAGGTCACAAAGTTATTAAACAATTTTAATGCTGGAGCAGAGGCAATAGTGTATGGTCCAATCCTGAATGTCTTACGGCAAATAGCTACGTAAATTCTTTTTTCGATTCTCTGTAGGTCAGGGATGAGAAATTGTAAGAAAATGATTCAACTTTTAACCTTTACTGTCTCATAGACGTAGGTTAAAAACGGCCTCCCTTTCACCCCTTACAGCCGTCCCTGTCCTCCAAAATGTATTTAAGAATTTTGAAATGTGTTCAAAACTGACTCCAATTTGGGGAGTGGCCGTACACCGAGAAAGAGAAATTGTAAGAATATGATTAAACTTTTAACCTTTACTGTCTCATAGACGTAGGTTAAAAACGGCCTCCCTTTCACCCCTTACAGCCGTCCCTATCCTCCAAAATGTATTTAAGAATTTTGAAATGTGTTCAAAACTGACTCCAATTTGGGGAGTGGCCGTACACCGAGAAAGATGGCAGCAAACTAAGGTCACAAAGTTAATAAACAATTTTAATGCTGGCGCAGAGGCAATAGTGTATGTTCCAATCCTGAATGTCTTATGGCAAATAGCTACGTAAATTCTTTTTTCGATTCTCTGTAGGTCAGGGATGAGAAATTGTAATAAAATGATTCAACTTTTAACCTTTACTGTCTCATAGACGTAGGTTAAAAACGGCCTCCCTTTCACCCCTTACAGCCGTCCCTGTCCTCCAAAATGTATTTAAGAATTTTGAAATGTGTTCAAAACTGACTCCAATTTGGGGAGTGGCCGTACACCGAGAAAGATGGCAGCAAACTAAGGTCACAAAGTTATTAAACAATTTTAATGCTGGAGCAGTGGCAATAGTGTATGGTCCAATCCTGAATGTCTTACGGCAAATAGCTACGTAAATTCTTTTTTCGATTCTCTGTAGGTCAGGGATGAGAAATTGTAAGAAAATGATTCAACTTTTAACCTTTACTGTCTCATAGACGTAGGTTAAAAACGGCCTCCCTTTCACCCCTTACAGCCGTCCCTGTCCTCCAAAATGTATTTAAGAATTTTGAAATGTGTTCAAAACTGACTCCAATTTGGGGAGTGGCCGTACACCGAGAAAGAGAAATTGTAAGAATATGATTAAACTTTTAACCTTTACTGTCTCATAGACGTAGGTTAAAAACGGCCTCCCTTTCACCCCTTACAGCCGTCCCTATCCTCCAAAATGTATTTAAGAATTTTGAAATGTGTTCAAAACTGACTCCAATTTGGGGAGTGGCCGTACACCGAGAAAGATGGCAGCAAACTAAGGTCACAAAGCTAATAAACAATTTTAATGCTGGAGCAGAGGCAATAGTGTATGGTCCAATCCTGAATGTCTTACGGCAAATAGCTACGTAAATTCTTTTTTCGATTCTCTGTAGGTCAGGGATGAGAAATTGTAAGAAAATGATTCAACTTTTAACCTTTACTGTCTCATAGACGTAGGTTAAAAACGGCCTCCCTTTCACCCCTTACAGCCGTCCCTGTCCTCCAAAATGTATTTAAGAATTTTGAAATGTGTTCAAAACTGACTCCAATTTGGGGAGTGGCCGTACACCGAGAAAGAGAAATTGTAAGAATATGATTAAACTTTTAACCTTTACTGTCTCATAGACGTAGGTTAAAAACGGCCTCCCTTTCACCCCTTACAGCCGTCCCTATCCTCCAAAATGTATTTAAGAATTTTGAAATGTGTTCAAAACTGACTCCAATTTGGGGAGTGGCCGTACACCGAGAAAGATGGCAGCAAACTAAGGTCACAAAGCTAATAAACAATTTTAATGCTGGAGCAGAGGCAATAGTGTATGGTCCAATCCTGAATGTCTTACGGCAAATAGCTACGTAAATTCTTTTTTCGATTCTCTGTAGGTCAGGGATGAGAAATTGTAAGAAAATGATTCAACTTTTAACCTTTACTGTCTCATAGACGTAGGTTAAAAACGGCCTCCCTTTCACCCCTTACAGCCGTCCCTGTCCTCCAAAATGTATTTAAGAATTTTGAAATGTGTTCAAAACTGACTCCAATTTGGGGAGTGGCCGTACACCGAGAAAGAGAAATTGTAAGAATATGATAAAACTTTTAACCTTTACTGTCTCATAGACGTAGGTTAAAAACGGCCTCCCTTTCACCCCTTACAGCCGTCCCTATCCTCCAAAATGTATTTAAGAATTTTGAAATGTGTTCAAAACTGACTCCAATTTGGGGAGTGGCCGTACACCGAGAAAGATGGCAGCAAACTAAGGTCACAAAGTTAATAAACAATTTTAATGCTGGTGCAGAGGCAATAGTGTATGTTCCAATCCTGAATGTCTTATGGCAAAGAGCTACGTAAATTCTTTTTTCGATTCTCTGTAGGTCAGGGATGAGAAATTGTAATAAAATGATTCAACTTTTAACCTTTACTGTCTCATAGACGTAGGTTAAAAACGGCCTCCCTTTCACCCCTTACAGCCGTCCCTGTCCTCCAAAATGTATTTAAGAATTTTGAAATGTGTTCAAAACTGACTCCAATTTGGGGAGTGGCCGTACACCGAGAAAGATGGCAGCAAACTAAGGTCACAAAGTTATTAAACAATTTTAATGCTGGAGCAGAGGCAATAGTGTATGGTCCAATCCTGAATGTCTTACGGCAAATAGCTACGTAAATTCTTTTTTCGATTCTCTGTAGGTCAGGGATGAGAAATTGTAAGAAAATGATTCAACTTTTAACCTTTACTGTCTCATAGACGTAGGTTAAAAACGGCCTCCCTTTCACCCCTTACAGCCGTCCCTGTCCTCCAAAATGTATTTAAGAATTTTGAAATGTGTTCAAAACTGACTCCAATTTGGGGAGTGGCCGTACACCGAGAAAGAGAAATTGTAAGAATATGATTAAACTTTTAACCTTTACTGTCTCATAGACGTAGGTTAAAAACGGCCTCCCTTTCACCCCTTACAGCCGTCCCTGTCCTCCAAAATGTATTTAAGAATTTTGAAATGTGTTCAAAACTGACTCCAATTTGGGGAGTGGCCGTACACCGAGAAAGAGAAATTGTAAGAATATGATTAAACTTTTAACCTTTACTGTCTCATAGACGTAGGTTAAAAACGGCCTCCCTTTCACCCCTTACAGCCGTCCCTATCCTCCAAAATGTAT
This sequence comes from Lissotriton helveticus, assembly GCF_964261635.1. Taxonomy (NCBI): domain Eukaryota; kingdom Metazoa; phylum Chordata; class Amphibia; order Caudata; family Salamandridae; genus Lissotriton; species Lissotriton helveticus. The sequence continues at coordinate 879,682,461 of NC_136073.1, forward strand.
TTAAGAATTTTGAAATGTGTTCAAAACTGACTCCAATTTGGGGAGTGGCCGTACACCGAGAAAGATGGCAGCAAACTAAGGTCACAAAGCTAATAAACAATTTTAATGCTGGAGCAGAGGCAATAGTGTATGGTCCAATCCTGAATGTCTTACGGCAAATAGCTACGTAAATTCTTTTTTCGATTCTCTGTAGGTCAGGGATGAGAAATTGTAAGAAAATGATTCAACTTTTAACCTTTACTGTCTCATAGACGTAGGTTAAAAACGGCCTCCCTTTCACCCCTTACAGCCGTCCCTGTCCTCCAAAATGTATTTAAGAATTTTGAAATGTGTTCAAAACTGACTCCAATTTGGGGAGTGGCCGTACACCGAGAAAGAGAAATTGTAAGAATATGATAAAACTTTTAACCTTTACTGTCTCATAGACGTAGGTTAAAAACGGCCTCCCTTTCACCCCTTACAGCCGTCCCTATCCTCCAAAATGTATTTAAGAATTTTGAAATGTGTTCAAAACTGACTCCAATTTGGGGAGTGGCCGTACACCGAGAAAGATGGCAGCAAACTAAGGTCACAAAGTTAATAAACAATTTTAATGCTGGCGCAGAGGCAATAGTGTATGTTCCAATCCTGAATGTCTTATGGCAAAGAGCTACGTAAATTCTTTTTTCGATTCTCTGTAGGTCAGGGATGAGAAATTGTAATAAAATGATTCAACTTTTAACCTTTACTGTCTCATAGACGTAGGTTAAAAACGGCCTCCCTTTCACCCCTTACAGCCGTCCCTGTCCTCCAAAATGTATTTAAGAATTTTGAAATGTGTTCAAAACTGACTCCAATTTGGGGAGTGGCCGTACACCGAGAAAGATGGCAGCAAACTAAGGTCACAAAGTTATTAAACAATTTTAATGCTGGAGCAGAGGCAATAGTGTATGGTCCAATCCTGAATGTCTTACGGCAAATAGCTACGTAAATTCTTTTTTCGATTCTCTGTAGGTCAGGGATGAGAAATTGTAAGAAAATGATTCAACTTTTAACCTTTACTGTCTCATAGACGTAGGTTAAAAACGGCCTCCCTTTCACCCCTTACAGCCGTCCCTGTCCTCCAAAATGTATTTAAGAATTTTGAAATGTGTTCAAAACTGACTCCAATTTGGGGAGTGGCCGTACACCGAGAAAGAGAAATTGTAAGAATATGATTAAACTTTTAACCTTTACTGTCTCATAGACGTAGGTTAAAAACGGCCTCCCTTTCACCCCTTACAGCCGTCCCTATCCTCCAAAATGTATTTAAGAATTTTGAAATGTGTTCAAAACTGACTCCAATTTGGGGAGTGGCCGTACACCGAGAAAGATGGCAGCAAACTAAGGTCACAAAGTTAATAAACAATTTTAATGCTGGAGCAGAGGCAATAGTGTATGGTCCAATCCTGAATGTCTTACGGCAAATAGCTACGTAAATTCTTTTTTCGATTCTCTGTAGGTCAGGGATGAGAAATTGTAAGAAAATGATTCAACTTTTAACCTTTACTGTCTCATAGACGTAGGTTAAAAACGGCCTCCCTTTCACCCCTTACAGCCGTCCCTGTCCTCCAAAATGTATTTAAGAATTTTGAAATGTGTTCAAAACTGACTCCAATTTGGGGAGTGGCCGTACACCGAGAAAGATGGCAGCAAACTAAGGTCACAAAGTTAATAAACAATTTTAATGCTGGCGCAGAGGCAATAGTGTATGTTCCAATCCTGAATGTCTTATGGCAAATAGCTACGTAAATTCTTTTTTCGATTCTCTGTAGGTCAGGGATGAGAAATTGTAATAAAATGATTCAACTTTTAACCTTTACTGTCTCATAGACGTAGGTTAAAAACGGCCTCCCTTTCACCCCTTACAGCCGTCCCTGTCCTCCAAAATGTATTTAAGAATTTTGAAATGTGTTCAAAACTGACTCCAATTTGGGAAGTGGCCGTACACCGAGAAAGATGGCAGCAAACTAAGGTCACAAAGTTATTAAACAATTTTAATGCTGGAGCAGAGGCAATAGTGTATGGTCCAATCCTGAATGTCTTACGGCAAATAGCTACGTAAATTCTTTTTTCGATTCTCTGTAGGTCAGGGATGAGAAATTGTAAGAAAATGATTCAACTTTGAACCTTTACTGTCTCATAGACGTAGGTTAAAAACGGCCTCCCTTTCACCCCTTACAGCCGTCCCTGTCCTCCAAAATGTATTTAAGAATTTTGAAATGTGTTCAAAACTGACTCCAATTTGGGGAGTGGCCGTACACCGAGAAAGAGAAATTGTAAGAATATGATTAAACTTTTAACCTTTACTGTCTCATAGACGTAGGTTAAAAACGGCCTCCCTTTCACCCCTTACAGCCGTCCCTATCCTCCAAAATGTATTTAAGAATTTTGAAATGTGTTCAAAACTGACTCCAATTTGGGGAGTGGCCGTACACCGAGAAAGATGGCAGCAAACTAAGGTCACAAAGTTAATAAACAATTTTAATGCTGGAGCAGAGGCAATAGTGTATGGTCCAATCCTGAATGTCTTACGGCAAATAGCTACGTAAATTCTTTTTTCGATTCTCTGTAGGTCAGGGATGAGAAATTGTAAGAAAATGATTCAACTTTTAACCTTTACTGTCTCATAGACGTAGGTTAAAAACGGCCTCCCTTTCACCCCTTACAGCCGTCCCTGTCCTCCAAAATGTATTTAAGAATTTTGAAATGTGTTCAAAACTGACTCCAATTTGGGGAGTGGCCGTACACCGAGAAAGATGGCAGCAAACTAAGGTCACAAAGTTATTAAACAATTTTAATGCTGGAGCAGAGGCAATAGTGTATGGTCCAATCCTGAATGTCTTACGGCAAATAGCTACGTAAATTCTTTTTTCGATTCTCTGTAGGTCAGGGATGAGAAATTGTAAGAAAATGATTCAACTTTTAACCTTTACTGTCTCATAGACCGTAGGTTAAAAACGGCCTCCCTTTCACCCCTTACAGCCGTCCCTGTCCTCCAAAATGTATTTAAGAATTTTGAAATGTGTTCAAAACTGACTCCAATTTGGGGAGTGGCCGTACACCGAGAAAGAGAAATTGTAAGAATATGATTAAACTTTTAACCTTTACTGTCTCATAGACGTAGGTTAAAAACGGCCTCCCTTTCACCCCTTACAGCCGTCCCTATCCTCCAAAATGTATTTAAGAATTTTGAAATGTGTTCAAAACTGACTCCAATTTGGGGAGTGGCCGTACACCGAGAAAGATGGCAGCAAACTAAGGTCACAAAGTTAATAAACAATTTTAATGCTGGAGCAGAGGCAATAGTGTATGGTCCAATCCTGAATGTCTTACGGCAAATAGCTACGTAAATTCTTTTTTCGATTCTCTGTAGGTCAGGGATGAGAAATTGTAAGAAAATGATTCAACTTTTAACCTTTACTGTCTCATAGACGTAGGTTAAAAACGGCCTCCCTTTCACCCCTTACAGCCGTCCCTGTCCTCCAAAATGTATTTAAGAATTTTGAAATGTGTTCAAAACTGACTCCAATTTGGGGAGTGGCCGTACACCGAGAAAGATGGCAGCAAACTAAGGTCACAAAGTTAATAAACAATTTTAATGCTGGCGCAGAGGCAATAGTGTATGGTCCAATCCTGAATGTCTTATGGCAAATAGCTACGTAAATTCTTTTTTCGATTCTCTGTAGGTCAGGGATGAGAAATTGTCATAAAATGATTCAACTTTTAACCTTTACTGTCTCATAGACGTAGGTTAAATACGGCCTCCCTTTCACCCCTTACAGCCGTCCCTGTCCTCCAAAATGTATTTAAGAATTTTGAAATGTGTTCAAAACTGACTCCAATTTGGGGAGTGGCCGTACACCGAGAAAGAGAAATTGTAAGAATATGATTAAACTTTTAACCTTTACTGTCTCATAGACGTAGGTTAAAAACGGCCTCCCTTTCACCCCTTACAGCCGTCCCTATCCTCCAAAATGTATTTAAGAATTTTGAAATGTGTTCAAAACTGACTCCAATTTGGGGAGTGGCCATACACCGAGAAAGATGGCAGCAAACTAAGGTCACAAAGTTAATAAACAATTTTAATGCTGGCGCAGAGGCAATAGTGTATGTTCCAATCCTGAATGTCTTATGGCAAATAGCTACGTAAATTCTTTTTTCGATTCTCTGTAGGTCAGGGATGAGAAATTGTAATAAAATGATTCAACTTTTAACCTTTACTGTCTCATAGACGTAGGTTAAAAACGGCCTCCCTTTCACCCCTTACAGCCGTCCCTGTCCTCCAAAATGTATTTAAGAATTTTGAAATGTGTTCAAAACTGACTCCAATTTGGGGAGTGGCCGTACACCGAGAAAGAGAAATTGTAAGAATATGATTAAACTTTTAACCTTTACTGTCTCATAGACGTAGGTTAAAAACGGCCTCCCTTTCACCCCTTACAGCCGTCCCTATCCTCCAAAATGTATTTAAGAATTTTGAAATGTGTTCAAAACTGACTCCAATTTGGGGAGTGGCCGTACACCGAGAAAGATGGCAGCAAACTAAGGTCACAAAGTTAATAAACAATTTTAATGCTGGAGCAGAGGCAATAGTGTATGGTCCAATCCTGAATGTCTTACGGCAAATAGCTACGTAAATTCTTTTTTCGATTCTCTGTAGGTCAGGGATGAGAAATTGTAAGAAAATGATTCAACTTTTAACCTTTACTGTCTCATAGACGTAGGTTAAAAACGGCCTCCCTTTCACCCCTTACAGCCGTCCCTGTCCTCCAAAATGTATTTAAGAATTTTGAAATGTGTTCAAAACTGACTCCAATTTGGGGAGTGGCCGTACACCGAGAAAGATGGCAGCAAACTAAGGTCACAAAGTTATTAAACAATTTTAATGCTGGAGCAGAGGCAATAGTGTATGTTCCAATCCTGAATGTCTTATGGCAAATAGCTACGTAAATTCTTTTTTCGATTCTCTGTAGGTCAGGGATGAGAAATTGTAATAAAATGATTCAACTTTTAACCTTTACTGTCTCATAGACGTAGGTTAAAAACGGCCTCCCTTTCACCCCTTACAGCCGTCCCTGTCCTCCAAAATGTATTTAAGAATTTTGAAATGTGTTCAAAACTGACTCCAATTTGGGGAGTGGCCGTACACCGAGAAAGAGAAATTGTAAGAATATGATTAAACTTTTAACCTTTACTGTCTCATAGACGTAGGTTAAAAACGGCCTCCCTTTCACCCCTTACAGCCGTCTCTATCCTCCAAAATGTATTTAAGAATTTTGAAATGTGTTCAAAACTGACTCCAATTTGGGGAGTGGCCGTACACCGAGAAAGATGGCAGCAAACTAAGGTCACAAAGTTAATAAACAATTTTAATGCTGGAGCAGAGGCAATAGTGTATGGTCCAATCCTGAATGTCTTACGGCAAATAGCTACGTAAATTCTTTTTTCGATTCTCTGTAGGTCAGGGATGAGAAATTGTAAGAAAATGATTCAACTTTTAACCTTTACTGTCTCATAGACGTAGGTTAAAAACGGCCTCCCTTTCACCCCTTACAGCCGTCCCTGTCCTCCAAAATGTATTTAAGAATTTTGAAATGTGTTCAAAACTGACTCCAATTTGGGGAGTGGCCGTACACCGAGAAAGATGGCAGCAAACTAAGGTCACAAAGTTATTAAACAATTTTAATGCTGGAGCAGAGGCAATAGTGTATGGTCCAATCCTGAATGTCTTACGGCAAATAGCTACGTAAATTCTTTTTTCGATTCTCTGTAGGTCAGGGATGAGAAATTGTAAGAAAATGATTCAACTTTTAACCTTTACTGTCTCATAGACGTAGGTTAAAAACGGCCTCCCTTTCACCCCTTACAGCCGTCCCTGTCCTCCAAAATGTATTTAAGAATTTTGAAATGTGTTCAAAACTGACTCCAATTTGGGGAGTGGCCGTACACCGAGAAAGAGAAATTGTAAGAATATGATTAAACTTTTAACCTTTACTGTCTCATAGACGTAGGTTAAAAACGGCCTCCCTTTCACCCCTTACAGCCGTCCCTATCTTCCAAAATGTATTTAAGAATTTTGAAATGTGTTCAAAACTGACTCCAATTTGGGGAGTGGCCGTACACCGAGAAAGATGGCAGCAAACTAAGGTCACAAAGTTAATAAACAATTTTAATGCTGGAGCAGAGGCAATAGTGTATGGTCCAATCCTGAATGTCTTACGGCAAATAGCTACGTAAATTCTTTTTTCGATTCTCTGTAGGTCAGGGATGAGAAATTGTAAGAAAATGATTCAACTTTTAACCTTTACTGTCTCATAGACGTAGGTTAAAAACGGCCTCCCTTTCACCCCTTACAGCCGTCCCTGTCCTCCAAAATGTATTTAAGAATTTTGAAATGTGTTCAAAACTGACTCCAATTTGGGGAGTGGCCGTACACCGAGAAAGAGAAATTGTAAGAATATGATTAAACTTTTAACCTTTACTGTCTCATAGACGTAGGTTAAAAACGGCCTCCCTTTCACCCCTTACAGCAGTCCCTATCCTCCAAAATGTATTTAAGAATTTTGAAATGTGTTCAAAACTGACTCCAATTTGGGGAGTGGCCGTACACCGAGAAAGATGGCAGCAAACTAAGGTCACAAAGTTAATAAACAATTTTAATGCTGGCGCAGAGGCAATAGTGTATGTTCCAATCCTGAATGTCTTATGGCAAATAGCTACGTAAATTCTTTTTTCGATTCTCTGTAGGTCAGGGATGAGAAATTGTAAGAAAATGATTCAACTTTTAACCTTTACTGTCTCATAGACGTAGGTTAAAAACGGCCTCCCTTTCACCCCTTACAGCCGTCCCTGTCCTCCAAAATGTATTTAAGAATTTTGAAATGTGTTCAAAACTGACTCCAATTTGGGGAGTGGCCGTACACCGAGAAAGAGAAATTGTAAGAATATGATTAAACTTTTAACCTTTACTGTCTCATAGACGTAAGTTAAAAACGGCCTCCCTTTCACCCCTTACAGCCGTCCCTATCCTCCAAAATGTATTTAAGAATTTTGAAATGTGTTCAAAACTGACTCCAATTTGGGGAGTGGCCGTACACCGAGAAAGATGGCAGCAAACTAAGGTCACAAAGTTAATAAACAATTTTAATGCTGGAGCAGAGGCAATAGTGTATGGTCCAATCCTGAATGTCTTACGGCAAATAGCTACGTAAATTCTTTTTTCGATTCTCTGTAGGTCAGGGATGAGAAATTGTAAGAAAATGATTCAACTTTTAACCTTTACTGTCTCATAGACGTAGGTTAAAAACGGCCTCCCTTTCACCCCTTACAGCCGTCCCTGTCCTCCAAAATGTATTTAAGAATTTTGAAATGTGTTCAAAACTGACTCCAATTTGGGGAGTGGCCGTACACCGAGAAAGATGGCAGCAAACTAAGGTCACAAAGTTAATAAACAATTTTAATGCTGGCGCAGAGGCAATAGTGTATGTTCCAATCCTGAATGTCTTATGGCAAATAGCTACGTAAATTCTTTTTTCGATTCTCTGTAGGTCAGGGATGAGAAATTGTAATAAAATGATTCAACTTTTAACCTTTACTGTCTCATAGACGTAGGTTAAAAACGGCCTCCCTTTCACCCCTTACAGCCGTCCCTGTCCTCCAAAATGTATTTAAGAATTTTGAAATGTGTTCAAAACTGACTTCAATTTGGGGAGTGGCCGCACACCGAGAAAGATGGCAGCAAACTAAGGTCACAAAGTTATTAAACAATTTTAATGCTGGAGCAGAGGCAATAGTGTATGGTCCAATCCTGAATGTCTTACGGCAAATAGCTACGTAAATTCTTTTTTCGATTCTCTGTAGGTCAGGGATGAGAAATTGTAAGAAAATGATTCAACTTTTAACCTTTACTGTCTCATAGACGTAGGTTAAAAACTGCCTCCCTTTCACCCCTTACAGCCGTCCCTGTCCTCCAAAATGTATTTAAGAATTTTGAAATGTGTTCAAAACTGACTCCAATTTGGGGAGTGGCCGTACACCGAGAAAGAGAAATTGTAAGAATATGATTAAACTTTTAACCTTTACTGTCTCATAGACGTAGGTTAAAAACGGCCTCCCTTTCACCCCTTACAGCCGTCCCTATCCTCCAAAATGTATTTAAGAATTTTGAAATGTGTTCAAAACTGACTCCAATTTGGGGAGTGGCCGTACACCGAGAAAGATGGCAGCAAACTAAGGTCACAAAGTTAATAAACAATTTTAATGCTGGAGCAGAGGCAATAGTGTATGGTCCAATCCTGAATGTCTTACGGCAAATAGCTACGTAAATTCTTTTTTCGATTCTCTGTAGGTCAGGGATGAGAAATTGTAAGAAAATGATTCAACTTTTAACCTTTACTGTCTCATAGACGTAGGTTAAAAACGGCCTCCCTTTCACCCCTTACAGCCGTCCCTGTCCTCCAAAATGTATTTAAGAATTTTGAAATGTGTTCAAAACTGACTCCAATTTGGGGAGTGGCCGTACACCGAGAAAGATGGCAGCAAACTAAGGTCACAAAGTTAATAAACAATTTTAATGCTGGCGCAGAGGCAATAGTGTATGTTCCAATCCTGAATGTCTTATGGCAAATAGCTACGTAAATTCTTTTTTCGATTCTCTGTAGGTCAGGGATGAGAAATTGTAATAAAATGATTCAACTTTTAACCTTTACTGTCTCATAGACGTAGGTTAAAAACGGCCTCCCTTTCACCCCTTACAGCCGTCCCTGTCCTCCAAAATGTATTTAAGAATTTTGAAATGTGTTCAAAACTGACTTCAATTTGGGGAGTGGCCGCACACCGAGAAAGATGGCAGCAAACTAAGGTCACAAAGTTATTAAACAATTTTAATGCTGGAGCAGAGGCAATAGTGTATGGTCCAATCCTGAATGTCTTACGGCAAATAGCTACGTAAATTCTTTTTTCGATTCTCTGTAGGTCAGGGATGAGAAATTGTAAGAAAATGATTCAACTTTTAACCTTTACTGTCTCATAGACGTAGGTTAAAAACTGCCTCCCTTTCACCCCTTACAGCCGTCCCTGTCCTCCAAAATGTATTTAAGAATTTTGAAATGTGTTCAAAACTGACTCCAATTTGGGGAGTGGCCGTACACCGAGAAAGAGAAATTGTAAGAATATGATTAAACTTTTAACCTTTACTGTCTCATAGACGTAGGTTAAAAACGGCCTCCCTTTCACCCCTTACAGCCGTCCCTATCCTCCAAAATGTATTTAAGAATTTTGAAATGTGTTCAAAACTGACTCCAATTTGGGGAGTGGCCGTACACCGAGAAAGATGGCAGCAAACTAAGGTCACAAAGTTAATAAACAATTTTAATGCTGGAGCAGAGGCAATAGTGTATGGTCCAATCCTGAATGTCTTACGGCAAATAGCTACGTAAATTCTTTTTTCGATTCTCTGTAGGTCAGGGATGAGAAATTGTAAGAAAATGATTCAACTTTTAACCTTTACTGTCTCATAGACGTAGGTTAAAAACGGCCTCCCTTTCACCCCTTACAGCCGTCCCTGTCCTCCAAAATGTATTTAAGAATTTTGAAATGTGTTCAAAACTGACTCCAATTTGGGGAGTGGCCGTACACCGAGAAAGATGGCAGCAAACTAAGGTCACAAAGTTATTAAACAATTTTAATGCTGGAGCAGAGGCAATAGTGTATGGTCCAATCCTGAATGTCTTACGGCAAATAGCTACGTAAATTCTTTTTTCGATTCTCTGTAGGTCAGGGATGAGAAATTGTAAGAAAATGATTCAACTTTTAACCTTTACTGTCTCATAGACGTAGGTTAAAAACGGCCTCCCTTTCACCCCTTACAGCCGTCCCTGTCCTCCAAAATGTATTTAAGAATTTTGAAATGTGTTCAAAACTGACTCCAATTTGGGGAGTGGCCGTACACCGAGAAAGAGAAATTGTAAGAATATGATTAAACTTTTAACCTTTACTGTCTCATAGACGTAGGTTAAAAACGGCCTCCCTTTCACCCCTTACAGCCGTCCCTATCCTCCAAAATGTATTTAAGAATTTTGAAATGTGTTCAAAACTGACTCCAATTTGGGAAGTGGCCGTACACCGAGAAAGATGGCAGCAAACTAAGGTCACAAAGTTAATAAACAATTTTAATGCTGGAGCAGAGGCAATAGTGTATGGTCCAATCCTGAATGTCTTACGGCAAATAGCTACGTAAATTCTTTTTTTGATTCTCTGTAGGTCAGGGATGAGAAATTGTAAGAAAATGATTCATCTTTTAACCTTTACTGTCTCATAGACGTAGGTTAAAAACGGCCTCCCTTTCACCCCTTACAGCCGTCCCTGTCCTCCAAAATGTATTTAAGAATTTTGAAATGTGTTCAAAACTGACTCCAATTTGGGGAGTGGCCGTACACCGAGAAAGATGGCAGCAAACTAAGGTCACAAAGTTATTAAACAATTTTAATGCTGGAGCAGAGGCAATAGTGTATGGTCCAATCCTGAATGTCTTACGGCAAATAGCTACGTAAATTCTTTTTTCAATTCTCTGTAGGTCAGGGATGAGAAATTGTAAGAAAATGATTCAACTTTTAACCTTTACTGTCTCATAGACGTAGGTTAAAAACGGCCTCCCTTTCACCCCTTACAGCCGTCCCTATCCTCCAAAATGTATTTAAGAATTTTGAAATGTGTTCAAAACTGACTCCAATTTGGGGAGTGGCCGTACACCGAGAAAGATGGCAGCAAACTAAGGTCACAAAGTTAATAAACAATTTTAATGCTGGAGCAGAGGCAATAGTGTATGGTCCAATCCTGAATGTCTTACGGCAAATAGCTACGTAAATTCTTTTTTCGATTCTCTGTAGGTCAGGGATGAGAAATTGTAAGAAAATGATTCAACTTTTAACCTTTACTGTCTCATAGACGTAGGTTAAAAACGGCCTCCCTTTCACCCCTTACAGCCGTCCCTGTCCTCCAAAATGTATTTAAGAATTTTGAAATGTGTTCAAAACTGACTCCAATTTGGGGAGTGGCCGTACACCGAGAAAGATGGCAGCAAACTAAGGTCACAAAGTTAATAAACAATTTTAATGCTGGCGCAGAGGCAATAGTGTATGGTCCAATCCTGAATGTCTTACGGCAAATAGCTACGTAAATTCTTTTTTCGATTCTCTGTAGGTCAGGGATGAGAAATTGTAAGAAAATGATTCAACTTTTAACCTTTACTGTCTCATAGACGTAGGTAAAAACGGCCTCCCTTTCACCCCTTACAGCCGTCCCTGTCCTCCAAAATGTATTTAAGAATTTTGAAATGTGTTCAAAACTGACTCCAATTTGGGGAGTGGCCGTACACCGAGAAAGAGAAATTGTAAGAATATGATTAAACTTTTAACCTTTACTGTCTCATAGACGTAGGTTAAAAACGGCCTCCCTTTCACCCCTTACAGCCGTCCCTATCCTCCAAAATGTATTTAAGAATTTTGAAATGTGTTCAAAACTGACTCCAATTTGGGGAGTGGCCGTACACCGAGAAAGATGGCAGCAAACTAAGGTCACAAAGTTAATAAACAATTTTAATGCTGGCGCAGAGGCAATAGTGTATGTTCCAATCCTGAATGTCTTATGGCAAATAGCTACGTAAATTCTTTTTTCGATTCTCTGTAGGTCAGGGATGAGAAATTGTAATAAAATGATTCAACTTTTAACCTTTTCTGTCTCATAGACGTAGGTTAAAAACGGCCTCCCTTTCACCCCTTACAACCGTCCCTGTCCTCCAAAATGTATTTAAGAATTTTGAAATGTGTTCAAAACTGACTCCAATTTGGGGAGTGGCCGTACACCGAGAAAGATGGCAGCAAACTAAGGTCACAAAGTTATTAAACAATTTTAATGCTGGAGCAGAGGCAATAGTGTATGGTCCAATCCTGAATGTCTTACGGCAAATAGCTACGTAAATTCTTTTTTCGATTCTCTGTAGGTCAGGGATGAGAAATTGTAAGAAAATGATTCAACTTTTAACCTTTACTGTCTCATAGACGTAGGTTAAAAACGGCCTCCCTTTCACCCCTTACAGCCGTCCCTGTCCTCCAAAATGTATTTAAGAATTTTGAAATGTGTTCAAAACTGACTCCAATTTGGGGAGTGGCCGTACACCGAGAAAGAGAAATTGTAACAATATGATTAAACTTTTAACCTTTACTGTCTCATAGACGTAGGTTAAAAACGGCCTCCCTTTCACCCCTTACAGCCGTCCCTATCCTCCAAAATGTATTTAAGAATTTTGAAATGTGTTCAAAACTGACTCCAATTTGGGGAGTGGCCGTACACCGAGAAAGATGGCAGCAAACTAAGGTCACAAAGTTAATAAACAATTTTAATGCTGGAGCAGAGGCAATAGTGTATGGTCCAATCCTGAATGTCTTACGGCAAATAGCTACGTAAATTCTTTTTTCGATTCTCTGTAGGTCAGGGATGAGAAATTGTAAGAAAATGATTCAACTTTTAACCTTTACTGTCTCATAGACGTAGGTTAAAAACGGCCTCCCTTTCACCCCTTACAGCCGTCCCTGTCCTCCAAAATGTATTTAAGAATTTTGAAATGTGTTCAAAACTGACTCCAATTTGGGGAGTGGCCGTACACCGAGAAAGATGGCAGCAAACTAAGGTCACAAAGTTAATAAACAATTTTAATGCTGGCGCAGAGGCAATAGTGTATGGTCCAATCCTGAATGTCTTATGGCAAATAGATACGTAAATTCTTTTTTTGATTCTCTGTAGGTCAGGGATGAGAAATTGTCATAAAATGATTCAACTTTTAACCTTTACTGTCTCATAGACGTAGGTTAAAAACGGCCTCCCTTTCACCCCTTACAGCCGTCCCTGTCCTCCAAAATGTATTTAAGAATTTTGAAATGTGTTCAAAACTGACTCCAATTTGGGGAGTGGCCGTACACCGAGAAAGAGAAATTGTAAGAATATGATTAAACTTTTAACCTTTACTGTCTCATAGACGTAGGTTAAAAACGGCCTCCCTTTCACCCCTTACAGCCGTCCCTATCCTCCAAAATGTATTTAAGAATTTTGAAATGTGTTCAAAACTGACTCCAATTTGGGGAGTGGCCATACACCGAGAAAGATGGCAGCAAACTAAGGTCACAAAGTTAATAAACAATTTTAATGCTGGCGCAGAGGCAATAGTGTATGTTCCAATCCTGAATGTCTTATGGCAAATAGCTACGTAAATTCTTTTTTCGATTCTCTGTAGGTCAGGGATGAGAAATTGTAATAAAATGATTCAACTTTTAACCTTTACTGTCTCATAGACGTAGGTTAAAAACGGCCTCCCTTTCACCCCTTACAGCCGTCCCTGTCCTCCAAAATGTATTTAAGAATTTTGAAATGTGTTCAAAACTGACTCCAATTTGGGGAGTGGCCGTACACCGAGAAAGAGAAATTGTAAGAATATGATTAAACTTTTAACCTTTACTGTCTCATAGACGTAGGTTAAAAACGGCCTCCCTTTCACCCCTTACAGCCGTCCCTATCCTCCAAAATGTATTTAAGAATTTTGAAATGTGTTCAAAACTGACTCCAATTTGGGGAGTGGCCGTACACCGAGAAAGATGGCAGCAAACTAAGGTCACAAAGTTAATAAACAATTTTAATGCTGGAGCAGAGGCAATAGTGTATGGTCCAATCCTGAATGTCTTACGGCAAATAGCTACGTAAATTCTTTTTTCGATTCTCTGTAGGTCAGGGATGAGAAATTGTAAGAAAATGATTCAACTTTTAACCTTTACTGTCTCATAGACGTAGGTTAAAAACGGCCTCCCTTTCACCCCTTACAGCCGTCCCTGTCCTCCAAAATGTATTTAAGAATTTTGAAATGTGTTCAAAACTGACTCCAATTTGGGGAGTGGCCGTACACCGAGAAAGATGGCAGCAAACTAAGGTCACAAAGTTATTAAACAATTTTAATGCTGGAGCAGAGGCAATAGTGTATGGTCCAATCCTGAATGTCTTACGGCAAATAGCTACGTAAATTCTTTTTTCGTTTCTCTGTAGGTCAGGGATGAGAAATTGTAAGAAAATGATTCAACTTTTAACCTTTACTGTCTCATAGACGTAGGTTAAAAACGGCCTCCCTTTCACCCCTTACAGCCGTCCCTGTCCTCCAAAATGTATTTAAGAATTTTGAAATGTGTTCAAAACTGACTCCAATTTGGGGAGTGGCCGTACACCGAGAAAGATGGCAGCAAACTAAGGTCACAAAGTTAATAAACAATTTTAATGCTGGCGCAGAGGCAATAGTGTATGGTCCAATCCTGAATGTCTTATGGCAAATAGCTACGTAAATTCTTTTTTTGATTCTCTGTAGGTCAGGGATGAGAAATTGTCATAAAATGATTCAACTTTTAACCTTTACTGTCTCATAGACGTAGGTTAAAAACGGCCTCCCTTTCACCCCTTACAGCCGTCCCTGTCCTCCAAAATGTATTTAAGAATTTTGAAATGTGTTCAAAACTGACTCCAATTTGGGGAGTGGCCGTACACCGAGAAAGAGAAATTGTAAGAATATGATTAAACTTTTAACCTTTACTGTCTCATAGACGTAGGTTAAAAACGGCCTCCCTTTCACCCCTTACAGCCGTCCCTATCCTCCAAAATGTATTTAAGAATTTTGAAATGTGTTCAAAACTGACTCCAATTTGGGGAGTGGCCATACACCGAGAAAGATGGCAGCAAACTAAGGTCACAAAGTTAATAAACAATTTTAATGCTGGCGCAGAGGCAATAGTGTATGTTCCAATCCTGAATGTCTTATGGCAAATAGCTACGTAAATTCTTTTTTCGATTCTCTGTAGGTCAGGGATGAGAAATTGTAATAAAATGATTCAACTTTTAACCTTTACTGTCTCATAGACGTAGGTTAAAAACGGCCTCCCTTTCACCCCTTACAGCCGTCCCTGTCCTCCAAAATGTATTTAAGAATTTTGAAATGTGTTCAAAACTGACTCCAATTTGGGGAGTGGCCGTACACCGAGAAAGAGAAATTGTAAGAATATGATTAAACTTTTAACCTTTACTGTCTCATAGACGTAGGTTAAAAACGGCCTCCCTTTCACCCCTTACAGCCGTCCCTATCCTCCAAAATGTATTTAAGAATTTTGAAATGTGTTCAAAACTGACTCCAATTTGGGGAGTGGCCGTACACCGAGAAAGATGGCAGCAAACTAAGGTCACAAAGTTAATAAACAATTTTAATGCTGGAGCAGAGGCAATAGTGTATGGTCCAATCCTGAATGTCTTACGGCAAATAGCTACGTAAATTCTTTTTTCGATTCTCTGTAGGTCAGGGATGAGAAATTGTAAGAAAATGATTCAACTTTTAACCTTTACTGTCTCATAGACGTAGGTTAAAAACGGCCTCCCTTTCACCCCTTACAGCCGTCCCTGTCCTCCAAAATGTATTTAAGAATTTTGAAATGTGTTCAAAACTGACTCCAATTTGGGGAGTGGCCGTACACCGAGAAAGATGGCAGCAAACTAAGGTCACAAAGTTATTAAACAATTTTAATGCTGGAGCAGAGGCAATAGTGTATGGTCCAATCCTGAATGTCTTACGGCAAATAGCTACGTAAATTCTTTTTTCGATTCTCTGTAGGTCAGGGATGAGAAATTGTAAGAAAATGATTCAACTTTTAACCTTTACTGTCTCATAGACGTAGGTTAAAAACGGCCTCCCTTTCACCCCTTACAGCCGTCCCTGTCCTCCAAAATGTATTTAAGAATTTTGAAATGTGTTCAAAACTGACTCCAATTTGGGGAGTGGCCGTACACCGAGAAAGAGAAATTGTAAGAATATGATTAAACTTTTAACCTTTGCTGTCTCATAGACGTAGGTTAAAAACGGCCTCCCTTTCACCCCTTACAGCCGTCCCTATCCTCCAAAATGTATTTAAGAATTTTGAAATGTGTTCAAAACTGACTCCAATTTGGGGAGTGGCCGTACACCGAGAAAGATGGCAGCAAACTAAGGTCACAAAGTAATTAAACAATTTTAATGCTGGAGCAGAGGCAATAGTGTATGGTCCAATCCTGAATGTCTTACGGCAAATAGCTACGTAAATTCTTTTTTCGATTCTCTGTAGGTCAGGGATGAGAAATTGTAAGAAAATGATTCAACTTTTAACCTTTACTGTCTCATAGACGTAGGTTAAAAACGGCCTCCCTTTCACCCCTTACAGCCGTCCCTGTCCTCCAAAATGTATTTAAGAATTTTGAAATGTGTTCAAAACTGACTCCAATTTGGGGAGTGGCAGTACACCGAGAAAGAGAAATTGTAAGAAAATTATTCAACTTTTAACCTTTACTGTCTCATAGACGTAGGTTAAAAACGGCCTCCCTTTCACCCCTTACAGCCGTCCCTGTCCTCCAAAATGTATTTAAGAATTTTGAAATGTGTTCAAAACTGACTCCAATTTGGGGAGTGGCCGTACACCGAGAAAGAGAAATTGTAAGAAAATGATCCAACATTTAACCTTTACTGTCTCATAGACGTAGGTTAAAAACGGCCTCCCTTTCACCCCTTACAGCCGTCCCTGTCCTCCAAAATGTATTTAAGAATTTTGAAATGTGTTCAAAACTGACTCCAATTTGGGGAGTGGCAGTACACCGAGAAAGAGAAATTGTAAGAAAATGATTCAACTCTTAACCTTTACTGTCTCATAGACGTAGGTTAAAAACGGCCTCCCTTTCACCCCTTACAGCCGTCCCTGTCCTCCAAAATGTATTTAAGAATTTTGAAATGTGTTCAAAACTGACTCCAATTTGGGGAGTGGCAGTACACCGAGAAAGAGAAATTGTAAGAAAATGATTCAACTTTTAACCTTTACTGTCTCATAGACGTAGGTTAAAAACGGCCTCCCTTTCACCCCTTACAGCCGTCCCTGTCCTCCAAAATGTATTTAAGAATTTTGAAATGTGTTCAAAACTGACTCCAATTTGGGGAGTGGCCATACACCGAGAAAGATGGCAGCAAACTAAGGTCACAAAGTTAATAAACAATTTTAATGCTGGAGCAGAAGCAATAGTGTATGGTCCAATCCTGAATGTCTTATGGCAAATAGCTACGTAAATTCTTTTTTCGATTCTCTGTAGGTCAGGGATGAGAAATTGTAATAAAATGATTCAACTTTTAACCTTTACTGTCTCATAGACGTAGGTTAAAAACGGCCTCCCTTTCACCCCTTACAGCCGTCCCTGTCCTCCAAAATGTATTTAAGAATTTTGAAATGTGTTCAAAACTGACTCCAATTTGGGGAGTGGCCGTACACCGAGAAAGATGGCAGCAAACTAAGGTCACAAAGTTATTAAACAATTTTAATGCTGGAGCAGAGGCAATGGTGTATGGTCCAATCCTGAATGTCTTACGGCAAATAGCTACGTAAATTCTTTTTTCGATTCTCTGTAGGTCAGGGATGAGAAATTGTAAGAAAATGATTCAACTTTTAACCTTTACTGTCTCATAGACGTAGGTTAAAAACGGCCTCCCTTTCACCCCTTACAGCCGTCCCTGTCCTCCAAAATGTATTTAAGAATTTTGAAATGTGTTCAAAACTGACTCCAATTTGGGGAGTGGCCGTACACCGAGAAAGAGAAATTGTAAGAATATGATTAAACTTTTAACCTTTACTGTCTCATAGACGTAGGTTAAAAACGGCCTCCCTTTCACCCCTTACAGCCGTCCCTATCCTCCAAAATGTATTTAAGAATTTTGAAATGTGTTCAAAACTGACTCCAATTTGGGGAGTGGCCGTACACCGAGAAAGATGGCAGCAAACTAAGGTCACAAAGTTAATAAACAATTTTAATGCTGGAGCAGAGGCAATAGTGTATGGTCCAATCCTGAATGTCTTACGGCAAATAGCTACGTAAATTCTTTTTTCGATTCTCTGTAGGTCAGGGATGAGAAATTGTAAGAAAATGATTCAACTTTTAACCTTTACTGTCTCATAGACGTAGGTTAAAAACGGCCTCCCTTTCACCCCTTACAGCCGTCCCTGTCCTCCAAAATGTATTTAAGAATTTTGAAATGTGTTCAAAACTGACTCCAATTTGGGGAGTGGCCGTACACCGAGAAAGATGGCAGCAAACTAAGGTCAAAAAGTTATTAAACAATTTTTATGCTGGAGCAGAGGCAATAGTGTATGGTCCAATCCTGAATGTCTTACGGCAAATAGCTACGTAAATTCTTTTTTCGATTCTCTGTAGGTCAGGGATGAGAAATTGTAAGAAAATGATTCAACTTTTAACCTTTACTGTCTCATAGACGTAGGTTAAAAACGGCCTCCCTTTCACCCCTTACAGCTGTCCCTGTCCTCCAAAATGTATTTAAGAATTTTGAAATGTGTTCAAAACTGACTCCAATTTGGGGAGTGGCCGTACACCGAGAAAGAGAAATTGTAAGAATATGATTAAACTTTTAACCTTTACTGTCTCATAGACGTAGGTTAAAAATGGCCTCCCTTTCACCCCTTACAGCCGTCCCTATCCTCCAAAATGTATTTAAGAATTTTGAAATGTGTTCAAAACTGACTCCAATTTGGGGAGTGGCCGTACACCGAGAAAGATGGCAGCAAACTAAGGTCACAAAGTTAATAAACAATTTTAATGCTGGAGCAGAGGCAATAGTGTATGGTCCAAGCCTGAATGTCTTACGGCAAATAGCTACGTAAATTCTTTTTTCGATTCTCTGTAGGTCAGGGATGAGAAATTGTAAGAAAATGATTCAACTTTTAACCTTTACTGTCTCATAGACGTAGGTTAAAAACGGCCTCCCTTTCACCCCTTACAGCCGTCCCTGTCCTCCAAAATGTATTTAAGAATTTTGAAATGTGTTCAAAACTGACTCCAATTTGGGGAGTGGCCGTACACCGAGAAAGATGGCAGCAAACTAAGGTCACAAAGTTAATAAACAATTTTAATGCTGGCGCAGAGGCAATAGTGTATGGTCCAATCCTGAATGTCTTATGGCAAATAGCTACGTAAATTCTTTTTTCGATTCTCTGTAGGTCAGTGATGAGAAATTGTCATAAAATGATTCAACTTTTAACCTTTACTGTCTCATAGACGTAGGTTAAAAACGGCCTCCCTTTCACCCCTTACAGCCGTCCCTGTCCTCCAAAATGTATTTAAGAATTTTGAAATGTGTTCAAAACTGACTCCAATTTGGGGAGTGGCCGTACACCGAGAAAGAGAAATTGTAAGAATATGATTAAACTTTTAACCTTTACTGTCTCATAGACGTAGGTTAAAAACGGCCTCCCTTTCACCCCTTACAGCCGTCCCTATCCTCCAAAATGTATTGAAGAATTTTGAAATGTGTTCAAAACTGACTCCAATTTGGGGAGTGGCCATACACCGAGAAAGATGGCAGCAAACTAAGGTCACAAAGTTAATAAACAATTTTAATGCTGGCGCAGAGGCAATAGTGTATGTTCCAATCCTGAATGTCTTATGGCAAATAGCTACGTAAATTCTTTTTTCGATTCTCTGTAGGTCAGGGATGAGAAATTGTAATAAAATGATTCAACTTTTAACCTTTACTGTCTCATAGACGTAGGTTAAAAACGGCCTCCCTTTCACCCCTTACAGCCGTCCCTGTCCTCCAAAATGTATTTAAGAATTTTGAAATGTGTTCAAAACTGACTCCAATTTGGGGAGTGGCCGTACACCGAGAAAGAGAAATTGTAAGAATATGATTAAACTTTTAACCTTTACTGTCTCATAGACGTAGGTTAAAAACGGCCTCCCTTTCACCCCTTACAGCCGTCCCTATCCTCCAAAATGTATTTAAGAATTTTGAAATGTGTTCAAAACTGACTCCAATTTGGGGAGTGGCCGTACACCGAGAAAGATGGCAGCAAACTAAGGTCACAAAGTTAATAAACAATTTTAATGCTGGAGCAGAGGCAATAGTGTATAGTCCAATCCTGAATGTCTTACGGCAAATAGCTACGTAAATTCTTTTTTCGATTCTCTGTAGGTCAGGGATGAGAAATTGTAAGAAAATGATTCAACTTTTAACCTTTACTGTCTCATAGACGTAGGTTAAAAACGGCCTCCCTTTCACCCCTTACAGCCGTCCCTGTCCTCCAAAATGTATTTAAGAATTTTGAAATGTGTTCAAAACTGACTCCAATTTGGGGAGTGGCCGTACACCGAGAAAGATGGCAGCAAACTAAGGTCACAAAGTTAATAAACAATTTTAATGCTGGCGCAGAGGCAATAGTGTATGGTCCAATCCTGAATGTCTTATGGCAAATAGCTACGTAAATTCTTTTTTTGATTCTCTGTAGGTCAGGGATGAGAAATTGTCATAAAATGATTCAACTTTTAACCTTTACTGTCTCATAGACGTAGGTTAAAAACGGCCTCCCTTTCACCCCTTACAGCCGTCCCTGTCCTCCAAAATGTATTTAAGAATTTTGAAATGTGTTCAAAACTGACTCCAATTTGGGGAGTGGCCGTACACCGAGAAAGAGAAATTGTAAGAATATGATTAAACTTTTAACCTTTACTGTCTCATAGACGTAGGTTAAAAACGGCCTCCCTTTCACCCCTTACAGCCGTCCCTATCCTCCAAAATGTATTTAAGAATTTTGAAATGTGTTCAAAACTGACTCCAATTTGGGGAGTGGCCATACACCGAGAAAGATGGCAGCAAACTAAGGTCACAAAGTTAATAAACAATTTTAATGCTGGCGCAGAGGCAATAGTGTATGTTCCAATCCTGAATGTCTTATGGCAAATAGCTACGTAAATTCTTTTTTCGATTCTCTGTAGGTCAGGGATGAGAAATTGTAATAAAATGATTCAACTTTTAACCTTTACTGTCTCATAGACGTAGGTTAAAAACGGCCTCCCTTTCACCCCTTACAGCCGTCCCTGTCCTCCAAAATGTATTTAAGAATTTTGAAATGTGTTCAAAACTGACTCCAATTTGGGGAGTGGCCGTACACCGAGAAAGAGAAATTGTAAGAATATGATTAAACTTTTAACCTTTACTGTCTCATAGACGTAGGTTAAAAACGGCCTCCCTTTCACCCCTTACAGCCGTCCCTATCCTCCAAAATGTATTTAAGAATTTTGAAATGTGTTCAAAACTGACTCCAATTTGGGGAGTGGCCGTACACCGAGAAAGATGGCAGCAAACTAAGGTCACAAAGTTAATAAACAATTTTAATGCTGGAGCAGAGGCAATAGTGTATGGTCCAATCCTGAATGTCTTACGGCAAATAGCTACGTAAATTCTTTTTTCGATTCTCTGTAGGTCAGGGATGAGAAATTGTAAGAAAATGATTCAACTTTTAACCTTTACTGTCTCATAGACGTAGGTTAAAAACAGCCTCCCTTTCACCCCTTACAGCCGTCCCTGTCCTCCAAAATGTATTTAAGAATTTTGAAATGTGTTCAAAACTGACTCCAATTTGGGGAGTGGCCGTACACCGAGAAAGATGGCAGCAAACTAAGGTCACAAAGTTATTAAACAATTTTACTTCTGGAGCAGAGGCAATAGTGTATGGTCCAATCCTGAATGTCTTACGGCAAATAGCTACGTAAATTCTTTTTTCGATTCTCTGTAGGTCAGGGATGAGAAATTGTAAGAAAATGATTCAACTTTTAACCTTTACTGTCTCATAGACGTAGGTTAAAAACGGCCTCCCTTTCACCCCTTACAGCCGTCCCTGTCCTCCAAAATGTATTTAAGAATTTTGAAATGTGTTCAAAACTGACTCCAATTTGGGGAGTGGCCGTACACCGAGAAAGATGGCAGCAAACTAAGGTCACAAAGTTAATAAACAATTTTAATGCTGGCGCAGAGGCAATAGTGTATGGTCCAATCCTGAATGTCTTATGGCAAATAGCTACGTAAATTCTTTTTTTGATTCTCTGTAGGTCAGGGATGAGAAATTGTCATAAAATGATTCAACTTTTAACCTTTACTGTCTCATAGACGTAGGTTAAAAACGGCCTCCCTTTCACCCCTTACAGCCGTCCCTGTCCTCCAAAATGTATTTAAGAATTTTGAAATGTGTTCAAAACTGACTCCAATTTGGGGAGTGGCCGTACACCGAGAAAGAGAAATTGTAAGAATATGATTAAACTTTTAACCTTTACTGTCTCATAGACGTAGGTTAAAAACGGCCTCCCTTTCACCCCTTACAGCCGTCCCTATCCTCCAAAATGTATTTAAGAATTTTGAAATGTGTTCAAAACTGACTCCCATTTGGGGAGTGGCCATACACCGAGAAAGATGGCAGCAAACTAAGGTCACAAAGTTAATAAACAATTTTAATGCTGGCGCAGAGGCAATAGTGTATGTTCCAATCCTGAATGTCTTATGGCAAATAGCTACGTAAATTCTTTTTTCGATTCTCTGTAGGTCAGGGATGAGAAATTGTAATAAAATGATTCAACTTTTAACCTTTACTGTCTCATAGACGTAGGTTAAAAACGGCCTCCCTTTCACCCCTTACAGCCGTCCCTGTCCTCCAAAATGTATTTAAGAATTTTGAAATGTGTTCAAAACTGACTCCAATTTGGGGAGTGGCCGTACACCGAGAAAGAGAAATTGTAAGAATATGATTAAACTTTTAACCTTTACTGTCTCATAGACGTAGGTTAAAAACGGCCTCCCTTTCACCCCTTACAGCCGTCCCTATCCTCCAAAATGTATTTAAGAATTTTGAAATGTGTTCAAAACTGACTCCAATTTGGGGAGTGGCCGTACACCGAGAAAGATGGCAGCAAACTAAGGTCACAAAGTTAATAAACAATTTTAATGCTGGAGCAGAGGCAATAGTGTATGGTCCAATCCTGAATGTCTTACGGCAAATAGCTACGTAAATTCTTTTTTCGATTCTCTGTAGGTCAGGGATGAGAAATTGTAAGAAAATGATTCAACTTTTAACCTTTACTGTCTCATAGACGTAGGTTAAAAACGGCCTCCCTTTCACCCCTTACAGCCGTCCCTGTCCTCCAAAATGTATTTAAGAATTTTGAAATGTGTTCAAAACTGACTCCAATTTGGGGAGTGGCCGTACACCGAGAAAGATGGCAGCAAACTAAGGTCACAAAGTTATTAAACAATTTTAATGCTGGAGCAGAGGCAATAGTGTATGGTCCAATCCTGAATGTCTTACGGCAAATAGCTACGTAAATTCTTTTTTCGATTCTCTTTAGGTCAGGGATGAGAAATTGTAAGAAAATGATTCAACTTTTAACCTTTACTGTCTCATAGACGTAGGTTAAAAACGGCCTCCCTTTCACCCCTTACAGCTGTCCCTGTCCTCCAAAATGTATTTAAGAATTTTGAAATGTGTTCAAAACTGACTCCAATTTGGGGAGTGGCCGTACACCGAGAAAGAGAAATTGTAAGAATATGATTAAACTTTTAACCTTTACTGTCTCATAGACGTAGGTTAAAAACGGCCTCCCTTTCACCCCTTACAGCCGTCCCTATCCTCCAAAATGTATTTAAGAATTTTGAAATGTGTTCAAAACTGACTCCAATTTGGGGAGTGGCCGTACACCGAGAAAGATGGCAGCAAACTAAGGTCACAAAGTTAATAAACAATTTTAATGCTGGAGCAGAGGCAATAGTGTATGGTCCAATCCTGAATGTCTTACGGCAAATAGCTACGTAAATTCTTTTTTCGATTCTCTGTAGGTCAGGGATGAGAAATTGTAAGAAAATGATTCAACTTTTAACCTTTACTGTCTCATAGACGTAGGTTAAAAACGGCCTCCCTTTCACCCCTTACAGCCGTCCCTGTCCTCCAAAATGTATTTAAGAATTTTGAAATGTGTTCAAAACTGACTCCAATTTGGGGAGTGGCCGTACACCGAGAAAGATGGCAGCAAACTAAGGTCACAAAGTTAATAAACAATTTTAATGCTGGCGCAGAGGCAATAGTGTATGGTCCAATCCTGAATGTCTTATGGCAAATAGCTACGTAAATTCTTTTTTCGATTCTCTGTAGGTCAGTGATGAGAAATTGTCATAAAATGATTCAACTTTTAACCTTTACTGTCTCATAGACGTAGGTTAAAAACGGCCTCCCTTTCACCCCTTACAGCCGTCCCTGTCCTCCAAAATGTATTTAAGAATTTTGAAATGTGTTCAAAACTGACTCCAATTTGGGGAGTGGCCGTACACCGAGAAAGAGAAATTGTAAGAATATGATTAAACTTTTAACCTTTACTGTCTCATAGACGTAGGTTAAAAACGGCCTCCCTTTCACCCCTTACAGCCGTCCCTATCCTCCAAAATGTATTGAAGAATTTTGAAATGTGTTCAAAACTGACTCCAATTTGGGGAGTGGCCATACACCGAGAAAGATGGCAGCAAACTAAGGTCACAAAGTTAATAAACAATTTTAATGCTGGCGCAGAGGCAATAGTGTATGTTCCAATCCTGAATGTCTTATGGCAAATAGCTACGTAAATTCTTTTTTCGATTCTCTGTAGGTCAGGGATGAGAAATTGTAATAAAATGATTCAACTTTTAACCTTTACTGTCTCATAGACGTAGGTTAAAAACGGCCTCCCTTTCACCCCTTACAGCCGTCCCTGTCCTCCAAAATGTATTTAAGAATTTTGAAATGTGTTCAAAACTGACTCCAATTTGGGGAGTGGCCGTACACCGAGAAAGAGAAATTGTAAGAATATGATTAAACTTTTAACCTTTACTGTCTCATAGACGTAGGTTAAAAACGGCCTCCCTTTCACCCCTTACAGCCGTCCCTATCCTCCAAAATGTATTTAAGAATTTTGAAATGTGTTCAAAACTGACTCCAATTTGGGGAGTGGCCGTACACCGAGAAAGATGGCAGCAAACTAAGGTCACAAAGTTAATAAACAATTTTAATGCTGGAGCAGAGGCAATAGTGTATAGTCCAATCCTGAATGTCTTACGGCAAATAGCTACGTAAATTCTTTTTTCGATTCTCTGTAGGTCAGGGATGAGAAATTGTAAGAAAATGATTCAACTTTTAACCTTTACTGTCTCATAGACGTAGGTTAAAAACGGCCTCCCTTTCACCCCTTACAGCCGTCCCTGTCCTCCAAAATGTATTTAAGAATTTTGAAATGTGTTCAAAACTGACTCCAATTTGGGGAGTGGCCGTACACCGAGAAAGATGGCAGCAAACTAAGGTCACAAAGTTAATAAACAATTTTAATGCTGGCGCAGAGGCAATAGTGTATGGTCCAATCCTGAATGTCTTATGGCAAATAGCTACGTAAATTCTTTTTTTGATTCTCTGTAGGTCAGGGATGAGAAATTGTCATAAAATGATTCAACTTTTAACCTTTACTGTCTCATAGACGTAGGTTAAAAACGGCCTCCCTTTCACCCCTTACAGCCGTCCCTGTCCTCCAAAATGTATTTAAGAATTTTGAAATGTGTTCAAAACTGACTCCAATTTGGGGAGTGGCCGTACACCGAGAAAGAGAAATTGTAAGAATATGATTAAACTTTTAACCTTTACTGTCTCATAGACGTAGGTTAAAAACGGCCTCCCTTTCACCCCTTACAGCCGTCCCTATCCTCCAAAATGTATTTAAGAATTTTGAAATGTGTTCAAAACTGACTCCAATTTGGGGAGTGGCCATACACCGAGAAAGATGGCAGCAAACTAAGGTCACAAAGTTAATAAACAATTTTAATGCTGGCGCAGAGGCAATAGTGTATGTTCCAATCCTGAATGTCTTATGGCAAATAGCTACGTAAATTCTTTTTTCGATTCTCTGTAGGTCAGGGATGAGAAATTGTAATAAAATGATTCAACTTTTAACCTTTACTGTCTCATAGACGTAGGTTAAAAACGGCCTCCCTTTCACCCCTTACAGCCGTCCCTGTCCTCCAAAATGTATTTAAGAATTTTGAAATGTGTTCAAAACTGACTCCAATTTGGGGAGTGGCCGTACACCGAGAAAGAGAAATTGTAAGAATATGATTAAACTTTTAACCTTTACTGTCTCATAGACGTAGGTTAAAAACGGCCTCCCTTTCACCCCTTACAGCCGTCCCTATCCTCCAAAATGTATTTAAGAATTTTGAAATGTGTTCAAAACTGACTCCAATTTGGGGAGTGGCCGTACACCGAGAAAGATGGCAGCAAACTAAGGTCACAAAGTTAATAAACAATTTTAATGCTGGAGCAGAGGCAATAGTGTATGGTCCAATCCTGAATGTCTTACGGCAAATAGCTACGTAAATTCTTTTTTCGATTCTCTGTAGGTCAGGGATGAGAAATTGTAAGAAAATGATTCAACTTTTAACCTTTACTGTCTCATAGACGTAGGTTAAAAACAGCCTCCCTTTCACCCCTTACAGCCGTCCCTGTCCTCCAAAATGTATTTAAGAATTTTGAAATGTGTTCAAAACTGACTCCAATTTGGGGAGTGGCCGTACACCGAGAAAGATGGCAGCAAACTAAGGTCACAAAGTTATTAAACAATTTTACTTCTGGAGCAGAGGCAATAGTGTATGGTCCAATCCTGAATGTCTTACGGCAAATAGCTACGTAAATTCTTTTTTCGATTCTCTGTAGGTCAGGGATGAGAAATTGTAAGAAAATGATTCAACTTTTAACCTTTACTGTCTCATAGACGTAGGTTAAAAACGGCCTCCCTTTCACCCCTTACAGCCGTCCCTGTCCTCCAAAATGTATTTAAGAATTTTGAAATGTGTTCAAAACTGACTCCAATTTGGGGAGTGGCCGTACACCGAGAAAGATGGCAGCAAACTAAGGTCACAAAGTTAATAAACAATTTTAATGCTGGCGCAGAGGCAATAGTGTATGGTCCAATCCTGAATGTCTTATGGCAAATAGCTACGTAAATTCTTTTTTTGATTCTCTGTAGGTCAGGGATGAGAAATTGTCATAAAATGATTCAACTTTTAACCTTTACTGTCTCATAGACGTAGGTTAAAAACGGCCTCCCTTTCACCCCTTACAGCCGTCCCTATCCTCCAAAATGTATTTAAGAATTTTGAAATGTGTTCAAAACTGACTCCCATTTGGGGAGTGGCCATACACCGAGAAAGATGGCAGCAAACTAAGGTCACAAAGTTAATAAACAATTTTAATGCTGGCGCAGAGGCAATAGTGTATGTTCCAATCCTGAATGTCTTATGGCAAATAGCTACGTAAATTCTTTTTTCGATTCTCTGTAGGTCAGGGATGAGAAATTGTAATAAAATGATTCAACTTTTAACCTTTACTGTCTCATAGACGTAGGTTAAAAACGGCCTCCCTTTCACCCCTTACAGCCGTCCCTGTCCTCCAAAATGTATTTAAGAATTTTGAAATGTGTTCAAAACTGACTCCAATTTGGGGAGTGGCCGTACACCGAGAAAGAGAAATTGTAAGAATATGATTAAACTTTTAACCTTTACTGTCTCATAGACGTAGGTTAAAAACGGCCTCCCTTTCACCCCTTACAGCCGTCCCTATCCTCCAAAATGTATTTAAGAATTTTGAAATGTGTTCAAAACTGACTCCAATTTGGGGAGTGGCCGTACACCGAGAAAGATGGCAGCAAACTAAGGTCACAAAGTTAATAAACAATTTTAATGCTGGAGCAGAGGCAATAGTGTATGGTCCAATCCTGAATGTCTTACGGCAAATAGCTACGTAAATTCTTTTTTCGATTCTCTGTAGGTCAGGGATGAGAAATTGTAAGAAAATGATTCAACTTTTAACCTTTACTGTCTCATAGACGTAGGTTAAAAACGGCCTCCCTTTCACCCCTTACAGCCGTCCCTGTCCTCCAAAATGTATTTAAGAATTTTGAAATGTGTTCAAAACTGACTCCAATTTGGGGAGTGGCCGTACACCGAGAAAGATGGCAGCAAACTAAGGTCACAAAGTTATTAAACAATTTTAATGCTGGAGCAGAGGCAATAGTGTATGGTCCAATCCTGAATGTCTTACGGCAAATAGCTACGTAAATTCTTTTTTCGATTCTCTTTAGGTCAGGGATGAGAAATTGTAAGAAAATGATTCAACTTTTAACCTTTACTGTCTCATAGACGTAGGTTAAAAACGGCCTCCCTTTCACCCCTTACAGCCGTCCCTGTCCTCCAAAATGTATTTAAGAATTTTGAAATGTGTTCAAAACTGACTCCAATTTGGGGAGTGGCCGTACACCGAGAAAGAGAAATTGTAAGAATATGATTAAACTTTTAACCTTTGCTGTCTCATAGACGTAGGTTAAAAACGGCCTCCCTTTCACCCCTTACAGCCGTCCCTATCCTCCAAAATGTATTTAAGAATTTTGAAATGTGTTCAAAACTGACTCCAATTTGGGGAGTGGCCGTACACCGAGAAAGATGGCAGCAAACTAAGGTCACAAAGTAATTAAACAATTTTAATGCTGGAGCAGAGGCAATAGTGTATGGTCCAATCCTGAATGTCTTACGGCAAATAGCTACGTAAATTCTTTTTTCGATTCTCTGTAGGTCAGGGATGAGAAATTGTAAGAAAATGATTCAACTTTTAACCTTTACTGTCTCATAGACGTAGGTTAAAAACGGCCTCCCTTTCACCCCTTACAGCCGTCCCTGTCCTCCAAAATGTATTTAAGAATTTTGAAATGTGTTCAAAACTGACTCCAATTTGGGGAGTGGCAGTACACCGAGAAAGAGAAATTGTAAGAAAATTATTCAACTTTTAACCTTTACTGTCTCATAGACGTAGGTTAAAAACGGCCTCCCTTTCACCCCTTACAGCCGTCCCTGTCCTCCAAAATGTATTTAAGAATTTTGAAATGTGTTCAAAACTGACTCCAATTTGGGGAGTGGCCGTACACCGAGAAAGAGAAATTGTAAGAAAATGATTCAACATTTAACCTTTACTGTCTCATAGACGTAGGTTAAAAACGGCCTCCCTTTCACCCCTTACAGCCGTCCCTGTCCTCCAAAATGTATTTAAGAATTTTGAAATGTGTTCAAAACTGACTCCAATTTGGGGAGTGGCAGTACACCGAGAAAGAGAAATTGTAAGAAAATGATTCAACTCTTAACCTTTACTGTCTCATAGACGTAGGTTAAAAACGGCCTCCCTTTCACCCCTTACAGCCGTCCCTGTCCTCCAAAATGTATTTAAGAATTTTGAAATGTGTTCAAAACTGACTCCAATTTGGGGAGTGGCAGTACACCGAGAAAGAGAAATTGTAAGAAAATGATTCAACTTTTAACCTTTACTGTCTCATAGACGTAGGTTAAAAACGGCCTCCCTTTCACCCCTTACAGCCGTCCCTGTCCTCCAAAATGTATTTAAGAATTTTGAAATGTGTTCAAAACTGACTCCAATTTGGGGAGTGGCCATACACCGAGAAAGATGGCAGCAAACTAAGGTCACAAAGTTAATAAACAATTTTAATGCTGGAGCAGAAGCAATAGTGTATGGTCCAATCCTGAATGTCTTATGGCAAATAGCTACGTAAATTCTTTTTTCGATTCTCTGTAGGTCAGGGATGAGAAATTGTAATAAAATGATTCAACTTTTAACCTTTACTGTCTCATAGACGTAGGTTAAAAACGGCCTCCCTTTCACCCCTTACAGCCGTCCCTGTCCTCCAAAATGTATTTAAGAATTTTGAAATGTGTTCAAAACTGACTCCAATTTGGGGAGTGGCCGTACACCGAGAAAGATGGCAGCAAACTAAGGTCACAAAGTTATTAAACAATTTTAATGCTGGAGCAGAGGCAATGGTGTATGGTCCAATCCTGAATGTCTTACGGCAAATAGCTACGTAAATTCTTTTTTCGATTCTCTGTAGGTCAGGGATGAGAAATTGTAAGAAAATGATTCAACTTTTAACCTTTACTGTCTCATAGACGTAGGTTAAAAACGGCCTCCCTTTCACCCCTTACAGCCGTCCCTGTCCTCCAAAATGTATTTAAGAATTTTGAAATGTGTTCAAAACTGACTCCAATTTGGGGAGTGGCCGTACACCGAGAAAGAGAAATTGTAAGAATATGATTAAACTTTTAACCTTTACTGTCTCATAGACGTAGGTTAAAAACGGCCTCCCTTTCACCCCTTACAGCCGTCCCTATCCTCCAAAATGTATTTAAGAATTTTGAAATGTGTTCAAAACTGACTCCAATTTGGGGAGTGGCCGTACACCGAGAAAGATGGCAGCAAACTAAGGTCACAAAGTTAATAAACAATTTTAATGCTGGAGCAGAGGCAATAGTGTATGGTCCAATCCTGAATGTCTTACGGCAAATAGCTACGTAAATTCTTTTTTCGATTCTCTGTAGGTCAGGGATGAGAAATTGTAAGAAAATGATTCAACTTTTAACCTTTACTGTCTCATAGACGTAGGTTAAAAACTGCCTCCCTTTCACCCCTTACAGCCGTCCCTGTCCTCCAAAATGTATTTAAGAATTTTGAAATGTGTTCAAAACTGACTCCAATTTGGGGAGTGGCAGTACACCGAGAAAGAGAAATTGTAAGAATATGATTAAACTTTTAACCTTTACTGTCTCATAGACGTAGGTTAAAAACGGCCTCCCTTTCACCCCTTACAGCCGTCCCTATCCTCCAAAATGTATTTAAGAATTTTGAAATGTGTTCAAAACTGACTCCAATTTGGGGAGTGGCCGTACACCGAGAAAGATGGCAGCAAACTAAGGTCACAAAGTTAATAAACAATTTTAATGCTGGAGCAGAGGCAATAGTGTATGGTCCAATCCTGAATGTCTTACGGCAAATAGCTACGTAAATTCTTTTTTCGATTCTCTGTAGGTCAGGGATGAGAAATTGTAAGAAAATGATTCAACTTTTAACCTTTACTGTCTCATAGACGTAGGTTAAAAACGGCCTCCCTTTCACCCCTTACAGCCGTCCCTGTCCTCCAAAATGTATTTAAGAATTTTGAAATGTGTTCAAAACTGACTCCAATTTGGGGAGTGGCCGTACACCGAGAAAGATGGCAGCAAACTAAGGTCACAAAGTTAATAAACAATTTTAATGCTGGCGCAGAGGCAATAGTGTATGGTCCAATCCTGAATGTCTTATGGCAAATAGCTACGTAAATTCTTTTTTCGATTCTCTGTAGGTCAGTGATGAGAAATTGTCATAAAATGATTCAACTTTTAACCTTTACTGTCTCATAGACGTAGGTTAAAAACGGCCTCCCTTTCACCCCTTACAGCCGTCCCTGTCCTCCAAAATGTATTTAAGAATTTTGAAATGTGTTCAAAACTGACTCCAATTTGGGGAGTGGCCGTACACCGAGAAAGAGAAATTGTAAGAATATGATTAAACTTTTAACCTTTACTGTCTCATAGACGTAGGTTAAAAACGGCCTCCCTTTCACCCCTTACAGCCGTCCCTATCCTCCAAAATGTATTGAAGAATTTTGAAATGTGTTCAAAACTGACTCCAATTTGGGGAGTGGCCATACACCGAGAAAGATGGCAGCAAACTAAGGTCACAAAGTTAATAAACAATTTTAATGCTGGCGCAGAGGCAATAGTGTATGTTCCAATCCTGAATATCTTATGGCAAATAGCTACGTAAATTCTTTTTTCGATTCTCTGTAGGTCAGGGATGAGAAATTGTAATAAAATGATTCAACTTTTAACCTTTACTGTCTCATAGACGTAGGTTAAAAACGGCCTCCCTTTCACCCCTTACAGCCGTCCCTGTCCTCCAAAATGTATTTAAGAATTTTGAAATGTGTTCAAAACTGACTCCAATTTGGGGAGTGGCCGTACACCGAGAAAGAGAAATTGTAAGAATATGATTAAACTTTTAACCTTTACTGTCTCATAGACGTAGGTTAAAAACGGCCTCCCTTTCACCCCTTACAGCCGTCCCTATCCTCCAAAATGTATTTAAGAATTTTGAAATGTGTTCAAAACTGACTCCAATTTGGGGAGTGGCCGTACACCGAGAAAGATGGCAGCAAACTAAGGTCACAAAGTTAATAAACAATTTTAATGCTGGAGCAGAGGCAATAGTGTATAGTCCAATCCTGAATGTCTTACGGCAAATAGCTACGTAAATTCTTTTTTCGATTCTCTCTAGGTCAGGGATGAGAAATTGTAAGAAAATGATTCAACTTTTAACCTTTACTGTCTCATAGACGTAGGTTAAAAACGGCCTCCCTTTCACCCCTTACAGCCGTCCCTGTCCTCCAAAATGTATTTAAGAATTTTGAAATGTGTTCAAAACTGACTCCAATTTGGGGAGTGGCCGTACACCGAGAAAGATGGCAGCAAACTAAGGTCACAAAGTTATTAAACAATTTTAATGCTGGAGCAGAGGCAATAGTGTATGGTCCAATCCTGAATGTCTTACGGCAAATAGCTACGTAAATTCTTTTTTCGATTCTCTGTAGGTCAGGGATGAGAAATTGTAAGAAAATGATTCAACTTTTAACCTTTACTGTCTCAAAGACGTAGGTTAAAAACGGCCTCCCTTTCACCCCTTACAGCCGTCCCTGTCCTCCAAAATGTATTTAAGAATTTTGAAATGTGTTCAAAACTGACTCCAATTTGCGGAGTGGCCGTACACCGAGAAAGAGAAATTGTAAGAATATGATTAAACTTTTAACCTTTACTGTCTCATAGACGTAGGTTAAAAACGGCCTCCCTTTCACCCCTTATAGCCGTCCCTATCCTCCAAAATGTATTTAAGAATTTTGAAATGTGTTCAAAACTGACTCCAATTTGGGGAGTGGCCGTACACCGAGAAAGATGGCAGCAAACTAAGGTCACAAAGTTAATAAACAATTTTAATGCTGGAGCAGAGGCAATAGTGTATGGTCCAATCCTGAATGTCTTACGGCAAATAGCTACGTAAATTCTTTTTTCGATTCTCTGTAGGTCAGGGATGAGAAATTGTAAGAAAATGATTCAACTTTTAACCTTTACTGTCTCATAGACGTAGGTTAAAAACGGCCTCCCTTTCACCCCTTACAGCCGTCCCTGTCCTCCAAAATGTATTTAAGAATTTTGAAATGTGTTCAAAACTGACTCCAATTTGGGGAGTGGCCGTACACCGAGAAAGATGGCAGCAAACTAAGGTCACAAAGTTATTAAACAATTTTAATGCTGGAGCAGAGGCAATAGTGTATGGTCCAATCCTGAATGTCTTACGGCAAATAGCTACGTAAATTCTTTTTTCGATTCTCTGTAGGTCAGGGATGAGAAATTGTAAGAAAATGATTCAACTTTTAACCTTTACTGTCTCATAGACGTAGGTTAAAAACGGCCTCCCTTTCACCCCTTACAGCCGTCCCTGTCCTCCAAAATGTATTTAAGAATTTTGAAATGTGTTCAAAACTGACTCCAATTTGGGGAGTGGCCGTACACCGAGAAAGAGAAATTGTAAGAATATGATTAAACTTTTAACCTTTACTGTCTCATAGACGTAGGTTAAAAACGGCCTCCCTTTCACCCCTTACAGCCGTCCCTATCCTCCAAAATGTATTTAAGAATTTTGAAATGTGTTCAAAACTGACTCCAATTTGGGGAGTGGCCGTACACCGAGAAAGATGGCAGCAAACTAAGGTCACAAAGTTAATAAACAATTTTAATGCTGGAGCAGAGGCAATAGTGTATGGTCCAATCCTGAATGTCTTACGGCAAATAGCTACGTAAATTCTTTTTTCGATTCTCTGTAGGTCAGGGATGAGAAATTGTAAGAATATGATTAAACTTTTAACCTTTACTGTCTCATAGACGTAGGTTAAAAACGGCCTCCCTTTCACCCCTTACAGCCGTCCCTATCCTCCAAAATGTATTTAAGAATTTTGAAATGTGTTCAAAACTGACTCCAATTTGGGGAGTGGCCGTACACCGAGAAAGATGGCAGCAAACTAAGGTCACAAAGTTAATAAACAATTTTAATGCTGGAGCAGAGGCAATAGTGTATGGTCCAATCCTGAATGTCTTACGGCAAATAGCTACGTAAATTCTGTTTTCGATTCTCTGTAGGTCAGGGATGAGAAATTGTAAGAAAATGATTCAACTTTTAACCTTTACTGTCTCATAGACGTAGGTTAAAAACGGCCTCCCTTTCACCCCTTACAGCCGTCCCTGTCCTCCAAAATGTATTTAAGAAGTTTGAAATGTGTTCAAAACTGACTCCAATTTGGGGAGTGGCCGTACACCGAGAAAGATGGCAGCAAACTAAGGTCACAAAGTTATTAAACAATTTTAATGCTGGAGCAGAGGCAATAGTGTATGGTCCAATCCTGAATGTCTTACGGCAAATAGCTACGTAAATTCTTTTTTCGATTCTCTGTAGGTCAGGGATGGGAAATTGTAAGAAAATGATTCAACTTTTAACCTTTACTGTCTCATAGACGTAGGTTAAAAATGGCCTCCCTTTCACCCCTTACAGCCGTCCCTGTCCTCCAAAATGTATTTAAGAATTTTGAAATGTGTTCAAAACTGACTCCAATTTGGGGAGTGGCCGTACACCGAGAAAGAGAAATTGTAAGAATATGATTAAACTTTTAACCTTTACTGTCTCATAGACGTAGGTTAAAAACGGCCTCCCTTTCACCCCTTACAGCCGTCCCTATCCTCCAAAATGTATTTAAGAATTTTGAAATGTGTTCAAAACTGACTCCAATTTGGGGAGTGGCCGTACACCGAGAAAGATGGCAGCAAACTAAGGTCAAAAAAGTTAATAAACAATTTTAATGCTGGAGCAGAGGCAATAGTGTATGGTCCAATCCTGAATGTCTGACGGCAAATAGCTACGTAAATTCTTTTTTCGATTCTCTGTAGGTCAGGGATGAGAAATTGTAAGAAAATGATTCAACTTTTAACCTTTACTGTCTCATAGACGTAGGTTAAAAACGGCCTCCCTTTCACCCCTTACAGCTGTCCCTGTCCTCCAAAATGTATTTAAGAATTTTGAAATGTGTTCAAAACTGACTCCAATTTGGGGAGTGGCCGTACACCGAGAAAGAGAAATTGTAAGAATATGATTAAACTTTTAACCTTTACTGTCTCATAGACGTAGGTTAAAAACGGCCTCCCTTTCACCCCTTACAGCCGTCCCTATCCTCCAAAATGTATTTAAGAATTTTGAAATGTGTTCAAAACTGACTCCAATTTGGGGAGTGGCCGTACACCGAGAAAGATGGCAGCAAACCAAGGTCACAAAGTTAATAAACAATTTTAATGCTGGAGCAGAGGCAATAGTGTATGGTCCAATCCTGAATGTCTTACGGCAAATAGCTACGTAAATTCTTTTTTCGATTCTCTGTAGGTCAGGGATGAGAAATTGTAAGAAAATGATTCAACTTTTAACCTTTACTGTCTCATAGACGTAGGTTAAAAACGGCCTCCCTTTCACCCCTTACAGCCGTCCCTGTCCTCCAAAATGTATTTAAGAATTTTGAAATGTGTTCAAAACTGACTCCAATTTGGGGAGTGGCCGTACACCGAGAAAGATGGCAGCAAACTAAGGTCACAAAGTTAATAAACAATTTTTATGCTGGCGCAGAGGCAATAGTGTATGGTCCAATCCTGAATGTCTTATGGCAAATAGCTACGTAAATTCTTTTTTCGATTCTCTGTAGGTCAGTGATGAGAAATTGTCATAAAATGATTCAACTTTTAACCTTTACTGTCTCATAGACGTAGGTTAAAAACGGCCTCCCTTTCACCCCTTACAGCCGTCCCTGTCCTCCAAAATGTATTTAAGAATTTTGAAATGTGTTCAAAACTGACTCCAATTTGGGGAGTGGCCGTACACCGAGAAAGAGAAATTGTAAGAATATGATTAAACTTTTAACCTTTACTGTCTCATAGACGTAGGTTAAAAACGGCCTCCCTTTCACCCCTTACAGCCGTCCCTATCCTCCAAAATGTATTTAAGAATTTTGAAATGTGTTCAAAACTGACTCCAATTTGGGGAGTGGCCATACACCGAGAAAGATGGCAGCAAACTAAGGTCACAAAGTTAATAAACAATTTTAATGCTGGCGCAGAGGCAATAGTGTATGTTCCAATCCTGAATGTCTTATGGCAAATAGCTACGTAAATTCTTTTTTCGATTCTCTGTAGGTCAGGGATGAGAAATTGTAATAAAATGATTCAACTTTTAACCTTTACTGTCTCATAGACGTAGGTTAAAAACGGCCTCCCTTTCACCCCTTACAGCCGTCCCTGTCCTCCAAAATGTATTTAAGAATTTTGAAATGTGTTCAAAACTGACTCCAATTTGGGGAGTGGCCGTACACCGAGAAAGATGGCAGCAAACTAAGGTCACAAAGTTATTAAACAATTTTAATGCTGGAGCAGAGGCAATAGTGTATGGTCCAATCCTGAATGTCTTACGGCAAATAGCTACGTAAATTCTTTTTTCGATTCTCTGTAGGTCAGGGATGAGAAATTGTAAGAAAATGATTCAACTTTTAACCTTTACTGTCTCATAGACGTAGGTTAAAAACGGCCTCCCTTTCACCCCTTACAGCCGTCCCTGTCCTCCAAAATGTATTTAAGAATTTTGAAATGTGTTCAAAACTGACTCCAATTTGGGGAGTGGCCGTACACCGAGAAAGATGGCAGCAAACTAAGGTCACAAAGTTAATAAACAATTTTAATGCTGGCGCAGAGGCAATAGTGTATGGTCCAATCCTGAATGTCTTATGGCAAATAGCTACGTAAATTCTTTTTTCGATTCTCTGTAGGTCAGTGATGAGAAATTGTCATAAAATGATTCAACTTTTAACCTTTACTGTCTCATAGACGTAGTTTAAAAACGGCCTCCCTTTCACCCCTTACAGCCGTCCCTGTCCTCCAAAATGTATTTAAGAATTTTGAAATGTGTTCAAAACTGACTCCAATTTGGGGAGTGGCCGTACACCGAGAAAGAGAAATTGTAAGAATATGATTAAACTTTTAACCTTTACTGTCTCATAGACGTAGGTTAAAAACGGCCTCCCTTTCACCCCTTACAGCCGTCCCTATCCTCCAAAATGTATTGAAGAATTTTGAAATGTGTTCAAAACTGACTCCAATTTGGGGAGTGGCCATACACCGAGAAAGATGGCAGCAAACTAAGGTCACAAAGTTAATAAACAATTTTAATGCTGGCGCAGAGGCAATAGTGTATGTTCCAATCCTGAATATCTTATGGCAAATAGCTACGTAAATTCTTTTTTCGATTCTCTGTAGGTCAGGGATGAGAAATTGTAATAAAATGATTCAACTTTTAACCTTTACTGTCTCATAGACGTAGGTTAAAAACGGCCTCCCTTTCACCCCTTACAGCCGTCCCTGTCCTCCAAAATGTATTTAAGAATTTTGAAATGTGTTCAAAACTGACTCCAATTTGGGGAGTGGCCGTACACCGAGAAAGAGAAATTGTAAGAATATGATTAAACTTTTAACCTTTACTGTCTCATAGACGTAGGTTAAAAACGGCCTCCCTTTCACCCCTTACAGCCGTCCCTATCCTCCAAAATGTATTTAAGAATTTTGAAATGTGTTCAAAACTGACTCCAATTTGGGGAGTGGCCGTACACCGAGAAAGATGGCAGCAAACTAAGGTCACAAAGTTAATAAACAATTTTAATGCTGGAGCAGAGGCAATAGTGTATAGTCCAATCCTGAATGTCTTACGGCAAATAGCTACGTAAATTCTTTTTTCGATTCTCTCTAGGTCAGGGATGAGAAATTGTAAGAAAATGATTCAACTTTTAACCTTTACTGTCTCATAGACGTAGGTTAAAAACGGCCTCCCTTTCACCCCTTACAGCCGTCCCTGTCCTCCAAAATGTATTTAAGAATTTTGAAATGTGTTCAAAACTGACTCCAATTTGGGGAGTGGCCGTACACCGAGAAAGATGGCAGCAAACTAAGGTCACAAAGTTATTAAACAATTTTAATGCTGGAGCAGAGGCAATAGTGTATGGTCCAATCCTGAATGTCTTACGGCAAATAGCTACGTAAATTCTTTTTTCGATTCTCTGTAGGTCAGGGATGAGAAATTGTAAGAAAATGATTCAACTTTTAACCTTTACTGTCTCAAAGACGTAGGTTAAAAACGGCCTCCCTTTCACCCCTTACAGCCGTCCCTGTCCTCCAAAATGTATTTAAGAATTTTGAAATGTGTTCAAAACTGACTCCAATTTGGGGAGTGGCCGTACACCGAGAAAGAGAAATTGTAAGAATATGATTAAACTTTTAACCTTTACTGTCTCATAGACGTAGGTTAAAAACGGCCTCCCTTTCACCCCTTATAGCCGTCCCTATCCTCCAAAATGTATTTAAGAATTTTGAAATGTGTTCAAAACTGACTCCAATTTGGGGAGTGGCCGTACACCGAGAAAGATGGCAGCAAACTAAGGTCACAAAGTTAATAAACAATTTTAATGCTGGAGCAGAGGCAATAGTGTATGGTCCAATCCTGAATGTCTTACGGCAAATAGCTACGTAAATTCTTTTTTCGATTCTCTGTAGGTCAGGGATGAGAAATTGTAAGAAAATGATTCAACTTTTAACCTT
Organism: Lissotriton helveticus; assembly: GCF_964261635.1. Lineage (NCBI taxonomy): Eukaryota > Metazoa > Chordata > Amphibia > Caudata > Salamandridae > Lissotriton > Lissotriton helveticus. The sequence continues at coordinate 879,721,066 of NC_136073.1, forward strand.
TACTGTCTCATAGACGTAGGTTAAAAACGGCCTCCCTTTCACCCCTTACAGCCGTCCCTGTCCTCCAAAATGTATTTAAGAATTTTGAAATGTGTTCAAAACTGACTCCAATTTGGGGAGTGGCCGTACACCGAGAAAGATGGCAGCAAACTAAGGTCACAAAGTTATTAAACAATTTTAATGCTGGAGCAGAGGCAATAGTGTATGGTCCAATCCTGAATGTCTTACGGCAAATAGCTACGTAAATTCTTTTTTCGATTCTCTGTAGGTCAGGGATGAGAAATTGTAAGAAAATGATTCAACTTTTAACCTTTACTGTCTCATAGACGTAGGTTAAAAACGGCCTCCCTTTCACCCCTTACAGCCGTCCCTGTCCTCCAAAATGTATTTAAGAATTTTGAAATGTGTTCAAAACTGACTCCAATTTGGGGAGTGGCCGTACACCGAGAAAGAGAAATTGTAAGAATATGATTAAACTTTTAACCTTTACTGTCTCATAGACGTAGGTTAAAAACGGCCTCCCTTTCACCCCTTACAGCCGTCCCTATCCTCCAAAATGTATTTAAGAATTTTGAAATGTGTTCAAAACTGACTCCAATTTGGGGAGTGGCCGTACACCGAGAAAGATGGCAGCAAACTAAGGTCACAAAGTTAATAAACAATTTTAATGCTGGAGCAGAGGCAATAGTGTATGGTCCAATCCTGAATGTCTTACGGCAAATAGCTACGTAAATTCTTTTTTCGATTCTCTGTAGGTCAGGGATGAGAAATTGTAAGAATATGATTAAACTTTTAACCTTTACTGTCTCATAGACGTAGGTTAAAAACGGCCTCCCTTTCACCCCTTACAGCCGTCCCTATCCTCCAAAATGTATTTAAGAATTTTGAAATGTGTTCAAAACTGACTCCAATTTGGGGAGTGGCCGTACACCGAGAAAGATGGCAGCAAACTAAGGTCACAAAGTTAATAAACAATTTTAATGCTGGAGCAGAGGCAATAGTGTATGGTCCAATCCTGAATGTCTTACGGCAAATAGCTACGTAAATTCTGTTTTCGATTCTCTGTAGGTCAGGGATGAGAAATTGTAAGAAAATGATTCAACTTTTAACCTTTACTGTCTCATAGACGTAGGTTAAAAACGGCCTCCCTTTCACCCCTTACAGCCGTCCCTGTCCTCCAAAATGTATTTAAGAAGTTTGAAATGTGTTCAAAACTGACTCCAATTTGGGGAGTGGCCGTACACCGAGAAAGATGGCAGCAAACTAAGGTCACAAAGTTATTAAACAATTTTAATGCTGGAGCAGAGGCAATAGTGTATGGTCCAATCCTGAATGTCTTACGGCAAATAGCTACGTAAATTCTTTTTTCGATTCTCTGTAGGTCAGGGATGGGAAATTGTAAGAAAATGATTCAACTTTTAACCTTTACTGTCTCATAGACGTAGGTTAAAAATGGCCTCCCTTTCACCCCTTACAGCCGTCCCTGTCCTCCAAAATGTATTTAAGAATTTTGAAATGTGTTCAAAACTGACTCCAATTTGGGGAGTGGCCGTACACCGAGAAAGAGAAATTGTAAGAATATGATTAAACTTTTAACCTTTACTGTCTCATAGACGTAGGTTAAAAACGGCCTCCCTTTCACCCCTTACAGCCGTCCCTATCCTCCAAAATGTATTTAAGAATTTTGAAATGTGTTCAAAACTGACTCCAATTTGGGGAGTGGCCGTACACCGAGAAAGATGGCAGCAAACTAAGGTCAAAAAAGTTAATAAACAATTTTAATGCTGGAGCAGAGGCAATAGTGTATGGTCCAATCCTGAATGTCTTACGGCAAATAGCTACGTAAATTCTTTTTTCGATTCTCTGTAGGTCAGGGATGAGAAATTGTAAGAAAATGATTCAACTTTTAACCTTTACTGTCTCATAGACGTAGGTTAAAAACGGCCTCCCTTTCACCCCTTACAGCTGTCCCTGTCCTCCAAAATGTATTTAAGAATTTTGAAATGTGTTCAAAACTGACTCCAATTTGGGGAGTGGCCGTACACCGAGAAAGAGAAATTGTAAGAATATGATTAAACTTTTAACCTTTACTGTCTCATAGACGTAGGTTAAAAACGGCCTCCCTTTCACCCCTTACAGCCGTCCCTATCCTCCAAAATGTATTTAAGAATTTTGAAATGTGTTCAAAACTGACTCCAATTTGGGGAGTGGCCGTACACCGAGAAAGATGGCAGCAAACCAAGGTCACAAAGTTAATAAACAATTTTAATGCTGGAGCAGAGGCAATAGTGTATGGTCCAATCCTGAATGTCTTACGGCAAATAGCTACGTAAATTCTTTTTTCGATTCTCTGTAGGTCAGGGATGAGAAATTGTAAGAAAATGATTCAACTTTTAACCTTTACTGTCTCATAGACGTAGGTTAAAAACGGCCTCCCTTTCACCCCTTACAGCCGTCCCTGTCCTCCAAAATGTATTTAAGAATTTTGAAATGTGTTCAAAACTGACTCCAATTTGGGGAGTGGCCGTACACCGAGAAAGATGGCAGCAAACTAAGGTCACAAAGTTAATAAACAATTTTTATGCTGGCGCAGAGGCAATAGTGTATGGTCCAATCCTGAATGTCTTATGGCAAATAGCTACGTAAATTCTTTTTTCGATTCTCTGTAGGTCAGTGATGAGAAATTGTCATAAAATGATTCAACTTTTAACCTTTACTGTCTCATAGACGTAGGTTAAAAACGGCCTCCCTTTCACCCCTTACAGCCGTCCCTGTCCTCCAAAATGTATTTAAGAATTTTGAAATGTGTTCAAAACTGACTCCAATTTGGGGAGTGGCCGTACACCGAGAAAGAGAAATTGTAAGAATATGATTAAACTTTTAACCTTTACTGTCTCATAGACGTAGGTTAAAAACGGCCTCCCTTTCACCCCTTACAGCCGTCCCTATCCTCCAAAATGTATTTAAGAATTTTGAAATGTGTTCAAAACTGACTCCAATTTGGGGAGTGGCCATACACCGAGAAAGATGGCAGCAAACTAAGGTCACAAAGTTAATAAACAATTTTAATGCTGGCGCAGAGGCAATAGTGTATGTTCCAATCCTGAATGTCTTATGGCAAATAGCTACGTAAATTCTTTTTTCGATTCTCTGTAGGTCAGGGATGAGAAATTGTAATAAAATGATTCAACTTTTAACCTTTACTGTCTCATAGACGTAGGTTAAAAACGGCCTCCCTTTCACCCCTTACAGCCGTCCCTGTCCTCCAAAATGTATTTAAGAATTTTGAAATGTGTTCAAAACTGACTCCAATTTGGGGAGTGGCCGTACACCGAGAAAGATGGCAGCAAACTAAGGTCACAAAGTTATTAAACAATTTTAATGCTGGAGCAGAGGCAATAGTGTATGGTCCAATCCTGAATGTCTTACGGCAAATAGCTACGTAAATTCTTTTTTCGATTCTCTGTAGGTCAGGGATGAGAAATTGTAAGAAAATGATTCAACTTTTAACCTTTACTGTCTCATAGACGTAGGTTAAAAACGGCCTCCCTTTCACCCCTTACAGCCGTCCCTGTCCTCCAAAATGTATTTAAGAATTTTGAAATGTGTTCAAAACTGACTCCAATTTGGGGAGTGGCCGTACACCGAGAAAGAGAAATTGTAAGAATATGATTAAACTTTTAACCTTTACTGTCTCATAGACGTAGGTTAAAAACGGCCTCCCTTTCACCCCTTACAGCCGTCCCTATCCTCCAAAATGTATTTAAGAATTTTGAAATGTGTTCAAAACTGACTCCAATTTGGGGAGTGGCCGTACACCGAGAAAGATGGCAGCAAACTAAGGTCACAAAGTTAATAAACAATTTTAATGCTGGAGCAGAGGCAATAGTGTATGGTCCAATCCTGAATGTCTTACGGCAAATAGCTACGTAAATTCTTTTTTCGATTCTCTGTAGGTCAGGGATGAGAAATTGTAAGAAAATGATTCAACTTTTAACCTTTACTGTCTCATAGACGTAGGTTAAAAACGGCCTCCCTTTCACCCCTTACAGCCGTCCCTGTCCTCCAAAATGTATTTAAGAATTTTGAAATGTGTTCAAAACTGACTCCAATTTGGGGAGTGGCCGTACACCGAGAAAGATGGCAGCAAACTAAGGTCACAAAGTTAATAAACAATTTTAATGCTGGCGCAGAGGCAATAGTGTATGGTCCAATCCTGAATGTCTTATGGCAAATAGCTACGTAAATTCTTTTTTCGATTCTCTGTAGGTCAGGGATGAGAAATTGTCATAAAATGATTCAACTTTTAACCTTTACTGTCTCATAGACGTAGGTTAAAAACGGCCTCCCTTTCACCCCTTACAGCCGTCCCTGTCCTCCAAAATGTATTTAAGAATTTTGAAATGTGTTCAAAACTGACTCCAATTTGGGGAGTGGCCGTACACCGAGAAAGAGAAATTGTAAGAATATGATTAAACTTTTAACCTTTACTGTCTCATAGACGTAGGTTAAAAACGGCCTCCCTTTCACCCCTTACAGCCGTCCCTATCCTCCAAAATGTATTTAAGAATTTTGAAATGTGTTCAAAACTGACTCCAATTTGGGGAGTGGCCATACACCGAGAAAGATGGCAGCAAACTAAGGTCACAAAGTTAATAAACAATTTTAATGCTGGCGCAGAGGCAATAGTGTATGGTCCAATCCTGAATGTCTTATGGCAAATAGCTACGTAAATTCTTTTTTCGATTCTCTGTAGGACAGGGATGAGAAATTGTAATAAAATGATTCAACTTTTAACCTTTACTGTCTCATAGACGTAGGTTAAAAACGGCCTCCCTTTCACCCCTTACAGCCGTCCCTGTCCTCCAAAATGTATTTAAGAATTTTGAAATGTGTTCAAAACTGACTCCAATTTGGGGAGTGGCCGTACACCGAGAAAGATGGCAGCAAACTAAGGTCACAAAGTAATTAAACAATTTTAATGCTGGAGCAGAGGCAATAGTGTATGGTCCAATCCTGAATGTCTTACGGCAAATAGCTACGTAAATTCTTTTTTGGATTCTCTGTAGGTCAGGGATGAGAAATTGTAATAAAATGATTCAACTTTTAACCTTTACTGTCTCATAGACGTAGGTTAAAAACGGCCTCCCTTTCACCCCTTACAGCCGTCCCTGTCCTCCAAAATGTATTTAAGAATTTTGAAATGTGTTCAAAACTGACTCCAATTTGGGGAGTGGCCGTACACCGAGAAAGAGAAATTGTAAGAATATGATTAAACTTTTAACCTTTACTGTCTCATAGACGTAGGTTAAAAACGGCCTCCCTTTCACCCCTTACAGCCGTCCCTATCCTCCAAAATGTATTTAAGAATTTTGAAATGTGTTCAAAACTGACTCCAATTTGGGGAGTGGCCGTACACCGAGAAAGATGGCAGCAAACTAAGGTCACAAAGTTAATAAACAATTTTAATGCTGGAGCAGAGGCAATAGTGTATGGTCCAATCCTGAATGTCTTACGGCAAATAGCTACGTAAATTCTTTTTTCGATTCTCTGTAGGTCAGGGATGAGAAATTGTAAGAAAATGATTCAACTTTTAACCTTTACTGTCTCATAGACGTAGGTTAAAAACGGCCTCCCTTTCACCCCTTACAGCCGTCCCTGTCCTCCAAAATGTATTTAAGAATTTTGAAATGTGTTCAAAACTGACTCCAATTTGGGGAGTGGCCGTACACCGAGAAAGATGGCAGCAAACTAAGGTCACAAAGTTATTAAACAATTTTAATGCTGGAGCAGAGGCAATAGTGTATGGTCCAATCCTGAATGTCTTACGGCAAATAGCTACGTAAATTCTTTTTTCGATTCTCTGTAGGTCAGGGATGAGAAATTGTAAGAAAATGATTCAACTTTTAACCTTTACTGTCTCATAGACGTAGGTTAAAAACGGCCTCCCTTTCACCCCTTACAGCCGTCCCTGTCCTCCAAAATGTATTTAAGAATTTTGAAATGTGTTCAAAACTGACTCCAATTTGGGGAGTGGCCGTACACCGAGAAAGAGAAATTGTAAGAATATGATTAAACTTTTAACCTTTACTGTCTCATAGACGTAGGTTAAAAACGGCCTCCCTTTCACCCCTTACAGCCGTCCCTATCCTCCAAAATGTATTTAAGAATTTTAAAATGTGTTCAAAACTGACTCCAATTTGGGGAGTGGCCGTACACCGAGAAAGATGGCAGCAAACTAAGGTCACAAAGTTAATAAACTATTTTAATGCTGGAGCAGAGGCAATAGTGTATGGTCCAATCCTGAATGTCTTACGGCAAATAGCTACGTAAATTCTTTTTTCGATTCTCTGTAGGTCAGGGATGAGAAATTGTAAGAAAATGATTCAACTTTTAACCTTTACTGTCTCATAGACGTAGGTTAAAAACGGCCTCCCTTTCACCCCTTACAGCCGTCCCTGTCCTCCAAAATGTATTTAAGAATTTTGAAATGTGTTCAAAACTGACTCCAATTTGGGGAGTGGCCGTACACCGAGAAAGATGGCAGCAAACTAAGGTCACAAAGTTATTAAACAATTTTAATGCTGGAGCAGAGGCAATAGTGTATGGTCCAATCCTGAATGTCTTACGGCAAATAGCTACGTAAATTCTTTTTTCGATTCTCTGTAGGTCAGGGATGAGAAATTGTAAGAAAATGATTCAACTTTTAACCTTTACTGTCTCATAGACGTAGGTTAAAAACGGCCTCCCTTTCACCCCTTACAGCCGTCCCTGTCCTCCAAAATGTATTTAAGAATTTTTAAATGTGTTCAAAACTGACTCCAATTTGGGGAGTGGCCGTACACCGAGAAAGAGAAATTGTAAGAATATGATTAAACTTTTAACCTTTACTGTCTCATAGACGTAGGTTAAAAACGGCCTCCCTTTCACCCCTTACAGCCGTCCCTATCCTCCAAAATGTATTTAAGAATTTTGAAATGTGTTCAAAACTGACTCCAATTTGGGGAGTGGCCGTACACCGAGAAAGATGGCAGCAAACTAAGGTCACAAAGTTAATAAACAATTTTAATGCTGGAGCAGAGGCAATAGTGTATGGTCCAATCCTGAATGTCTTACGGCAAATAGCTACGTAAATTCTTTTTTCGATTCTCTGTAGGTCAGGGATGAGAAATTGTAAGAATATGATTAAACTTTTAACCTTTACTGTCTCATAGACGTAGGTTAAAAACGGCCTCCCTTTCACCCCTTACAGCCGTCCCTATCCTCCAAAATGTATTTAAGAATTTTGAAATGTGTTCAAAACTGACTCCAATTTGGGGAGTGGCTGTACACCGAGAAAGATGGCAGCAAACTAAGGTCACAAAGTTAATAAACAATTTTAATGCTGGAGCAGAGGCAATAGTGTATGGTCCAATCCTGAATGTCTTACGGCAAATAGCTACGTAAATTCTTTTTTCGATTCTCTGTAGGTCAGGGATGAGAAATTGTAAGAAAATGATTCAACTTTTAACCTTTACTGTCTCATAGACGTAGGTTAAAAACGGCCTCCCTTTCACCCCTTACAGCCGTCCCTGTCCTCCAAAATGTATTTAAGAATTTTGAAATGTGTTCAAAACTGACTCCAATTTGGGGAGTGGCCGTACACCGAGAAAGATGGCAGCAAACTAAGGTCACAAAGTTATTAAACAATTTTAATGCTGGAGCAGAGGCAATAGTGTATGGTCCAATCCTGAATGTCTTACGGCAAATAGCTACGTAAATTCTTTTTTCGATTCTCTGTAGGTCAGGGATGGGAAATTGTAAGAAAATGATTCAACTTTTAACCTTTACTGTCTCATAGACGTAGGTTAAAAACGGCCTCCCTTTCACCCCTTACAGCCGTCCCTGTCCTCCAAAATGTATTTAAGAATTTTGAAATGTGTTCAAAACTGACTCCAATTTGGGGAGTGGCCGTACACCGAGAAAGAGAAATTGTAAGAATATGATTAAACTTTTAACCTTTACTGTCTCATAGACGTAGGTTAAAAACGGCCTCCCTTTCACCCCTTACAGCCGTCCCTATCCTCCAAAATGTATTTAAGAATTTTGAAATGTGTTCAAAACTGACTCCAATTTGGGGAGTGGCCGTACACCGAGAAAGATGGCAGCAAACTAAGGTCACAAAGTTAATAAACAATTTTAATGCTGGAGCAGAGGCAATAGTGTATGGTCCAATCCTGAATGTCTTACGGCAAATAGCTACGTAAATTCTTTTTTCGATTCTCTGTAGGTCAGGGATGAGAAATTGTAAGAATATGATTAAACTTTTAACCTTTACTGTCTCATAGACGTAGGTTAAAAACGGCCTCCCTTTCACCCCTTACAGCCGTCCCTATCCTCCAAAATGTATTTAAGAATTTTGAAATGTGTTCAAAACTGACTCCAATTTGGGGAGTGGCCGTACACCGAGAAAGATGGCAGCAAACTAAGGTCACAAAGTTAATAAACAATTTTAATGCTGGAGCAGAGGCAATAGTGTATGGTCCAATCCTGAATGTCTTACGGCAAATAGCTACGTAAATTCTTTTTTCGATTCTCTGTAGGTCAGGGATGAGAAATTGTAAGAAAATGATTCAACTTTTAACCTTTACTGTCTCATAGACGTAGGTTAAAAACGGCCTCCCTTTCACCCCTTACAGCCGTCCCTGTCCTCCAAAATGTATTTAAGAAGTTTGAAATGTGTTCAAAACTGACTCCAATTTGGGGAGTGGCCGTACACCGAGAAAGATGGCAGCAAACTAAGGTCACAAAGTTATTAAACAATTTTAATGCTGGAGCAGAGGCAATAGTGTATGGTCCAATCCTGAATGTCTTACGGCAAATAGCTACGTAAATTCTTTTTTCGATTCTCTGTAGGTCAGGGATGGGAAATTGTAAGAAAATGATTCAACTTTTAACCTTTACTGTCTCATAGACGTAGGTTAAAAACGGCCTCCCTTTCACCCCTTACAGCCGTCCCTGTCCTCCAAAATGTATTTAAGAATTTTGAAATGTGTTCAAAACTGACTCCAATTTGGGGAGTGGCCGTACACCGAGAAAGAGAAATTGTAAGAATATGATTAAACTTTTAACCTTTACTGTCTCATAGACGTAGGTTAAAAACGGCCTCCCTTTCACCCCTTACAGCCGTCCCTATCCTCCAAAATGTATTTAAGAATTTTGAAATGTGTTCAAAACTGACTCCAATTTGGGGAGTGGCCGTACACCGAGAAAGATGGCAGCAAACTAAGGTCACAAAGTTAATAAACAATTTTAATGCTGGAGCAGAGGCAATAGTGTATGGTCCAATCCTGAATGTCTTACGGCAAATAGCTACGTAAATTCTTTTTTCGATTCTCTGTAGGTCAGGGATGAGAAATTGTAAGAAAATGATTCAACTTTTAACCTTTACTGTCTCATAGACGTAGGTTAAAAACGGCCTCCCTTTCACCCCTTACAGCTGTCCCTGTCCTCCAAAATGTATTTAAGAATTTTGAAATGTGTTCAAAACTGACTCCAATTTGGGGAGTGGCCGTACACCGAGAAAGAGAAATTGTAAGAATATGATTAAACTTTTAACCTTTACTGTCTCATAGACGTAGGTTAAAAACGGCCTCCCTTTCACCCCTTACAGCCGTCCCTATCCTCCAAAATGTATTTAAGAATTTTGAAATGTGTTCAAAACTGACTCCAATTTGGGGAGTGGCCGTACACCGAGAAAGATGGCAGCAAACTAAGGTCACAAAGTTAATAAACAATTTTAATGCTGGAGCAGAGGCAATAGTGTATGGTCCAATCCTGAATGTCTTACGGCAAATAGCTACGTAAATTCTTTTTTCGATTCTCTGTAGGTCAGGGATGAGAAATTATAAGAAAATGATTCAACTTTTAACCTTTACTGTCTCATAGACGTAGGTTAAAAACGGCCTCCCTTTCACCCCTTACAGCCGTCCCTGTCCTCCAAAATGTATTTAAGAATTTTGAAATGTGTTCAAAACTGACTCCAATTTGGGGAGTGGCCGTACACCGAGAAAGATGGCAGCAAACTAAGGTCACAAAGTTAATAAACAATTTTAATGCTGGCGCAGAGGCAATAGTGTATGGTCCAATCCTGAATGTCTTATGGCAAATAGCTACGTAAATTCTTTTTTCGATTCTCTGTAGGTCAGGGATGAGAAATTGTCATAAAATGATTCAACTTTTAACCTTTACTGTCTCATAGACGTAGGTTAAATACGGCCTCCCTTTCACCCCTTACAGCCGTCCCTGTCCTCCAAAATGTATTTAAGAATTTTGAAATGTGTTCAAAACTGACTCCAATTTGGGGAGTGGCCGTACACCGAGAAAGAGAAATTGTAAGAATATGATTAAACTTTTAACCTTTACTGTCTCATAGACGTAGGTTAAAAACGGCCTCCCTTTCACCCCTTACAGCCGTCCCTATCCTCCAAAATGTATTTAAGAATTTTGAAATGTGTTCAAAACTGACTCCAATTTGGGGAGTGGCCATACACCGAGAAAGATGGCAGCAAACTAAGGTCACAAAGTTAATAAACAATTTTAATGCTGGCGCAGAGGCAATAGTGTATGTTCCAATCCTGAATGTCTTATGGCAAATAGCTACGTAAATTCTTTTTTCGATTCTCTGTAGGTCAGGGATGAGAAATTGTAATAAAATGATTCAACTTTTAACCTTTACTGTCTCATAGACGTAGGTTAAAAACGGCCTCCCTTTCACCCCTTACAGCCGTCCCTGTCCTCCAAAATGTATTTAAGAATTTTGAAATGTGTTCAAAACTGACTCCAATTTGGGGAGTGGCCGTACACCGAGAAAGAGAAATTGTAAGAATATGATTAAACTTTTAACCTTTACTGTCTCATAGACGTAGGTTAAAAACGGCCTCCCTTTCACCCCTTACAGCCGTCCCTATCCTCCAAAATGTATTTAAGAATTTTGAAATGTGTTCAAAACTGACTCCAATTTGGGGAGTGGCCGTACACCGAGAAAGATGGCAGCAAACTAAGGTCACAAAGTTAATAAACAATTTTAATGCTGGAGCAGAGGCAATAGTGTATGGTCCAATCCTGAATGTCTTACGGCAAATAGCTACGTAAATTCTTTTTTCGATTCTCTGTAGGTCAGGGATGAGAAATTGTAAGAAAATGATTCAACTTTTAACCTTTACTGTCTCATAGACGTAGGTTAAAAACGGCCTCCCTTTCACCCCTTACAGCCGTCCCTGTCCTCCAAAATGTATTTAGGAATTTTGAAATGTGTTCAAAACTGACTCCAATTTGGGGAGTGGCCGTACACCGAGAAAGATGGCAGCAAACTAAGGTCACAAAGTTATTAAACAATTTTAATGCTGGAGCAGAGGCAATAGTGTATGTTCCAATCCTGAATGTCTTATGGCAAATAGCTACGTAAATTCTTTTTTCGATTCTCTGTAGGTCAGGGATGAGAAATTGTAATAAAATGATTCAACTTTTAACCTTTACTGTCTCATAGACGTAGGTTAAAAACGGCCTCCCTTTCACCCCTTACAGCCGTCCCTGTCCTCCAAAATGTATTTAAGAATTTTGAAATGTGTTCAAAACTGACTCCAATTTGGGGAGTGGCCGTACACCGAGAAAGAGAAATTGTAAGAATATGATTAAACTTTTAACCTTTACTGTCTCATAGACGTAGGTTAAAAACGGCCTCCCTTTCACCCCTTACAGCCGTCTCTATCCTCCAAAATGTATTTAAGAATTTTGAAATGTGTTCAAAACTGACTCCAATTTGGGGAGTGGCCGTACACCGAGAAAGATGGCAGCAAACTAAGGTCACAAAGTTAATAAACAATTTTAATGCTGGAGCAGAGGCAATAGTGTATGGTCCAATCCTGAATGTCTTACGGCAAATAGCTACGTAAATTCTTTTTTCGATTCTCTGTAGGTCAGGGATGAGAAATTGTAAGAAAATGATTCAACTTTTAACCTTTACTGTCTCATAGACGTAGGTTAAAAACGGCCTCCCTTTCACCCCTTACAGCCGTCCCTGTCCTCCAAAATGTATTTAAGAATTTTGAAATGTGTTCAAAACTGACTCCAATTTGGGGAGTGGCCGTACACCGAGAAAGAGAAATTGTAAGAATATGATTAAACTTTTAACCTTTACTGTCTCATAGACGTAGGTTAAAAACGGCCTCCCTTTCACCCCTTACAGCCGTCCCTATCCTCCAAAATGTATTTAAGAATTTTGAAATGTGTTCAAAACTGACTCCAATTTGGGGAGTGGCCGTACACCGAGAAAGATGGCAGCAAACTAAGGTCACAAAGTTAATAAACAATTTTAATGCTGGAGCAGAGGCAATAGTGTATGGTCCAATCCTGAATGTCTTACGGCAAATAGCTACGTAAATTCTTTTTTCGATTCTCTGTAGGTCAGGGATGAGAAATTGTAAGAAAATGATTCAACTTTTAACCTTTACTGTCTCATAGACGTAGGTTAAAAACGGCCTCCCTTTCACCCCTTACAGCCGTCCCTGTCCTCCAAAATGTATTTAAGAATTTTGAAATGTGTTCAAAACTGACTCCAATTTGGGGAGTGGCCGTACACCGAGAAAGATGGCAGCAAACTAAGGTCACAAAGTTATTAAACAATTTTAATGCTGGAGCAGAGGCAATAGTGTATGGTCCAATCCTGAATGTCTTACGGCAAATAGCTACGTAAATTCTTTTTTCGATTCTCTGTAGGTCAGGGATGAGAAATTGTAAGAAAATGATTCAACTTTTAACCTTTACTGTCTCATAGACGTAGGTTAAAAACGGCCTCCCTTTCACCCCTTACAGCCGTCCCTGTCCTCCAAAATGTATTTAAGAATTTTGAAATGTGTTCAAAACTGACTCCAATTTGGGGAGTGGCCGTACACCGAGAAAGAGAAATTGTAAGAATATGATTAAACTTTTAACCTTTACTGTCTCATAGACGTAGGTTAAAAACGGCCTCCCTTTCACCCCTTACAGCCGTCCCTATCCTCCAAAATGTATTTAAGAATTTTGAAATGTGTTCAAAACTGACTCCAATTTGGGGAGTGGCCGTACACCGAGAAAGATGGCAGCAAACTAAGGTCACAAAGTTAATAAACAATTTTAATGCTGGAGCAGAGGCAATAGTGTATGGTCCAATCCTGAATGTCTTACGGCAAATAGCTACGTAAATTCTTTTTTCGATTCTCTGTAGGTCAGGAATGAGAAATTGTAAGAATATGATTAAACTTTTAACCTTTACTGTCTCATAGACGTAGGTTAAAAACGGCCTCCCTTTCACCCCTTACAGCCGTCCCTATCCTCCAAAATGTATTTAAGAATTTTGAAATGTGTTCAAAACTGACTCCAATTTGGGGAGTGGCTGTACACCGAGAAAGATGGCAGCAAACTAAGGTCACAAAGTTAATAAACAATTTTAATGCTGGAGCAGAGGCAATAGTGTATGGTCCAATCCTGAATGTCTTACGGCAAATAGCTACGTAAATTCTTTTTTCGATTCTCTGTAGGTCAGGGATGAGAAATTGTAAGAAAATGATTCAACTTTTAACCTTTACTGTCTCATAGACGTAGGTTAAAAACGGCCTCCCTTTCACCCCTTACAGCCGTCCCTGTCCTCCAAAATGTATTTAAGAATTTTGAAATGTGTTCAAAACTGACTCCAATTTGGGGAGTGGCCGTACACCGAGAAAGATGGCAGCAAACTAAGGTCACAAAGTTATTAAACAATTTTAATGCTGGAGCAGAGGCAATAGTGTATGGTCCAATCCTGAATGTCTTACGGCAAATAGCTACGTAAATTCTTTTTTCGATTCTCTGTAGGTCAGGGATGGGAAATTGTAAGAAAATGATTCAACTTTTAACCTTTACTGTCTCATAGACGTAGGTTAAAAACGGCCTCCCTTTCACCCCTTACAGCCGTCCCTGTCCTCCAAAATGTATTTAAGAATTTTGAAATGTGTTCAAAACTGACTCCAATTTGGGGAGTGGCCGTACACCGAGAAAGAGAAATTGTAAGAATATGATTAAACTTTTAACCTTTACTGTCTCATAGACGTAGGTTAAAAACGGCCTCCCTTTCACCCCTTACAGCCGTCCCTATCCTCCAAAATGTATTTAAGAATTTTGAAATGTGTTCAAAACTGACTCCAATTTGGGGAGTGGCCGTACACCGAGAAAGATGGCAGCAAACTAAGGTCACAAAGTTAATAAACAATTTTAATGCTGGAGCAGAGGCAATAGTGTATGGTCCAATCCTGAATGTCTTACGGCAAATAGCTACGTAAATTCTTTTTTCGATTCTCTGTAGGTCAGGGATGAGAAATTGTAAGAATATGATTAAACTTTTAACCTTTACTGTCTCATAGACGTAGGTTAAAAACGGCCTCCCTTTCACCCCTTACAGCCGTCCCTATCCTCCAAAATGTATTTAAGAATTTTGAAATGTGTTCAAAACTGACTCCAATTTGGGGAGTGGCCGTACACCGAGAAAGATGGCAGCAAACTAAGGTCACAAAGTTAATAAACAATTTTAATGCTGGAGCAGAGGCAATAGTGTATGGTCCAATCCTGAATGTCTTACGGCAAATAGCTACGTAAATTCTTTTTTCGATTCTCTGTAGGTCAGGGATGAGAAATTGTAAGAAAATGATTCAACTTTTAACCTTTACTGTCTCATAGACGTAGGTTAAAAACGGCCTCCCTTTCACCCCTTACAGCCGTCCCTGTCCTCCAAAATGTATTTAAGAAGTTTGAAATGTGTTCAAAACTGACTCCAATTTGGGGAGTGGCCGTACACCGAGAAAGATGGCAGCAAACTAAGGTCACAAAGTTATTAAACAATTTTAATGCTGGAGCAGAGGCAATAGTGTATGGTCCAATCCTGAATGTCTTACGGCAAATAGCTACGTAAATTCTTTTTTCGATTCTCTGTAGGTCAGGGATGGGAAATTGTAAGAAAATGATTCAACTTTTAACCTTTACTGTCTCATAGACGTAGGTTAAAAACGGCCTCCCTTTCACCCCTTACAGCCGTCCCTGTCCTCCAAAATGTATTTAAGAATTTTGAAATGTGTTCAAAACTGACTCCAATTTGGGGAGTGGCCGTACACCGAGAAAGAGAAATTGTAAGAATATGATTAAACTTTTAACCTTTACTGTCTCATAGACGTAGGTTAAAAACGGCCTCCCTTTCACCCCTTACAGCCGTCCCTATCCTCCAAAATGTATTTAAGAATTTTGAAATGTGTTCAAAACTGACTCCAATTTGGGGAGTGGCCGTACACCGAGAAAGATGGCAGCAAACTAAGGTCACAAAGTTAATAAACAATTTTAATGCTGGAGCAGAGGCAATAGTGTATGGTCCAATCCTGAATGTCTTACGGCAAATAGCTACGTAAATTCTTTTTTCGATTCTCTGTAGGTCAGGGATGAGAAATTGTAAGAAAATGATTCAACTTTTAACCTTTACTGTCTCATAGACGTAGGTTAAAAACGGCCTCCCTTTCACCCCTTACAGCTGTCCCTGTCCTCCAAAATGTATTTAAGAATTTTGAAATGTGTTCAAAACTGACTCCAATTTGGGGAGTGGCCGTACACCGAGAAAGAGAAATTGTAAGAATATGATTAAACTTTTAACCTTTACTGTCTCATAGACGTAGGTTAAAAACGGCCTCCCTTTCACCCCTTACAGCCGTCCCTATCCTCCAAAATGTATTTAAGAATTTTGAAATGTGTTCAAAACTGACTCCAATTTGGGGAGTGGCCGTACACCGAGAAAGATGGCAGCAAACTAAGGTCACAAAGTTAATAAACAATTTTAATGCTGGAGCAGAGGCAATAGTGTATGGTCCAATCCTGAATGTCTTACGGCAAATAGCTACGTAAATTCTTTTTTCGATTCTCTGTAGGTCAGGGATGAGAAATTATAAGAAAATGATTCAACTTTTAACCTTTACTGTCTCATAGACGTAGGTTAAAAACGGCCTCCCTTTCACCCCTTACAGCCGTCCCTGTCCTCCAAAATGTATTTAAGAATTTTGAAATGTGTTCAAAACTGACTCCAATTTGGGGAGTGGCCGTACACCGAGAAAGATGGCAGCAAACTAAGGTCACAAAGTTAATAAACAATTTTAATGCTGGCGCAGAGGCAATAGTGTATGGTCCAATCCTGAATGTCTTATGGCAAATAGCTACGTAAATTCTTTTTTCGATTCTCTGTAGGTCAGGGATGAGAAATTGTCATAAAATGATTCAACTTTTAACCTTTACTGTCTCATAGACGTAGGTTAAATACGGCCTCCCTTTCACCCCTTACAGCCGTCCCTGTCCTCCAAAATGTATTTAAGAATTTTGAAATGTGTTCAAAACTGACTCCAATTTGGGGAGTGGCCGTACACCGAGAAAGAGAAATTGTAAGAATATGATTAAACTTTTAACCTTTACTGTCTCATAGACGTAGGTTAAAAACGGCCTCCCTTTCACCCCTTACAGCCGTCCCTATCCTCCAAAATGTATTTAAGAATTTTGAAATGTGTTCAAAACTGACTCCAATTTGGGGAGTGGCCATACACCGAGAAAGATGGCAGCAAACTAAGGTCACAAAGTTAATAAACAATTTTAATGCTGGCGCAGAGGCAATAGTGTATGTTCCAATCCTGAATGTCTTATGGCAAATAGCTACGTAAATTCTTTTTTCGATTCTCTGTAGGTCAGGGATGAGAAATTGTAATAAAATGATTCAACTTTTAACCTTTACTGTCTCATAGACGTAGGTTAAAAACGGCCTCCCTTTCACCCCTTACAGCCGTCCCTGTCCTCCAAAATGTATTTAAGAATTTTGAAATGTGTTCAAAACTGACTCCAATTTGGGGAGTGGCCGTACACCGAGAAAGAGAAATTGTAAGAATATGATTAAACTTTTAACCTTTACTGTCTCATAGACGTAGGTTAAAAACGGCCTCCCTTTCACCCCTTACAGCCGTCCCTATCCTCCAAAATGTATTTAAGAATTTTGAAATGTGTTCAAAACTGACTCCAATTTGGGGAGTGGCCGTACACCGAGAAAGATGGCAGCAAACTAAGGTCACAAAGTTAATAAACAATTTTAATGCTGGAGCAGAGGCAATAGTGTATGGTCCAATCCTGAATGTCTTACGGCAAATAGCTACGTAAATTCTTTTTTCGATTCTCTGTAGGTCAGGGATGAGAAATTGTAAGAAAATGATTCAACTTTTAACCTTTACTGTCTCATAGACGTAGGTTAAAAACGGCCTCCCTTTCACCCCTTACAGCCGTCCCTGTCCTCCAAAATGTATTTAGGAATTTTGAAATGTGTTCAAAACTGACTCCAATTTGGGGAGTGGCCGTACACCGAGAAAGATGGCAGCAAACTAAGGTCACAAAGTTATTAAACAATTTTAATGCTGGAGCAGAGGCAATAGTGTATGTTCCAATCCTGAATGTCTTATGGCAAATAGCTACGTAAATTCTTTTTTCGATTCTCTGTAGGTCAGGGATGAGAAATTGTAATAAAATGATTCAACTTTTAACCTTTACTGTCTCATAGACGTAGGTTAAAAACGGCCTCCCTTTCACCCCTTACAGCCGTCCCAGTCCTCCAAAATGTATTTAAGAATTTTGAAATGTGTTCAAAACTGACTCCAATTTGGGGAGTGGCCGTACACCGAGAAAGAGAAATTGTAAGAATATGATTAAACTTTTAACCTTTACTGTCTCATAGACGTAGGTTAAAAACGGCCTCCCTTTCACCCCTTACAGCCGTCTCTATCCTCCAAAATGTATTTAAGAATTTTGAAATGTGTTCAAAACTGACTCCAATTTGGGGAGTGGCCGTACACCGAGAAAGATGGCAGCAAACTAAGGTCACAAAGTTAATAAACAATTTTAATGCTGGAGCAGAGGCAATAGTGTATGGTCCAATCCTGAATGTCTTACGGCAAATAGCTACGTAAATTCTTTTTTCGATTCTCTGTAGGTCAGGGATGAGAAATTGTAAGAAAATGATTCAACTTTTAACCTTTACTGTCTCATAGACGTAGGTTAAAAACGGCCTCCCTTTCACCCCTTACAGCCGTCCCTGTCCTCCAAAATGTATTTAAGAATTTTGAAATGTGTTCAAAACTGACTCCAATTTGGGGAGTGGCCGTACACCGAGAAAGATGGCAGCAAACTAAGGTCACAAAGTTAATAAACAATTTTAATGCTGGAGCAGAGGCAATAGTGTATGGTCCAATCCTGAATGTCTTACGGCAAATAGCTACGTAAATTCTTTTTTCGATTCTCTGTAGGTCAGGGATGAGAAATTGTAAGAATATGATTAAACTTTTAACCTTTACTGTCTCATAGACGTAGGTTAAAAACGGCCTCCCTTTCACCCCTTACAGCCGTCCCTATCCTCCAAAATGTATTTAAGAATTTTGAAATGTGTTCAAAACTGACTCCAATTTGGGGAGTGGCCGTACACCGAGAAAGATGGCAGCAAACTAAGGTCACAAAGTTAATAAACAATTTTAATGCTGGAGCAGAGGCAATAGTGTATGGTCCAATCCTGAATGTCTTACGGCAAATAGCTACGTAAATTCTTTTTTCGATTCTCTGTAGGTCAGGGATGAGAAATTGTAAGAAAATGATTCAACTTTTAACCTTTACTGTCTCATAGACGTAGGTTAAAAACGGCCTCCCTTTCACCCCTTACAGCCGTCCCTGTCCTCCAAAATGTATTTAAGAATTTTGAAATGTGTTCAAAACTGACTCCAATTTGGGGAGTGGCCGTACACCGAGAAAGATGGCAGCAAACTAAGGTCACAAAGTTATTAAACAATTTTAATGCTGGAGCAGAGGCAATAGTGTATGGTCCAATCCTGAATGTCTTACGGCAAATAGCTACGTAAATTCTTTTTTCGATTCTCTGTAGGTCAGGGATGGGAAATTGTAAGAAAATGATTCAACTTTTAACCTTTACTGTCTCATAGACGTAGGTTAAAAACGGCCTCCCTTTCACCCCTTACAGCCGTCCCTGTCCTCCAAAATGTATTTAAGAATTTTGAAATGTGTTCAAAACTGACTCCAATTTGGGGAGTGGCCGTACACCGAGAAAGAGAAATTGTAAGAATATGATTAAACTTTTAACCTTTACTGTCTCATAGACGTAGGTTAAAAACGGCCTCCCTTTCACCCCTTACAGCCGTCCCTATCCTCCAAAATGTATTTAAGAATTTTGAAATGTGTTCAAAACTGACTCCAATTTGGGGAGTGGCCGTACACCGAGAAAGATGGCAGCAAACTAAGGTCACAAAGTTAATAAACAATTTTAATGCTGGAGCAGAGGCAATAGTGTATGGTCCAATCCTGAATGTCTTACGGCAAATAGCTACGTAAATTCTTTTTTCGATTCTCTGTAGGTCAGGGATGAGAAATTGTAAGAATATGATTAAACTTTTAACCTTTACTGTCTCATAGACGTAGGTTAAAAACGGCCTCCCTTTCACCCCTTACAGCCGTCCCTATCCTCCAAAATGTATTTAAGAATTTTGAAATGTGTTCAAAACTGACTCCAATTTGGGGAGTGGCCGTACACCGAGAAAGATGGCAGCAAACTAAGGTCACAAAGTTAATAAACAATTTTAATGCTGGAGCAGAGGCAATAGTGTATGGTCCAATCCTGAATGTTTTACGGCAAATAGCTACGTAAATTCTTTTTTCGATTCTCTGTAGGTCAGGGATGAGAAATTGTAAGAAAATGATTCAACTTTTAACCTTTACTGTCTCATAGACGTAGGTTAAAAACGGCCTCCCTTTCACCCCTTACAGCCGTCCCTGTCCTCCAAAATGTATTTAAGAATTTTGAAATGTGTTCAAAACTGACTCCAATTTGGGGAGTGGCCGTACACCGAGAAAGATGGCAGCAAACTAAGGTCACAAAGTTAATAAACAATTTTAATGCTGGCGCAGAGGCAATAGTGTATGGTCCAATCCTGAATGTCTTATGGCAAATAGCTACGTAAATTCTTTTTTCGATTCTCTGTAGGTCAGTGATGAGAAATTGTCATAAAATGATTCAACTTTTAACCTTTACTGTCTCATAGACGTAGGTTAAAAACGGCCTCCCTTTCACCCCTTACAGCCGTCCCTGTCCTCCAAAATGTATTTAAGAATTTTGAAATGTGTTCAAAACTGACTCCAATTTGGGGAGTGGCCGTACACCGAGAAAGAGAAATTGTAAGAATATGATTAAACTTTTAACCTTTACTGTCTCATAGACGTAGGTTAAAAACGGCCTCCCTTTCACCCCTTACAGCCGTCCCTATCCTCCAAAATGTATTTAAGAATTTTGAAATGTGTTCAAAACTGACTCCAATTTGGGGAGTGGCCATACACCGAGAAAGATGGCAGCAAACTAAGGTCACAAAGTTAATAAACAATTTTAATGCTGGCGCAGAGGCAATAGTGTATGTTCCAATCCTGAATGTCTTATGGCAAATAGCTACGTAAATTCTTTTTTCGATTCTCTGTAGGTCAGGGATGAGAAATTGTAATAAAATGATTCAACTTTTAACCTTTACTGTCTCATAGACGTAGGTTAAAAACGGCCTCCCTTTCACCCCTTACAGCCGTCCCTGTCCTCCAAAATGTATTTAAGAATTTTGAAATGTGTTCAAAACTGACTCCAATTTGGGGAGTGGCCGTACACCGAGAAAGATGGCAGCAAACTAAGGTCACAAAGTTATTAAACAATTGTAATGCTGGAGCAGAGGCAATAGTGTATGGTCCAATCCTGAATGTCTTACGGCAAATAGCTACGTAAATTCTTTTTTCGATTCTCTGTAGGTCAGGGATGAGAAATTGTAAGAAAATGATTCAACTTTTAACCTTTACTGTCTCATAGACGTAGGTTAAAAACGGCCTCCCTTTCACCCCTTACAGCCGTCCCTGTCCTCCAAAATGTATTTAAGAATTTTGAAATGTGTTCAAAACTGACTCCAATTTGGGGAGTGGCCGTACACCGAGAAAGAGAAATTGTAAGAATATGATTAAACTTTTAACCTTTACTGTCTCATAGACGTAGGTTAAAAACGGCCTCCCTTTCACCCCTTACAGCCGTCCCTATCCTCCAAAATGTATTTAAGAATTTTGAAATGTGTTCAAAACTGACTCCAATTTGGGGAGTGGCCGTACACCGAGAAAGATGGCAGCAAACTAAGGTCACAAAGTTAATAAACAATTTTAATGCTGGAGCAGAGGCAATAGTGTATGGTCCAATCCTGAATGTCTTACGGCAAATAGCTACGTAAATTCTTTTTTCGATTCTCTGTAGGTCAGGGATGAGAAATTGTAAGAAAATGATTCAACTTTTAACCTTTACTGTCTCATAGACGTAGGTTAAAAACGGCCTCCCTTTCACCCCTT
Organism: Lissotriton helveticus; assembly: GCF_964261635.1. Lineage (NCBI taxonomy): Eukaryota > Metazoa > Chordata > Amphibia > Caudata > Salamandridae > Lissotriton > Lissotriton helveticus. The sequence continues at coordinate 879,742,540 of NC_136073.1, forward strand.
ACAGCCGTCCCTGTCCTCCAAAATGTATTTAAGAATTTTGAAATGTGTTCAAAACTGACTCCAATTTGGGGAGTGGCCGTACACCGAGAAAGATGGCAGCAAACTAAGGTCACAAAGTTAATAAACAATTTTAATGCTGGCGCAGAGGCAATAGTGTATGGTCCAATCCTGAATGTCTTATGGCAAATAGCTACGTAAATTCTTTTTTCGATTCTCTGTAGGTCAGGGATGAGAAATTGTCATAAAATGATTCAACTTTTAACCTTTACTGTCTCATAGACGTAGGTTAAAAACGGCCTCCCTTTCACCCCTTACAGCCGTCCCTGTCCTCCAAAATGTATTTAAGAATTTTGAAATGTGTTCAAAACTGACTCCAATTTGGGGAGTGGCCGTACACCGAGAAAGAGAAATTGTAAGAATATGATTAAACTTTTAACCTTTACTGTCTCATAGACGTAGGTTAAAAACGGCCTCCCTTTCACCCCTTACAGCCGTCCCTCTCCTCCAAAATGTATTTAAGAATTTTGAAATGTGTTCAAAACTGACTCCAATTTGGGGAGTGGCCATACACCGAGAAAGATGGCAGCAAACTAAGGTCACAAAGTTAATAAACAATTTTAATGCTGGCGCAGAGGCAATAGTGTATGGTCCAATCCTGAATGTCTTATGGCAAATAGCTACGTAAATTCTTTTTTCGATTCTCTGTAGGACAGGGATGAGAAATTGTAATAAAATGATTCAACTTTTAACCTTTACTGTCTCATAGACGTAGGTTAAAAACGGCCTCCCTTTCACCCCTTACAGCCGTCCCTGTCCTCCAAAATGTATTTAAGAATTTTGAAATGTGTTCAAAACTGACTCCAATTTGGGGAGTGGCCGTACACCGAGAAAGATGGCAGCAAACTAAGGTCACAAAGTAATTAAACAATTTTAATGCTGGAGCAGAGGCAATAGTGTATGGTCCAATCCTGAATGTCTTACGGCAAATAGCTACGTAAATTCTTTTTTGGATTCTCTGTAGGTCAGGGATGAGAAATTGTAATAAAATGATTCAACTTTTAACCTTTACTGTCTCATAGACGTAGGTTAAAAACGGCCTCCCTTTCACCCCTTACAGCCGTCCCTGTCCTCCAAAATGTATTTAAGAATTTTGAAATGTGTTCAAAACTGACTCCAATTTGGGGAGTGGCCGTACACCGAGAAAGAGAAATTGTAAGAATATGATTAAACTTTTAACCTTTACTGTCTCATAGACGTAGGTTAAAAACGGCCTCCCTTTCACCCCTTACAGCCGTCCCTATCCTCCAAAATGTATTTAAGAATTTTGAAATGTGTTCAAAACTGACTCCAATTTGGGGAGTGGCCGTACACCGAGAAAGATGGCAGCAAACTAAGGTCACAAAGTTAATAAACAATTTTAATGCTGGAGCAGAGGCAATAGTGTATGGTCCAATCCTGAATGTCTTACGGCAAATAGCTACGTAAATTCTTTTTTCGATTCTCTGTAGGTCAGGGATGAGAAATTGTAAGAAAATGATTCAACTTTTAACCTTTACTGTCTCATAGACGTAGGTTAAAAACGGCCTCCCTTTCACCCCTTACAGCCGTCCCTGTCCTCCAAAATGTATTTAAGAATTTTGAAATGTGTTCAAAACTGACTCCAATTTGGGGAGTGGCCGTACACCGAGAAAGATGGCAGCAAACTAAGGTCACAAAGTTATTAAACAATTTTAATGCTGGAGCAGAGGCAATAGTGTATGGTCCAATCCTGAATGTCTTACGGCAAATAGCTACGTAAATTCTTTTTTCGATTCTCTGTAGGTCAGGGATGAGAAATTGTAAGAAAATGATTCAACTTTTAACCTTTACTGTCTCATAGACGTAGGTTAAAAACGGCCTCCCTTTCACCCCTTACAGCCGTCCCTGTCCTCCAAAATGTATTTAAGAATTTTGAAATGTGTTCAAAACTGACTCCAATTTGGGGAGTGGCCGTACACCGAGAAAGAGAAATTGTAAGAATATGATTAAACTTTTAACCTTTACTGTCTCATAGACGTAGGTTAAAAACGGCCTCCCTTTCACCCCTTACAGCCGTCCCTATCCGCCAAAATGTATTTAAGAATTTTGAAATGTGTTCAAAACTGACTCCAATTTGGGGAGTGGCCGTACACCGAGAAAGATGGCAGCAAACTAAGGTCACAAAGTTAATAAACAATTTTAATGCTGGAGCAGAGGCAATAGTGTATGGTCCAATCCTGAATGTCTTACGGCAAATAGCTACGTAAATTCTTTTTTCGATTCTCTGTAGGTCAGGGATGAGAAATTGTAAGAATATGATTAAACTTTTAACCTTTACTGTCTCATAGACGTAGGTTAAAAACGGCCTCCCTTTCACCCCTTACAGCCGTCCCTATCCTCCAAAATGTATTTAAGAATTTTGAAATGTGTTCAAAACTGACTCCAATTTGGGGAGTGGCCGTACACCGAGAAAGATGGCAGCAAACTAAGGTCACAAAGTTATTAAACAATTTTAATGCTGGAGCAGAGGCAATAGTGTATGGTCCAATCCTGAATGTCTTACGGCAAATAGCTACGTAAATTCTTTTTTCGATTCTCTGTAGGTCAGGGATGGGAAATTGTAAGAAAATGATTCAACTTTTAACCTTTACTGTCTCATAGACGTAGGTTAAAAACGGCCTCCCTTTCACCCCTTACAGCCGTCCCTGTCCTCCAAAATGTATTTAAGAATTTTGAAATGTGTTCAAAACTGACTCCAATTTGGGGAGTGGCCGTACACCGAGAAAGAGAAATTGTAAGAATATGATTAAACTTTTAACCTTTACTGTCTCATAGACGTAGGTTAAAAACGGCCTCCCTTTCACCCCTTACAGCCGTCCCTATCCTCCAAAATGTATTTAAGAATTTTGAAATGTGTTCAAAACTGACTCCAATTTGGGGAGTGGCCGTACACCGAGAAAGATGGCAGCAAACTAAGGTCACAAAGTTAATAAACAATTTTAATGCTGGAGCAGAGGCAATAGTGTATGGTCCAATCCTGAATGTCTTACGGCAAATAGCTACGTAAATTCTTTTTTCGATTCTCTGTAGGTCAGGGATGAGAAATTGTAAGAAAATGATTCAACTTTTAACCTTTACTGTCTCATAGACGTAGGTTAAAAACGGCCTCCCTTTCACCCCTTACAGCCGTCCCTGTCCTCCAAAATGTATTTAAGAATTTTGAAATGTGTTCAAAACTGACTCCAATTTGGGGAGTGGCCGTACACCGAGAAAGATGGCAGCAAACTAAGGTCACAAAGTTAATAAACAATTTTAATGCTGGCGCAGAGGCAATAGTGTATGGTCCAATCCTGAATGTCTTATGGCAAATAGCTACGTAAATTCTTTTTTCGATTCTCTGTAGGTCAGGGATGAGAAATTGTCATAAAATGATTCAACTTTTAACCTTTACTGTCTCATAGACGTAGGTTAAAAACGGCCTCCCTTTCACCCATTACAGCCGTCCCTGTCCTCCAAAATGTATTTAAGAGTTTTGAAATGTGTTCAAAACTGACTCCAATTTGGGGAGTGGCCGTACACCGAGAAAGAGAAATTGTAAGAATATGATTAAACTTTTAACCTTTACTGTCTCATAGACGTAGGTTAAAAACGGCCTCCCTTTCACCCCTTACAGCCGTCCCTATCCTCCAAAATGTATTTAAGAATTTTGAAATGTGTTCAAAACTGACTCCAATTTGGGGAGTGGCCATACACCGAGAAAGATGGCAGCAAACTAAGGTCACAAAGTTAATAAACAATTTTAATGCTGGCGCAGAGGCAATAGTGTATGGTCCAATCCTGAATGTCTTATGGCAAATAGCTACGTAAATTCTTTTTTCGATTCTCTGTAGGTCAGGGATGAGAAATTGTAATAAAATGATTCAACTTTTAACCTTTACTGTCTCATAGACGTAGGTTAAAAACGGCCTCCCTTTCACCCCTTACAGCCGTCCCTGTCCTCCAAAATGTATTTAAGAATTTTGAAATGTGTTCAAAACTGACTCCAATTTGGGGAGTGGCCGTACACCGAGAAAGATGGCAGCAAACTAAGGTCACAAAGTAATTAAACAATTTAATGCTGGAGCAGAGGCAATAGTGTATGGTCCAATCCTGAATGTCTTACGGCAAATAGCTACGTAAATTCTTTTTTCGATTCTCTGTAGGTCAGGGATGAGAAATTGTAAGAAAATGATTCAACTTTTAACCTTTACTGTCTCATAGACGTAGGTTAAAAACGGCCTCCCTTTCACCCCTTACAGCCGTCCCTGTCCTCCAAAATGTATTTAAGAATTTTGAAATGTGTTCAAAACTGACTCCAATTTGGGGAGTGGCAGTACACCGAGAAAGAGAAATTGTAAGAAAATTATTCAACTTTTAACCTTTACTGTCTCATAGACGTAGGTTAAAAACGGCCTCCCTTTCACCCCTTACAGCCGTCCCTGTCCTCCAAAATGTATTTAAGAATTTTGAAATGTGTTCAAAACTGACTCCAATTTGGGGAGTGGCCGTACACCGAGAAAGAGAAATTGTAAGAAAATGATTCAACATTTAACCTTTACTGTCTCATAGACGTAGGTTAAAAACGGCCTACTTTCACCCCTTACAGCCGTCCCTGTCCTCCAAAATGTATTTAAGAATTTTGAAATGTGTTCAAAACTGACTCCAATTTGGGGAGTGGCAGTACACCGAGAAAGAGAAATTGTAAGAAAATGATTCAACTCTTAACCTTTACTGTCTCATAGACGTAGGTTAAAAACGGCCTCCCTTTCACCCCTTACAGCCGTCCCTGTCCTCCAAAATGTATTTAAGAATTTTGAAATGTGTTCAAAACTGACTCCAATTTGGGGAGTGGCCATACACCGAGAAAGATGGCAGCAAACTAAGGTCACAAAGTTAATAAACAATTTTAATGCTGGCGCAGAGGCAATAGTGTATGGTCCAATCCTGAATGTCTTATGGCAAATAGCTACGTAAATTCTTTTTTCGATTCTCTGTAGGTCAGGGATGAGAAATTGTAAGAAAATGATTCAACTTTTAACCTTTACTGTCTCATAGACGTAGGTTAAAAACGGCCTCCCTTTCACCCCTTACAGCCGTCCCTGTCCTCCAAAATGTATTTAAGAATTTTGAAATGTGTTCAAAACTGACTCCAATTTGGGGAGTGGCAGTACACCGAGAAAGAGAAATTGTAAGAAAATTATTCAACTTTTAACCTTTACTGTCTCATAGACGTAGGTTAAAAACGGCCTCCCTTTCACCCCTTACAGCCGTCCCTGTCCTCCAAAATGTATTTAAGAATTTTGAAATGTGTTCAAAACTGACTCCAATTTGGGGAGTGGCCGTACACCGAGAAAGAGAAATTGTAAGAAAATGATTCAACATTTAGGGGTCGATTAGGATCGCGGACGGACTTGCGTCCGTCCGCGACCCCAGAGCAGGAGGGAACCTCCGCATGGCATGCGGAGTTCCCTCCTGTGCAATTAGGATGTGACCGCAAGGGTTGCGGTCACTTCCTCTATTTTTAACATTGCGGCGGGTGGAGCTTTAAGCTGCACCCGCCGCAATGTTAAAAATGCACGCATTGCATTTGCATGCAGTAAGAGGCAGGCACCGCGCGGTGCCTGCCGCTTTCTGCATGCAAATGCAGGGGGGTACCATAGGTACCCCCCATGTGCACCCCCCACCCCCCCTTCACCTAGGGGGCCCGCAACGGGCCCCTGCAGTGAAGTTCCGTATGTTTTTCCACGGCGGAAAACCCGCCGCGGAAAAGCATACTTTACAGGCCATCCTAATATGGTGGACGGTGTCTGACAGACACCATCACCATATTAGAGCTTTTCCGCCGCGGTTGTAAGCCAGCCGCGGCGGAAAAGCTGCGGACGGAAACCAGGACCCACCAGCCATCCTAATGTGGCGGTGGGTCTTTGGTCAGTCCGCTGAGGTTTTTCCGCATCCTCTGGGCCGGCGGTGCCTTCCGCCGGCCCCGAGGATGCGGAAACACCGCGATCCTAATGACCCCCTTAACCTTTACTGTCTCATAGACGTAGGTTAAAAACGGCCTCCCTTTCACCCCTTACAGCCGTCCCTGTCCTCCAAAATGTATTTAAGAATTTTGAAATGTGTTCAAAACTGACTCCAATTTGGGGAGTGGCAGTACACCGAGAAAGAGAAATTGTAAGAAAATTATTCAACTTTTAACCTTTACTGTCTCATAGACGTAGGTTAAAAACGGCCTCCCTTTCACCCCTTACAGCCGTCCCTGTCCTCCAAAATGTATTTAAGAATTTTGAAATGTGTTCAAAACTGACTCCAATTAGGGGAGTGGCAGTACACCGAGAAAGAGAAATTGTAAGAAAATGATTCAACTCTTAACCTTTACTGTCTCATAGACGTAGGTTAAAAACGGCCTCCCTTTCACCCCTTACAGCCGTCCCTGTCCTCCAAAATGTATTTAAGAATTTTGAAATGTGTTCAAAACTGACTCCAATTTGGGGAGTTGCCATACACCGAGAAAGATGGCAGCAAACTAAGGTCACAAAGTTAATAAACAATTTTAATGCTGGAGCAGAGGCAATAGTGTATGGTCCAATCCTGAATGTCTTATGGCAAATAGCTACGTAAATTATTTTTTCGATTCTCTGTAGGTCAGGGATGAGAAATTGTCATAAAATGATTCAACTTTTAACCTTTACTGTCTCATAGACGTAGGTTAAAAACGGCCTCCCTTTCACCCCTTACAGCCGTCCCTGTCCTCCAAAATGTATTTAAGAATTTTGAAAAGTGTTCAAAACTGACTCCAATTTGGGGAGTGGCCGTACACCGAGAAAGAGAAATTGTAAGAATATGATTAAACTTTTAACCTTTACTGTCTCATAGACGTAGGTTAAAAACGGCGTCCCTTTCACCCCTTACAGCCGTCCCTATCCTCCAAAATGTATTTAAGAATTTTGAAATGTGTTCAAAACTGACTCCAATTTGGGGAGTGGCCATACACCGAGAAAGATGGCAGCAAACTAAGGTCACAAAGTTAATAAACAATTTTAATGCTGGGGCAGAGGCAGTAGTGTATGTTCCAATCCTGAATGTCTTATGGCAAATAGCTACGTAAATTCTTTTTTCGATTCTCTGTAGGTCAGGGATGAGAAATTGTAATAAAATGATTCAACTTTTAACCTTTACTGTCTCATAGACGTAGGTTAAAAACGGCCTCCCTTTCACCCCTTACAGCCGTCCCTGTCCTCCAAAATGTATTTAAGAATTTTGAAATGTGTTCAAAACTGACTCCAATTTGGGGAGTGGCCGTACACCGAGAAAGAGAAATTGTAAGAATATGATTAAACTTTTAACCTTTACTGTCTCATAGACGTAGGTTAAAAACGGCCTCCCTTTCACCCCTTACAGCCGTCCCTATCCTCCAAAATGTATTTAAGAATTTTGAAATGTGTTCAAAACTGACTCCAATTTGGGGAGTGGCCGTACACCGAGAAAGATGGCAGCAAACTAAGGTCACAAAGTTAATAAACAATTTTAATGCTGGAGCAGAGGCAATAGTGTATGGTCCAATCCTGAATGTCTTACGGCAAATAGCTACGTAAATTCTTTTTTCGATTCTCTGTAGGTCAGGGATGAGAAATTGTAAGAAAATGATTCAACTTTTAACCTTTACTGTCTCATAGACGTAGGTTAAAAACGGCCTCCCTTTCACCCCTTACAGCCGTCCCTGTCCTCCAAAATGTATTTAAGAATTTTGAAATGTGTTCAAAACTGACTCCAATTTGGGGAGTGGCCGTACACCGAGAAAGATGGCAGCAAACTAAGGTCACAAAGTTATTAAACAATTTTAATGCTGGAGCAGAGGCGATAGTGTATGGTCCAATCCTGAATGTCTTACGGCAAATAGCTACGTAAATTCTTTTTTTGATTCTCTGTAGGTCAGGGATGAGAAATTGTAGGAAAATGATTCAACTTTTAACCTTTACTGTCTCATAGACGTAGGTTAAAAACGGCCTCCCTTTCACCCCTTACAGCCGTCCCTGTCCTCCAAAATGTATTTAAGAATTTTGAAATGTGTTCAAAACTGACTCCAATTTGGGGAGTGGCCGTACACCGAGAAAGATGGCAGCAAACTAAGATCACAAAGTTAATAAACAATTTTAATGCTGGAGCAGAGGCAATAGTGTATGGTCCAATTCTGAATCTCTTACGGCAAATAGCTACGTAAATTCTTTTTTCGATTCTCTGTAGGTCAGGGATGAGAAATTGTAAGAAAATGATTCAACTTTTAACCTTTACTGTCTCATAGACGTAGGTTAAAAACGGCCTCCCTTTCACCCCTTACAGCCGTCCCTGTCCTCCAAAATGTATTTAAGAATTTTGAAATGTGTTCAAAACTGACTCCAATTTGGGGAGTGGCCGTACACCGAGAAAGAGAAATTGTAAGAAAATGATTCAACTTTTAACCTTTACTGTCTCATAGACGTAGGTTAAAAACGGCCTCCCTTTCACCCCTTACAGCCGTCCCTATCCTCCAAAATGTATTTAAGAATTTTGAAATGTGTTCAAAACTGACTCCAATTTGGGGAGTGGCCATACACCGAGAAAGATGGCAGCAAACTAAGGTCACAAAGTTAATAAACAATTTTAATGCTGGAGCAGAGGCAATAGTGTATGGTCCAATCCTGAATGTCTTACGGCAAATAGCTACGTAAATTCTTTTTTCGATTCTCTGTAGGTCAGGGATGAGAAATTGTATGAAAATTATTCAACTTTTAACCTTTACTGTCTCATAGACGTAGGTTAAAAACGGCCTCCCTTTCACCCCTTACAGCCGTCCCTGTCCTCCAAAACGTATTTAAGAATTTTGAAATGTGTTCAAAACTGACTCCAATTTGGGGAGTGGCCGTACACCGAGAAAGAGAAATTGTAAGAAAATGATTCAACTTTTAACCTTTACTGTCTCATAGACGTAGGTTAAAAACGGCCTCCCTTTCACCCCTTACAGCCGTCCCTATCCTCCAAAATGTATTTAAGAATTTTGAAATGTGTTCAAAACTGACTCCAATTTGGGGAGTGGCCGTACACCGAGAAAGATGGCAGCAAACTAAGGTCACAAAGTTAATAAACAATTTTAATGCTGGCGCAGAGGCAATAGTGTATGGTCCAATCCTGAATGTGTTACGGCAAATAGCTACGTAAATTTTTTTTTCGATTCTCTGTAGGTCAGGGATGAGAAATTGTAAGAAAATGATTCAACTTTTAACCTTTACTGTCTCATAGACGTAGGTTAAAAACGGCCTCCCTTTCACCCCTTACAGCCGTCCCTGTCCTCCAAAATGTATTTAAGAATTTTGAAATGTGTTCAAAACTGACTCCAATTTGGGGAGTGGCCGTACACCGAGAAAGAGAAATTGTAAGAAAATTATTCAACTTTTAACCTTTACTGTTTCATAGACGTAGGTTAAAAACGGCCTCCCTTTCACCCCTTACAGCCGTCCCTGTCCTCCAAAATGTATTTAAGAAGTTTGAAATGTGTTCAAAACTGACTCCAATTTGGGGAGTGGCAGTACACCGAGAAAGAGAAATTGTAAGAAAATGATTCAACTTTTAACCTTTACTGTCTCATAGACGTAGGTTAAAAACGGCCTCCCTTTCACCCCTTACAGCCGTCCCTGTCCTCCAAAATGTATTTAAGAATTTTGAAATGTGTTCAAAACTGACTCCAATTTGGGGAGTGGCCATACACCGAGAAAGATGGCAGCAAACTAAGGTCACAAAGTTAATAAACAATTTTAATGCTGGAGCAGAGGCAATAGTGTATGGTCCAATCCTGAATCTCTTACGGCAAATAGCTACGTAAATTCTTTTTTCGATTCTCTGTAGGTCAGGGATGAGAAATTGTAAGAAAATGATTCAACTTTTAACCTTTACTGTCTCATAGACGTAGGTTAAAAACGGCCTCCCTTTCACCCCTTACAGCCGTCCCTGTCCTCCAAAATGTATTTAAGAATTTTGAAATGTGTTCAAAACTGACTCCAATTTGGGGAGTGGCCGTACACCGAGAAAGAGAAATTGTAAGAATATGATTAAACTTTTAACCTTTACTGTCTCATAGACGTAGGTTAAAAACGGCCTCCCTTTCACCCCTTACAGCCGTCCCTATCCTCCAAAATGTATTTAAGAATTTTGAAATGTGTTCAAAACTGACTCCAATTTGGGGAGTGGCCATACACCGAGAAAGATGGCAGCAAACTAAGGTCACAAAGTTAATAAACAATTTTAATGCTGGCGCAGAGGCAATAGTGTATGGTCCAATCCTGAATGTCTTATGGCAAATAGCTACGTAAATTCTTTTTTCGATTCTCTGTAGGACAGGGATGAGAAATTGTAATAAAATGATTCAACTTTTAACCTTTACTGTCTCATAGACGTAGGTTAAAAACGGCCTCCCTTTCACCCCTTACAGCCGTCCCTGTCCTCCAAAATGTATTTAAGAATTTTGAAATGTGTTCAAAACTGACTCCAATTTGGGGAGTGGCCGTACACCGAGAAAGATGGCAGCAAACTAAGGTCACAAAGTAATTAAACAATTTTAATGCTGGAGCAGAGGCAATAGTGTATGGTCCAATCCTGAATGTCTTACGGCAAATAGCTACGTAAATTCTTTTTTGGATTCTCTGTAGGTCAGGGATGAGAAATTGTAATAAAATGATTCAACTTTTAACCTTTACTGTCTCATAGACGTAGGTTAAAAACGGCCTCCCTTTCACCCCTTACAGCCGTCCCTGTCCTCCAAAATGTATTTAAGAATTTTGAAATGTGTTCAAAACTGACTCCAATTTGGGGAGTGGCCGTACACCGAGAAAGAGAAATTGTAAGAATATGATTAAACTTTTAACCTTTACTGTCTCATAGACGTAGGTTAAAAACGGCCTCCCTTTCACCCCTTACAGCCGTCCCTATCCTCCAAAATGTATTTAAGAATTTTGAAATGTGTTCAAAACTGACTCCAATTTGGGGAGTGGCCGTACACCGAGAAAGATGGCAGCAAACTAAGGTCACAAAGTTAATAAACAATTTTAATGCTGGAGCAGAGGCAATAGTGTATGGTCCAATCCTGAATGTCTTACGGCAAATAGCTACGTAAATTCTTTTTTCGATTCTCTGTAGGTCAGGGATGAGAAATTGTAAGAAAATGATTCAACTTTTAACCTTTACTGTCTCATAGACGTAGGTTAAAAACGGCCTCCCTTTCACCCCTTACAGCCGTCCCTGTCCTCCAAAATGTATTTAAGAATTTTGAAATGTGTTCAAAACTGACTCCAATTTGGGGAGTGGCCGTACACCGAGAAAGATGGCAGCAAACTAAGGTCACAAAGTTATTAAACAATTTTAATGCTGGAGCAGAGGCAATAGTGTATGGTCCAATCCTGAATGTCTTACGGCAAATAGCTACGTAAATTCTTTTTTCGATTCTCTGTAGGTCAGGGATGAGAAATTGTAAGAAAATGATTCAACTTTTAACCTTTACTGTCTCATAGACGTAGGTTAAAAACGGCCTCCCTTTCACCCCTTACAGCCGTCCCTGTCCTCCAAAATGTATTTAAGAATTTTGAAATGTGTTCAAAACTGACTCCAATTTGGGGAGTGGCCGTACACCGAGAAAGAGAAATTGTAAGAATATGATTAAACTTTTAACCTTTACTGTCTCATAGACGTAGGTTAAAAACGGCCTCCCTTTCACCCCTTACAGCCGTCCCTATCCGCCAAAATGTATTTAAGAATTTTGAAATGTGTTCAAAACTGACTCCAATTTGGGGAGTGGCCGTACACCGAGAAAGATGGCAGCAAACTAAGGTCACAAAGTTAATAAACAATTTTAATGCTGGAGCAGAGGCAATAGTGTATGGTCCAATCCTGAATGTCTTACGGCAAATAGCTACGTAAATTCTTTTTTCGATTCTCTGTAGGTCAGGGATGAGAAATTGTAAGAATATGATTAAACTTTTAACCTTTACTGTCTCATAGACGTAGGTTAAAAACGGCCTCCCTTTCACCCCTTACAGCCGTCCCTATCCTCCAAAATGTATTTAAGAATTTTGAAATGTGTTCAAAACTGACTCCAATTTGGGGAGTGGCCGTACACCGAGAAAGATGGCAGCAAACTAAGGTCACAAAGTTAATAAACAATTTTAATGCTGGAGCAGAGGCAATAGTGTATGGTCCAATCCTGAATGTCTTACGGCAAATAGCTACGTTAATTCTTTTTTCGATTCTTTGTAGGTCAGGGATGAGAAATTGTAAGAAAATGATTCAACTTTTAACCTTTACTGTCTCATAGACGTAGGTTAAAAACGGCCTCCCTTTCACCCCTTACAGCCGTCCCTGTCCTCCAAAATGTATTTAAGAATTTTGAAATGTGTTCAAAACTGACTCCAATTTGGGGAGTGGCCGTACGCCGAGAAAGATGGCAGCAAACTAAGGTCACAAAGTTATTAAACAATTTTAATGCTGGAGCAGAGGCAATAGTGTATGGTCCAATCCTGAATGTCTTACGGCAAATAGCTACGTAAATTCTTTTTTCGATTCTCTGTAGGTCAGGGATGGGAAATTGTAAGAAAATGATTCAACTTTTAACCTTTACTGTCTCATAGACGTAGGTTAAAAACGGCCTCCCTTTCACCCCTTACAGCCGTCCCTGTCCTCCAAAATGTATTTAAGAATTTTGAAATGTGTTCAAAACTGACTCCAATTTGGGGAGTGGCCGTACACCGAGAAAGAGAAATTGTAAGAATATGATTAAACTTTTAACCTTTACTGTCTCATAGACGTAGGTTAAAAACGGCCTCCCTTTCACCCCTTACAGCCGTCCCTATCCTCCAAAATGTATTTAAGAATTTTGAAATGTGTTCAAAACTGACTCCAATTTGGGGAGTGGCCGTACACCGAGAAAGATGGCAGCAAACTAAGGTCACAAAGTTAATAAACAATTTTAATGCTGGAGCAGAGGCAATAGTGTATGGTCCAATCCTGAATGTCTTACGGCAAATAGCTACGTAAATTCTTTTTTCGATTCTCTGTAGGTCAGGGATGAGAAATTGTAAGAAAATGATTCAACTTTTAACCTTTACTGTCTCATAGACGTAGGTTAAAAACGGCCTCCCTTTCACCCCTTACAGCCGTCCCTGTCCTCCAAAATGTATTTAAGAATTTTGAAATGTGTTCAAAACTGACTCCAATTTGGGGAGTGGCCGTACACCGAGAAAGATGGCAGCAAACTAAGGTCACAAAGTTAATAAACAATTTTAATGCTGGCGCAGAGGCAATAGTGTATGGTCCAATCCTGAATGTCTTATGGCAAATAGCTACGTAAATTCTTTTTTCGATTCTCTGTAGGTCAGGGATGAGAAATTGTCATAAAATGATTCAACTTTTAACCTTTACTGTCTCATAGACGTAGGTTAAAAACGGCCTCCCTTTCACCCCTTACAGCCGTCCCTGTCCTCCAAAATGTATTTAAGAGTTTTGAAATGTGTTCAAAACTGACTCCAATTTGGGGAGTGGCCGTACACCGAGAAAGAGAAATTGTAAGAATATGATTAAACTTTTAACCTTTACTGTCTCATAGACGTAGGTTAAAAACGGCCTCCCTTTCACCCCTTACAGCCGTCCCTATCCTCCAAAATGTATTTAAGAATTTTGAAATGTGTTCAAAACTGACTCCAATTTGGGGAGTGGCCATACACCGAGAAAGATGGCAGCAAACTAAGGTCACAAAGTTAATAAACAATTTTAATGCTGGGGCAGAGGCAGTAGTGTATGTTCCAATCCTGAATGTCTTATGGCAAATAGCTACGTAAATTCTTTTTTCGATTCTCTGTAGGTCAGGGATGAGAAATTGTAATAAAATGATTCAACTTTTAACCTTTACTGTCTCATAGACGTAGGTTAAAAACGGCCTCCCTTTCACCCCTTACAGCCGTCCCTGTCCTCCAAAATGTATTTAAGAATTTTGAAATGTGTTCAAAACTGACTCCAATTTGGGGAGTGGCCGTACACCGAGAAAGAGAAATTGTAAGAATATGATTAAACTTTTAACCTTTACTGTCTCATAGACGTAGGTTAAAAACGGCCTCCCTTTCACCCCTTACAGCCGTCCCTATCCTCCAAAATGTATTTAAGAATTTTGAAATGTGTTCAAAACTGACTCCAATTTGGGGAGTGGCCGTACACCGAGAAAGATGGCAGCAAACTAAGGTCACAAAGTTAATAAACAATTTCAATGCTGGAGCAGAGGCAATAGTGTATGGTCCAATCCTGAATGTCTTACGGCAAATAGCTACGTAAATTCTTTTTTCGATTCTCTGTAGGTCAGGGATGAGAAATTGTAAGAAAATGATTCAACTTTTAACCTTTACTGTCTCATAGACGTAGGTTAAAAACGGCCTCCCTTTCACCCCTTACAGCCGTCCCTGTCCTCCAAAATGTATTTAAGAATTTTGAAATGTGTTCAAAACTGACTCCAATTTGGGGAGTGGCCGTACACCGAGAAAGATGGCAGCAAACTAAGGTCACAAAGTTATTAAACAATTTTAATGCTGGAGCAGAGGCGATAGTGTATGGTCCAATCCTGAATGTCTTACGGCAAATAGCTACGTAAATTCTTTTTTTGATTCTCTGTAGGTCAGGGATGAGAAATTGTAGGAAAATGATTCAACTTTTAACCTTTACTGTCTCATAGACGTAGGTTAAAAACGGCCTCCCTTTCACCCCTTACAGCCGTCCCTGTCCTCCAAAATGTATTTAAGAATTTTGAAATGTGTTCAAAACTGACTCCAATTTGGGGAGTGGCCGTACACCGAGAAAGATGGCAGCAAACTAAGATCACAAAGTTAATAAACAATTTTAATACTGGAGCAGAGGCAATAGTGTATGGTCCAATTCTGAATCTCTTACGGCAAATAGCTACGTAAATTCTTTTTTCGATTCTCTGTAGGTCAGGGATGAGAAATTGTAAGAAAATGATTCAACTTTTAACCTTTACTGTCTCATAGACGTAGGTTAAAAACGGCCTCCCTTTCACCCCTTACAGCCGTCCCTGTCCTCCAAAATGTATTTAAGAATTTTGAAATGTGTTCAAAACTGACTCCAATTTGGGGAGTGGCCGTACACCGAGAAAGAGAAATTGTAAGAAAATGATTCAACTTTTAACCTTTACTGTCTCATAGACGTAGGTTAAAAACGGCCTCCCTTTCACCCCTTACAGCCGTCCCTATCCTCCAAAATGTATTTAAGAATTTTGAAATGTGTTCAAAACTGACTCCAATTTGGGGAGTGGCCATACACCGAGAAAGATGGCAGCAAACTAAGGTCACAAAGTTAATAAACAATTTTAATGCTGGAGCAGAGGCAATAGTGTATGGTCCAATCCTGAATGTCTTACGGCAAATAGCTACGTAAATTCTTTTTTCGATTCTCTGTAGGTCAGGGATGAGAAATTGTATGAAAATTATTCAACTTTTAACCTTTACTGTCTCATAGACGTAGGTTAAAAACGGCCTCCCTTTCACCCCTTACAGCCGTCCCTGTCCTCCAAAACGTATTTAAGAATTTTGAAATGTGTTCAAAACTGACTCCAATTTGGGGAGTGGCCGTACACCGAGAAAGAGAAATCGTAAGAAAATGATTCAACTTTTAACCTTTACTGTCTCATAGACGTAGGTTAAAAACGGCCTCCCTTTCACCCCTTACAGCCGTCCCTATCCTCCAAAATGTATTTAAGAATTTTGAAATGTGTTCAAAACTGACTCCAATTTGGGGAGTGGCCGTACACCGAGAAAGATGGCAGCAAACTAAGGTCACAAAGTTAATAAACAATTTTAATGCTGGCGCAGAGGCAATAGTGTATGGTCCAATCCTGAATGTGTTACGGCAAATAGCTACGTAAATTTTTTTTTCGATTCTCTGTAGGTCAGGGATGAGAAATTGTAAGAAAATGATTCAACTTTTAACCTTTACTGTCTCATAGACGTAGGTTAAAAACGGCCTCCCTTTCACCCCTTACAGCCGTCCCTGTCCTCCAAAATGTATTTAAGAATTTTGAAATGTGTTCAAAACTGACTCCAATTTGGGGAGTGGCCGTACACCGAGAAAGAGAAATTGTAAGAAAATTATTCAACTTTTAACCTTTACTGTTTCATAGACGTAGGTTAAAAACGGCCTCCCTTTCACCCCTTACAGCCGTCCCTGTCCTCCAAAATGTATTTAAGAAGTTTGAAATGTGTTCAAAACTGACTCCAATTTGGGGAGTGGCAGTACACCGAGAAAGAGAAATTGTAAGAAAATGATTCAACTTTTAACCTTTACTGTCTCATAGACGTAGGTTAAAAACGGCCTCCCTTTCACCCCTTACAGCCGTCCCTGTCCTCCAAAATGTATTTAAGAATTTTGAAATGTGTTCAAAACTGACTCCAATTTGGGGAGTGGCCATACACCGAGAAAGATGGCAGCAAACTAAGGTCACAAAGTTAATAAACAATTTTAATGCTGGAGCGGAGGCAATAGTGTATGGTCCAATCCTGAATCTCTTACGGCAAATAGCTACGTAAATTCTTTTTTCGATTCTCTGTAGGTCAGGGATGAGAAATTGTAAGAAAATGATTCAACTTTTAACCTTTACTGTCTCATAGACGTAGGTTAAAAACGGCCTCCCTTTCACCCCTTACAGCCGTCCCTGTCCTCCAAAATGTATTTAAGAATTTTGAAATGTGTTCAAAACTGACTCCAATTTGGGGAGTGGCCGTACACCGAGAAAGATGGCAGCAAACTAAGGTCACAAAGTTAATAAACAATTTTAATGCTGGCGCAGAGGCAATAGTGTATGGTCCAATCCTGAATGTCTTATGGCAAATAGCTACGTAAATTCTTTTTTCGATTCTCTGTAGGTCAGGGATGAGAAATTGTAATAAAATGATTCAACTTTTAACCTTTACTGTCTCATAGACGTAGGTTAAAAACGGCCTCCCTTTCACCCCTTACAGCCGTCCCTGTCCTCCAAAATGTATTTAAGAATTTTGAAATGTGTTCAAAACTGACTCCAATTTGGGGAGTGGCCGTACACCGAGAAAGAGAAATTGTAAGAATATGATTAAACTTTTAACCTTTACTGTCTCATAGACGTAGGTTAAAAACGGCCTCCCTTTCACCCCTTACAGCCGTCCCTATCCTCCAAAATGTATTTAAGAATTTTGAAATGTGTTCAAAACTGACTCCAATTTGGGGAGTGGCCATACACCGAGAAAGATGGCAGCAAACTAAGGTCACAAAGTTAATAAACAGTTTTAATGCTGGCGCAGAGGCAATAGTGTATGTTCCAATCCTGAATGTCTTATGGCAAATAGCTACGTAAATTCTTTTTTCGATTCTCTGTAGGTCAGGGATGAGAAATTGTAATAAAATGATTCAACTTTTAACCTTTACTGTCTCATAGACGTAGGTTAAAAACGGCCTCCCTTTCACCCCTTACAGCCGTCCCTGTCCTCCAAAATGTATTTAAGAATTTTGAAATGTGTTCAAAACTGACTCCAATTTGGGGAGTGGCCGTACACCGAGAAAGATGGCAGCAAACTAAGGTCACAAAGTTATTAAACAATTTTAATGCTGGAGCAGAGGCAATAGTGTATGGTCCAATCCTGAATGTCTTACGGCAAATAGCTACGTAAATTCTTTTTTCGATTCTCTGTAGGTCAGGGATGAGAAATTGTAAGAAAATGATTCAACTTTTAACCTTTACTGTCTCATAGACATAGGTTAAAAACGGCCTCCCTTTCACCCCTTACAGCTGTCCCTATCCTCCAAAATGTATTTAAGAATTTTGAAATGTGTTCAAAACTGACTCCAATTTGGGGAGTGGCCGTACACCGAGAAAGATGGCAGCAAACTAAGGTCACAAAGTTAATAAACAATTTTAATGCTGGAGCAGAGGCAATAGTGTATGGTCCAATCCTGAATGTCTTACGGCAAATAGCTACGTAAATTCTTTTTTCGATTCTCTGTAGGTCAGGGATGAGAAATTGTAAGAAAATGATTCAACTTTTAACCTTTACGGTCTCATAGACGTAGGTTAAAAACGGCCTCCCTTTCACCCCTTACAGCCGTCCCTGTCCTCCAAAATGTATTTAAGAATTTTTAAATGTGTTCAAAACTGACTCCAATTTGGGGAGTGGCCGTACACCGAGAAAGATGGCAGCAAACTAAGGTCACAGAGTTAATAAACAATTTTAATGCTGGAGCAGAGGCAATAGTGTATGGTCCAATCCTGAATGTCTTACGGCAAATAGCTACGTAAATTCTTTTTTCGATTCTCTGTAGGTCAGGGATGAGAAATTGTGAGAAAATGATTAAATTTTTAACCATTACTGTCTCATAGACGTAGGTTAAAAACGGCCTCCCTTTCACCCCTTACAGCCGTCCCTGTCCTCCAAAATGTATTTAAGAATTTTGAAATGTGTTCAAAACTGACTCCAATTTGGGGAGTGGCCGTACACCGAGAAAGAGAAATTGTAAGAAAATGATTCAACTTTTAACCTTTACTGTCTCATAGACGTAGGTTAAAAACGGCCTCCCTTTCACCCCTTACAGCCGTCCCTGTCCTCCAAAATGTATTTAAGAATTTTGAAATGTGTTCAAAACTGACTCCAATTTGGGGAGTGGCCGTACACCGAGAAAGATGGCAGCAAACAAAGGTCACAAAGTTAATAAACAATTTTAATGCTGGCGCAGAGGCAATAGTGTATGGTCCAATCCTGAATGTCTTACGGCAAATAGCTACGTAAATTCTTTTTTCGATTCTCTGTAGGTCAGGGATGAGAAATTGTAAGAAAATGATTCAACTTTTAACCTTTACTGTCTCATAGACGTAGGTTAAAAACGGCCTCCCTTTCACCCCTTACAGCCGTCCCTGTCCTCCAAAATGTATTTAAGAATTTTGAAATGTGTTCAAAACTGACTCCAATTTGGGGAGTGGCCGTACACCGAGAAAGAGAAATTGTTAGAAAATGATTCAACTTTTAACCTTTACTGTCTCATAGACGTAGGTTAAAAACGGCCTCCCTTTCACCCCTTACAGCCGTCCCTGTCCTCCAAAATGTATTTAAGAATTTTGAAATGTGTTCAAAACTGACTCCAATTTGGGGAGTGGCCGTACACCGAGAAAGATGGCAGCAAACTAAGATCACAAAGTTAATAAACAATTTTAATGCTGGAGCAGAGGCAATAGTGTATAGTCCAATTCTGAATCTCTTACGGCAAATAGCTACGTAAATTCTTTTTTCGATTCTCTGTAGGTCAGGGATGAGAAATTGTAAGAAAATGATTCAACTTTTAACCTTTACTGTCTCATAGACGTAGGTTAAAAACGGCCTCCCTTTCACCCCTTACAGCCGTCCCTGTCCTCCAAAATGTATTTAAGAATTTTGAAATGTGTTCAAAACTGACTCCAATTTGGGGAGTGGCCGTACACCGAGAAAGAGAAATTGTAAGAATATGATTAAACTTTTAACCTTTACTGTCTCATAGACGTAGGTTAAAAACGGCCTCCCTTTCACCCCTTACAGCCGTCCCTATCCTCCAAAATGTATTTAAGAATTTTGAAATGTGTTCAAAACTGACTCCAATTTGGGGAGTGGCCGTACACCGAGAAAGATGGCAGCAAACTAAGGTCACAAAGTTAATAAACAATTTTAATGCTGGAGCAGAGGCAATAGTGTATGGTCCAATCCTGAATGTCTTACTGCAAATAGCTACGTAAATTCTTTTTTCGATTCTCTGTAGGTCAGGGATGAGAAATTGTAAGAAAATGATTCAACTTTTAACCTTTACGGTCTCATAGACGTAGGTTAAAAACGGCCTCCCTTTCACCCCTTACAGCCGTCCCTGTCCTCCAAAATGTATTTAAGAATTTTGAAATGTGTTCAAAACTGACTCCAATTTGGGGAGTGGCCGTACACCGAGAAAGATGGCAGCAAACTAAGGTCACAAAGTTAATAAACAATTTTAATGCTGGAGCAGAGGCAATAGTGTATGGTCCAATCCTGAATGTCTTACGGCAAATAGCTACGTAAATTCTTTTTTCGATTCTCTGTAGGTCAGGGATGAGAAATTGTAAGAAAATGATTAAACTTTTAACCATTACTGTCTCATAGACGTAGGTTAAAAACGGCCTCCCTTTCACCCCTTACAGCCGTCCCTGTCCTCCAAAATGTATTTAAGAATTTTGAAATGTGTTCAAAACTGACTCCAATTTGGGGAGTGGCCGTACACCGAGAAAGAGAAATTGTAAGAAAATGATTCAACTTTTAACCTTTACTGTCTCATAGACGTAGGTTAAAAACGGCCTCCCTTTCACCCCTTACAGCCGTCCCTGTCCTCCAAAATGTATTTAAGAATTTTGAAATGTGTTCAAAACTGACTCCAATTTGGGGAGTGACCGTACACCGAGAAAGATGGCAGCAAACAAAGGTCACAAAGTTAATAAACAATTTTAATGCTGGCGCAGAGGCAATAGTGTATGGTCCAATCCTGAATGTCTTACGGCAAATAGCTACGTAAATTCTTTTTTCGATTCTCTGTAGGTCAGGGATGAGAAATTGTAAGAAAATGATTCAACTTTTAACCTTTACTGTCTCATAGACGTAGGTTAAAAACGGCCTCCCTTTCACCCCTTACAGCCGTCCCTGTCCTCCAAAATGTATTTAAGAATTTTGAAATGTGTTCAAAACTGACTCCAATTTGGGGAGTGGCCGTACACCGAGAAAGAGAAATTGTAAGAAAATGATTCAACTTTTAACCTTTACTGTCTCATAGACGTAGGTTAAAAACGGCCTCCCTTTCACCCCTTACAGCCGTCCCTGTCCTCCAAAATGTATTTAAGAATTTTGAAATGTGTTCAAAACTGACTCCAATTTGGGGAGTGGCCGTACACCGAGAAAGATGGCAGCAAACTAAGATCACAAAGTTAATAAACAATTTTAATGCTGGAGCAGAGGCAATAGTGTATGGTCCAATTCTGAATCTCTTACGGCAAATAGCTACGTAAATTCTTTTTTCGATTCTCTGTAGGTCAGGGATGAGAAATTGTAAGAAAATGATTCAACTTTTAACCTTTACTGTCTCATAGACGTAGGTTAAAAACGGCCTCCCTTTCACCCCTTACAGCCGTCCCTGTCCTCCAAAATGTATTTAAGAATTTTGAAATGTGTTCAAAACTGACTCCAATTTGGGGAGTGGCCGTACACCGAGAAAGAGAAATTGTAAGAAAATGATTCAACTTTTAACCTTTACGGTCTCATAGACGTAGGTTAAAAACGGCCTCCCTTTCACCCCTTACAGCCGTCCCTATCCTCCAAAATGTATTTAAGAATTTTGAAATGTGTTCAAAACTGACTCCAATTTGGGGAGTGGCCGTACACCGAGAAAGATGGCAGCAAACTAAGGTCACAAAGTTAATAAACAATTTTAATGCTGGAGCAGAGGCAATAGTGTATGGTCCAATCCTGAATGTCTTACGGCAAATAGCTACGTAAATTCTTTTTTCGATTCTCTGTAGGTCAGGGATGAGAAATTGTATGAAAATTATTCAACTTTTAACCTTTACTGTCTCATAGACGTAGGTTAAAAACGGCCTCCCTTTCACCCCTTACAGCCGTCCCTGTCCTCCAAAACGTATTTAAGAATTTTGAAATGTGTTCAAAACTGACTCCAATTTGGGGAGTGGCCGTACACCGAGAAAGAGAAATTGTAAGAAAATGATTCAACTTTTAACCTTTACTGTCTCATTGACGTAGGTTAAAAACGGCCTCCCTTTCACCCCTTACAGCCGTCCCTATCCTCCAAAATGTATTTAAGAATTTTGAAATGTGTTCAAAACTGACTCCAATTTGGGGAGTGGCCGTACACCGAGAAAGATGGCAGCAAACTAAGGTCACAAAGTTAATAAACAATTTTAATGCTGGCGCAGAGGCAATAGTGTATGGTCCAATCCTGAATGTCTTACGGCAAATAGCTACGTAAATTCTTTTTTCGATTCTCTGTAGGTCAGGGATGAGAAATTGTAAGAAAATGATTCAACTTTTAACCTTTACTGTCTCATAGACGTAGGTTAAAAACGGCCTCCCTTTCACCCCTTACAGCCGTCCCTGTCCTCCAAAATGTATTTAAGAATTTTGAAATGTGTTCAAAACTGACTCCAATTTGGGGAGTGGCCGTACACCGAGAAAGAGAAATTGTAAGAAAATGATTCAACTTTTAACCTTTACTGTTTCATAGACGTAGGTTAAAAACGGCCTCCCTTTCACCCCTTACAGCCGTCCCTGTCCTCCAAAATGTATTTAAGAAGTTTGAAATGTGTTCAAAACTGACTCCAATTTGGGGAGTGGCAGTACACCGAGAAAGAGAAATTGTAAGAAAATGATTCAACTTTTAACCTTTACTGTCTCATAGACGTAGGTTAAAAACGGCCTCCCTTTCACCCCTTACAGTCGTCCCTGTCCTCCAAAATATATTTAAGAATTTTGAAATGTGTTCAAAACTGACTCCAATTTGGGGAGTGGCCATACACCGAGAAAGATGGCAGCAAACTAAGGTCACAAAGTTAATAAACAATTTTAATGCTGGAGCAGAGGCAATAGTGTATGGTCCAATCCTGAATCTCTTACGGCAAATAGCTACGTAAATTCTTTTTTCGATTCTCTGTAGGTCAGGGATGAGAAATTGTAAGAAAATGATTCAACTTTTAACCTTTACTGTCTCATAGACGCAGGTTAAAAACGGCCTCCCTTTCACCCCTTACAGCCGTCCCTGTCCTCCAAAATGTATTTAAGAATTTTGAAATGTGTTCAAAACTGACTCCAATTTGGGGAGTGGCCGTATACCGAGAAAGAGAAATTGTAAGAATATGATTAAACTTTTAACCTTTACTGTCTCATAGACGTAGGTTAAAAACGGCCTCCCTTTCACCCCTTACAGCCGTCCCTATCCTCCAAAATGTATTTAAGAATTTTGAAATGTGTTCAAAACTGACTCCAATTTGGGGAGTGGCCGTACACCGAGAA
This sequence comes from Lissotriton helveticus, assembly GCF_964261635.1. Classification (NCBI taxonomy): domain Eukaryota; kingdom Metazoa; phylum Chordata; class Amphibia; order Caudata; family Salamandridae; genus Lissotriton; species Lissotriton helveticus. Next base: position 879,765,702 of record NC_136073.1, read on the forward strand.
AGATGGCAGCAAACTAAGGTCACAAAGTTAATAAACAATTTTAATGCTGGAGCAGAGGCAATAGTGTATGGTCCAATCCTGAATGTCTTACGGCAAATAGCTACGTAAATTCTTTTTTCGATTCTCTGTAGGTCAGGGATGAGAAATTGTAAGAAAATGATTCAACTTTTAACCTTTACTGTCTCATAGACGTAGGTTAAAAACGGCCTCCCTTTCACCCCTTACAGCCGTCCCTGTCCTCCAAAATGTATTTAAGAATTTTGAAATGTGTTCAAAACTGACTCAAATTTGGGGAGTGGCCGTACACCGAGAAAGATGGCAGCAAACTAAGGTCACAAAGTTAATAAACAATTTTAATGCTGGCGCAGAGGCAATAGTGTATGGTCCAATCCTGAATGTCTTATGGCAAATAGCTACGTAAATTCTTTTTTCGATTCTCTGTAGGTCAGGGATGAGAAATTGTAATAAAATGATTCAACTTTTAACCTTTACTGTCTCATAGACGTAGGTTAAAAACGGCCTCCCTTTCACCCCTTACAGCCGTCCCTGTCCTCCAAAATGTATTTAAGAATTTTGAAATGTGTTCAAAACTGACTCCAATTTGGGGAGTGGTCGTACACCGAGAAAGAGAAATTGTAAGAATATGATTAAACTTTTAACCTTTACTGTCTCATAGACGTAGGTTAAAAACGGCCTCCCTTTCACCCCTTACAGCCGTCCCTATCCTCCACAATGTATTTAAGAATTTTGAAATGTGTTCAAAACTGACTCCAATTTGGGGAGTGGCCATACACCGAGAAAGATGGCAGCAAACTAAGGTCACAAAGTTAATAAACAGTTTTAATGCTGGCGCAGAGGCAATAGTGTATGTTCCAATCCTGTATGTCTTATGGCAAATAGCTACGTAAATTCTTTTTTCGATTCTCTGTAGGTCAGGGATGAGAAATTGTAATAAAATGATTCAACTTTTAACCTTTACTGTCTCATAGACGTAGGTTAAAAACGGCCTCCCTTTCACCCCTTACAGCCGTCCCTGTCCTCCAAAATGTATTTAAGAATTTTGAAATGTGTTCAAAACTGACTCCAATTTGGGGAGTGGCCGTACACCGAGAAAGATGGCAGTAAGGTCACAAAGTTATTAAACAATTTTAATGCTGGAGCAGAGGCAATAGTGTATGGTCCAATCCTGAATGTCTTACGGCAAATAGCTACGTAAATTCTTTTTTCGATTCTCTGTAGGTCAGGGATGAGAAATTGTAAGAAAATGATTCAACTTTTAACCTTTACTGTCTCATAGACGTAGGTTAAAAACGGCCTCCCTTTCACCCCTTACAGCCGTCCCTGTCCTCCAAAATGTATTTAAGAATTTTGAAATGTGTTCAAAACTGACTCCAATTTGGGGAGTGGCCGTACACCGAGAAAGAGAAATTGTAAGAATATGATTAAACTTTTAACCTTTACTGTCTCATAGACGTAGGTTAAAAACGGCCTCCCTTTCACCCCTTACAGCCGTCCCTATCCTCCAAAATGTATTTAAGAATTTTGAAATGTGTTCAAAACTGACTCCAATTTGGGGAGTGGCCGTACACCGAGAAAGATGGCAGCAAACTAAGGTCACAAAGTTAATAAACAATTTTAATGCTGGAGCAGAGGCAATAGTGTATGGTCCAATCCTGAATGTCTTACGGCAAATAGCTACGTAAATTCTTTTTTCGATTCTCTGTAGGTCAGGGATGAGAAATTGTAAGAAAATGATTCAACTTTTAACCTTTACTGTCTCATAGACGTAGGTTAAAAACGGCCTCCCTTTCACCCCTTACAGCCGTCCCTGTCCTCCAAAATGTATTTAAGAATTTTGAAATGTGTTCAAAACTGACTCCAATTTGGGGAGTGGCCGTACACCGAGAAAGATGGCAGCAAACTAAGGTCACAAAGTTAATAAACAATTTTAATGCTGGCGCAGAGGCAATAGTGTATGGTCCAATCCTGAATGTCTTATGGCAAATAGCTACGTAAATTCTTTTTTCGATTCTCTGTAGGTCAGGGATGAGAAATTGTCATAAAATGATTCAACTTTTAACCTTTACTGTCTCATAGACGTAGGTTAAAAACGGCCTCCCTTTCACCCCTTACAGCCGTCCCTGTCCTCCAAAATGTATTTAAGAATTTTGAAATGTGTTCAAAACTGACTCCAATTTGGGGAGTGGCCGTACACCGAGAAAGAGAAATTGTAAGAATATGATTAAACTTTTAACCTTTACTGTCTCATAGACGTAGGTTAAAAACGGCCTCCCTTTCACCCCTTACAGCCGTCCCTATCCTCCAAAATGTATTTAAGAATTTTGAAATGTGTTCAAAACTGACTCCAATTTGGGGAGTGGCCATACACCGAGAAAGATGGCAGCAAACTAAGGTCACAAAGTTAATAAACAATTTTAATGCTGGCGCAGAGGCAATAGTGTATGTTCCAATCCTGAATGTCTTATGGCAAATAGCTACGTAAATTCTTTTTTCGATTCTCTGTAGGTCAGGGATGAGAAATTGTAATAAAATGATTCAACTTTTAACCTTTACTGTCTCATAGACGTAGGTTAAAAACGGCCTCCCTTTCACCCCTTACAGCCGTGCCTGTCCTCCAAAATGTATTTAAGAATTTTGAAATGTGTTCAAAACTGACCCCAATTTGGGGATTGGCCGTACACCGAGAAAGAGAAATTGTAAGAATATGATTAAACTTTTAACCTTTACTGTCTCATAGACGTAGGTTAAAAACGGCCTCCCTTTCACCCCTTACAGCCGTCCCTATCCTCCAAAATGTATTTAAGAATTTTGAAATGTGTTCAAAACTGACTCCAATTTGGGGAGTGGCCGTACACCGAGAAAGATGGCAGCAAACTAAGGTCACAAAGTTAATAAACAATTTTAATGCTGGAGCAGAGGCAATAGTGTATGGTCCAATCCTGAATGTCTTACGGCAAATAGCTACGTAAATTCTTTTTTCGATTCTCTGTAGGTCAGGGATGAGAAATTGTCATAAAATGATTCAACTTTTAACCTTTACTGTCTCATAGACGTAGGTTAAAAACGGCCTCCCTTTCACCCCTTACAGCCGTCCCTGTCCTCCAAAATGTATTTAAGAATTTTGAAATGTGTTCAAAACTGACTCCAATTTGGGGAGTGGCCGTACACCGAGAAAGAGAAATTGTAAGAATATGATTAAACTTTTAACCTTTACTGTCTCATAGACGTAGGTTAAAAACGGCCTCCCTTTCACCCCTTACAGCCGTCCCTATCCTCCAAAATGTATTTAAGAATTTTGAAATGTGTTCAAAACTGACTCCAATTTGGGGAGTGGCCATACACCGAGAAAGATGGCAGCAAACTAAGGTCACAAAGTTAATAAACAATTTTAATGCTGGCGCAGAGGCAATAGTGTATGTTCCAATCCTGAATGTCTTATGGCAAATAGCTACGTAAATTCTTTTTTCGATTCTCTGTAGGTCAGGGATGAGAAATTGTAATAAAATGATTCAACTTTTAACCTTTACTGTCTCATAGACGTAGGTTAAAAACGGCCTCCCTTTCACCCCTTACAGCCGTGCCTGTCCTCCAAAATGTATTTCAGAATTTTGAAATGTGTTCAAAACTGACCCCAATTTGGGGAGTGGCCGTACACCGAGAAAGAGAAATTGTAAGAATATGATTAAACTTTTAACCTTTACTGTCTCATAGACGTAGGTTAAAAACGGCCTCCCTTTCACCCCTTACAGCCGTCCCTATCCTCCAAAATGTATTTAAGAATTTTGAAATGTGTTCAAAACTGACTCCAATTTGGGGAGTGGCCGTACACCGAGAAAGATGGCAGCAAACTAAGGTCACAAAGTTAATAAACAATTTTAATGCTGGAGCAGAGGCAATAGTGTATGGTCCAATCCTGAATGTCTTACGGCAAATAGCTACGTAAATTCTTTTTTCGATTCTCTGTAGGTCAGGGATGAGAAATTGTAAGAAAATGATTCAACTTTTAACCTTTACTGTCTCATAGACGTAGGTTAAAAACGGCCTCCCTTTCACCCCTTACAGCCGTCCCTGTCCTCCAAAATGTATTTAAGAATTTTGAAATGTGTTCAAAACTGACTCCAATTTGGGGAGTGGCCGTACACCGAGAAAGATGGCAGCAAACTAAGGTCACAAAGTTATTAAACAATTTTAATGCTGGAGCAGAGGCAATAGTGTATGGTCCAATCCTGAATGTCTTACGGCAAATAGCTACGTAAATTCTTTTTTCGATTCTCTGTAGGTCAGGGATGAGAAATTGTAAGAAAATGATTCAACTTTTAACCTTTACTGTCTCATAGACGTAGGTTAAAAACGGCCTCCCTTTCACCCCTTACAGCCGTCCCTGTCCTCCAAAATGTATTTAAGAATTTTGAAATGTGTTCAAAACTGACTCCAATTTGGGGAGTGGCCGTACACCGAGAAAGAGAAATTGTAAGAATATGATTAAACTTTTAACCTTTACTGTCTCATAGACGTAGGTTAAAAACGGCCTCCCTTTCACCCCTTACAGCCGTCCCTATCCTCCAAAATGTATTTAAGAATTTTGAAATGTGTTCAAAACTGACTCCAATTTGGGGAGTGGCCGTACACCGAGAAAGATGGCAGCAAACTAAGGTCACAAAGTTAATAAACAATTTTAATGCTGGCGCAGAGGCAATAGTGTATGTTCCAATCCTGAATGTCTTATGGCAAATAGCTACGTAAATTCTTTTTTCGATTCTCTGTAGGTCAGGGATGAGAAATTGTAATAAAATGATTCAACTTTTAACCTTTACTGTCTCATAGACGTAGGTTAAAAACGGCCTCCCTTTCACCCCTTACAGCCGTCCCTGTCCTCCAAAATGTATTTAAGAATTTTGAAATGTGTTCAAAACTGACTCCAATTTGGGGAGTGGCCGTACACCGAGAAAGATGGCAGCAAACTAAGGTCACAAAGTTATTAAACAATTTTAATGCTGGAGCAGAGGCAATAGTGTATGGTCCAATCCTGAATGTCTTACGGCAAATAGCTACGTAAATTCTTTTTTCGATTCTCTGTAGGTCAGGGATGAGAAATTGTAAGAAAATGATTCAACTTTTAACCTTTACTGTCTCATAGACGTAGGTTAAAAACGGCCTCCCTTTCACCCCTTACAGCCGTCCCTGTCCTCCAAAATGTATTTAAGAATTTTGAAATGTGTTCAAAACTGACTCCAATTTGGGGAGTGGCCGTACACCGAGAAAGAGAAATTGTAAGAATATGATTAAACTTTTAACCTTTACTGTCTCATAGACGTAGGTTAAAAACGGCCTCCCTTTCACCCCTTACAGCCGTCCCTGTCCTCCAAAATGTATTTAAGAATTTTGAAATGTGTGCAAAACTGACTCCAATTTGGGGAGTGGCCGTACACCGAGAAAGAGAAATTGTAAGAATATGATTAAACTTTTAACCTTTACTGTCTCATAGACGTAGGTTAAAAACGGCCTCCCTTTCACCCCTTACAGCCGTCCCTATCCTCCAAAATGTATTTAAGAATTTTGAAATGTGTTCAAAACTGACTCCAATTTGGGGAGTGGCCATACACCGAGAAAGATGGCAGCAAACTAAGGTCACAAAGTTAATAAACAGTTTTAATGCTGGCGCAGAGGCAATAGTGTATGTTCCAATCCTGAATGTCTTATGGCAAATAGCTACGTAAATTCTTTTTTCGATTCTCTGTAGGTCAGGGATGAGAAATTGTAATAAAATGATTCAACTTTTAACCTTTACTGTCTCATAGACGTAGGTTAAAAACGGCCTCCCTTTCACCCCTTACAGCCGTCCCTGTCCTCCAAAATGTATTTAAGAATTTTGAAATGTGTTCAAAACTGACTCCAATTTGGGGAGTGGCCGTACACCGAGAAAGATGGCAGCAAACTAAGGTCACAAAGTTATTAAACAATTTTAATGCTGGAGCAGAGGCAATAGTGTATGGTCCAATCCTGAATGTCTTACGGCAAATAGCTACGTAAATTCTTTTTTCGATTCTCTGTAGGTCAGGGATGAGAAATTGTAAGAAAATGATTCAACTTTTAACCTTTACTGTCTCATAGACGTAGGTTAAAAACGGCCTCCCTTTCACCCCTTACAGCCGTCCCTGTCCTCCAAAATGTATTTAAGAATTTTGAAATGTGTTCAAAACTGACTCCAATTTGGGGAGTGGCCGTACACCGAGAAAGAGAAATTGTAAGAATATGATTAAACTTTTAACCTTTACTGTCTCATAGACGTAGGTTAAAAACGGCCTCCCTTTCATCCCTTACAGCCGTCCCTATCCTCCAAAATGTATTTAAGAATTTTGAAATGTGTTCAAAACTGACTCCAATTTGGAGAGTGGCCGTACACCGAGAAAGATGGCAGCAAACTAAGGTCACAAAGTTAATAAACAATTTTAATGCTGGAGCAGAGGCAATAGTGTATGGTCCGATCCTGAATGTCTTACGGCAAATAGCTACGTAAATTCTTTTTTCGATTCTCTGTAGGTCAGGGATGAGAAATTGTAAGAAAATGATTCAACTTTTAACCTTTACTGTCTCATAGACGTAGGTTAAAAACGGCCTCCCTTTCACCCCTTACAGCCGTCCCTGTCCTCCAAAATGTATTTAAGAATTTTGAAATGTGTTCAAAACTGACTCCAATTTGGGGAGTGGCCGTACACCGAGAAAGATGGCAGCAAACTAAGGTCACAAAGTTATTAAACAATTTTAATGCTGGAGCAGAGGCAATAGTGTATGGTCCAATCCTGAATGTCTTACGGCAAATAGCTACGTAAATTCTTTTTTTGATTCTCTGTAGGTCAGGGATGAGAAATTGTAAGAAAATGATTCAACTTTTAACCTTTACTGTCTCATAGACGTAGGTTAAAAACGGCCTCCCTTTCACCCCTTACAGCCGTCCCTGTCCTCCAAAATGTATTTAAGAATTTTGAAATGTGTTCAAAACTGACTCCAATTTGGGGAGTGGCCGTACACCGAGAAAGAGAAATTGTAAGAATATGATTAAACTTTTAACCTTTACTGTCTCATAGACGTAGGTTAAAAACGGCCTCCCTTTCACCCCTTACAGCCGTCCCTATCCTCCAAAATGTATTTAAGAATTTTGAAATGTGTTCAAAACTGACTCCAATTTGGGGAGTGGCCGTACACCGAGAAAGATGGCAGCAAACTAAGGTCACAAAGTTAATAAACAATTTTAATGCTGGAGCAGAGGCAATAGTGTATGGTCCAATCCTGAATGTCTTACGGCAAATAGCTACGTAAATTCTTTTTTCGATTCTCTGTAGGTCAGGGATGAGAAATTGTAAGAAAATGATTCAACTTTTAACCTTTACTGTCTCATAGACGTAGGTTAAAAACGGCCTCCCTTTCACCCCTTACAGCCGTCCCTGTCCTCCAAAATGTATTTAAGAATTTTGAAATGTGTTCAAAACTGACTCCAATTTGGGGAGTGGCCGTACACCGAGAAAGATGGCAGCAAACTAAGGTCACAAAGTTAATAAACAATTTTAATGCTGGCGCAGAGGCAATAGTGTATGGTCCAATCCTGAATGTCTTATGGCAAATAGCTACGTAAATTCTTTTTTCGATTCTCTGTAGGTCAGGGATGAGAAATTGTCATAAAATGATTCAACTTTTAACCTTTACTGTCTCATAGACGTAGGTTAAAAACGGCCTCCCTTTCACCCCTTACAGCCGTCCCTGTCCTCCAAAATGTATTTAAGAATTTTGAAATGTGTTCAAAACTGACTCCAATTTGGGGAGTGGCCGTAAACCGAGAAAGAGAAATTGTAAGAATATGATTAAACTTTTAACCTTTACTGTCTCCTAGACGTAGGTTAAAAACGGCCTCCCTTTCACCCCTTACAGCCGTCCCTATCCTCCAAAATGTATTTAAGAATTTTGAAATGTGTTCAAAACTGACTCCAATTTGGGGAGTGGCCATACACCGAGAAAGATAGCAGCAAACTAAGGTCACAAAGTTAATAAACAATTTTAATGCTGGCGCAGAGGCAATAGTGTATGTGCCAATCCTGAATGTCTTATGGCAAATAGCTACGTAAATTCTTTTTTCGATTCTCTGTAGGTCAGGGATGAGAAATTGTAATAAAATGATTCAACTTTTAACCTTTACTGTCTCATAGACGTAGGTTAAAAACGGCCTCCCTTTCACCCCTACAGCCGTGCCTGTCCTCCAAAATGTATTTAAGAATTTTGAAATGTGTTCAAAACTGACTCCAATTTGGGGAGTGGCCGTACACCGAGAAAGATGGCACTAAACTAAGGTCACAAAGTTAATAAACAATTTTAATGCTGGAGCAGAGGCAATAGTGTATGGTCCAATCCTGAATGTCTTACGGCAAATAGCTACGTAAATTCTTTTTTCGATTCTCTGTAGGTCAGGCATGAGAAATTGTAAGAAAATGATTCAACTTTTAACCTTTACTGTCTCATAGACGTAGGTTAAAAACGGCCTCCCTTTCACCCCTTACAGCCGTCCCTGTCCTCCAAAATGTATTTAAGAATTTTGAAATGTGTTCAAAACTGACTCCAATTTGGGGAGTGGCCGTACACCGAGAAAGATGGCAGTAAGGTCACAAAGTTATTAAACAATTTTAATGCTGGAGCAGAGGCAATAGTGTATGGTCCAATCCTGAATGTCTTACGGCAAATAGCTACGTAAATTCTTTTTTCGATTCTCTGTAGGTCAGGGATGAGAAATTGTAAGAAAATGATTCAACTTTTAACCTTTACTGTCTCATAGACGTAGGTTAAAAACGGCCTCCCTTTCACCCCTTACAGCCGTCCCTGTCCTCCAAAATGTATTTAAGAATTTTGAAATGTGTTCAAAACTGACTCCAATTTGGGGAGTGGCCGTACACCGAGAAAGAGAAATTGTAAGAATATGATTAAACTTTTAACCTTTACTGTCTCATAGACGTAGGTTAAAAACGGCCTCCCTTTCACCCCTTACAGCGGTCCCTATCCTCCAAAATGTATTTAAGAATTTTGAAATGTGTTCAAAACTGACTCCAATTTGGGGAGTGGCCGTACACCGAGAAAGATGGCAGCAAACTAAGGTCACAAAGTTAATAAACAATTTTAATGCTGGAGCAGAGGCAATAGTGTATGGTCCAATCCTGAATGTCTTACGGCAAATAGCTACGTAAATTCTTTTTTCGATTCTCTGTAGGTCAGGGATGAGAAATTGTAAGAAAATGATTCAACTTTTAACCTTTACTGTCTCATAGACGTAGGTTAAAAACGGCCTCCCTTTCACCCCTTACAGCCGTCCCTGTCCTCCAAAATGTATTTAAGAATTTTGAAATGTGTTCAAAACTGACTCCAATTTGGGGAGTGGCCGTACACCGAGAAAGATGGCAGCAAACTAAGGTCACAAAGTTAATAAACAATTTTAATGCTGGCGCAGAGGCAATAGTGTATGGTCCAATCCTGAATGTCTTATGGCAAATAGCTACGTAAATTCTTTTTTCGATTCTCTGTAGGTCAGGGATGAGAAATTGTCATAAAATGATTCAACTTTTAACCTTTACTGTCTCATAGACGTAGGTTAAAAACGGCCTCCCTTTCACCCCTTACAGCCGTCCCTGTCCTCCAAAATGTATTTAAGAATTTTGAAATGTGTTCAAAACTGACTCCAATTTGGGGAGTGGCCGTACACCGAGAAAGAGAAATTGTAAGAATATGATTAAACTTTTAACCTTTACTGTCTCATAGACGTAGGTTAAAAACGGCCTCCCTTTCACCCCTTACAGCCGTCCCTATCCTCCAAAATGTATTTAAGAATTTTGAAATGTGTTCAAAACTGACTCCAATTTGGGGAGTGGCCATACACCGAGAAAGATGGCAGCAAACTAAGGTCACAAAGTTAATAAACAATTTTAATGCTGGCGCAGAGGCAATAGTGTATGTTCCAATCCTGAATGTCTTATGGCAAATAGCTACGTAAATTCTTTTTTCGATTCTCTGTAGGTCAGGGATGAGAAATTGTAATAAAATGATTCAACTTTTAACCTTTACTGTCTCATAGACGTAGGTTAAAAACGGCCTCCCTTTCACCCCTTACAGCCGTGCCTGTCCTCCAAAATGTATTTAAGAATTTTGAAATGTGTTCAAAACTGACCCCAATTTGGGGAGTGGCAGTACACCGAGAAAGAGAAATTGTAAGAATATGATTAAACTTTTAACCTTTACTGTCTCATAGACGTAGGTTAAAAACGGCATCCCTTTCACCACTTACAGCCGTACCTATCCTCCAAAATGTATTTAAGAATTTTGAAATGTGTTCAAAACTGACTCCAATTTGGGGAGTGGCCGTACACCGAGAAAGATGGCAGCAAACTAAGGTCACAAAGTTAATAAACAATTTTAATGCTGGAGCAGAGGCAATAGTGTATGGTCCAATCCTGAATGTCTTACGGCAAATAGCTACGTAAATTCTTTTTTCGATTCTCTGTAGGTCAGGGATGAGAAATTGTCATAAAATGATTCAACTTTTAACCTTTACTGTCTCATAGACGTAGGTTAAAAACGGCCTCCCTTTCACCCCTTACAGCCGTCCCTGTCCTCCAAAATGTATTTAAGAATTGTGAAATGTGTTCAAAACTGACTCCAATTTGGGGAGTGGCCGTACACCGAGAAAGAGAAATTGTAAGAATATGATTAAACTTTTAACCTTTACTGTCTCATAGACGTAGGTTAAAAACGGCCTCCCTTTCACCCCTTACAGCCGTCCCTATCCTCCAAAATGTATTTAAGAATTTTGAAATGTGTTCAAAACTGACTCCAATTTGGGGAGTGGCCATACACCGAGAAAGATGGCAGCAAACTAAGGTCACAAAGTTAATAAACAATTTTAATGCTGGCGCAGAGGCAATAGTGTATGTTCCAATCCTGAATGTCTTATGGCAAATAGCTACGTAAATTCTTTTTTCGATTCTCTGTAGGTCAGGGATGAGAAATTGTAATAAAATGATTCAACTTTTAACCTTTACTGTCTCATAGACGTAGGTTAAAAACGGCCTCCCTTTCACCCCTTACAGCCGTGCCTGTCCTCCAAAATGTATTTAAGAATTTTGAAATGTGTTCAAAACTGACCCCAATTTGGGGAGTGGCCGTACACCGAGAAAGAGAAATTGTAAGAATATGATTAAACTTTTAACCTTTACTGTCTCATAGACGTAGGTTAAAAACGGCCTCCCTTTCACCCCTTACAGCCGTCCCTATCCTCCAAAATGTATTTAAGAATTTTGAAATGTGTTCAAAACTGACTCCAATTTGGGGAGTGGCCGTACACCGAGAAAGATGGCAGCAAACTAAGGTCACAAAGTTAATAAACAATTTTAATGCTGGAGCAGAGGCAATAGTGTATGGTCCAATCCTGAATGTCTTACGGCAAATAGCTACGTAAATTCTTTTTTCGATTCTCTGTAGGTCAGGGATGAGAAATTGTAAGAAAATGATTCAACTTTTAACCTTTACTGTCGTATAGACGTAGGTTAAAAACGGCCTCCCTTTCACCCCTTACAGCCGTCCCTGTCCTCCAAAATGTATTTAAGAATTTTGAAATGTGTTCAAAACTGACTCCAATTTGGGGAGTGGCCGTACACCGAGAAAGATGGCAGCAAACTAAGGTCACAAAGTTATTAAACAATTTTAATGCTGGAGCAGAGGCAATAGTGTATGGTCCAATCCTGAATGTCTTACGGCAAATAGCTACGTAAATTCTTTTTTCGATTCTCTGTAGGTCAGGGATGAGAAATTGTAAGAAAATGATTCAACTTTTAACCTTTACTGTCTCATAGACGTAGGTTAAAAACGGCCTCCCTTTCACCCCTTACAGCCGTCCCTGTCCTCCAAAATGTATTTAAGAATTTTGAAATGTGTTCAAAACTGACTCCAATTTGGGGAGTGGCCGTACACCGAGAAAGAGAAATTGTAAGAATATGATTAAACTTTTAACCTTTACTGTCTCATAGACGTAGGTTAAAAACGGCCTCCCTTTCACCCCTTACAGCCGTCCCTATCCTCCAAAATGTATTTAAGAATTTTGAAATGTGTTCAAAACTGACTCCAATTTGGGGAGTGGCCGTACACCGAGAAAGATGGCAGCAAACTAAGGTCACAAAGTTAATAAACAATTTTAATGCTGGCGCAGAGGCAATAGTGTATGTTCCAATCCTGAATGTCTTATGGCAAATAGCTACGTAAATTCTTTTTTCGATTCTCTGTAGGTCAGGGATGAGAAATTGTAATAAAATGATTCAACTTTTAACCTTTACTGTCTCATAGACGTAGGTTAAAAACGGCCTCCCTTTCACCCCTTACAGCCGTCCCTGTCCTCCAAAATGTATTTAAGAATTTTGAAATGTGTTCAAAACTGACTCCAATTTGGGGAGTGGCCGTACACCGAGAAAGATGGCAGCAAACTAAGGTCACAAAGTTATTAAACAATTTTAATGCTGGAGCAGAGGCAATAGTGTATGGTCCAATCCTGAATGTCTTACGGCAAATAGCTACGTAAATTCTTTTTTCGATTCTCTGTAGGTCAGGGATGAGAAATTGTAAGAAAATGATTCAACTTTTAACATTTCCTGTCTCATAGACGTAGGTTAAAAACGGCCTCCCTTTCACCCCTTACAGCCGTCCCTGTCCTCCAAAATGTATTTAAGAATTTTGAAATGTGTTCAAAACTGACTCCAATTTGGGGAGTGGCCGTACACCGAGAAAGAGAAATTGTAAGAATATGATTAAACTTTTAACCTTTACTGTCTCATAGACGTAGGTTAAAAACGGCCTCCCTTTCACCCCTTACAGCCGTCCCTGTCCTCCAAAATGTATTTAAGAATTTTGAAATGTGTTCAAAACTGACTCCAATTTGGGGAGTGGCCGTACACCGAGAAAGAGAAATTGTAAGAATATGATTAAACTTTTAACCTTTACTGTCTCATAGACGTAGGTTAAAAACGGCCTCCCTTTCACCCCTTACAGCCGTCCCTATCCTCCAAAATGTATTTAAGAATTTTGAAATGTGTTCAAAACTGACTCCAATTTGGGGAGTGGCCATACACCGAGAAAGATGGCAGCAAACTAAGGTCACAAAGTTAATAAACAGTTTTAATGCTGGCGCAGAGGCAATAGTGTATGTTCCAATCCTGAATGTCTTATGGCAAATAGCTACGTAAATTCTTTTTTCGATTCTCTGTAGGTCAGGGATGAGAAATTGTAATAAAATGATTCAACTTTTAACCTTTACTGTCTCATAGACGTAGGTTAAAAACGGCCTCCCTTTCACCCCTTACAGCCGTCCCTGTCCTCCAAAATGTATTTAAGAATTTTGAAATGTGTTCAAAACTGACTCCAATTTGGGGAGTGGCCGTACACCGAGAAAGATGGCAGCAAACTAAGGTCACAAAGTTATTAAACAATTTTAATGCTGGAGCAGAGGCAATAGTGTATGGTCCAATCCTGAATGTCTTACGGCAAATAGCTACGTAAATTCTTTTTTCGATTCTCTGTAGGTCAGGGATGAGAAATTGTAAGAAAATGATTCAACTTTTAACCTTTACTGTCTCATAGACGTAGGTTAAAAACGGCCTCCCTTTCACCCCTTACAGCCGTCCCTGTCCTCCAAAATGTATTTAAGAATTTTGAAATGTGTTCAAAACTGACTCCAATTTGGGGAGTGGCCGTACACCGAGAAAGAGAAATTGTAAGAATATGATTAAACTTTTAACCTTTACTGTCTCATAGACGTAGGTTAAAAACGGCCTCCCTTTCATCCCTTACAGCCGTCCCTATCCTCCAAAATGTATTTAAGAATTTTGAAATGTGTTCAAAACTGACTCCAATTTGGGGAGTGGCCGTACACCGAGAAAGATGGCAGCAAACTAAGGTCACAAAGTTAAAAAACAATTTTAATGCTGGAGCAGAGGCAATAGTGTATGGTCCAATCCTGAATGTCTTACGGCAAATAGCTACGTAAATTCTTTTTTCGATTCTCTGTAGGTCAGGGATGAGAAATTGTAAGAAAATGATTCAACTTTTAACCTTTACTGTCTCATAGACGTAGGTTAAAAACGGCCTCCCTTTCACCCCTTACAGCCGTCCCTGTCCTCCAAAATGTATTTAAGAATTTTGAAATGTGTTCAAAACTGACTCCAATTTGGAGAGTGGCCGTACACCGAGAAAGATGGCAGCAAACTAAGGTCACAAAGTTATTAAACAATTTTAATGCTGGAGCAGAGGCAATAGTGTATGGTCCAATCCTGAATGTCTTACGGCAAATAGCTACGTAAATTCTTTTTTCGATTCTCTGTAGGTCAGGGATGAGAAATTGTAAGAAAATTATTCAACTTTTAACCTTTACTGTCTCATAGACGTAGGTTAAAAACGGCCTCCCTTTCACCCCTTACAGCCGTCCCTGTCCTCCAAAATGTATTTAAGAATTTTGAAATGTGTTCAAAACTGACTCCAATTTGGGGAGTGGCCGTACACCGAGAAAGAGAAATTGTAAGAATATGATTAAACTTTTAACCTTTACTGTCTCATAGACGTAGGTTAAAAACGGCCTCCCTTTCACCCCTTACAGCCGTCCCTATCCTCCAAAATGTATTTAAGAATTTTGAAATGTGTTCAAAACTGACTCCAATTTGGGGAGTGGCCGTACACCGAGAAAGATGGCAGCAAACTAAGGTCACAAAGTTAATAAACAATTTTAATGCTGGAGCAGAGGCAATAGTGTATGGTCCAATCCTGAATGTCTTACGGCAAATAGCTACGTAAATTCTTTTTTCGATTCTCTGTAGGTCAGGGATGAGAAATTGTAAGAAAATGATTCAACTTTTAACCTTTACTGTCTCATAGACGTAGGTTAAAAACGGCCTCCCTTTCACCCCTTACAGCCGTCCCTGTCCTCCAAAATGTATTTAAGAATTTTGAAATGTGTTCAAAACTGACTCCAATTTGGGGAGTGGCCGTACACCGAGAAAGATGGCAGCAAACTAAGGTCACAAAGTTAATAAACAATTTTAATGCTGGCGCAGAGGCAATAGTGTATGTTCCAATCCTGAATGTCTTATGGCAAATAGCTACGTAAATTCTTTTTTCGATTCTCTGTAGGTCAGGGATGAGAAATTGTAATAAAATGATTCAACTTTTAACCTTTACTGTCTCATAGACGTAGGTTAAAAACGGCCTCCCTTTCACCCCTTACAGCCGTGCCTGTCCTCCAAAATGTATTTAAGAATTTTGAAATGTGTTCAAAACTGACCCCAATTTGGGGAGTGGCAGTACACCGAGAAAGATGGCAGCAAACTAAGGTCACAAAGTTAATAAACAATTTTAATGCTGGAGCAGAGGCAATAGTGTATGGTCCAATCCTGAATGTCTTACGGCAAATAGCTACGTAAATTCTTTTTTCGATTCTCTGTAGGTCAGGGATGAGAAATTGTCATAAAATGATTCAACTTTTAACCTTTACTGTCTCATAGACGTAGGTTAAAAACGGCCTCCCTTTCACCCCTTACAGCCGTCCCTGTCCTCCAAAATGTATTTAAGAATTGTGAAATGTGTTCAAAACTGACTCCAATTTGGGGAGTGGCCGTACACCGAGAAAGAGAAATTGTAAGAATATGATTAAACTTTTAACCTTTACTGTCTCATAGACGTAGGTTAAAAACGGCCTCCCTTTCACCCCTTACAGCCGTCCCTATCCTCCAAAATGTATTTAAGAATTTTGAAATGTGTTCAAAACTGACTCCAATTTGGGGAGTGGCCATACACCGAGAAAGATGGCAGCAAACTAAGGTCACAAAGTTAATAAACAATTTTAATGCTGGCGCAGAGGCAATAGTGTATGTTCCAATCCTGAATGTCTTATGGCAAATAGCTACGTAAATTCTTTTTTCGATTCTCTGTAGGTCAGGGATGAGAAATTGTAATAAAATGATTCAACTTTTAACCTTTACTGTCTCATAGACGTAGGTTAAAAACGGCCTCCCTTTCACCCCTTACAGCCGTGCCTGTCCTCCAAAATGTATTTAAGAATTTTGAAATGTGTTCAAAACTGACCCCAATTTGGGGAGTGGCCGTACACCGAGAAAGAGAAATTGTAAGAATATGATTAAACTTTTAACCTTTACTGTCTCATAGACGTAGGTTAAAAACGGCCTCCCTTTCACCCCTTACAGCCGTGCCTGTCCTCCAAAATGTATTTAAGAATTTTGAAATGTGTTCAAAACTGACCCCAATTTGGGGAGTGGCAGTACACCGAGAAAGATGGCAGCAAACTAAGGTCACAAAGTTAATAAACAATTTTAATGCTGGAGCAGAGGCAATAGTGTATGGTCCAATCCTGAATGTCTTACGGCAAATAGCTACGTAAATTCTTTTTTCGATTCTCTGTAGGTCAGGGATGAGAAATTGTCATAAAATGATTCAACTTTTAACCTTTACTGTCTCATAGACGTAGGTTAAAAACGGCCTCCCTTTCACCCCTTACAGCCGTCCCTGTCCTCCAAAATGTATTTAAGAATTGTGAAATGTGTTCAAAACTGACTCCAATTTGGGGAGTGGCCGTACACCGAGAAAGAGAAATTGTAAGAATATGATTAAACTTTTAACCTTTACTGTCTCATAGACGTAGGTTAAAAACGGCCTCCCTTTCACCCCTTACAGCCGTCCCTATCCTCCAAAATGTATTTAAGAATTTTGAAATGTGTTCAAAACTGACTCCAATTTGGGGAGTGGCCATACACCGAGAAAGATGGCAGCAAACTAAGGTCACAAAGTTAATAAACAATTTTAATGCTGGCGCAGAGGCAATAGTGTATATTCCAATCCTGAATGTCTTATGGCAAATAGCTACGTAAATTCTTTTTTCGATTCTCTGTAGGTCAGGGATGAGAAATTGTAATAAAATGATTCAACTTTTAACCTTTACTGTCTCATAGACGTAGGTTAAAAACGGCCTCCCTTTCACCCCTTACAGCCGTGCCTGTCCTCCAAAATGTATTTAAGAATTTTGAAATGTGTTCAAAACTGACCCCAATTTGGGGAGTGGCCGTACACCGAGAAAGAGAAATTGTAAGAATATGATTAAACTTTTAACCTTTACTGTCTCATAGACGTAGGTTAAAAACGGCCTCCCTTTCACCCCTTACAGCCGTCCCTATCCTCCAAAATGTATTTAAGAATTTTGAAATGTGTTCAAAACTGACTCCAATTTGGGGAGTGGCCGTACACCGAGAAAGATGGCAGCAAACTAAGGTCACAAAGTTAATAAACAATTTTAATGCTGGAGCAGAGGCAATAGTGTATGGTCCAATCCTGAATGTCTTACGGCAAATAGCTACGTAAATTCTTTTTTCGATTCTCTGTAGGTCAGGGATGAGAAATTGTAAGAAAATGATTCAACTTTTAACCTTTACTGTCGTATAGACGTAGGTTAAAAACGGCCTCCCTTTCACCCCTTACAGCCGTCCCTGTCCTCCAAAATGTATTTAAGAATTTTGAAATGTGTTCAAAACTGACTCCAATTTGGGGAGTGGCCGTACACCGAGAAAGAGAAATTGTAAGAATATGATTAAACTTTTAACCTTTACTGTCTCATAGACGTAGGTTAAAAACGGCCTCCCTTTCACCCCTTACAGCCGTCCCTATCCTCCAAAATGTATTTAAGAATTTTGAAATGTGTTCAAAACTGACTCCAATTTGGGGAGTGGCCGTACACCGAGAAAGATGGCAGCAAACTAAGGTCACAAAGTTAATGAACAATTTTAATGCTGGCGCAGAGGCAATAGTGTATGTTCCAATCCTGAATGTCTTATGGCAAATAGCTACGTAAATTCTTTTTTCGATTCTCTGTAGGTCAGGGATGAGAAATTGTAATAAAATGATTCAACTTTTAACCTTTACTGTCTCATAGACGTAGGTTAAAAACGGCCTCCCTTTCACCCCTTACAGCCGTCCCTGTCCTCCAAAATGTATTTAAGAATTTTGAAATGTGTTCAAAACTGACTCCAATTTGGGGAGTGGCCGTACACCGAGAAAGATGGCAGCAAACTAAGGTCACAAAGTTATTAAACAATTTTAATGCTGGAGCAGAGGCAATAGTGTATGGTCCAATCCTGAATGTCTTACGGCAAATAGCTACGTAAATTCTTTTTTCGATTCTCTGTAGATCAGGGATGAGAAATTGTAAGAAAATGATTCAACTTTTAACATTTCCTGTCTCATAGACGTAGGTTAAAAACGGCCTCCCTTTCACCCCTTACAGCCGTCCCTGTCCTCCAAAATGTATTTAAGAATTTTGAAATGTGTTCAAAACTGACTCCAATTTGGGGAGTGGCCGTACACCGAGAAAGAGAAATTGTAAGAATATGATTAAACTTTTAACCTTTACTGTCTCATAGACGTAGGTTAAAAACGGCCTCCCTTTCACCCCTTACAGCCGTCCCTGTCCTCCAAAATGTATTTAAGAATTTTGAAATGTGTTCAAAACTGACTCCAATTTGGGGAGTGGCCGTACACCGAGAAAGAGAAATTGTAAGAATATGATTAAACTTTTAACCTTTACTGTCTCATAGACGTAGGTTAAAAACGGCCTCCCTTTCACCCCTTACAGCCGTCCCTATCCTCCAAAATGTATTTAAGAATTTTGAAATGTGTTCAAAACTGACTCCAATTTGGGGAGTGGCCATACACCGAGAAAGATGGCAGCAAACTAAGGTCACAAAGTTAATAAACAGTTTTAATGCTGGCGCAGAGGCAATAGTGTATGTTCCAATCCTGAATGTCTTATGGCAAATAGCTACGTAAATTCTTTTTTCGATTCTCTGTAGGTCAGGGATGAGAAATTGTAATAAAATGATTCAACTTTTAACCTTTACTGTCTCATAGACGTAGGTTAAAAACGGCCTCCCTTTCACCCCTTACAGCCGTCCCTCTCCTCCAAAATGTATTTAAGAATTTTGAAATGTGTTCAAAACTGACTCCAATTTGGGGAGTGGCCGTACACCGAGAAAGAGAAATTGTAAGAATATGATTAAACTTTTAACCTTTACTGTCTCATAGACGTAGGTTAAAAACGGCCTCCCTTTCACCCCTTACAGCCGTCCCTATCCTCCAAAATGTATTTAAGAATTTTGAAATGTGTTCAAAACTGACTCCAATTTGGGGAGTGGCCGTACACCGAGAAAGATGGCAGCAAACTAAGGTCACAAAGTTAATAAACAATTTTAATGCTGGCGCAGAGGCAATAGTGTATGTTCCAATCCTGAATGTCTTATGGCAAATAGCTACGTAAATTCTTTTTTCGATTCTCTGTAGGTCAGGGATGAGAAATTGTAATAAAATGATTCAACTTTTAACCTTTACTGTCTCATAGACGTAGGTTAAAAACGGCCTCCCTTTCACCCCTTACAGCCGTCCCTGTCCTCCAAAATGTATTTAAGAATTTTGAAATGTGTTCAAAACTGACTCCAATTTGGGGAGTGGCCGTACACCGAGAAAGATGGCAGCAAACTAAGGTCACAAAGTTATTAAACAATTTTAATGCTGGAGCAGAGGCAATAGTGTATGGTCCAATCCTGAATGTCTTACGGCAAATAGCTACGTAAATTCTTTTTTCGATTCTCTGTAGGTCAGGGATGAGAAATTGTAAGAAAATGATTCAACTTTTAACATTTCCTGTCTCATAGACGTAGGTTAAAAACGGCCTCCCTTTCACCCCTTACAGCCGTCCCTGTCCTCCAAAATGTATTTAAGAATTTTGAAATGTGTTCAAAACTGACTCCAATTTGGGGAGTGGCCGTACACCGAGAAAGAGAAATTGTAAGAATATGATTAAACTTTTAACCTTTACTGTCTCATAGACGTAGGTTAAAAACGGCCTCCCTTTCACCCCTTACAGCCGTCCCTGTCCTCCAAAATGTATTTAAGAATTTTGAAATGTGTTCAAAACTGACTCCAATTTGGGGAGTGGCCGTACACCGAGAAAGAGAAATTGTAAGAATATGATTAAACTTTTAACCTTTACTGTCTCATAGACGTAGGTTAAAAACGGCCTCCCTTTCACCCCTTACAGCCGTCCCTATCCTCCAAAATGTATTTAAGAATTTTGAAATGTGTTCAAAACTGACTCCAATTTGGGGAGTGGCCATACACCGAGAAAGATGGCAGCAAACTAAGGTCACAAAGTTAATAAACAGTTTTAATGCTGGCGCAGAGGCAATAGTGTATGTTCCAATCCTGAATGTCTTATGGCAAATAGCTACGTAAATTCTTTTTTCGATTCTCTGTAGGTCAGGGATGAGAAATTGTAATAAAATGATTCAACTTTTAACCTTTACTGTCTCATAGACGTAGGTTAAAAACGGCCTCCCTTTCACCCCTTACAGCCGTCCCTGTCCTCCAAAATGTATTTAAGAATTTTGAAATGTGTTCAAAACTGACTCCAATTTGGGGAGTGGCCGTACACCGAGAAAGATGGCAGCAAACTAAGGTCACAAAGTTATTAAACAATTTTAATGCTGGAGCAGAGGCAATAGTGTATGGTCCAATCCTGAATGTCTTACGGCAAATAGCTACGTAAATTCTTTTTTCGATTCTCTGTAGGTCAGGGATGAGAAATTGTAAGAAAATGATTCAACTTTTAACCTTTACTGTCTCATAGACGTAGGTTTAAAAACGGCCTCCCTTTCACCCCTTACAGCCGTCCCTGTCCTCCAAAATGTATTTAAGAATTTTGAAATGTGTTCAAAACTGACTCCAATTTGGGGAGTGGCCGTACACCGAGAAAGAGAAATTGTAAGAATATGATTAAACTTTTAACCTTTACTGTCTCATAGACGTAGGTTAAAAACGGCCTCCCTTTCATCCCTTACAGCCGTCCCTATCCTCCAAAATGTATTTAAGAATTTTGAAATGTGTTCAAAACTGACTCCAATTTGGGGAGTGGCCGTACACCGAGAAAGATGGCAGCAAACTAAGGTCACAAAGTTAAAAAATAATTTTAATGCTGGAGCAGAGGCAATAGTGTATGGTCCAATCCTGAATGTCTTACGGCAAATAGCTACGTAAATTCTTTTTTCGATTCTCTGTAGGTCAGGGATGAGAAATTGTAAGAAAATGATTCAACTTTTAACCTTTACTGTCTCATAGACGTAGGTTAAAAACGGCCTCCCTTTCACCCCTTACAGCCGTCCCTGTCCTCCAAAATGTATTTAAGAATTTTGAAATGTGTTCAAAACTGACTCCAATTTGGAGAGTGGCCGTACACCGAGAAAGATGGCAGCAAACTAAGGTCACAAAGTTATTAAACAATTTTAATGCTGGAGCAGAGGCAATAGTGTATGGTCCAATCCTGAATGTCTTACGGCAAATAGCTACGTAAATTCTTTTTTCGATTCTCTGTAGGTCAGGGATGAGAAATTGTAAGAAAATGATTCAACTTTTAACCTTTACTGTCTCATAGACGTAGGTTAAAAACGGCCTCCCTTTCACCCCTTACAGCCGTCCCTGTCCTCCAAAATGTATTTAAGAATTTTGAAATGTGTTCAAAACTGACTCCAATTTGGGGAGTGGCCGTACACCGAGAAAGAGAAATTGTAAGAATATGATTAAACTTTTAACCTTTACTGTCTCATAGACGTAGGTTAAAAACGGCCTCCCTTTCACCCCTTACAGCCGTCCCTATCCTCCAAAATGTATTTAAGAATTTTGAAATGTGTTCAAAACTGACTCCAATTTGGGGAGTGGCCGTACACCGAGAAAGATGGCAGCAAACTAAGGTCACAAAGTTAATAAACAATTTTAATGCTGGAGCAGAGGCAATAGTGTATGGTCCAATCCTGAATGTCTTACGGCAAATAGCTACGTAAATTCTTTTTTCGATTCTCTGTAGGTCAGGGATGAGAAATTGTAAGAAAATGATTCAACTTTTAACCTTTACTGTCTCATAGACGTAGGTTAAAAACGGCCTCCCTTTCACCCCTTACAGCCGTCCCTGTCCTCCAAAATGTATTTAAGAATTTTGAAATGTGTTCAAAACTGACTCCAATTTGGGGAGTGGCCGTACACCGAGAAAGATGGCAGCAAACTAAGGTCACAAAGTTAATAAACAATTTTAATGCTGGCGCAGAGGCAATAGTGTATGGTCCAATCCTGAATGTCTTATGGCAAATAGCTACGTAAATTCTTTTTTCGATTCTCTGTAGGTCAGGGATGAGAAATTGTCATAAAATGATTCAACTTTTAAACTTTACTGTCTCATAGACGTAGGTTAAAAACGGCCTCCCTTTCACCCCTTACAGCCGTCCCTGTCCTCCAAAATGTATTTAAGAATTTTGAAATGTGTTCAAAACTGACTCCAATTTGGAGAGTGGCCGTACACCGAGAAAGATGGCAGCAAACTAAGGTCACAAAGTTATTAAACAATTTTAATGCTGGAGCAGAGGCAATAGTGTATGGTCCAATCCTGAATGTCTTACGGCAAATAGCTACGTAAATTCTTTTTTCGATTCTCTGTAGGTCAGGGATGAGAAATTGTAAGAAAATGATTCAACTTTTAACCTTTACTGTCTCATAGACGTAGGTTAAAAACGGCCTCCCTTTCACCCCTTACAGCCGTCCCTGTCCTCCAAAATGTATTTAAGAATTTTGAAATGTGTTCAAAACTGACTCCAATTTGGGGAGTGGCCGTACACCGAGAAAGAGAAATTGTAAGAATATGATTAAACTTTTAACCTTTACTGTCTCATAGACGTAGGTTAAAAACGGCCTCCCTTTCACCCCTTACAGCCGTCCCTATCCTCCAAAATGTATTTAAGAATTTTGAAATGTGTTCAAAACTGACTCCAATTTGGGGAGTGGCCGTACACCGAGAAAGATGGCAGCAAACTAAGGTCACAAAGTTAATAAACAATTTTAATGCTGGAGCAGAGGCAATAGTGTATGGTCCAATCCTGAATGTCTTACGGCAAATAGCTACGTAAATTCTTTTTTCGATTCTCTGTAGGTCAGGGATGAGAAATTGTAAGAAAATGATTCAACTTTTAACCTTTACTGTCTCATAGACGTAGGTTAAAAACGGCCTCCCTTTCACCCCTTACAGCCGTCCCTGTCCTCCAAAATGTATTTAAGAATTTTGAAATGTGTTCAAAACTGACTCCAATTTGGGGAGTGGCCGTACACCGAGAAAGATGGCAGCAAACTAAGGTCACAAAGTTAATAAACAATTTTAATGCTGGCGCAGAGGCAATAGTGTATGGTCCAATCCTGAATGTCTTATGGCAAATAGCTACGTAAATTCTTTTTTCGATTCTCTGTAGGTCAGGGATGAGAAATTGTCATAAAATGATTCAACTTTTAAACTTTACTGTCTCATAGACGTAGGTTAAAAACGGCCTCCCTTTCACCCCTTACAGCCGTCCCTGTCCCCCAAAATGTATTTAAGAATTTTGAAATGTGTTCAAAACTGACTCCAATTTGGGGAGTGGCCGTACACCGAGAATGAGAAATTGTAAGAATATGATTAAACTTTTAACCTTTACTGTCTCCTAGACGTAGGTTAAAAACGGCCTCCCTTTCACCCCTTACAGCCGTCCCTATCCTCCAAAATGTATTTAAGAATTTTGAAATGTGTTCAAAACTGACTCCAATTTGGGGAGTGGCCATACACCGAGAAAGATAGCAGCAAACTAAGGTCACAAAGTTAATAAACAATTTTAATGCTGGCGCAGAGGCAATAGTGTATGTGCCAATCCTGAATGTCTTATGGCAAATAGCTACGTAAATTCTTTTTTCGATTCTCTGTAGGTCAGGGATGAGAAATTGTAATAAAATGATTCAACTTTTAACCTTTACTGTCTCATAGACGTAGGTTAAAAACGGCCTCCCTTTCACCCCTACAGCCGTGCCTGTCCTCCAAAATGTATTTAAGAATTTTGAAATGTGTTCAAAACTGACCCCAATTTGGGGAGTGGCCGTACACCGAGAAAGAGAAATTGTAAGAATATGATTAAACTTTTAACCTTTACTGTCTCATAGACGTAGGTTAAAAACGGCCTCCCTTTCACCCCTTACAGCCGTCCCTATCCTCCAAAATGTATTTAAGAATTTTGAAATGTGTTCAAAACTGACTCCAATTTGGGGAGTGGCCGTACACCGAGAAAGATGGCAGCAAACTAAGGTCACAAAGTTAATAAACAATTTTAATGCTGGAGCAGAGGCAATAGTGTATGGTCCAATCCTGAATGTCTTACGGCAAATAGCTACGTAAATTCTTTTTTCGATTCTCTGTAGGTCAGGGATGAGAAATTGTAAGAAAATGATTCAACTTTTAACCTTTACTGTCTCATAGACGTAGGTTAAAAACGGCCTCCCTTTCACCCCTTACAGCCGTCCCTGTCCTCCAAAATGTATTTAAGAATTTTGAAATGTGTTCAAAACTGACTCCAATTTGGGGAGTGGCCGTACACCGAGAAAGATGGCAGCAAACTAAGGTCACAAAGTTAATAAACAATTTTAATGCTGGCGCAGAGGCAATAGTGTATGGTCCAATCCTGAATGTCTTATGGCAAATAGCTACGTAAATTCTTTTTTCGATTCTCTGTAGGTCAGGGATGAGAAATTGTCATAAAATGATTCAACTTTTAAACTTTACTGTCTCATAGACGTAGGTTAAAAACGGCCTCCCTTTCACCCCTTACAGCCGTCCCTGTCCTCCAAAATGTATTTAAGAATTTTGAAATGTGTTCAAAACTGACTCCAATTTGGAGAGTGGCCGTACACCGAGAAAGATGGCAGCAAACTAAGGTCACAAAGTTATTAAACAATTTTAATGCTGGAGCAGAGGCAATAGTGTATGGTCCAATCCTGAATGTCTTACGGCAAATAGCTACGTAAATTCTTTTTTCGATTCTCTGTAGGTCAGGGATGAGAAATTGTAAGAAAATGATTCAACTTTTAACCTTTACTGTCTCATAGACGTAGGTTAAAAACGGCCTCCCTTTCACCCCTTACAGCCGTCCCTGTCCTCCAAAATGTATTTAAGAATTTTGAAATGTGTTCAAAACTGACTCCAATTTGGGGAGTGGCCGTACACCGAGAAAGAGAAATTGTAAGAATATGATTAAACTTTTAACCTTTACTGTCTCATAGACGTAGGTTAAAAACGGCCTCCCTTTCACCCCTTACAGCCGTCCCTATCCTCCAAAATGTATTTAAGAATTTTGAAATGTGTTCAAAACTGACTCCAATTTGGGGAGTGGCCGTACACCGAGAAAGATGGCAGCAAACTAAGGTCACAAAGTTAATAAACAATTTTAATGCTGGAGCAGAGGCAATAGTGTATGGTCCAATCCTGAATGTCTTACGGCAAATAGCTACGTAAATTCTTTTTTCGATTCTCTGTAGGTCAGGGATGAGAAATTGTAAGAAAATGATTCAACTTTTAACCTTTACTGTCTCATAGACGTAGGTTAAAAACGGCCTCCCTTTCACCCCTTACAGCCGTCCCTGTCCTCCAAAATGTATTTAAGAATTTTGAAATGTGTTCAAAACTGACTCCAATTTGGGGAGTGGCCGTACACCGAGAAAGATGGCAGCAAACTAAGGTCACAAAGTTAATAAACAATTTTAATGCTGGCGCAGAGGCAATAGTGTATGGTCCAATCCTGAATGTCTTATGGCAAATAGCTACGTAAATTCTTTTTTCGATTCTCTGTAGGTCAGGGATGAGAAATTGTCATAAAATGATTCAACTTTTAAACTTTACTGTCTCATAGACGTAGGTTAAAAACGGCCTCCCTTTCACCCCTTACAGCCGTCCCTGTCCCCCAAAATGTATTTAAGAATTTTGAAATGTGTTCAAAACTGACTCCAATTTGGGGAGTGGCCGTACACCGAGAATGAGAAATTGTAAGAATATGATTAAACTTTTAACCTTTACTGTCTCCTAGACGTAGGTTAAAAACGGCCTCCCTTTCACCCCTTACAGCCGTCCCTATCCTCCAAAATGTATTTAAGAATTTTGAAATGTGTTCAAAACTGACTCCAATTTGGGGAGTGGCCATACACCGAGAAAGATAGCAGCAAACTAAGGTCACAAAGTTAATAAACAATTTTAATGCTGGCGCAGAGGCAATAGTGTATGTGCCAATCCTGAATGTCTTATGGCAAATAGCTACGTAAATTCTTTTTTCGATTCTCTGTAGGTCAGGGATGAGAAATTGTAAGAAAATGATTCAACTTTTAACCTTTACTGTCTCATAGACGTAGGTTAAAAACGGCCTCCCTTTCACCCCTTACAGCCGTCCCTGTCCTCCAAAATGTATTTAAGAATTTTGAAATGCGTTCAAAACTGACTCCAATTTGGGGAGTGGCCGTACACCGAGAAAGATGGCAGCAAACTAAGGTCACAAAGTTAATAAACAATTTTAATGCTGGCGCAGAGGCAATAGTGTATGGTCCAATCCTGAATGTCTTATGGCAAATAGCTACGTAAATTCTTTTTTCGATTCTCTGTAGGTCAGGGATGAGAAATTGTCATAAAATGATTCAACTTTTAAACTTTACTGTCTCATAGACGTAGGTTAAAAACGGCCTCCCTTTCACCCCTTACAGCCGTCCCTGTCCTCCAAAATGTATTTAAGAATTTTGAAATGTGTTCAAAACTGACTCCAATTTGGAGAGTGGCCGTACACCGAGAAAGATGGCAGCAAACTAAGGTCACAAAGTTATTAAACAATTTTAATGCTGGAGCAGAGGCAATAGTGTATGGTCCAATCCTGAATGTCTTACGGCAAATAGCTACGTAAATTCTTTTTTCGATTCTCTGTAGGTCAGGGATGAGAAATTGTAAGAAAATGATTCAACTTTTAACCTTTACTGTCTCATAGACGTAGGTTAAAAACGGCCTCCCTTTCACCCCTTACAGCCGTCCCTGTCCTCCAAAATGTATTTAAGAATTTTGAAATGTGTTCAAAACTGACTCCAATTTGGGGAGTGGCCGTACACCGAGAAAGAGAAATTGTAAGAATATGATTAAACTTTTAACCTTTACTGTCTCATAGACGTAGGTTAAAAACGGCCTCCCTTTCACCCCTTACAGCCGTCCCTATCCTCCAAAATGTATTTAAGAATTTTGAAATGTGTTCAAAACTGACTCCAATTTGGGGAGTGGCCGTACACCGAGAAAGATGGCAGCAAACTAAGGTCACAAAGTTAATAAACAATTTTAATGCTGGAGCAGAGGCAATAGTGTATGGTCCAATCCTGAATGTCTTACGGCAAATAGCTACGTAAATTCTTTTTTCGATTCTCTGTAGGTCAGGGATGAGAAATTGTAAGAAAATGATTCAACTTTTAACCTTTACTGTCTCATAGACGTAGGTTAAAAACGGCCTCCCTTTCACCCCTTACAGCCGTCCCTGTCCTCCAAAATGTATTTAAGAATTTTGAAATGTGTTCAAAACTGACTCCAATTTGGGGAGTGGCCGTACACCGAGAAAGATGGCAGCAAACTAAGGTCACAAAGTTAATAAACAATTTTAATGCTGGCGCAGAGGCAATAGTGTATGGTCCAATCCTGAATGTCTTATGGCAAATAGCTACGTAAATTCTTTTTTCGATTCTCTGTAGGTCAGGGATGAGAAATTGTCATAAAATGATTCAACTTTTAAACTTTACTGTCTCATAGACGTAGGTTAAAAACGGCCTCCCTTTCACCCCTTACAGCCGTCCCTGTCCCCCAAAATGTATTTAAGAATTTTGAAATGTGTTCAAAACTGACTCCAATTTGGGGAGTGGCCGTACACCGAGAATGAGAAATTGTAAGAATATGATTAAACTTTTAACCTTTACTGTCTCCTAGACGTAGGTTAAAAACGGCCTCCCTTTCACCCCTTACAGCCGTCCCTATCCTCCAAAATGTATTTAAGAATTTTGAAATGTGTTCAAAACTGACTCCAATTTGGGGAGTGGCCATACACCGAGAAAGATAGCAGCAAACTAAGGTCACAAAGTTAATAAACAATTTTAATGCTGGCGCAGAGGCAATAGTGTATGTGCCAATCCTGAATGTCTTATGGCAAATAGCTACGTAAATTCTTTTTTCGATTCTCTGTAGGTCAGGGATGAGAAATTGTAATAAAATGATTCAACTTTTAACCTTTACTGTCTCATAGACGTAGGTTAAAAACGGCCTCCCTTTCACCCCTACAGCCGTGCCTGTCCTCCAAAATGTATTTAAGAATTTTGAAATGTGTTCAAAACTGACCCCAATTTGGGGAGTGGCCGTACACCGAGAAAGAGAAATTGTAAGAATATGATTAAACTTTTAACCTTTACTGTCTCATAGACGTAGGTTAAAAACGGCCTCCCTTTCACCCCTTACAGCCGTCCCTATCCTCCAAAATGTATTTAAGAATTTTGAAATGTGTTCAAAACTGACTCCAATTTGGGGAGTGGCCGTACACCGAGAAAGATGGCAGCAAACTAAGGTCACAAAGTTAATAAACAATTTTAATGCTGGAGCAGAGGCAATAGTGTATGGTCCAATCCTGAATGTCTTACGGCAAATAGCTACGTAAATTCTTTTTTCGATTCTCTGTAGGTCAGGGATGAGAAATTGTAAGAAAATGATTCAACTTTTAACCTTTACTGTCTCATAGACGTAGGTTAAAAACGGCCTCCCTTTCACCCCTTACAGCCGTCCCTGTCCTCCAAAATGTATTTAAGAATTTTGAAATGTGTTCAAAACTGACTCCAATTTGGGGAGTGGCCGTACACCGAGAAAGATGGCAGCAAACTAAGGTCACAAAGTTAATAAACAATTTTAATGCTGGCGCAGAGGCAATAGTGTATGGTCCAATCCTGAATGTCTTATGGCAAATAGCTACGTAAATTCTTTTTTCGATTCTCTGTAGGTCAGGGATGAGAAATTGTCATAAAATGATTCAACTTTTAAACTTTACTGTCTCATAGACGTAGGTTAAAAACGGCCTCCCTTTCACCCCTTACAGCCGTCCCTGTCCTCCAAAATGTATTTAAGAATTTTGAAATGTGTTCAAAACTGACTCCAATTTGGAGAGTGGCCGTACACCGAGAAAGATGGCAGCAAACTAAGGTCACAAAGTTATTAAACAATTTTAATGCTGGAGCAGAGGCAATAGTGTATGGTCCAATCCTGAATGTCTTACGGCAAATAGCTACGTAAATTCTTTTTTCGATTCTCTGTAGGTCAGGGATGAGAAATTGTAAGAAAATGATTCAACTTTTAACCTTTACTGTCTCATAGACGTAGGTTAAAAACGGCCTCCCTTTCACCCCTTACAGCCGTCCCTGTCCTCCAAAATGTATTTAAGAATTTTGAAATGTGTTCAAAACTGACTCCAATTTGGGGAGTGGCCGTACACCGAGAAAGAGAAATTGTAAGAATATGATTAAACTTTTAACCTTTACTGTCTCATAGACGTAGGTTAAAAACGGCCTCCCTTTCACCCCTTACAGCCGTCCCTATCCTCCAAAATGTATTTAAGAATTTTGAAATGTGTTCAAAACTGACTCCAATTTGGGGAGTGGCCGTACACCGAGAAAGATGGCAGCAAACTAAGGTCACAAAGTTAATAAACAATTTTAATGCTGGAGCAGAGGCAATAGTGTATGGTCCAATCCTGAATGTCTTACGGCAAATAGCTACGTAAATTCTTTTTTCGATTCTCTGTAGGTCAGGGATGAGAAATTGTAAGAAAATGATTCAACTTTTAACCTTTACTGTCTCATAGACGTAGGTTAAAAACGGCCTCCCTTTCACCCCTTACAGCCGTCCCTGTCCTCCAAAATGTATTTAAGAATTTTGAAATGTGTTCAAAACTGACTCCAATTTGGGGAGTGGCCGTACACCGAGAAAGATGGCAGCAAACTAAGGTCACAAAGTTAATAAACAATTTTAATGCTGGCGCAGAGGCAATAGTGTATGGTCCAATCCTGAATGTCTTATGGCAAATAGCTACGTAAATTCTTTTTTCGATTCTCTGTAGGTCAGGGATGAGAAATTGTCATAAAATGATTCAACTTTTAAACTTTACTGTCTCATAGACGTAGGTTAAAAACGGCCTCCCTTTCACCCCTTACAGCCGTCCCTGTCCCCCAAAATGTATTTAAGAATTTTGAAATGTGTTCAAAACTGACTCCAATTTGGGGAGTGGCCGTACACCGAGAATGAGAAATTGTAAGAATATGATTAAACTTTTAACCTTTACTGTCTCCTAGACGTAGGTTAAAAACGGCCTCCCTTTCACCCCTTACAGCCATCCCTATCCTCCAAAATGTATTTAAGAATTTTGAAATGTGTTCAAAACTGACTCCAATTTGGGGAGTGGCCATACACCGAGAAAGATAGCAGCAAACTAAGGTCACAAAGTTAATAAACAATTTTAATGCTGGCGCAGAGGCAATAGTGTATGTGCCAATCCTGAATGTCTTATGGCAAATAGCTACGTAAATTCTTTTTTCGATTCTCTGTAGGTCAGGGATGAGAAATTGTAATAAAATGATTCAACTTTTAACCTTTACTGTCTCATAGACGTAGGTTAAAAACGGCCTCCCTTTCACCCCTACAGCCGTGCCTGTCCTCCAAAATGTATTTAAGAATTTTGAAATGTGTTCAAAACTGACCCCAATTTGGGGAGTGGCCGTACACCGAGAAAGAGAAATTGTAAGAATATGATTAAACTTTTAACCTTTACTGTCTCATAGACGTAGGTTAAAAACGGCCTCCCTTTCACCCCTTACAGCCGTCCCTATCCTCCAAAATGTATTTAAGAATTTTGAAATGTGTTCAAAACTGACTCCAATTTGGGGAGTGGCCGTACACCGAGAAAGATGGCACTAAACTAAGGTCACAAAGTTAATAAACAATTTTAATGCTGGAGCAGAGGCAATAGTGTATGGTCCAATCCTGAATGTCTTACGGCAAATAGCTACGTAAATTCTTTTTTCGATTCTCTGTAGGTCAGGGATGAGAAATTGTAAGAAAATGATTCAACTTTTAACCTTTACTGTCTCATAGACGTAGGTTAAAAACGGCCTCCCTTTCACCCCTTACAGCCGTCCCTGTCCTCCAAAATGTATTTAAGAATTTTGAAATGTGTTCAAAACTGACTCCAATTTGGGGAGTGGCCGTACACCGAGAAAGAGAAATTGTAAGAATATGATTAAACTTTTAACCTTTACTGTCTCATAGATGTAGGTTAAAAACGTCCTCCCTTTCACCCCTTACAGCCGTCCCTATCCTCCAAAATGTATTTAAGAATTTTGAAATGTGTTCAAAACTGACTCCAATTTGGGGAGTGGCCGTACACCGAGAAAGATGGCAGCAAACTAAGGTCACAAAGTTAATAAACAATTTTAATGCTGGCGCAGAGGCAATAGTGTATGTTCCAATCCTGAATGTCTTATGGCAAATAGCTACGTAAATTCTTTTTTCGATTCTCTGTAGGTCAGGGATGAGAAATTGTAATAAAATGATTCAACTTTTAACCTTTACTGTCTCATAGACGTAGGTTAAAAACGGCCTCCCTTTCACCCCTTACAGCCGTCCCTGTCCTCCAAAATGTATTTAAGAATTTTGAAATGTGTTCAAAACTGACTCCAATTTGGGGAGTGGCCGTACACCGAGAAAGATGGCAGCAAACTAAGGTCACAAAGTTAGTAAACAATTTTAATGCTGGAGCAGAGGCAATAGTGTATGGTCCAATCCTGAATGTCTTACGGCAAATAGCTACGTAAATTCTTTTTTCGATTCTCTGTAGGTCAGGGATGAGAAATTGTAAGAAAATGATTCAACTTTTAACCTTTACTGTCTCATAGACGTAGGTTAAAAACGGCCTCCCTTTCACCCCTTACAGCCGTCCTTGTCCTCCAAAATGTATTTAAGAATTTTGAAATGTGTTCAAAACTGACTCCAATTTGGGGAGTGGCCGTACACCGAGAAAGATGGCAGCAAACTAAGGTCACAAAGTTATTAAACAATTTTAATGCTGGAGCAGAGGCAATAGTGTATGGTCCAATCCTGAATGTCTTACGGCAAATAGCTACGTAAATTCTTTTTTCGATTCTCTGTAGGTCAGGGATGAGAAATTGTAAGAAAATGATTCAACTTTTAACCTTTACTGTCTCATAGACGTAGGTTAAAAACGGCCTCCCTTTCACCCCTTACAGCCGTCCCTGTCCTCCAAAATGTATTTAAGAATTTTGAAATGTGTTCAAAACTGACTCCAATTTGGGGAGTGGCCGTACACCGAGAAAGAGAAATTGTAAGAATATGATTAAACTTTTAACCTTTACTGTCTCATAGACGTAGGTTAAAAACGGCCTCCCTTTCACCCCTTACAGCCGTCCCTATCCTCCAAAATGTATTTAAGAATTTTGAAATGTGTTCAAAACTGACTCCAATTTGGGGAGTGGCCGTACACCGAGAAAGATGGCAGCAAACTAAGGTCACAAAGTTAATAAACAATTTTAATGCTGGAGCAGAGGCAATAGTGTATGGTCCAATCCTGAATGTCTTACGGCAAATAGCTACGTAAATTGTTTTTTCGATTCTCTGTAGGTCAGGGATGAGAAATTGTAAGAAAATGATTCAACTTTTAACCTTTACTGTCTCATAGACGTAGGTTAAAAACGGCCTCCCTTTCACCCCTTACAGCCGTCCCTGTCCTCCAAAATGTATTTAAGAATTTTGAAATGTGTTCAAAACTGACTCCAATTTGGGGAGTGGCCGTACACCGAGAAAGATGGCAGCAAACTAAGGTCACAAAGTTAATAAACAATTTTAATGCTGGCGCAGAGGCAATAGTGTATGGTCCAATCCTGAATGTCTTATGGCAAATAGCTACGTAAATTCTTTTTTCGATTCTCTGTAGGTCAGGGATGAGAAATTGTCATAAAATGATTCAACTTTTAACCTTTACTGTCTCATAGACGTAGGTTAAAAACGGCCTCCCTTTCACCCCTTACAGCCGTCCCTGTCCTCCAAAATGTATTTAAGAATTTTGAAATGTGTTCAAAACTGACTCCAATTTGGGGAGTGGCCGTACACCGAGAAAGAGAAATTGTAAGAATATGATTAAACTTTTAACCTTTACTGTCTCATAGACGTAGGTTAAAAACGGCCTCCCTTTCACCCCTTACAGCCGTCCCTATCCTCCAAAATGTATTTAAGAATTTTGAAATGTGTTCAAAACTGACTCCAATTTGGGGAGTAGCCATACACCGAGAAAGATGGCAGCAAACTAAGGTCACAAAGTTAATAAACAATTTTAATGCTGGCGCAGAGGCAATAGTGTATGTTCCAATCCTGAATGTCTTATGGCAAATAGCTACGTAAATTCTTTTTTCGATTCTCTGTAGGTCAGGGATGAGAAATTGTAATAAAATGATTCAACTTTTAACCTTTACTGTCTCATAGACGTAGGTTAAAAACGGCCTCCCTTTCACCCCTTACAGCCGTCCCTGTCCTCCAAAATGTATTTAAGAATTTTGAAATGTGTTCAAAACTGACTCCAATTTGGGGAGTGGCCGTACACCGAGAAAGAGAAATTGTAAGAATATGATTAAACTTTTAACCTTTACTGTCTCATAGACGTAGGTTAAAAACGGCCTCCCTTTCACCCCTTACAGCCGTCCCTATCCTCCAAAATGTATTTAAGAATTTTGAAATGTGTTCAAAACTGACTCCAATTTGGGGAGTGGCCGTACACCGAGAAAGATGGCAGCAAACTAAGGTCACAAAGTTAATAAACAATTTTAATGCTGGAGCAGAGGCAATAGTGTATGGTCCAATCCTGAATGTCTTACGGCAAATAGCTACGTAAATTCTTTTTTCGATTCTCTGTAGGTCAGGGATGAGAAATTGTAAGAAAATGATTCAACTTTTAACCTTTACTGTCTCATAGACGTAGGTTAAAAACGGCCTCCCTTTCACCCCTTACAGCCGTCCCTGTCCTCCAAAATGTATTTAAGAATTTTGAAATGTGTTCAAAACTGACTCCAATTTGGGGAGTGGCCGTACACCGAGAAAGATGGCAGCAAACTAAGGTCACAAAGTTATTAAACAATTTTAATGCTGGAGCAGAGGCATTAGTGTATGGTCCAATCCTGAATGTCTTACGGCAAATAGCTACGTAAATTCTTTTTTCGATTCTCTGTAGGTCAGGGATGAGAAATTGTAAGAAAATGATTCAACTTTTAACCTTTACTGTCTCATAGACGTAGGTTAAAAACGGCCTCCCTTTCACCCCTTACAGCCGTCCCTGTCCTCCAAAATGTATTTAAGAATTTTGAAATGTGTTCAAAACTGACTCCAATTTGGGGAGTGGCCGTACACCGAGAAAGAGAAATTGTAAGAATATGATTAAACTTTTAACCTTTACTGTCTCATAGACGTAGGTTAAAAACGGCCTCCCTTTCACCCCTTACAGCCGTCCCTATCCTCCAAAATGTATTTAAGAATTTTGAAATGTGTTCAAAACTGACTCCAATTTGGGGAGTGGCCGTACACCGAGAAAGATGGCAGCAAACTAAGGTCACAAAGTTAATAAACAATTTTAATGCTGGAGCAGAGGCAATAGTGTATGGTCCAATCCTGAATGTCTTACGGCAAATAGCTACGTAAATTCTTTTTTCGATTCTCTGTAGGTCAGGGATGAGAAATTGTAAGAAAATGATTCAACTTTTAACCTTTACTGTCTCATAGACGTAGGTTAAAAACGGCCTCCCTTTCACCCCTTACAGCCGTCCCTGTCCTCCAAAATGTATTTAAGAATTTTGAAATGTGTTCAAAACTGACTCCAATTTGGGGAGTGGCCGTACACCGAGAAAGATGGCAGCAAACTAAGGTCACAAAGTTAATAAACAATTTTAATGCTGGAGCAGAGGCAATAGTGTATGGTCCAATCCTGAATGTCTTACGGCAAATAGCTACGTAAATTCTTTTTTCGATTCTCTGTAGGTCAGGGATGAGAAATTGTAAGAAAATGATTCAACTTTTAACCTTTACTGTCTCATAGACGTAGGTTAAAAACGGCCTCCCTTTCACCCCTTACAGCCGTCCCTGTCCTCCAAAATGTATTTAAGAATTTTGAAATGTGTTCAAAACTGACTCCAATTTGGGGAGTGGCCGTACACCGAGAAAGATGGCAGCAAACTAAGGTCACAAAGTTAATAAACAATTTTAATGCTGGCGCAGAGGCAATAGTGTATGGTCCAATCCTGAATGTCTTATGGCAAATAGCTACGTAAATTCTTTTTTCGATTCTCTGTAGGTCAGGGATGAGAAATTGTCATAAAATGATTCAACTTTTAAACTTTACTGTCTCATAGACGTAGGTTAAAAACGGCCTCCCTTTCACCCCTTACAGCCGTCCCTGTCCCCCAAAATGTATTTAAGAATTTTGAAATGTGTTCAAAACTGACTCCAATTTGGGGAGTGGCCGTACACCGAGAATGAGAAATTGTAAGAATATGATTAAACTTTTAACCTTTACTGTCTCCTAGACGTAGGTTAAAAACGGCCTCCCTTTCACCCCTTACAGCCATCCCTATCCTCCAAAATGTATTTAAGAATTTTGAAATGTGTTCAAAACTGACTCCAATTTGGGGAGTGGCCATACACCGAGAAAGATAGCAGCAAACTAAGGTCACAAAGTTAATAAACAATTTTAATGCTGGCGCAGAGGCAATAGTGTATGTGCC
This sequence comes from Lissotriton helveticus, assembly GCF_964261635.1. Lineage (NCBI taxonomy): Eukaryota > Metazoa > Chordata > Amphibia > Caudata > Salamandridae > Lissotriton > Lissotriton helveticus. The sequence goes on from NC_136073.1 coordinate 879,801,555, forward strand.
AATCCTGAATGTCTTATGGCAAATAGCTACGTAAATTCTTTTTTCGATTCTCTGTAGGTCAGGGATGAGAAATTGTAATAAAATGATTCAACTTTTAACCTTTACTGTCTCATAGACGTAGGTTAAAAACGGCCTCCCTTTCACCCCTACAGCCGTGCCTGTCCTCCAAAATGTATTTAAGAATTTTGAAATGTGTTCAAAACTGACCCCAATTTGGGGAGTGGCCGTACACCGAGAAAGAGAAATTGTAAGAATATGATTAAACTTTTAACCTTTACTGTCTCATAGACGTAGGTTAAAAACGGCCTCCCTTTCACCCCTTACAGCCGTCCCTATCCTCCAAAATGTATTTAAGAATTTTGAAATGTGTTCAAAACTGACTCCAATTTGGGGAGTGGCCGTACACCGAGAAAGATGGCACTAAACTAAGGTCACAAAGTTAATAAACAATTTTAATGCTGGAGCAGAGGCAATAGTGTATGGTCCAATCCTGAATGTCTTACGGCAAATAGCTACGTAAATTCTTTTTTCGATTCTCTGTAGGTCAGGGATGAGAAATTGTAAGAAAATGATTCAACTTTTAACCTTTACTGTCTCATAGACGTAGGTTAAAAACGGCCTCCCTTTCACCCCTTACAGCCGTCCCTGTCCTCCAAAATGTATTTAAGAATTTTGAAATGTGTTCAAAACTGACTCCAATTTGGGGAGTGGCCGTACACCGAGAAAGAGAAATTGTAAGAATATGATTAAACTTTTAACCTTTACTGTCTCATAGATGTAGGTTAAAAACGTCCTCCCTTTCACCCCTTACAGCCGTCCCTATCCTCCAAAATGTATTTAAGAATTTTGAAATGTGTTCAAAACTGACTCCAATTTGGGGAGTGGCCGTACACCGAGAAAGATGGCAGCAAACTAAGGTCACAAAGTTAATAAACAATTTTAATGCTGGCGCAGAGGCAATAGTGTATGTTCCAATCCTGAATGTCTTATGGCAAATAGCTACGTAAATTCTTTTTTCGATTCTCTGTAGGTCAGGGATGAGAAATTGTAATAAAATGATTCAACTTTTAACCTTTACTGTCTCATAGACGTAGGTTAAAAACGGCCTCCCTTTCACCCCTTACAGCCGTCCCTGTCCTCCAAAATGTATTTAAGAATTTTGAAATGTGTTCAAAACTGACTCCAATTTGGGGAGTGGCCGTACACCGAGAAAGATGGCAGCAAACTAAGGTCACAAAGTTAGTAAACAATTTTAATGCTGGAGCAGAGGCAATAGTGTATGGTCCAATCCTGAATGTCTTACGGCAAATAGCTACGTAAATTCTTTTTTCGATTCTCTGTAGGTCAGGGATGAGAAATTGTAAGAAAATGATTCAACTTTTAACCTTTACTGTCTCATAGACGTAGGTTAAAAACGGCCTCCCTTTCACCCCTTACAGCCGTCCTTGTCCTCCAAAATGTATTTAAGAATTTTGAAATGTGTTCAAAACTGACTCCAATTTGGGGAGTGGCCGTACACCGAGAAAGATGGCAGCAAACTAAGGTCACAAAGTTATTAAACAATTTTAATGCTGGAGCAGAGGCAATAGTGTATGGTCCAATCCTGAATGTCTTACGGCAAATAGCTACGTAAATTCTTTTTTCGATTCTCTGTAGGTCAGGGATGAGAAATTGTAAGAAAATGATTCAACTTTTAACCTTTACTGTCTCATAGACGTAGGTTAAAAACGGCCTCCCTTTCACCCCTTACAGCCGTCCCTGTCCTCCAAAATGTATTTAAGAATTTTGAAATGTGTTCAAAACTGACTCCAATTTGGGGAGTGGCCGTACACCGAGAAAGAGAAATTGTAAGAATATGATTAAACTTTTAACCTTTACTGTCTCATAGACGTAGGTTAAAAACGGCCTCCCTTTCACCCCTTACAGCCGTCCCTATCCTCCAAAATGTATTTAAGAATTTTGAAATGTGTTCAAAACTGACTCCAATTTGGGGAGTGGCCGTACACCGAGAAAGATGGCAGCAAACTAAGGTCACAAAGTTAATAAACAATTTTAATGCTGGAGCAGAGGCAATAGTGTATGGTCCAATCCTGAATGTCTTACGGCAAATAGCTACGTAAATTGTTTTTTCGATTCTCTGTAGGTCAGGGATGAGAAATTGTAAGAAAATGATTCAACTTTTAACCTTTACTGTCTCATAGACGTAGGTTAAAAACGGCCTCCCTTTCACCCCTTACAGCCGTCCCTGTCCTCCAAAATGTATTTAAGAATTTTGAAATGTGTTCAAAACTGACTCCAATTTGGGGAGTGGCCGTACACCGAGAAAGATGGCAGCAAACTAAGGTCACAAAGTTAATAAACAATTTTAATGCTGGCGCAGAGGCAATAGTGTATGGTCCAATCCTGAATGTCTTATGGCAAATAGCTACGTAAATTCTTTTTTCGATTCTCTGTAGGTCAGGGATGAGAAATTGTCATAAAATGATTCAACTTTTAACCTTTACTGTCTCATAGACGTAGGTTAAAAACGGCCTCCCTTTCACCCCTTACAGCCGTCCCTGTCCTCCAAAATGTATTTAAGAATTTTGAAATGTGTTCAAAACTGACTCCAATTTGGGGAGTGGCCGTACACCGAGAAAGAGAAATTGTAAGAATATGATTAAACTTTTAACCTTTACTGTCTCATAGACGTAGGTTAAAAACGGCCTCCCTTTCACCCCTTACAGCCGTCCCTATCCTCCAAAATGTATTTAAGAATTTTGAAATGTGTTCAAAACTGACTCCAATTTGGGGAGTAGCCATACACCGAGAAAGATGGCAGCAAACTAAGGTCACAAAGTTAATAAACAATTTTAATGCTGGCGCAGAGGCAATAGTGTATGTTCCAATCCTGAATGTCTTATGGCAAATAGCTACGTAAATTCTTTTTTCGATTCTCTGTAGGTCAGGGATGAGAAATTGTAATAAAATGATTCAACTTTTAACCTTTACTGTCTCATAGACGTAGGTTAAAAACGGCCTCCCTTTCACCCCTTACAGCCGTCCCTGTCCTCCAAAATGTATTTAAGAATTTTGAAATGTGTTCAAAACTGACTCCAATTTGGGGAGTGGCCGTACACCGAGAAAGAGAAATTGTAAGAATATGATTAAACTTTTAACCTTTACTGTCTCATAGACGTAGGTTAAAAACGGCCTCCCTTTCACCCCTTACAGCCGTCCCTATCCTCCAAAATGTATTTAAGAATTTTGAAATGTGTTCAAAACTGACTCCAATTTGGGGAGTGGCCGTACACCGAGAAAGATGGCAGCAAACTAAGGTCACAAAGTTAATAAACAATTTTAATGCTGGAGCAGAGGCAATAGTGTATGGTCCAATCCTGAATGTCTTACGGCAAATAGCTACGTAAATTCTTTTTTCGATTCTCTGTAGGTCAGGGATGAGAAATTGTAAGAAAATGATTCAACTTTTAACCTTTACTGTCTCATAGACGTAGGTTAAAAACGGCCTCCCTTTCACCCCTTACAGCCGTCCCTGTCCTCCAAAATGTATTTAAGAATTTTGAAATGTGTTCAAAACTGACTCCAATTTGGGGAGTGGCCGTACACCGAGAAAGATGGCAGCAAACTAAGGTCACAAAGTTATTAAACAATTTTAATGCTGGAGCAGAGGCATTAGTGTATGGTCCAATCCTGAATGTCTTACGGCAAATAGCTACGTAAATTCTTTTTTCGATTCTCTGTAGGTCAGGGATGAGAAATTGTAAGAAAATGATTCAACTTTTAACCTTTACTGTCTCATAGACGTAGGTTAAAAACGGCCTCCCTTTCACCCCTTACAGCCGTCCCTGTCCTCCAAAATGTATTTAAGAATTTTGAAATGTGTTCAAAACTGACTCCAATTTGGGGAGTGGCCGTACACCGAGAAAGAGAAATTGTAAGAATATGATTAAACTTTTAACCTTTACTGTCTCATAGACGTAGGTTAAAAACGGCCTCCCTTTCACCCCTTACAGCCGTCCCTATCCTCCAAAATGTATTTAAGAATTTTGAAATGTGTTCAAAACTGACTCCAATTTGGGGAGTGGCCGTACACCGAGAAAGATGGCAGCAAACTAAGGTCACAAAGTTAATAAACAATTTTAATGCTGGAGCAGAGGCAATAGTGTATGGTCCAATCCTGAATGTCTTACGGCAAATAGCTACGTAAATTCTTTTTTCGATTCTCTGTAGGTCAGGGATGAGAAATTGTAAGAAAATGATTCAACTTTTAACCTTTACTGTCTCATAGACGTAGGTTAAAAACGGCCTCCCTTTCACCCCTTACAGCCGTCCCTGTCCTCCAAAATGTATTTAAGAATTTTGAAATGTGTTCAAAACTGACTCCAATTTGGGGAGTGGCCGTACACCGAGAAAGATGGCAGCAAACTAAGGTCACAAAGTTAATAAACAATTTTAATGCTGGCGCAGAGGCAATAGTGTATGGTCCAATCCTGAATGTCTTATGGCAAATAGCTACGTAAATTCTTTTTTCGATTCTCTGTAGGTCAGGGATGAGAAATTGTCATAAAATGATTCAACTTTTAAACTTTACTGTCTCATAGACGTAGGTTAAAAACGGCCTCCCTTTCACCCCTTACAGCCGTCCCTGTCCTCCAAAATGTATTTAAGAATTTTGAAATGTGTTCAAAACTGACTCCAATTTGGAGAGTGGCCGTACACCGAGAAAGATGGCAGCAAACTAAGGTCACAAAGTTATTAAACAATTTTAATGCTGGAGCAGAGGCAATAGTGTATGGTCCAATCCTGAATGTCTTACGGCAAATAGCTACGTAAATTCTTTTTTCGATTCTCTGTAGGTCAGGGATGAGAAATTGTAAGAAAATGATTCAACTTTTAACCTTTACTGTCTCATAGACGTAGGTTAAAAACGGCCTCCCTTTCACCCCTTACAGCCGTCCCTGTCCTCCAAAATGTATTTAAGAATTTTGAAATGTGTTCAAAACTGACTCCAATTTGGGGAGTGGCCGTACACCGAGAAAGAGAAATTGTAAGAATATGATTAAACTTTTAACCTTTACTGTCTCATAGACGTAGGTTAAAAACGGCCTCCCTTTCACCCCTTACAGCCGTCCCTATCCTCCAAAATGTATTTAAGAATTTTGAAATGTGTTCAAAACTGACTCCAATTTGGGGAGTGGCCGTACACCGAGAAAGATGGCAGCAAACTAAGGTCACAAAGTTAATAAACAATTTTAATGCTGGAGCAGAGGCAATAGTGTATGGTCCAATCCTGAATGTCTTACGGCAAATAGCTACGTAAATTCTTTTTTCGATTCTCTGTAGGTCAGGGATGAGAAATTGTAAGAAAATGATTCAACTTTTAACCTTTACTGTCTCATAGACGTAGGTTAAAAACGGCCTCCCTTTCACCCCTTACAGCCGTCCCTGTCCTCCAAAATGTATTTAAGAATTTTGAAATGTGTTCAAAACTGACTCCAATTTGGGGAGTGGCCGTACACCGAGAAAGATGGCAGCAAACTAAGGTCACAAAGTTAATAAACAATTTTAATGCTGGCGCAGAGGCAATAGTGTATGGTCCAATCCTGAATGTCTTATGGCAAATAGCTACGTAAATTCTTTTTTCGATTCTCTGTAGGTCAGGGATGAGAAATTGTCATAAAATGATTCAACTTTTAAACTTTACTGTCTCATAGACGTAGGTTAAAAACGGCCTCCCTTTCACCCCTTACAGCCGTCCCTGTCCCCCAAAATGTATTTAAGAATTTTGAAATGTGTTCAAAACTGACTCCAATTTGGGGAGTGGCCGTACACCGAGAATGAGAAATTGTAAGAATATGATTAAACTTTTAACCTTTACTGTCTCCTAGACGTAGGTTAAAAACGGCCTCCCTTTCACCCCTTACAGCCATCCCTATCCTCCAAAATGTATTTAAGAATTTTGAAATGTGTTCAAAACTGACTCCAATTTGGGGAGTGGCCATACACCGAGAAAGATAGCAGCAAACTAAGGTCACAAAGTTAATAAACAATTTTAATGCTGGCGCAGAGGCAATAGTGTATGTGCCAATCCTGAATGTCTTATGGCAAATAGCTACGTAAATTCTTTTTTCGATTCTCTGTAGGTCAGGGATGAGAAATTGTAATAAAATGATTCAACTTTTAACCTTTACTGTCTCATAGACGTAGGTTAAAAACGGCCTCCCTTTCACCCCTACAGCCGTGCCTGTCCTCCAAAATGTATTTAAGAATTTTGAAATGTGTTCAAAACTGACCCCAATTTGGGGAGTGGCCGTACACCGAGAAAGAGAAATTGTAAGAATATGATTAAACTTTTAACCTTTACTGTCTCATAGACGTAGGTTAAAAACGGCCTCCCTTTCACCCCTTACAGCCGTCCCTATCCTCCAAAATGTATTTAAGAATTTTGAAATGTGTTCAAAACTGACTCCAATTTGGGGAGTGGCCGTACACCGAGAAAGATGGCACTAAACTAAGGTCACAAAGTTAATAAACAATTTTAATGCTGGAGCAGAGGCAATAGTGTATGGTCCAATCCTGAATGTCTTACGGCAAATAGCTACGTAAATTCTTTTTTCGATTCTCTGTAGGTCAGGGATGAGAAATTGTAAGAAAATGATTCAACTTTTAACCTTTACTGTCTCATAGACGTAGGTTAAAAACGGCCTCCCTTTCACCCCTTACAGCCGTCCCTGTCCTCCAAAATGTATTTAAGAATTTTGAAATGTGTTCAAAACTGACTCCAATTTGGGGAGTGGCCGTACACCGAGAAAGAGAAATTGTAAGAATATGATTAAACTTTTAACCTTTACTGTCTCATAGATGTAGGTTAAAAACGTCCTCCCTTTCACCCCTTACAGCCGTCCCTATCCTCCAAAATGTATTTAAGAATTTTGAAATGTGTTCAAAACTGACTCCAATTTGGGGAGTGGCCGTACACCGAGAAAGATGGCAGCAAACTAAGGTCACAAAGTTAATAAACAATTTTAATGCTGGCGCAGAGGCAATAGTGTATGTTCCAATCCTGAATGTCTTATGGCAAATAGCTACGTAAATTCTTTTTTCGATTCTCTGTAGGTCAGGGATGAGAAATTGTAATAAAATGATTCAACTTTTAACCTTTACTGTCTCATAGACGTAGGTTAAAAACGGCCTCCCTTTCACCCCTTACAGCCGTCCCTGTCCTCCAAAATGTATTTAAGAATTTTGAAATGTGTTCAAAACTGACTCCAATTTGGGGAGTGGCCGTACACCGAGAAAGATGGCAGCAAACTAAGGTCACAAAGTTAGTAAACAATTTTAATGCTGGAGCAGAGGCAATAGTGTATGGTCCAATCCTGAATGTCTTACGGCAAATAGCTACGTAAATTCTTTTTTCGATTCTCTGTAGGTCAGGGATGAGAAATTGTAAGAAAATGATTCAACTTTTAACCTTTACTGTCTCATAGACGTAGGTTAAAAACGGCCTCCCTTTCACCCCTTACAGCCGTCCTTGTCCTCCAAAATGTATTTAAGAATTTTGAAATGTGTTCAAAACTGACTCCAATTTGGGGAGTGGCCGTACACCGAGAAAGATGGCAGCAAACTAAGGTCACAAAGTTATTAAACAATTTTAATGCTGGAGCAGAGGCAATAGTGTATGGTCCAATCCTGAATGTCTTACGGCAAATAGCTACGTAAATTCTTTTTTCGATTCTCTGTAGGTCAGGGATGAGAAATTGTAAGAAAATGATTCAACTTTTAACCTTTACTGTCTCATAGACGTAGGTTAAAAACGGCCTCCCTTTCACCCCTTACAGCCGTCCCTGTCCTCCAAAATGTATTTAAGAATTTTGAAATGTGTTCAAAACTGACTCCAATTTGGGGAGTGGCCGTACACCGAGAAAGAGAAATTGTAAGAATATGATTAAACTTTTAACCTTTACTGTCTCATAGACGTAGGTTAAAAACGGCCTCCCTTTCACCCCTTACAGCCGTCCCTATCCTCCAAAATGTATTTAAGAATTTTGAAATGTGTTCAAAACTGACTCCAATTTGGGGAGTGGCCGTACACCGAGAAAGATGGCAGCAAACTAAGGTCACAAAGTTAATAAACAATTTTAATGCTGGAGCAGAGGCAATAGTGTATGGTCCAATCCTGAATGTCTTACGGCAAATAGCTACGTAAATTGTTTTTTCGATTCTCTGTAGGTCAGGGATGAGAAATTGTAAGAAAATGATTCAACTTTTAACCTTTACTGTCTCATAGACGTAGGTTAAAAACGGCCTCCCTTTCACCCCTTACAGCCGTCCCTGTCCTCCAAAATGTATTTAAGAATTTTGAAATGTGTTCAAAACTGACTCCAATTTGGGGAGTGGCCGTACACCGAGAAAGATGGCAGCAAACTAAGGTCACAAAGTTAATAAACAATTTTAATGCTGGCGCAGAGGCAATAGTGTATGGTCCAATCCTGAATGTCTTATGGCAAATAGCTACGTAAATTCTTTTTTCGATTCTCTGTAGGTCAGGGATGAGAAATTGTCATAAAATGATTCAACTTTTAACCTTTACTGTCTCATAGACGTAGGTTAAAAACGGCCTCCCTTTCACCCCTTACAGCCGTCCCTGTCCTCCAAAATGTATTTAAGAATTTTGAAATGTGTTCAAAACTGACTCCAATTTGGGGAGTGGCCGTACACCGAGAAAGAGAAATTGTAAGAATATGATTAAACTTTTAACCTTTACTGTCTCATAGACGTAGGTTAAAAACGGCCTCCCTTTCACCCCTTACAGCCGTCCCTATCCTCCAAAATGTATTTAAGAATTTTGAAATGTGTTCAAAACTGACTCCAATTTGGGGAGTAGCCATACACCGAGAAAGATGGCAGCAAACTAAGGTCACAAAGTTAATAAACAATTTTAATGCTGGCGCAGAGGCAATAGTGTATGTTCCAATCCTGAATGTCTTATGGCAAATAGCTACGTAAATTCTTTTTTCGATTCTCTGTAGGTCAGGGATGAGAAATTGTAATAAAATGATTCAACTTTTAACCTTTACTGTCTCATAGACGTAGGTTAAAAACGGCCTCCCTTTCACCCCTTACAGCCGTCCCTGTCCTCCAAAATGTATTTAAGAATTTTGAAATGTGTTCAAAACTGACTCCAATTTGGGGAGTGGCCGTACACCGAGAAAGAGAAATTGTAAGAATATGATTAAACTTTTAACCTTTACTGTCTCATAGACGTAGGTTAAAAACGGCCTCCCTTTCACCCCTTACAGCCGTCCCTATCCTCCAAAATGTATTTAAGAATTTTGAAATGTGTTCAAAACTGACTCCAATTTGGGGAGTGGCCGTACACCGAGAAAGATGGCAGCAAACTAAGGTCACAAAGTTAATAAACAATTTTAATGCTGGAGCAGAGGCAATAGTGTATGGTCCAATCCTGAATGTCTTACGGCAAATAGCTACGTAAATTCTTTTTTCGATTCTCTGTAGGTCAGGGATGAGAAATTGTAAGAAAATGATTCAACTTTTAACCTTTACTGTCTCATAGACGTAGGTTAAAAACGGCCTCCCTTTCACCCCTTACAGCCGTCCCTGTCCTCCAAAATGTATTTAAGAATTTTGAAATGTGTTCAAAACTGACTCCAATTTGGGGAGTGGCCGTACACCGAGAAAGATGGCAGCAAACTAAGGTCACAAAGTTATTAAACAATTTTAATGCTGGAGCAGAGGCATTAGTGTATGGTCCAATCCTGAATGTCTTACGGCAAATAGCTACGTAAATTCTTTTTTCGATTCTCTGTAGGTCAGGGATGAGAAATTGTAAGAAAATGATTCAACTTTTAACCTTTACTGTCTCATAGACGTAGGTTAAAAACGGCCTCCCTTTCACCCCTTACAGCCGTCCCTGTCCTCCAAAATGTATTTAAGAATTTTGAAATGTGTTCAAAACTGACTCCAATTTGGGGAGTGGCCGTACACCGAGAAAGAGAAATTGTAAGAATATGATTAAACTTTTAACCTTTACTGTCTCATAGACGTAGGTTAAAAACGGCCTCCCTTTCACCCCTTACAGCCGTCCCTATCCTCCAAAATGTATTTAAGAATTTTGAAATGTGTTCAAAACTGACTCCAATTTGGGGAGTGGCCGTACACCGAGAAAGATGGCAGCAAACTAAGGTCACAAAGTTAATAAACAATTTTAATGCTGGAGCAGAGGCAATAGTGTATGGTCCAATCCTGAATGTCTTACGGCAAATAGCTACGTAAATTCTTTTTTCGATTCTCTGTAGGTCAGGGATGAGAAATTGTAAGAAAATGATTCAACTTTTAACCTTTACTGTCTCATAGACGTAGGTTAAAAACGGCCTCCCTTTCACCCCTTACAGCCGTCCCTGTCCTCCAAAATGTATTTAAGAATTTTGAAATGTGTTCAAAACTGACTCCAATTTGGGGAGTGGCCGTACACCGAGAAAGAGAAATTGTAAGAATATGATTAAACTTTTAACCTTTACTGTCTCATAGACGTAGGTTAAAAACGGCCTCCCTTTCACCCCTTACAGCCATCCCTATCCTCCAAAATGTATTTAAGAATTTTGAAATGTGTTCAAAACTGACTCCAATTTGGGGAGTGGCCGTACACCGAGAAAGATGGCAGCAAACTAAGGTCACAAAGTTAATAAACAATTTTAATGCTGGCGCAGAGGCAATAGTGTATGTTCCAATCCTGAATGTCTTATGGCAAATAGCTACGTAAATTCTTTTTCGATTCTCTGTAGGTCAGGGATGAGAAATTGTAATAAAATGATTCAACTTTTAACCTTTACTGTCTCATAGACGTAGGTTAAAAACGGCCTCCCTTTCACCCCTTACAGCCGTCCCTGTCCTCCAAAATGTATTTAAGAATTTTGAAATGTGTTCAAAACTGACTCCAATTTGGGGAGTGGCCGTACACCGAGAAAGATGGCAGCAAACTAAGGTCACAAAGTTATTAAACAATTTTAATGCTGGAGCAGAGGCAATAGTGTATGGTCCAATCCTGAATGTCTTACGGCAAATAGCTACGTAAATTCTTTTTTCGATTCTCTGTAGGTCAGGGATGAGAAATTGTAAGAAAATGATTCAACTTTTAACCTTTACTGTCTCATAGACGTAGGTTAAAAACGGCCTCCCTTTCACCCCTTACAGCCGTCCCTGTCCTCCAAAATGTATTTAAGAATTTTGAAATGTGTTCAAAACTGACTCCAATTTGGGGAGTGGCCGTACACCGAGAAAGATGGCAGCAAACTAAGGTCACAAAGTTATTAAACAATTTTAATGCTGGAGCAGAGGCAATAGTGTATGGTCCAATCCTGAATGTCTTACGGCAAATAGCTACGTAAATTCTTTTTTAGATTCTCTGAAGGTCAGGGATGAGAAATTGTAAGAAAATGATTCAACTTTTAACCTTTACTGTCTCATAGACGTAGGTTAAAAACGGCCTCCCTTTCATCCCTTACAGCCGTCCCTATCCTCCAAAATGTATTTAAGAATTTTGAAATGTGTTCAAAACTGACTCCAATTTGGGGAGTGGCCGTACACCGAGAAAGATGGCAGCAAACTAAGGTCACAAAGTTAATAAACAATTTTAATGCTGGAGCAGAGGCAATAGTGTATGGTCCAATCCTGAATGTCTTACGGCAAATAGCTACGTAAATTCTTTTTTCGATTCTCTGTAGGTCAGGGATGAGAAATTGTAAGAAAATGATTCAACTTTTAACCTTTACTGTCTCATAGACGTAGGTTAAAAACGGCCTCCCTTTCACCCCTTACAGCCGTCCCTGTCCTCCAAAATGTATTTAAGAATTTTGAAATGTGTTCAAAACTGACTCCAATTTGGGGAGTGGCCGTACACCGAGAAAGATGGCAGCAAACTAAGGTCACAAAGTTATTAAACAATTTTAATGCTGGAGCAGAGGCAATAGTGTATGGTCCAATCCTGAATGTCTTACGGCAAATAGCTACGTAAATTCTTTTTTCGATTCTCTGTAGGTCAGGGATGAGAAATTGTAAGAAAATGATTCAACTTTTAACCTTTACTGTCTCATAGACGTAGGTTAAAAACGGCCTCCCTTTCACCCCTTACAGCCGTCCCTGTCCTCCAAAATGTATTTAAGAATTTTGAAATGTGTTCAAAACTGACTCCAATTTGGGGAGTGGCCGTACACCGAGAAAGAGAAATTGTAAGAATAAGATTAAACTTTTAACCTTTACTGTCTCATAGACGTAGGTTAAAAACGGCCTCCCTTTCACCCCTTACAGCCGTCCCTATCCTCCAAAATGTATTTAAGAATTTTGAAATGTGTTCAAAACTGACTCCAATTTGGGGAGTGGCCGTACACCGAGAAAGATGGCAGCAAACTAAGGTCACAAAGTTAATAAACAATTTTAATGCTGGAGCAGAGGCAATAGTGTATGGTCCAATCCTGAATGTCTTACGGCAAATAGCTACGTAAATTCTTTTTTCGATTCTCTGTAGGTCAGGGATGAGAAATTGTAAGAAAATGATTCAACTTTTAACCTTTACTGTCTCATAGACGTAGGTTAAAAACGGCCTCCCTTTCACCCCTTACAGCCGTCCCTGTCCTCCAAAATGTATTTAAGAATTTTGAAATGTGTTCAAAACTGACTCCAATTTGGGGAGTGGCCATACACCGAGAAAGATGGCAGCAAACTAAGGTCACAAAGTTAATAAACAATTTTAATGCTGGCGCAGAGGCAATAGTGTATGGTCCAATCCTGAATGTCTTATGGCAAATAGCTACGTAAATTCTTTTTTCGATTCTCAGTAGGTCAGGGATGAGAAATTGTCATAAAATGATTCAACTTTTAACCTTTACTGTCTCATAGACGTAGGTTAAAAACGGCCTCCCTTTCACCCCTTACAGCCGTCCCTGTCCTCCAAAATGTATTTAAGAATTTTGAAATGTGTTCAAAACTGACTCCAATTTGGGGAGTGGCCGTAAACCGAGAAAGAGAAATTGTAAGAATATGATTAAACTTTTAACCTTTACTGTCTCCTAGACTTAGGTTAAAAACGGCCTCCCTTTCACCCCTTACAGCCGTCCCTATCCTCCAAAATGTATTTAAGAATTTTGAAATGTGTTCAAAACTGACTCCAATTTGGGGAGTGGCCGTACACCGAGAAAGAGAAATTGTAAGAATATGATTAAACTTTTAACCTTTACTGTCTCATAGACGTAGGTTAAAAACGGCCTCCCTTTCACCCCTTACAGCCGTCCCTATCCTCCAAAATGTATTTAAGAATTTTGAAATGTGTTCAAAACTGACTCCAATTTGGGGAGTGGCCGTACACCGAGAAAGATGGCAGCAAACTAAGGTCACAAAGTTAATAAACAATTTTAATGCTGGAGCAGAGGCAATAGTGTATGGTCCAATCCTGAATGTCTTACGGCAAATAGCTACGTAAATTCTTTTTTCGATTCTCTGTAGGTCAGGGATGAGAAATTGTAAGAAAATGATTCAACTTTTAACCTTTACTGTCTCATAGACGTAGGTTAAAAACGGCCTCCCTTTCACCCCTTACAGCCGTCCCTGTCCTCCAAAATGTATTTAAGAATTTTGAAATGTGTTCAAAACTGACTCCAATTTGGGGAGTGGCCGTACACCGAGAAAGATGGCAGCAAACTAAGGTCACAAAGTTATTAAACAATTTTAATGCTGGAGTAGAGGCAATAGTGTATGGTCCAATCCTGAATGTCTTACGGCAAATAGCTACGTAAATTCTTTTTTCGATTCTCTGTAGGTCAGGGATGAGAAATTGTAAGAAAATGATTCAACTTTTAACCTTTACTGTCTCATAGAAGTAGGTTAAAAACGGCCTCCCTTTCACCCCTTACAGCCGTCCCTGTCCTCCAAAATGTATTTAAGAATTTTGAAATGTGTTCAAAACTGACTCCAATTTGGGGAGTGGCCGTACACCGAGAAAGAGAAATTGTAAGAATAAGATTAAACTTTTAACCTTTACTGTCTCATAGACGTAGGTTAAAAACGGCCTCCCTTTCACCCCTTACAGCCGTCCCTATCCTCCAAAATGTATTTAAGAATTTTGAAATGTGTTCAAAACTGACTCCAATTTGGGGAGTGGCCGTACACCGAGAAAGATGGCAGCAAACTAAGGTCACAAAGTTAATAAACAATTTTAATGCTGGAGCAGAGGCAATAGTGTATGGTCCAATCCTGAATGTCTTACGGCAAATAGCTACGTAAATTCTTTTTTCGATTCTCTGTAGGTCAGGGATGAGAAATTGTAAGAAAATGATTCAACTTTTAACCTTTACTGTCTCATAGACGTAGGTTAAAAACGGCCTCCCTTTCACCCCTTACAGCCGTCCCTGTCCTCCAAAATGTATTTAAGAATTTTGAAATGTGTTCAAAACTGACTCCAATTTGGGGAGTGGCCATACACCGAGAAAGATGGCAGCAAACTAAGGTCACAAAGTTAATAAACAATTTTAATGCTGGCGCAGAGGCAATAGTGTATGGTCCAATCCTGAATGTCTTATGGCAAATAGCTACGTAAATTCTTTTTTCGATTCTCTGTAGGTCAGGGATGAGAAATTGTCATAAAATGATTCAACTTTTAACCTTTACTGTCTCATAGACGTAGGTTAAAAACGGCCTCCCTTTCACCCCTTACAGCCGTCCCTGTCCTCCAAAATGTATTTAAGAATTTTGAAATGTGTTCAAAACTGACTCCAATTTGGGGAGTGGCCGTAAACCGAGAAAGAGAAATTGTAAGAATATGATTAAACTTTTAACCTTTACTGTCTCCTAGACTTAGGTTAAAAACGGCCTCCCTTTCACCCCTTACAGCCGTCCCTATCCTCCAAAATGTATTTAAGAATTTTGAAATGTGTTCAAAACTGACTCCAATTTGGGGAGTGGCCGTACACCGAGAAAGAGAAATTGTAAGAATATGATTAAACTTTTAACCTTTACTGTCTCATAGACGTAGGTTAAAAACGGCCTCCCTTTCACCCCTTACAGCCGTCCCTATCCTCCAAAATGTATTTAAGAATTTTGAAATGTGTTCAAAACTGACTCCAATTTGGGGAGTGGCCGTACACCGAGAAAGATGGCAGCAAACTAAGGTCACAAAGTTAATAAACAATTTTAATGCTGGAGCAGAGGCAATAGTGTATGGTCCAATCCTGAATGTCTTACGGCAAATAGCTACGTAAATTCTTTTTTCGATTCTCTGTAGGTCAGGGATGAGAAATTGTAAGAAAATGATTCAACTTTTAACCTTTACTGTCTCATAGACGTAGGTTAAAAACGGCCTCCCTTTCACCCCTTACAGCCGTCCCTGTCCTCCAAAATGTATTTAAGAATTTTGAAATGTGTTCAAAACTGACTCCAATTTGGGGAGTGGCCGTACACCGAGAAAGATGGCAGCAAACTAAGGTCACAAAGTTATTAAACAATTTTAATGCTGGAGTAGAGGCAATAGTGTATGGTCCAATCCTGAATGTCTTACGGCAAATAGCTACGTAAATTCTTTTTTCGATTCTCTGTAGGTCAGGGATGAGAAATTGTAAGAAAATGATTCAACTTTTAACCTTTACTGTCTCATAGACGTAGGTTAAAAACGGCCTCCCTTTCACCCCTTACAGCCGTCCCTGTCCTCCAAAATGTATTTAAGAATTTTGAAATGTGTTCAAAACTGACTCCAATTTGGGGAGTGGCCGTACACCGAGAAAGAGAAATTGTAAGAATATGATTAAAGTTTTAACCTTTACTGTCTCATAGACGTAGGTTAAAAACGGCCTCCCTTTCACCCCTTACAGCCGTCCCTATCCTCCAAAATGTATTTAAGAATTTTGAAATGTGTTCAAAACTGACTCCAATTTGGGGAGTGGCCGTACACCGAGAAAGATGGCAGCAAACTAAGGTCACAAAGTTAATAAACAATTTTAATGCTGGAGCAGAGGCAATAGTGTATGGTCCAATCCTGAATGTCTTACGGCAAATAGCTACGTAAATTCTTTTTTCGATTCTCTGTAGGTCAGGGATGAGAAATTGTAAGAAAATGATTCAACTTTTAACCTTTACTGTCTCATAGACGTAGGTTAAAAACGGCCTCCCTTTCACCCCTTACAGCCGTCCCTGTCCTCCAAAATGTATTTAAGAATTTTGAAATGTGTTCAAAACTGACTCCAATTTGGGGAGTGGCCGTACACCGAGAAAGAGAAATTGTAAGAATATGATTAAACTTTTAACCTTTACTGTCTCATAGACGTAGGTTAAAAACGGCCTCCCTTTCACCCCTTACAGCCATCCCTATCCTCCAAAATGTATTTAAGAATTTTGAAATGTGTTCAAAACTGACTCCAATTTGGGGAGTGGCCGTACACCGAGAAAGATGGCAGCAAACTAAGGTCACAAAGTTAATAAACAATTTTAATGCTGGCGCAGAGGCAATAGTGTATGTTCCAATCCTGAATGTCTTATGGCAAATAGCTACGTAAATTCTTTTTCGATTCTCTGTAGGTCAGGGATGAGAAATTGTAATAAAATGATTCAACTTTTAACCTTTACTGTCTCATAGACGTAGGTTAAAAACGGCCTCCCTTTCACCCCTTACAGCCGTCCCTGTCCTCCAAAATGTATTTAAGAATTTTGAAATGTGTTCAAAACTGACTCCAATTTGGGGAGTGGCCGTACACCGAGAAAGATGGCAGCAAACTAAGGTCACAAAGTTATTAAACAATTTTAATGCTGGAGCAGAGGCAATAGTGTATGGTCCAATCCTGAATGTCTTACGGCAAATAGCTACGTAAATTCTTTTTTCGATTCTCTGTAGGTCAGGGATGAGAAATTGTAAGAAAATGATTCAACTTTTAACCTTTACTGTCTCATAGACGTAGGTTAAAAACGGCCTCCCTTTCACCCCTTACAGCCGTCCCTGTCCTCCAAAATGTATTTAAGAATTTTGAAATGTGTTCAAAACTGACTCCAATTTGGGGAGTGGCCGTACACCGAGAAAGATGGCAGCAAACTAAGGTCACAAAGTTATTAAACAATTTTAATGCTGGAGCAGAGGCAATAGTGTATGGTCCAATCCTGAATGTCTTACGGCAAATAGCTACGTAAATTCTTTTTTAGATTCTCTGAAGGTCAGGGATGAGAAATTGTAAGAAAATGATTCAACTTTTAACCTTTACTGTCTCATAGACGTAGGTTAAAAACGGCCTCCCTTTCATCCCTTACAGCCGTCCCTATCCTCCAAAATGTATTTAAGAATTTTGAAATGTGTTCAAAACTGACTCCAATTTGGGGAGTGGCCGTACACCGAGAAAGATGGCAGCAAACTAAGGTCACAAAGTTAATAAACAATTTTAATGCTGGAGCAGAGGCAATAGTGTATGGTCCAATCCTGAATGTCTTACGGCAAATAGCTACGTAAATTCTTTTTTCGATTCTCTGTAGGTCAGGGATGAGAAATTGTAAGAAAATGATTCAACTTTTAACCTTTACTGTCTCATAGACGTAGGTTAAAAACGGCCTCCCTTTCACCCCTTACAGCCGTCCCTGTCCTCCAAAATGTATTTAAGAATTTTGAAATGTGTTCAAAACTGACTCCAATTTGGGGAGTGGCCGTACACCGAGAAAGATGGCAGCAAACTAAGGTCACAAAGTTATTAAACAATTTTAATGCTGGAGCAGAGGCAATAGTGTATGGTCCAATCCTGAATGTCTTACAGCAAATAGCTACGTAAATTCTTTTTTCGATTCTCTGTAGGTCAGGGATGAGAAATTGTAAGAAAATGATTCAACTTTTAACCTTTACTGTCTCATAGACGTAGGTTAAAAACGGCCTCCCTTTCACCCCTTACAGCCGTCCCTGTCCTCCAAAATGTATTTAAGAATTTTGAAATGTGTTCAAAACTGACTCCAATTTGGGGAGTGGCCGTACACCGAGAAAGAGAAATTGTAAGAATAAGATTAAACTTTTAACCTTTACTGTCTCATAGACGTAGGTTAAAAACGGCCTCCCTTTCACCCCTTACAGCCGTCCCTATCCTCCAAAATGTATTTAAGAATTTTGAAATGTGTTCAAAACTGACTCCAATTTGGGGAGTGGCCGTACACCGAGAAAGATGGCAGCAAACTAAGGTCACAAAGTTAATAAACAATTTTAATGCTGGAGCAGAGGCAATAGTGTATGGTCCAATCCTGAATGTCTTACGGCAAATAGCTACGTAAATTCTTTTTTCGATTCTCTGTAGGTCAGGGATGAGAAATTGTAAGAAAATGATTCAACTTTTAACCTTTACTGTCTCATAGACGTAGGTTAAAAACGGCCTCCCTTTCACCCCTTACAGCCGTCCCTGTCCTCCAAAATGTATTTAAGAATTTTGAAATGTGTTCAAAACTGACTCCAATTTGGGGAGTGGCCATACACCGAGAAAGATGGCAGCAAACTAAGGTCACAAAGTTAATAAACAATTTTAATGCTGGCGCAGAGGCAATAGTGTATGGTCCAATCCTGAATGTCTTATGGCAAATAGCTACGTAAATTCTTTTTTCGATTCTCTGTAGGTCAGGGATGAGAAATTGTCATAAAATGATTCAACTTTTAACCTTTACTGTCTCATAGACGTAGGTTAAAAACGGCCTCCCTTTCACCCCTTACAGCCGTCCCTGTCCTCCAAAATGTATTTAAGAATTTTGAAATGTGTTCAAAACTGACTCCAATTTGGGGAGTGGCCGTAAACCGAGAAAGAGAAATTGTAAGAATATGATTAAACTTTTAACCTTTACTGTCTCCTAGACTTAGGTTAAAAACGGCCTCCCTTTCACCCCTTACAGCCGTCCCTATCCTCCAAAATGTATTTAAGAATTTTGAAATGTGTTCAAAACTGACTCCAATTTGGGGAGTGGCCATACACCGAGAAAGATAGCAGCAAACTAAGGTCACAAAGTTAATAAACAATTTTAATGCTGGCGCAGAGGCAATAGTGTATGTGCCAATCCTGAATGTCTTATGGCAAATAGCTACGTAAATTCTTTTTTCGATTCTCTGTAGGTCAGGGATGAGAAATTGTAATAAAATGATTCAACTTTTAACCTTTACTGTCTCATAGACGTAGGTTAAAAACGGCCTCCCTTTCACCCCTTACAGCCGTGCCTGTCCTCCAAAATGTATTTAAGAATTTTGAAATGTGTTCAAAACTGACCCCAATTTGGGGAGTGGCCGTACACCGAGAAAGAGAAATTGTAAGAATATGATTAAACTTTTAACCTTTACTGTCTCATAGACGTAGGTTAAAAACGGCCTCCCTTTCACCCCTTACAGCCGTCCCTATCCTCCAAAATGTATTTAAGAATTTTGAAATGTGTTCAAAACTGACTCCAATTTGGGGAGTGGCCGTACACCGAGAAAGATGGCAGCAAACTAAGGTCACAAAGTTAATAAACAATTTTAATGCTGGAGCAGAGGCAATAGTGTATGGTCCAATCCTGAATGTCTTACGGCAAATAGCTACGTAAATTCTTTTTTCGATTCTCTGTAGGTCAGGGATGAGAAATTGTAAGAAAATGATTCAACTTTTAACCTTTACTGTCTCATAGACGTAGGTTAAAAACGGCCTCCCTTTCACCCCTTAAAGCCGTCCCTGTCCTCCAAAATGTATTTAAGAATTTTGAAATGTGTTCAAAACTGACTCCAATTTGGGGAGTGGCCGTACACCGAGAAAGATGGCAGCAAACTAAGGTCACAAAGTTATTAAACAATTTTAATGCTGGAGCAGAGGCAATAGTGTATGGTCCAATCCTGAATGTCTTACGGCAAATAGCTACGTAAATTCTTTTTTCGATTCTCTGTAGGTCAGGGATGAGAAATTGTAAGAAAATGATTTAACTTTTAACCTTTACTGTCTCATAGACGTAGGTTAAAAACGGCCTCCCTTTCACCCCTTACAGCCGTCCCTGTCCTCCAAAATGTATTTAAGAATTTTGAAATGTGTTCAAAACTGACTCCAATTTGGGGAGTGGCCGTACACCGAGAAAGAGAAATTGTAAGAATATGATTAAACTTTTAACCTTTACTGTCTCATAGACGTAGGTTAAAAACGGCCTCCCTTTCACCCCTTACAGCCGTCCCTATCCTCCAAAATGTATTTAAGAATTTTGAAATGTGTTCAAAACTGACTCCAATTTGGGGAGTGGCCGTACACCGAGAAAGATGGCAGCAAACTAAGGTCACAAAGTTAATAAACAATTTTAATGCTGGCGCAGATGCAATAGTGTATGTTCCAATCCTGAATGTCTTACGGCAAATAGCTACGTAAATTCTTTTTTCGATTCTCTGTAGGTCAGGGATGAGAAATTGTAATAAAATGATTCAACTTTTAACCTTTACTGTCTCATAGACGTAGGTTAAAAACGGCCTCCCTTTCACCCCTTACAGCCGTCCCTGTCCTCCAAAATGTATTTAAGAATTTTGAAATGTGTTCAAAACTGACTCCAATTTGGGGAGTGGCCGTACACCGAGAAAGATGGCAGCAAACTAAGGTCACAAAGTTATTAAACAATTTTAATGCTGGAGCAGAGGCAATAGTGTATGGTCCAATCCTGAATGTCTTACGGCAAATAGCTACGTAAATTCTTTTTTCGATTCTCTGTAGGTCAGGGATGAGAAATTGTAAGAAAATGATTCAACTTTTAACCTTTACTGTCTCATAGACGTAGGTTAAAAACGGCCTCCCTTTCACCCCTTACAGCCGTCCCTGTCCTCCAAAATGTATTTAAGAATTTTGAAATGTGTTCAAAACTGACTCCAATTTGGGGAGTGGCCGTACACCGAGAAAGATGGCAGCAAACTAAGGTCACAAAGTTATTAAACAATTTTAATGCTGGAGCAGAGGCAATAGTGTATGGTCCAATCCTGAATGTCTTACGGCAAATAGCTACGTAAATTCTTTTTTCGATTCTCTGTAGGTCAGGGATGAGAAATTGTAAGAAAATGATTCAACTTTTAACCTTTACTGTCTCATAGACGTAGGTTAAAAACGGCCTCCCTTTCACCCCTTACAGCCGTCCCTGTCCTCCAAAATGTATTTAAGAATTTTGAAATGTGTTCAAAACTGACTCCAATTTGGGGAGTGGCCGTACACCGAGAAAGAGAAATTGTAAGAATATGATTAAACTTTTAACCTTTACTGTCTCATAGACGTAGGTTAAAAACGGCCTCCCTTTCACCCCTTACAGCCGTCCCTATCCTCCAAAATGTATTTAAGAATTTTGAAATGTGTTCAAAACTGACTCCAATTTGGGGAGTGGCCATACACCGAGAAAGATGGCAGCAAACTAAGGTCACAAAGTTATTAAACAATTTTAATGCTGGAGCAGAGGCAATAGTGTATGGTCCAATCCTGAATGTCTTACGGCAAATAGCTACGTAAATTCTTTTTTCGATTCTCTGTAGGTCAGGGATGAGAAATTGTAAGAAAATGATTCAACTTTTAACCTTTACTGTCTCATAGACGTAGGTTAAAAACGGCCTCCCTTTCACCCCTTACAGCCGTCCCTGTCCTCCAAAATGTATTTAAGAATTTTGAAATGTGTTCAAAACTGACTCCAATTTGGGGAGTGGCCGTACACCGAGAAAGAGAAATTGTAAGAATATGATTAAACTTTTAACCTTTACTGTCTCATAGACGTAGGTTAAAAACGGCCTCCCTTTCACCCCTTACAGCCGTCCCTATCCTCCAAAATGTATTTAAGAATTTTGAAATGTGTTCAAAACTGACTCCAATTTGGGGAGTGGCCGTACACCGAGAAAGATGGCAGCAAACTAAGGTCACAAAGTTAATAAACAATTTTAATGCTGGCGCAGAGGCAATAGTGTATGTTCCAATCCTGAATGTCTTATGGCAAATAGCTACGTAAATTCTTTTTTCGATTCTCTGTAGGTCAGGGATGAGAAATTGTAATAAAATGATTCAACTTTTAACCTTTACTGTCTCATAGACGTAGGTTAAAAACGGCCTCCCTTTCACCCCTTACAGCCGTCCCTGTCCTCCAAAATGTATTTAAGAATTTTGAAATGTGTTCAAAACTGACTCCAATTTGGGGAGTGGCCGTACACCGAGAAAGATGGCAGCAAACTAAGGTCACAAAGTTATTAAACAATTTTAATGCTGGAGCAGAGGCAATAGTGTATGGTCCAATCCTGAATGTCTTACGGCAAATAGCTACGTAAATTCTTTTTTCGATTCTCTGTAGGTCAGGGATGAGAAATTGTAAGAAAATTATTCAACTTTTAACCTTTACTGTCTCATAGACGTAGGTTAAAAACGGCCTCCCTTTCACCCCTTACAGCCGTCCCTGTCCTCCAAAATGTATTTAAGAATTTTGAAATGTGTTCAAAACTGACTCCAATTTGGGGAGTGGCCGTACACCGAGAAAGAGAAATTGTAAGAATATGATTAAACTTTTAACCTTTACTGTCTCATAGACGTAGGTTAAAAACGGCCTCCCTTTCACCCCTTACAGCCGTCCCTATCCTCCAAAATGTATTTAAGAATTTTGAAATGTGTTCAAAACTGACTCCAATTTGGGGAGTGGCCGTACACCGAGAAAGATGGCAGCAAACTAAGGTCACAAAGTTAATAAACAATTTTAATGCTGGAGCAGAGGCAATAGTGTATGGTCCAATCCTGAATGTCTTACGGCAAATAGCTACGTAAATTCTTTTTTCGATTCTCTGTAGGTCAGGGATGAGAAATTGTAAGAAAATGATTCAACTTTTAACCTTTACTGTCTCATAGACGTAGGTTAAAAACGGCCTCCCTTTCACCCCTTACAGCCGTCCCTGTCCTCCAAAATGTATTTAAGAATTTTGAAATGTGTTCAAAACTGACTCCAATTTGGGGAGTGGCCGTACACCGAGAAAGATGGCAGCAAACTAAGGTCACAAAGTTAATAAACAATTTTAATGCTGGCGCAGAGGCAATAGTGTATGGTCCAATCCTGAATGTCTTATGGCAAATAGCTACGTAAATTCTTTTTTCGATTCTCTGTAGGTCAGGGATGAGAAATTGTCATAAAATGATTCAACTTTTAACCTTTACTGTCTCATAGACGTAGGTTAAAAACGGCCTCCCTTTCACCCCTTACAGCCGTCCCTGTCCTCCAAAATGTATTTAAGAATTTTGAAATGTGTTCAAAACTGACTCCAATTTGGGGAGTGGCCGTACACCGAGAAAGAGAAATTGTAAGAATATGATTAAACTTTTAACCTTTACTGTCTCATAGACGTAGGTTAAAAACGGCCTCCCTTTCACCCCTTACAGCCGTCCCTATCCTCCAAAATGTATTTAAGAATTTTGAAATGTGTTCAAAACTGACTCCAATTTGGGGAGTGGCCATACACCGAGAAAGATGGCAGCAAACTAAGGTCACAAAGTTAATAAACAATTTTAATGCTGGCGCAGAGGCAATAGTGTATGTTCCAATCCTGAATGTCTTATGGCAAATAGCTACGTAAATTCTTTTTTCGATTCTCTGTAGGTCAGGGATGAGAAATTGTAATAAAATGATTCAACTTTTAACCTTTACTGTCTCATAGACGTAGGTTAAAAACGGCCTCCCTTTCACCCCTTACAGCCGTCCCTGTCCTCCAAAATGTATTTAAGAATTTTGAAATGTGTTCAAAACTGACTCCAATTTGGGGAGTGGCCGTACACCGAGAAAGAGAAATTGTAAGAATATGATTAAACTTTTAACCTTTACTGTCTCATAGACGTAGGTTAAAAACGGCCTCCCTTTCACCCCTTACAGCCGTCCCTATCCTCCAAAATGTATTTAAGAATTTTGAAATGTGTTCAAAACTGACTCCAATTTGGGGAGTGGCCGTACACCGAGAAAGATGGCAGCAAACTAAGGTCACAAAGTTAATAAACAATTTTAATGCTGGAGCAGAGGCAATAGTGTATGGTCCAATCCTGAATGTCTTACGGCAAATAGCTACGTAAATTCTTTTTTCGATTCTCTGTAGGTCAGGGATGAGAAATTGTAAGAAAATGATTCAACTTTTAACCTTTACTGTCTCATAGACGTAGGTTAAAAACGGCCTCCCTTTCACCCCTTACAGCCGTCCCTGTCCTCCAAAATGTATTTAAGAATTTTGAAATGTGTTCAAAACTGACTCCAATTTGGGGAGTGGCCGTACACCGAGAAAGATGGCAGCAAACTAAGGTCACAAAGTTATTAAACAATTTTAATGCTGGAGCAGAGGCAATAGTGTATGGTCCAATCCTGAATGTCTTACGGCAAATAGCTACGTAAATTCTTTTTTCGATTCTCTGTAGGTCAGGGATGAGAAATTGTAAGAAAATGATTCAACTTTTAACCTTTACTGTCTCATAGACGTAGGTTAAAAACGGCCTCCCTTTCACCCCTTACAGCCGTCCCTGTCCTCCAAAATGTATTTAAGAATTTTGAAATGTGTTCAAAACTGACTCCAATTTGGGGAGTGGCCGTACACCGAGAAAGAGAAATTGTAAGAATATGATTAAACTTTTAACCTTTACTGTCTCATAGACATAGGTTAAAAACGGCCTCCCTTTCACCCCTTACAGCCGTCCCTATCCTCCAAAATGTATTTAAGAATTTTGAAATGTGTTCAAAACTGACTCCAATTTGGGGAGTGGCCGTACACCGAGAAAGATGGCAGCAAACTAAGGTCACAAAGTTAATAAACAATTTTAATGCTGGAGCAGAGGCAATAGTGTATGGTCCAATCCTGAATGTCTTACGGCAAATAGCTACGTAAATTCTTTTTTCGATTCTCTGTAGGTCAGGGATGAGAAATTGTAAGAAAATGATTCAACTTTTAACCTTTACTGTCTCATAGACGTAGGTTAAAAACGGCCTCCCTTTCACCCCTTACAGCCGTCCCTGTCCTCCAAAATGTATTTAAGAATTTTGAAATGTGTTCAAAACTGACTCCAATTTGGGGAGTGGCCGTACACCGAGAAAGAGAAATTGTAAGAATATGATTAAACTTTTAACCTTTACTGTCTCATAGACGTAGGTTAAAAACGGCCTCCCTTTCACCCCTTA
The DNA here is from genome assembly GCF_964261635.1 of Lissotriton helveticus. Taxonomy (NCBI): domain Eukaryota; kingdom Metazoa; phylum Chordata; class Amphibia; order Caudata; family Salamandridae; genus Lissotriton; species Lissotriton helveticus. The sequence goes on from NC_136073.1 coordinate 879,826,710, forward strand.
CAGCCGTCCCTATCCTCCAAAATGTATTTAAGAATTTTGAAATGTGTTCAAAACTGACTCCAATTTGGGGAGTGGCCGTACACCGAGAAAGATGGCAGCAAACTAAGGTCACAAAGTTAATAAACAATTTTAATGCTGGCGCAGAGGCAATAGTGTATGTTCCAATCCTGAATGTCTTATGGCAAATAGCTACGTAAATTCTTTTTTCGATTCTCTGTAGGTCAGGGATGAGAAATTGTAATAAAATGATTCAACTTTTAACCTTTACTGTCTCATAGACGTAGGTTAAAAACGGCCTCCCTTTCACCCCTTACAGCCGTCCCTGTCCTCCAAAATGTATTTAAGAATTTTGAAATGTGTTCAAAACTGACTCCAATTTGGGGAGTGGCCGTACACCGAGAAAGATGGCAGCAAACTAAGGTCACAAAGTTATTAAACAATTTTAATGCTGGAGCAGAGGCAATAGTGTATGGTCCAATCCTGAATGTCTTACGGCAAATAGCTACGTAAATTCTTTTTTCGATTCTCTGTAGGTCAGGGATGAGAAATTGTAAGAAAATGATTCAACTTTTAACCTTTACTGTCTCATAGACGTAGGTTAAAAACGGCCTCCCTTTCACCCCTTACAGCCGTCCCTGTCCTCCAAAATGTATTTAAGAATTTTGAAATGTGTTCAAAACTGACTCCAATTTGGGGAGTGGCCGTACACCGAGAAAGAGAAATTGTAAGAATATGATTAAACTTTTAACCTTTACTGTCTCATAGACGTAGGTTAAAAACGGCCTCCCTTTCACCCCTTACAGCCGTCCCTATCCTCCAAAATGTATTTAAGAATTTTGAAATGTGTTCAAAACTGACTCCAATTTGGGGAGTGGCCGTACACCGAGAAAGATGGCAGCAAACTAAGGTCACAAAGTTAATAAACAATTTTAATGCTGGCGCAGAGGCAATAGTGTATGTTCCAATCCTGAATGTCTTATGGCAAATAGCTACGTAAATTCTTTTTTCGATTCTCTGTAGGTCAGGGATGAGAAATTGTAATAAAATGATTCAAATTTTAACCTTTACTGTCTCATAGACGTAGGTTAAAAACGGCCTCCCTTTCACCCCTTACAGCCGTCCCTGTCCTCCAAAATGTATTTAAGAATTTTGAAATGTGTTCAAAACTGACTCCAATTTGGGGAGTGGCCGTACACCGAGAAAGAGAAATTGTAAGAATATGATTAAACTTTTAACCTTTACTGTCTCATAGACGTAGGTTAAAAACGGCCTCCCTTTCACCCCTTACAGCCGTCCCTATCCTCCAAAATGTATTTAAGAATTTTGAAATGTGTTCAAAACTGACTCCAATTTGGGGAGTGGCCGTACACCGAGAAAGATGGCAGCAAACTAAGGTCACAAAGTTAATAAACAATTTTAATGCTGGCGCAGATGCAATAGTGTATGTTCCAATCCTGAATGTCTTACGGCAAATAGCTACGTAAATTCTTTTTTCGATTCTCTGTAGGTCAGGGATGAGAAATTGTAATAAAATGATTCAACTTTTAACCTTTACTGTCTCATAGACGTAGGTTAAAAACGGCCTCCCTTTCACCCCTTACAGCCGTCCCTGTCCTCCAAAATGTATTTAAGAATTTTGAAATGTGTTCAAAACTGACTCCAATTTGGGGAGTGGCCGTACACCGAGAAAGATGGCAGCAAACTAAGGTCACAAAGTTATTAAACAATTTTAATGCTGGAGCAGAGGCAATAGTGTATGGTCCAATCCTGAATGTCTTACGGCAAATAGCTACGTAAATTCTTTTTTCGATTCTCTGTAGGTCAGGGATGAGAAATTGTAAGAAAATGATTCAACTTTTAACCTTTACTGTCTCATAGACGTAGGTTAAAAACGGCCTCCCTTTCACCCCTTACAGCCGTCCCTGTCCTCCAAAATGTATTTAAGAATTTTGAAATGTGTTCAAAACTGACTCCAATTTGGGGAGTGGCCGTACACCGAGAAAGATGGCAGCAAACTAAGGTCACAAAGTTATTAAACAATTTTAATGCTGGAGCAGAGGCAATAGTGTATGGTCCAATCCTGAATGTCTTACGGCAAATAGCTACGTAAATTCTTTTTTCGATTCTCTGTAGGTCAGGGATGAGAAATTGTAAGAAAATGATTCAACTTTTAACCTTTACTGTCTCATAGACGTAGGTTAAAAACGGCCTCCCTTTCACCCCTTACAGCCGTCCCTGTCCTCCAAAATGTATTTAAGAATTTTGAAATGTGTTCAAAACTGACTCCAATTTGGGGAGTGGCCGTACACCGAGAAAGAGAAATTGTAAGAATATGATTAAACTTTTAACCTTTACTGTCTCATAGACGTAGGTTAAAAACGGCCTCCCTTTCACCCCTTACAGCCGTCCCTATCCTCCAAAATGTATTTAAGAATTTTGAAATGTGTTCAAAACTGACTCCAATTTGGGGAGTGGCCATACACCGAGAAAGATGGCAGCAAACTAAGGTCACAAAGTTATTAAACAATTTTAATGCTGGAGCAGAGGCAATAGTGTATGGTCCAATCCTGAATGTCTTACGGCAAATAGCTACGTAAATTCTTTTTTCGATTCTCTGTAGGTCAGGGATGAGAAATTGTAAGAAAATGATTCAACTTTTAACCTTTACTGTCTCATAGACGTAGGTTAAAAACGGCCTCCCTTTCACCCCTTACAGCCGTCCCTGTCCTCCAAAATGTATTTAAGAATTTTGAAATGTGTTCAAAACTGACTCCAATTTGGGGAGTGGCCGTACACCGAGAAAGAGAAATTGTAAGAATATGATTAAACTTTTAACCTTTACTGTCTCATAGACGTAGGTTAAAAACGGCCTCCCTTTCACCCCTTACAGCCGTCCCTATCCTCCAAAATGTATTTAAGAATTTTGAAATGTGTTCAAAACTGACTCCAATTTGGGGAGTGGCCGTACACCGAGAAAGATGGCAGCAAACTAAGGTCACAAAGTTAATAAACAATTTTAATGCTGGCGCAGAGGCAATAGTGTATGTTCCAATCCTGAATGTCTTATGGCAAATAGCTACGTAAATTCTTTTTTCGATTCTCTGTAGGTCAGGGATGAGAAATTGTAATAAAATGATTCAACTTTTAACCTTTACTGTCTCATAGACGTAGGTTAAAAACGGCCTCCCTTTCACCCCTTACAGCCGTCCCTGTCCTCCAAAATGTATTTAAGAATTTTGAAATGTGTTCAAAACTGACTCCAATTTGGGGAGTGGCCGTACACCGAGAAAGATGGCAGCAAACTAAGGTCACAAAGTTATTAAACAATTTTAATGCTGGAGCAGAGGCAATAGTGTATGGTCCAATCCTGAATGTCTTACGGCAAATAGCTACGTAAATTCTTTTTTCGATTCTCTGTAGGTCAGGGATGAGAAATTGTAAGAAAATTATTCAACTTTTAACCTTTACTGTCTCATAGACGTAGGTTAAAAACGGCCTCCCTTTCACCCCTTACAGCCGTCCCTGTCCTCCAAAATGTATTTAAGAATTTTGAAATGTGTTCAAAACTGACTCCAATTTGGGGAGTGGCCGTACACCGAGAAAGAGAAATTGTAAGAATATGATTAAACTTTTAACCTTTACTGTCTCATAGACGTAGGTTAAAAACGGCCTCCCTTTCACCCCTTACAGCCGTCCCTATCCTCCAAAATGTATTTAAGAATTTTGAAATGTGTTCAAAACTGACTCCAATTTGGGGAGTGGCCGTACACCGAGAAAGATGGCAGCAAACTAAGGTCACAAAGTTAATAAACAATTTTAATGCTGGAGCAGAGGCAATAGTGTATGGTCCAATCCTGAATGTCTTACGGCAAATAGCTACGTAAATTCTTTTTTCGATTCTCTGTAGGTCAGGGATGAGAAATTGTAAGAAAATGATTCAACTTTTAACCTTTACTGTCTCATAGACGTAGGTTAAAAACGGCCTCCCTTTCACCCCTTACAGCCGTCCCTGTCCTCCAAAATGTATTTAAGAATTTTGAAATGTGTTCAAAACTGACTCCAATTTGGGGAGTGGCCGTACACCGAGAAAGATGGCAGCAAACTAAGGTCACAAAGTTAATAAACAATTTTAATGCTGGCGCAGAGGCAATAGTGTATGGTCCAATCCTGAATGTCTTATGGCAAATAGCTACGTAAATTCTTTTTTCGATTCTCTGTAGGTCAGGGATGAGAAATTGTCATAAAATGATTCAACTTTTAACCTTTACTGTCTCATAGACGTAGGTTAAAAACGGCCTCCCTTTCACCCCTTACAGCCGTCCCTGTCCTCCAAAATGTATTTAAGAATTTTGAAATGTGTTCAAAACTGACTCCAATTTGGGGAGTGGCCGTACACCGAGAAAGAGAAATTGTAAGAATATGATTAAACTTTTAACCTTTACTGTCTCATAGACGTAGGTTAAAAACGGCCTCCCTTTCACCCCTTACAGCCGTCCCTATCCTCCAAAATGTATTTAAGAATTTTGAAATGTGTTCAAAACTGACTCCAATTTGGGGAGTGGCCATACACCGAGAAAGATGGCAGCAAACTAAGGTCACAAAGTTAATAAACAATTTTAATGCTGGCGCAGAGGCAATAGTGTATGTTCCAATCCTGAATGTCTTATGGCAAATAGCTACGTAAATTCTTTTTTCGATTCTCTGTAGGTCAGGGATGAGAAATTGTAATAAAATGATTCAACTTTTAACCTTTACTGTCTCATAGACGTAGGTTAAAAACGGCCTCCCTTTCACCCCTTACAGCCGTCCCTGTCCTCCAAAATGTATTTAAGAATTTTGAAATGTGTTCAAAACTGACTCCAATTTGGGGAGTGGCCGTACACCGAGAAAGAGAAATTGTAAGAATATGATTAAACTTTTAACCTTTACTGTCTCATAGACGTAGGTTAAAAACGGCCTCCCTTTCACCCCTTACAGCCGTCCCTATCCTCCAAAATGTATTTAAGAATTTTGAAATGTGTTCAAAACTGACTCCAATTTGGGGAGTGGCCGTACACCGAGAAAGATGGCAGCAAACTAAGGTCACAAAGTTAATAAACAATTTTAATGCTGGAGCAGAGGCAATAGTGTATGGTCCAATCCTGAATGTCTTACGGCAAATAGCTACGTAAATTCTTTTTTCGATTCTCTGTAGGTCAGGGATGAGAAATTGTAAGAAAATGATTCAACTTTTAACCTTTACTGTCTCATAGACGTAGGTTAAAAACGGCCTCCCTTTCACCCCTTACAGCCGTCCCTGTCCTCCAAAATGTATTTAAGAATTTTGAAATGTGTTCAAAACTGACTCCAATTTGGGGAGTGGCCGTACACCGAGAAAGATGGCAGCAAACTAAGGTCACAAAGTTATTAAACAATTTTAATGCTGGAGCAGAGGCAATAGTGTATGGTCCAATCCTGAATGTCTTACGGCAAATAGCTACGTAAATTCTTTTTTCGATTCTCTGTAGGTCAGGGATGAGAAATTGTAAGAAAATGATTCAACTTTTAACCTTTACTGTCTCATAGACGTAGGTTAAAAACGGCCTCCCTTTCACCCCTTACAGCCGTCCCTGTCCTCCAAAATGTATTTAAGAATTTTGAAATGTGTTCAAAACTGACTCCAATTTGGGGAGTGGCCGTACACCGAGAAAGAGAAATTGTAAGAATATGATTAAACTTTTAACCTTTACTGTCTCATAGACATAGGTTAAAAACGGCCTCCCTTTCACCCCTTACAGCCGTCCCTATCCTCCAAAATGTATTTAAGAATTTTGAAATGTGTTCAAAACTGACTCCAATTTGGGGAGTGGCCGTACACCGAGAAAGATGGCAGCAAACTAAGGTCACAAAGTTAATAAACAATTTTAATGCTGGAGCAGAGGCAATAGTGTATGGTCCAATCCTGAATGTCTTACGGCAAATAGCTACGTAAATTCTTTTTTCGATTCTCTGTAGGTCAGGGATGAGAAATTGTAAGAAAATGATTCAACTTTTAACCTTTACTGTCTCATAGACGTAGGTTAAAAACGGCCTCCCTTTCACCCCTTACAGCCGTCCCTGTCCTCCAAAATGTATTTAAGAATTTTGAAATGTGTTCAAAACTGACTCCAATTTGGGGAGTGGCCGTACACCGAGAAAGAGAAATTGTAAGAATATGATTAAACTTTTAACCTTTACTGTCTCATAGACGTAGGTTAAAAACGGCCTCCCTTTCACCCCTTACAGCCGTCCCTATCCTCCAAAATGTATTTAAGAATTTTGAAATGTGTTCAAAACTGACTCCAATTTGGGGAGTGGCCGTACACCGAGAAAGATGGCAGCAAACTAAGGTCACAAAGTTAATAAACAATTTTAATGCTGGCGCAGAGGCAATAGTGTATGTTCCAATCCTGAATGTCTTATGGCAAATAGCTACGTAAATTCTTTTTTCGATTCTCTGTAGGTCAGGGATGAGAAATTGTAATAAAATGATTCAACTTTTAACCTTTACTGTCTCATAGACGTAGGTTAAAAACGGCCTCCCTTTCACCCCTTACAGCCGTCCCTGTCCTCCAAAATGTATTTAAGAATTTTGAAATGTGTTCAAAACTGACTCCAATTTGGGGAGTGGCCGTACACCGAGAAAGATGGCAGCAAACTAAGGTCACAAAGTTATTAAACAATTTTAATGCTGGAGCAGAGGCAATAGTGTATGGTCCAATCCTGAATGTCTTACGGCAAATAGCTACGTAAATTCTTTTTTCGATTCTCTGTAGGTCAGGGATGAGAAATTGTAAGAAAATGATTCAACTTTTAACCTTTACTGTCTCATAGACGTAGGTTAAAAACGGCCTCCCTTTCACCCCTTACAGCCGTCCCTGTCCTCCAAAATGTATTTAAGAATTTTGAAATGTGTTCAAAACTGACTCCAATTTGGGGAGTGGCCGTACACCGAGAAAGAGAAATTGTAAGAATATGATTAAACTTTTAACCTTTACTGTCTCATAGACGTAGGTTAAAAACGGCCTCCCTTTCACCCCTTACAGCCGTCCCTATCCTCCAAAATGTATTTAAGAATTTTGAAATGTGTTCAAAACTGACTCCAATTTGGGGAGTGGCCGTACACCGAGAAAGATGGCAGCAAACTAAGGTCACAAAGTTAATAAACAATTTTAATGCTGGCGCAGAGGCAATAGTGTATGTTCCAATCCTGAATGTCTTATGGCAAATAGCTACGTAAATTCTTTTTTCGATTCTCTGTAGGTCAGGGATGAGAAATTGTAATAAAATGATTCAAATTTTAACCTTTACTGTCTCATAGACGTAGGTTAAAAACGGCCTCCCTTTCACCCCTTACAGCCGTCCCTGTCCTCCAAAATGTATTTAAGAATTTTGAAATGTGTTCAAAACTGACTCCAATTTGGGGAGTGGCCGTACACCGAGAAAGATGGCAGCAAACTAAGGTCACAAAGTTATTAAACAATTTTAATGCTGGAGCAGAGGCAATAGTGTATGGTCCAATCCTGAATGTCTTACGGCAAATAGCTACGTAAATTCTTTTTTCGATTCTCTGTAGGTCAGGGATGAGAAATTGTAAGAAAATGATTCAACTTTTAACCTTTACTGTCTCATAGACGTAGGTTAAAAACGGCCTCCCTTTCACCCCTTACAGCCGTCCCTGTCCTCCAAAATGTATTTAAGAATTTTGAAATGTGTTAAAAACTGACTCCAATTTGGGGAGTGGCCGTACACCGAGAAAGATGGCAGCAAACTAAGGTCACAAAGTTATTAAACAATTTTAATGCTGGAGCAGAGGCAATAGTGTATGGTCCAATCCTGAATGTCTTACGGCAAATAGCTACGTAAATTCTTTTTTCGATTCTCTGTAGGTCAGGGATGAGAAATTGTAAGAAAATGATTCAACTTTTAACCTTTACTGTCTCATAGATGTAGGTTAAAAACGGCCTCCCTTTCACCCCTTACAGCCGTCCCTGTCCTCCAAAATGTATTTAAGAATTTTGAAATGTGTTCAAAACTGACTCCAATTTGGGGAGTGGCCGTACACCGAGAAAGAGAAATTGTAAGAATATGATTAAACTTTTAACCTTTACTGTCTCATAGACGTAGGTTAAAAACGGCCTCCCTTTCACCCCTTACAGCCGTCCCTATCCTCCAAGATGTATTTAAGAATTTTGAAATGTGTTCAAAACTGACTCCAATTTGGGGAGTGGCCGTACACCGAGAAAGATGGCAGCAAACTAAGGTCACAAAGTTAATAAACAATTTTAATGCTGGAGCAGAGGCAATAGTGTATGGTCCAATCCTGAATGTCTTACGGCAAATAGCTACGTAAATTCTTTTTTCGATTCTCTGTAGGTCAGGGATGAGAAATTGTAAGAAAATGATTCAACTTTTAACCTTTACTGTCTCATAGACGTAGGTTAAAAACGGCCTCCCTTTCACCCCTTACAGCCGTCCCTGTCCTCCAAAATGTATTTAAGAATTTTGAAATGTGTTCAAAACTGACTCCAATTTGGGGAGTGGCCGTACACCGAGAAAGATGGCAGCAAACTAAGGTCACAAAGTTAATAAACAATTTTAATGCTGGCGCAGAGGCAATAGTGTATGGTCCAATCCTGAATGTCTTATGGCAAATAGCTACGTAAATTCTTTTTTCGATTCTCTGTAGGTCAGGGATGAGAAATTGTCATAAAATGATTCAACTTTTAACCTTTACTGTCTCATAGACGTAGGTTAAAAACGGCCTCCCTTTCACCCCTTACAGCCGTCCCTGTCCTCCAAAATGTATTTAAGAATTTTGAAATGTGTTCAAAACTGACTCCAATTTGGGGAGTGGCCGTACACCGAGAAAGAGAAATTGTAAGAATATGATTAAACTTTTAACCTTTACTGTCTCATAGACGTAGGTTAAAAACGGCCTCCCTTTCACCCCTTACAGCCGTCCCTATCCTCCAAAATGTATTTAAGAATTTTGAAATGTGTTCAAAACTGACTCCAATTTGGGGAGTGGCCATACACCGAGAAAGATGGCAGCAAACTAAGGTCACAAAGTTAATAAACAATTTTAATGCTGGCGCAGAGGCAATAGTGTATGTTCCAATCCTGAATGTCTTATGGCAAATAGCTACGTAAATTCTTTTTTCGATTCTCTGTAGGTCAGGGATGAGAAATTGTAATAAAATGATTCAACTTTTAACCTTTACTGTCTCATAGACGTAGGTTAAAAACGGCCTCCCTTTCACCCCTTACAGCCGTCCCTGTCCTCCAAAATGTATTTAAGAATTTTGAAATGTGTTCAAAACTGACTCCAATTTGGGGAGTGGCCGTACACCGAGAAAGAGAAATTGTAAGAATATGATTAAACTTTTAACCTTTACTGTCTCATAGACGTAGGTTAAAAACGGCCTCCCTTTCACCCCTTACAGCCGTCCCTATCCTCCAAAATGTATTTAAGAATTTTGAAATGTGTTCAAAACTGACTCCAATTTGGGGAGTGGCCGTACACCGAGAAAGATGGCAGCAAACTAAGGTCACAAAGTTAATAAACAATTTTAATGCTGGAGCAGAGGCAATAGTGTATGGTCCAATCCTGAATGTCTTACGGCAAATAGCTACGTAAATTCTTTTTTCGATTCTCTGTAGGTCAGGGATGAGAAATTGTAAGAAAATGATTCAACTTTTAACCTTTACTGTCTCATAGACGTAGGTTAAAAACGGCCTCCCTTTCACCCCTTACAGCTGTCCCTGTCCTCCAAAATGTATTTAAGAATTTTGAAATGTGTTCAAAACTGACTCCAATTTGGGGAGTGGCCGTACACCGAGAAAGATGGCAGCAAACTAAGGTCACAAAGTTATTAAACAATTTTAATGCTGGAGCAGAGGCAATAGTGTATGGTCCAATCCTGAATGTCTTACGGCAAATAGCTACGTAAATTCTTTTTTCGATTCTCTGTAGGTCAGGGATGAGAAATTGTAAGAAAATGATTCAACTTTTAACCTTTACTGTCTCATAGACGTAGGTTAAAAACGGCCTCCCTTTCACCCCTTACAGCCGTCCCTGTCCTCCAAAATGTATTTAAGAATTTTGAAATGTGTTCAAAACTGACTCCAATTTGGGGAGTGGCCGTACACCGAGAAAGAGAAATTGTAAGAATATGATTAAACTTTTAACCTTTACTGTCTCATAGACGTAGGTTAAAAACGGCCTCCCTTTCACCCCTTACAGCCGTCCCTATCCTCCAAAATGTATTTAAGAATTTTGAAATGTGTTCAAAACTGACTCCAATTTGGGGAGTGGCCGTACACCGAGAAAGATGGCAGCAAACTAAGGTCACAAAGTTAATAAACAATTTTAATGCTGGCGCAGAGGCAATAGTGTATGTTCCAATCCTGAATGTCTTATGGCAAATAGCTACGTAAATTCTTTTTTCGATTCTCTGTAGGTCAGGGATGAGAAATTGTAATAAAATGATTCAACTTTTAACCTTTACTGTCTCATAGACGTAGGTTAAAAACGGCCTCCCTTTCACCCCTTACAGCCGTCCCTGTCCTCCAAAATGTATTTAAGAATTTTGAAATGTGTTCAAAACTGACTCCAATTTGGGGAGTGGCCGTACACCGAGAAAGATGGCAGCAAACTAAGGTCACAAAGTTATTAAACAATTTTAATGCTGGAGCAGAGGCAATAGTGTATGGTCCAATCCTGAATGTCTTACGGCAAATAGCTACGTAAATTCTTTTTTCGATTCTCTGTAGGTCAGGGATGAGAAATTGTAAGAAAATGATTCAACTTTTAACCTTTACTGTCTCATAGACGTAGGTTAAAAACGGCCTCCCTTTCACCCCTTACAGCCGTCCCTGTCCTCCAAAATGTATTTAAGAATTTTGAAATGTGTTCAAAACTGACTCCAATTTGGGGAGTGGCCGTACACCGAGAAAGAGAAATTGTAAGAATATGATTAAACTTTTAACCTTTACTGTCTCATAGACGTAGGTTAAAAACGGCCTCCCTTTCACCCCTTACAGCCGTCCCTATCCTCCAAAATGTATTTAAGAATTTTGAAATGTGTTCAAAACTGACTCCAATTTGGGGAGTGGCCGTACACCGAGAAAGATGGCAGCAAACTAAGGTCACAAAGTTAATAAACAATTTTAATGCTGGAGCAGAGGCAATAGTGTATGGTCCAATCCTGAATGTCTTACGGCAAATAGCTACGTAAATTCTTTTTTCGATTCTCTGTAGGTCAGGGATGAGAAATTGTAAGAAAATGATTCAACTTTTAACCTTTACTGTCTCATAGACGTAGGTTAAAAACTGCCTCCCTTTCACCCCTTACAGCCGTCCCTGTCCTCCAAAATGTATTTAAGAATTTTGAAATGTGTTCAAAACTGACTCCAATTTGGGGAGTGGCCGTACACCGAGAAAGATGGCAGCAAACTAAGGTCACAAAGTTAATAAACAATTTTAATGCTGGCGCAGAGGCAATAGTGTATGGTCCAATCCTGAATGTCTTATGGCAAATAGCTACGTAAATTCTTTTTTCGATTCTCTGTAGGTCAGGGATGAGAAATTGTCATAAAATGATTCAACTTTTAACCTTTACTGTCTCATAGACGTAGGTTAAAAACGGCCTCCCTTTCACCCCTTACAGCCGTCCCTGTCCTCCAAAATGTATTTAAGAATTTTGAAATGTGTTCAAAACTGACTCCAATTTGGGGAGTGGCCGTACACCGAGAAAGAGAAATTGTAAGAATATGATTAAACTTTTAACCTTTACTGTCTCATAGACGTAGGTTAAAAACGGCCTCCCTTTCACCCCTTACAGCCGTCCCTATCCTCCAAAATGTATTTAAGAATTTTGAAATGTGTTCAAAACTGACTCCAATTTGGGGAGTGGCCATACACCGAGAAAGATGGCAGCAAACTAAGGTCACAAAGTTAATAAACAATTTTAATGCTGGCGCAGAGGCAATAGTGTATGTTCCAATCCTGAATGTCTTATGGCAAATAGCTACGTAAATTCTTTTTTCGATTCTCTGTAGGTCAGGGATGAGAAATTGTAATAAAATGATTCAACTTTTAACCTTTACTGTCTCATAGACGTAGGTTAAAAACGGCCTCCCTTTCACCCCTTACAGCCGTGCCTGTCCTCCAAAATGTATTTAAGAATTTTGAAATGTGTTCAAAACTGACTCCAATTTGGGGAGTGGCCGTACACCGAGAAAGAGAAATTGTAAGAATATGATTAAACTTTTAACCTTTACGGTCTCATAGACGTAGGTTAAAAACGGCCTCCCTTTCACCCCTTACAGCCGTCCCTATCCTCCAAAATGTATTTAAGAATTTTGAAATGTGTTCAAAACTGACTCCAATTTGGGGAGTGGCCGTACACCGAGAAAGATGGCAGCAAACTAAGGTCACAATGTTAATAAACAATTTTAATGCTGGAGCAGAGGCAATAGTGTATGGTCCAATCCTGAATGTCTTACGGCAAATAGCTACGTAAATTCTTTTTTCGATTCTCTGTAGGTCAGGGATGAGAAATTGTAAGAAAATGATTCAACTTTTAACCTTTACTGTCTCATAGACGTAGGTTAAAAACGGCCTCCCTTTCACCCCTTACAGCCGTCCCTGTCCTCCAAAATGTATTTAAGAATTTTGAAATGTGTTCAAAACTGACTCCAATTTGGGGAGTGGCCGTACACCGAGAAAGATGGCAGCAAACTAAGGTCACAAAGTTATTAAACAATTTTAATGCTGGAGCAGAGGCAATAGTGTATGGTCCAATCCTGAATGTCTTACGGCAAATAGCTACGTAAATTCTTTTTTCGATTCTCTGTAGGTCAGGGATGAGAAATTGTAAGAAAATGATTCAACTTTTAACCTTTACTGTCTCATAGACGTAGGTTAAAAACGGCCTCCCTTTCACCCCTTACAGCCGTCCCTGTCCTCCAAAATGTATTTAAGAATTTTGAAATGTGTTCAAAACTGACTCCAATTTGGGGAGTGGCCGTACACCGAGAAAGAGAAATTGTAAGAATATGATTAAACTTTTAACCTTTACTGTCTCATAGACGTAGGTTAAAAACGGCCTCCCTTTCACCCCTTACAGCCGTCCCTATCCTCCAAAATGTATTTAAGAATTTTGAAATGTGTTCAAAACTGACTCCAATTTGGGGAGTGGCCGTACACCGAGAAAGATGGCAGCAAACTAAGGTCACAAAGTTAATAAACAATTTTAATGCTGGAGCAGAGGCAATAGTGTATGGTCCAATCCTGAATGTCTTACGGCAAATAGCTACGTAAATTCTTTTTTCGATTCTCTGTAGGTCAGGGATGAGAAATTGTAAGAAAATGATTCAACTTTTAACCTTTACTGTCTCATAGACGTAGGTTAAAAACGGCCTCCCTTTCACCCCTTACAGCCGTCCCTGTCCTCCAAAATGTATTTAAGAATTTTGAAATGTGTTCAAAACTGACTCCAATTTGGGGAGTGGCCGTACACCGAGAAAGAGAAATTGTAAGAATATGATTAAACTTTTAACCTTTACTGTCTCATAGACGTAGGTTAAAAACGGCCTCCCTTTCACCCCTTACAGCCGTCCCTATCCTCCAAAATGTATTTAAGAATTTTGAAATGTGTTCAAAACTGACTCCAATTTGGGGAGTGGCCGTACACCGAGAAAGATGGCAGCAAACTAAGGTCACAAAGTTAATAAACAATTTTAATGCTGGCGCAGAGGCAATAGTGTATGTTCCAATCCTGAATGTCTTATGGCAAATAGCTACGTAAATTCTTTTTTCGATTCTCTGTAGGTCAGGGATGAGAAATTGTAATAAAATGATTCAACTTTTAACCTTTACTGTCTCATAGACGTAGGTTAAAAACGGCCTCCCTTTCACCCCTTACAGCCGTCCCTGTCCTCCAAAATGTATTTAAGAATTTTGAAATGTGTTCAAAACTGACTCCAATTTGGGGAGTGGCCGTACACCGAGAAAGATGGCAGCAAACTAAGGTCACAAAGTTATTAAACAATTTTAATGCTGGAGCAGAGGCAATAGTGTATGGTCCAATCCTGAATGTCTTACGGCAAATAGCTACGTAAATTCTTTTTTCGATTCTCTGTAGGTCAGGGATGAGAAATTGTAAGAAAATGATTCAACTTTTAACCTTTACTGTCTCATAGACGTAGGTTAAAAACGGCCTCCCTTTCACCCCTTACAGCCGTCCCTGTCCTCCAAAATGTATTTAAGAATTTTGAAATGTGTTCAAAACTGACTCCAATTTGGGGAGTGGCCGTACACCGAGAAAGAGAAATTGTAAGAATATGATTAAACTTTTAACCTTTACTGTCTCATAGACGTAGGTTAAAAACGGCCTCCCTTTCACCCCTTACAGCCGTCCCTATCCTCCAAAATGTATTTAAGAATTTTGAAATGTGTTCAAAACTGACTCCAATTTGGGGAGTGGCCGTACACCGAGAAAGATGGCAGCAAACTAAGGTCACAAAGTTAATAAACAATTTTAATGCTGGAGCAGAGGCAATAGTGTATGGTCCAATCCTGAATGTCTTACGGCAAATAGCTACGTAAATTCTTTTTTCGATTCTCTGTAGGTCAGGGATGAGAAATTGTAAGAAAATGATTCAACTTTTAACCTTTACTGTCTCATAGACGTAGGTTAAAAACGGCCTCCCTTTCACCCCTTACAGCCGTCCCTGTCCTCCAAAATGTATTTAAGAATTTTGAAATGTGTTCAAAACTGACTCCAATTTGGGGAGTGGCCGTACACCGAGAAAGAGAAATTGTAAGAATATGATTAAACTTTTAACCTTTACTGTCTCATAGACGTAGGTTAAAAACGGCCTCCCTTTCACCCCTTACAGCCGTCCCTATCCTCCAAAATGTATTTAAGAATTTTGAAATGTGTTCAAAACTGACTCCAATTTGGGGAGTGGCCATACACCGAGAAAGATGGCAGCAAACTAAGGTCACAAAGTTAATAAACAATTTTAATGCTGGCGCAGAGGCAATAGTGTATGTTCCAATCCTGAATGTCTTATGGCAAATAGCTACGTAAATTCTTTTTTCGATTCTCTGTAGGTCAGGGATGAGAAATTGTAATAAAATGATTCAACGTTTAACCTTTACTGTCTCATAGACGTAGGTTAAAAACGGCCTCCCTTTCACCCCTTACAGCCGTCCCTGTCCTCCAAAATGTATTTAAGAATTTTGAAATGTGTTCAGAACTGACTCCAATTTGGGGAGTGGCCGTACACCGAGAAAGAGAAATTGTAAGAATATGATTAAACTTTTAACCTTTACTGTCTCATAGACGTAGGTTAAAAACGGCCTCCCTTTCACCCCTTACAGCCGTCCCTATCCTCCAAAATGTATTTAAGAATTTTGAAATGTGTTCAAAACTGACTCCAATTTGGGGAGTGGCCGTACACCGAGAAAGATGGCAGCAAACTAAGGTCACAAAGTTAATAAACAATTTTAATGCTGGAGCAGAGGCAATAGTGTATGGTCCAATCCTGAATGTCTTACGGCAAATAGCTACGTAAATTCTTTTTTCGATTCTCTGTAGGTCAGGGATGAGAAATTGTAAGAAAATGATTCAACTTTTAACCTTTACTGTCTCATAGACGTAGGTTAAAAACGGCCTCCCTTTCACCCCTTACAGCCGTCCCTGTCCTCCAAAATGTATTTAAGAATTTTGAAATGTGTTCAAAACTGACTCCAATTTGGGGAGTGGCCGTACACCGAGAAAGATGGCAGCAAACTAAGGTCACAAAGTTATTAAACAATTTTAATGCTGGAGCAGAGGCAATAGTGTATGGTCCAATCCTGAATGTCTTACGGCAAATAGCTACGTAAATTCTTTTTTCGATTCTCTGTAGGTCAGGGATGAGAAATTGTAAGAAAATGATTCAACTTTTAACCTTTACTGTCTCATAGACGTAGGTTAAAAACGGCCTCCCTTTCACCCCTTACAGCCGTCCCTGTCCTCCAAAATGTATTCAAGAATTTTGAAATGTGTTCAAAACTGACTCCAATTTGGGGAGTGGCCGTACACCGAGAAAGAGAAATTGTAAGAATATGATTAAACTTTTAACCTTTACTGTCTCATAGACGTAGGTTAAAAACGGCCTCCCTTTCACCCCTTACAGCCGTCCCTATCCTCCAAAATGTATTTAAGAATTTTGAAATGTGTTCAAAACTGACTCCAATTTGGGGAGTGGCCGTACACCGAGAAAGATGGCAGCAAACTAAGGTCACAAAGTTAATAAACAATTTTAATGCTGGCGCAGAGGCAATAGTGTATGTTCCAATCCTGAATGTCTTATGGCAAATAGCTACGTAAATTCTTTTTTCGATTCTCTGTAGGTCAGGGATGAGAAATTGTAATAAAATGATTCAACTTTTAACCTTTACTGTCTCATAGACGTAGGTTAAAAACGGCCTCCCTTTCACCCCTTACAGCCGTCCCTGTCCTCCAAAATGTATTTAAGAATTTTGAAATGTGTTCAAAACTGACTCCAATTTGGGGAGTGGCCGTACACCGAGAAAGATGGCAGCAAACTAAGGTCACAAAGTTATTAAACAATTTTAATGCTGGAGCAGAGGCAATAGTGTATGGTCCAATCCTGAATGTCTTACGGCAAATAGCTACGTAAATTCTTTTTTCGATTCTCTGTAGGTCAGGGATGAGAAATTGTAAGAAAATGATTCAACTTTTAACCTTTACTGTCTCATAGACGTAGGTTAAAAACGGCCTCCCTTTCACCCCTTACAGCCGTCCCTGTCCTCCAAAATGTATTTAAGAATTTTGAAATGTGTTCAAAACTGACTCCAATTTGGGGAGTGGCCGTACACCGAGAAAGAGAAATTGTAAGAATATGATTAAACTTTTAACCTTTACTGTCTCATAGACGTAGGTTAAAAACGGCCTCCCTTTCACCCCTTACAGCCGTCCCTATCCTCCAAAATGTATTTAAGAATTTTGAAATGTGTTCAAAACTGACTCCAATTTGGGGAGTGGCCGTACACCGAGAAAGATGGCAGCAAACTAAGGTCACAAAGTTAATAAACAATTTTAATGCTGGAGCAGAGGCAATAGTGTATGGTCCAATCCTGAATGTCTTACGGCAAATAGCTACGTAAATTCTTTTTTCGATTCTCTGTAGGTCAGGGATGAGAAATTGTAAGAAAATGATTCAACTTTTAACCTTTACTGTCTCATAGACGTAGGTTAAAAACGGCCTCCCTTTCACCCCTTACAGCCGTCCCTGTCCTCCAAAATGTATTTAAGAATTTTGAAATGTGTTCAAAACTGACTCCAATTTGGGGAGTGGCCGTACACCGAGAAAGATGGCAGCAAACTAAGGTCACAAAGTTAATAAACAATTTTAATGCTGGCGCAGAGGCAATAGTGTATGGTCCAATCCTGAATGTCTTATGGCAAATAGCTACGTAAATTCTTTTTTCGATTCTCTGTAGGTCAGGGATGAGAAATTGTCATAAAATGATTCAACTTTTAACCTTTACTGTCTCATAGACGTAGATTAAAAACGGCCTCCCTTTCACCCCTTACAGCCGTCCCTGTCCTCCAAAATGTATTTAAGAATTTTGAAATGTGTTCAAAACTGACTCCAATTTGGGGAGTGGCCGTACACCGAGAAAGAGAAATTGTAAGAATATGATTAAACTTTTAACCTTTACTGTCTCATAGACGTAGGTTAAAAACGGCCTCCCTTTCACCCCTTACAGCCGTCCCTATCCTCCAAAATGTATTTAAGAATTTTGAAATGTGTTCAAAACTGACTCCAATTTGGGGAGTGGCCATACACCGAGAAAGATGGCAGCAAACTAAGGTCACAAAGTTAATAAACAATTTTAATGCTGGCGCAGAGGCAATAGTGTATGTTCCAATCCTGAATGTCTTATGGCAAATAGCTACGTAAATTCTTTTTTCGATTCTCTGTAGGTCAGGGATGAGAAATTGTAATAAAATGATTCAACTTTTAACCTTTACTGTCTCATAGACGTAGGTTAAAAACGGCCTCCCTTTCACCCCTTACAGCCGTCCCTGTCCTCCAAAATGTATTTAAGAATTTTGAAATGTGTTCAAAACTGACTCCAATTTGGGGAGTGGCCGTACACCGAGAAAGAGAAATTGTAAGAATATGATTAAACTTTTGACCTTTACTGTCTCATAGACGTAGGTTAAAAACGGCCTCCCTTTCACCCCTTACAGCCGTCCCTATCCTCCAAAATTTATTTAAGAATTTTGAAATGTGTTCAAAACTGACTCCAATTTGGGGAGTGGCCGTACACCGAGAAAGATGGCAGCAAACTAAGGTCACAAAGTTAATAAACAATTTTAATGCTGGAGCAGAGGCAATAGTGTATGGTCCAATCCTGAATGTCTTACGGCAAATAGCTACGTAAATTCTTTTTTCGATTCTCTGTAGGTCAGGGATGAGAAATTGTAAGAAAATGATTCAACTTTTAACCTTTACTGTCTCATAGACGTAGGTTAAAAACGGCCTCCCTTTCACCCCTTACAGCCGTCCCTGTCCTCCAAAATGTATTTAAGAATTTTGAAATGTGTTCAAAACTGACTCCAATTTGGGGAGTGGCCGTACACCGAGAAAGATGGCAGCAAACTAAGGTCACAAAGTTATTAAACAATTTTAATGCTGGAGCAGAGGCAATAGTGTATGGTCCAATCCTGAATGTCTTACGGCAAATAGCTACGTAAATTCTTTTTTCGATTCTCTGTAGGTCAGGGATGAGAAATTGTAAGAAAATGATTCAACTTTTAACCTTTACTGTCTCATAGACGTAGGTTAAAAACGGCCTCCCTTTCACCCCTTACAGCCGTCCCTGTCCTCCAAAATGTATTTAAGAATTTTGAAATGTGTTCAAAACTGACTCCAATTTGGGGAGTGGCCGTACACCGAGAAAGAGAAATTGTAAGAATATGATTAAACTTTTAACCTTTACTGTCTCATAGACATAGGTTAAAAACGGCCTCCCTTTCACCCCTTACAGCCGTCCCTATCCTCCAAAATGTATTTAAGAATTTTGAAATGTGTTCAAAACTGACTCCAATTTGGGGAGTGGCCGTACACCGAGAAAGATGGCAGCAAACTAAGGTCACAAAGTTAATAAACAATTTTAATGCTGGAGCAGAGGCAATAGTGTATGGTCCAATCCTGAATGTCTTACGGCAAATAGCTACGTAAATTCTTTTTTCGATTCTCTGTAGGTCAGGGATGAGAAATTGTAAGAAAATGATTCAACTTTTAACCTTTACTGTCTCATAGACGTAGGTTAAAAACGGCCTCCCTTTCACCCCTTACAGCCGTCCCTGTCCTCCAAAATGTATTTAAGAATTTTGAAATGTGTTCAAAACTGACTCCAATTTGGGGAGTGGCCGTACACCGAGAAAGAGAAATTGTAAGAATATGATTAAACTTTTAACCTTTACTGTCTCATAGACGTAGGTTAAAAACGGCCTCCCTTTCACCCCTTACAGCCGTCCCTATCCTCCAAAATGTATTTAAGAATTTTGAAATGTGTTCAAAACTGACTCCAATTTGGGGAGTGGCCGTACACCGAGAAAGATGGCAGCAAACTAAGGTCACAAAGTTAATAAACAATTTTAATGCTGGCGCAGAGGCAATAGTGTATGTTCCAATCCTGAATGTCTTATGGCAAATAGCTACGTAAATTCTTTTTTCGATTCTCTGTAGGTCAGGGATGAGAAATTGTAATAAAATGATTCAACTTTTAACCTTTACTGTCTCATAGACGTAGGTTAAAAACGGCCTCCCTTTCACCCCTTACAGCCGTCCCTGTCCTCCAAAATGTATTTAAGAATTTTGAAATGTGTTCAAAACTGACTCCAATTTGGGGAGTGGCCGTACACCGAGAAAGATGGCAGCAAACTAAGGTCACAAAGTTATTAAACAATTTTAATGCTGGAGCAGAGGCAATAGTGTATGGTCCAATCCTGAATGTCTTACGGCAAATAGCTACGTAAATTCTTTTTTCGATTCTCTGTAGGTCAGGGATGAGAAATTGTAAGAAAATGATTCAACTTTTAACCTTTACTGTCTCATAGACGTAGGTTAAAAACGGCCTCCCTTTCACCCCTTACAGCCGTCCCTGTCCTCCAAAATGTATTTAAGAATTTTGAAATGTGTTCAAAACTGACTCCAATTTGGGGAGTGGCCGTACACCGAGAAAGAGAAATTGTAAGAATATGATTAAACTTTTAACCTTTACTGTCTCATAGACGTAGGTTAAAAACGGCCTCCCTTTCACCCCTTACAGCCGTCCCTATCCTCCAAAATGTTTTTAAGAATTTTGAAATGTGTTCAAAACTGACTCCAATTTGGGGAGTGGCCGTACACCGAGAAAGATGGCAGCAAACTAAGGTCACAAAGTTAATAAACAATTTTAATGCTGGAGCAGAGGCAATAGTGTATGGTCCAATCCTGAATGTCTTACGGCAAATAGCTACGTAAATTCTTTTTTCGATTCTCTGTAGGTCAGGGATGAGAAATTGTAAGAAAATGATTCAACTTTTAACCTTTACTGTCTCATAGACGTAGGTTAAAAACGGCCTCCCTTTCACCCCTTACAGCCGTCCCTGTCCTCCAAAATGTATTTAAGAATTTTGAAATGTGTTCAAAACTGACTCCAATTTGGGGAGTGGCCGTACACCGAGAAAGATGGCAGCAAACTAAGGTCACAAAGTTAATAAACAATTTTAATGCTGGCGCAGAGGCAATAGTGTATGTTCCAATCCTGAATGTCTTATGGCAAATAGCTACGTAAATTCTTTTTTCGATTCTCTGTAGGTCAGGGATGAGAAATTGTAATAAAATGATTCAACTTTTAACCTTTACTGTCTCATGGACGTAGGTTAAAAACGGCCTCCCTTTCACCCCTTACAGCCGTCCCTGTCCTCCAAAATGTATTTAAGAATTTTGAAATGTGTTCAAAACTGACTCCAATTTGGGGATGGGCCGTACACCGAGAAAGATGGCAGCAAACTAAGGTCACAAAGTTATTAAACAATTTTAATGCTGGAGCAGAGGCAATAGTGTATGGTCCAATCCTGAATGTCTTACGGCAAATAGCTACGTAAATTCTTTTTTCGATTCTCTGTAGGTCAGGGATGAGAAATTGTAAGAAAATGATTCAACTTTTAACCTTTACTGTCTCATAGACGTAGGTTAAAAACGGCCTCCCTTTCACCCCTTACAGCCGTCCCTGTCCTCCAAAATGTATTTAAGAATTTTGAAATGTGTTCAAAACTGACTCCAATTTGGGGAGTGGCCGTACACCGAGAAAGAGAAATTGTAAGAATATGATTAAACTTTTAACCTTTACTGTCTCATAGACGTAGGTTAAAAACGGCCTCCCTTTCACCCCTTACAGCCGTCCCTATCCTCCAAAATGTATTTAAGAATTTTGAAATGTGTTCAAAACTGACTCCAATTTGGGGAGTGGCCGTACACCGAGAAAGATGGCAGCAAACTAAGGTCACAAAGTTAATAAACAATTTTAATGCTGGAGCAGAGGCAATAGTGTATGGTCCAATCCTGAATGTCTTACGGCAAATAGCTACGTAAATTCTTTTTTCGATTCTCTGTAGGTCAGGGATGAGAAATTGTAAGAAAATGATTCAACTTTTAACCTTTACTGTCTCATAGACGTAGGTTAAAAACGGCCTCCCTTTCACCCCTTACAGCCGTCCCTGTCCTCCAAAATGTATTTAAGAATTTTGAAATGTGTTCAAAACTGACTCCAATTTGGGGAGTGGCCGTACACCGAGAAAGAGAAATTGTAAGAATATGATTAAACTTTTAACCTTTACTGTCTCATAGACGTAGGTTAAAAACGGCCTCCCTTTCACCCCTTACAGCCGTCCCTATCCTCCAAAATGTATTTAAGAATTTTGAAATGTGTTCAAAACTGACTCCAATTTGGGGAGTGGCCGTACACCGAGAAAGATGGCAGCAAACTAAGGTCACAAAGTTAATAAACAATTTTAATGCTGGCGCAGAGGCAATAGTGTATGTTCCAATCCTGAATGTCTTATGGCAAATAGCTACGTAAATTCTTTTTTCGATTCTCTGTAGGTCAGGGATGAGAAATTGTAATAAAATGATTCAACTTTTAACCTTTACTGTCTCATAGACGTAGGTTAAAAACGGCCTCCCTTTCACCCCTTACAGCCGTCCCTGTCCTCCAAAATGTATTTAAGAATTTTGAAATGTGTTCAAAACTGACTCCAATTTGGGGAGTGGCCGTACACCGAGAAAGATGGCAGCAAACTAAGGTCACAAAGTTATTAAACAATTTTAATGCTGGAGCAGAGGCAATAGTGTATGGTCCAATCCTGAATGTCTTACGGCAAATAGCTACGTAAATTCTTTTTTCGATTCTCTGTAGGTCAGGGATGAGAAATTGTAAGAAAATGATTCAACTTTTAACCTTTACTGTCTCATAGACGTAGGTTAAAAACGGCCTCCCTTTCACCCCTTACAGCCGTCCCTGTCCTCCAAAATGTATTTAAGAATTTTGAAATGTGTTCAAAACTGACTCCAATTTGGGGAGTGGCCGTACACCGGGAAAGAGAAATTGTAAGAATATGATTAAACTTTTAACCTTTACTGTCTCATAGACGTAGGTTAAAAACGGCCTCCCTTTCACCCCTTACAGCCGTCCCTATCCTCCAAAATGTATTTAAGAATTTTGAAATGTGTTCAAAACTGACTCCAATTTGGGGAGTGGCCGTACACCGAGAAAGATGGCAGCAAACTAAGGTCACAAAGTTAATAAACAATTTTAATGCTGGAGCAGAGGCAATAGTGTATGGTCCAATCCTGAATGTCTTACGGCAAATAGCTACGTAAATTCTTTTTTCGATTCTCTGTAGGTCAGGGATGAGAAATTGTAAGAAAATGATTCAACTTTTAACCTTTACTGTCTCATAGACGTAGGTTAAAAACGGCCTCCCTTTCACCCCTTACAGCCGTCCCTGTCCTCCAAAATGTATTTAAGAATTTTGAAATGTGTTCAAAACTGACTCCAATTTGGGGAGTGGCCGTACACCGAGAAAGATGGCAGCAAACTAAGGTCACAAAGTTAATAAACAATTTTAATGCTGGCGCAGAGGCAATAGTGTATGTTCCAATCCTGAATGTCTTATGGCAAATAGCTACGTAAATTCTTTTTTCGATTCTCTGTAGGTCAGGGATGAGAAATTGTAATAAAATGATTCAACTTTTAACCTTTACTGTCTCATAGACGTAGGTTAAAAACGGCCTCCCTTTCACCCCATACAGCCGTCCCTGTCCTCCAAAATGTATTTAAGAATTTTGAAATGTGTTCAAAACTGACTCCAATTTGGGGAGTGGCCGTACACCGAGAAAGATGGCAGCAAACTAAGGTCACAAAGTTATTAAACAATTTTAATGCTGGAGCAGAGGCAATAGTGTATGGTCCAATCCTGAATGTCTTACGGCAAATAGCTACGTAAATTCTTTTTTCGATTCTCTGTAGGTCAGGGATGAGAAATTGTAAGAAAATGATTCAACTTTTAACCTTTACTGTCTCATAGACGTAGGTTAAAAACGGCCTCCCTTTCACCCCTTACAGCCGTCCCTGTCCTCCAAAATGTATTTAAGAATTTTGAAATGTGTTCAAAACTGACTCCAATTTGGGGAGTGGCCGTACACCGAGAAAGAGAAATTGTAAGAATATGATTAAACTTTTAACCTTTACTGTCTCATAGACGTAGGTTAAAAACGGCCTCCCTTTCACCCCTTACAGCCGTCCCTATCCTCCAAAATGTATTTAAGAATTTTGAAATGTGTTCAAAACTGACTCCAATTTGGGGAGTGGCCGTACACCGAGAAAGATGGCAGCAAACTAAGGTCACAAAGTTAATAAACAATTTTAATGCTGGAGCAGAGGCAATAGTGTATGGTCCAATCCTGAATGTCTTACGGCAAATAGCTACGTAAATTCTTTTTTCGATTCTCTGTAGGTCAGGGATGAGAAATTGTAAGAAAATGATTCAACTTTTAACCTTTACTGTCTCATAGACGTAGGTTAAAAACGGCCTCCCTTTGACCCCTTACAGCCGTCCCTGTCCTCCAAAATGTATTTAAGAATTTTGAAATGTGTTCAAAACTGACTCCAATTTGGGGAGTGGCCGTACACCGAGAAAGATGGCAGCAAACTAAGGTCACAAAGTTAATAAACAATTTTAATGCTGGCGCAGAGGCAATAGTGTATGGTCCAATCCTGAATGTCTTATGGCAAATAGCTACGTAAATTCTTTTTTCGATTCTCTGTAGGTCAGGGATGAGAAATTGTCATAAAATGATTCAACTTTTAACCTTTACTGTCTCATAGACGTAGGTTAAAAACGGCCTCCCTTTCACCCCTTACAGCCGTCCCTGTCCTCCAAAATGTATTTAAGAATTTTGAAATGTGTTCAAAACTGACTCCAATTTGGGGAGTGGCCGTACACCGAGAAAGAGAAATTGTAAGAATATGATTAAACTTTTAACCTTTACTGTCTCATAGACGTAGGTTAAAAACGGCCTCCCTTTCACCCCTTACAGCCGTCCCTATCCTCCAAAATGTATTCAAAAATTTTGAAATGTGTTCAAAACTGACTCCAATTTGGGGAGTGGCCATACACCGAGAAAGATGGCAGCAAACTAAGGTCACAAAGTTAATAAACAATTTTAATGCTGGCGCAGAGGCAATAGTGTATGTTCCAATCCTGAATGTCTTATGGCAAATAGCTACGTAAATTCTTTTTTCGATTCTCTGTAGGTCAGGGATGAGAAATTGTAATAAAATGATTCAACTTTTAACCTTTACTGTCTCATAGACGTAGGTTAAAAAGGGCCTCCCTTTCACCCCTTACAGCCGACCCTGTCCTCCAAAATGTATTTAAGATTTTTGAAATGTGTTCAAAACTGACTCCAATTTGGGGAGTGGCCGTACACCGAGAAAGAGAAATTGTAAGAATATGATTAAACTTTTAACCTTTACTGTCTCATAGACGTAGGTTAAAAACGGCCTCCCTTTCACCCCTTACAGCCGTCCCTATCCTCCAAAATGTATTTAAGAATTTTGAAATGTGTTCAAAACTGACTCCAATTTGGGGAGTGGCCGTACACCGAGAAAGATGGCAGCAAACTAAGGTCACAAAGTTAATAAACAATTTTAATGCTGGAGCAGAGGCAATAGTGTATGGTCCAATCCTGAATGTCTTACGGCAAATAGCTACGTAAATTCTTTTTTCGATTCTCTGTAGGTCAGGGATGAGAAATTGTAAGAAAATGATTCAACTTTTAACCTTTACTGTCTCATAGACATAGGTTAAAAACGGCCTCCCTTTCACCCCTTACAGCCGTCCCTGTCCTCCAAAATGTATTTAAGAATTTTGAAATGTGTTCAAAACTGACTCCAATTTGGGGAGTGGCCGTACACCGAGAAAGATGGCAGCAAACTAAGGTCACAAAGTTATTAAACAATTTTAATGCTAGAGCAGAGGCAATAGTGTATGGTCCAATCCTGAATGTCTTACGGCAAACGCTACGTAAATTCTTTTTTCGATTCTCTGTAGGTCAGGGATGAGAAATTGTAAGAAAATGATTCAACTTTTAACCTTTACTGTCTCATAGACGTAGGTTAAAAACGACCTCCCTTTCACCCCTTACAGCCGTCCCTGTCCTCCAAAATGTATTTAAGAATTTTGAAATGTGTTCAAAACTGACTCCAATTTGGGGAGTGGCCGTACACCGAGAAAGAGAAATTGTAAGAATATGATTAAACTTTTAACCTTTACTGTCTCATAGACGTAGGTTAAAAACGGCCTCCCTTTCACCCCTTACAGCCGTCCCTATCCTCCAAAATGTATTTAAGAATTTTGAAATGTGTTCAAAACTGACTCCAATTTGGGGAATGGCCGTACACCGAGAAAGATGGCAGCAAACTAAGGTCACAAAGTTAATAAACAATTTTAATGCTGGAGCAGAGGCAATAGTGTATGGTCCAATCCTGAATGTCTTACGGCAAATAGCTACGTAAATTCTTTTTTCGATTCTCTGTAGGTCAGGGATGAGAAATTGTAAGAAAATGATTCAACTTTTAACCTTTACTGTCTCATAGACGTAGGTTAAAAACGGCCTCCCTTTCACCCCTTACAGCCGTCCCTGTCCTCCAAAATGTATTTAAGAATTTTGAAATGTGTTCAAAACTGACTCCAATTTGGGGAGTGGCCGTACACCGAGAAAGAGAAATTGTAAGAATATGATTAAACTTTTAACCTTTACTGTCTCATAGACGTAGGTTAAAAACGGCCTCCCTTTCACCCCTTACAGCCGTCCCTATCCTCCAAAATGTATTTAAGAATTTTGAAATGTGTTCAAAACTGACTCCAATTTGGGGAGTGGCCGTACACCGAGAAAGATGGCAGCAAACTAAGGTCACAAAGTTAATAAACAATTTTAATGCTGGCGCAGAGGCAATAGTGTATGTTCCAATCCTGAATGTCTTATGGCAAATAGCTACGTAAATTCTTTTTTCGATTCTCTGTAGGTCAGGGATGAGAAATTGTAATAAAATGATTCAACTTTTAACCTTTACTGTCTCATAGACGTAGGTTAAAAACGGCCTCCCTTTCACCCCTTACAGCCGTCCCTGTCCTCCAAAATGTATTTAAGAATTTTGAAATGTGTTCAAAACTGACTCCAATTTGGGGAGTGGCCGTACACCGAGAAAGATGGCAGCAAACTAAGGTCACAAAGTTATTAAACAATTTTAATGCTGGAGCAGAGGCAATAGTGTATGGTCCAATCCTGAATGTCTTACGGCAAATAGCTACGTAAATTCTTTTTTCGATTCTCTGTAGGTCAGGGATGAGAAATTGTAAGAAAATGATTCAACTTTTAACCTTTACTGTCTCATAGACGTAGGTTAAAAACGGCCTCCCTTTCACCCCTTACAGCCGTCCCTGTCCTCCAAAATGTATTTAAGAATTTTGAAATGTGTTCAAAACTGACTCCAATTTGGGGAGTGGCCGTACACCGAGAAAGAGAAATTGTAAGAATATGATTAAACTTTTAACCTTTACTGTCTCATAGACGTAGGTTAAAAACGGCCTCCCTTTCACCCCTTACAGCCGTCCCTATCCTCCAAAATGTATTTAAGAATTTTGAAATGTGTTCAAAACTGACTCCAATTTGGGGAGTGGCCGTACACCGAGAAAGATGGCAGCAAACTAAGGTCACAAAGTTAATAAACAATTTTAATGCTGGAGCAGAGGCAATAGTGTATGGTCCAATCCTGAATGTCTTACGGCAAATAGCTACGTAAATTCTTTTTTCGATTCTCTGTAGGTCAGGGATGAGAAATTGTAAGAAAATGATTCAACTTTTAACCTTTACTGTCTCATAGACGTAGGTTAAAAACGGCCTCCCTTTCACCCCTTACAGCCGTCCCTGTCCTCCAAAATGTATTTAAGAATTTTGAAATGTGTTCAAAACTGACTCCAATTTGGGGAGTGGCCGTACACCGAGAAAGATGGCAGCAAACTAAGGTCACAAAGTTAATAAACAATTTTAATGCTGGCGCAGAGGCAATAGTGTATGTTCCAATCCTGAATGTCTTATGGCAAATAGCTACGTAAATTCTTTTTTCGATTCTCTGTAGGTCAGGGATGAGAAATTGTAATAAAATGATTCAACTTTTAACCTTTACTGTCTCATAGACGTAGGTTAAAAACGGCCTCCCTTTCACCCCTTACAGCCGTCCCTGTCCTCCAAAATGTATTTAAGAATTTTGAAATGTGTTCAAAACTGACTCCAATTTGGGGAGTGGCCGTACACCGAGAAAGATGGCAGCAAACTAAGGTCACAAAGTTATTAAACAATTTTAATGCTGGAGCAGAGGCAATAGTGTATGGTCCAATCCTGAATGTCTTACGGCAAATAGCTACGTAAATTCTTTTTTCGATTCTCTGTAGGTCAGGGATGAGAAATTGTAAGAAAATGATTCAACTTTTAACCTTTACTGTCTCATAGACGTAGGTTAAATACGGCCTCCCTTTCACCCCTTACAGCCGTCCCTGTCCTCCAAAATGTATTTAAGAATTTTGAAATGTGTTCAAAACTGACTCCAATTTGGGGAGTGGCCGTACACCGAGAAAGAGAAATTGTAAGAATATGATTAAACTTTTAACCTTTACTGTCTCATAGACGTAGGTTAAAAACGGCCTCCCTTTCACCCCTTACAGCCGTCCCTATCCTCCAAAATGTATTTAAGAATTTTGAAATGTGTTCAAAACTGACTCCAATTTGGGGAGTGGCCGTACACCGAGAAAGATGGCAGCAAACTAAGGTCACAAAGTTAATAAACAATTTTAATGCTGGAGCAGAGGCAATAGTGTATGGTCCAATCCTGAATGTCTTACGGCAAATAGCTACGTAAATTCTTTTTTCGATTCTCTGTAGGTCAGGGATGAGAAATTGTAAGAAAATGATTCAACTTTTAACCTTTACTGTCTCATAGACGTAGGTTAAAAACGGCCTCCCTTTCACCCCTTACAGCCGTCCCTGTCCTCCAAAATGTATTTAAGAATTTTGAAATGTGTTCAAAACTGACTCCAATTTGGGGAGTGGCCGTACACCGAGAAAGAGAAATTGTAAGAATATGATTAAACTTTTAACCTTTACTGTCTCATAGACGTAGGTTAAAAACGGCCTCCCTTTCACCCCTTACAGCCGTCCCTATCCTCCAAAATGTATTTAAGAATTTTGAAATGTGTTCAAAACTGACTCCAATTTGGGGAGTGGCCGTACACCGAGAAAGATGGCAGCAAACTAAGGTCACAAAGTTAATAAACAATTTTAATGCTGGCGCAGAGGCAATAGTGTATGTTCCAATCCTGAATGTCTTATGGCAAATAGCTACGTAAATTCTTTTTTCGATTCTCTGTAGGTCAGGGATGAGAAATTGTAATAAAATGATTCAACTTTTAACCTTTACTGTCTCATAGACGTAGGTTAAAAACGGCCTCCCTTTCACCCCTTACAGCCGTCCCTGTCCTCCAAAATGTATTTAAGAATTTTGAAATGTGTTCAAAACTGACTCCAATTTGGGGAGTGGCCGTACACCGAGAAAGATGGCAGCAAACTAAGGTCACAAAGTTATTAAACAATTTTAATGCTGGAGCAGAGGCAATAGTGTATGGTCCAATCCTGAATGTCTTACGGCAAATAGCTACGTAAATTCTTTTTTCGATTCTCTGTAGGTCAGGGATGAGAAATTGTAAGAAAATGATTCAACTTTTAACCTTTACTGTCTCATAGACGTAGGTTAAAAACGGCCTCCCTTTCACCCCTTACAGCCGTCCCTGTCCTCCAAAATGTATTTAAGAATTTTGAAATGTGTTCAAAACTGACTCCAATTTGGGGAGTGGCCGTACACCGAGAAAGAGAAATTGTAAGAATAT
This sequence comes from Lissotriton helveticus, assembly GCF_964261635.1. Classification (NCBI taxonomy): domain Eukaryota; kingdom Metazoa; phylum Chordata; class Amphibia; order Caudata; family Salamandridae; genus Lissotriton; species Lissotriton helveticus. The sequence goes on from NC_136073.1 coordinate 879,856,313, forward strand.
GATTAAACTTTTAACCTTTACTGTCTCATAGACGTAGGTTAAAAACGGCCTCCCTTTCACCCCTTACAGCCGTCCCTATCCTCCAAAATGTATTTAAGAATTTTGAAATGTGTTCAAAACTGACTCCAATTTGGGGAGTGGCCGTACACCGAGAAAGATGGCAGCAAACTAAGGTCACAAAGTTAATAAACAATTTTAATGCTGGAGCAGAGGCAATAGTGTATGGTCCAATCCTGAATGTCTTACGGCAAATAGCTACGTAAATTCTTTTTTCGATTCTCTGTAGGTCAGGGATGAGAAATTGTAAGAAAATGATTCAACTTTTAACCTTTACTGTCTCATAGACGTAGGTTAAAAACGGCCTCCCTTTGACCCCTTACAGCCGTCCCTGTCCTCCAAAATGTATTTAAGAATTTTGAAATGTGTTCAAAACTGACTCCAATTTGGGGAGTGGCCGTACACCGAGAAAGATGGCAGCAAACTAAGGTCACAAAGTTAATAAACAATTTTAATGCTGGCGCAGAGGCAATAGTGTATGGTCCAATCCTGAATGTCTTATGGCAAATAGCTACGTAAATTCTTTTTTCGATTCTCTGTAGGTCAGGGATGAGAAATTGTCATAAAATGATTCAACTTTTAACCTTTACTGTCTCATAGACGTAGGTTAAAAACGGCCTCCCTTTCACCCCTTACAGCCGTCCCTGTCCTCCAAAATGTATTTAAGAATTTTGAAATGTGTTCAAAACTGACTCCAATTTGGGGAGTGGCCGTACACCGAGAAAGAGAAATTGTAAGAATATGATTAAACTTTTAACCTTTACTGTCTCATAGACGTAGGTTAAAAACGGCCTCCCTTTCACCCCTTACAGCCGTCCCTATCCTCCAAAATGTATTCAAAAATTTTGAAATGTGTTCAAAACTGACTCCAATTTGGGGAGTGGCCATACACCGAGAAAGATGGCAGCAAACTAAGGTCACAAAGTTAATAAACAATTTTAATGCTGGCGCAGAGGCAATAGTGTATGTTCCAATCCTGAATGTCTTATGGCAAATAGCTACGTAAATTCTTTTTTCGATTCTCTGTAGGTCAGGGATGAGAAATTGTAATAAAATGATTCAACTTTTAACCTTTACTGTCTCATAGACGTAGGTTAAAAAGGGCCTCCCTTTCACCCCTTACAGCCGACCCTGTCCTCCAAAATGTATTTAAGATTTTTGAAATGTGTTCAAAACTGACTCCAATTTGGGGAGTGGCCGTACACCGAGAAAGAGAAATTGTAAGAATATGATTAAACTTTTAACCTTTACTGTCTCATAGACGTAGGTTAAAAACGGCCTCCCTTTCACCCCTTACAGCCGTCCCTATCCTCCAAAATGTATTTAAGAATTTTGAAATGTGTTCAAAACTGACTCCAATTTGGGGAGTGGCCGTACACCGAGAAAGATGGCAGCAAACTAAGGTCACAAAGTTAATAAACAATTTTAATGCTGGAGCAGAGGCAATAGTGTATGGTCCAATCCTGAATGTCTTACGGCAAATAGCTACGTAAATTCTTTTTTCGATTCTCTGTAGGTCAGGGATGAGAAATTGTAAGAAAATGATTCAACTTTTAACCTTTACTGTCTCATAGACATAGGTTAAAAACGGCCTCCCTTTCACCCCTTACAGCCGTCCCTGTCCTCCAAAATGTATTTAAGAATTTTGAAATGTGTTCAAAACTGACTCCAATTTGGGGAGTGGCCGTACACCGAGAAAGATGGCAGCAAACTAAGGTCACAAAGTTATTAAACAATTTTAATGCTGGAGCAGAGGCAATAGTGTATGGTCCAATCCTGAATGTCTTACGGCAAACGCTACGTAAATTCTTTTTTCGATTCTCTGTAGGTCAGGGATGAGAAATTGTAAGAAAATGATTCAACTTTTAACCTTTACTGTCTCATAGACGTAGGTTAAAAACGACCTCCCTTTCACCCCTTACAGCCGTCCCTGTCCTCCAAAATGTATTTAAGAATTTTGAAATGTGTTCAAAACTGACTCCAATTTGGGGAGTGGCCGTACACCGAGAAAGAGAAATTGTAAGAATATGATTAAACTTTTAACCTTTACTGTCTCATAGACGTAGGTTAAAAACGGCCTCCCTTTCACCCCTTACAGCCGTCCCTATCCTCCAAAATGTATTTAAGAATTTTGAAATGTGTTCAAAACTGACTCCAATTTGGGGAATGGCCGTACACCGAGAAAGATGGCAGCAAACTAAGGTCACAAAGTTAATAAACAATTTTAATGCTGGAGCAGAGGCAATAGTGTATGGTCCAATCCTGAATGTCTTACGGCAAATAGCTACGTAAATTCTTTTTTCGATTCTCTGTAGGTCAGGGATGAGAAATTGTAAGAAAATGATTCAACTTTTAACCTTTACTGTCTCATAGACGTAGGTTAAAAACGGCCTCCCTTTCACCCCTTACAGCCGTCCCTGTCCTCCAAAATGTATTTAAGAATTTTGAAATGTGTTCAAAACTGACTCCAATTTGGGGAGTGGCCGTACACCGAGAAAGAGAAATTGTAAGAATATGATTAAACTTTTAACCTTTACTGTCTCATAGACGTAGGTTAAAAACGGCCTCCCTTTCACCCCTTACAGCCGTCCCTATCCTCCAAAATGTATTTAAGAATTTTGAAATGTGTTCAAAACTGACTCCAATTTGGGGAGTGGCCGTACACCGAGAAAGATGGCAGCAAACTAAGGTCACAAAGTTAATAAACAATTTTAATGCTGGCGCAGAGGCAATAGTGTATGTTCCAATCCTGAATGTCTTATGGCAAATAGCTACGTAAATTCTTTTTTCGATTCTCTGTAGGTCAGGGATGAGAAATTGTAATAAAATGATTCAACTTTTAACCTTTACTGTCTCATAGACGTAGGTTAAAAATGGCCTCCCTTTCACCCCTTACAGCCGTCCCTGTCCTCCAAAATGTATTTAAGAATTTTGAAATGTGTTCAAAACTGACTCCAATTTGGGGAGTGGCCGTACACCGAGAAAGATGGCAGCAAACTAAGGTCACAAAGTTATTAAACAATTTTAATGCTGGAGCAGAGGCAATAGTGTATGGTCCAATCCTGAATGTCTTACGGCAAATAGCTACGTAAATTCTTTTTTCGATTCTCTGTAGGTCAGGGATGAGAAATTGTAAGAAAATGATTCAACTTTTAACCTTTACTGTCTCATAGACGTAGGTTAAAAACGGCCTCCCTTTCACCCCTTACAGCCGTCCCTGTCCTCCAAAATGTATTTAAGAATTTTGAAATGTGTTCAAAACTGACTCCAATTTGGGGAGTGGCCGTACACCGAGAAAGAGAAATTGTAAGAATATGATTAAACTTTTAACCTTTACTGTCTCATAGACGTAGGTTAAAAACGGCCTCCCTTTCACCCCTTACAGCCGTCCCTATCCTCCAAAATGTATTTAAGAATTTTGAAATGTGTTCAAAACTGACTCCAATTTGGGGAGTGGCCGTACACCGAGAAAGATGGCAGCAAACTAAGGTCACAAAGTTAATAAACAATTTTAATGCTGGAGCAGAGGCAATAGTGTATGGTCCAATCCTGAATGTCTTACGGCAAATAGCTACGTAAATTCTTTTTTCGATTCTCTGTAGGTCAGGGATGAGAAATTGTAAGAAAATGATTCAACTTTTAACCTTTACTGTCTCATAGACGTAGGTTAAAAACGGCCTCCCTTTCACCCCTTACAGCCGTCCCTGTCCTCCAAAATGTATTTAAGAATTTTGAAATGTGTTCAAAACTGACTCCAATTTGGGGAGTGGCCGTACACCGAGAAAGATGGCAGCAAACTAAGGTCACAAAGTTAATAAACAATTTTAATGCTGGCGCAGAGGCAATAGTGTATGTTCCAATCCTGAATGTCTTATGGCAAATAGCTACGTAAATTCTTTTTTCGATTCTCTGTAGGTCAGGGATGAGAAATTGTAATAAAATGATTCAACTTTTAACCTTTACTGTCTCATAGACGTAGGTTAAAAACGGCCTCCCTTTCACCCCTTACAGCCGTCCCTGTCCTCCAAAATGTATTTAAGAATTTTGAAATGTGTTCAAAACTGACTCCAATTTGGGGAGTGGCCGTACACCGAGAAAGATGGCAGCAAACTAAGGTCACAAAGTTATTAAACAATTTTAATGCTGGAGCAGAGGCAATAGTGTATGGTCCAATCCTGAATGTCTTACGGCAAATAGCTACGTAAATTCTTTTTTCGATTCTCTGTAGGTCAGGGATGAGAAATTGTAAGAAAATGATTCAACTTTTAACCTTTACTGTCTCATAGACGTAGGTTAAATACGGCCTCCCTTTCACCCCTTACAGCCGTCCCTGTCCTCCAAAATGTATTTAAGAATTTTGAAATGTGTTCAAAACTGACTCCAATTTGGGGAGTGGCCGTACACCGAGAAAGAGAAATTGTAAGAATATGATTAAACTTTTAACCTTTACTGTCTCATAGACGTAGGTTAAAAACGGCCTCCCTTTCACCCCTTACAGCCGTCCCTATCCTCCAAAATGTATTTAAGAATTTTGAAATGTGTTCAAAACTGACTCCAATTTGGGGAGTGGCCGTACACCGAGAAAGATGGCAGCAAACTAAGGTCACAAAGTTAATAAACAATTTTAATGCTGGAGCAGAGGCAATAGTGTATGGTCCAATCCTGAATGTCTTACGGCAAATAGCTACGTAAATTCTTTTTTCGATTCTCTGTAGGTCAGGGATGAGAAATTGTAAGAAAATGATTCAACTTTTAACCTTTACTGTCTCATAGACGTAGGTTAAAAACGGCCTCCCTTTCACCCCTTACAGCCGTCCCTGTCCTCCAAAATGTATTTAAGAATTTTGAAATGTGTTCAAAACTGACTCCAATTTGGGGAGTGGCCGTACACCGAGAAAGAGAAATTGTAAGAATATGATTAAACTTTTAACCTTTACTGTCTCATAGACGTAGGTTAAAAACGGCCTCCCTTTCACCCCTTACAGCCGTCCCTATCCTCCAAAATGTATTTAAGAATTTTGAAATGTGTTCAAAACTGACTCCAATTTGGGGAGTGGCCGTACACCGAGAAAGATGGCAGCAAACTAAGGTCACAAAGTTAATAAACAATTTTAATGCTGGCGCAGAGGCAATAGTGTATGTTCCAATCCTGAATGTCTTATGGCAAATAGCTACGTAAATTCTTTTTTCGATTCTCTGTAGGTCAGGGATGAGAAATTGTAATAAAATGATTCAACTTTTAACCTTTACTGTCTCATAGACGTAGGTTAAAAACGGCCTCCCTTTCACCCCTTACAGCCGTCCCTGTCCTCCAAAATGTATTTAAGAATTTTGAAATGTGTTCAAAACTGACTCCAATTTGGGGAGTGGCCGTACACCGAGAAAGATGGCAGCAAACTAAGGTCACAAAGTTATTAAACAATTTTAATGCTGGAGCAGAGGCAATAGTGTATGGTCCAATCCTGAATGTCTTACGGCAAATAGCTACGTAAATTCTTTTTTCGATTCTCTGTAGGTCAGGGATGAGAAATTGTAAGAAAATGATTCAACTTTTAACCTTTACTGTCTCATAGACGTAGGTTAAAAACGGCCTCCCTTTCACCCCTTACAGCCGTCCCTGTCCTCCAAAATGTATTTAAGAATTTTGAAATGTGTTCAAAACTGACTCCAATTTGGGGAGTGGCCGTACACCGAGAAAGAGAAATTGTAAGAATATGATTAAACTTTTAACCTTTACTGTCTCATAGACGTAGGTTAAAAACGGCCTCCCTTTCACCCCTTACAGCCGTCCCTATCCTCCAAAATGTATTTAAGAATTTTGAAATGTGTTCAAAACTGACTCCAATTTGGGGAGTGGCCGTACACCGAGAAAGATGGCAGCAAACTAAGGTCACAAAGTTAATAAACAATTTTAATGCTGGAGCAGAGGCAATAGTGTATGGTCCAATCCTGAATGTCTTACGGCAAATAGCTACGTAAATTCTTTTTTCGATTCTCTGTAGGTCAGGGATGAGAAATTGTAAGAAAATGATTCAACTTTTAACCTTTACTGTCTCATAGACGTAGGTTAAAAACGGCCTCCCTTTCACCCCTTACAGCCGTCCCTGTCCTCCAAAATGTATTTAAGAATTTTGAAATGTGTTCAAAACTGACTCCAATTTGGGGAGTGGCCGTACACCGAGAAAGATGGCAGCAAACTAAGGTCACAAAGTTAATAAACAATTTTAATGCTGGCGCAGAGGCAATAGTGTATGTTCCAATCCTGAATGTCTTATGGCAAATAGCTACGTAAATTCTTTTTTCGATTCTCTGTAGGTCAGGGATGAGAAATTGTAATAAAATGATTCAACTTTTAACCTTTACTGTCTCATAGACGTAGGTTAAAAACGGCCTCCCTTTCACCCCTTACAGCCGTCCCTGTCCTCCAAAATGTATTTAAGAATTTTGAAATGTGTTCAAAACTGACTCCAATTTGGGGAGTGGCCGTACACCGAGAAAGATGGCAGCAAACTAAGGTCACAAAGTTATTAAACAATTTTAATGCTGGAGCAGAGGCAATAGTGTATGGTCCAATCCTGAATGTCTTACGGCAAATAGCTACGTAAATTCTTTTTTCGATTCTCTGTAGGTCAGGGATGAGAAATTGTAAGAAAATGATTCAACTTTTAACCTTTACTGTCTCATAGACGTAGGTTAAAAACGGCCTCCCTTTCACCCCTTACAGCCGTCCCTGTCCTCCAAAATGTATTTAAGAATTTTGAAATGTGTTCAAAACTGACTCCAATTTGGGGAGTGGCCGTACACCGAGAAAGAGAAATTGTAAGAATATGATTAAACTTTTAACCTTTACTGTCTCATAGACGTAGGTTAAAAACGGCCTCCCTTTCACCCCTTACAGCCGTCCCTATCCTCCAAAATGTATTTAAGAATTTTGAAATGTGTTCAAAACTGACTCCAATTTGGGGAGTGGCCGTACACCGAGAAAGATGGCAGCAAACTAAGGTCACAAAGTTAATAAACAATTTTAATGCTGGAGCAGAGGCAATAGTGTATGGTCCAATCCTGAATGTCTTACGGCAAATAGCTACGTAAATTCTTTTTTCGATTCTCTGTAGGTCAGGGATGAGAAATTGTAAGAAAATGATTCAACTTTTAACCTTTACTGTCTCATAGACGTAGGTTAAAAACGGCCTCCCTTTCATCCCTTACAGCCGTCCCTGTCCTCCAAAATGTATTTAAGAATTTTGAAATGTGTTCAAAACTGACTCCAATTTGGGGAGTGGCCGTACACCGAGAAAGATGGCAGCAAACTAAGGTCACAAAGTTATTAAACAATTTTAATGATGGAGCAGAGGCAATAGTGTATGGTCCAATCCTGAATGTCTTACGGTAAATAGCTACGTAAATTCTTTTTTCGATTCTCTGTAGGTCAGGGATGAGAAATTGTAAGAAAATGATTCAACTTTTAACCTTTACTGTCTCATAGACCGTAGGTTAAAAACGGCCTCCCTTTCACCCCTTACAGCCGTCCCTGTCCTCCAAAATGTATTTAAGAATTTTGAAATGTGTTCAAAACTGACTCCAATTTGGGGAGTGGCCGTACACCGAGAAAGAGAAATTGTAAGAATATGATTAAACTTTTAACCTTTACTGTCTCATAGACGTAGGTTAAAAACGGCCTCCCTTTCACCCCTTACAGCCGTCCCTATCCTCCAAAATGTATTTAAGAATTTTGAAATGTGTTCAAAACTGACTCCAATTTGGGGAGTGGCCGTACACCGAGAAAGATGGCAGCAAACTAAGGTCACAAAGTTAATAAACAATTTTAATGCTGGAGCAGAGGCAATAGTGTATGGTTAAATCCTGAATGTCTTACGGCAAATAGCTACGTAAATTCTTTTTTCGATTCTCTGTAGGTCAGGGATGAGAAATTGTAAGAAAATGATTCAACTTTTAACCTTTACTGTCTCATAGACGTAGGTTAAAAACGGCCTCCCTTTCACCCCTTACAGCCGTCCCTGTCCTCCAAAATGTATTTAAGAATTTTGAAATGTGTTCAAAACTGACTCCAATTTGGGGAGTGGCCGTACACCGAGAAAGATGGCAGCAAACTAAGGTCACAAAGTTAATAAACAATTTTAATGCTGGCGCAGAGGCAATAGTGTATGGTCCAATCCTGAATGTCTTATGGCAAATAGCTACGTAAATTCTTTTTTCGATTCTCTGTAGGTCAGGGATGAGAAATTGTCATTAAATGATTCAACTTTTAACCTTTACTGTCTCATAGACGTAGGTTAAAAACGGCCTCCCTTTCACCCCTTACAGCCGTCCCTGTCCTCCAAAATGAATTTAAGAATTTTGAAATGTGTTCAAAACTGACTCCAATTTGGGGAGTGGCCGTACACCGAGAAAGAGAAATTGTAAGAATATGATTAAACTTTTAACCTTTACTGTCTCATAGACGTAGGTTAAAAACGGCCTCCCTTTCACCCCTTACAGCCGTCCCTATCCTCCAAAATGTATTTAAGAATTTTGAAATGTGTTCAAAACTGACTCCAATTTGGGGAGTGGCCATACACCGAGAAAGATGGCAGCAAACTATGGTCACAAAGTTAATAAACAATTTTAATGCTGGCGCAGAGGCAATAGTGTATGTTCCAATCCTGAATGTCTTATGGCAAATAGCTACGTAAATTCTTTTTTCGATTCTCTGTAGGTCAGGGATGAGAAATTGTAATAAAATGATTCAACTTTTAACCTTTACTGTCTCATAGACGTAGGTTAAAAACGGCCTCCCTTTCACCCCTTACAGCCGTCCCTGTCCTCCAAAATGTATTTAAGAATTTTGAAATGTGTTCAAAACTGACTCCAATTTGGGGAGTGGCCGTACACCGAGAAAGAGAAATTGTAAGAATATGATTAAACTTTTAACCTTTACTGTCTCATAGACGTAGGTTAAAAACGGCCTCCCTTTCACCCCTTACAGCCGTCCCTATCCTCCAAAATGTATTTAAGAATTTTGAAATGTGTTCAAAACTGACTCCAATTTGGGGAGTGGCCGTACACCGAGAAAGATGGCAGCAAACTAAGGTCACAAAGTTAATAAACAATTTTAATGCTGGAGCAGAGGCAATAGTGTATGGTCCAATCCTGAATGTCTTACGGCAAATAGCTACGTAAATTCTTTTTTCGATTCTCTGTAGGTCAGGGATGAGAAATTGTAAGAAAATGATTCAACTTTTAACCTTTACTGTCTCATAGACGTAGGTTAAAAACGGCCTCCCTTTCACCCCTTACAGCCGTCCCTGTCCTCCAAAATGTATTTAAGAATTTTGAAATGTGTTCAAAACTGACTCCAATTTGGGGAGTGGCCGTACACCGAGAAAGATGGCAGCAAACTAAGGTCACAAAGTTATTAAACAATTTTAATGCTGGAGCAGAGGCAATAGTGTATGTTCCAATCCTGAATGTCTTATGGCAAATAGCTACGTAAATTCTTTTTTCGATTCTCTGTAGGTCAGGGATGAGAAATTGTAATAAAATGATTCAACTTTTAACCTTTACTGTCTCATAGACGTAGGTTAAAAACGGCCTCCCTTTCACCCCTTACAGCCGTCCCTGTCCTCCAAAATGTATTTAAGAATTTTGAAATGTGTTCAAAACTGACTCCAATTTGGGGAGTGGCCGTACACCGAGAAAGAGAAATTGTAAGAATATGATTAAACTTTTAACCTTTACTGTCTCATAGACGTAGGTTAAAAACGGCCTCCCTTTCACCCCTTACAGCCGTCCCTATCCTCCAAAATGTATTTAAGAATTTTGAAATGTGTTCAAAACTGACTCCAATTTGGGGAGTGGCCGTACACCGAGAAAGATGGCAGCAAACTAAGGTCACAAAGTTAATAAACAATTTTAATGCTGGAGCAGAGGCAATAGTGTATGGTCCAATCCTGAATGTCTTACGGCAAATAGCTACGTAAATTCTTTTTTCGATTCTCTGTAGGTCAGGGATGAGAAATTGTAAGAAAATGATTCAACTTTTAACCTTTACTGTCTCATAGACGTAGGTTAAAAACGGCCTCCCTTTCACCCCTTACAGCCGTCCCTGTCCTCCAAATTGTATTTAAGAATTTTGAAATGTGTTCAAAACTGACTCCAATTTGGGGAGTGGCCGTACACCGAGAAATAGAAATTGTAAGAATATGATTAAACTTTTAACCTTTACTGTCTCATAGACGTAGGTTAAAAACGGCCTCCCTTTCACCCCTTACAGCCGTCCCTATCCTCCAAAATGTATTTAAGAATTTTGAAATGTGTTCAAAACTGACTCCAATTTGGGGAGTGGCCGTACACCGAGAAAGATGGCAGCAAACTAAGGTCACAAAGTTAATAAACAATTTTAATGCTGGAGCAGAGGCAATAGTGTATGGTCCAATCCTGAATGTCTTACGGCAAATAGCTACGTAAATTCTTTTTTCGATTCTCTGTAGGTCAGGGATGAGAAATTGTAAGAAAATGATTCAACTTTTAACCTTTACTGTCTCATAGACGTAGGTTAAAAACGGCCTCCCTTTCACCCCTTACAGCCGTCCCTGTCCTCCAAAATGTATTTAAGAATTTTGAAATGTGTTCAAAACTGACTCCAATTTGGGGAGTGGCCGTACACCGAGAAAGAGAAATTGTAAGAATATGATTAAACTTTTAACCTTTACTGTCTCATAGACGTAGGTTAAAAACGGCCTCCCTTTCACCCCTTACAGCCGTCCCTATCCTCCAAAATGTATTTAAGAATTTTGAAATGTGTTCAAAACTGACTCCAATTTGGGGAGTGGCCGTACACCGAGAAAGATGGCAGCAAACTAAGGTCACAAAGTTAATAAACAATTTTAATGCTGGCGCAGAGGCAATAGTGTATGTTCCAATCCTGAATGTCTTATGGCAAATAGCTACGTAAATTCTTTTTTCGATTCTCTGTAGGTCAGGGATGAGAAATTGTAATAAAATGATTCAACTTTTAACCTTTACTGTCTCATAGACGTAGGTTAAAAACGGCCTCCCTTTCACCCCTTACAGCCGTCCCTGTCCTCCAAAATGTATTTAAGAATTTTGAAATGTGTTCAAAACTGACTCCAATTTGGGGAGTGGCCGTACACCGAGAAAGATGGCAGCAAACTAAGGTCACAAAGTTATTAAACAATTTTAATGCTGGAGCAGAGGCAATAGTGTATGGTCCAATCCTGAATGTCTTACGGCAAATAGCTACGTAAATTCTTTTTTCGATTCTCTGTAGGTCAGGGATGAGAAATTGTAAGAAAATGATTCAACTTTTAACCTTTACTGTCTCATAGACGTAGGTTAAAAACGGCCTCCCTTTCACCCCTTACAGCCGTCCCTGTCCTCCAAAATGTATTTAAGAATTTTGAAATGTGTTCAAAACTGACTCCAATTTGGGGAGTGGCCGTACACCGAGAAAGAGAAATTGTAAGAATATGATTAAACTTTTAACCTTTACTGTCTCATAGACGTAGGTTAAAAACGGCCTCCCTTTCACCCCTTACAGCCGTCCCTATCCTCCAAAATGTATTTAAGAATTTTGAAATGTGTTCAAAACTGACTCCAATTTGGGGAGTGGCCGTACACCGAGAAAGATGGCAGCAAACTAAGGTCACAAAGTTAATAAACAATTTTAATGCTGGAGCAGAGGCAATAGTGTATGGTCCAATCCTGAATGTCTTACGGCAAATAGCTACGTAAATTCTTTTTTCGATTCTCTGTAGGTCAGGGATGAGAAATTGTAAGAAAATGATTCAACTTTTAACCTTTACTGTCTCATAGACGTAGGTTAAAAACGGCCTCCCTTTCACCCCTTACAGCCGTCCCTGTCCTCCAAAATGTATTTAAGAATTTTGAAATGTGTTCAAAACTGACTCCAATTTGGGGAGTGGCCGTACACCGAGAAAGATGGCAGCAAACTAAGGTCACAAAGTTAATAAACAATTTTAATGCTGGCGCAGAGGCAATAGTGTATGTTCCAATCCTGAATGTCTTATGGCAAATAGCTACGTAAATTCTTTTTTCGATTCTCTGTAGGTCAGGGATGAGAAATTGTAATAAAATGATTCAACTTTTAACCTTTACTGTCTCATAGACGTAGGTTAAAAACGGCCTCCCTTTCACCCCTTACAGCCGTCCCTGTCCTCCAAAATGTATTTAAGAATTTTGAAATGTGTTCAAAACTGACTCCAATTTGGGGAGTGGCCGTACACCGAGAAAGATGGCAGCAAACTAAGGTCACAAAGTTATTAAACAATTTTAATGCTGGAGCAGAGGCAATAGTGTATGGTCCAATCCTGAATGTCTTACGGCAAATAGCTACGTAAATTCTTTTTTCGATTCTCTGTAGGTCAGGGATGAGAAATTGTAAGAAAATGATTCAACTTTTAACCTTTACTGTCTCATAGACGTAGGTTAAAAACGGCCTCCCTTTCACCCCTTACAGCCGTCCCTGTCCTCCAAAATGTATTTAAGAATTTTGAAATGTGTTCAAAACTGACTCCAATTTGGGGAGTGGCCGTACACCGAGAAAGAGAAATTGTAAGAATATGATTAAACTTTTAACCTTTACTGTCTCATAGACGTAGGTTAAAAACGGCCTCCCTTTCACCCCTTACAGCCGTCCCTATCCTCCAAAATGTATTTAAGAATTTTGAAATGTGTTCAAAACTGACTCCAATTTGGGGAGTGGCCGTACACCGAGAAAGATGGCAGCAAACTAAGGTCACAAAGTTAATAAACAATTTTAATGCTGGAGCAGAGGCAATAGTGTATGGTCCAATCCTGAATGTCTTACGGCAAATAGCTACGTAAATTCTTTTTTCGATTCTCTGTAGGTCAGGGATGAGAAATTGTAAGAAAATGATTCAACTTTTAACCTTTACTGTCTCATAGACGTAGGTTAAAAACGGCCTCCCTTTCATCCCTTACAGCCGTCCCTGTCCTCCAAAATGTATTTAAGAATTTTGAAATGTGTTCAAAACTGACTCCAATTTGGGGAGTGGCCGTACACCGAGAAAGATGGCAGCAAACTAAGGTCACAAAGTTATTAAACAATTTTAATGATGGAGCAGAGGCAATAGTGTATGGTCCAATCCTGAATGTCTTACGGCAAATAGCTACGTAAATTCTTTTTTCGATTCTCTGTAGGTCAGGGATGAGAAATTGTAAGAAAATGATTCAACTTTTAACCTTTACTGTCTCATAGACCGTAGGTTAAAAACGGCCTCCCTTTCACCCCTTACAGCCGTCCCTGTCCTCCAAAATGTATTTAAGAATTTTGAAATGTGTTCAAAACTGACTCCAATTTGGGGAGTGGCCGTACACCGAGAAAGAGAAATTGTAAGAATATGATTAAACTTTTAACCTTTACTGTCTCATAGACGTAGGTTAAAAACGGCCTCCCTTTCACCCCTTACAGCCGTCCCTATCCTCCAAAATGTATTTAAGAATTTTGAAATGTGTTCAAAACTGACTCCAATTTGGGGAGTGGCCGTACACCGAGAAAGATGGCAGCAAACTAAGGTCACAAAGTTAATAAACAATTTTAATGCTGGAGCAGAGGCAATAGTGTATGGTTAAATCCTGAATGTCTTACGGCAAATAGCTACGTAAATTCTTTTTTCGATTCTCTGTAGGTCAGGGATGAGAAATTGTAAGAAAATGATTCAACTTTTAACCTTTACTGTCTCATAGACGTAGGTTAAAAACGGCCTCCCTTTCACCCCTTACAGCCGTCCCTGTCCTCCAAAATGTATTTAAGAATTTTGAAATGTGTTCAAAACTGACTCCAATTTGGGGAGTGGCCGTACACCGAGAAAGATGGCAGCAAACTAAGGTCACAAAGTTAATAAACAATTTTAATGCTGGCGCAGAGGCAATAGTGTATGGTCCAATCCTGAATGTCTTATGGCAAATAGCTACGTAAATTCTTTTTTCGATTCTCTGTAGGTCAGGGATGAGAAATTGTCATTAAATGATTCAACTTTTAACCTTTACTGTCTCATAGACGTAGGTTAAAAACGGCCTCCCTTTCACCCCTTACAGCCGTCCCTGTCCTCCAAAATGAATTTAAGAATTTTGAAATGTGTTCAAAACTGACTCCAATTTGGGGAGTGGCCGTACACCGAGAAAGAGAAATTGTAAGAATATGATTAAACTTTTAACCTTTACTGTCTCATAGACGTAGGTTAAAAACGGCCTCCCTTTCACCCCTTACAGCCGTCCCTATCCTCCAAAATGTATTTAAGAATTTTGAAATGTGTTCAAAACTGACTCCAATTTGGGGAGTGGCCATACACCGAGAAAGATGGCAGCAAACTATGGTCACAAAGTTAATAAACAATTTTAATGCTGGCGCAGAGGCAATAGTGTATGTTCCAATCCTGAATGTCTTATGGCAAATAGCTACGTAAATTCTTTTTTCGATTCTCTGTAGGTCAGGGATGAGAAATTGTAATAAAATGATTCAACTTTTAACCTTTACTGTCTCATAGACGTAGGTTAAAAACGGCCTCCCTTTCACCCCTTACAGCCGTCCCTGTCCTCCAAAATGTATTTAAGAATTTTGAAATGTGTTCAAAACTGACTCCAATTTGGGGAGTGGCCGTACACCGAGAAAGAGAAATTGTAAGAATATGATTAAACTTTTAACCTTTACTGTCTCATAGACGTAGGTTAAAAACGGCCTCCCTTTCACCCCTTACAGCCGTCCCTATCCTCCAAAATGTATTTAAGAATTTTGAAATGTGTTCAAAACTGACTCCAATTTGGGGAGTGGCCGTACACCGAGAAAGATGGCAGCAAACTAAGGTCACAAAGTTAATAAACAATTTTAATGCTGGAGCAGAGGCAATAGTGTATGGTCCAATCCTGAATGTCTTACGGCAAATAGCTACGTAAATTCTTTTTTCGATTCTCTGTAGGTCAGGGATGAGAAATTGTAAGAAAATGATTCAACTTTTAACCTTTACTGTCTCATAGACGTAGGTTAAAAACGGCCTCCCTTTCACCCCTTACAGCCGTCCCTGTCCTCCAAAATGTATTTAAGAATTTTGAAATGTGTTCAAAACTGACTCCAATTTGGGGAGTGGCCGTACACCGAGAAAGATGGCAGCAAACTAAGGTCACAAAGTTATTAAACAATTTTAATGCTGGAGCAGAGGCAATAGTGTATGTTCCAATCCTGAATGTCTTATGGCAAATAGCTACGTAAATTCTTTTTTCGATTCTCTGTAGGTCAGGGATGAGAAATTGTAATAAAATGATTCAACTTTTAACCTTTACTGTCTCATAGACGTAGGTTAAAAACGGCCTCCCTTTCACCCCTTACAGCCGTCCCTGTCCTCCAAAATGTATTTAAGAATTTTGAAATGTGTTCAAAACTGACTCCAATTTGGGGAGTGGCCGTACACCGAGAAAGAGAAATTGTAAGAATATGATTAAACTTTTAACCTTTACTGTCTCATAGACGTAGGTTAAAAACGGCCTCCCTTTCACCCCTTACAGCCGTCCCTATCCTCCAAAATGTATTTAAGAATTTTGAAATGTGTTCAAAACTGACTCCAATTTGGGGAGTGGCCGTACACCGAGAAAGATGGCAGCAAACTAAGGTCACAAAGTTAATAAACAATTTTAATGCTGGAGCAGAGGCAATAGTGTATGGTCCAATCCTGAATGTCTTACGGCAAATAGCTACGTAAATTCTTTTTTCGATTCTCTGTAGGTCAGGGATGAGAAATTGTAAGAAAATGATTCAACTTTTAACCTTTACTGTCTCATAGACGTAGGTTAAAAACGGCCTCCCTTTCACCCCTTACAGCCGTCCCTGTCCTCCAAATTGTATTTAAGAATTTTGAAATGTGTTCAAAACTGACTCCAATTTGGGGAGTGGCCGTACACCGAGAAATAGAAATTGTAAGAATATGATTAAACTTTTAACCTTTACTGTCTCATAGACGTAGGTTAAAAACGGCCTCCCTTTCACCCCTTACAGCCGTCCCTATCCTCCAAAATGTATTTAAGAATTTTGAAATGTGTTCAAAACTGACTCCAATTTGGGGAGTGGCCGTACACCGAGAAAGATGGCAGCAAACTAAGGTCACAAAGTTAATAAACAATTTTAATGCTGGAGCAGAGGCAATAGTGTATGGTCCAATCCTGAATGTCTTACGGCAAATAGCTACGTAAATTCTTTTTTCGATTCTCTGTAGGTCAGGGATGAGAAATTGTAAGAAAATGATTCAACTTTTAACCTTTACTGTCTCATAGACGTAGGTTAAAAACGGCCTCCCTTTCACCCCTTACAGCCGTCCCTGTCCTCCAAAATGTATTTAAGAATTTTGAAATGTGTTCAAAACTGACTCCAATTTGGGGAGTGGCCGTACACCGAGAAAGAGAAATTGTAAGAATATGATTAAACTTTTAACCTTTACTGTCTCATAGACGTAGGTTAAAAACGGCCTCCCTTTCACCCCTTACAGCCGTCCCTATCCTCCAAAATGTATTTAAGAATTTTGAAATGTGTTCAAAACTGACTCCAATTTGGGGAGTGGCCGTACACCGAGAAAGATGGCAGCAAACTAAGGTCACAAAGTTAATAAACAATTTTAATGCTGGCGCAGAGGCAATAGTGTATGTTCCAATCCTGAATGTCTTATGGCAAATAGCTACGTAAATTCTTTTTTCGATTCTCTGTAGGTCAGGGATGAGAAATTGTAATAAAATGATTCAACTTTTAACCTTTACTGTCTCATAGACGTAGGTTAAAAACGGCCTCCCTTTCACCCCTTACAGCCGTCCCTGTCCTCCAAAATGTATTTAAGAATTTTGAAATGTGTTCAAAACTGACTCCAATTTGGGGAGTGGCCGTACACCGAGAAAGATGGCAGCAAACTAAGGTCACAAAGTTATTAAACAATTTTAATGCTGGAGCAGAGGCAATAGTGTATGGTCCAATCCTGAATGTCTTACGGCAAATAGCTACGTAAATTCTTTTTTCGATTCTCTGTAGGTCAGGGATGAGAAATTGTAAGAAAATGATTCAACTTTTAACCTTTACTGTCTCATAGACGTAGGTTAAAAACGGCCTCCCTTTCACCCCTTACAGCCGTCCCTGTCCTCCAAAATGTATTTAAGAATTTTGAAATGTGTTCAAAACTGACTCCAATTTGGGGAGTGGCCGTACACCGAGAAAGAGAAATTGTAAGAATATGATTAAACTTTTAACCTTTACTGTCTCATAGACGTAGGTTAAAAACGGCCTCCCTTTCACCCCTTACAGCCGTCCCTATCCTCCAAAATGTATTTAAGAATTTTGAAATGTGTTCAAAACTGACTCCAATTTGGGGAGTGGCCGTACACCGAGAAAGATGGCAGCAAACTAAGGTCACAAAGTTAATAAACAATTTTAATGCTGGAGCAGAGGCAATAGTGTATGGTCCAATCCTGAATGTCTTACGGCAAATAGCTACGTAAATTCTTTTTTCGATTCTCTGTAGGTCAGGGATGAGAAATTGTAAGAAAATGATTGAACTTTTAACCTTTACTGTCTCATAGACGTAGGTTAAAAACGGCCTCCCTTTCACCCCTTACAGCCGTCCCTGTCCTCCAAAATGTATTTAAGAATTTTGAAATGTGTTCAAAACTGACTCCAATTTGGGGAGTGGCCGTACACCGAGAAAGATGGCAGCAAACTAAGGTCACAAAGTTAATAAACAATTTTAATGCTGGCGCAGAGGCAATAGTGTATGTTCCAATCCTGAATGTCTTACGGCAAATAGCTACGTAAATTCTTTTTTCGATTCTCTGTAGGTCAGGGATGAGAAATTGTAAGAAAATGATTCAACTTTTAACCTTTACTGTCTCATAGACGTAGGTTAAAAACGGCCTCCCTTTCACCCCTTACAGCCGTCCCTGTCCTCCAAAATGTATTTAAGAATTTTGAAATGTGTTCAAAACTGACTCCAATTTGGGGAGTGGCCGTACACCGAGAAAGAGAAATTGTAAGAATATGATTAAACTTTTAACCTTTACTGTCTCATAGACGTAGGTTAAAAACGGCCTCCCTTTCACCCCTTACAGCCGTCCCTATCCTCCAAAATGTATTTAAGAATTTTGAAATGTGTTCAAAACTGACTCCAATTTGGGGAGTGACCGTACACCGAGAAAGATGGCAGCAAACTAAGGTCACAAAGTTAATAAACAATTTTAATGCTGGAGCAGAGGCAATAGTGTATGGTCCAATCCTGAATGTCTTACGGCAAATAGCTACGTAAATTCTTTTTTCGATTCTCTGTAGGTCAGGGATGAGAAATTGTAAGAAAATGATTCAACTTTTAACCTTTACTGTCTCATAGACGTAGGTTAAAAACGGCCTCCCTTTCACCCCTTACAACCGTCCCTGTCCTCCAAAATGTATTTAAGAATTTTGAAATGTGTTCAAAACTGACTCCAATTTGGGGAGTGGCCGTACACCGAGAAAGATGGCAGCAAACTAAGGTCACAAAGTTATTAAACAATTTTAATGCTGGAGCAGAGGCAATAGTGTATGGTCCAATCCTGAATGTCTTACGGCAAATAGCTACGTAAATTCTTTTTTCGATTCTCTGTAGGTCAGGGATGAGAAATTGTAAGAAAATGATTCAACTTTTAACCTTTACTGTCTCATAGACGTAGGTTAAAAACGGCCTCCCTTTCACCCCTTACAGCCGTCCCTGTCCTCCAAAATGTATTTAAGAATTTTGAAATGTGTTCAAAACTGACTCCAATTTGGGGAGTGGCCGTATACCGAGAAAGAGAAATTGTAAGAATATGATTAAACTTTTAACCTTTACTGTCTCATAGACGTAGGTTAAAAACGGCCTCCCTTTCACCCCTTACAGCCGTCCCTATCCTCCAAAATGTATTTAAGAATTTTGAAATGTGTTCAAAACTGACTCCAATTTGGGGAGTGGCCATACACCGAGAAAGATGGCAGCAAACTAAGGTCACAAAGTTAATAAACAATTTTAATGCTGGAGCAGAGGCAATAGTGTATGGTCCAATCCTGAATGTCTTACGGCAAATAGCTACGTAAATTCTTTTTTCGATTCTCTGTAGGTCAGGGATGAGAAATTGTAAGAAAATGATTCAACTTTTAACCTTTACTGTCTCATAGACGTAGGTTAAAAACGGCCTCCCTTTCACCCCTTACAGCCGTCCCTGTCCTCCAAAATGTATTTAAGAATTTTGAAATGTGTTCAAAACTGACTCCAATTTGGGGAGTGGCCGTACACCGAGAAAGATGGCAGCAAACTAAGGTCACAAAGTTAATAAACAATTTTAATGCTGGCGCAGAGGCAATAGTGTATGGTCCAATCCTGAATGTCTTATGGCAAATAGCTACGTAAATTCTTTTTTCGATTCTCTGTAGGTCAGGGATGAGAAATTGTCATAAAATGATTCAACTTTTAACCTTTACTGTCTCATAGACGTAGGTTAAAAACGGCCTCCCTTTCACCCCTTACAGCCGTCCCTGTCCTCCAAAATTTATTTAAGAATTTTGAAATGTGTTCAAAACTGACTCCAATTTGGGGAGTGGCCGTACACCGAGAAAGAGAAATTGTAAGAATATGATTAGACTTTTAACCTTTACTGTCTCATAGACGTAGGTTAAAAACGGCCTCCCTTTCACCCCTTACAGCCGTCCCTATCCTCCAAAATGTATTTAAGAATTTTGAAATGTGTTCAAAACTGACTCCAATTTGGGGAGTGGCCATACACCGAGAAAGATGGCAGCAAACTAAGGTCACAAAGTTAATAAACAATTTTAATGCTGGCGCAGAGGCAATAGTGTATGTTCCAATCCTGAATGTCTTATGGCAAATAGCTACGTGAATTCTTTTTTCGATTCTCTGTAGGTCAGGGATGAGAAATTGTAATAAAATGATTCAACTTTTAACCTTTACTGTCTCATAGACGTAGGTTAAAAACGGCCTCCCTTTCACCCCTTACAGCCGTCCCTATCCTCCAAAATGTATTTAAGAATTTTGAAATGTGTTCAAAACTGACTCCAATTTGGGGATTGGCCGTACACCGAGAAAGATGGCAGCAAACTAAGGTCACAAAGTTAATAAACAATTTTAATGCTGGAGCAGAGGCAATAGTGTATGGTCCAATCCTGAATGTCTTACGGCAAATAGCTACGTAAATTCTTTTTTCGATTCTCTGTAGGTCAGGGATGAGAAATTGTAAGAAAATGATTCAACTTTTAACCTTTACTGTCTCATAGACGTAGGTTAAAAACGGCCTCCCTTTCACCCCTTACAGCCGTCCCTGTCCTCCAAAATGTATTTAAGAATTTTGAAATGTGTTCAAAACTGACTCCAATTTGGGGAGTGGCCGTACACCGAGAAAGATGGCAGCAAACTAAGGTCACAAAGTTATTAAACAATTTTAATGCTGGAGCAGAGGCAATAGTGTATGTTCCAATCCTGAATGTCTTATGGCAAATAGCTACGTAAATTCTTTTTTCGATTCTCTGTAGGTCAGGGATGAGAAATTGTAATAAAATGATTCAACTTTTAACCTTTACTGTCTCATAGACGTAGGTTAAAAACGGCCTCCCTTTCACCCCTTATAGCCGTCCCTGTCCTCCAAAATGTATTTAAGAATTTTGAAATGTGTTCAAAACTGACTCCAATTTGGGGAGTGGCTGTACACCGAGAAAGAGAAATTGTAAGAATATGATTAAACTTTTAACCTTTACTGTCTCATAGACGTAGGTTAAAAACGGCCTCCCTTTCACCCCTTACAGCCGTCCCTATCCTCCAAAATGTATTTAAGAATTTTGAAATGTGTTCAAAACTGACTCCAATTTGGGGAGTGGCCGTACACCGAGAAAGATGGCAGCAAACTAAGGTCACAAAGTTAATAAACAATTTTAATGCTGGAGCAGAGGCAATAGTGTATGGTCCAATCCTGAATGTCTTACGGCAAATAGCTACGTAAATTCTTTTTTCGATTCTCTGTAGGTCAGGGATGAGAAATTGTAAGAAAATGATTCAACTTTTAACCTTTACTGTCTCATAGACGTAGGTTAAAAACGGCCTCCCTTTCACCCCTTACAGCCGTCCCTGTCCTCCAAAATGTATTTAAGAATTTTGAAATGTGTTCAAAACTGACTCCAATTTGGGGAGTGGCCGTACACCGAGAAAGATGGCAGCAAACTAAGGTCACAAAGTTATTAAACAATTTTAATGCTGGAGCAGAGGCAATAGTGTATGGTCCAATCCTGAATGTCTTACGGCAAATAGCTACGTAAATTCTTTTTTCGATTCTCTGTAGGTCAGGGATGAGAAATTGTAAGAAAATGATTCAACTTTTAACCTTTACTGTCTGATAGACGTAGGTTAAAAACGGCCTCCCTTTCACCCCTTACAGCCGTCCCTGTCCTCCAAAATGTATTTAAGAATTTTGAAATGTGTTCAAAACTGACTCCAATTTGGGGAGTGGCCGTACACCGAGAAAGAGAAATTGTAAGAATATGATTAAACTTTTAACCTTTACTGTCTCATAGACGTAGGTTAAAAACGGCCTCCCTTTCACCCCTTACAGCCGTCCCTATCCTCCAAAATGTATTTAAGAATTTTGAAATGTGTTCAAAACTGACTCCAATTTGGGGAGTGGCCGTACACCGAGAAAGATGGCAGCAAACTAAGGTCACAAAGTTAATAAACAATTTTAATGCTGGAGCAGAGGCAATAGTGTATGGTCCAATCCTGAATGTCTTACGGCAAATAGCTACGTAAATTCTTTTTTCGATTCTCTGTAGGTCAGGGATGAGAAATTGTAAGAAAATGATTCAACTTTTAACCTTTACTGTCTCATAGACGTAGGTTAAAAACGGCCTCCCTTTCACCCCTTACAGCCGTCCCTGTCCTCCAAAATGTATTTAAGAATTTTGAAATGTGTTCAAAACTGACTCCAATTTGGGGAGTGGCCGTACACCGAGAAAGAGAAATTGTAAGAATATGATTAAACTTTTAACCTTTACTGTCTCATAGACGTAGGTTAAAAACGGCCTCCCTTTCACCCCTTACAGCCGTCCCTATCCTCCAAAATGTATTTAAGAATTTTGAAATGTGTTCAAAACTGACTCCAATTTGGGGAGTGGCCGTACACCGAGAAAGATGGCAGCAAACTAAGGTCACAAAGTTAATAAACAATTTTAATGCTGGCGCAGAGGCAATAGTGTATGTTCCAATCCTGAATGTCTTATGGCAAATAGCTACGTAAATTCTTTTTTCGATTCTCTGTAGGTCAGGGATGAGAAATTGTAATAAAATGATTCAACTTTTAACCTTTACTGTCTCATAGACGTAGGTTAAAAACGGCCTCCCTTTCACCCCTTACAGCCGTCCCTGTCCTCCAAAATGTATTTAAGAATTTTGAAATGTGTTCAAAACTGACTCCAATTTGGGGAGTGGCCGTACACCGAGAAAGATGGCAGCAAACTAAGGTCACAAAGTTATTAAACAATTTTAATGCTGGAGCAGAGGCAATAGTGTATGGTCCAATCCTGAATGTCTTACGGCAAATAGCTACGTAAATTCTTTTTTCGATTCTCTGTAGGTCAGGGATGAGAAATTGTAAGAAAATGATTCAACTTTTAACCTTTACTGTCTCATAGACGTAGGTTAAAAACGGCCTCCCTTTCACCCCTTACAGCCGTCCCTGTCCTCCAAAATGTATTTAAGAATTTTGAAATGTGTTCAAAACTGACTCCAATTTGGGGAGTGGCCGTACACCGAGAAAGAGAAATTGTAAGAATATGATTAAACTTTTAACCTTTACTGTCTCATAGACGTAGGTTAAAAACGGCCTCCCTTTCACCCCTTACAGCCGTCCCTATCCTCCAAAATGTATTTAAGAATTTTGAAATGTGTTCAAAACTGACTCCAATTTGGGGAGTGGCCGTACACCGAGAAAGATGGCAGCAAACTAAGGTCACAAAGTTAATAAACAATTTTAATGCTGGAGCAGAGGCAATAGTGTATGGTCCAATCCTGAATGTCTTACGGCAAATAGCTACGTAAATTCTTTTTTCGATTCTCTGTAGGTCAGGGATGAGAAATTGTAAGAAAATGATTGAACTTTTAACCTTTACTGTCTCATAGACGTAGGTTAAAAACGGCCTCCCTTTCACCCCTTACAGCCGTCCCTGTCCTCCAAAATGTATTTAAGAATTTTGAAATGTGTTCAAAACTGACTCCAATTTGGGGAGTGGCCGTACACCGAGAAAGATGGCAGCAAACTAAGGTCACAAAGTTAATAAACAATTTTAATGCTGGCGCAGAGGCAATAGTGTATGTTCCAATCCTGAATGTCTTATGGCAAATAGCTACGTAAATTCTTTTTTCGATTCTCTGTAGGTCAGGGATGAGAAATTGTAATAAAATGATTCAACTTTTAACCTTTACTGTCTCATAGACGTAGGTTAAAAACGGCCTCCCTTTCACCCCTTACAGCCGTCCCTGTCCTCCAAAATGTATTTAAGAATTTTGAAATGTGTTCAAAACTGACTCCAATTTGGGGAGTGGCCGTACACCGAGAAAGATGGCAGCAAACTAAGGTCACAAAGTTATTAAACAATTTTAATGCTGGAGCAGAGGCAATAGTGTATGGTCCAATCCTGAATGTCTTACGGCAAATAGCTACGTAAATTCTTTTTTCGATTCTCTGTAGGTCAGGGATGAGAAATTGTAAGAAAATGATTCAACTTTTAACCTTTACTGTCTCATAGACGTAGGTTAAAAACGGCCTCCCTTTCACCCCTTACAGCCGTCCCTGTCCTCCAAAATGTATTTAAGAATTTTGAAATGTGTTCAAAACTGACTCCAATTTGGGGAGTGGCCGTACACCGAGAAAGAGAAATTGTAAGAATATGATTAAACTTTTAACCTTTACTGTCTCATAGACGTAGGTTAAAAACGGCCTCCCTTTCACCCCTTACAGCCGTCCCTATCCTCCAAAATGTATTTAAGAATTTTGAAATGTGTTCAAAACTGACTCCAATTTGGGGAGTGACCGTACACCGAGAAAGATGGCAGCAAACTAAGGTCACAAAGTTAATAAACAATTTTAATGCTGGAGCAGAGGCAATAGTGTATGGTCCAATCCTGAATGTCTTACGGCAAATAGCTACGTAAATTCTTTTTTCGATTCTCTGTAGGTCAGGGATGAGAAATTGTAAGAAAATGATTCAACTTTTAACCTTTACTGTCTCATAGACGTAGGTTAAAAACGGCCTCCCTTTCACCCCTTACAGCCGTCCCTGTCCTCCAAAATGTATTTAAGAATTTTGAAATGTGTTCAAAACTGACTCCAATTTGGGGAGTGGCCGTACACCGAGAAAGATGGCAGCAAACTAAGGTCACAAAGTTATTAAACAATTTTAATGCTGGAGCAGAGGCAATAGTGTATGGTCCAATCCTGAATGTCTTACGGCAAATAGCTACGTAAATTCTTTTTTCGATTCTCTGTAGGTCAGGGATGAGAAATTGTAAGAAAATGATTCAACTTTTAACCTTTACTGTCTCATAGACGTAGGTTAAAAACGGCCTCCCTTTCACCCCTTATAGCCGTCCCTGTCCTCCAAAATGTATTTAAGAATTTTGAAATGTGTTCAAAACTGACTCCAATTTGGGGAGTGGCCGTATACCGAGAAAGAGAAATTGTAAGAATATGATTAAACTTTTAACCTTTACTGTCTCATAGACGTAGGTTAAAAACGGCCTCCCTTTCACCCCTTACAGCCGTCCCTATCCTCCAAAATGTATTTAAGAATTTTGAAATGTGTTCAAAACTGACTCCAATTTGGGGAGTGGCCATACACCGAGAAAGATGGCAGCAAACTAAGGTCACAAAGTTAATAAACAATTTTAATGCTGGAGCAGAGGCAATAGTGTATGGTCCAATCCTGAATGTCTTACGGCAAATAGCTACGTAAATTCTTTTTTCGATTCTCTGTAGGTCAGGGATGAGAAATTGTAAGAAAATGATTCAACTTTTAACCTTTACTGTCTCATAGACGTAGGTTAAAAACGGCCTCCCTTTCACCCCTTACAGCCGTCCCTGTCCTCCAAAATGTATTTAAGAATTTTGAAATGTGTTCAAAACTGACTCCAATTTGGGGAGTGGCCGTACACCGAGAAAGATGGCAGCAAACTAAGGTCACAAAGTTAATAAACAAGTTTAATGCTGGCGCAGAGGCAATAGTGTATGGTCCAATCCTGAATGTCTTATGGCAAATAGCTACGTAAATTCTTTTTTCGATTCTCTGTAGGTCAGGGATGAGAAATTGTCATAAAATGATTCAACTTTTAACCTTTACTGTCTCATAGACGTAGGTTAAAAACGGCCTCCCTTTCACCCCTTACAGCCGTCCCTGTCCTCCAAAATGTATTTAAGAATTTTGAAATGTGTTCAAAACTGACTCCAATTTGGGGAGTGGCCATACACCGAGAAAGAGAAATTGTAAGAATATGATTAAACTTTTAACCTTTACTGTCTCATAGACGTAGGTTAAAAACGGCCTCCCTTTCACCCCTTACAGCCGTCCCTATCCTCCAAAATGTATTTAAGAATTTTGAAATGTGTTCAAAACTGACTCCAATTTGGGGAGTGGCCATACACCGAGAAAGATGGCAGCAAACTAAGGTCACAAAGTTAATAAACAATTTTAATGCTGGCGCAGAGGCAATAGTGTATGTTCCAATCCTGAATGTCTTATGGCAAATAGCTACGTGAATTCTTTTTTCGATTCTCTGTAGGTCAGGGATGAGAAATTGTAATAAAATGATTCAACTTTTAACCTTTACTGTCTCATAGACGTAGGTTAAAAACGGCCTCCCTTTCACCCCTTACAGCCGTCCCTGTCCTCCAAAATGTATTTAAGAATTTTGAAATGTGTTCAAAACTGACTCCAATTTGGGGAGTGGCCGTACACCGAGAAAGAGAAATTGTAAGAATATGATTAAACTTTTAACCTTTACTGTCTCATAGACGTAGGTTAAAAACGGCCTCCCTTTCACCCCTTACAGCCGTCCCTATCCTCCAAAATGTATTTAAGAATTTTGAAATGTGTTCAAAACTGACTCCAATTTGGGGATTGGCCGTACACCGAGAAAGATGGCAGCAAACTAAGGTCACAAAGTTAATAAACAATTTTAATGCTGGAGCAGAGGCAATAGTGTATGGTCCAATCCTGAATGTCTTACGGCAAATAGCTACGTAAATTCTTTTTTCGATTCTCTGTAGGTCAGGGATGAGAAATTGTAATAAAATGATTCAACTTTTAACCTTTACTGTCTCATAGACGTAGGTTAAAAACGGCCTCCCTTTCACCCCTTACAGCCGTCCCTGTCCTCCAAAATGTATTTAAGAATTTTGAAATGTGTTCAAAACTGACTCCAATTTGGGGAGTGGCCGTACACCGAGAAAGAGAAATTGTAAGAATATGATTAAACTTTTAACCTTTACTGTCTCATAGACGTAGGTTAAAAACGGCCTCCCTTTCACCCCTTACAGCCGTCCCTATCCTCCAAAATGTATTTAAGAATTTTGAAATGTGTTCAAAACTGACTCCAATTTGGGGTGTGGCCGTACACCGAGAAAGATGGCAGCAAACTAAGGTCACAAAGTTAATAAACAATTTTAATGCTGGAGCAGAGGCAATAGTGTATGGTCCAATCCTGAATGTCTTACGGCAAATAGCTACGTAAATTCTTTTTTCGATTCTCTGTAGGTCAGGGATGAGAAATTGTAAGAAAATGATTCAACTTTTAACCTTTACTGTCTCATAGACGTAGGTTAAAAACGGCCTCCCTTTCACCCCTTACAGCCGTCCCTGTCCTCCAAAATGTATTTAAGAATTTTGAAATGTGTTCAAAACTGACTCCAATTTGGGGAGTGGCCGTACACCGAGAAAGAGAAATTGTAAGAATATGATTAAACTTTTAACCTTTACTGTCTCATAGACGTAGGTTAAAAACGGCCTCCCTTTCACCCCTTACAGCCGTCCCTATCCTACAAAATGTATTTAAGAATTTTGAAATGTGTTCAAAACTGACTCCAATTTGGGGAGTGGCCATACACCGAGAAAGATGGCAGCAAACTAAGGTCACAAAGTTAATAAACAATTTCAATGCTGGCGCAGAGGCAATAGTGTATGGTCCAATCCTGAATGTCTTATGGCAAATAGCTACGTAAATTCTTTTTTCGATTCTCTGTAGGTCAGGGATGAGAAATTGTAATAAAATGATTCAACTTTTAACCTTTACTGTCTCATAGACGTAGGTTAAAAACGGCCTCCCTTTCACCCCTTACAGCCGTCCCTGTCCTCCAAAATGTATTTAAGAATTTTGAAATGTGTTCAAAACTGACTCCAATTTGGGGAGTGGCCGTACACCGAGAAAGATGGCAGCAAACTAAGGTCACAAAGTAATTAAACAATTTTAATGCTGGAGCAGAGGCAATAGTGTATGGTCCAATCCTGAATGTCTTACGGCAAATAGCTACGTAAATTCTTTTTTCGATTCTCTGTAGGTCAGGGATGAGAAATTGTAAGAAAATGATTCAACTTTTAACCTTTACTGTCTCATAGACGTAGGTTAAAAACGGCCTCCCTTTCACCCCTTACAGCCGTCCCTGTCCTCCAAAATGTATTTAAGAATTTTGAAATGTGTTCAAAACCGACTCCAATTTGGGGAGTGGCAGTACACCGAGAAAGAGAAATTGTAAGAAAATTATTCAACTTTTAACCTTTACTGTCTCATAGACGTAGGTTAAAAACGGCCTCCCTTTCACCCCTTACAGCCGTCCCTGTCCTCCAAAATGTATTTAAGAATTTTGAAATGTGTTCAAAACTGACTCCAATTTGGGGAGTGGCCGTACACCGAGAAAGAGAAATTGTAAGAATATGATTAAACTTTTAACCTTTACTGTCTCATAGACCTAGGTTAAAAACGGCCTCCCTTTCACCCCTTACAGCCGTCCCTATCCTCCAAAATGTATTTAAGAATTTTGAAATGTGTTCAAAACTGACTCCAATTTGGGGAGTGGCCGTACACCGAGAAAGATGGCAGCAAACTAAGGTCACAAAGTTAATATACAATTTTAATGCTGGAGCAGAGGCAATAGTGTATGGTCCAATCCTGAATGTCTTACGGCAAATAGCTACGTAAATTCTTTTTTCGATTCTCTGTAGGTCAGGGATGAGAAATTGTAAGAAAATGATTCAACTTTTAACCTTTACTGTCTCATAGACGTAGGTTAAAAACGGCCTCCCTTTCACCCCTTACAGCCGTCCCTGTCCTCCAAAATGTATTTAAGAATTTTGAAATGTGTTCAAAACTGACTCCAATTTGGGGAGTGGCCGTACACCGAGAAAGATGGCAGCAAACTAAGGTCACAAAGTTATTAAACAATTTTAATGCTGGAGCAGAGGCAATAGTGTATGTTCCAATCCTGAATGTCTTATGGCAAATAGCTACGTAAATTCTTTTTTCGATTCTCTGTAGGTCAGGGATGAGAAATTGTAATAAAATGATTCAACTTTTAACCTTTACTGTCTCATAGACGTAGGTTAAAAACGGCCTCCCTTTCACCCCTTACAGCCGTCCCTGTCCTCCAAAATGTATTTAAGAATTTTGAAATGTGTTCAAAACTGACTCCAATTTGGGGAGTGGCCGTACACCGAGAAAGAGAAATTGTAAGAATATGATTAAACTTTTAACCTTTACTGTCTCATAGACGTAGGTTAAAAACGGCCTCCCTTTCACCCCTTACAGCCGTCCCTATCCTCCAAAATGTATTTAAGAATTTTGAAATGTGTTCAAAACTGACTCCAATTTGGGGAGTGGCCGTACACCGAGAAAGATGGCAGCAAACTAAGGTCACAAAGTTAATAAACAATTTTAATGCTGGAGCAGAGGCAATAGTGTATGGTCCAATCCTGAATGTCTTACGGCAAATAGCTACGTAAATTCTTTTTTCGATTCTCTGTAGGTCAGGGATGAGAAATTGTAAGAAAATGATTCAACTTTTAACCTTTACTGTCTCATAGACGTAGGTTAAAAACGGCCTCCCTTTCACCCCTTACAGCCGTCCCTGTCCTCCAAAATGTATTTAAGAATTTTGAAATGTGTTCAAAACTGACTCCAATTTGGGGAGTGGCCGTACACCGAGAAAGATGGCAGCAAACTAAGGTCACAAAGTTATTAAACAATTTTAATGCTGGAGCAGAGGCAATAGTGTATGGTCCAATCCTGAATGTCTTACGGCAAATAGCTACGTAAATTCTTTTTTCGATTCTCTGTAGGTCAGGGATGAGAAATTGTAAGAAAATGATTCAACTTTTAACCTTTACTGTCTCATACACGTAGGTTAAAAACGGCCTCCCTTTCACCCCTTACAGCCGTCCCTGTCCTCCAAAATGTATTTAAGAATTTTGAAATGTGTTCAAAACTGACTCCAATTTGGGGAGTGGCCGTA
This sequence comes from Lissotriton helveticus, assembly GCF_964261635.1. Taxonomy (NCBI): domain Eukaryota; kingdom Metazoa; phylum Chordata; class Amphibia; order Caudata; family Salamandridae; genus Lissotriton; species Lissotriton helveticus. Next base: position 879,885,956 of record NC_136073.1, read on the forward strand.
CACCGAGAAAGAGAAATTGTAAGAATATGATTAAACTTTTAACCTTTACTGTCTCATAGACGTAGGTTAAAAACGGCCTCCCTTTCACCCCTTACAGCCGTCCCTATCCTCCAAAATGTATTTAAGAATTTTGAAATGTGTTCAAAACTGACTCCAATTTGGGGAGTGGCTGTACACCGAGAAAGATGGCAGCAAACTAAGGTCACAAAGTTAATAAACAATTTTAATGCTGGAGCAGAGGCAATAGTGTATGGTCCAATCCTGAATGTCTTACGGCAAATAGCTACGTAAATTCTTTTTTCGATTCTCTGTAGGTCAGGGATGAGAAATTGTCATAAAATGATTCAACTTTTAACCTTTACTGTCTCATAGACGTAGGTTAAAAACGGCCTCCCTTTCACCCCTTACAGCCGTCCCTGTCCTCCAAAATGTATTTAAGAATTTTGAAATGTGTTCAAAACTGACTCCAATTTGGGGAGTGGCCGTACACCGAGAAAGAGAAATTGTAAGAATATGATTAAACTTTTAACCTTTACTGTCTCATAGACGTAGGTTAAAAACGGCCTCCCTTTCACCCCTTACAGCCGTCCCTATCCTCCAAAATGTATTTAAGAATTTTGAAATGTGTTCAAAACTGACTCCAATTTGGGGAGTGGCCGTACACCGAGAAAGATGGCAGCAAACTAAGGTCACAAAGTTAATAAACAATTTTAATGCTGGCGCAAAGGCAATAGTGTATGTTCCAATCCTGAATGTCTTATGGCAAATAGCTACGTAAATTCTTTTTTCGATTCTCTGTAGGTCAGGGATGAGAAATTGTAATAAAATGATTCAACTTTTAACCTTTACTGTCTCATAGACGTAGGTTAAAAACGGCCTCCCTTTCACCCCTTACAGCCGTCCCTGTCCTCCAAAATGTATTTAAGAATTTTGAAATGTGTTCAAAACTGACTCCAATTTGGGGAGTGGCCGTACACCGAGAAAGATGGCAGCAAACTAAGGTCACAAAGTTATTAAACAATTTTAATGCTGGAGCAGAGGCAATAGTGTATGGTCCAATCCTGAATGTCTTACGGCAAATAGCTACGTAAATTCTTTTTTCGATTCTCTGTAGGTCAGGGATGAGAAATTGTAAGAAAATGATTCAACTTTTAACCTTTACTGTCTCATAGACGTAGGTTAAAAACGGCCTCCCTTTCACCCCTTACAGCCGTCCCTGTCCTCCAAAATGTATTTAAGAATTTTGAAATGTGTTCAAAACTGACTCCAATTTGGGGAGTGGCCGTACACCGAGAAAGAGAAATTGTAAGAATATGATTAAACTTTTAACCTTTACTGTCTCATAGACGTAGGTTAAAAACGGCCTCCCTTTCACCCCTTACAGCCGTCCCTATCCTCCAAAATGTATTTAAGAATTTTGAAATGTGTTCAAAACTGACTCCAATTTGGGGAGTGGCCGTACACCGAGAAAGATGGCAGCAAACTAAGGTCACAAAGTTAATAAACAATTTTAATGCTGGAGCAGAGGCAATAGTGTATGGTCCAATCCTGAATGTCTTACGGCAAATAGCTACGTAAATTCTTTTTTCGATTCTCTGTAGGTCAGGGATGAGAAATTGTAAGAAAATGATTGAACTTTTAACCTTTACTGTCTCATAGACGTAGGTTAAAAACGGCCTCCCTTTCACCCCTTACAGCCGTCCCTGTCCTCCAAAATGTATTTAAGAATTTTGAAATGTGTTCAAAACTGACTCCAATTTGGGGAGTGGCCGTACACCGAGAAAGATGGCAGCAAACTAAGGTCACAAAGTTAATAAACAATTTTAATGCTGGCTCAGAGGCAATAGTGTATGTTCCAATCCTGAATGTCTTATGGCAAATAGCTACGTAAATTCTTTTTTCGATTCTCTGTAGGTCAGGGATGAGAAATTGTAATAAAATGATTCAACTTTTAACCTTTACTGTCTCATAGACGTAGGTTAAAAACGGCCTCCCTTTCACCCCTTACAGCCGTCCCTGTCCTCCAAAATGTATTTAAGAATTTTGAAATGTGTTCAAAACTGACTCCAATTTGGGGAGTGGCCGTACACCGAGAAAGATGGCAGCAAACTAAGGTCACAAAGTTATTAAACAATTTTAATGCTGGAGCAGAGGCAATAGTGTATGGTCCAATCCTGAATGTCTTACGGCAAATAGCTACGTAAATTCTTTTTTCGATTCTCTGTAGGTCAGGGATGAGAAATTGTAAGAAAATGATTCAACTTTTAACCTTTACTGTCTCATAGACGTAGGTTAAAAACGGCCTCCCTTTCACCCCTTACAGCCGTCCCTATCCTCCAAAATGTATTTAAGAATTTTGAAATGTGTTCAAAACTGACTCCAATTTGGGGAGTGGCCGTACACCGAGAAAGAGAAATTGTAAGAATATGATTAAACTTTTAACCTTTACTGTCTCATAGACGTAGGTTAAAAACGGCCTCCCTTTCACCCCTTACAGCCGTCCCTATCCTCCAAAATGTATTTAAGAATTTTGAAATGTGTTCAAAACTGACTCCAATTTGGGGAGTGACCGTACACCGAGAAAGATGGCAGCAAACTAAGGTCACAAAGTTAATAAACAATTTTAATGCTGGAGCAGAGGCAATAGTGTATGGTCCAATCCTGAATGTCTTACGGCAAATAGCTACGTAAATTCTTTTTTCGATTCTCTGTAGGTCAGGGATGAGAAATTGTAAGAAAATGATTCAACTTTTAACCTTTACTGTCTCATAGACGTAGGTTAAAAACGGCCTCCCTTTCACCCCTTACAGCCGTCCCTGTCCTCCAAAATGTATTTAAGAATTTTGAAATGTGTTCAAAACTGACTCCAATTTGGGGAGTGGCCGTACACCGAGAAAGATGGCAGCAAACTAAGGTCACAAAGTTATTAAACAATTTTAATGCTGGAGCAGAGGCAATAGTGTATGGTCCAATCCTGAATGTCTTACGGCAAATAGCTACGTAAATTCTTTTTTCGATTCTCTGTAGGTCAGGGATGAGAAATTGTAAGACAATGATTCAACTTTTAACCTTTACTGTCTCATAGACGTAGGTTAAAAACGGCCTCCCTTTCACCCCTTACAGCCGTCCCTGTCCTCCAAAATGTATTTAAGAATTTTGAAATGTGTTCAAAACTGACTCCAATTTGGGGAGTGGCCGTATACCGAGAAAGAGAAATTGTAAGAATATGATTAAACTTTTAACCTTTACTGTCTCATAGACGTAGGTTAAAAACGGCCTCCCTTTCACCCCTTACAGCCGTCCCTATCCTCCAAAATGTATTTAAGAATTTTGAAATGTGTTCAAAACTGACTCCAATTTGGGGAGTGGCCATACACCGAGAAAGATGGCAGCAAACTAAGGTCACAAAGTTAATAAACAATTTTAATGCTGGAGCAGAGGCAATAGTGTATGGTCCAATCCTGAATGTCTTACGGCAAATAGCTACGTAAATTCTTTTTTCGATTCTCTGTAGGTCAGGGATGAGAAATTGTAAGAAAATGATTCAACTTTACACCTTTACTGTCTCATAGACGTAGGTTAAAAACGGCCTCCCTTTCACCCCTTACAGCCGTCCCTGTCCTCCAAAATGTATTTAAGAATTTTGAAATGTGTTCAAAACTGACTCCAATTTGGGGAGTGGCCGTACACCGAGAAAGATGGCAGCAAACTAAGGTCACAAAGTTAATAAACAATTTTAATGCTGGCGCAGAGGCAATAGTGTATGGTCCAATCCTGAATGTCTTATGGCAAATAGCTACGTAAATTCTTTTTTCGATTCTCTGTAGGTCAGGGATGAGAAATTGTCATAAAATGATTCAACTTTTAACCTTTACTGTCTCATAGACGTAGGTTAAAAACGGCCTCCCTTTCACCCCTTACAGCCGTCCCTGTCCTCCAAAATGTATTTAAGAATTTTGAAATGTGTTCAAAACTGACTCCAATTTGGGGAGTGGCCGTACACCGAGAAAGAGAAATTGTAAGAATATGATTAAACTTTTAACCTTTACTGTCTCATAGACGTAGGTTAAAAACGGCCTCCCTTTCACCCCTTACAGCCGTCCCTATCCTCCAAAATGTATTTAAGAATTTTGAAATGTGTTCAAAACTGACTCCAATTTGGGGAGTGGCCATACACCGAGAAAGATGGCAGCAAACTAAGGTCACAAAGTTAATAAACAATTTTAATGCTGGCGCAGAGGCAATAGTGTATGTTCCAATCCTGAATGTCTTATGGCAAATAGCTACGTGAATTCTTTTTTCGATTCTCTGTAGGTCAGGGATGAGAAATTGTAATAAAATGATTCAACTTTTAACCTTTACTGTCTCATAGACGTAGGTTAAAAACGGCCTCCCTTTCACCCCTTACAGCCGTCCCTGTCCTCCAAAATGTATTTAAGAATTTTGAAATGTGTTCAAAACTGACTCCAATTTGGGGAGTGGCCGTACACCGAGAAAGATGGCAGCAAACTAAGGTCACAAAGTTATTAAACAATTTTAATGCTGGAGCAGAGGCAATAGTGTATGGTCCAATCCTGAATGTCTTACGGCAAATAGCTACGTAAATTCTTTTTTCGATTCTCTGTAGGTCAGGGATGAGAAATTGTAAGAAAATGATTCAACTTTTAACCTTTACTGTCTCATAGACGTAGGTTAAAAACGGCCTCCCTTTCACCCCTTACAGCCGTCCCTGTCCTCCAAAATGTATTTAAGAATTTTGAAATGTGTTCAAAACTGACTCCAATTTGGGGAGTGGCCGTATACCGAGAAAGAGAAATTGTAAGAATATGATTAAACTTTTAACCTTTACTGTCTCATAGACGTAGGTTAAAAACGGCCTCCCTTTCACCCCTTACAGCCGTCCCTATCCTCCAAAATGTATTTAAGAATTTTGAAATGTGTTCAAAACTGACTCCAATTTGGGGAGTGGCCATACACCGAGAAAGATGGCAGCAAACTAAGGTCACAAAGTTAATAAACAATTTTAATGCTGGAGCAGAGGCAATAGTGTATGGTCCAATCCTGAATGTCTTACGGCAAATAGCTACGTAAATTCTTTTTTCGATTCTCTGTAGGTCAGGGATGAGAAATTGTAAGAAAATTATTCAACTTTTAACCTTTACTGTCTCATAGACGTAGGTTAAAAACGGCCTCCCTTTCACCCCTTACAGCCGTCCCTGTCCTCCAAAATGTATTTAAGAATTTTGAAATGTGTTCAAAACTGACTCCAATTTGGGGAGTGGCCGTACACCGAGAAAGATGGCAGCAAACTAAGGTCACAAAGTTAATAAACAATTTTAATGCTGGCGCAGAGGCAATAGTGTATGGTCCAATCCTGAATGTCTTATGGCAAATAGCTACGTAAATTCTTTTTTCGATTCTCTGTAGGTCAGGGATGAGAAATTGTCATAAAATGATTCAACTTTTAACCTTTACTGTCTCATAGACGTAGGTTAAAAACGGCCTCCCTTTCACCCCTTACAGCCGTCCCTGTCCTCCAAAATGTATTTAAGAATTTTGAAATGTGTTCAAAACTGACTCCAATTTGGGGAGTGGCCGTACACCGAGAAAGAGAAATTGTAAGAATATGATTAAACTTTTAACCTTTACTGTCTCATAGACGTAGGTTAAAAACGGCCTCCCTTTCACCCCTTACAGCCGTCCCTATCCTCCAAAATGTATTTAAGAATTTTGAAATGTGTTCAAAACTGACTCCAATTTGGGGAGTGGCCATACACCGAGAAAGATGGCAGCAAACTAAGGTCACAAAGTTAATAAACAATTTTAATGCTGGCGCAGAGGCAATAGTGTATGTTCCAATCCTGAATGTCTTATGGCAAATAGCTACGTGAATTCTTTTTTCGATTCTCTGTAGGTCAGGGATGAGAAATTGTAATAAAATGATTCAACTTTTAACCTTTACTGTCTCATAGACGTAGGTTAAAAACGGCCTCCCTTTCACCCCTTACAGCCGTCCCTGTCCTCCAAAATGTATTTAAGAATTTTGAAATGTGTTCAAAACTGACTCCAATTTGGGGAGTGGCCGTACACCGAGAAAGAGAAATTGTAAGAATATGATTAAACTTTTAACCTTTACTGTCTCATAGACGTAGGTTAAAAACGGCCTCCCTTTCACCCCTTACAGCCGTCCCTATCCTCCAAAATGTATTTAAGAATTTTGAAATGTGTTCAAAACTGACTCCAATTTGGGGAGTGGCCGTACACCGAGAAAGATGGCAGCAAACTAAGGTCACAAAGTTAATAAACAATTTTAATGCTGGAGCAGAGGCAATAGTGTATGGTCCAATCCTGAATGTCTTACGGCAAATAGCTACGTAAATTCTTTTTTCGATTCTCTGTAGGTCAGGGATGAGAAATTGTAATAAAATGATTCAACTTTTAACCTTTACTGTCTCATAGACGTAGGTTAAAAACGGCCTCCCTTTCACCCCTTACAGCCGTCCCTGTCCTCCAAAATGTATTTAAGAATTTTGAAATGTGTTCAAAACTGACTCCAATTTGGGGAGTGGCCGTACACCGAGAAAGAGAAATTGTAAGAATATGATTAAACTTTTAACCTTTACTGTCTCATAGACGTAGGTTAAAAACGGCCTCCCTTTCACCCCTTACAGCCGTCCCTATCCTCCAAAATGTATTTAAGAATTTTGAAATGTGTTCAAAACTGACTCCAATTTGGGGCGTGGCCGTACACCGAGAAAGATGGCAGCAAACTAAGGTCACAAAGTTAATAAACAATTTTAATGCTGGAGCAGAGGCAATAGTGTATGGTCCAATCCTGAATGTCTTACGGCAAATAGCTACGTAAATTCTTTTTTCGATTCTCTGTAGGTCAGGGATGAGAAATTGTAAGAAAATGATTCAACTTTTAACCTTTACTGTCTCATAGACGTAGGTTAAAAACGGCCTCCCTTTCACCCCTTACAGCCGTCCCTGTCCTCCAAAATGTATTTAAGAATTTTGAAATGTGTTCAAAACTGACTCCAATTTGGGGAGTGGCCGTACACCGAGAAAGAGAAATTGTAAGAATATGATTAAACTTTTAACCTTTACTGTCTCATAGACGTAGGTTAAAAACGGCCTCCCTTTCACCCCTTACAGCCGTCCCTATCCTCCAAAATGTATTTAAGAATTTTGAAATGTGTTCAAAACTGACTCCAATTTGGGGAGTGGCCATACACCGAGAAAGATGGCAGCAAACTAAGGTCACAAAGTTAATAAACAATTTCAATGCTGGCGCAGAGGCAATAGTGTATGGTCCAATCCTGAATGTCTTATGGCAAATAGCTACGTAAATTCTTTTTTCGATTCTCTGTAGGTCAGGGATGAGAAATTGTAATAAAATGATTCAACTTTTAACCTTTACTGTCTCATAGACGTAGGTTAAAAACGGCCTCCCTTTCACCCCTTACAGCCGTCCCTGTCCTCCAAAATGTATTTAAGAATTTTGAAATGTGTTCAAAACTGACTCCAATTTGGGGAGTGGCCGTACACCGAGAAAGATGGCAGCAAACTAAGGTCACAAAGTAATTAAACAATTTTAATGCTGGAGCAGAGGCAATAGTGTATGGTCCAATCCTGAATGTCTTACGGCAAATAGCTACGTAAATTCTTTTTTCGATTCTCTGTAGGTCAGGGATGAGAAATTGTAAGAAAATGATTCAACTTTTAACCTTTACTGTCTCATAGACGTAGGTTAAAAACGGCCTCCCTTTCACCCCTTACAGCCGTCCCTGTCCTCCAAAATGTATTTAAGAATTTTGAAATGTGTTCAAAACTGACTCCAATTTGGGGAGTGGCCGTACACCGAGAAAGAGAAATTGTAAGAATATGATTAAACTTTTAACCTTTACTGTCTCATAGACGTAGGTTAAAAACGGCCTCCCTTTCACCCCTTACAGCCGTCCCTATCCTCCAAAATGTATTTAAGAATTTTGAAATGTGTTCAAAACTGACACCAATTTGGGGAGTGACCGTACACCGAGAAAGATGGCAGCAAACTAAGGTCACAAAGTTAATAAACAATTTTAATGCTGGAGCAGAGGCAATAGTGTATGGTCCAATCCTGAATGTCTTACGGCAAATAGCTACGTAAATTCTTTTTTCGATTCTCTGTAGGTCAGGGATGAGAAATTGTAAGAAAATGATTCAACTTTTAACCTTTACTGTCTCATAGACGTAGGTTAAAAATGGCCTCCCTTTCACCCCTTACAGCCGTCCCTGTCCTCCAAAATGTATTTAAGAATTTTGAAATGTGTTCAAAACTGACTCCAATTTGGGGAGTGGCCGTACACCGAGAAAGATGGCAGCAAACTAAGGTCACAAAGTTATTAAACAATTTTAATGCTGGAGCAGAGGCAATAGTGTATGGTCCAATCCTGAATGTCTTACGGCAAATAGCTACGTAAATTCTTTTTTCGATTCTCTGTAGGTCAGGGATGAGAAATTGTAAGAAAATGATTCAACTTTTAACCTTTACTGTCTCATAGACGTAGGTTAAAAACGGCCTCCCTTTCACCCCTTACAGCCGTCCCTGTCCTCCAAAATGTATTTAAGAATTTTGAAATGTGTTCAAAACTGACTCCAATTTGGGGAGTGGCCGTATACCGAGAAAGAGAAATTGTAAGAATATGATTAAACTTTTAACCTTTACTGTCTCATAGACGTAGGTTAAAAACGGCCTCCCTTTCACCCCTTACAGCCGTCCCTATCCTCCAAAATGTATTTAAGAATTTTGAAATGTGTTCAAAACTGACTCCAATTTGGGGAGTGGCCATACACCGAGAAAGATGGCAGCAAACTAAGGTCACAAAGTTAATAAACAATTTTAATGCTGGAGCAGAGGCAATAGTGTATGGTCCAATCCTGAATGTCTTACGGCAAATAGCTACGTAAATTCTTTTTTCGATTCTCTGTAGGTCAGGGATGAGAAATTGTAAGAAAATTATTCAACTTTTAACCTTTACTGTCTCATAGACGTAGGTTAAAAACGGCCTCCCTTTCACCCCTTACAGCCGTCCCTGTCCTCCAAAATGTATTTAAGAATTTTGAAATGTGTTCAAAACTGACTCCAATTTGGGGAGTGGCCGTACACCGAGAAAGATGGCAGCAAACTAAGGTCACAAAGTTAATAAACAATTTTAATGCTGGCGCAGAGGCAATAGTGTATGGTCCAATCCTGAATGTCTTATGGCAAATAGCTACGTAAATTCTTTTTTCGATTCTCTGTAGGTCAGGGATGAGAAATTGTCATAAAATGATTCAACTTTTAACCTTTACTGTCTCATAGACGTAGGTTAAAAACGGCCTCCCTTTCACCCCTTACAGCCGTCCCTGTCCTCCAAAATGTATTTAAGAATTTTGAAATGTGTTCAAAACTGACTCCAATTTGGGGAGTGGCCGTACACCGAGAAAGAGAAATTGTAAGAATATGATTAAACTTTTAACCTTTACTGTCTCATAGACGTAGGTTAAAAACGGCCTCCCTTTCACCCCTTACAGCCGTCCCTATCCTGCAAAATGTATTTAAGAATTTTGAAATGTGTTCAAAACTGACTCCAATTTGGGGAGTGGCCATACACCGAGAAAGATGGCAGCAAACTAAGGTCACAAAGTTAATAAACAATTTTAATGCTGGCGCAGAGGCAATAGTGTATGTTCCAATCCTGAATGTCTTATGGCAAATAGCTACGTGAATTCTTTTTTCGATTCTCTGTAGGTCAGGGATGAGAAATTGTAATAAAATGATTCAACTTTTAACCTTTACTGTCTCATAGACGTAGGTTAAAAACGGCCTCCCTTTCACCCCTTACAGCCGTCCCTGTCCTCCAAAATGTATTTAAGAATTTTGAAATGTGTTCAAAACTGACTCCAATTTGGGGAGTGGCCGTACACCGAGAAAGAGAAATTGTAAGAATATGATTAAACTTTTAACCTTTACTGTCTCATAGACGTAGGTTAAAAACGGCCTCCCTTTCACCCCTTACAGCCGTCCCTATCCTCCAAAATGTATTTAAGAATTTTGAAATGTGTTCAAAACTGACTCCAATTTGGGGAGTGGCCGTACACCGAGAAAGATGGCAGCAAACTAAGGTCACAAAGTTAATAAACAATTTTAATGCTGGAGCAGAGGCAATAGTGTATGGTCCAATCCTGAATGTCTTACGGCAAATAGCTACGTAAATTCTTTTTTCGATTCTCTGTAGGTCAGGGATGAGAAATTGTAATAAAATGATTCAACTTTTAACCTTTACTGTCTCATAGACGTAGGTTAAAAACGGCCTCCCTTTCACCCCTTACAGCCGTCCCTGTCCTCCAAAATGTATTTAAGTATTTTGAAATGTGTTCAAAACTGACTCCAATTTGGGGAGTGGCCGTACACCGAGAAAGAGAAATTGTAAGAATATGATTAAACTTTTAACCTTTACTGTCTCATAGACGTAGGTTAAAAACGGCCTCCCTTTCACCCCTTACAGCCGTCCCTATCCTCCAAAATGTATTTAAGAATTTTGAAATGTGTTCAAAACTGACTCCAATTTGGGGAGTGGCCGTACACCGAGAAAGATGGCAGCAAACTAAGGTCACAAAGTTAATAAACAATTTTAATGCTGGAGCAGAGGCAATAGTGTATGGTCCAATCCTGAATGTCTTACGGCAAATAGCTACGTAAATTCTTTTTTCGATTCTCTGTAGGTCAGGGATGAGAAATTGTAAGAAAATGATTCAACTTTTAACCTTTACTGTCTCATAGACGTAGGTTAAAAACGGCCTCCCTTTCACCCCTTACAGCCGTCCCTGTCCTCCAAAATGTATTTAAGAATTTTGAAATGTGTTCAAAACTGACTCCAATTTGGGGAGTGGCCGTACACCGAGAAAGAGAAATTGTAAGAATATGATTAAACTTTTAACCTTTACTGTCTCATAGACGTAGGTTAAAAACGGCCTCCCTTTCACCCCTTACAGCCGTCCCTATCCTCCAAAATGTATTTAAGAATTTTGAAATATGTTCAAAACTGACTCCAATTTGGGGAGTGGCCATACACCGAGAAAGATGGCAGCAAACTAAGGTCACAAAGTTAATAAACAATTTCAATGCTGGCGCAGAGGCAATAGTGTATGGTCCAATCCTGAATGTCTTATGGCAAATAGCTACGTAAATTCTTTTTTCGATTCTCTGTAGGTCAGGGATGAGAAATTGTAATAAAATGATTCAACTTTTAACCTTTACTGTCTCATAGACGTAGGTTAAAAACGGCCTCCCTTTCACCCCTTACAGCCGTCCCTGTCCTCCAAAATGTATTTAAGAATTTTGAAATGTGTTCAAAACTGACTCCAATTTGGGGAGTGGCCGTACACCGAGAAAGATGGCAGCAAACTAAGGTCACAAAGTAATTAAACAATTTTAATGCTGGAGCAGAGGCAATAGTGTATGGTCCAATCCTGAATGTCTTACGGCAAATAGCTACGTAAATTCTTTTTTCGATTCTCTGTAGGTCAGGGATGAGAAATTGTAAGAAAATGATTCAACTTTTAACCTTTACTGTCTCATAGACGTAGGTTAAAAACGGCCTCCCTTTCACCCCTTACAGCCGTCCCTGTCCTCCAAAATGTATTTAAGAATTTTGAAATGTGTTCAAAACTGACTCCAATTTGGGGAGTGGCAGTACACCGAGAAAGAGAAATTGTAAGAAAATTATTCAACTTTTAACCTTTACTGTCTCATAGACGTAGGTTAAAAACGGCCTCCCTTTCACCCCTTACAGCCGTCCCTGTCCTCCAAAATGTATTTAAGAATTTTGAAATGTGTTCAAAACTGACTCCAATTTGGGGAGTGGCCGTACACCGAGAAAGAGAAATTGTAAGAAAATGATTCAACATTTAACCTTTACTGTCTCATAGACGTAGGTTAAAAACGGCCTCCCTTTCACCCCTTACAGCCGTCCCTGTCCTCCAAAATGTATTTAAGAATTTTGAAATGTGTTCAAAACTGACTCCAATTTGGGGAGTGGCAGTACACCGAGAAAGAGAAATTGTAAGAAAATGATTCAACTCTTAACCTTTACTGTCTCATAGACGTAGGTTAAAAACGGCCTCCCTTTCACCCCTTACAGCCGTCCCTGTCCTCCAAAATGTATTTAAGAATTTTGAAATGTGTTCAAAACTGACTCCAATTTGGGGAGTGGCAGTACACCGAGAAAGAGAAATTGTAAGAAAATGATTCAACTTTTAACCTTTACTGTCTCATAGACGTAGGTTAAAAACGGCCTCCCTTTCACCCCTTACAGCCGTCCCTGTCCTCCAAAATGTATTTAAGAATTTTGAAATGTGTTCAAAACTGACTCCAATTTGGGGAGTGGCCATACACCGAGAAAGATGGCAGCAAACTAAGGTCACAAAGTTAATAAACAATTTTAATGCTGGAGCAGAAGCAATAGTGTATGGTCCAATCCTGAATGTCTTATGGCAAATAGCTACGTAAATTCTTTTTTCGATTCTCTGTAGGTCAGGGATGAGAAATTGTAATAAAATGATTCAACTTTTAACCTTTACTGTCTCATAGACGTAGGTTAAAAACGGCCTCCCTTTCACCCCTTACAGTCGTCCCTGTCCTCCAAAATGTATTTAAGAATTTTGAAATGTGTTCAAAACTGACTCCAATTTGGGGAGTGGCCGTACACCGAGAAAGATGGCAGCAAACTAAGATCACAAAGTTATTAAACAATTTTAATGCTGGAGCAGAGGCAATGGTGTATGGTCCAATCCTGAATGTCTTACGGCAAATAGCTACGTAAATTCTTTTTTCGATTCTCTGTAGGTCAGGGATGAGAAATTGTAAGAAAATGATTCAACTTTTAACCTTTACTGTCTCATAGACGTAGGTTAAAAACGGCCTCCCTTTCACCCCTTACAGCCGTCCCTGTCCTCCAAAATGTATTTAAGAATTTTGAAATGTGTTCAAAACTGACTCCAATTTGGGGAGTGGCCGTACACCGAGAAAGAGAAATTGTAAGAATATGATTAAACTTTTAACCTTTACTGTCTCATAGACGTAGGTTAAAAACGGCCTCCCTTTCACCCCTTACAGCCGTCCCTATCCTCCAAAATGTATTTAAGAATTTTGAAATGTGTTCAAAACTGACTCCAATTTGGGGAGTGGCCGTACACCGAGAAAGATGGCAGCAAACTAAGGTCACAAAGTTAATAAACAATTTTAATGCTGGAGCAGAGGCAATAGTGTATGGTCCAATCCTGAATGTCTTACGGCAAATAGCTACGTAAATTCTTTTTTCGATTCTCTGTAGGTCAGGGATGAGAAATTGTAAGAAAATGATTCAACTTTTAACCTTTACTGTCTCATAGACGTAGGTTAAAAACGGCCTCCCTTTCACCCCTTACAGCCGTCCCTGTCCTCCAAAATGTATTTAAGAATTTTGAAATGTGTTCAAAACTGACTCCAATTTGGGGAGTGGCCGTACACCGAGAAAGATGGCAGCAAACTAAGGTCACAAAGTTATTAAAGAATTTTAATGCTGGAGCAGAGGCAATAGTGTATGGTCCAATCCTGAATGTCTTACGGCAAATAGCTACGTAAATTCTTTTTTCGATTCTCTGTAGGTCAGGGATGAGAAATTGTAAGAAAATGATTCAACTTTTAACCTTTACTGTCTCATAGACGTAGGTTAAAAACGGCCTCCCTTTCACCCCTTACAGCCGTCCCTGTCCTCCAAAATGTATTTAAGAATTTTGAAATGTGTTCAAAACTGACTCCAATTTGGGGAGTGGCCGTACACCGAGAAAGAGAAATTGTAAGAATATGATTAAACTTTTAACCTTTACTGTCTCATAGACGTAGGTTAAAAACGGCCTCCCTTTCACCCCTTACAGCCGTCCCTATCCTCCAAAATGTATTTAAGAATTTTGAAATGTGTTCAAAACTGACTCCAATTTGGGGAGTGGCCGTACACCGAGAAAGATGGCAGCAAACTAAGGTCACAAAGTTAATAAACAATTTTAATGCTGGAGCAGAGGCAATAGTGTATGGTCCAATCCTGAATGTCTTACGGCAAATAGCTACGTAAATTCTTTTTTCGATTCTCTGTAGGTCAGGGATGAGAAATTGTAAGAAAATGATTCAACTTTTAACCTTTACTGTCTCATAGACGTAGGTTAAAAACGGCCTCCCTTTCACCCCTTACAGCCGTCCCTGTCCTCCAAAATGTATTTAAGAATTTTAAAATGTGTTCAAAACTGACTCCAATTTGGGGAGTGGCCGTACACCGAGAAAGATGGCAGCAAACTAAGGTCACAAAGTTAATAAACAATTTTAATGCTGGCGCAGAGGCAATAGTGTATGGTCCAATCCTGAATGTCTTATGGCAAATAGCTACGTAAATTCTTTTTTCGATTCTCTGTAGGTCAGGGATGAGAAATTGTCATAAAATGATTCAACTTTTAACCTTTACTGTCTCATAGACGTAGGTTAAAAACGGCCTCCCTTTCACCCCTTACAGCCGTCCCTGTCCTCCAAAATGTATTTAAGAATTTTGAAATGTGTTCAAAACTGACTCCAATTTGGGGAGTGGCCGTACACCGAGAAAGAGAAATTGTAAGAATATGATTAAACTTTTAACCTTTACTGTCTCATAGACGTAGGTTAAAAACGGCCTCCCTTTCACCCCTTACAGCCGTCCCTATCCTCCAAAATGTATTTAAGAATTTTGAAATGTGTTCAAAACTGACTCCAATTTGGGGAGTGGCCATACACCGAGAAAGATGGCAGCAAACTAAGGTCACAAAGTTAATAAACAATTTTAATGCTGGCGCAGAGGCAATAGTGTATGTTCCAATCCTGAATGTCTTATGGCAAATAGCTACGTAAATTCTTTTTTCGATTCTCTGTAGGTCAGGGATGAGAAATTGTAATAAAATGATTCAACTTTTAACCTTTACTGTCTCATAGACGTAGGTTAAAAACGGCCTCCCTTTCACCCCTTACAGCCGTCCCTGTCCTCCAAAATGTATTTAAGAATTTTGAAATGTGTTCAAAACTGACTCCAATTTGGGGAGTGGCCGTACACCGAGAAAGATGGCAGCAAACTAAGGTCACAAAGTTAATAAACAATTTTAATGCTGGAGCAGAGGCAATAGTGTATGGTCCAATCCTGAATGTCTTACGGCAAATAGCTACGTAAATTCTTTTTTCGATTCTCTGTAGGTCAGGGATGAGAAATTGTAAGAAAATGATTCAACTTTTAACCTTTACTGTCTCATAGACGTAGGTTAAAAACGGCCTCCCTTTCACCCCTTACAGCCGTCCCTGTCCTCCAAAATGTATTTAAGAATTTTGAAATGTGTTTAAAACTGACTCCAATTTGGGGAGTGGCCGTACACCGAGAAAGAGAAATTGTAAGAATATGATTAAACTTTTAACCTTTACTGTCTCATAGACGTAGGTTAAAAACGGCCTCCCTTTCACCCCTTACAGCCGTCCCTATCCTCCAAAATGTATTTAAGAATTTTGAAATGTGTTCAAAACTGACTCCAATTTGGGGAGTGGCCATACACCGAGAAAGATGGCAGCAAACTAAGGTCACAAAGTTAATAAACAATTTCAATGCTGGCGCAGAGGCAATAGTGTATGGTCCAATCCTGAATGTCTTATGGCAAATAGCTACGTAAATTCTTTTTTCGATTCTCTGTAGGTTAGGGATGAGAAATTGTAATAAAATGATTCAACTTTTAACCTTTACTGTCTCATAGACGTAGGTTAAAAACGGCCTCCCTTTCACCCCTTACAGCCGTCCCTGTCCTCCAAAATGTATTTAAGAATTTTGAAATGTGTTCAAAACTGACTCCAATTTGGGGAGTGGCCGTACACCGAGAAAGATGGCAGCAAACTAAGGTCACAAAGTAATTAAACAATTTTAATGCTGGAGCAGAGGCAATAGTGTATGGTCCAATCCTGAATGTCTTACGGCAAATAGCTACGTAAATTCTTTTTTCGATTCTCTGTAGGTCAGGGATGAGAAATTGTAAGAAAATGATTCAACTTTTAACCTTTACTGTCTCATAGACGTAGGTTAAAAACGGCCTCCCTTTCACCCCTTACAGCCGTCCCTGTCCTCCAAAATGTATTTAAGAATTTTGAAATGTGTTCAAAACTGACTCCAATTTGGGGAGTGGCAGTACACCGAGAAAGAGAAATTGTAAGAAAATTATTCAACTTTTAACCTTTACTGTCTCATAGACGTAGGTTAAAAACGGCCTCCCTTTCACCCCTTACAGCCGTCCCTGTCCTCCAAAATGTATTTAAGAATTTTGAAATGTGTTCAAAACTGACTCCAATTTGGGGAGTGGCCGTACACCGAGAAAGAGAAATTGTAAGAAAATGATTCAACATTTAACCTTTACTGTCTCATAGACGTAGGTTAAAAACGGCCTCCCTTTCACCCCTTACAGCCGTCCCTGTCCTCCAAAATGTATTTAAGAATTTTGAAATGTGTTCAAAACTGACTCCAATTTGGGGAGTGGCAGTACACCGAGAAAGAGAAATTGTAAG
The DNA here is from genome assembly GCF_964261635.1 of Lissotriton helveticus. Taxonomy (NCBI): domain Eukaryota; kingdom Metazoa; phylum Chordata; class Amphibia; order Caudata; family Salamandridae; genus Lissotriton; species Lissotriton helveticus. The sequence continues at coordinate 879,902,571 of NC_136073.1, forward strand.
AAAATGATTCAACTCTTAACCTTTACTGTCTCATAGACGTAGGTTAAAAACGGCCTCCCTTTCACCCCTTACAGCCGTCCCTGTCCTCCAAAATGTATTTAAGAATTTTGAAATGTGTTCAAAACTGACTCCAATTTGGGGAGTGGCAGTACACCGAGAAAGAGAAATTGTAAGAAAATGATTCAACTTTTAACCTTTACTGTCTCATAGACGTAGGTTAAAAACGGCCTCCCTTTCACCCCTTACAGCCGTCCCTGTCCTCCAAAATGTATTTAAGAATTTTGAAATGTGTTCAAAACTGACTCCAATTTGGGGAGTGGCCATACACCGAGAAAGATGGCAGCAAACTAAGGTCACAAAGTTAATAAACAATTTTAATGCTGGAGCAGAAGCAATAGTGTATGGTCCAATCCTGAATGTCTTATGGCAAATAGCTACGTAAATTCTTTTTTCGATTCTCTGTAGGTCAGGGATGAGAAATTGTAATAAAATGATTCAACTTTTAACCTTTACTGTCTCATAGACGTAGGTTAAAAACGGCCTCCCTTTCACCCCTTACAGTCGTCCCTGTCCTCCAAAATGTATTTAAGAATTTTGAAATGTGTTCAAAACTGACTCCAATTTGGGGAGTGGCCGTACACCGAGAAAGATGGCAGCAAACTAAGGTCACAAAGTTATTAAACAATTTTAATGCTGGAGCAGAGGCAATGGTGTATGGTCCAATCCTGAATGTCTTACGGCAAATAGCTACGTAAATTCTTTTTTCGATTCTCTGTAGGTCAGGGATGAGAAATTGTAAGAAAATGATTCAACTTTTAACCTTTACTGTCTCATAGACGTAGGTTAAAAACGGCCTCCCTTTCACCCCTTACAGCCGTCCCTGTCCTCCAAAATGTATTTAAGAATTTTGAAATGTGTTCAAAACTGACTCCAATTTGGGGAGTGGCCGTACACCGAGAAAGAGAAATTGTAAGAATATGATTAAACTTTTAACCTTTACTGTCTCATAGACGTAGGTTAAAAACGGCCTCCCTTTCACCCCTTACAGCCGTCCCTATCCTCCAAAATGTATTTAAGAATTTTGAAATGTGTTCAAAACTGACTCCAATTTGGGGAGTGGCCGTACACCGAGAAAGATGGCAGCAAACTAAGGTCACAAAGTTAATAAACAATTTTAATGCTGGAGCAGAGGCAATAGTGTATGGTCCAATCCTGAATGTCTTACGGCAAATAGCTACGTAAATTCTTTTTTCGATTCTCTGTAGGTCAGGGATGAGAAATTGTAAGAAAATGATTCAACTTTTAACCTTTACTGTCTCATAGACGTAGGTTAAAAACGGCCTCCCTTTCACCCCTTACAGCCGTCCCTGTCCTCCAAAATGTATTTAAGAATTTTGAAATGTGTTCAAAACTGACTCCAATTTGGGGAGTGGCCGTACACCGAGAAAGATGGCAGCAAACTAAGGTCACAAAGTTATTAAACAATTTTAATGCTGGAGCAGAGGCAATAGTGTATGGTCCAATCCTGAATGTCTTACGGCAAATAGCTACGTAAATTCTTTTTTCGATTCTCTGTAGGTCAGGGATGAGAAATTGTAAGAAAATGATTCAACTTTTAACCTTTACTGTCTCATAGACGTAGGTTAAAAACGGCCTCCCTTTCACCCCTTACAGCCGTCCCTGTCCTCCAAAATGTATTTAAGAATTTTGAAATGTGTTCAAAACTGACTCCAATTTGGGGAGTGGCCGTACACCGAGAAAGAGAAATTGTAAGAATATGATTAAACTTTTAACCTTTACTGTCTCATAGACGTAGGTTAAAAACGGCCTCCCTTTCACCCCTTACAGCCGTCCCTATCCTCCAAAATGTATTTAAGAATTTTGAAATGTGTTCAAAACTGACTCCAATTTGGGGAGTGGCCGTACACCGAGAAAGATGGCAGCAAACTAAGGTCACAAAGTTAATAAACAATTTTAATGCTGGAGCAGAGGCAATAGTGTATGGTCCAATCCTGAATGTCTTACGGCAAATAGCTCGTAAATTCTTTTTTCGATTCTCTGTAGGTCAGGGATGAGAAATTGTAAGAAAATGATTCAACTTTTAACCTTTACTGTCTCATAGACGTAGGTTAAAAACGGCCTCCCTTTCACCCCTTACAGCCGTCCCTGTCCTCCAAAATGTATTTAAGAATTTTGAAATGTGTTCAAAACTGACTCCAATTTGGGGAGTGGCCGTACACCGAGAAAGATGGCAGCAAACTAAGGTCACAAAGTTAATAAACAATTTTAATGCTGGCGCAGAGGCAATAGTGTATGGTCCAATCCTGAATGTCTTATGGCAAATAGCTACGTAAATTCTTTTTTCGATTCTCTGTAGGTCAGGGATGAGAAATTGTCATAAAATGATTCAACTTTTAACCTTTACTGTCTCATAGACGTAGGTTAAAAACGGCCTCCCTTTCACCCCTTACAGCCGTCCATGTCCTCCAAAATGTATTTAAGAATTTTGAAATGTGTTCAAAACTGACTCCAATTTGGGGAGTGGCCGTACACCGAGAAAGAGAAATTGTAAGAATATGATTAAACTTTTAACCTTTACTGTCTCATAGACGTAGGTTAAAAACGGCCTCCCTTTCACCCCTTACAGCCGTCCCTATCCTCCAAAATGTATTTAAGAATTTTGAAATGTGTTCAAAACTGACTCCAATTTGGGGAGTGGCCATACACCGAGAAAGATGGCAGCAAACTAAGGTCACAAAGTTAATAAACAATTTTAATGCTGGCGCAGAGGCAATAGTGTATGTTCCAATCCTGAATGTCTTATGGCAAATAGCTACGTAAATTCTTTTTTCGATTCTCTGTAGGTCAGGGATGAGAAATTGTAATAAAATGATTCAACTTTTAACCTTTACTGTCTCATAGACGTAGGTTAAAAACGGCCTCCCTTTCACCCCTTACAGCCGTCCCTGTCCTCCAAAATGTATTTAAGAATTTTTAAATGTGTTCAAAACTGACTCCAATTTGGGGAGTGGCCGTACACCGAGAAAGATGGCAGCAAACTAAGGTCACAAAGTTATTAAACAATTTTAAGGCTGGAGCAGAGGCAATAGTGTATGGTCCAATCCTGAATGTCTTACGGCAAATAGCTACGTAAATTCTTTTTTCGATTCTCTGTAGGTCAGGGATGGGAAATTGTAAGAAAATGATTCAACTTTTAACCTTTACTGTCTCATAGACGTAGGTTAAAAACGGCCTCCCTTTCACCCCTTACAGCCGTCCCTGTCCTCCAAAATGTATTTAAGAATTTTGAAATGTGTTCAAAACTGACTCCAATTTGGGGAGTGGCCGTACACCGAGAAAGAGAAATTGTAAGAATATGATTAAACTTTCAACCTTTACTGTCTCATAGACGTAGGTTAAAAACGGCCTCCCTTTCACCCCTTACAGCCGTCCCTATCCTCCAAAATGTATTTAAGAATTTTGAAATGTGTTCAAAACTGACTCCAATTTGGGGAGTGGCCGTACACCGAGAAAGATGGCAGCAAACTAAGGTCACAAAGTTAATAAACAATTTTAATGCTGGAGCAGAGGCAATAGTGTATGGTCCAATCCTGAATGTCTTACGGCAAATAGCTACGTAAATTCTTTTTTCGATTCTCTGTAGGTCAGGGATGAGAAATTGTAAGAAAATGATTCAACTTTTAACCTTTACTGTCTCATAGACGTAGGGTTAAAACGGCCTCCCTTTCACCCCTTACAGCCGTCCCTGTCCTCCAAAATGTATTTAAGAATTTTGAAATGTGTTCAAAACTGACTCCAATTTGGGGAGTGGCCGTACACCGAGAAAGATGGCAGCAAACTAAGGTCACAAAGTTAATAAACAATTTTAATGCTGGCGCAGAGGCAATAGTGTATGGTCCAATCCTGAATGTCTTATGGCAAATAGCTACGTAAATTCTTTTTTCGATTCTCTGTAGGTCAGGGATGAGAAATTGTCATAAAATGATTCAACTTTTAACCTTTACTGTCTCATAGACGTAGGTTAAAAACGGCCTCCCTTTCACCCCTTACAGCCGTCCCTGTCCTCCAAAATGTATTTAAGAATTTTGAAATGTGTTCAAAACTGACTCCAATTTGGGGAGTGGCCGTACACCGAGAACGAGAAATTGTAAGAATATGATTAAACTTTTAACCTTTACTGTCTCATAGACGTAGGTTAAAAACGGCCTCCCTTTCACCCCTTACAGCCGTCCCTATCCTCCAAAATGTATTTAAGAATTTTGAAATGTGTTCAAAACTGACTCCAATTTGGGGAGTGGCCATACACCGAGAAAGATGGCAGCAAACTAAGGTCACAAAGTTAATAAACAATTTTAATGCTGGCGCAGAGGCAATAGTGTATGGTCCAATCCTGAATGTCTTACGGCAAATAGCTACGTAAATTCTTTTTTCGATTCTCTGTAGGTCAGGGATGAGAAATTGTAATAAAATGATTCAACTTTTAACCTTTACTGTCTCATAGACGTAGGTTAAAAACGGCCTCCCTTTCACCCCTTACAGACGTCCCTGTCCTCCAAAATGTATTTAAGAATTTTGAAATGTGTTCAAAACTGACTCCAGTTTGGGGAGTGGCCGTACACCGAGAAAGATGGCAGCAAACTAAGGTCACAAAGTAATTAAACAATTTTAATGCTGGAGCAGAGGCAATAGTGTATGGTCCAATCCTGAATGTCTTACGGCAAATAGCTACGTAAATTCTTTTTTCGATTCTCTGTAGGTCAGGGATGAGAAATTGTAATAAAATGATTCAACTTTTAACCTTTACTGTCTCATAGACGTAGGTTAAAAACGGCCTCCCTTTCACCCCTTACAGCCATCTCTGTCCCCCAAAATGTATTTAAGAATTTTGAAATGTGTTCAAAACTGACTCCAATTTGGGGAGTGGCCGTACACCGAGAAAGAGAAATTGTAAGAATATGATTAAACTTTTAACCTTTACTGTCTCATAGACGTAGGTTAAAAACGGCCTCCCTTTCACCCCTTACAGCCGTCCCTATCCTCCAAAATGTATTTAAGAATTTTGAAATGTGTTCAAAACTGACTCCAATTTGGGGAGTGGCCGTACACCGAGAAAGAGAAATTGTAAGAATATGATTAAACTTTTAACCTTTACTGTCTCATAGACGTAGGTTAAAAACGGCCTCCCTTTCACCCCTTACAGCCGTCCCTATCCTCCAAAATGTATTTAAGAATTTTGAAATGTGTTCAAAACTGACTCCAATTTGGGGAGTGGCCGTACACCGAGAAAGATGGCAGCAAACTAAGGTCACAAAGTTAATAAACAATTTTAATGCTGGAGCAGAGGCAATAGTGTATGGTCCAATCCTGAATGTCTTACGGCAAATAGCTACGTAAATTCTTTTTTCGATTCTCTGTAGGTCAGGGATGAGAAATTGTAATAAAATGATTCAACTTTTAACCTTTACTGTCTCATAGACGTAGGTTAAAAACGGCCTCCCTTTCACCCCTTACAGCCGTCCCTGTCCTCCAAAATGTATTTAAGAATTTTGAAATGTGTTCAAAACTGACTCCAATTTGGGGAGTGGCCGTACACCGAGAAAGAGAAATTGTAAGAATATGATTAAACTTTTAACCTTTACTGACTCATAGACGTAGGTTAAAAACGGCCTCCCTTTCACCCCTTACAGCCGTCCCTATCCTCCAAAATGTATTTAAGAATTTTGAAATGTGTTCAAAACTGACTCCAATTTGGGGAGTGGCCATACACCGAGAAAGATGGCAGCAAACTAAGGTCACAAAGTTAATAAACAATTTCAATGCTGGCGCAGAGGCAATAGTGTATGGTCCAATCCTGAATGTCTTATGGCAAATAGCTACGTAAATTCTTTTTTCGATTCTCTGTAGGTCAGGGATGAGAAATTGTAATAAAATGATTCAACTTTTAACCTTTACTGTCTCATAGACGTAGGTTAAAAACGGCCTCCCCTTCACCCCTTACAGCCGTCCCTGTCCTCCAAAATGTATTTAAGAATTTTGAAATGTGTTCAAAACTGACTCCAATTTGGGGAGTGGCCGTACACCGAGAAAGATGGCAGCAAACTAAGGTCACAAAGTAATTAAACAATTTTAATGCTGGAGCAGTGGCAATAGTGTATGGTCCAATCCTGAATGTCTTACGGCAAATAGCTACGTAAATTCTTTTTTCGATTCTCTGTAGGTCAGGGATGAGAAATTGTAAGAAAATGATTCAACTTTTAACCTTTACTGTCTCATAGACGTAGGTTAAAAACGGCCTCCCTTTCACCCCTTACAGCCGTCCCTGTCCTCCAAAATGTATTTAAGAATTTTGAAATGTGTTCAAAACTGACTCCAATTTGGGGAGTGGCAGTACACCGAGAAAGAGAAATTGTAAGAAAATTATTCAACTTTTAACCTTTACTGTCTCATAGACGTAGGTTAAAAACGGCCTCCCTTTCACCCCTTACAGCCGTCCCTGTCCTCCAAAATGTATTTAAGAATTTTGAAATGTGTTCAAAACTGACTCCAATTTGGGGAGTGGCCGTACACCGAGAAAGAGAAATTGTAAGAAAATGATTCAACATTTAACCTTTACTGTCTCATAGACGTAGGTTAAAAACGGCCTCCCTTTCACCCCTTACAGCCGTCCCTGTCCTCCAAAATGTATTTAAGAATTTTGAAATGTGTTCAAAACTGACTCCAATTTGGGGAGTGGCAGTACACCGAGAAAGAGAAATTGTAAGAAAATGATTCAACTTTTAACCTTTACTGTCTCATAGACGTAGGTTAAAAACGGCCTCCCTTTCACCCCTTACAGCCGTCCCTGTCCTCCAAAATGTATTTAAGAATTTTGAAATGTGTTCAAAACTGACTCCAATTTGGGGAGTGGCCATACACCGAGAAAGATGGCAGCAAACTAAGGTCACAAAGTTAATAAACAATTTTAATGCTGGAGCAGAAGCAATAGTGTATGGTCCAATCCTGAATGTCTTATGGCAAATAGCTACGTAAATTCTTTTTTCGATTCTCTGTAGGTCAGGGATGAGAAATTGTAATAAAATGATTCAACTTTTAACCTTTACTGTCTCATAGACGTAGGTTAAAAACGGCCTCCCTTTCACCCCTTACAGTCGTCCCTGTCCTCCAAAATGTATTTAAGAATTTTGAAATGTGTTCAAAACTGACTCCAATTTGGGGAGTGGCCGTACACCGAGAAAGATGGCAGCAAACTAAGGTCACAAAGTTATTAAACAATTTTAATGCTGGAGCAGAGGCAATGGTGTATGGTCCAATCCTGAATGTCTTACGGCAAATAGCTACGTAAATTCTTTTTTCGATTCTCTGTAGGTCAGGGATGAGAAATTGTAAGAAAATGATTCAACTTTTAACCTTTACTGTCTCATAGACGTAGGTTAAAAACGGCCTCCCTTTCACCCCTTACAGCCGTCCCTGTCCTCCAAAATGTATTTAAGAATTTTGAAATGTGTTCAAAACTGACTCCAATTTGGGGAGTGGCCGTACACCGAGAAAGAGAAATTGTAAGAATATGATTAAACTTTTAACCTTTACTGTCTCATAGACGTAGGTTATAAACGGCCTCCCTTTCACCCCTTACAGCCGTCCCTATCCTCCAAAATGTATTTAAGAATTTTGAAATGTGTTCAAAACTGACTCCAATTTGGGGAGTGGCCGTACACCGAGAAAGATGGCAGCAAACTAAGGTCACAAAGTTAATAAACAATTTTAATGCTGGAGCAGAGGCAATAGTGTATGGTCCAATCCTGAATGTCTTACGGCAAATAGCTACGTAAATTCTTTTTTCGATTCTCTGTAGGTCAGGGATGAGAAATTGTAAGAAAATAATTCAACTTTTAACCTTTACTGTCTCATAGACGTAGGTTAAAAACGGCCTCCCTTTCACCCCTTACAGCCGTCCCTGTCCTCCAAAATGTATTTAAGAATTTTGAAATGTGTTCAAAACTGACTCCAATTTGGGGAGTGGCCGTACACCGAGAAAGATGGCAGCAAACTAAGGTCACAAAGTTATTAAACAATTTTAATGCTGGAGCAGAGGCAATAGTGTATGGTCCAATCCTGAATGTCTTACGGCAAATAGCTACGTAAATTCTTTTTTCGATTCTCTGTAGGTCAGGGATGAGAAATTATAAGAAAATGATTCAACTTTTAACCTTTACTGTCTCATAGACGTAGGTTAAAAACGGCCTCCCTTTCACCCCTTACAGCCGTCCCTGTCCTCCAAAATGTATTTAAGAATTTTGAAATGTGTTCAAAACTGACTCCAATTTGGGGAGTGGCCGTACACCGAGAAAGAGAAATTGTAAGAATATGATTAAACTTTTAACCTTTACTGTCTCATAGACGTAGGTTAAAAACGGCCTCCCTTTCACCCCTTACAGCCGTCCCTATCCTCCAAAATGTATTTAAGAATTTTGAAATGTGTTCCAAACTGACTCCAATTTGGGGAGTGGCCGTACACCGAGAAAGATGGCAGCAAACTAAGTTCACAAAGTTAATAAACAATTTTAATGCTGGAGCAGAGGCAATAGTGTATGGTCCAATCCTGAATGTCTTACGGCAAATAGCTACGTAAATTCTTTTTTCGATTCTCTGTAGGTCAGGGATGAGAAATTGTAAGAAAATGATTCAACTTTTAACCTTTACTGTCTCATAGACGTAGGTTAAAAACGGCCTCCCTTTCACCCCTTACAGCCGTCCCTGTCCTCCAAAATGTATTTAAGAATTTTGAAATGTGTTCAAAACTGACTCCAATTTGGGGAGTGGCCGTACACCGAGAAAGATGGCAGCAAACTAAGGTCACAAAGTTAATAAACAATTTTAATGCTGGCGCAGAGGCAATAGTGTATGGTCCAATCCTGAATGTCTTATGGCAAATAGCTACGTAAATTCTTTTTTCGATTCTCTGTAGGTCAGGGATGAGAAATTGTCATAAAATGATTCAACTTTTAACCTTTACTGTCTCATAGACGTAGGTTAAAAACGGCCTCCCTTTCACCCCTTACAGCCGTCCCTGTCCTCCAAAATGTATTTAAGAATTTTGAAATGTGTTCAAAACTGACTCCAATTTGGGGAGTGGCCATACACCGAGAAAGATGGCAGCAAACTAAGGTCACAAAGTTAATAAACAATTTTAATGCTGGCGCAGAGGCAATAGTGTATGTTCCAATCCTGAATGTCTTATGGCAAATAGCTACGTAAATTCTTTTTTCGATTCTCTGTAGGTCAGGGATGAGAAATTGTAATAAAATGATTCAACTTTTAACCTTTACTGTCTCATAGACGTAGGTTAAAAACGGCCTCCCTTTCACCCCTTACAGCCGTCCCTGTCCTCCAAAATGTATTTAAGAATTTTGAAATGTGTTCAAAACTGACTCCAATTTGGGGAGTGGCCGTACACCGAGAAAGATGGCAGCAAACTAAGGTCACAAAGTTAATAAACAATTTTAATGCTGGAGCAGAGGCAATAGTGTATGGTCCAATCCTGAATGTCTTACGGCAAATAGCTACGTAAATTCTTTTTTCGATTCTCTGTAGGTCAGGGATGAGAAATTGTAAGAAAATGATTCAACTTTTAACCTTTACTGTCTCATAGACGTAGGTTAAAAACGGCCTCCCTTTCACCCCTTACAGCCGTCCCTGTCCTCCAAAATGTATTTAAGAATTTTGAAATGTGTTCAAAACTGACTCCAATTTGGGGAGTGGCCGTACACCGAGAAAGATGGCAGCAAACTAAGGTCACAAAGTTATTAAACAATTTTAATGCTGGAGCAGAGGCAATAGTGTATGGTCCAATCCTGAATGTCTTACGGCAAATAGCTACGTAAATTCTTTTTTCGATTCTCTGTAGGTCAGGGATGAGAAATTGTAAGAAAATGATTCAACTTTTAACCTTTACTGTCTCATAGACGTAGGTTAAAAACGGCCTCCCTTTCACCCCTTACAGCCGTCCCTGTCCTCCAAAATGTATTTAAGAATTTTGAAATGTGTTCAAAACTGACTCCAATTTGGGGAGTGGCCGTACACCGAGAAAGAGAAATTGTAAGAATATGATTAAACTTTTAACCTTTACTGTCTCATAGACGTAGGTTAAAAACGGCCTCCCTTTCACCCCTTACAGCCGTCCCTATCCTCCAAAATGTATTTAAGAATTTTGAAATGTGTTCAAAACTGACTCCAATTTGGGGAGTGGCCGTACACCGAGAAAGATGGCAGCAAACTAAGGTCACAAAGTTAATAAACAATTTTAATGCTGGAGCAGAGGCAATAGTGTATGGTCCAATCCTGAATGTCTTACGGCAAATAGCTACGTAAATTCTTTTTTCGATTCTCTGTAGGTCAGGGATGAGAAATTGTAAGAAAATGATTCAACTTTTAACCTTTACTGTCTCATAGACGTAGGGTTAAAACGGCCTCCCTTTCACCCCTTACAGCCGTCCCTGTCCTCCAAAATGTATTTAAGAATTTTGAAATGTGTTCAAAACTGACTCCAATTTGGGGAGTGGCCGTACACCGAGAAAGATGGCAGCAAACTAAGGTCACAAAGTTAATAAACAATTTTAATGCTGGCGCAGAGGCAATAGTGTATGGTCCAATCCTGAATGTCTTATGGCAAATAGCTACGTAAATTCTTTTTTCGATTCTCTGTAGGTCAGGGATGAGAAATTGTCATAAAATGATTCAACTTTTAACCTTTACTGTCTCATAGACGTAGGTTAAAAACGGCCTCCCTTTCACCCCTTACAGCCGTCCCTGTCCTCCAAAATGTATTTAAGAATTTTGAAATGTGTTCAAAACTGACTCCAATTTGGGGAGTGGCCGTACACCGAGAAAGAGAAATTGTAAGAATATGATTAAACTTTTAACCTTTACTGTCTCATAGACGTAGGTTAAAAACGGCCTCCCTTTCACCCCTTACAGCCGTCCCTATCCTCCAAAATGTATTTAAGAATTTTGAAATGTGTTCAAAACTGACTCCAATTTGGGGAGTGGCCGTACACCGAGAAAGAGAAATTGTAAGAATATGATTAAACTTTTAACCTTTACTGTCTCATAGACGTAGGTTAAAAACGGCCTCCCTTTCACCCCTTACAGCCGTCCCTATCCTCCAAAATGTATTTAAGAATTTTGAAATGTGTTCAAAACTGACTCCAATTTGGGGAGTGGCCGTACACCGAGAAAGATGGCAGCAAACTAAGGTCACAAAGTTAATAAACAATTTTAATGCTGGAGCAGAGGCAATAGTGTATGGTCCAATCCTGAATGTATTACGGCAAATAGCTACGTAAATTCTTTTTTCGATTCTCTGTAGGTCAGGGATGAGAAATTGTAATAAAATGATTCAACTTTTAACCTTTACTGTCTCATAGACGTAGGTTAAAAACGGCCTCCCTTTCACCCCTTACAGCCGTCCCTGTCCTCCAAAATGTATTTAAGAATTTTGAAATGTGTTCAAAACTGACTCCAATTTGGGGAGTGGCCGTACACCGAGAAAGAGAAATTGTAAGAATATGATTAAACTTTTAACCTTTACTGTCTCATAGACGTAGGTTAAAAACGGCCTCCCTTTCACCCCTTACAGCCGTCCCTATCCTCCAAAATGTATTTAAGAATTTTGAAATGTGTTCAAAACTGACTCCAATTTGGGGAGTGGCCATACACCGAGAAAGATGGCAGCAAACTAAGGTCACAAAGTTAATAAACAATTTCAATGCTGGCGCAGAGGCAATAGTGTATGGTCCAATCCTGAATGTCTTATGGCAAATAGCTACGTAAATTCTTTTTTCGATTCTCTGTAGGTCAGGGATGAGAAATTGTAATAAAATGATTCAACTTTTAACCTTTACTGTCTCATAGACGTAGGTTAAAAACGGCCTCCCCTTCACCCCTTACAGCCGTCCCTGTCCTCCAAAATGTATTTAAGAATTTTGAAATGTGTTCAAAACTGACTCCAATTTGGGGAGTGGCCGTACACCGAGAAAGATGGCAGCAAACTAAGGTCACAAAGTAATTAAACAATTTTAATGCTGGAGCAGTGGCAATAGTGTATGGTCCAATCCTGAATGTCTTACGGCAAATAGCTACGTAAATTCTTTTTTCGATTCTCTGTAGGTCAGGGATGAGAAATTGTAAGAAAATGATTCAACTTTTAACCTTTACTGTCTCATAGACGTAGGTTAAAAACGGCCTCCCTTTCACCCCTTACAGCCGTCCCTGTCCTCCAAAATGTATTTAAGAATTTTGAAATGTGTTCAAAACTGACTCCAATTTGGGGAGTGGCAGTACACCGAGAAAGAGAAATTGTAAGAAAATGATTCAACTCTTAACCTTTACTGTCTCATAGACGTAGGTTAAAAACGGCCTCCCTTTCACCCCTTACAGCCGTCCCTGTCCTCCAAAATGTATTTAAGAATTTTGAAATGTGTTCAAAACTGACTCCAATTTGGGGAGTGGCAGTACACCGAGAAAGAGAAATTGTAAGAAAATGATTCAACTTTTAACCTTTACTGTCTCATAGACGTAGGTTAAAAACGGCCTCCCTTTCACCCCTTACAGCCGTCCCTGTCCTCCAAAATGTATTTAAGAATTTTGAAATGTGTTCAAAACTGACTCCAATTTGGGGAGTGGCCATACACCGAGAAAGATGGCAGCAAACTAAGGTCACAAAGTTAATAAACAATTTTAATGCTGGAGCAGAAGCAATAGTGTATGGTCCAATCCTGAATGTCTTATGGCAAATAGCTACGTAAATTCTTTTTTCGATTCTCTGTAGGTCAGGGATGAGAAATTGTAATAAAATGATTCAACTTTTAACCTTTACTGTCTCATAGACGTAGGTTAAAAACGGCCTCCCTTTCACCCCTTACAGCCGTCCCTGTCCTCCAAAATGTATTTAAGAATTTTGAAATGTGTTCAAAACTGACTCCAATTTGGGGAGTGGCAGTACACCGAGAAAGAGAAATTGTAAGAAAATGATTCAACTCTTAACCTTTACTGTCTCATAGACGTAGGTTAAAAACGGCCTCCCTTTCACCCCTTACAGCCGTCCCTGTCCTCCAAAATGTATTTAAGAATTTTGAAATGTGTTCAAAACTGACTCCAATTTGGGGAGTGGCAGTACACCGAGAAAGAGAAATTGTAAGAAAATGATTCAACTCTTAACCTTTACTGTCTCATAGACGTAGGTTAAAAACGGCCTCCCTTTCACCCCTTACAGCCGTCCCTGTCCTCCAAAATGTATTTAAGAATTTTGAAATGTGTTCAAAACTGACTCCAATTTGGGGAGTGGCAGTACACCGAGAAAGAGAAATTGTAAGAAAATGATTCAACTTTTAACCTTTACTGTCTCATAGACGTAGGTTAAAAACGGCCTCCCTTTCACCCCTTACAGCCGTCCCTGTCCTCCAAAATGTATTTAAGAATTTTGAAATGTGTTCAAAACTGACTCCAATTTGGGGAGTGGCCATACACCGAGAAAGATGGCAGCAAACTAAGGTCACAAAGTTAATAAACAATTTTAATGCTGGAGCAGAAGCAATAGTGTATGGTCCAATCCTGAATGTCTTATGGCAAATAGCTACGTAAATTCTTTTTTCGATTCTCTGTAGGTCAGGGATGAGAAATTGTAATAAAATGATTCAACTTTTAACCTTTACTGTCTCATAGACGTAGGTTAAAAACGGCCTCCCTTTCACCCCTTACAGTCGTCCCTGTCCTCCAAAATGTATTTAAGAATTTTGAAATGTGTTCAAAACTGACTCCAATTTAGGGAGTGGCCGTACACCGAGAAAGATGGCAGCAAACTAAGGTCACAAAGTTATTAAACAATTTTAATGCTGGAGCAGAGGCAATGGTGTATGGTCCAATCCTGAATGTCTTACGGCAAATAGCTACGTAAATTCTTTTTTCGATTCTCTGTAGGTCAGGGATGAGAAATTGTAAGAAAATGATTCAACTTTTAACCTTTACTGTCTCATAGACGTAGGTTAAAAACGGCCTCCCTTTCACCCCTTACAGCCGTCCCTGTCCTCCAAAATGTATTTAAGAATTTTGAAATGTGTTCAAAACTGACTCCAATTTGGGGAGTGGCCGTACACCGAGAAAGAGAAATTGTAAGAATATGATTAAACTTTTAACCTTTACTGTCTCATAGACGTAGGTTAAAAACGGCCTCCCTTTCACCCCTTACAGCCGTCCCTATCCTCCAAAATGTATTTAAGAATTTTGAAATGTGTTCAAAACTGACTCCAATTTGGGGAGTGGCCGTACACCGAGAAAGATGGCAGCAAACTAAGGTCACAAAGTTAATAAACAATTTTAATGCTGGAGCAGAGGCAATAGTGTATGGTCCAATCCTGAATGTCTTACGGCAAATAGCTACGTAAATTCTTTTTTCGATTCTCTGTAGGTCAGGGATGAGAAATTGTAAGAAAATGATTCAACTTTTAACCTTTACTGTCTCATAGACGTAGGGTTAAAACGGCCTCCCTTTCACCCCTTACAGCCGTCCCTGTCCTCCAAAATGTATTTAAGAATTTTGAAATGTGTTCAAAACTGACTCCAATTTGGGGAGTGGCCGTACACCGAGAAAGATGGCAGCAAACTAAGGTCACAAAGTTAATAAACAATTTTAATGCTGGCGCAGAGGCAATAGTGTATGGTCCAATCCTGAATGTCTTATGGCAAATAGCTACGTAAATTCTTTTTTCGATTCTCTGTAGGTCAGGGATGAGAAATTGTCATAAAATGATTCAACTTTTAACCTTTACTGTCTCATAGACGTAGGTTAAAAACGGCCTCCCTTTCACCCCTTACAGCCGTCCCTGTCCTCCAAAATGTATTTAAGAATTTTGAAATGTGTTCAAAACTGACTCCAATTTGGGGAGTGGCCGTACACCGAGAAAGAGAAATTGTAAGAATATGATTAAACTTTTAACCTTTACTGTCTCATAGACGTAGGTTAAAAACGGCCTCCCTTTCACCCCTTACAGCCGTCCCTATCCTCCAAAATGTATTTAAGAATTTTGAAATGTGTTCAAAACTGACTCCAATTTGGGGAGTGGCCGTACACCGAGAAAGAGAAATTGTAAGAATATGATTAAACTTTTAACCTTTACTGTCTCATAGACGTAGGTTAAAAACGGCCTCCCTTTCACCCCTTACAGCCGTCCCTATCCTCCAAAATGTATTTAAGAATTTTGAAATGTGTTCAAAACTGACTCCAATTTGGGGAGTGGCCGTACACCGAGAAAGATGGCAGCAAACTAAGGTCACAAAGTTAATAAACAATTTTAATGCTGGAGCAGAGGCAATAGTGTATGGTCCAATCCTGAATGTATTACGGCAAATAGCTACGTAAATTCTTTTTTCGATTCTCTGTAGGTCAGGGATGAGAAATTGTAATAAAATGATTCAACTTTTAACCTTTACTGTCTCATAGACGTAGGTTAAAAACGGCCTCCCTTTCACCCCTTACAGCCGTCCCTGTCCTCCAAAATGTATTTAAGAATTTTGAAATGTGTTCAAAACTGACTCCAATTTGGGGAGTGGCCGTACACCGAGAAAGAGAAATTGTAAGAATATGATTAAACTTTTAACCTTTACTGTCTCATAGACGTAGGTTAAAAACGGCCTCCCTTTCACCCCTTACAGCCGTCCCTATCCTCCAAAATGTATTTAAGAATTTTGAAATGTGTTCAAAACTGACTCCAATTTGGGGAGTGGCCATACACCGAGAAAGATGGCAGCAAACTAAGGTCACAAAGTTAATAAACAATTTCAATGCTGGCGCAGAGGCAATAGTGTATGGTCCAATCCTGAATGTCTTATGGCAAATAGCTACGTAAATTCTTTTTTCGATTCTCTGTAGGTCAGGGATGAGAAATTGTAATAAAATGATTCAACTTTTAACCTTTACTGTCTCATAGACGTAGGTTAAAAACGGCCTCCCCTTCACCCCTTACAGCCGTCCCTGTCCTCCAAAATGTATTTAAGAATTTTGAAATGTGTTCAAAACTGACTCCAATTTGGGGAGTGGCCGTACACCGAGAAAGATGGCAGCAAACTAAGGTCACAAAGTAATTAAACAATTTTAATGCTGGAGCAGTGGCAATAGTGTATGGTCCAATCCTGAATGTCTTACGGCAAATAGCTACGTAAATTCTTTTTTCGATTCTCTGTAGGTCAGGGATGAGAAATTGTAAGAAAATGATTCAACTTTTAACCTTTACTGTCTCATAGACGTAGGTTAAAAACGGCCTCCCTTTCACCCCTTACAGCCGTCCCTGTCCTCCAAAATGTATTTAAGAATTTTGAAATGTGTTCAAAACTGACTCCAATTTGGGGAGTGGCAGTACACCGAGAAAGAGAAATTGTAAGAAAATGATTCAACTCTTAACCTTTACTGTCTCATAGACGTAGGTTAAAAACGGCCTCCCTTTCACCCCTTACAGCCGTCCCTGTCCTCCAAAATGTATTTAAGAATTTTGAAATGTGTTCAAAACTGACTCCAATTTGGGGAGTGGCAGTACACCGAGAAAGAGAAATTGTAAGAAAATGATTCAACTTTTAACCTTTACTGTCTCATAGACGTAGGTTAAAAACGGCCTCCCTTTCACCCCTTACAGCCGTCCCTGTCCTCCAAAATGTATTTAAGAATTTTGAAATGTGTTCAAAACTGACTCCAATTTGGGGAGTGGCCATACACCGAGAAAGATGGCAGCAAACTAAGGTCACAAAGTTAATAAACAATTTTAATGCTGGAGCAGAAGCAATAGTGTATGGTCCAATCCTGAATGTCTTATGGCAAATAGCTACGTAAATTCTTTTTTCGATTCTCTGTAGGTCAGGGATGAGAAATTGTAATAAAATGATTCAACTTTTAACCTTTACTGTCTCATAGACGTAGGTTAAAAACGGCCTCCCTTTCACCCCTTACAGCCGTCCCTGTCCTCCAAAATGTATTTAAGAATTTTGAAATGTGTTCAAAACTGACTCCAATTTGGGGAGTGGCAGTACACCGAGAAAGAGAAATTGTAAGAAAATGATTCAACTCTTAACCTTTACTGTCTCATAGACGTAGGTTAAAAACGGCCTCCCTTTCACCCCTTACAGCCGTCCCTGTCCTCCAAAATGTATTTAAGAATTTTGAAATGTGTTCAAAACTGACTCCAATTTGGGGAGTGGCAGTACACCGAGAAAGAGAAATTGTAAGAAAATGATTCAACTCTTAACCTTTACTGTCTCATAGACGTAGGTTAAAAACGGCCTCCCTTTCACCCCTTACAGCCGTCCCTGTCCTCCAAAATGTATTTAAGAATTTTGAAATGTGTTCAAAACTGACTCCAATTTGGGGAGTGGCAGTACACCGAGAAAGAGAAATTGTAAGAAAATGATTCAACTTTTAACCTTTACTGTCTCATAGACGTAGGTTAAAAACGGCCTCCCTTTCACCCCTTACAGCCGTCCCTGTCCTCCAAAATGTATTTAAGAATTTTGAAATGTGTTCAAAACTGACTCCAATTTGGGGAGTGGCCATACACCGAGAAAGATGGCAGCAAACTAAGGTCACAAAGTTAATAAACAATTTTAATGCTGGAGCAGAAGCAATAGTGTATGGTCCAATCCTGAATGTCTTATGGCAAATAGCTACGTAAATTCTTTTTTCGATTCTCTGTAGGTCAGGGATGAGAAATTGTAATAAAATGATTCAACTTTTAACCTTTACTGTCTCATAGACGTAGGTTAAAAACGGCCTCCCTTTCACCCCTTACAGTCGTCCCTGTCCTCCAAAATGTATTTAAGAATTTTGAAATGTGTTCAAAACTGACTCCAATTTAGGGAGTGGCCGTACACCGAGAAAGATGGCAGCAAACTAAGGTCACAAAGTTATTAAACAATTTTAATGCTGGAGCAGAGGCAATGGTGTATGGTCCAATCCTGAATGTCTTACGGCAAATAGCTACGTAAATTCTTTTTTCGATTCTCTGTAGGTCAGGGATGAGAAATTGTAAGAAAATGATTCAACTTTTAACCTTTACTGTCTCATAGACGTAGGTTAAAAACGGCCTCCCTTTCACCCCTTACAGCCGTCCCTGTCCTCCAAAATGTATTTAAGAATTTTGAAATGTGTTCAAAACTGACTCCAATTTGGGGAGTGGCCGTACACCGAGAAAGAGAAATTGTAAGAATATGATTAAACTTTTAACCTTTACTGTCTCATAGACGTAGGTTAAAAACGGCCTCCCTTTCACCCCTTACAGCCGTCCCTATCCTCCAAAATGTATTTAAGAATTTTGAAATGTGTTCAAAACTGACTCCAATTTGGGGAGTGGCCGTACACCGAGAAAGATGGCAGCAAACTAAGGTCACAAAGTTAATAAACAATTTCAATGCTGGCGCAGAGGCAATAGTGTATGGTCCAATCCTGAATGTCTTATGGCAAATAGCTACGTAAATTCTTTTTTCGATTCTCTGTAGGTTAGGGATGAGAAATTGTAATAAAATGATTCAACTTTTAACCTTTACTGTCTCATAGACGTAGGTTAAAAACGGCCTCCCTTTCACCCCTTACAGCCGTCCCTGTCCTCCAAAATGTATTTAAGAATTTTGAAATGTGTTCAAAACTGACTCCAATTTGGGGAGTGGCCGTACACCGAGAAAGATGGCAGCAAACTAAGGTCACAAAGTAATTAAACAATTTTAATGCTGGAGCAGAGGCAATAGTGTATGGTCCAATCCTGAATGTCTTACGGCAAATAGCTACGTAAATTCTTTTTTCGATTCTCTGTAGGTCAGGGATGAGAAATTGTAAGAAAATGATTCAACTTTTAACCTTTACTGTCTCATAGACGTAGGTTAAAAACGGCCTCCCTTTCACCCCTTACAGCCGTCCCTGTCCTCCAAAATGTATTTAAGAATTTTGAAATGTGTTCAAAACTGACTCCAATTTGGGGAGTGGCAGTACACCGAGAAAGAGAAATTGTAAGAAAATTATTCAACTTTTAACCTTTACTGTCTCATAGACGTAGGTTAAAAACGGCCTCCCTTTCACCCCTTACAGCCGTCCCTGTCCTCCAAAATGTATTTAAGAATTTTGAAATGTGTTCAAAACTGACTCCAATTTGGGGAGTGGCCGTACACCGAGAAAGAGAAATTGTAAGAAAATGATTCAACATTTAACCTTTACTGTCTCATAGACGTAGGTTAAAAACGGCCTCCCTTTCACCCCTTACAGCCGTCCCTGTCCTCCAAAATGTATTTAAGAATTTTGAAATGTGTTCAAAACTGACTCCAATTTGGGGAGTGGCAGTACACCGAGAAAGAGAAATTGTAAGAAAAGGATTCAACTCTTAACCTTTACTGTCTCATAGACGTAGGTTAAAAACGGCCTCCCTTTCACCCCTTACAGCCGTCCCTGTCCTCCAAAATGTATTTAAGAATTTTGAAATGTGTTCAAAACTGACTCCAATTTGGGGAGTGGCAGTACACCGAGAAAGAGAAATTGTAAGAAAATGATTCAACTTTTAACCTTTACTGTCTCATAGACGTAGGTTAAAAACGGCCTCCCTTTCACCCCTTACAGCCGTCCCTGTCCTCCAAAATGTATTTAAGAATTTTGAAATGTGTTCAAAACTGACTCCAATTTGGGGAGTGGCCATACACCGAGAAAGATGGCAGCAAACTAAGGTCACAAAGTTAATAAACAATTTTAATGCTGGAGCAGAAGCAATAGTGTATGGTCCAATCCTGAATGTCTTATGGCAAATAGCTACGTAAATTCTTTTTTCGATTCTCTGTAGGTCAGGGATGAGAAATTGTAATAAAATGATTCAACTTTTAACCTTTACTGTCTCATAGACGTAGGTTAAAAACGGCCTCCCTTTCACCCCTTACAGTCGTCCCTGTCCTCCAAAATGTATTTAAGAATTTTGAAATGTGTTCAAAACTGACTCCAATTTGGGGAGTGGCCGTACACCGAGAAAGATGGCAGCAAACTAAGGTCACAAAGTTATTAAACAATTTTAATGCTGGAGCAGAGGCAATGGTGTATGGTCCAATCCTGAATGTCTTACGGCAAATAGCTACGTAAATTCTTTTTTCGATTCTCTGTAGGTCAGGGATGAGAAATTGTAAGAAAATGATTCAACTTTTAACCTTTACTGTCTCATAGACGTAGGTTAAAAACGGCCTCCCTTTCACCCCTTACAGCCGTCCCTGTCCTCCAAAATGTATTTAAGAATTTTGAAATGTGTTCAAAACTGACTCCAATTTGGGGAGTGGCCGTACACCGAGAAAGAGAAATTGTAAGAATATGATTAAACTTTTAACCTTTACTGTCTCATAGACGTAGGTTAAAAACGGCCTCCCTTTCACCCCTTACAGCCGTCCCTATCCTCCAAAATGTATTTAAGAATTTTGAAATGTGTTCAAAACTGACTCCAATTTGGGGAGTGGCCGTACACCGAGAAAGATGGCAGCAAACTAAGGTCACAAAGTTAATAAACAATTTTAATGCTGGAGCAGAGGCAATAGTGTATGGTCCAATCCTGAATGTCTTACGGCAAATAGCTACGTAAATTCTTTTTTCGATTCTCTGTAGGTCAGGGATGAGAAATTGTAAGAAAATGATTCAACTTTTAACCTTTACTGTCTCATAGACGTAGGTTAAAAACGGCCTCCCTTTCACCCCTTACAGCCGTCCCTGTCCTCCAAAATGTATTTAAGAATTTTGAAATGTGTTCAAAACTGACTCCAATTTGGGGAGTGGCCGTACACCGAGAAAGATGGCAGCAAACTAAGGTCACAAAGTTATTAAACAATTTTAATGCTGGAGCAGAGGCAATAGTGTATGGTCCAATCCTGAATGTCTTACGGCAAATAGCTACGTAAATTCTTTTTTCGATTCTCTGTAGGTCAGGGATGAGAAATTGTAAGAAAATGATTCAACTTTTAACCTTTACTGTCTCATAGACGTAGGTTAAAAACGGCCTCCCTTTCACCCCTTACAGCCGTCCCTGTCCTCCAAAATGTATTTAAGAATTTTGAAATGTGTTCAAAACTGACTCCAATTTGGGGAGTGGCCGTACACCGAGAAAGAGAAATTGTAAGAATATGATTAAACTTTTAACCTTTACTGTCTCATAGACGCAGGTTAAAAACGGCCTCCCTTTCACCCCTTACAGCCGTCCCTATCCTCCAAAATGTATTTAAGAATTTTGAAATGTGTTCAAAACTGACTCCAATTTGGGGAGTGGCCATACACCGAGAAAGATGGCAGCAAACTAAGGTCACAAAGTTAATAAACAATTTTAATGCTGGCGCAGAGGCAATAGTGTATGTTCCAATCCTGAATGTCTTATGGCAAATAGCTACGTAAATTCTTTTTTCGATTCTCTGTAGGTCAGGGATGAGAAATTGTAATAAAATGATTCAACTTTTAACCTTTACTGTCTCATAGACGTAGGTTAAAAACGGCCTCCCTTTCACCCCTTACAGCCGTCCCTGTCCTCCAAAATGTATTTAAGAATTTTGAAATGTGTTCAAAACTGACTCCAATTTGGGGAGTGGCCGTACACCGAGAAAGATGGCAGCAAACTAAGGTCACAAAGTTAATAAACAATTTTAATGCTGGCGCAGAGGCAATAGTGTATGGTCCAATCCTGAATGTCTTATGGCAAATAGCTACGTAAATTCTTTTTTCGATTCTCTGTAGGTCAGGGATGAGAAATTGTCATAAAATGATTCAACTTTTAACCTTTACTGTCTCATAGACGTAGGTTAAAAACGGCCTCCCTTTCACCCCTTACAGCCGTCCCTGTCCTCCAAAATGTATTTAAGAATTTTGAAATGTGTTCAAAACTGACTCCAATTTGGGGAGTGGCCGTACACCGAGAACGAGAAATTGTAAGAATATGATTAAACTTTTAACCTTTACTGTCTCATAGACGTAGGTTAAAAACGGCCTCCCTTTCACCCCTTACAGCCGTCCCTATCCTCCAAAATGTATTTAAGAATTTTGAAATGTGTTCAAAACTGACTCCAATTTGGGGAGTGGCCATACACCGAGAAAGATGGCAGCAAACTAAGGTCACAAAGTTAATAAACAATTTTAATGCTGGCGCAGAGGCAATAGTGTATGGTCCAATCCTGAATGTCTTACGGCAAATAGCTACGTAAATTCTTTTTTCGATTCTCTGTAGGTCAGGGATGAGAAATTGTAATAAAATGATTCAACTTTTAACCTTTACTGTCTCATAGACGTAGGTTAAAAACGGCCTCCCTTTCACCCCTTACAGACGTCCCTGTCCTCCAAAATGTATTTAAGAATTTTGAAATGTGTTCAAAACTGACTCCAGTTTGGGGAGTGGCCGTACACCGAGAAAGATGGCAGCAAACTAAGGTCACAAAGTAATTAAACAATTTTAATGCTGGAGCAGAGGCAATAGTGTATGGTCCAATCCTGAATGTCTTACGGCAAATAGCTACGTAAATTCTTTTTTCGATTCTCTGTAGGTCAGGGATGAGAAATTGTAATAAAATGATTCAACTTTTAACCTTTACTGTCTCATAGACGTAGGTTAAAAACGGCCTCCCTTTCACCCCTTACAGCCATCTCTGTCCCCCAAAATGTATTTAAGAATTTTGAAATGTGTTCAAAACTGACTCCAATTTGGGGAGTGGCCGTACACCGAGAAAGAGAAATTGTAAGAATATGATTAAACTTTTAACCTTTACTGTCTCATAGACGTAGGTTAAAAACGGCCTCCCTTTCACCCCTTACAGCCGTCCCTATCCTCCAAAATGTATTTAAGAATTTTGAAATGTGTTCAAAACTGACTCCAATTTGGGGAGTGGCCGTACACCGAGAAAGAGAAATTGTAAGAATATGATTAAACTTTTAACCTTTACTGTCTCATAGACGTAGGTTAAAAACGGCCTCCCTTTCACCCCTTACAGCCGTCCCTATCCTCCAAAATGTATTTAAGAATTTTGAAATGTGTTCAAAACTGACTCCAATTTGGGGAGTGGCCGTACACCGAGAAAGATGGCAGCAAACTAAGGTCACACAGTTAATAAACAATTTTAATGCTGGAGCAGAGGCAATAGTGTATGGTCCAATCCTGAATGTCTTACGGCAAATAGCTACGTAAATTCTTTTTTCGATTCTCTGTAGGTCAGGGATGAGAAATTGTAATAAAATGATTCAACTTTTAACCTTTACTGTCTCATAGACGTAGGTTAAAAACGGCCTCCCTTTCACCCCTTACAGCCGTCCCTGTCCTCCAAAATGTATTTAAGAATTTTGAAATGTGTTCAAAACTGACTCCAATTTGGGGAGTGGCCGTACACCGAGAAAGAGAAATTGTAAGAATATGATTAAACTTTTAACCTTTACTGTCTCATAGACGTAGGTTAAAAACGGCCTCCCTTTCACCCCTTACAGCAGTCCCTATCCTCCAAAATGTATTTAAGAATTTTGAAATGTGTTCAAAACTGACTCCAATTTGGGGAGTGGCCATACACCGAGAAAGATGGCAGCAAACTAAGGTCACAAAGTTAATAAACAATTTCAATGCTGGCGCAGAGGCAATAGTGTATGGTCCAATCCTGAATGTCTTATGGCAAATAGCTACGTAAATTCTTTTTTCGATTCTCTGTAGGTCAGGGAGGAGAAATTGTAATAAAATGATTCAACTTTTAACCTTTACTGTCTCATAGACGTAGGTTAAAAACGGCCTCCCCTTCACCCCTTACAGCCGTCCCTGTCCTCCAAAATGTATTTAAGAATTTTGAAATGTGTTCAAAACTGACTCCAATTTGGGGAGTGGCCGTACACCGAGAAAGATGGCAGCAAACTAAGGTCACAAAGTAATTAAACAATTTTAATGCTGGAGCAGTGGCAATAGTGTATGGTCCAATCCTGAATGTCTTACGGCAAATAGCTACGTAAATTCTTTTTTCGATTCTCTGTAGGTCAGGGATGAGAAATTGTAAGAAAATGATTCAACTTTTAACCTTTACTGTCTCATAGACGTAGGTTAAAAACGGCCTCCCTTTCACCCCTTACAGCCGTCCCTGTCCTCCAAAATGTATTTAAGAATTTTGAAATGTGTTCAAAACTGACTCCAATTTGGGGAGTGGCAGTACACCGAGAAAGAGAAATTGTAAGAAAATTATTCAACTTTTAACCTTTACTGTCTCATAGACGTAGGTTAAAAACGGCCTCCCTTTCACCCCTTACAGCCGTCCCTGTCCTCCAAAATGTATTTAAGAATTTTGAAATGTGTTCAAAACTGACTCCAATTTGGGGAGTGGCCGTACACCGAGAAAGAGAAATTGTAAGAAAATGATTCAACATTTAACCTTTACTGTCTCATAGACGTAGGTTAAAAACGGCCTCCCTTTCACCCCTTACAGCCGTCCCTGTCCTCCAAAATGTATTTAAGAATTTTGAAATGTGTTCAAAACTGACTCCAATTTGGGGAGTGGCAGTACACCGAGAAAGAGAAATTGTAAGAAAATGATTCAACTCTTAACCTTTACTGTCTCATAGACGTAGGTTAAAAACGGCCTCCCTTTCACCCCTTACAGCCGTCCCTGTCCTCCAAAATGTATTTAAGAATTTTGAAATGTGTTCAAAACTGACTCCAATTTGGGGAGTGGCAGTACACCGAGAAAGAGAAATTGTAAGAAAATGATTCAACTTTTAACCTTTACTGTCTCATAGACGTAGGTTAAAAACGGCCTCCCTTTCACCCCTTACAGCCGTCCCTGTCCTCCAAAATGTATTTAAGAATTTTGAAATGTGTTCAAAACTGACTCCAATTTGGGGAGTGGCCATACACCGAGAAAGATGGCAGCAAACTAAGGTCACAAAGTTAATAAACAATTTTAATGCTGGAGCAGAAGCAATAGTGTATGGTCCAATCCTGAATGTCTTATGGCAAATAGCTACGTAAATTCTTTTTTCGATTCTCTGTAGGTCAGGGATGAGAAATTGTAATAAAATGATTCAACTTTTAACCTTTACTGTCTCATAGACGTAGGTTAAAAACGGCCTCCCTTTCACCCCTTACAGTCGTCCCTGTCCTCCAAAATGTATTTAAGAATTTTGAAATGTGTTCAAAACTGACTCCAATTTGGGGAGTGGCCGTACACCGAGAAAGATGGCAGCAAACTAAGGTCACAAAGTTATTAAACAATTTTAATGCTGGAGCAGAGGCAATGGTGTATGGTCCAATCCTGAATGTCTTACGGCAAATAGCTACGTAAATTCTTTTTTCGATTCTCTGTAGGTCAGGGATGAGAAATTGTAAGAAAATGATTCAACTTTTAACCTTTACTGTCTCATAGACGTAGGTTAAAAACGGCCTCCCTTTCACCCCTTACAGCCGTCCCTGTCCTCCAAAATGTATTTAAGAATTTTGAAATGTGTTCAAAACTGACTCCAATTTGGGGAGTGGCCGTACACCGAGAAAGAGAAATTGTAAGAATATGATTAAACTTTTAACCTTTACTGTCTCATAGACGTAGGTTAAAAACGGCCTCCCTTTCACCCCTTACAGCCGTCCCTATCCTCCAAAATGTATTTAAGAATTTTGAAATGTGTTCAAAACTGACTCCAATTTGGGGAGTGGCCGTACACCGAGAAAGATGGCAGCAAACTAAGGTCACAAAGTTAATAAACAATTTTAATGCTGGAGCAGAGGCAATAGTGTATGGTCCAATCCTGAATGTCTTACGGCAAATAGCTACGTAAATTCTTTTTTCGATTCTCTGTAGGTCAGGGATGAGAAATTGTAAGAAAATAATTCAACTTTTAACCTTTACTGTCTCATAGACGTAGGTTAAAAACGGCCTCCCTTTCACCCCTTACAGCCGTCCCTGTCCTCCAAAATGTATTTAAGAATTTTGAAATGTGTTCAAAACTGACTCCAATTTGGGGAGTGGCCGTACACCGAGAAAGATGGCAGCAAACTAAGGTCACAAAGTTATTAAACAATTTTAATGCTGGAGCAGAGGCAATAGTGTATGGTCCAATCCTGAATGTCTTACGGCAAATAGCTACGTAAATTCTTTTTTCGATTCTCTGTAGGTCAGGGATGAGAAATTATAAGAAAATGATTCAACTTTTAACCTTTACTGTCTCATAGACGTAGGTTAAAAACGGCCTCCCTTTCACCCCTTACAGCCGTCCCTGTCCTCCAAAATGTATTTAAGAATTTTGAAATGTGTTCAAAACTGACTCCAATTTGGGGAGTGGCCGTACACCGAGAAAGAGAAATTGTAAGAATATGATTAAACTTTTAACCTTTACTGTCTCATAGACGTAGGTTAAAAACGGCCTCCCTTTCACCCCTTACAGCCGTCCCTATCCTCCAAAATGTATTTAAGAATTTTGAAATGTGTTCAAAACTGACTCCAATTTGGGGAGTGGCCGTACACCGAGAAAGATGGCAGCAAACTAAGTTCACAAAGTTAATAAAAAATTTTAATGCTGGAGCAGAGGCAATAGTGTATGGTCCAATCCTGAATGTCTTACGGCAAATAGCTACGTAAATTCTTTTTTCGATTCTCTGTAGGTCAGGGATGAGAAATTGTAAGAAAATGATTCAACTTTTAACCTTTACTGTCTCATAGACGTAGGTTAAAAACGGCCTCCCTTTCACCCCTTACAGCCGTCCCTGTCCTCCAAAATGTATTTAAGAATTTTGAAATGTGTTCAAAACTGACTCCAATTTGGGGAGTGGCCGTACACCGAGAAAGATGGCAGCAAACTAAGGTCACAAAGTTAATAAACAATTTTAATGCTGGCGCAGAGGCAATAGTGTATGGTCCAATCCTGAATGTCTTATGGCAAATAGCTACGTAAATTCTTTTTTCGATTCTCTGTAGGTCAGGGATGAGAAATTGTCATAAAATGATTCAACTTTTAACCTTTACTGTCTCATAGACGTAGGTTAAAAACGGCCTCCCTTTCACCCCTTACAGCCGTCCCTGTCCTCCAAAATGTATTTAAGAATTTTGAAATGTGTTCAAAACTGACTCCAATTTGGGGAGTGGCCATACACCGAGAAAGATGGCAGCAAACTAAGGTCACAAAGTTAATAAACAATTTTAATGCTGGCGCAGAGGCAATAGTGTATGTTCCAATCCTGAATGTCTTATGGCAAATAGCTACGTAAATTCTTTTTTCGATTCTCTGTAGGTCAGGGATGAGAAATTGTAATAAAATGATTCAACTTTTAACCTTTACTGTCTCATAGACGTAGGTTAAAAACGGCCTCCCTTTCACCCCTTACAGCCGTCCCTGTCCTCCAAAATGTATTTAAGAATTTTGAAATGTGTTCAAAACTGACTCCAATTTGGGGAGTGGCCGTACACCGAGAAAGATGGCAGCAAACTAAGGTCACAAAGTTAATAAACAATTTTAATGCTGGAGCAGAGGCAATAGTGTATGGTCCAATCCTGAATGTCTTACGGCAAATAGCTACGTAAATTCTTTTTTCGATTCTCTGTAGGTCAGGGATGAGAAATTGTAAGAAAATGATTCAACTTTTAACCTTTACTGTCTCATAGACGTAGGTTAAAAACGGCCTCCCTTTCACCCCTTACAGCCGTCCCTGTCCTCCAAAATGTATTTAAGAATTTTGAAATGTGTTCAAAACTGACTCCAATTTGGGGAGTGGCCGTACACCGAGAAAGATGGCAGCAAACTAAGGTCACAAAGTTATTAAACAATTTTAATGCTGGAGCAGAGGCAATAGTGTATGGTCCAATCCTGAATGTCTTACGGCAAATAGCTACGTAAATTCTTTTTTCGATTCTCTGTAGGTCAGGGATGAGAAATTGTAAGAAAATGATTCAACTTTTAACCTTTACTGTCTCATAGACGTAGGTTAAAAACGGCCTCCCTTTCACCCCTTACAGCCGTCCCTGTCCTCCAAAATGTATTTAAGAATTTTGAAATGTGTTCAAAACTGACTCCAATTTGGGGAGTGGCCGTACACCGAGAAAGAGAAATTGTAAGAATATGATTAAACTTTTAACCTTTACTGTCTCATAGACGTAGGTTAAAAACGGCCTCCCTTTCACCCCTTACAGCCGTCCCTATCCTCCAAAATGTATTTAAGAATTTTGAAATGTGTTCAAAACTGACTCCAATTTGGGGAGTGGCCGTACACCGAGAAAGATGGCAGCAAACTAAGGTCACAAAGTTAATAAACAATTTTAATGCTGGAGCAGAGGCAATAGTGTATGGTCCAATCCTGAATGTCTTACGGCAAATAGCTACGTAAATTCTTTTTTCGATTCTCTGTAGGTCAGGGATGAGAAATTGTAAGAAAATGATTCAACTTTTAACCTTTACTGTCTCATAGACGTAGGTTAAAAACGGCCTCCCTTTCACCCCTTACAGCCGTCCCTGTCCTCCAAAATGTATTTAAGAATTTTGAAATGTGTTCAAAACTGACTCCAATTTGGGGAGTGGCCGTACACCGAGAAAGAGAAATTGTAAGAATATGATTAAACTTTTAACCTTTACTGTCTCATAGACGTAGGTTAAAAACGGCCTCCCTTTCACCCCTTACAGCCGTCCCTATCCTCCAAAATGTATTTAAGAATTTTGAAATGTGTTCAAAACTGACTCCAATTTGGGGAGTGGCCGTACACCGAGAAAGAGAAATTGTAAGAATATGATTAAACTTTTAACCTTTACTGTCTCATAGACGTAGGTTAAAAACGGCCTCCCTTTCACCCCTTACAGCCGTCCCTATCCTCCAAAATGTATTTAAGAATTTTGAAATGTGTTCAAAACTGACTCCAATTTGGGGAGTGGCCGTACACCGAGAAAGATGGCAGCAAACTAAGGTCACAAAGTTAATAAACAATTTTAATGCTGGAGCAGAGGCAATAGTGTATGGTCCAATCCTGAATGTCTTACGGCAAATAGCTACGTAAATTATTTTTTCGATTCTCTGTAGGTCAGGGATGAGAAATTGTAATAAAATGATTCAACTTTTAACCTTTACTGTCTCATAGACGTAGGTTAAAAACGGCCTCCCTTTCACCCCTTACAGCCGTCCCTGTCCTCCAAAATGTATTTAAGAATTTTGAGATGTGTTCAAAACTGACTCCAATTTGGGGAGTGGCCGTACACCGAGAAAGAGAAATTGTAAGAATATGATTAAACTTTTAACCTTTACTGTCTCATAGACGTAGGTTAAAAACGGCCTCCCTTTCACCCCTTACAGCCGTCCCTATCCTCCAAAATGTATTTAAGAATTTTGAAATGTGTTCAAAACTGACTCCAATTTGGGGAGTGGCCATACACCGAGAAAGATGGCAGCAAACTAAGGTCACAAAGTTAATAAACAATTTCAATGCTGGCGCAGAGGCAATAGTGTATGGTCCAATCCTGAATGTCTTATGGCAAATAGCTACGTAAATTCTTTTTTCGATTCTCTGTAGGTCAGGGATGAGAAATTGTAATAAAATGATTCAACTTTTAACCTTTACTGTCTCATAGACGTAGGTTAAAAACGGCCTCCCCTTCACCCCTTACAGCCGTCCCTGTCCTCCAAAATGTATTTAAGAATTTTGAAATGTGTTCAAAACTGACTCCAATTTGGGGAGTGGCCGTACACCGAGAAAGATGGCAGCAAACTAAGGTCACAAAGTAATTAAACAATTTTAATGCTGGAGCAGTGGCAATAGTGTATGGTCCAATCCTGAATGTCTTACGGCAAATAGCTACGTAAATTCTTTTTTCGATTCTCTGTAGGTCAGGGATGAGAAATTGTAAGAAAATGATTCAACTTTTAACCTTTACTGTCTCATAGACGTAGGTTAAAAACGGACTCCCTTTCACCCCTTACAGCCGTCCCTGTCCTCCAAAATGTATTTAAGAATTTTGAAATGTGTTCAAAACTGACTCCAATTTGGGGAGTGGCAGTACACCGAGAAAGAGAAATTGTAAGAAAATGATTCAACTCTTAACCTTTACTGTCTCATAGACGTAGGTTAAAAACGGCCTCCCTTTCACCCCTTACAGCCGTCCCTGTCCTCCAAAATGTATTTAAGAATTTTGAAATGTGTTCAAAACTGACTCCAATTTGGGGAGTGGCAGTACACCGAGAAAGAGAAATTGTAAGAAAATGATTCAACTTTTAACCTTTACTGTCTCATAGACGTAGGTTAAAAACGGCCTCCCTTTCACCCCTTACAGCCGTCCCTGTCCTCCAAAATGTATTTAAGAATTTTGAAATGTGTTCAAAACTGACTCCAATTTGGGGAGTGGCCATACACCGAGAAAGATGGCAGCAAACTAAGGTCACAAAGTTAATAAACAATTTTAATGCTGGAGCAGAAGCAATAGTGTATGGTCCAATCCTGAATGTCTTATGGCAAATAGCTACGTAAATTCTTTTTTCGATTCTCTGTAGGTCAGGGATGAGAAATTGTAATAAAATGATTCAACTTTTAACCTTTACTGTCTCATAGACGTAGGTTAAAAACGGCCTCCCTTTCACCCCTTACAGCCGTCCCTGTCCTCCAAAATGTATTTAAGAATTTTGAAATGTGTTCAAAACTGACTCCAATTTGGGGAGTGGCAGTACACCGAGAAAGAGAAATTGTAAGAAAATGATTCAACTCTTAACCTTTACTGTCTCATAGACGTAGGTTAAAAACGGCCTCCCTTTCACCCCTTACAGCCGTCCCTGTCCTCCAAAATGTATTTAAGAATTTTGAAATGTGTTCAAAACTGACTCCAATTTGGGGAGTGGCAGTACACCGAGAAAGAGAAATTGTAAGAAAATGATTCAACTCTTAACCTTTACTGTCTCATAGACGTAGGTTAAAAACGGCCTCCCTTTCACCCCTTACAGCCGTCCCTGTCCTCCAAAATGTATTTAAGAATTTTGAAATGTGTTCAAAACTGACTCCAATTTGGGGAGTGGCAGTACACCGAGAAAGAGAAATTGTAAGAAAATGATTCAACTTTTAACCTTTACTGTCTCATAGACGTAGGTTAAAAACGGCCTCCCTTTCACCCCTTACAGCCGTCCCTGTCCTCCAAAATGTATTTAAGAATTTTGAAATGTGTTCAAAACTGACTCCAATTTGGGGAGTGGCCATACACCGAGAAAGATGGCAGCAAACTAAGGTCACAAAGTTAATAAACAATTTTAATGCTGGAGCAGAAGCAATAGTGTATGGTCCAATCCTGAATGTCTTATGGCAAATAGCTACGTAAATTCTTTTTTCGATTCTCTGTAGGTCAGGGATGAGAAATTGTAATAAAATGATTCAACTTTTAACCTTTACTGTCTCATAGACGTAGGTTAAAAACGGCCTCCCTTTCACCCCTTACAGTCGTCCCTGTCCTCCAAAATGTATTTAAGAATTTTGAAATGTGTTCAAAACTGACTCCAATTTGGGGAGTGGCCGTACACCGAGAAAGATGGCAGCAAACTAAGGTCACAAAGTTATTAAACAATTTTAATGCTGGAGCAGAGGCAATGGTGTATGGTCCAATCCTGAATGTCTTACGGCAAATAGCTACGTAAATTCTTTTTTCGATTCTCTGTAGGTCAGGGATGAGAAATTGTAAGAAAATGATTCAACTTTTAACCTTTACTGTCTCATAGACGTAGGTTAAAAACGGCCTCCCTTTCACCCCTTACAGCCGTCCCTGTCCTCCAAAATGTATTTAAGAATTTTGAAATGTGTTCAAAACTGACTCCAATTTGGGGAGTGGCCGTACACCGAGAAAGAGAAATTGTAAGAATATGATTAAACTTTTAACCTTTACTGTCTCATAGACGTAGGTTAAAAACGGCCTCCCTTTCACCCCTTACAGCCGTCCCTATCCTCCAAAATGTATTTAAGAATTTTGAAATGTGTTCAAAACTGACTCCAATTTGGGGAGTGGCCGTACACCGAGAAAGATGGCAGCAAACTAAGGTCACAAAGTTAATAAACAATTTTAATGCTGGAGCAGAGGCAATAGTGTATGGTCCAATCCTGAATGTCTTACGGCAAATAGCTACGTAAATTCTTTTTTCGATTCTCTGTAGGTCAGGGATGAGAAATTGTAAGAAAATAATTCAACTTTTAACCTTTACTGTCTCATAGACGTAGGTTAAAAACGGCCTCCCTTTCACCCCTTACAGCCGTCCCTGTCCTCCAAAATGTATTTAAGAATTTTGAAATGTGTTCAAAACTGACTCCAATTTGGGGAGTGGCCGTACACCGAGAAAGATGGCAGCAAACTAAGGTCACAAAGTTATTAAACAATTTTAATGCTGGAGCAGAGGCAATAGTGTATGGTCCAATCCTGAATGTCTTACGGCAAATAGCTACGTAAATTCTTTTTTCGATTCTCTGTAGGTCAGGGATGAGAAATTATAAGAAAATGATTCAACTTTTAACCTTTACTGTCTCATAGACGTAGGTTAAAAACGGCCTCCCTTTCACCCCTTACAGCCGTCCCTGTCCTCCAAAATGTATTTAAGAATTTTGAAATGTGTTCAAAACTGACTCCAATTTGGGGAGTGGCCGTACACCGAGAAAGAGAAATTGTAAGAATATGATTAAACTTTTAACCTTTACTGTCTCATAGACGTAGGTTAAAAACGGCCTCCCTTTCACCCCTTACAGCCGTCCCTATCCTCCAAAATGTATTTAAGAATTTTGAAATGTGTTCAAAACTGACTCCAATTTGGGGAGTGGCCGTACACCGAGAAAGATGGCAGCAAACTAAGTTCACAAAGTTAATAAACAATTTTAATGCTGGAGCAGAGGCAATAGTGTATGGTCCAATCCTGAATGTCTTACGGCAAATAGCTACGTAAATTCTTTTTTCGATTCTCTGTAGGTCAGGGATGAGAAATTGTAAGAAAATGATTCAACTTTTAACCTTTACTGTCTCATAGACGTAGGTTAAAAACGGCCTCCCTTTCACCCCTTACAGCCGTCCCTGTCCTCCAAAATGTATTTAAGAATTTTGAAATGTGTTCAAAACTGACTCCAATTTGGGGAGTGGCCGTACACCGAGAAAGATGGCAGCAAACTAAGGTCACAAAGTTAATAAACAATTTTAATGCTGGCGCAGAGGCAATAGTGTATGGTCCAATCCTGAATGTCTTATGGCAAATAGCTACGTAAATTCTTTTTTCGATTCTCTGTAGGTCAGGGATGAGAAATTGTCATAAAATGATTCAACTTTTAACCTTTACTGTCTCATAGACGTAGGTTAAAAACGGCCTCCCTTTCACCCCTTACAGCCGTCCCTGTCCTCCAAAATGTATTTAAGAATTTTGAAATGTGTTCAAAACTGACTCCAATTTGGGGAGTGGCCATACACCGAGAAAGATGGCAGCAAACTAAGGTCACAAAGTTAATAAACAATTTTAATGCTGGCGCAGAGGCAATAGTGTATGTTCCAATCCTGAATGTCTTATGGCAAATAGCTACGTAAATTCTTTTTTCGATTCTCTGTAGGTCAGGGATGAGAAATTGTAATAAAATGATTCAACTTTTAACCTTTACTGTCTCATAGACGTAGGTTAAAAACGGCCTCCCTTTCACCCCTTACAGCCGTCCCTGTCCTCCAAAATGTATTTAAGAATTTTGAAATGTGTTCAAAACTGACTCCAATTTGGGGAGTGGCCGTACACCGAGAAAGATGGCAGCAAACTAAGGTCACAAAGTTAATAAACAATTTTAATGCTGGAGCAGAGGCAATAGTGTATGGTCCAATCCTGAATGTCTTACGGCAAATAGCTACGTAAATTCTTTTTTCGATTCCCTGTAGGTCAGGGATGAGAAATTGTAAGAAAATGATTCAACTTTTAACCTTTACTGTCTCATAGACGTAGGTTAAAAACGGCCTCCCTTTCACCCCTTACAGCCGTCCCTGTCCTCCAAAATGTATTTAAGAATTTTGAAATGTGTTCAAAACTGACTCCAATTTGGGGAGTGGCCGTACACCGAGAAAGATGGCAGCAAACTAAGGTCACAAAGTTATTAAACAATTTTAATGCTGGAGCAGAGGCAATAGTGTATGGTCCAATCCTGAATGTCTTACGGCAAATAGCTACGTAAATTCTTTTTTCGATTCTCTGTAGGTCAGGGATGAGAAATTGTAAGAAAATGATTCAACTTTTAACCTTTACTGTCTCATAGACGTAGGTTAAAAACGGCCTCCCTTTCACCCCTTACAGCCGTCCCTGTCCTCCAAAATGTATTTAAGAATTTTGAAATGTGTTCAAAACTGACTCCAATTTGGGGAGTGGCCGTACACCGAGAAAGAGAAATTGTAAGAATATGATTAAACTTTTAACCTTTACTGTCTCATAGACGTAGGTTAAAAACGGCCTCCCTTTCACCCCTTACAGCCGTCCCTATCCTCCAAAATGTATTTAAGAATTTTGAAATGTGTTCAAAACTGACTCCAATTTGGGGAGTGGCCGTACACCGAGAAAGATGGCAGCAAACTAAGGTCACAAAGTTAATAAACAATTTTAATGCTGGAGCAGAGGCAATAGTGTATGGTCCAATCCTGAATGTCTTACGGCAAATAGCTACGTAAATTCTTTTTTCGATTCTCTGTAGGTCAGGGATGAGAAATTGTAAGAAAATGATTCAACTTTTAACCTTTACTGTCTCATAGACGTAGGGTTAAAACGGCCTCCCTTTCACCCCTTACAGCCGTCCCTGTCCTCCAAAATGTATTTAAGAATTTTGAAATGTGTTCAAAACTGACTCCAATTTGGGGAGTGGCCGTACACCGAGAAAGATGGCAGCAAACTAAGGTCACAAAGTTAATAAACAATTTTAATGCTGGCGCAGAGGCAATAGTGTATGGTCCAATCCTGAATGTCTTATGGCAAATAGCTACGTAAATTCTTTTTTCGATTCTCTGTAGGTCAGGGATGAGAAATTGTCATAAAATGATTCAACTTTTAACCTTTACTGTCTCATAGACGTAGGTTAAAAACGGCCTCCCTTTCACCCCTTACAGCCGTCCCTGTCCTCCAAAATGTATTTAAGAATTTTGAAATGTGTTCAAAACTGACTCCAATTTGGGGAGTGGCCGTACACCGAGAAAGAGAAATTGTAAGAATATGATTAAACTTTTAACCTTTACTGTCTCATAGACGTAGGTTAAAAACGGCCTCCCTTTCACCCCTTACAGCCGTCCCTATCCTCCAAAATGTATTTAAGAATTTTGAAATGTGTTCAAAACTGACTCCAATTTGGGGAGTGGCCATACACCGAGAAAGATGGCAGCAAACTAAGGTCACAAAGTTAATAAACAATTTTAATGCTGGCGCAGAGGCAATAGTGTATGGTCCAATCCTGAATGTCTTATGGCAAATAGCTACGTAAATTCTTTTTTCGATTCTCTGTAGGTCAGGGATGAGAAATTGTAATAAAATGATTCAACTTTTAACCTTTACTGTCTCATAGACGTAGGTTAAAAACGGCCTCCCTTTCACCCCTTACAGCCGTCCCTGTCCTCCAAAATGTATTTAAGAATTTTGAAATGTGTTCAAAACTGACTCCAGTTTGGGGAGTGGCCGTACACCGAGAAAGATGGCAGCAAACTAAGGTCACAAAGTAATTAAACAATTTTAATGCTGGAGCAGAGGCAATAGTGTATGGTCCAATCCTGAATGTCTTACGGCAAATAGCTACGTAAATTCTTTTTTCGATTCTCTGTAGGTCAGGGATGAGAAATTGTAATAAAATGATTCAACTTTTAACCTTTACTGTCTCATAGACGTAGGTTAAAAACGGCCTCCCTTTCACCCCTTACAGCCATCCCTGTCCCCCAAAATGTATTTAAGAATTTTGAAATGTGTTCAAAACTGACTCCAATTTGGGGAGTGGCCGTACACCGAGAAAGAGAAATTGTAAGAATATGATTAAACTTTTAACCTTTACTGTCTCATAGACGTAGGTTAAAAACGGCCTCCCTTTCACCCCTTACAGCCGTCCCTATCCTCCAAAATGTATTTAAGAATTTTGAAATGTGTTCAAAACTGACTCCAATTTGGGGAGTGGCCGTACACCGAGAAAGATGGCAGCAAACTAAGGTCACAAAGTTAATAAACAATTTTAATGCTGGAGCAGAGGCAATAGTGTATGGTCCAATCCTGAATGTCTTACGGCAAATAGCTACGTAAATTCTTTTTTCGATTCTCTGTAGGTCAGGGATGAGAAATTGTAAGAAAATGATTCAACTTTTAACCTTTACTGTCTCATAGACGTAGGTTAAAAACGGCCTCCCTTTCACCCGTTACAGCCGTCCCTGTCCTCCAAAATGTATTTAAGAATTTTGAAATGTGTTCAAAACTGACTCCAATTTGGGGAGTGGCCGTACACCGAGAAAGAGAAATTGTAAGAATATGATTAAACTTTTAACCTTTACTGTCTCATAGACGTAGGTTAAAAACGGCCTCCCTTTCACCCCTTACAGCCGTCCCTATCCTCCAAAATGTATTTAAGAATTTTGAAATGTGTTCAAAACTGACTCCAATTTGGGGAGTGGCCGTACACCGAGAAAGATGGCAGCAAACTAAGGTCACAAAGTTAATAAACAATTTTAATGCTGGAGCAGAGGCAATAGTGTATGGTCCAATCCTGAATGTCTTACGGCAAATAGCTACGTAAATTCTTTTTTCGATTCTCTGTAGGTCAGGGATGAGAAATTGTAAGAAAATGATTCAACTTTTAACCTTTACTGTCTCATAGACGTAGGTTAAAAACGGCCTCCCTTTCACCCCTTACAGCCGTCCCTGTCCTCCAAAATGTATTTAAGAATTTTGAAATGTGTTCAAAACTGACTCCAATTTGGGGAGTGGCCGTACACCGAGAAAGATGGCAGCAAACTAAGGTCACAAAGTTAATAAACAATTTTAATGCTGGCGCAGAGGCAATAGTGTATGGTCCAATCCTGAATGTCTTATGGCAAATAGCTACGTAAATTCTTTTTTCGATTCTCTGTAGGTCAGGGATGAGAAATTGTCATAAAATGATTCAACTTTTAACCTTTACTGTCTCATAGACGTAGGTTAAAAACGGCCTCCCTTTCACCCCTTACAGCCGTCCCTGTCCTCCAAAATGTATTTAAGAATTTTGAAATGTGTTCAAAACTGACTCCAATTTGGGGAGTGGCCATACACCGAGAAAGATGGCAGCAAACTAAGGTCACAAAGTTAATAAACAATTTTAATGCTGGCGCAGAGGCAATAGTGTATGTTCCAATCCTGAATGTCTTATGGCAAAAAGCTACGTAAATTCTTTTTTCGATTCTCTGTAGGTCAGGGATGAGAAATTGTAATAAAATGATTCAACTTTTAACCTTTACTGTCTCATAGACGTAGGTTAAAAACGGCCTCCCTTTCACCCCTTACAGCCGTCCCTGTCCTCCAAAATGTATTTAAGAATTTTGAAATGTGTTCAAAACTGACTCCAATTTGGGGAGTGGCCGTACACCGAGAAAGATGGCAGCAAACTAAGGTCACAAAGTTAATAAACAATTTTAATGCTGGAGCAGAGGCAATAGTGTATGGTCCAATCCTGAATGTCTTACGGCAAATAGCTACGTAAATTCTTTTTTCGATTCTCTGTAGGTCAGGGATGAGAAATTGTAAGAAAATGATTCAACTTTTAACCTTTACTGTCTCATAGACGTAGGTTAAAAACGGCCTCCCTTTCACCCCTTACAGCCGTCCCTGTCCTCCAAAATGTATTTAAGAATTTTGAAATGTGTTCAAAACTGACTCCAATTTGGGGAGTGGCCGTACACCGAGAAAGATGGCAGCAAACTAAGGTCACAAAGTTATTAAACAATTTTAATGCTGGAGCAGAGGCAATAGTGTATGGTCCAATCCTGAATGTCTTACGGCAAATAGCTACGTAAATTCTTTTTTCGATTCTCTGTAGGTCAGGGATGAGAAATTGTAAGAAAATGATTCAACTTTTAACCTTTACGGTCTCATAGACGTAGGTTAAAAACGGCCTCCCTTTCACCCCTTACAGCCGTCCCTGTCCTCCAAAATGTATTTAAGAATTTTGAAATGTGTTCAAAACTGACTCCAATTTGGGGAGTGGCCGTACACCGAGAAAGAGAAATTGTAAGAATATGATTAAACTTTTAACCTTTACTGTCTCATAGACGTAGGTTAAAAACGGCCTCCCTTTCACCCCTTACAGCCGTCCCTATCCTCCAAAATGTATTTAAGAATTTTGAAATGTGTTCAAAACTGACTCCAATTTGGGGAGTGGCCGTACACCGAGAAAGATGGCAGCAAACTAAGGTCACAAAGTTAATAAACAATTTTAATGCTGGAGCAGAGGCAATAGTGTATGGTCCAATCCTGAATGTCTTACGGCAAATAGCTACGTAAATTCTTTTTTCGATTCTCTGTAGGTCAGGGATGAGAAATTGTAAGAAAATGATTCAACTTTTAACCTTTACTGTCTCATAGACGTAGGGTTAAAACGGCCTCCCTTTCACCCCTTACAGCCGTCCCTGTCCTCCAAAATGTATTTAAGAATTTTGAAATGTGTTCAAAACTGACTCCAATTTGGGGAGTGGCCGTACACCGAGAAAGATGGCAGCAAACTAAGGTCACAAAGTTAATAAACAATTTTAATGCTGGCGCAGAGGCAATAGTGTATGGTCCAATCCTGAATGTCTTATGGCAAATAGCTACGTAAATTCTTTTTTCGATTCTCTGTAGGTCAGGGATGAGAAATTGTCATAAAATGATTCAACTTTTAACCTTTACTGTCTCATAGACGTAGGTTAAAAACGGCCTCCCTTTCACCCCTTACAGCTGTCCCTGTCCTCCAAAATGTATTTAAGAATTTTGAAATGTGTTCAAAACTGACTCCAATTTGGGGAGTGGCCGTACACCGAGAAAGAGAAATTGTAAGAATATGATTAAACTTTTAACCTTTACTGTCTCATAGACGTAGGTTAAAAACGGCCTCCCTTTCACCCCTTACAGCCGTCCCTATCCTCCAAAATGTATTTAAGAATTTTGAAATGTGTTCAAAACTGACTCCAATTTGGGGAGTGGCCATACACCGAGAAAGATGGCAGCAAACTAAGGTCACAAAGTTAATAAACAATTTTATTGCTGGCGCAGAGGCAATAGTGTATGGTCCAATCCTGAATGTCTTATGGCAAATAGCTACGTAAATTCTTTTTTCGATTCTCTGTAGGTCAGGGATGAGAAATTGTAATAAAATGATTCAACTTTTAACCTTTACTGTCTCATAGACGTAGGTTAAAAACGGCCTCCCTTTCACCCCTTACAGCCGTCCCTGTCCTCCAAAATGTATTTAAGAATTTTGAAATGTGTTCAAAACTGACTCCAGTTTGGGGAGTGGCCGTACACCGAGAAAGATGGCAGCAAACTAAGGTCACAAAGTAATTAAACAATTTTATTGCTGGCGCAGAGGCAATAGTGTATGGTCCAATCCTGAATGTCTTATGGCAAATAGCTACGTAAATTCTTTTTTCGATTCTCTGTAGGTCAGGGATGAGAAATTGTAATAAAATGATTCAACTTTTAACCTTTACTGTCTCATAGACGTAGGTTAAAAACGGCCTCCCTTTCACCCCTTACAGCCGTCCCTGTCCTCCAAAATGTATTTAAGAATTTTGAAATGTGTTCAAAACTGACTCCAGTTTGGGGAGTGGCCGTACACCGAGAAAGATGGCAGCAAACTAAGGTCACAAAGTAATTAAACAATTTTAATGCTGGAGCAGAGGCAATAGTGTATGGTCCAATCCTGAATGTCTTACGGCAAATAGCTACGTAAATTCTTTTTTCGATTCTCTGTAGGTCAGCGATGAGAAATTGTAATAAAATGATTCAACTTTTAACCTTTACTGTCTCATAGACGTAGGTTAAAAACGGCCTCCCTTTCACCCCTTACAGCCATCCCTGTCCCCCAAAATGTATTTAAGAATTTTGAAATGTGTTCAAAACTGACTCCAATTTGGGGAGTGGCCGTACACCGAGAAAGAGAAATTGTAA
This sequence comes from Lissotriton helveticus, assembly GCF_964261635.1. Taxonomy (NCBI): domain Eukaryota; kingdom Metazoa; phylum Chordata; class Amphibia; order Caudata; family Salamandridae; genus Lissotriton; species Lissotriton helveticus. The sequence continues at coordinate 879,942,710 of NC_136073.1, forward strand.
GAATATGATTAAACTTTTAACCTTTACTGTCTCATAGACGTAGGTTAAAAACGGCCTCCCTTTCACCCCTTACAGCCGTCCCTATCCTCCAAAATGTATTTAAGAATTTTGAAATGTGTTCAAAACTGACTCCAATTTGGGGAGTGGCCGTACACCGAGAAAGATGGCAGCAAACTAAGGTCACAAAGTTAATAAACAATTTTAATGCTGGAGCAGAGGCAATAGTGTATGGTCCAATCCTGAATGTCTTACGGCAAATAGCTACGTAAATTCTTTTTTCGATTCTCTGTAGGTCAGGGATGAGAAATTGTAAGAAAATGATTCAACTTTTAACCTTTACTGTCTCATAGACGTAGGTTAAAAACGGCCTCCCTTTCACCCCTTACAGCCGTCCCTGTCCTCCAAAATGTATTTAAGAATTTTGAAATGTGTTCAAAACTGACTCCAATTTGGGGAGTGGCCGTACACCGAGAAAGATGGCAGCAAACTAAGGTCACAAAGTTATTAAACAATTTTAATGCTGGAGCAGAGGCAATAGTGTATGGTCCAATCCTGAATGTCTTACGGCAAATAGCTACGTAAATTCTTTTTTCGATTCTCTGTAGGTCAGGGATGAGAAATTGTAAGAAAATGATTCAACTTTTAACCTTTACTGTCTCATAGACGTAGGTTAAAAACGGCCTCCCTTTCACCCCTTACAGCCGTCCCTGTCCTCCAAAATGTATTTAAGAATTTTGAAATGTGTTCAAAACTGACTCCAATTTGGGGAGTGGCCGTACACCGAGAAAGAGAAATTGTAAGAATATGATTAAACTTTTAACCTTTACTGTCTCATAGACGTAGGTTAAAAACGGCCTCCCTTTCACCCCTTACAGCCGTCCCTATCCTCCAAAATGTATTTAAGAATTTTGAAATGTGTTCAAAACTGACTCCAATTTGGGGAGTGGCCGTACACCGAGAAAGATGGCAGCAAACTAAGGTCACAAAGTTAATAAACAATTTTAATGCTGGAGCAGAGGCAATAGTGTATGGTCCAATCCTGAATGTCTTACGGCAAATAGCTACGTAAATTCTTTTTTCGATTCTCTGTAGGTCAGGGATGAGAAATTGTAAGAATATGATTAAACTTTTAACCTTTACTGTCTCATAGACGTAGGTTAAAAACGGCCTCCCTTTCACCCCTTACAGCCGTCCCTATCCTCCAAAATGTATTTAAGAATTTTGAAATGTGTTCAAAACTGACTCCAATTTGGGGAGTGGCCGTACACCGAGAAAGATGGCAGCAAACTAAGGTCACAAAGTTAATTAATAATTTTAATGCTGGAGCAGAGGCAATAGTGTATGGTCCAATCCTGAATGTCTTACGGCAAATAGCTACGTAAATTCTTTTTTCGATTCTCTGTAGGTCAGGGATGAGAAATTGTAAGAAAATGATTCAACTTTTAACCTTTACTGTCTCATAGACGTAGGTTAAAAACGGCCTCCCTTTCACCCCTTACAGCCGTCCCTGTCCTCCAAAATGTATTTAAGAATTTTGAAATGTGTTCAAAACTGACTCCAATTTGGGGAGTGGCCGTACACCGAGAAAGATGGCAGCAAACTAAGGTCACAAAGTTAATAAACAATTTTAATGCTGGCGCAGAGGCAATAGTGTATGGTCCAATCCTGAATGTCTTATGGCAAATAGCTACGTAAATTCTTTTTTCGATTCTCTGTAGGTCAGGGATGAGAAATTGTAATAAAATGATTCAACTTTTAACCTTTACTGTCTCATAGACGTAGGTTAAAAACGGCCTCCCTTTCACCCCTTACAGCCGTCCCTGTCCTCCAAAATGTATTTAAGAATTTTGAAATGTGTTCAAAACTGACTCCAATTTGGGGAGTGGCCGTACACCGAGAAAGATGGCAGCAAACTAAGGTCACAAAGTTAATAAACAATTTTAATGCTGGAGCAGAGGCAATAGTGTATGGTCCAATCCTGAATGTCTTACGGCAAATAGCTACGTAAATTCTTTTTTCGATTCTCTGTAGGTCAGGGATGAGAAATTGTAAGAAAATGATTCAACTTTTAACCTTTACTGTCTCATAGACGTAGGTTAAAAACGGCCTCCCTTTCACCCCTTACAGCCGTCCCTGTCCTCCAAAATGTATTTAAGAATTTTGAAATGTGTTCAAAACTGACTCCAATTTGGGGAGTGGCAGTACACCGAGAAAGATGGCAGCAAACTACGGTCACAAAGTTATTAAACAGTTTTAATGCTGGAGCAGAGGCAATAGTGTATGGTCCAATCCTGAATGTCTTACGGCAAATAGCTACGTAAATTCTTTTTTCGATTCTCTGTAGGTCAGGGATGAGAAATTGTAAGAAAATGATTCAACTTTTAACCTTTACTGTCTCATAGACGTAGGTTAAAAACGGCCTCCCTTTCACCCCTTACAGCCGTCCCTGTCCTCCAAAATGTATTTAAGAATTTTGAAATGTGTTCAAAACTGACTCCAATTTGGGGAGTGGCCGTACACCGAGAAAGAGAAATTGTAAGAATATGATTAAACTTTTAACCTTTACTGTCTCATAGACGTAGGTTAAAAACAGCCTCCCTTTCACCCCTTACAGCCGTCCCTATCCTCCAAAATGTATTTAAGAATTTTGAAATGTGTTCAAAACTGACTCCAATTTGGGGAGTGGCCGTACACCGAGAAAGATGGCAGCAAACTAAGGTCACAAAGTTAATAAACAATTTTAATGCTGGAGCAGAGGCAATAGTGTATGGTCCAATCCTGAATGTCTTACGGCAAATAGCTACGTAAATTCTTTTTTCGATTCTCTGTAGGTCAGGGATGAGAAATTGTAAGAAAATGATTCAACTTTTAACCTTTACTGTCTCATAGACGTAGGGTTAAAACGGCCTCCCTTTCACCCCTTACAGCCGTCCCTGTCCTCCAAAATGTATTTAAGAATTTTGAAATGTGTTCAAAACTGACTCCAATTTGGGGAGTGGCCGTACACCGAGAAAGATGGCAGCAAACTAAGGTCACAAAGTTAATAAACAATTTTAATGCTGGCGCAGAGGCAATAGTGTATGGTCCAATCCTGAATGTCTTATGGCAAATAGCTACGTAAATTCTTTTTTCGATTCTCTGTAGGTCAGGGATGAGAAATTGTCATAAAATGATTCAACTTTTAACCTTTACTGTCTCATAGACGTAGGTTAAAAACGGCCTCCCTTTCACCCCTTACAGCCGTCCCTGTCCTCCAAAATGTATTTAAGAATTTTGAAATGTGTTCAAAACTGACTCCAATTTGGGGAGTGGCCGTACACCGAGAAAGAGAAATTGTAAGAATATGATTAAACTTTTAACCTTTACTGTCTCATAGACGTAGGTTAAAAACGGCCTCCCTTTCACCCCTTACAGCCGTCCCTATCCTCCAAAATGTATTTAAGAATTTTGAAATGTGTTCAAAACTGACTCCAATTTGGGGAGTGGCCATACACCGAGAAAGATGGCAGCAAACTAAGGTCACAAAGTTAATAAACAATTTTATTGCTGGCGCAGAGGCAATAGTGTATGGTCCAATCCTGAATGTCTTATGGCAAATAGCTACGTAAATTCCTTTTTCGATTCTCTGTAGGTCAGGGATGAGAAATTGTAATAAAATGATTCAACTTTTAACCTTTACTGTCTCATAGACGTAGGTTAAAAACGGCCTCCCTTTCACCCCTTACAGCCGTCCCTGTCCTCCAAAATGTATTTAAGAATTTTGAAATGTGTTCAAAACTGACTCCAGTTTGGGGAGTGGCCGTACACCGAGAAAGATGGCAGCAAACTAAGGTCACAAAGTAATTAAACAATTTTAATGCTGGAGCAGAGGCAATAGTGTATGGTCCAATCCTGAATGTCTTACGGCAAATAGCTACGTAAATTCTTTTTTCGATTCTCTGTAGGTCAGGGATGAGAAATTGTAATAAAATGATTCAACTTTTAACCTTTACTGTCTCATAGACGTAGGTTAAAAACGGCCTCCCTTCCACCCCTTACAGCCATCCCTGTCCCCCAAAATGTATTTAAGAATTTTGAAATGTGTTCAAAACTGACTCCAATTTGGGGAGTGGCCGTACACCGAGAAAGAGAAATTGTAAGAATATGATTAAACTTTTAACCTTTACTGTCTCATAGACGTAGGTTAAAAACGGCCTCCCTTTCACCCCTTACAGCCGTCCCTATCCTCCAAAATGTATTTAAGAATTTTGAAATGTGTTCAAAACTGACTCCAATTTGGGGAGTGGCCGTACACCGAGAAAGATGGCAGCAAACTAAGGTCACAAAGTTAATAAACAATTTTAATGCTGGAGCAGAGGCAATAGTGTATGGTCCAATCCTGAATGTCTTACGGCAAATAGCTACGTAAATTCTTTTTTCGATTCTCTGTAGGTCAGGGATGAGAAATTGTAAGAAAATGATTCAACTTTTAACCTTTACTGTCTCATAGACGTAGGTTAAAAACGGCCTCCCTTTCACCCCTTACAGCCGTCCCTGTCCTCCAAAATGTATTTAAGAATTTTGAAATGTGTTCAAAACTGACTCCAATTTGGGGAGTGGCCGTACACCGAGAAAGATGGCAGCAAACTAAGGTCACAAAGTTATTAAACAATTTTAATGCTGGAGCAGAGGCAATAGTGTATGGTCCAATCCTGAATGTCTTACGGCAAATAGCTACGTAAATTCTTTTTTCGATTCTCTGTAGGTCAGGGATGAGAAATTGTAAGAAAATGATTCAACTTTTAACCTTTACTGTCTCATAGACGTAGGTTAAAAACGGCCTCCCTTTCACCCCTTACAGCCGTCCCTGTCCTCCAAAATGTATTTAAGAATTTTGAAATGTGTTCAAAACTGACTCCAATTTGGGGAGTGGCCGTACACCGAGAAAGAGAAATTGTAAGAATATGATTAAACTTTTAACCTTTACTGTCTCATAGACGTAGGTTAAAAACGGCCTCCCTTTCACCCCTTACAGCCGTCCCTATCCTCCAAAATGTATTTAAGAATTTTGAAATGTGTTCAAAACTGACTCCAATTTGGGGAGTGGCCGTACACCGAGAAAGATGGCAGCAAACTAAGGTCACAAAGTTAATAAACAATTTTAATGCTGGAGCAGAGGCAATAGTGTATGGTCCAATCCTGAATGTCTTACGGCAAATAGCTACGTAAATTCTTTTTTCGATTCTCTGTAGGTCAGGGATGAGAAATTGTAAGAATATGATTAAACTTTTAACCTTTACTGTCTCATAGACGTAGGTTAAAAACGGCCTCCCTTTCACCCCTTACAGCCGTCCCTATCCTCCAAAATGTATTTAAGAATTTTGAAATGTGTTCAAAACTGACTCCAATTTGGGGAGTGGCCGTACACCGAGAAAGATGGCAGCAAACTAAGGTCACAAAGTTAATTAATAATTTTAATGCTGGAGCAGAGGCAATAGTGTATGGTCCAATCCTGAATGTCTTACGGCAAATAGCTACGTAAATTCTTTTTTCGATTCTCTGTAGGTCAGGGATGAGAAATTGTAAGAAAATGATTCAACTTTTAACCTTTACTGTCTCATAGACGTAGGTTAAAAACGGCCTCCCTTTCACCCCTTACAGCCGTCCCTGTCCTCCAAAATGTATTTAAGAATTTTGAAATGTGTTCAAAACTGACTCCAATTTGGGGAGTGGCCGTACACCGAGAAAGATGGCAGCAAACTAAGGTCACAAAGTTATTAAACAATTTTAATGCTGGAGCAGAGGCAATAGTGTATGGTCCAATCCTGAATGTCTTACGGCAAATAGCTACGTAAATTCTTTTTTCGATTCTCTGTAGGTCAGGGATGAGAAATTGTAAGAAAATGATTCAACTTTTAACCTTTACTGTCTCATAGACGTAGGTTAAAAACGGCCTCCCTTTCACCCCTTACAGCCGTCCCTGTCCTCCAAAATGTATTTAAGAATTTTGAAATGTGTTCAAAACTGACTCCAATTTGGGGAGTGGCCGTACACCGAGAAAGAGAAATTGTAAGAATATGATTAAACTTTTAACCTTTACTGTCTCATAGACGTAGGTTAAAAACGGCCTCCCTTTCACCCCTTACAGCCGTCCCTATCCTCCAAAATGTATTTAAGAATTATGAAATGTGTTCAAAACTGACTCCAATTTGGGGATTGGCCGTACACCGAGAAAGATGGCAGCAAACTAAGGTCACAAAGTTAATAAACAATTTTAATGCTGGAGCAGAGGCAATAGTGTATGGTCCAATCCTGAATGTCTTACGGCAAATAGCTACGTAAATTCTTTTTCCGATTCTCTGTAGGTCAGGGATGAGAAATTGTAAGAATATGATTAAACTTTTAACCTTTACTGTCTCATAGACGTAGGTTAAAAACGGCCTCCCTTTCACCCCTTACAGCCGTCCCTATCCTCCAAAATGTATTTAAGAATTTTGAAATGTGTTCAAAACTGACTCCAATTTGGGGAGTGGCCGTACACCGAGAAAGATGGCAGCAAACTAAGGTCACAAAGTTAATAAACAATTTTAATGCTGGAGCAGAGGCAATAGTGTATGGTCCAATCCTGAATGTCTTACGGCAAATAGCTACGTAAATTCTTTTTTCGATTCTCTGTAGGTCAGGGATGAGAAATTGTAAGAAAATGATTCAACTTTTAACCTTTACTGTCTCATACACGTAGGTTAAAAACGGCCTCCCTTTCACCCCTTACAGCCGTCCCTGTCCTCCAAAATGTATTTAAGAATTTTGAAATGTGTTCAAAACTGACTCCAATTTGGGGAGTGGCCGTACACCGAGAAAGATGGCAGCAAACTAAGGTCACAAAGTTATTAAAAAATTTTAATGCTGGAGCAGAGGCAATAGTGTATGGTCCAATCCTGAATGTCTTACGGCAAATAGCTACGTAAATTCTTTTTTCGATTCTCTGTAGGTCAGGGATGAGAAATTGTAAGAAAATGATTCAACTTTTAACCTTTACTGTCTCATAGACGTAGGTTAAAAACGGCCTCCCTTTCACCCCTTACAGCCGTCCCTGTCCTCCAAAATGTATTTAAGAATTTTGAAATGTGTTCAAAACTGACTCCAATTTGGGGAGTGGCCGTACACCGAGAAAGAGAAATTGTAAGAATATGATTAAACTTTTAACCTTTACTGTCTCATAGACGTAGGTTAAAAACGGCCTCCCTTTCACCCCTTACAGCCGTCCCTATCCTCCAAAATGTATTTAAGAATTTTGAAATGTGTTCAAAACTGACTCCAATTTGGGGAGTGGCAGTACACCGAGAAAGATGGCAGCAAACTAAGGTCACAAAGTTAATAAACAATTTTAATGCTGGAGCAGAGGCAATAGTGTATGGTCCAATCCTGAATGTCTTACGGCAAATAGCTACGTAAATTCTTTTTTCGATTCTCTGTAGGTCAGGGATGAGAAATTGTAAGAAAATGATTCAACTTTTAACCTTTACTGTCTCATAGACGTAGGTTAAAAACGGCCTCCCTTTCACCCCTTACAGCCGTCCCTGTCCTCCAAAATGTATTTAAGAATTTTGAAATGTGTTCAAAACTGACTCCAATTTGGGGAGTGGCCGTACACCGAGAAAGATGGCAGCAAACTAAGGTCACAAAGTTAATAAATAATTTTAATGCTGGCGCAGAGGCAATAGTGTATGGTCCAATCCTGAATGTCTTATGGCAAATAGCTACGTAAATTCTTTTTTCGATTCTCTGTAGGTCAGGGATGAGAAATTGTCATAAAATGATTCAACTTTTAACCTTTACTGTCTCATAGACGTAGGTTAAAAACGGCCTCCCTTTCACCCCTTACAGCCGTCCCTGTCCTCCAAAATGTATTTAAGAATTTTGAAATGTGTTCAAAACTGACTCCAATTTGGGGAGTGGCCGTACACCGAGAAAGAGAAATTGTAAGAATACGATTAAACTTTTAACCTTTACTGTCTCATAGACATAGGTTAAAAACGGCCTCCCTTTCACCCCTTACAGCCGTCCCTATCCTCCAAAATGTATTTAAGAATTTTGAAATGTGTTCAAAACTGACTCCAATTTGGGGAGTGGCCATACTCCGAGAAAGATGGCAGCAAACTAAGGTCACAAAGTTAATAAACAATTTTAATGCTGGCGCAGAGGCAATAGTGTATGGTCCAATCCTGAATGTCTTATGGCAAATAGCTACGTAAATTCTTTTTTCGATTCTCTGTAGGTCAGGGATGAGAAATTGTAATAAAATGATTCAACTTTTAACCTTTACTGTCTCATAGACGTAGGTTAAAAACGGCCTCCCTTTCACCCCTTACAGCCGTCCCTGTCCTCCAAAATGTATTTAAGAATTTTGAAATGTGTTCAAAACTGACTCCAATTTGGGGAGTGGCCGTACACCGAGAAAGATGGCAGCAAACTAAGGTCACAAAGTTAATAAATAATTTTAATGCTGGCGCAGAGGCAATAGTGTATGGTCCAATCCTGAATGTCTTATGGCAAATAGCTACGTAAATTCTTTTTTCGATTCTCTGTAGGTCAGGGATGAGAAATTGTCATAAAATGATTCAACTTTTAACCTTTACTGTCTCATAGACGTAGGTTAAAAACGGCCTCCCTTTCACCCCTTACAGCCGTCCCTGTCCTCCAAAATGTATTTAAGAATTTTGAAATGTGTTCAAAACTGACTCCAATTTGGGGAGTGGCCGTACACCGAGAAAGAGAAATTGTAAGAATACGATTAAACTTTTAACCTTTACTGTCTCATAGACGTAGGTTAAAAACGGCCTCCCTTTCACCCCTTACAGCCGTCCCTATCCTCCAAAATGTATTTAAGAATTTTGAAATGTGTTCAAAACTGACTCCAATTTGGGGAGTGGCCATACTCCGAGAAAGATGGCAGCAAACTAAGGTCACAAAGTTAATAAACAATTTTAATGCTGGCGCAGAGGCAATAGTGTATGGTCCAATCCTGAATGTCTTATGGCAAATAGCTACGTAAATTCTTTTTTCGATTCTCTGTAGGTCAGGGATGAGAAATTGTAAGAAAATGATTCAACTTTTAACCTTTACTGTCTCATACACGTAGGTTAAAAACGGCCTCCCTTTCACCCCTTACAGCCGTCCCTGTCCTCCAAAATGTATTTAAGAATTTTGAAATGTGTTCAAAACTGACTCCAATTTGGGGAGTGGCCGTACACCGAGAAAGATGGCAGCAAACTAAGGTCACAAAGTTATTAAAAAATTTTAATGCTGGAGCAGAGGCAATAGTGTATGGTCCAATCCTGAATGTCTTACGGCAAATAGCTACGTAAATTCTTTTTTCGATTCTCTGTAGGTCAGGGATGAGAAATTGTAAGAAAATGATTCAACTTTTAACCTTTACTGTCTCATAGACGTAGGTTAAAAACGGCCTCCCTTTCACCCCTTACAGCCGTCCCTGTCCTCCAAAATGTATTTAAGAATTTTGAAATGTGTTCAAAACTGACTCCAATTTGGGGAGTGGCCGTACACCGAGAAAGAGAAATTGTAAGAATATGATTAAACTTTTAACCTTTACTGTCTCATAGACGTAGGTTAAAAACGGCCTCCCTTTCACCCCTTACAGCCGTCCCTATCCTCCAAAATGTATTTAAGAATTTTGAAATGTGTTCAAAACTGACTCCAATTTGGGGAGTGGCAGTACACCGAGAAAGATGGCAGCAAACTAAGGTCACAAAGTTAATAAACAATTTTAATGCTGGAGCAGAGGCAATAGTGTATGGTCCAATCCTGAATGTCTTACGGCAAATAGCTACGTAAATTCTTTTTTCGATTCTCTGTAGGTCAGGGATGAGAAATTGTAAGAAAATGATTCAACTTTTAACCTTTACTGTCTCATAGACGTAGGTTAAAAACGGCCTCCCTTTCACCCCTTACAGCCGTCCCTGTCCTCCAAAATGTATTTAAGAATTTTGAAATGTGTTCAAAACTGACTCCAATTTGGGGAGTGGCCGTACACCGAGAAAGATGGCAGCAAACTAAGGTCACAAAGTTAATAAATAATTTTAATGCTGGCGCAGAGGCAATAGTGTATGGTCCAATCCTGAATGTCTTATGGCAAATAGCTACGTAAATTCTTTTTTCGATTCTCTGTAGGTCAGGGATGAGAAATTGTCATAAAATGATTCAACTTTTAACCTTTACTGTCTCATAGACGTAGGTTAAAAACGGCCTCCCTTTCACCCCTTACAGCCGTCCCTGTCCTCCAAAATGTATTTAAGAATTTTGAAATGTGTTCAAAACTGACTCCAATTTGGGGAGTGGCCGTACACCGAGAAAGAGAAATTGTAAGAATACGATTAAACTTTTAACCTTTACTGTCTCATAGACGTAGGTTAAAAACGGCCTCCCTTTCACCCCTTACAGCCATCCCTATCCTCCAAAATGTATTTAAGAATTTTGAAATGTGTTCAAAACTGACTCCAATTTGGGGAGTGGCCATACTCCGAGAAAGATGGCAGCAAACTAAGGTCACAAAGTTAATAAACAATTTTAATGCTGGCGCAGAGGCAATAGTGTATGGTCCAATCCTGAATGTCTTATGGCAAATAGCTACGTAAATTCTTTTTTCGATTCTCTGTAGGTCAGGGATGAGAAATTGTAATAAAATGATTCAACTTTTAACCTTTACTGTCTCATAGACGTAGGTTAAAAACGGCCTCCCTTTCACCCCTTACAGCCGTCCCTGTCCTCCAAAATGTATTTAAGAATTTTGAAATGTGTTCAAAACTGACTCCAATTTGGGGAGTGGCCGTACACCGAGAAAGAGAAATTGTAAGAATATGATTAAACTTTTAACCTTTACTGTCTCATAGACGTAGGTTAAAAACGGCCTCCCTTTCACCCCTTACAGCCGTCCCTATCCTCCAAAATGTATTTAAGAATTTTGAAATGTGTTCAAAACTGACTCCAATTTGGGGAGTGGCAGTACACCGAGAAAGATGGCAGCAAACTAAGGTCACAAAGTTAATAAACAATTTTAATGCTGGAGCAGAGGCAATAGTGTATGGTCCAATCCTGAATGTCTTACGGCAAATAGCTACGTAAATTCTTTTTTCGATTCTCTGTAGGTCAGGGATGAGAAATTGTAAGAAAATGATTCAACTTTTAACCTTTACTGTCTCATAGACGTAGGTTAAAAACGGCCTCCCTTTCACCCCTTACAGCCGTCCCTGTCCTCCAAAATGTATTTAAGAATTTTGAAATGTGTTCAAAACTGACTCCAATTTGGGGAGTGGCCGTACACCGAGAAAGATGGCAGCAAACTAAGGTCACAAAGTTAATAAATAATTTTAATGCTGGCGCAGAGGCAATAGTGTATGGTCCAATCCTGAATGTCTTATGGCAAATAGCTACGTAAATTCTTTTTTCGATTCTCTGTAGGTCAGGGATGAGAAATTGTCATAAAATGATTCAACTTTTAACCTTTACTGTCTCATAGACGTAGGTTAAAAACGGCCTCCCTTTCACCCCTTACAGCCGTCCCTGTCCTCCAAAATGTATTTAAGAATTTTGAAATGTGTTCAAAACTGACTCCAATTTGGGGAGTGGCCGTACACCGAGAAAGAGAAATTGTAAGAATACGATTAAACTTTTAACCTTTACTGTCTCATAGACGTAGGTTAAAAACGGCCTCCCTTTCACCCCTTACAGCCGTCCCTATCCTCCAAAATGTATTTAAGAATTTTGAAATGTGTTCAAAACTGACTCCAATTTGGGGAGTGGCCATACTCCGAGAAAGATGGCAGCAAACTAAGGTCACAAAGTTAATAAACAATTTTAATGCTGGCGCAGAGGCAATAGTGTATGGTCCAATCCTGAATGTCTTATGGCAAATAGCTACGTAAATTCTTTTTTCGATTCTCTGTAGGTCAGGGATGAGAAATTGTAATAAAATGATTCAACTTTTAACCTTTACTGTCTCATAGACGTAGGTTAAAAACGGCCTCCCTTTCACCCCTTACAGCCGTCCCTGTCCTCCAAAATGTATTTAAGAATTTTGAAATGTGTTCAAAACTGACTCCAATTTGGGGAGTGGCCGTACACCGAGAAAGATGGCAGCAAACTAAGGTCACAAAGTAATTAAACAATTTTAATGCTGGAGCAGAGGCAATAGTGTATGGTCCAATCCTGAATGTCTTACGGCAAATAGCTACGTAAATTCTTTTTTCGATTCTCTGTAGGTCAGGGATGAGAAATTGTAAGAAAATGATTCAACTTTTAACCTTTACTGTCTCATAGACGTAGGTTAAAAACGGCCTCCCTTTCACCCCTTACAGCCGTCCCTGTCCTCCAAAATGTATTTAAGAATTTTGAAATGTGTTCAAAACTGACTCCAATTTGGGGAGTGGCAGTACACCGAGAAAGAGAAATTGTAAGAAAATTATTCAACTTTTAACCTTTACTGTCTCATAGACGTAGGTTAAAAACGGCCTCCCTTTCACCCCTTACAGCCGTCCCTGTCCTCCAAAATGTATTTAAGAATTTTGAAATGTGTTCAAAACTGACTCCAATTTGGGGAGTGGCCGTACACCGAGAAAGAGAAATTGTAAGAAAATGATTCAACATTTAACCTTTACTGTCTCATAGACGTAGGTTAAAAACGGCCTCCCTTTCACCCCTTACAGCCGTCCCTGTCCTCCAAAATGTATTTAAGAATTTTGAAATGTGTTCAAAACTGACTCCAATTTGGGGAGTGGCAGTACACCGAGAAAGAGAAATTGTAAGAAAATGATTCAACTCTTAACCTTTACCGTCTCATAGACGTAGGTTAAAAACGGCCTCCCTTTCACCCCTTACAGCCGTCCCTGTCCTCCAAAATGTATTTAAGAATTTTGAAATGTGTTCAAAACTGACTCCAATTTGGGGAGTGGCAGTACACCGAGAAAGAGAAATTGTAAGAAAATGATTCAACTTTTAACCTTTACTGTCTCATAGACGTAGGTTAAAAACGGCCTCCCTTTCACCCCTTACAGCCGTCCCTGTCCTCCAAAATGTATTTAAGAATTTTGAAATGTGTTCAAAACTGACTCCAATTTGAAGAGTGGCAGTACACCGAGAAAGAGAAATTGTAAGAAAATTATTCAACTTTTAACCTTTACTGTCTCATAGACGTAGGTTAAAAACGGCCTCCCTTTCACCCCTTACAGCCGTCCCTGTCCTCCAAAATGTATTTAAGAATTTTGAAATGTGTTCAAAACTGACTCCAATTTGGGGAGTGGCCGTACACCGAGAAAGAGAAATTGTAAGAAAATGATTCAACATTTAACCTTTACTGTCTCATAGACGTAGGTTAAAAACGGCCTCCCTTTCACCCCTTACAGCCGTCCCTGTCCTCCAAAATGTATTTAAGAATTTTGAAATGTGTTCAAAACTGACTCCAATTTGGGGAGTGGCAGTACACCGAGAAAGAGAAATTGTAAGAAAATGATTCAACTCTTAACCTTTACTGTCTCATAGACGTAGGTTAAAAACGGCCTCCCTTTCACCCCTTACAGCCGTCCCTGTCCTCCAAAATGTATTTAAGAATTTTGAAATGTGTTCAAAACTGACTCCAATTTGGGGAGTGGCAGTACACCGAGAAAGAGAAATTGTAAGAAAATGATTCAACTTTTAACCTTTACTGTCTCATAGACGTAGGTTAAAAATGGCCTCCCTTTCACCCCTTACAGCCGTCCCTGTCCTCCAAAATGTATTTAAGAATTTTGAAATGTGTTCAAAACTGACTCCAATTTGGGGAGTGGCAGTACACCGAGAAAGAGAAATTGCAAGAAAATTATTCAACTTTTAACCTTTACTGTCTCATAGACGTAGGTTAAAAACGGCCTCCCTTTCACCCCTTACAGCCGTCCCTGTCCTCCAAAATGTATTTAAGAATTTTGAAATGTGTTCAAAACTGACTCCAATTTGGGGAGTGGCCGTACACCGAGAAAGAGAAATTGTAAGAAAATGATTCAACATTTAACCTTTACTGTCTCATAGACGTAGGTTAAAAACGGCCTCCCTTTCACCCCTTACAGCCGTCCCTGTCCTCCAAAATGTATTTAAGAATTTTGAAATGTGTTCAAAACTGACTCCAATTTGGGGAGTGGCAGTACACCGAGAAAGAGAAATTGTAAGAAAATGATTCAACTCTTAACCTTTACTGTCTCATAGACGTAGGTTAAAAACGGCCTCCCTTTCACCCCTTACAGCCGTCCCTGTCCTCCAAAATGTATTTAAGAATTTTGAAATGTGTTCAAAACTGACTCCAATTTGGGGAGTGGCCATACACCGAGAAACATGGCAGCAAACTAAGGTCACAAAGTTAATAAACAATTTTAATGCTGGCGCAGAGGCAATAGTGTATGGTCCAATCCTGAATGTCTTATGGCAAATAGCTACGTAAATTCTTTTTTCGATTCTCTGTAGGTCAGGGATGAGAAATTGTAATAAAATGATTCAACTTTTAACCTTTACTGTCTCATAGACGTAGGTTAAAAACGGCCTCCCTTTCACCCCTTACAGCCGTCCCTGTCCTCCAAAATGTATTTAAGAATTTTGAAATGTGTTCAAAACTGACTCCAATTTGGGGAGTGGCCGTACACCGAGAAAGATGGCAGCAAACTAAGGTCACAAAGTAATTAAACAATTTTAATGCTGGAGCAGAGGCAATAGTGTATGGTCCAATCCTGAATGTCTTACGGCAAATAGCTACGTAAATTCTTTTTTCGATTCTCTGTAGGTCAGGGATGAGAAATTGTAAGAAAATGATTCAACTTTTAACCTTTACTGTCTCATAGACGTAGGTTAAAAACGGCCTCCCTTTCACCCCTTACAGCCGTCCCTGTCCTCCAAAATGTATTTAAGAATTTTGAAATGTGTTCAAAACTGACTCCAATTTGGGGAGTGGCAGAACACCGAGAAAGAGAAATTGTAAGAAAATGATTCAACTTTTAACCTTTACTGTCTCATAGACGTAGGTTAAAAACGGCCTCCCTTTCACCCCTTACAGCCGTCCCTGTCCTCCAAAATGTATTTAAGAATTTTGAAATGTGTTCAAAACTGACTCCAATTTGGGGAGTGGCCGTACACCGAGAAAGAGAAATTGTAAGAATATGATTAAACTTTTAACCTTTACTGTCTCATAGACGTAGGTTAAAAACGGCCTCCCTTTCACCCCTTACAGCCGTCCCTATCCTCCAAAATGTATTTAAGAATTTTGAAATGTGTTCAAAACTGACTCCAATTTGGGGAGTGGCCATACACCGAGAAAGATGGCAGCAAACTAAGGTCACAAAGTTAATAAACAATTTTAATGCTGGCGCAGAGGCAATAGTGTATGGTCCAATCCTGAATGTCTTATGGCAAATAGCTACGTAAATTCTTTTTTCGATTCTCTGTAGGTCAGGGATGAGAAATTGTAATAAAATGATTCAACTTTTAACCTTTACTGTCTCATAGACGTAGGTTAAAAACGGCCTCCCTTTCACCCCTTACAGCCGTCCCTGTCCTCCAAAATGTATTTAAGAATTTTGAAATGTGTTCAAAACGGATTGGTGTCACTACAACGCATGCTTTTACCACGCATGCCTTTACAACGTGGTTTTTACCACGCAGTCCATTACAACGCATAGTGCTTTGGGGCGCTGGATAGTGAATTATTTAATTTACTATTCCAACTCCAGTCCCCGTGGATAGCAGGGAAGGTGTTGGATAGTATATTAAATACATTCCCTATCCTAGAGCGCCCCCCAGCGCATTGCGTTGTAATGGTTTGCGTGGTAAAAGTTGCGATGTAATGGTAGTGCGTTGTAAAAAATTTGTTGTAACCGTGCTACACCGTTCAAAACTGACTCCAATTTGGGGAGTGGCCGTACACCGAGAAAGATGGCAGCAAACTAAGGTCACAAAGTAATTAAACAATTTTAATGCTGGAGCAGAGGCAATAGTGTATGGTCCAATCCTGAATGTCTTACGGCAAATAGCTACGTAAATTCTTTTTTCGATTCTCTGTAGGTCAGGGATGAGAAATTGTAAGAAAATGATTCAACTTTTAACCTTTACTGTCTCATAGACGTAGGTTAAAAACGGCCTCCCTTTCACCCCTTACAACCGTCCCTGTCCTCCAAAATGTATTTAAGAATTTTGAAATGTATTCAAAACTGACTCCAATTTGGGGAGTGGCAGTACACCGAGAAAGAGAAATTGTAAGAAAATTATTCAACTTTTAACCTTTACTGTCTCATAGACGTAGGTTAAAAACGGCCTCCCTTTCACCCCTTACAGCCGTCCCTGTCCTCCAAAATGTATTTAAGAATTTTGAAATGTGTTCAAAACTGACTCCAATTTGGGGAGTGGCCGTACACCGAGAAAGAGAAATTGTAAGAAAATGATTCAACATTTAACCTTTACTGTCTCATAGACGTAGGTTAAAAACGGCCTCCCTTTCACCCCTTACAGCCGTCCCTGTCCTCCAAAATGTATTTAAGAATTTTGAAATGTGTTCAAAACTGACTCCAATTTGGGGAGTGGCAGTACACCGAGAAAGAGAAATTGTAAGAAAATGATTCAACTCTTAACCTTTACTGTCTCATAGACGTAGGTTAAAAACGGCCTCCCTTTCACCCCTTACAGCCGTCCCTGTCCTCCAAAATGTATTTAAGAATTTTGAAATGTGTTCAAAACTGACTCCAATTTGGGGAGTGGCAGTACACCGAGAAAGAGAAATTGTAAGAAAATGATTCAACTTTTAACCTTTACTGTCTCATAGACGTAGGTTAAAAACGGCCTCCCTTTCACCCCTTACAGCCGTCCCTGTCCTCCAAAATGTATTTAAGAATTTTGAAATGTGTTCAAAACTGACTCCAATTTGGGGAGTGGCAGTACACCGAGAAAGAGAAATTGTAAGAAAATTATTCAACTTTTAACCTTTACTGTCTCATGGACGTAGGTTAAAAACGGCCTCCCTTTCACCCCTTTCAGCCGTCCCTGTCCTCCAAAATGTATTTAAGAATTTTAAAATGTGTTCAAAACTGACTCCAATTTGGGGAGTGGCCGTACACCGAGAAAGAGAAATTGTAAGAAAATGATTCAACATTTAACCTTTACTGTCTCATAGACGTAGGTTAAAAACGGCCTCCCTTTCACCCCTTACAGCCGTCCCTGTCCTCCAAAATGTATTTAAGAATTTTGAAATGTGTTCAAAACTGACTCCAATTTGGGGAGTGGCAGTACACCGAGAAAGAGAAATTGTAAGAAAATGATTCAACTCTTAACCTTTACTGTCTCATAGACGTAGGTTAAAAACGGCCTCCCTTTCACCCCTTACAGCCGTCCCTGTCCTCCAAAATGTATTTAGGAATTTTGAAATGTGTTCAAAACTGACTCCAATTTGGGGAGTGGCCATACACCGAGAAAGATGGCAGCAAACTAAGGTCACAAAGTTAATAAACAATTTTAATGCTGGCGCAGAGGCAATAGTGTATGGTCCAATCCTGAATGTCTTATGGCAAATAGCTACGTAAATTCTTTTTTCGATTCTCTGTAGGTCAGGGATGAGAAATTGTAACAAAATGATTCAACTTTTAACCTTTACTGTCTCTTAGACGTAGGTTAAAAACGGCCTCCCTTTCACCCCTTACAGCCGTCCCTGTCCTCCAAAATGTATTTAAGAATTTTGAAATGTGTTCAAAACTGACTCCAATTTGGGGAGTGGCCGTACACCGAGAAAGATGGCAGCAAACTAAGGTCACAAAGTAATTAAACAATTTTAATGCTGGAGCAGAGGCAATAGTGTATGGTCCAATCCTGAATGTCTTACGGCAAATAGCTACGTAAATTCTTTTTTCGATTCTCTGTAGGTCAGGGATGAGAAATTGTAAGAAAATGATTCAACTTTTAACCTTTACTGTCTCATAGACGTAGGTTAAAAACGGCCTCCCTTTCACCCCTTACAGCCGTCCCTGTCCTCCAAAATGTATTTAAGAATTTTGAAATGTGTTCAAAACTGAATCCAATTTGGGGAGTGGCCGTACACCAAGAAAGAGAAATTGTAAGAAAATGATTCAACATTTAACCTTTACTGTCTCATAGACGTAGGTTAAAAACGGCCTCCCTTTCACCCCTTACAGCCGTCCCTGTCCTCCAAAATGTATTTAAGAATTTTGAAATGTGTTCAAAACTGACTCCAATTTGGGGAGTGGCAGTACACCGAGAAAGAGAAATTGTAAGAAAATGATTCAACTCTTAACCTTTACTGTCTCATAGACGTAGGTTAAAAACGGCCTCCCTTTCACCCCTTACAGCCGTCCCTGTCCTCCAAAATGTATTTAAGAATTTTGAAATGTGTTCAAAACTGACTCCAATTTGGGGAGTGGCAGTACACCGAGAAAGAGAAATTGTAAAAAAATGATTCAACTTTTAACCTTTACTGTCTCATAGACGTAGGTTAAAAACGGCCTCCCTTTCACCCCTTACAGCCGTCCCTGTCCTCCAAAATGTATTTAAGAATTTTGAAATGTGTTCAAAACTGACTCCAATTTGGGGAGTGGCAGTACACCGAGAAAGAGAAATTGTAAGAAAATTATTCAACTTTTAACCTTTACTGTCTCATAGACGTAGGTTAAAAACGGCCTCCCTTTCACCCCTTACAGCCGTCCCTGTCCTCCAAAATGTATTTAAGAATTTTGAAATGTGTTCAAAACTGACTCCAATTTGGGGAGTGGCCGTACACCGAGAAAGAGAAATTGTAAGAAAATGATTCAACATTTAACCTTTACTGTCTCATAGACGTAGGTTAAAAACGGCCTCCCTTTCACCCCTTACAGCCGTCCCTGTCCTCCAAAATGTATTTAAGAATTTTGAAATGTGTTCAAAACTGACTCCAATTTGGGGAGTGGCAGTACACCGAGAAAGAGAAATTGTAAGAAAATGATTAAACTTTTAACCTTTACTGTCTCATAGACGTAGGTTAAAAACGGCGTCCCGTGTATTTAAGAATTTTGAAATGTGTTCAAAACTGACTCCAATTTGGCCATACACCGAGAAAGATGGCAGCAAACTAAGGTCACAAAGTTAATAAACAATTTTAATGCTGGAGCAGAGGCAATAGTGTATGGTCCAATCCTGAATGTCTTACGGCAAATAGCTACGTAAATTCTTTTTTCGATTCTCTGTAGGTCAGGGATGAGAAATTGTCATAAAATGATTCAACTTTTAACCTTTACTGTCTCATAGACGTAGGTTAAAAACGGCCTCCCTTTCACCCCTTACAGCCGTCCCTGTCCTCCAAAATGTATTTAAGAATTTTGAAAAGTGTTCAAAACTGACTCCAATTTGGGGAGTGGCCGTACACCGAGAAAGAGAAATTGTAAGAATATGATTAAACTTTTAACCTTTACTGTCTCATAGACGTAGGTTAAAAACGGCGTCCCTTTCACCCCTTACAGCCGTCCCTATCCTCCAAAATGTATTTAGGAATTTTGAAATGTGTTCAAAACTGACTCCAATTTGGGGAGTGGCCATACACCGAGAAAGATGGCAGCAAACTAAGGTCACAAAGTTAATAAACAATTTTAATGCTGGGGCAGAGGCAATAGTGTATGTTCCAATCCTGAATGTCTTATGGCAAATAGCTACGTAAATTCTTTTTTCGATTCTCTGTAGGTCAGGGATGAGAAATTGTAATAAAATGATTCAACTTTTAACCTTTACTGTCTCATAGACGTAGGTTAAAAACGGCCTCCCTTTCACCCCTTACAGCCGTCCCTGTCCTCCAAAATGTATTTAAGAATTTTGAAATGTGTTCAAAACTGACTCCAATTTGGGGAGTGGCCGTACACCGAGAAAGAGAAATTGTAAGAACATGATTAAACTTTTAACCTTTACTGTCTCATAGACGTAGGTTAAAAACGGCCTCCCTTTCACCCCTTACAGCCGTCCCTATCCTCCAAAATGTATTTAAGAATTTTGAAATGTGTTCAAAACTGACTCCAATTTGGGGAGTGGCCGTACACCGAGAAAGATGGCAGCAAACTAAGGTCACAAAGTTAATAAACAATTTTAATGCTGGAGCAGAGGCAATAGTGTATGGTCCAATCCTGAATGTCTTACGGCAAATAGCTACGTAAATTCTTTTTTCGATTCTCTGTAGGTCAGGGATGAGAAATTGTAAGAAAATGATTCAACTTTTAACCTTTACTGTCTCATAGACGTAGGTTAAAAACGGCCTCCCTTTCACCCCTTACAGCCGTCCCTGTCCTCCAAAATGTATTTAAGAATTTTGAAACGTGTTCAAAACTGACTCCAATTTGGGGAGTGGCCGTACACCGAGAAAGATGGCAGCAAACTAAGGTCACAAAGTTATTAAACAATTTTAATGCTGGAGCAGAGGCAATAGTGTATGGTCCAATCCTGAATGTCTTACGGCAAATAGCTACGTAAATTCTTTTTTCGATTCTCTGTAGGTCAGGGATGAGAAATTGTAAGAAAATGATTCAACTTTTAACCTTTACTGTCTCATAGACGTAGGTTAAAAACGGCCTCCCTTTCACCCCTTACAGCCGTCCCTGTCCTCCAAAATGTATTTAAGAATTTTGAAATGTGTTCAAAACTGACTCCAATTTGGGGAGTGGCCGTACACCGAGAAAGAGAAATTGTAAGAATATGATTAAACTTTTAACCTTTACTGTCTCATAGACGTAGGTTAAAAACGGCCTCCCTTTCACCCCTTACAGCCGTCCCTATCCTCCAAAATGTATTTAAGAATTTTGGAATGTGTTCAAAACTGACTCCAATTTGGGGAGTGGCCGTACACCGAGAAAGATGGCAGCAAACTAAGGTCACAAAGTTAATAAACAATTTTAATGCTGGAGCAGAGGCAATAGTGTATGGTCCAATCCTGAATGTCTTACGGCAAATAGCTACGTAAATTCTTTTTTCGATTCTCTGTAGGTCAGGGATGAGAAATTGTCATAAAATGATTCAACTTTTAACCTTTACTGTCTCATAGACGTAGGTTAAAAACGGCCTCCCTTTCACCCCTTACAGCCGTCCCTGTCCTCCAAAATGTATTTAAGAATTTTGAAATGTGTTCAAAACTGACTCCAATTTGGGGAGTGGCCGTACACCGAGAAAGAGAAATTGTAAGAATATGATTAAACTTTTAACCTTTACTGTCTCATAGACGTAGGTTAAAAACGGCCTCCCTTTCACCCCTTACAGCCGTCCCTATCCTCCAAAATGTATTTAAGAATTTTGAAATGTGTTCAAAACTGACTCCAATTTGGGGAGTGGCCATACACCGAGAAAGATGGCAGCAAACTAAGGTCACAAAGTTAATAAACAATTTTAATGCTGGCGCAGAGGCAATAGTGTATGGTCCAATCCTGAATGTCTTATGGCAAATAGCTACGTAAATTCTTTTTTCGATTCTCTGTAGGTCAGGGATGAGAAATTGTAATAAAATGATTCAACTTTTAACCTTTACTGTCTCTTAGACGTAGGTTAAAAACGGCCTCCCTTTCACCCCTTACAGCCGTCCCTGTCCTCCAAAATGTATTTAAGAATTTTGAAATGTGTTCAAAACTGACTCCAATTTGGGGAGTGGCCGTACACCGAGAAAGATGGCAGCAAACTAAGGTCACAAAGTAATTAAACAATTTTAATGCTGGAGCAGAGGCAATAGTGTATGGTCCAATCCTGAATGTCTTACGGCAAATAGCTACGTAAATTCTTTTTTCGATTCTCTGTAGGTCAGGGATGAGAAATTGTAAGAAAATGATTCAACTTTTAACCTTTACTGTCTCATAGACGTAGGTTAAAAACGGCCTCCCTTTCACCCCTTACAGCCGTCCCTGTCCTCCAAAATGTATTTAAGAATTTTGAAATGTGTTCAAAACTGACTCCAATTTGGGGAGTGGCAGTACACCGAGAAAGAGAAATTGTAAGAAAATTATTCAACTTTTAACCTTTACTGTCTCATAGACGTAGGTTAAAAACGGCCTCCCTTTCACCCCTTACAGCCGTCCCTGTCCTCCAAAATGTATTTAAGAATTTTGAAATGTGTTCAAAACTGACTCCAATTTGGGGAGTGGCCGTACACCGAGAAAGAGAAATTGTAAGAAAATGATTCAACATTTAACCTTTACTGTCTCATAGACGTAGGTTAAAAACGGCCTCCCTTTCACCCCTTACAGCCGTCCCTGTCCTCCAAAATGTATTTAAGAATTTTGAAATGTGTTCAAAACTGACTCCAATTTGGGGAGTGGCAGTACACCGAGAAAGAGAAATTGTAAGAAAATGATTCAACTCTTAACCTTTACTGTCTCATAGACGTAGGTTAAAAACGGCCTCCCTTTCACCCCTTACAGCCGTCCCTGTCCTCCAAAATGTATTTAAGAATTTTGAAATGTGTTCAAAACTGACTCCAATTTGGGGAGTGGCAGTACACCGAGAAAGAGAAATTGTAAGAAAATGATTCAACTTTTAACCTTTACTGTCTCATAGACGTAGGTTAAAAACGGCCTCCCTTTCACCCCTTACAGCCGTCCCTGTCCTCCAAAATGTATTTAAGAATTTTGAAATGTGTTCAAAACTGACTCCAATTTGGGGAGTGGCCATACACCGAGAAAGATGGCAGCAAACTAAGGTCACAAAGTTAATAAACAATTTTAATGCTGGAGCAGAAGCAATAGTGTATGGTCCAATCCTGAATGTCTTACGGCAAAAAGCTACGTAAATTCTTTTTTCGATTCTCTGTAGGTCAGGGATGAGAAATTGTAAGAAAATGATTCAACTTTTAACCTTTACTGTCTCATAGACGTAGGTTAAAAACGGCCTCCCTTTTACCCCTTACAGCCGTCCCTGTCCTCCAAAATGTATTTAAGAATTTTGAAATGTGTTCAAAACTGACTCCAATTTGGGGAGTGGCCGTACACCGAGAAAGAGAAATTGTAAGAATATGATTAAACTTTTAACCTTTACTGTCTCATAGACGTAGGTTAAAAACGGCCTCCCTTTCACCCCTTACAGCCGTCCCTATCCTCCAAAATGTATTTAAGAATTTTGAAATGTGTTCAAAACTGACTCCAATTTGGGGAGTGGCCGTACACCGAGAAAGATGGCAGCAAACTAAGGTCACAAAGTTAATAAACAATTTTAATGCTGGAGCAGAGGCAATAGTGTATGGTCCAATCCTGAATGTCTTACTACAACTAGCTTCTTAAATTCTTTTTTCTATTCTCTGTTGGTCAGGGATGAGAAATTGTAAGAAAAACTTTCAACTTTTAACCTTTAGTGTATCATAGACGTAGGTTGAAAACAGCCTCCACATCATCCCTTACAGCCGTCCCTGTCCTCCACATTGTACAGTGTATGTCACCCGAACGCTTAGATCCTGTTTAGGTTTTATAGGAATGACAAGACATGGCGCCACCGACGTCGGTTGAGTACTTATTTAACAGTCACAACTGAGTAGTTCAGTTGTGCTATTTTCAGAGACCCCGACTTACATTTCCCCAGAGATGTCTGGAGTGGGAGGGTACAAAATTTGCTGCAGCTGAGTCAGTTTTTATCCTATTTATTGGCTGTTGGTTAATAAAGCTTGAAGGACACATTGCTCCTAAATTGTGCATAACACTTTATCTTAGTTCCCTTGGAAATTGTGCATAACACTTTATCTTAGTTCCCTTGGAAAGCTCTTATTAACTAACACAATGACTGAGCAAATAGACAAGATCTACACCTCTCAGCCAGAGAAGAAGATGCAGACGCTTTTCACATTGCAGAAAATGTTAGGA
Organism: Lissotriton helveticus; assembly: GCF_964261635.1. Lineage (NCBI taxonomy): Eukaryota > Metazoa > Chordata > Amphibia > Caudata > Salamandridae > Lissotriton > Lissotriton helveticus. Next base: position 879,966,562 of record NC_136073.1, read on the forward strand.
ATGCATTCACCATAAAACTAGGTGCATATGGTGCAACAGTCAGTGGTGGACATGTAACATTCTTGATTGAGGTGCACAAATAATATAGAAAAGAGGTATTCTCTTAATGGGTTACATTCCCGGTTTAAAATGCAATAACAAAGACATTTCATTACTATACGGAAGATGAAATACCGGACGAATATTGTCCCTATGAGGACATTAAAGTTCCAATAACTTACCAGGAACACTTATAGTGGTTTAAAGGCACCCTCTTCCCCATGAGAGATTCATGTTCCTCTCGTTCCTTTTAGGGTTCAACAAAAAACTCCGAGAGGGAAGGAAGGTCAGATGGACAAGAAAAGCGTATAAAGTCCATTGACAAGGAACACGATCCAGAGTATACTTCCAAAAAAGAAGACAAACCAAAAACAAAACCTCAATTCAAAAGGAAGAAAGATACAGGTGTAAAGATCAGACATGCCCAGAATCCTGAGGACTCAACTACTGAATGGGGATAGGCTTTGATGATGCAAGACAGTGTGGCACAATTAACAATAGCTTGCCAGAACCTGGTGGAATTTCTGGTGACATCGGACTTGAATGAATATATCACGGTGGAAACACCTGATACTAGGGTAAGCGTCCCACATAAGTTATATAAAATAACACTCTAGACGGAAGGGGACAAGCCCAGTAAAGGTAGAAGTCTCTTTACGGAGAACTTCACCACTTTATTTTGCCGGATTCCATTTGACAATGGTCCGGTTTTATCAGGTGCCCATCAATACAAGCAAATACATCAACAAAACAAGATAAATATCACAGCACGAATGTCTTACCCTATGATGTTGTCTTTATTGAATCCTTTTCTGAATCTCACTTCCGGGCTCCCATCTACTTTGGGAGTGGATCACTCATCGCTGTTGTCCTAAATTGGAATAAGAGGTAGAGAGGCCTAGAAATATCCTCCCTAAACTATCAGGGCCCCAGCTACACCCTTCAAATCAATTTCAGGAATAGCATTATAAGCAAAGCAAAGCAGATGCAAGTAACCCCAAAATACCCAGGGCTAACCGGATTCCATATGAACATGGAAAACGCAAAAGCCCATAACCCATTTACAATGGATAGCAAATACCACAAGAGTGAAAAGAAGCATACAAGCAGTGTAGTAGCTAGACATCTATCTGCCAATAATACACACAAGCCTCACTGTGTACTCACAGGTATGTAATATTTGTGACTTGGCTCATGTTGTGTATGTTGGACCTATTCTACCTAAACAATTCTTGGTAAAAGAATAAAACATTCTGTAACATTTAGAGCTTTGAGTAAAATGCCTTCTGCGCATGAGCGCCGAGAGGCCGAGGTCCTACCGTGGGATGTCTTCACACAAGCTGCCTCCCTTCAGGGGGGCCTGTGCGGCTCTTCAGATAGAGGATCCTGCAGGAGGGATGAAAACAGGTCATATTACAAACCATCCCAGAGTATCAATACTGGCAGCACATTCACATACACAAGTGAGCATTAAATGTTTCAGGATGTCTTTCTAGTCCCCCCTCTCTAACACTAAAGTACCTAACAGACCATTTGTCTACCATACCATGAGAGAGAGAGAGAGAAGGGCAGAAAGAAAGAGAAAGGGATAAAGAGAGAGAGAGAGAGAGAGCGTGGGAGTGGCAAATACCCACAGGGGTGGGAGGCTTACACTGATTGCCTTGCTGGCTGCACGAGGCACTCTCTATGGCGCAGATAGAACCCGCTCGATGGACTAGACACACAAGATGGTGGCTGTGGAGGCGGTCCTGAACGAGGCCAGCGGGCCACACTGCTGAACTCCAGAGTGGCTTTGGACTGCTAGCTGTGCCTTGAGGGGAGGTGACGACTGCAGGCCACACATCGGTCCCTAGAGGTGAGCCGCTGCCATTGTGAGTGGGGAGCTGGTGACTCCTGTACTGATCATCGGGAGCAGACGGGTGGAGGAGGTGATCGTAGAGGCACGGCTAGCCTGAGTAGCAAGCCTGGCTGTATGTATGTTTTGTATGTTTTGGATTTATATAGCGCTTATAACCCAGGGGTCTCTAAGCGCTTTTGCCTTGGGAACCCGTCCTGGTTTTTCCCTGTGAGATAGCCCCTACAGGGCATCCCCAAGGTGAAAGCCAGGCATCCCGCCGCGGGGGGCCGTTGTGGCGATTAAGCAAGCTTAATGCCCAGAGTTGCAGAGTGTGAACCCATGATTAGGTCAGGCACCGAAGCGAGAATTATCGAGTCCGTGGACATTTGAGCTCGAGACCCTGCCGCGTCGGGAATTGAACCCTGGTCCCGGGTCTGACCTCTGCTTCAGGGTCTGCCTGCTCTAACCAGTGAGCCACACTTCTCCGCTGTGTGGAGAACCTGACAGAGGCGGTGGCCTTCTGCCCTAACGGGAGATCCCAGGCAGGAGGAATGGACGTCTGTGGTGGATGTGCTGCCTATGCCGGCACTGGAGATTGCAGGGAGGCTACGGCCTCTAACCAGAAGTGAGTGGGAACTTTAGCGCTTGAATGGGCACTCCTCAGAACCTTAGTGGAGGGCAGACAGCAACATATTGTTACTACACTGATCTCCGGGACTCCCCTGATACCCGGCTGACTGGTGTGTGGAGAGGCCCTCAGTTGTGGGCTGTTGTTGGCGCCAGGAGGAGATCAGGCTCACTGGCAGGGCCTGTTGGGCTGGAGGAGTGCTGACCGACCAGTGGGACTGCTTGGGTGCTGCAGTGCGATCCTGAAGGGTGACTTATTAGTATGGAGAGCCTGCATCACCCCTATTCTTCACTGCCTTTGCATGGACTGGGTGTTGACCATGTAAATCTGTTGAAACTGTCGTCCTGTTGCTGGCGGGATGGGGGGGGTGTGCTGAGTTCCCTGGTGGGTATGACCAAGTGCCCCTCTGAAGCTAAGCAGCCCTCATAGACAGTTCCATCGTGGGGGGGGGGGGGGCTCTGACACCGACTGGCCAACATGCCGTAAGTGACAGGCACCCGGGGAAATGTCAACCTCCCACAGCAGGAAAGATATATGCATTAAGGACTTGTTGTCCAAGAATGCATCCAAGGAGACGGACCCTGCACGAGACCCTGTGTCCCCCCGTGGCCTTTTCTTGAACCACCCTAGAAAACTCCACCGGGGAGGATGCTCTGTCACTCAGAGATTCATGGCATCCTTGTTCCACACGCTCCGGTAGGAAATAGCGGCCCTCAAATAAGAGGTAGCCAGCGAGGACAGAGAACTCTGCCACGATATATTACAATTGTAATATGGCTGGCGGTGTCCATTGGACACCGCCACCATATAAATCTATCACCGCAGCGGTCGCTTCAGGAACCCTGAGGGTACTTCAATCCCCTCGCGCTCCCTGACGCCTTTGTTTAACTTGTTAGAACATTCTGCCCTCTATTGGCAGAATGTTCTAATAGCCTTATAGCCCTTCCTAGCAGGGCTATACCGGCTATTAAAGTCACGTTCCCTTGCTGCCGCGCGAGCCTTTGTGATCTTCCACCTACCCGTTCTACGGAGGTCCACGGCATGGTGTAGAGAGAGGTGGCCTGGTCCGGTCTCGGGCGGGTGCGGTCTTGGCCCAGTCTTCGCCCCGGCATGTCCCGTGTACAAGGACACAATGTCCCCTCACGCCTCCAAAGTGCACCTGTGGAAAGCAGTGTGAGCTGTTGAGTCCAGTTAGCCCCCAAACACATCCTAAGCATTGAATTTGCCATTTTAACATTTTTATATTTCTGCTTCTTTTATTTTCAGATAATCCTGACAATCATGTCCAAGGACACTAAGGCATTATTCTTTCATGCACATGTGTGATACAGAGAAGCCAGTCATGGACCACGTGCAAACATTCACCCCGTCTCTGAGGCATAAAATAACAATCATATGCAATAGCTGAATGTGTGATGTACATAATAGGAGTCTTGCAAGAGATATTTTGCAAGACTCCTATTATGATAAATCAGCATATGTCACAGGTTTCACTTCTCAGGTGTTATATTTTCACCTCTTGGTTTTGCCGGATTTCTTTTCACAAAGTCCGGTTTTCTCAGCTTCCCATCAATACAAGAAAACACATCAGCAAAACAAGAAAAACATCGCACCATGAATGTCTTACCCTCTGATGTTGTCTGTATCGAATCCTTTTCTGAAACTCACTTCCGGGCTCTCGTCTACTTTGGGCGTGGATCACACATCACTGTCGTCCTAGATTGAAATAAGAGGTAGAAAGACCTAGAAGCATCCTCCCTAAACTAACAGGGACACAGCTGTACCCTACAAAACAACTTCAGGAAAAGCATTTTAAGCAAAGCAAAACAGACGCAAGAAACCCCAAAATACCCAGGGCAAACCGGATTCCATATGAACACGGAAAACACAAAAGCCCTACAACCCATTTACAATGGATGGCAAATATCACAACAGTCAAAAGAATCATACAAGCAGCGTACCAGCATAGGCATCTATATACTATTAGTGGCCCTGTGCATACAAGCAGTGTACCAACATAGACATCTATCTACCATTAGTGGCCCTGTGCATATAAGGTCTGCCTGCTGTGTGCCAATGACAACTGTAGAACGAATACAACACCACTAACACGGCAAAGCAGACAAGAAAAAATAGGACAGGGCTAACGGATTCCATATCAACATGGAAAATGCACAAGCGGAAAGCCCCACATTTCAAATGAGTATAGACAGCAATGCCAGGCTGCCCCGGGCCACCGAAGGGGGCTACCTAGGAGGGCGGCACCCTAAGTGCCACATGATGGCACAGTCCCCATGAAGAGTTCTAGGGTCCCCAGTGACGTCACCACCGGCTGGGGAAGGGCGGGCCGAGGATATATGGCCTGGGGTAGCGGGCCTGACGCCCTCTTTGATCCCTGGTCGGCCTCGTGGATGGATCCTCCCCCCTTGACCCCGATGAGCAGTGCTGCCCGGACGCTGTTTTTTGTTTGCATAATGTTTATGCAAATAAAGCTGCAACAACTTTCTCCAGCAAAGCATTGTGTGGTGTCTGTTATTATAGGAAATTGTTGTGAGCGGGCTGGGGTATGGGCCGATGTTGGCACTAATAACAACGCAATAATACACATAAGACTTGCCATGGACTCACAAGTATGTAACATTTGTGACTTGGGTCATGTTGTGTTCGTGGTACCTGTTCTACCTAAACAATTCTTGGTAAGAGAATAAAACACTACTTTGGGCGTGGATCACACATCACTGTCGTCCTAGATTGGAATAAGAGATAGAAAGACCTAGAAGCATCCTCCCTAAACTAACAGGGACACAGCTGCACCCTACAAAACAACTTCAGGAAAACCATTTTAAGCAAAGCAAAACAGACGCAAGAAACCCCAAAATACCCAGGGCTAACCAGATTCCATATGAACACGGAAAACGCAAAAGTCCTACAACCCATTTACAATGGATGGCAAATAGCACAACAGTCCAATGAATCATACAAGCAGTGTACCAGCATAGGCATCTATCTACTATTAGTGGCCCTGTGCATACAAGCAGAGTACCAGCATAGACATCTATCTCCCATTAGTGGCCCTGTGCATATAAGGTGTGCCTGCTGTGTGCCAATGACAACGGTAGAACGAATAAAACACCACAAACACGACAAAGCAGACAAGAAATAGGACAGGGCTAACCGCATTCCATATCAACATGGAAAACGCAAAAGCAGAAAGCCCCACATTTCAAATTAGTATAAACAGCAAATAACATCGCAATAATAACACATAAGACTTGCCGTGGACTCAGAAGTATGGAACATTTGTGACTTTGGTCATGTTGTGTACGTGGTACCTACCCTACCTAAACAATTCTTGGTAAAATAAAACATTCTGTAACATTTAGAGCTTTGAGTAAAATGGCATCTGCACATGACGCCGAGAGGTCCGGGTCCTACCGTGGGATGTCTTCACACAAGCTGCCTCCCTCCAGGGGGCCTGTGCGGCTCTTCAGATAGAGGATCCTGCAGGAGGGATGAAAACAGGTCATATTACAAACCACCCCAGGGCATTAATACTGGCAGCACATTCACACACAAACCTCTGAAGGGCTCCTGAAGGGCTCCCTCTGAAGGGCACCCTCTGAAGAGCTCCCTCTGAAGGGCACCCTCTGAAGGGCTCCGTCTGAAGAGCTCCCTCTGAAGGGGTCCTGAAGGGCTCCCTCTGAAGGGCTCCCTCTGAAGGGCACCCTCTGAAGGGCTCCGTCTGAAGAGCTCCCTCTGAAGGGCTCCTGAAGGGCTCCGTCTGAAGAGCTCCCTCTGAATGGCTCCCTCTGAAGGGCTCCCTCTGAATGGCTCCCTCTGAAGGGCTCCCTCTGAATGGCTCCCTCTAACGGGCTCCTGAAGATCTCCCTCTGAAGGGCTCCCTCTGAAGGGCTCCCTCTGAAGGGCTTCCTCTGACAGCGAGGTTATAATGCACTTAAGAGTATATTGTCTGGCGGCATCACAGAATAGCCCCGGAGAATAGATTATGAAGGCTGCAGAGGGGCCATGCTCATGCATGGGCACCCTCTCACACAAAACCCAGCACCCTGCCTACAGGATGATTGATAAGGCCTGCCATAGGGGTGACTAATAGGTTTATATGTGTAGTGATATAAGGTAGATATAGTGAACCTATATCTAAGTAAGGGGTGCATGCACCACCTTCAACAGGTAGCAGTAGTAGACCTGTGGTGTCAGTTTGAGTGGTCTCTCAGGTGTGGCACAATACATGATGCAGCCCCTGAGAGGCCTCTGGTGTACCTATGCCCTGGCTATATAGTATACCATATACTAGGGACTTATAAGGTTACCCAAGAATCCAATCTGGAGTGTACCTAAAGTATATGCAATCAATACAGAGGAGAAAGCAGCTAGGCTCCGAGGTCCTAAATAGCAGGATCCCAGCCAGTCTAAGTCTAAAACAGTGAAACATCAGCAGAAAGTGGGGGTAACTATAAGTAGCAGATCCTACTCTCCTACCCAACCCCCCAAAATGTCAGGACATTAAACTAACCTTGACCAGTTAAGTCTTCATGTTCTAAGTGGCAATATCTGGAGAGTCCATCTGCATTGGCATGGACTACCATCCCTTGTAGGGAAATGTACCACCTCAAAAGTTTGAGGTTTTCACCCGTCATCAGTTTTAGCCATAAGAGGGGCTCATGGTCTGTCTGAACAATGAAGTCAGTGCCAAACAAGTATGGCCTCAGCTTCTTCAGAGCCCAAACCACAGCAAAGGCCTGCCTCTCAATAGCTGACCAATGTTTCTCTCTGGAAGTTAACCTTCTGCTAATAAAAGCTACTGGCTGATCCTGACCTTCATCGTTCAATCGTGATAAAACAGGCCCTACCCCCAAGTCAGATGCATCTTTTTGGACAATGAAGTGTTTGGAGTAGTCAGGACTTTGAAGAATGGGAGCAGTGCACTTGGCCTGCTTCAGGTCATCAAATGCCTTTTGACAGCTGACTGTCCACTGAACTTTCTTTGGCATTATTTTATAAGTTAAGTCATTCAAAGGGGTCACTATGGATCCATAACCTTTGACAAAAGTCCTATAGTACCCAGTTAGGCCCAAGAAAGCTCTGATCTGAGTCTGGATGGTTGGAGCAACCCAGTCCATGATGGTCCGGATTTTGCTCGGCAATGGTTGAACCTGGCCTCCACCCACAGGGTGGCCCAGGTACACAACCTGACTCTGCCCTATCTGGCACTTGGCGGCCTTGATAGTGAGGCCGCCAAGTGCCAGATAGGGCAAAACATTTCTCAGGTGGACCAGGTGATCTTCCCAGGTAGAGCTAAATACAGCAATATCATTTAGATATGCTGCACTATAGGCTTCCTGGCCTGTAAGGACATTGTTCACCAACCTTTGAAAAGTGGCAGGGGAATTCTTCAAATCAAAGGGCATCACGGCAAATTGGTAGTGCCCACTAGGGATGGAAAATGCTGTTTTTTCCTTTGTATCCTCAGATAATCTGATCTGCCTGTAGCCAGCTGTCAAATCAAATGTGCTTGGAAACTTGGCTGAGGCCAAAGTATCTATAAGCTCATCTGCCCTAGGGATTGGATGGGCATCAGTCCTAGTGACTGCATTGAGACCTCTGTAGTCAACACACAACCTCATCTCTCTTTTACCATTCTAGGTGTGAGGTTTAGTTACTAAGACTACTGGGCTATCAGTGGGTTAAATCACTCGCAAATCCAACATCTTCTGGACTTCAGTCCTGATACAGTCCCTGACATGGCTAGGTTGCCTGTAAATCTTATTTTTAACAGGCAGACTATCCCCAGTGTTCACTTAATGAGTGCACCAGGTAGTCGTACTTGGAGTCAGTGAAAACCTGTTTAAACTGGTTGAGAACTTTTCTGAACTCAGCTTGCTCTGGGACAGTGAGGCTGCCTGCCAAGGCTACACCATTAACTGAACATTCACAAACAGATGGCTGGGTGATGAATGTGCAGAATAGCAATTAGTATAGTAAATCACAGTCTCCAAGCTCAAAGGATAAGGTAATGGCCATCTACCATTAACCAAATAGCGTGAAAAGATTTTCACTACTATACACAAAAACACTCTAATATATCCTGAGCTAAATTACACAATAATAAGCGGTTATAATAAATCAAAATCCACACGATCTTCTCATGTTCTTCATTTATTTTTCTTATTCGGTGATGATCTTCACACTCGAGCCTAGCCAACAAGTGTTTCGTCTCTCGTGGAAACAACCACAGACTTTATCAGGGCTAATTGAATCAGTGGATACACTCAAACTAAGAATAAGTATTAAGACCAGTAAACGCAAATTATCCAAATCGTCACGGTTTTGTATTGGATCGTTATAAAGGATGCTGAGTAATCTTTTTAAATTATCATGTAAATAATGCAAACGAGGGTGGATCGGTGAGAGTAACATTCACGGCACGCATCTGTAGATCGGCGTTTTAAGAGAGATTACTCAATCAATCAATCATTGTATTTCTAAAGCACGCTACATACCCGTGAGGGTCTCAAGGAGCTGGGGGGGGCTGCTACCGATCGAAAAGCCAGGTCTTGAGAAGTCTTCTGAAGGTCAGCAGGTCCTGGGTCTGTCGTAGGCTGGTAGGTAGAGCGTTCCAGGTCTTGACGGCGAGGTAGGAGAAGAATCTGCCGCAGGCGGTGGTTTTGCGGATACGAGGAACTGTGCGAGGGCGAGGTTGGCAGAGCGGAGGCTGCGGGTGGGGGTGTGGAAGCTGAGTCGGTCGTTGAGGTATATTGGTTCGGTGTTGCGTAGTGCTTTGTGTGCGTGGATGAGGAGTTTAAAAGTGATCCTCTTTTTGACGGCGAGCCAGTGTAGGCCTCTGAGGTGGGATGTGATGTGACTGCGTCGGGGGACATCGAGGATCCTTTATAACGATCCAATACAAAACTGTGACAATTTGGATAATTTGCATTTACTGGTCTTAATACTTATTCTTGGTTTGAGTGTAGACACTGACTCAATTAGCCCTAATGAAGTCTGTGGTTGTTACCAAGAGAGACGAAACACGTGTTGGCTAGGCTCGAGTGTGAACATCATCATTGAATGAGAAAAATAAATGAAGAACATGAGAAGAACGTGTGAATTTTGATTTATTATAACACTTAATGTAAAATTTAGCTCAGGATATATTAGAGTGTTTTTACACAATTAACTGAACCATCAACATGGTTCTGTGAGAGCAGGTCAGGGAGTGGATCACTTTCTTCCTCCTGTCCTGTCAACATATGGTTTGAGCTCATCTACATGGAGCACCCTGGGGGCTCCTGGGAGTTCCAAGGTCTACCAGATAGGTAACCTTTCCCTTTTGCTCAATTATTGTATGAGGGCCATTCCACTTGTCTTGGAGGGCTGATGTGGCCACATGCTCCAAAGCCCAAACTTTCTGCCCTGGGTGGTAAACAGTCCGCACAGCCTTTTGGTCATGCCAGGCCTTTTGTAATTTCTGGCTAGTCTCAAGGTTTTTAGTTGCCTTCTTCATATACTCATCCAACCTGGGGCGGAGACCAAGTAAATAGTCCACAATATCCTGGTTAGGTGGTTTGAGAGGTAACTCTCATCCCTCCTTCACTAGACATAATGGACCCCTAAATGGATATCTAAACAGAAGTTCAAAAGGGCTGTAACCAACCCCCTTCTGAGGCACCTCTCTGTAGGTAAAGAGAAGGCAGGACAAAAGTATGTCCCATCTGTGCCTACGCTTTTTTGGGAGACCTTTAATCGTGCCCTTGAGGGTTTTGTTGAACAATTCAACTAACCCATTACATTGTGGGTGATAAGGTGTGGTAAATGTATAGTTTACTCCACACTCCTTCTACATAGCTGTCAAGTAACTAGACATGAAGTTTGCATCTCTGTCTGATACTACCTCATTAGGAAAACACACCATGGAAAAGATTCCCAAGAGGGCTCTTACCACCATAGGAGCTGTGGTGGTCCTTCCTACAACAATCTTTGTAAATTCTTTTTTCTATTCTATGTTGGTCAAGGATGAGAAATTGTAAGAAAAACATTCAACTTTTAACCTTTACTGTCTCATAGTTGTAGGTTAAAAATGGCCTCCACGTCACCCCTTACAGCCGACACTGTCCTCCACATTGTATTAAAGAATTTTGAAATATGTTCATAACTGACTCCACTTTGGGGGGCTGTACGCCGAGAAAGATGGGACCTAACTAAGGTCACAAAGTTAATAAACAATTTTAATGCTGGAACACAGGCAATAGTGTATGGTCCAATCCTGAATGTCTTACTACAACTAGCTTCGTAAATTATTTTTTCTATTCTCTGTTGGTCAGGGATGAGAAATTGTAAGAAATTATTCAACTTTTAACCTTTACTGTCTCATAGACGTAGGTTAAAAACGGCCTCCACATCACCCCTTACAGCCGTCCCTGTCCTCCAAAATGTACTTAAGAATTTTGAAATATGTTCAAAACTGACTCCACTTTGAGGAGTAGCCATACACCGAGAAAGATGACAGCAAACTAAGGTCACAAATTTAATAAACAATTTGAATTCTGGAACACAATTCAATAGTGTATGGTCCAATCCTAAATGTCTTACTACAACTTGCTTTGTAAATTCTTATTTCTATTCTCTGTTGGTCAGGGATGAGAAATTGTAAGAAAAACATTAAACTTTTAACCTTTACTGTCTCACAGACGTAGGTTAAAAACGGCCTCCACATCACCCCTTACAGCCGTCCCTGTCCTCCACATTGTACAGTGTATGTCGTCTGAACGTGTAGATGCTGTTTAGGTTTTATAGGAATGACAAGACATGGCACCACCGACGTCGCTTGGGTACTTATTTAACAGTCACAACTGAGTAGTTCAGTTGTGCTATTTTCAGAGACTCCGACTTACATTTTGCCAGAGATGTCTGGAGTGGGAGGGTACAAAATTTGCTGCAGCTAAGTCGGTTTTTATCCTATTTATTGGCTGTTGGTTAATCAAGCTTGAAGGACACATTGCTCCTAAATTGTGCATAACACCTCATCTTAGTTCCCTTGGAAAGCTCTTATTAACTAACACAATGACTGAGCAAATAGACAAGATCTACACCTCTCAGCCAGAGAATAAGATGCAGACGCTTTTCACATTGCAGAAAATGTTAGGAATGCATTCACCGTAAAACTAGGTGCTCATGGTGTAACAGTCAGGGGTGGACATGTAACATTCTTGATTGAGGCGCACAAATTATATAGAAAAGAGGTACTCTATTAATTGGTTACATTCCCGGTTTAAAACGCAATAACAAAGACGTTTCATTACTATACGGAAGATGAAATACCGGACGAATATTGTCCCTATGAGGACATTAAAGTTCCAATAACTTACCAGGAACACTTATACTGGTTTAAAGGCACCCTCTTCCCCATACAAGAAATTAGAGTAAGATTCAGCCCGCTCGGAATTGACGGAGCAACATGGCTGGTATTAGCGGCCTACACACCACATCCTAACATTGAAACAATGCCAGGAGGAAACATACCAACACTTCGTAAAGAACTGATAAAACTGAACAGAAATATGACACAGTTTATGATGAAGACACTCACGATTCAGCCAACAATGATCCAACAGGTCCAATTCAGAATTCAGCAACTAAAATAACACCATAAATGTTTCACACACTAATGGGTAAAATGCCTGCAAAAAGTGAACAAATGCCATTCTGGGTAGCTCAAAAAATAATACAGCTAGAAGCAGTATTCCGGAATACAGCCCGTTTGAAAAACACAGATTGTTACCAATCTGCTTGCCCAAGGAGATGACATCAAAAATAGAGGATTGTACCTCTTGGTGTACAGTTTTCGCTGCCATGTATACCAAAACTCATGGTATCCCATTGCTAGCAGTAATAACAGATGTATTAAGACGAATACAGAATGAGTACGGAGCAGAATCTGCTCTAAACTTAGGGTTGAAATTACATCCCTAATATAGCAAAATATTAAGGGGGAAACAGTATCAGTGGCAATCCATCAACACCTAAGAGAGTTCACTCCTTTACAACAGCAACATGATTTACCCCAAATAATTGAGACTGTATATGCAGAATTAGGCAGACACAGTTTCAGGGGGAATGCAGTAAAACCTCAGCTGATGGGTGGTCACCTTCAAGCAGGCACCTGCTTCTTTGAAGAAAAATAGATCTCAATCCAGAGGGAAGTGTCCTCCACAGGGGCCCTCCGAAAGGAAGTATAGCCTCAGGAATAGGGACAATATTAATAAACTTGACATGTATCAGGATACTGATACATGTTCCTCTTGTTCCTTTCAGGGTTCAACAAAAAACTCCGAGAGGGAAGGACGGTCAGATGGACAAGCAAAGCGTATAAAGTCCATTGACAAGGAACACGCTTCAGAGTATACTTCCAAAAAAGAAGACAAACCAAAAACAAAACCTCAATTCAAAAGGAAGAAAGATACAGGTGTAAAGATCAGACATGCCCAGAATCCTGAGGACTCAACTACTGAATGGGGAATGGGCTTTGATGATGCAAGACAGTGCGGCACAATTAACAATAGCTTGCCAGAACCTGGTGGAATTTCTGGTGACATCGGACTTGAATGAATATATCACGGTGGAAACACCTGATACTAGGGTAAGCGTCCCATATAAGTTATATAGAATAACACTCTAGACGGAAGGGGACAAGCCCAGTAAAGGTAAAAGTCCCTTTACGGAGAACTTCACCACTTTATTTTGCCGGATTCCATTTGACAAAGGTCTGGTTTTATCAGGTGCCCATCAATATAAGCAAATACATCAACAAAACAAGATAAATATCACAGCACGAATGTCTTACCCTATGATGTTGTCTTTATTGAATCCTTTTCTGAATCTCACTTCCGGGCTCTCATCTACTTTGGGAGTGGATCACTCATCGCTGTTGTCCTAAATTGGAATAAGAGGTAGAGAGGCCTAGAAACATCCTCCCTAAACTATCAGGGCCCCAGCTACACCCTTCAAATCAATTTCAGGAATTGCATTATAAGCAAAGCAGATGCAAGAAACCCCAAAATACCCAGGGCTAACCGGATTCCATATGAACATGGAAAACGCAAAAGCCCTACAACACATTTACAATGGATAGCAAATACCACAAGAGTGAAAAGAAGCATACAAGCAGTGTAGTAGCTAGACATCTATCTGCCAATAATACACACAATCCTTACTGTGTACTCACAGGTATGTAATATTTGTGACTTGGCTCATGTTGTGTATGTTGGACCTATTCTACCTAAACATTTCTTGGTAAAAGAATAAAACATTCTGTAACATTTAGAGCTTTGAGTAAAATGCCTTCTGCGCATGAGCGCCGAGAGGCCGAGGTCCTACCGTGGGATGTCTTCACACAAGCTGCCTCCCTTCAGGGAGCCTGTGCGGCTCTTCAGATAGAGGATCCTGCAGGAGGGATGAAAACAGGTCATATTACAAACCATCCCAGAGTATCAATACTGGCAGCACATTCACATACACAAGTGAGCATTAAATGTTTCAGGACGTCTTTCTAGTCCTCCCTCTCTAACGCTAAAGTACCTAACAGACCATTTGTCTACCATACCATGAGAGAGAGAGAAGGGCAGAAAGAAAGAGAAAGGGATAAAGAGAGAGAGAGTGGGTGTGGCAAATACCCACAGGGGTTGGAGGCTTACACTGATTGCCTTGCTGGCTGCACGAGGCACTCTCTATGGTGCAGATAGAACCCGCTCGATGGACTAGACACACAAGATGATGGCTGTGGAGGCGGTCCTGAACGAGGCCAGCGGGCCACCCTGCTGAACTGCAGAGTGGCTTTGGACTGCTAGCTGTGCCTTGAGGGGAGGTGACGACTCCAGGCCACACATCGGTCCCTAGAGGTGAGCCGCTGCCATTGTGAGTGGGGAGCTGGTGACTCCTGTACTGATCATTGGGAGCAGACGGGTGGAGGAGGTGATCGTAGAGGCACGGCTAGCCTGAGTAGCAAGCCTGGCTGTGTGGAGAACCTGACAGAGGCGGCGGCCTGTTGCCCTAATGGGAGATCCCGGGCCGGAGGAATGGACGTCTGTGGTGGATGTGCTGCCTATGCCGGCACTGGAGATTGCAGGGAGGCTACGGCCTCTAACCAGAAGTGAGTGGGACCTTAAGCGCTTGAATGGGCACTCCTCAGAACCTTAGTGGAGGGCAGACAGCAACATATTGTTACTACACTGATCTCCGGGACTCTCCTGATGCCCGGCTGACTGGGGTGTGGAGAGGCCCTCAGTTGTGGGCTGTTGGTGGCGCCTGGAGGAGATCAGGCTCACTGGCAGGGCCTGTTGGGCTGGAGGAGTGCTGACCGACCAGTGGGACTGCTTGGGTGCTGCAGTGCGATCCTGAAGGGTGACTTATTAGTATGGAGAGCCTGCATCACCCCTATTCTTCACTGCCTTTGCATGGACTGGGTGTTGACCATGTAAATCTGTTGAAACTGTCGGCCTGTTGCTGGCGGGATGGGGGGGTGTGCTGAGTTCCCTGGTGGGTATGACCAAGTGCCCCTCTGAAGCTAAGCAGCCCTCATAGACAGTTCCATCGTGGGGGAGGGGCTCTGACACCGACTGGCCAACATGCCGTAAGTGACAGGCACCCGGGGAAATATCAACCTCCCACAGCAGGAAAGATATATGCATTAAGGACTTGTTGTCCAAGAATGCATCCAAGGAGACGCACCCTGCACGAGACCCTGTGTCCCCCCGTGGCCTTCTCTTGAACCACCCTAGAAAACTCCACCGGGGAGGATGCTCTGTCACTCGGAGATTCATGGCATCGGTAGGAAATAGCGGCCCTCAAATAAGAGGTAGACAGCGAGGACAGAGAACTCTGCCACGATATATTACAATTGTAATATGGCTGGCCGTGTCCATTGGACACCGCCACCATATAAATCTATCACCGCAGCGGTCGCTTCAGGAACCCTGAGGGTACTTCAATCCCCTCCCGCTCCCTGACGCCTTTGTTTAACTTGTTAGAACATTCTGCCCTCTAGTGGCAGAATGTTCTAATAGCCTTATAGCCCTTCCTAGCAGGGCTATACCGGCTATTAAAGTCACGTTCCCTTGCTGCCGCGCGAGCCTTTGTGATCTTCCACCTACCCGTTCTACGGAGGTCCACGGCATGGTGTAGAGAGAGGTGGCCTGGTCCGGTCTCGGGCGGGTGCGGTCTTGGCCCAGTCTTCGCCCCGGCATGTCCCGTGTACAAGGACACAATGTCCCCTCACACCTCCAAAGCACACCTGTGGAAAGCAGTGTGAGCTGTTGAGTCCAGTTAGCCCCCAAACACATCCTAAGCATTGAATTTGTCATGTAACATTTTTATATTTCTGCTTCTTTTATTTTCAGATAATCCTGACAAACATGTCCAAGGACACTAAGGCATTATTCTTTCATGCACATGTGTGATACAGAGAAGCCAGTCATGGACCACGTGCAAACATTCACCCCGTCTCTGAGGCATAAAATAACAATCATATGCAATAGCTGAATGTGTGATGTACATAATAGGAGTCTTGCAAGAGATATTTTGCAAGACTCCTATTATGATAAATCAGCATATGTCACAGGTTTCACTTCTCAGGTGTTATGTTTTCACCTCTTGGTTTTGCCGGATTCCTTTTCACAAAGTCCGGTTTTATCAGCTTCCCTTCAATACAAGAAAACACATCAACAAAACAAGAAAGACATAACACCGTGAATGTCTTACCCTCTGATGTTGTCTTTATCGAATCCTTTTCTGAAACTCACTTCCGGGCTCTCGTCTACTTTGGGCGTGGATCACACATCACTGTCGTCCTAGATTGGAATAAGAGGTAGAAAGACCTAGAAGCATCCTCCCTAAACTAACAGGGACACAGCTGCACCCTACAAAACAACTTCAGGAAAAGCATTTTAAGCAAAGCAAAACAGACGCAAGAAACCCCAAAATACCCAGGGCAAACCGGATTCCATATGAACACGGAAAACGCAAAATACCTACAACCCATTTACAATGGATGGCAAATAGCACAACAGTCAAAAGAAGCATACAAGCAGTGTACCAGCATAGGCATCTATCTACTATTAGTGGCCCTGTGCATACAAGCAGTGTACCAGCATAGGCATCTATCTACCATTAGTGGCCCTGTGCATATAAGGTGTGCCTGCTGTGTGCCAATGACAACTGTAGAACGAATACAACACCACTAACATGGCAAAGCAGACAAGAACAAATCGGACAGGGCTAACCGGATTCCATATCAACATGGAAAACGCAAAAGCCCCACATTTCAAATGAGTATAAACAGCAATGCCAGGCTGCCCCGGACCACCGAAGGGGGCCACCTAAGAGGGCGGCCACCCTTAGTGCCACATGATGGCACAGCCCCCATGAAGTGTTCTAGTGTCCTGGACCTGGAGGGTCCCCAGTAACGTCACCACCGGCTGGGGAAGGGCGGGCCGAGGATATATGGCCTGGGGTCGCGGGCCTGACGCACTTTTTGATCTCTGGTCGGCCTCGTGGACGGATCCTCCCCCCTTGACCCCGATGAGCAGTGCTGCCCGGACGCTGTTTTTTGTTTGCATAATGTTTATGCAAATAAAGCTGCAACAACTTTCTCCAACAAAGCATTGTGTGGTGTCTGTTATTATAGGAAATTGTTGTGAGCGGGCTGGGGTATGGGCCGATGTTGGCACTAATAACAACGCAATAATACACATAAGACTTGCCGTGGACTCACAAGTATGTAACATTTGTGACTTGGGTCATGTTGTGTACGTGGTACCTGTTCTACCTAAACAATTCTTGGTAAAAGAATAAAACACTACTTTGGGCGTGGATCACACATCACTGTCGTCCTAGATTGGAATAAGAGGTAGAAAGACCTAGAAGCATCCTCCCTAAACTAACAGGGACTTAGCTGCACCCTACAAAACAACTTCAGGAAAACCATTTTAAGCAAAGCAAAACAGACGCAAGAAACCCCAAAATACCCAGGGCTAACCAGATTCCATATGAACACGGAAAACGCAAAAGTCCTACAACCCATTTACAATGGATGGCAAATAGCACAACAGTCAAATGAATCATACAAGCAGTGTACCAGCATAGGCATCTATCTACTATTAGTGGCCCTGTGCATACAAGCAGAGTACCAGCATAGACATCTATCTCCCATTAGTGGCCCTGTGCATATAAGGTGTGCCTGCTGTGTGCTAATGACAACGGTAGAACGAATACAACACCACAAACACGACAAAGCAGACAAGACATAGGACAGGGCTAACCGCATTCCATATCAACATGGAAAACGCAAAAGCAGAAAGCCCCACATTTCAAATGAGTATAAACAGCAAATAACAACGCAATAATAACACATAAGACTTGCCGTGGACTCAGAAGTATGGAACATTTGTGACTTTGGTCATGTTGTGTACGTGGTACCTACCCTACCTAAACAATTCTTGGTAAAAGAATAAAACATTCTGTAACATTTGGAGCTTTGAGTAAAATGGCGTCTGCACATGACGCCGAGAGGTCCGGGTCCTACCGTGGGATGTCTTCACACAAGCTGCCTCCCTGCAGGGGGCGCTGTGCAGCTCTTCAGATAAGAGGATCCTGCAGGAGGGATGAAAACAGGTCATATTACAAACCACCCCAGGGCATTAATACTGGCAGCACATTCACAAACAAACCTCTGAAGGGTTCCTGAAGGGCTCCCTCTGAAGAGCTCCCTCTGAAGGGCTCCTGAAGGGCTCCGTCTGAAGAGTTCCCTCTGAAGGGCTCCCTCTAAAGGGCTCCCTCTGAATGGCTCCCTCTAACGGGCTCCTGAAGATCTCCCTCTGAAGGGCTCCCTCTGAAGGGCTCCCTCTGAAGAGCTCCCTCTGAAGGGCTTCCTCTGACAGCGAGGTTATAATGCACTTAAGAGTATATTGTCTGGCGGCATCACAGAATAGCCCCGGAGAATAGATTATGAAGGCTGCAGAGGGGCCATGCTCATGCATGGGCACCCTCTCACACAAAACCCAGCACCCTGCCTACAGGATGATTGATAAAGCCTGCCATAGGGGTGACTAATAGGTTTATATGTGTAGTGATATATGGTAGATATAGTGAACCTATATCTAAGTAAGGGTGCATGCACCACCTTAAACAGGTAGCAGTAGTAGACCTGTGGTGTCAGTTTGAGTGGTCTCTCAGGGGTGGCACAATACATGATGCAGCCCCTGAGAGGCCTCTGGTGTACCTATGCCCTGGCTATATAGTATACCATATACTAGGGACTTATAAGGTTACCCAAGAATCCAATCTGGAGTGTGCCTAAAGTATATGCAATCAATTCAGAGGAGAAAGCAGCTAGGCTCCGAGGTCCTAAATAGCAGGTTCCCAGCCAGTGTAAGTCTAAAACAGTGAAACATCAGCAGAAAGTGGGGGTAACTATAAGTAGCAGATCCTACTCTCCTACCCAACCCCCAAAATGTCAGGACATTAAACTAACCTTGACCAGTTAAGTCTTCATGTTCTAAGTGGAAATATCTGGAGAGTCCATCTGCATTGGCATGGACTACCATCCTTTGTAGGGAAATGTACCACCTCAAAAGTTTGAGGTTTTCACCCGTCATCAGTTTTAGCCATAAGAGGGGCTCATGGTCTGTCTGAACAATGAAGTCAGTGCCAAACAAGTATGGCCTCAGCTTCTTCAGAGCCCAAACCACAGCAAAGGCCTGCCTCTCAATAGCTGACCAATGTTTCTCTCTGGAGGTTAACCTTCTGCTAATAAAAGCTACTGGCTGATCCTGACCTTCATCGTTCAATCGTGATAAAACAGGCCCTACCCCCAAGTCAGATGCATCTTTTTGGACAATGAAGTGTTTGGAGTAGTCAGGACTTTGTAGAATGGGAGCAGTGCACTTGGCCTGCTTCAGGTCATCAAATGCCTTTTGACAGCTGACTGTCCACTGAACTTTCTTTGGCATTATTTTATAAGTTAAGTCATTCAAAGGGGTCACTATGGATCCATAACCTTTGACAAAAGTCCTGTAGTACCCAGTTAGGCCCAAGAAAGCTCTGATCTGAGTCTGGATGGTTGGAGCAACCCAGTCCATGATGGTCCGGATTTTGCTCGGCAATGGTTGAACCTGGCCTCCACCCACAAGGTGGCCCAGGTACACAACCTGACTGCCCTATCTGGCACTTGGCGGCCTTGATAGTGAGGCCGCCAAGTGCCAGATAGGGCAAAACATCTCAGGTGGACCAGGTGATCTTCCCAGGTAGAGCTAAATACAGCAATATCATTTAGATATGCTGCACTATAGGCTTCCTGGCCTGTAAGGACTTTGTTCACCAACCTTTGAAAAGTGGCAGGGGAATTCTTCAAATCAAAGGGCCTCACGACAAATTGGTAGTGCCCACTAGGGGTGGAAAATGCTGTTTTTTCCTTTGTATCCTCAGATAATCTGATCTGCCTGTAGCCAGCTGTCAAATCAAATGTGCTTGGAAACTTGGCTGAGGCCAAAGTATCTATAAGCTCATCTGCCCTAGGGATTGGATGGGCATCAGTCCTAGTGACTGCATTGAGACCTCTGTAGTCAACACACAACCTCATCTCTCTTTTACCATTCTAGGTGTGAGGTTTAGTTACTAAGACTACTGGGCTATCAGTGGGTTAAATCACTCGCAAATCCAACATCTTCTGGACTTCAGTCCTGATACAGTCCCTGACATGGCTAGGTTGCCTGTAAATCTTATTTTTAACAGGCAGACTATCCCCAGTGTTCACTTAATGAGTGCACCAGGTAGTCGTACTTGGAGTCAGTGAAAACATGTGTTTAAACTGGTTGAGAACTTTTCTGCACTCAGCTTGCTCTGGGACAGTGAGGCTGCCTGCCAAGGCTACACCATTAACTGAACATTCACAAACAGATGGCTGGGTGATGAATGTGCAGAATGGCAATTAGTATAGTAAATCACAGTCTCCAAGCTCAAAGGATAAGGTAATGGCCATCTACCATTAACCAAATAGCGTGAAAAGATTTTCACTACTATACACAAAAACACTCTAATATACCCTGAGCTAAATTAAACAAAAATAAGCGGTTATAATAAATCAATATCCACACGATCTTCTCATGTTCTTCATTTATTTTTCTTATTCGGTGATGATCTTCACACTCAAGCCTAGCCAACAAGTGTTTCGTCTCTCGTGGAAACAACCACAGACTTTATCAGGGCTAATTGAATCGGTGGATACACTCAAACTAAGCATAAGTATTAAGACCAGTAAACGCAAATTATCTAAATCGTCACGGTTTTGTATTGGATCGTTATAAAGGATGCTGAGTAATCTTTTTAAATTATCATGTAAATTATTCAAACGAGGGTGGATCGGTGAGAGTAACATTCACGGCACGCATCTATAGATCGGCGTTTTAAGAGAGATTACTCAATCAATCAATCATTGTATTTCTAAAGCACGCTACATACCCGTGAGGGTCTCAAGGAGCTGGGGGGGGGGCTGCTACCGATCGAAAAGCCAGGTCTTGAGAAGTCTTCTGAAGGTCAGCAGGTCCTGGGTCTGTCGTAGGCTGGTAGGTAGAGCGTTCCAGGTCTTGACGGCGAGGTAGGAGAAGAATCTGCCGCAGGCGGTGGTTTTGCGGATACGAGGAACTGTGCGAGGGCGAGGTTGGCAGAGCGGAGGCTGCGGGTGGGGGTGTGGAAGCTGAGTCGGTCGTTGAGGTATATTGGTTCGGTGTTGCGTAGTGCTTTGTGTGCGTGGATGAGGAGTTTAAAGGTGATCCTCTATTTGACGGCGAGCCAGTGTAGGACTCGGAGGTGGGATGTGATGTGGCTGCGTCGGGGGACATCGAGGATCCTTTATAACGATCCAATACAAAACTGTGACAATTTGGATAATTTGCGTTTACTGGTCTTAATACTTATTCTTGGTTTGAGTGTAGACACTGACTCAATTAGCACTAATGAAGTCTGTGGTTGTTACCAAGAGAGACGAAACACGTGTTGGCTAGGCTCGAGTGTGAACATCATCATTGAATGAGAAAAATAAATGAAGAACATGAGAAGAACGTGTGGATTTTGATTTATTATAAACGCTTAATGTAAAATTTAGCTCAGGATATATTAGATTGTTTTTACACAATTAACTGAACCATCAACATGGATCTGTGAGAGCAGGTCAGGGAGTGGATCACTTTCTTCCTCCTGTCCTGTCAACATATGGTTTGAGCTCATCTACATGGAGCACCCTGGGGGCTCCTGGGAGTTCCAAGGTCTACCAGATAGGTAACCTTTCCCTTTTGCTCAATTATTGTATGAGGGCCATTCCACTTGTCTTGGAGGGCTGATGTGGCCACATGCTCCAAAGCCCAAACTTTCTGCCCTGGGTGGTAAACAGTCCGCACAGCCTTTTGGTCATGCCAGGCCTTTTGTAATTTCTGGCTAGTCTCAAAGTTTTTAGTTGCCTTCTTCATATACTCATCCAACCTGGGGCGGAGACCAAGTAAATAGTCCACAATATCCTGGTTAGGTGGTTTGAGAGGTAACTCTCATCCCTCCTTCACTAGACATAATGGACCCCTAAATGGATATCTAAACAGAAGTTCAAAAGGGCTGTAACCAACCCCCTTCTGAGGCACCTCTCTGTAGGTAAAGAGAAGGCAGGACAAAAGTATGTCCCATCTGTGCCTACGCTTTTTTGGGAGACCTTTAATCGTGCCCTTGAGGGTTTTGTTGCACAATTCAACTAACTCATTACATTGTGGGTGATAAGGTGTGGTAAATGTATAGTTTACTCCACACTCCTTCTACATAGCTGTCAAGTAACTAGACATGAAGTTTGCATCTCTGTCTGATACTACCTCATTAGGAAAACACACCATGGAAAAGATTCCCAAGAGGGCTCTTACCACCATAAGAGCTGTGGCGGTCCTTACTGCAACAATCTTTGTAAATTCTTTTTTCTATTCTATGTTGGTCAAGGATGAGAAATTGAAAGAAAAACATTCAACTTTTAACCTTTACTGTCTCATAGTTGTAGGTTAAAAATGGCCTCCACGTCACCCCTTACAGCCGACACTGTCCTCCACATTGTATTAAAGAATTTTGAAATATGTTAATAACTGACTCCACTTTGGGGGGCTGTACGCCGAGAAAGATGGGACCAAACGAAGGTCACAAAGTTAATAAACAATTTTAATACTGGAACACAGGCAATAGTGTATGGTCCAATCCTGAATGTCTTACTACAACTAGCTTCGTAAATTATTTTTTCTATTCTCTGTTGGTCAGGGATGAGAAATTGTAAGAAATTATTCAACTTTTAACCTTTACTGTCTCATAGACGTAGGTTAAAAACGGCCTCCACATCACCCCTTACAGCCGTCCCTGTCCTCCAAAATGTACTTAAGAATTTTGAAATATGTTCAAAACTGACTCCACTTTGAGGAGTAGCCATACACCGAGAAAGATGACAGCAAACTAAGGTCACAAATTTAATAAACAATTTGAATTCTGGAACACCATTCAATAGTGTATGGTCCAATCCTAAATGTCTTACTACAACTTGCTTTGTAAATTCTTATTTCTATTCTCTGTTGGTCAGGGATGAGAAATTGTAAGAAAAACATTAAACTTTTAACCTTTACTGTCTCACAGACGTAGGTTAAAAACGGCCTCCACATCACCCCTTACAGCCGTCCCTGTCCTCCACATTGTACAGTGTATGTCGTCTGAACGTGTAGATGCTGTTTAGGTTTTATAGGAATGACAAGACATGGCACCACCGACGTCGCTTGGGTACTTATTTAACAGTCACAACTGAGTAGTTCAGTTGTGCTATTTTCAGAGACCCCGACTTACATTTCGCCAGAGATGTCTGGAGTGGGAGGGTACATAATTTGCTGCAGCTAATTTGGTTTTTATCCTATTTATTGGCTGTTGGTTAATCAAGCTTGAAGGACACATTGCTCCTAAATTGTGCATAACACTTTATCTTAGTTCCCTTGGAAAGCTCTTATTAACTAACACAATGACTGAGCAAATAGACAAGATCTACACCTCTCAGCCAGAGAATAAGATGCAGACGCTTTTCACATTGCAGAAAATGTTAGGAATGCATTCACCGTAAAACTAGGTGCTCATGGTGTAACAGTCAGGGGTGGACATGTAACATTCTTGATTGAGGCGGACAAATTATATAGAAAAGGGGTACTCTATTAATTGGTTACATTCCCGGTTTCAAACGCAATAACAAAGACGTTTCATTACTATACGGAAGATGAAATACCGGACGAATATTGTCCCTATGAGGACATTAAAGTTCCAATAACTTACCAGGAACACTTATACTGGTTTAAAGGCACCCTCTTCCCCATACAAGAAATTAGAGTAAGATTCAGCCCGCTCGGAATAGACGGAGCAACATGGCTGGTATTAGCGGCCTACACACCACATCCTAACATTGAAACAATGCCAGGAGGAAACGTACCAACACTTCGTAAAGAACTGATAAAACTGAACAGAAATATGACACAGTTTATGATGAAGACACTCACGATTCAGCCAACAATGGTTAGAATAACAGGTCCAATTCAGAATTCAGCAACTAAAATAACACCATAAATGTTTCACACAGTAATGGGTAAAATGCCTGCAAAAAGTGAACAAATGCCATTCTGGGTAGCTCAAAAAATAACACAGCTAGAAGCAGTATTCCGGAATACAGCCCGTTTGAAAAACACAGATTGTTACCAATCTGCTTGCCCAAGGAGATGACACCAAAAATAGAGGATTGTACCTCTTGGTGTACAGTTTTCGCTGCCATGTATACCAAAACTCGTGGTATCCCATTGCTAGCAGTAATACCAGATGTATTAAGACAAATACAGAATGAGTACACAGCAGAACCTGCTCTAAACTTAGGGATGAAATTACATCCCTAATATAGCAAAATATTAAGGGGGAAACAGTATCAGTGGCAATCCATCAACACCTAAGAGAGTTCACTCCTTTACAACAGCAACATGATTTACCCCAAATAATTGAGACTGTATATGCAGAATTAGGCAGACACAGTTTCAGGGGTAATGCAGTAAAACCTCAGCTGATGGGTGGTCACCTTCAAGCAGGCACCTGCTTCTTTGAAGAAAAATAGATCTCAATCCAGAGGGAAGTGTCCTCCACAGGGGCCCTCCGAAAGGAAGTATAGCCTCAGGAATAGGGACAATATTAATAAACTTGACACGTATCAGGATACTGATACATGTTCCTCTTGTTCCTTTCAGGGTTCAACAAAAAACTCCGAGAGGGAAGGACGGTCAGATGGACAAGCAAAGCGTATAAAGTCCATTGACAAGGAACACGCTTCAGAGTATACTTCCAAAAAAGAAGACAAACCAAAAACAAAACCTCAATTCAAAAGGAAGAAAGATACAGGTGTAAAGATCAGACATGCCCAGAATCCTGAGGACTCAACTACTGAATGGGGAATGGGCTTTGATGATGCAAGACAGTGCGGCACAATTACCAATAGCTTGCCAGAACCTGGTGGAATTTCTGGTGACATCGGACTTGAATGAATATATCACGGTGGAAACACCTGATACTAGGGTAAGCGTCCCATATAAGTTATATAGAATAACACTCTAGACGGAAGGGGACAAGCCCAGTAAAGGTAGAAGTCTCTTTACGGAGAACTTCACCACTTTATTTTGCCGGATTCCATTTGACAAAGGTCTGGTTTTATCAGGTGCCCATCAATATAAGCAAATACATCAACAAAACAAGATAAATATCACAGCACGAATGTCTTACCCTATGATGTTGTCTTTATTGAATCCTTTTCTGAATCTCACTTCCGGGCTCTCATCTACTTTGGGAGTGGATCACTCATCGCTGTTGTCCTAAATTGGAATAAGAGGTAGAGAGGCCTAGAAACATCCTCCCTAAACTATCAGGGCCCCAGCTACACCCTTCAAATCAATTTCAGGAATTGCATTATAAGCAAAGCAGATGCAAGAAACCCCAAAATACCCAGGGCTAACCATATTCCATATGAACATGGAAAACGCAAAAGCCCTACAACCCATTTACAATGGATAGCAAATACCACAAGAGTGAAAAGAAGCATACAAGCAGTGTAGTAGCTAGACATCTATCTGCCAATAATACACACAAGCCTCACTGTGTACTCACAGGTACGTAATATTTGTGACTTGGCTCATGTTGTGTATGTTGGACCTATTCTACCTAAACAATTCTTGGTAAAAGAATAAAACATTCTGTAACATTTAGAGCTTTGAGTAAAATGCCTTCTGCGCATGAGCGCCGAGAGGCCGAGGTCCTACCGTGGGATGTCTTCACACAAGCTGCCTCCCTTCAGGGGGCCTGTGCGGCTCTTCAGATAGAGGATCCTGCAGGAGGGATGAAAACAGGTCATATTACAAACCATCCCAGAGTATCAATACTGGCAGCACATTCACATACACAAGTGAGCATTAAATGTTTCAAGATGTCTTTCTAGTCCCCCCTCTCTAACACTAAAGTACCTAACAGACCATTTGTCCACCATACCATGAGAGAGAGAGAGAGAAGGGCAGAAAGAAAGAGAAAGGGATAAAGAGAGAGAGAGAGAGAGAGAGAGAGAGCGTGGGTGTGGCAAATACCCACAGGGGTGGGAGGCTTACACTGATTGCCTTGCTGGCTGCACGAGGCACTCTCTATGGCGCAGATAGAACCCGCTCGATGGACTAGACACACAAGATGGTGGCTGTGGAGGCGGTCCTGAACGAGGCCAGCGGGCCACCCTGCTGAACTCCAGAGTGGCTTTGGACTGCTAGCTGTCCCTTGAGGGGAGGTGACGACTGCAGGCCACACATCGGTCCCTAGAGGTGAGCCGCTGCCATTGTGAGTGGGGAGCTGGTGACTCCTGTACTGATCATCGGGAGCAGACGGGTGGAGGAGGTGATCGTAGAGGCACGGCTAGCCTGAGTAGCAAGCCTGGCTGTGTGGAGAACCTGACAGAGGCGGCGGCATGCTGCCCTAATGGGAGATCCCAGGCCGGAGGAATGGACGTCTGTGGTGGATGTGCTGCCTATGCCGGCACTGGAGATTGCAGGGAGGCTACGGCCTCTAACCAGAAGTGAGTGGGACCTTAAGCGCTTGAATGGGCACTCCTCAGAACCTTAGTGGAGGGCAGACAGCAACATATTGTTACTACACTGATCTCCAGGACTCTCCTGATGCCCGGCTGACTGGTGTGTGGAGAGGCCCTCAGTTGTGGGCTGTTGGTGGAGCCTGTAGGGGATCAGGCTCACTGGCAGGGCCTGTTGGGCTGGAGGAGTGCTGACCGACCAGTGGGACTGCTTGGGTGCTGCAGTGCGATCCTGAAGGGTGACTTATTAGTATGGAGAGCCTGCATCACCCCTATTCTTCACTGCCTTTGCATGGACTGGGTGTTGACCATGTAAATCTGTTGAAACTGTCGGCCTGTTGCTGGCGGGATGGGGGGTGTGCTGAGTTCCCTGGTGGGTATGACCAAGTGCCCCTCTGAAGCTAAGCAGCCCTCATAGACAGTTCCATAGTGGGGGAGGGGCTCTGACACCGACTGGCCAACATGCCGTAAGTGACAGGCACCCGGGGAAATGTCAACCTCCCACAGCAGGAAAGATATATGCATTAAGGACTTGTTGTCCAAGAATGCATCCAAGGAGACGCACCCTGCACGAGACCCTGTGTCCCCCGTGGCCTTCTCTTGAACCACCCTAGAAAACTCCACCGGGGAGGATGCTCTGTCACTCGGAGATTCATGGAATCCTTGTTCCACACGCTCCGGTAGGAAATAGCGGCCCTCAAATAAGAGGTAGCCAGCGAGGACAGAGAACTCTGCCACGAGATATTACAATTGTAATATGGCTGGCGGTGTCCATTGGACACCGCCACCATATAAATCTATCACCGCAGCGGTCGCTTCAGGAACCCTGAGGGTACTTCAATCCCCTCGCGCTCCCTGACGCCTTTGTTTAACTTGTTAGAACATTCTGCCCTCAAGTGGCAGAATGTTCTAATAGCCTTATAGCCCTTCCTAGCAGGGCTATACCGGCTATTAAAGTCACGTTCCCTTGCTGCCGCGCGAGCCTTTGTGATCTTCTACCTACCCGTTCTACGGAGGTCCACGGCATGGTGTAGAGAGAGGTGGCCTGGTCCGGTCTCGGGCGGGTGCGGTCTTGGCCCAGTCTTCGCCCCGGCATGTCCCGTGTACAAGGACACAATGTCCCCTCACGCCTCCAAAGCACACCTGTGGAAAGCAGTGTGAGCTGTTGAGTCCAGTTAGCCCCCAAACACATCCTAAGCATTGAATTTGTCATTTTAACATTTTTATATTTCTGCTTCTTTTATTTTCAGATAATCCTGACAATCATGTCCAAGGACACTAAGGCATTATTCTTTCATGCACACGTGTGATACAGAGAAGCCTGTCATGGACCACGTGCAAACATTCACCCCGTCTCTGAGGCATAAAATAACAATCATATGCAATAGCTGAATGTGTGTTGTACATAATAGGAGTCTTGCAAGGGTTATTTTGCAAGACTCCTATTATGATAAATCAACATATGTCACAGGTTTCACTCTCAGGTGTTATGTTTTCACCTCTTGGTTTTGCCGGATTCCTTTTGACAAAGTCCGGTTTTATCAGCTTCCCATCAATACAAGAAAACACATCAACAAAACAAGAAAAACATCGCACCATGAATGTCTTACCCTCTGATGTTGTCTTTATCGAATCCTTTTCTGAAACTCACTTCCGGGCTCTCGTCTACTTTGGGCGTGGATCACACATCACTGTCGTCCTAGATTGGAATAAGAGGTAGAAAGACCTAGAAGCATCCTCCCCAAACTAACAGGGCCACAGCTGCACCCGACAAAACAACTTCGGGAAAAGCATTTTACGCAAAGCAAAACAGACGCAAGAAACCCCAAAATACCCAGGGCAAACCGGATTCCATATGAACACGGAAAACGCAAAAGACCTACAACCCATTTACAATAAATGGCAAATAGCACAACAGTCAAAAGAAGCATACAAGCAGTGTACCAGCATAGGCATCTTTCTACCATTAGTGGCCCTGTGCATACAAGCAGTGTACCAGCATAGGCATCTATCTACCATTAGTGGCCCTGTGCATATAAGGTCTGCCTGCTGTGTGCCAATGACAACTGTAGAACGAATACAACACCACAAACACGGCAAAGCAGACAAGAATAAATCAGACAGGGCTAACCGGATTCCATATCAACATGGAAAACGCAAAAGCCCCACATTTCAAATGAGTATAAACAGCAATGCCAGGCTGCCCTGGGCCACCGAAGGGGGCCACCTAAGAGGGCGGCCACCCTTAGTGCCACATGATGGCACAGCCCCCATGAAGTGTTCTAGTGTCCTGGACCTGGAGGGTCCCCAGTAACGTCACCACCGGCTGGGGAAGGGCGGGCCGAGGGTATATGGCCTGGGGTGGCGGGCCTGACGCCCTCTTTGATCTCTGGTCGGCCTCGTGGACGGATCCTCCCCCCTTGACCCCGATGAGCAGTGCTGCCCGGACGCTGTTTTTTGTTTGCATAATGTTTATGCAAATAAAGCTGCAACAACTTTCTCCAACAAAGCATTGTGTGGTGTCTGTTATTATAGGAAATTGTTGTGAGCGGGCTGGGGTATGGGCCGATGTTGGCACTAATAACAACGCAATAATACACATAAGACTTGCCGTGGACTCGCAAGTATGTAACATTTGTGACTTGGGCCATGTTGTGTACGTGGTACCTGTTCTACCTAAACAATTCTTGGTAAAAGAATAAAACACTACTTTGGGCGTGGATCACACATCACTGTCGTCCTAGATTGGAATAAGAGGTAGAAAGACCTAGAAGCATCCTCCCTAAACTAACAGGGACACAGCTGCACCCTACAAAACAACTTCAGGAAAACCATTTTAAGCAAAGCAAAACAGACGCAAGAAACCCCAAAATACCCAGGGCTAACCAGATTCCATATGAACACGGAAAACGCAAAAGTCCTACAACCCATTTACAATGGATGGCAAATAGCACAACAGTCAAATGAATCATACAAGCAGTGTACCAGCATAGGCATCTATCTACTATTAATGGCCCTGTGCATACAAGCAGAGTACCAGCATAGACATCTATCTCCCATTAGTGGCCCTGTGCATATAAGGTGTGCCTGCTGTGTGCCAATGACAACGGTAGAACGAATACAACACCACAAACACGACAAAGCAGACAAGAAATAGGACAGGGCTAACCGCATTCCATATCAACATGGAAAACGCAAAAGCAGAAAGCCCCACATTTCAAATGAGTATAAACATCAAATAACATCGCAATAATAACACATAAGAATTGCCGCGGACTCAGAAGTATGGAACATTTGTGACTTTGGTCATGTTGTGTACGTGGTACCTACCCTACCTAAACAATTAAGAATAAAACATTCTGTAACATTTGGAGCTTTGAGTAAAATGGCATCTGCACATGACGCCGAGAGGTCCGGGTCCTACCGTGGGATGTCTTCACACAAGATGCCTCCCTCCAGGGGGCCTGTGCGGCTCTTCAGATAGAGGATCCTGCAGGAGGGATGAAAACAGGTCATATTACAAACCACCCCAGGGCATTAATACTGGCAGCACATTCACAAACAAACCTCTGAAGGGCTCCTGAAGGGCTCCCTCTGAAGAGCTCCCTCTGAAGGGCACCCTCTGAAGGGCTCCTGAAGGGCTCCGTCTAAAGAGCTCCCTCTGAATGGCTCCCTCGGAAGGGCTCCCTCTGAAGGGCTCCCTCTGAATGGCTCCCTCTAACGGGCTCCTGAAGATCTCCCTCTGAAGGGCTCCCTCTGAAGGGCTCCCTCTGAAGAGCTCCCTCTGAGGGGCTTCCTCTGACAGCGAGGTTATAATGCACTTAAGAGTATATTGTCTGGCTGCATCACAGAATAGCCCCGGAGAATAGATTCCGAAGGCTGCAGAGGGGCCCTGCTCATGCATGGGCACCCTCTCACACAAAACCCAGCACCCTGCCTACAGGATGATTGATAAGGCCTGCCATGGGGTGACTAATAGGTTTATATGTGTAGTGATATAAGGTAGATATAGTGAACCTATATCTAAGTAAGGGTGCATGCACCACCTTAAACAGGTAGCAGTAGACCTGTGGTGTCAGTTTGAGTGGTCTCTCAGGTGTGGCACAATACATGATGCAGCCCCTGAGAGGCCTCTGGGGTACCTATGCCCTGGCTATATAGTATACCATGTACTAGGGACTTATAAGGTTACCCAAGAATCCAATCTGGAGTGTACCTAAAGTATATGCAATCAATACAGAGGAGAAAGCAGCTAGGCTCTGAGGTCCTAAATAGCAGGATCCCAGCCAGTCTAAGTCTAAAACAGTGAAACATCAGCAGAAAGTGGGGGTAACTAAAAGTAGCAGATCCTACTCTCCTACCCAACCCCCCAAAATGTCAGGACATTAAACTAACCATGACCGGTTAAGTCTGTTCTAAGTGGAAATATCTGGAGAGTTGATCTGCATTGGCATGGACTTCCATCCCTTGTAGGGAAATGGACCACCTCAAACGTTTTTGAGGTTTTCACCCATCTTCAGTTTTAGCCATAAGAGGGGCTTATGGTCTGTCTGAACAATGAAGTCAGTGCCAAACAAGTATGGCCTCAGCTTCTTCAGAGCCCAAACCACAGCAAAGGCCTGCCTCTCAATAGCTGACCAACGTTTCTCTCTGGAGGTTAACCTTCTGCTAATAAAAGCTACTGGCTGATCCTGACCTTCATCATTCAATCGTCATAACACAGGCCCTACCCCCAACTCAGATGCATCTTTTTTGACAATGAAGTGTTTGGAGTAGTCAGGACTTTGTAGAATGGGAGCAGTGCACTTGGCCTGCTTCAGATCATCAAATGCCTTTTGACAGCTGACTGTCCACTGAACTTTCTTTGGCATTATTTTATAAGTTAAGTCATTCAAAGGGGTCACTATGGATCCATAACCTTTGACAAATCTCCTATAGTACCCCGTCAGGCCCAAGAAAGCTCTAATCTGAGTATGGGTGGTTGGAGCAAACCAGTCCATGATGGTCTGGATTTTGCTCTGCAATGGTTGAACCTGGCCTCCACCCTCAAGGTGGCCCAGGTACACAACCTGACTCTGCCCTATCTGGCACTTGGGGGCCTTGATAGTGAGGCCTGCTTTCTGCAGGGCCTCCAAAACATTTCTCAGTTGGAACAGGTGATCTTCCCAGGTGGAGCTAAAGACAGCAATATCATCTAGATATGCTGCTCTACAGGCTTCCAGGCCTGTAAGGACTTTGTTCACCAACCTTTGAAAAGTGGCAGGTGCATTCTTCAAATTAAAGGGCATCACGACAAATTGGTAGTGCCCACTAGGGGTGGAAAATGCTGTTTTTTACTTTGTATCCTCAGATAATCTGATCTGCCTGTAGCCAGCTGTCAAGTCAAATGTGATCGTTAACTTGGCTGAGGCCAAAGTTTTTATAAGCTCATCTGCCCTAGGGATTGGATGGGCATCAGTTCTAGTGACTGCATTGAGACCCCTGTAGTCAATACACAACCTCATCTCTCTTTTACCATTCTAGGTGTGAGGTTTAGGTACTAAGACTACTGGACTAGTCCAAGGGCTATCAGAGGGTTCAATCACTCCCAAATCCAACATCTTCTGTACTTCAGTCCTGATACAGTCCCTGACATGGTTAGGTTGCCTGTAAATCTTATTTATAACAGGCAGACTATCCCCGGTGTCCACTTAATGAGTGCACCAGGTAGTCGTACTTGGAGTCAGTGAAAACATATGTTTAAACTGGTTGAGAACTTTTCAGCACTCAGCTTACTCCTGGACAGTGAGGCTGTCTGCCAAGGCTACACAATTAACTGAACACTCACAAACAGATGGCTGGTGGATGATTGCGCAGAGTGGCAATTAGTATAGTAAATCACAGTCTCCAAGCTCAAAGGATAAGGTCATCTACCATTAACCAAATAGCGTGAAAAGATTTTCACTACTATACACAAAAACACTCTAATATATCCTGAGCTAAATTTCACAAGAATAAGCGTTTATAATAAATCAAAATCCACACGATCTTCTCATGTTCTTCATTTATTTTTTTTATTCAGTGATAATCTTCACACTCGAGCCTAGCCAACAAGTGTTTCGTCTCTCGTGGAAACAGCCACAGACTTTATCAGGGCTAATTGAATCAGTGTATACACTCAAACTAAGAATAAGTTTTAAGACCAGTAAACGCAAATTATCCAAATCGTCATGGTTTTGTATTGGATCGTTATAAAGGATGCCGAGTATTCTCTCTTAAAATTATCGTGTCAATATTTCAAACGAGGGTGGATCGGTGAGAGTAACATTCACAGCACGCGTCTGTAGATCGGCGTTTTAAGAGAGATTACTCAATCAATCAATCAATCATTGTATTTCTAAAGCGCGCTACATACCCGTGAGGGTCTCAAGGAGCTGGGGGGGGGTGGGGGGGCTGCTACTGATCGAAGAGCCAGGTCTTGAGAAGTCTTCTGAAGGCCAGCAGGTCCTGGGTCTGTCGTAGGCTGGTAGGGAGAGCGTTCCAGGTCTTGGCGGCGAGGTAGGAGAAGGATCTGCCGCCGGCGGTGGTTTTTCGGGTACGAGGAACTGTGGCGAGAGCGAGTTTGACAGAGCGGAGGCTGCGGATGGGGGTGTGGAAGTTGAGTCGGTCATTGAGGTATGTTGGTCCGGTGTTGTGTAGTGCTTTGTGTGCGTGGATGAGGAGTTTGAAGGTGATCCTCTTGATGAAGGGGAGCCAGTGTAGGCCTCTGAGTTGGGGTGTGATGTGGCTGCGTCGGGGGACGTCGAGGATCCTTTATAACGATCCAATACAAAACCATGGTGATTTGGATAATTTGCGTTTACTGGTCTTAATACTTATTCTTGGTTTGAGTGTATACCCTGATTCAATTAGCCCTAATGAAGTCTGTGGTTGTTACCATGAGAGAAGAAACACGTGTTGGCTAGGCTCAAGTGTGAAAATCATCACTGAATAAGAAAAATAAATGAAGAACATGAGAAGATCGTGTGGATTTTGATTTATTATAAACGCCTATTGTTGTGTAATTTAGCTCAGGATATATTAGAGTGTTTTTACACAATTAACTGAACCATCAACAGGGTTCTGTGAGAGCAGGTCAGAGAGTGGGTCACTTTCCTCCTCCTTGTCCCTCATCCGTAGCCATGAGCAAGCCCATGTCTGCCCAGTCAACATATGGTTTGAGCTTATCTACATGGAGCACCCTGTGGGGGTTCCTGGGAGTTCCAAGGTCTACCAGATAGGTAACCTTTCCTTTTTGCTCAATTATTGTATGAGGGCCATTCCACTTGTCTTGAAGGGCTGCTGTGGCCACATGCTCCAAAGCCCATACTTTCTGCCCTGGGTGGTAAACAGTGAGCACAGCCTTTTGATCATGCCAGGCCTTTTGTAATGCCTGGCTAGCCTCAAGCTGTTTAGTTGCCTTCTTCATGCACTCAGCCATTCTGGGGCGGAGACCAAGTACATAGTCCACAATATCCTGTTTAGTTGGTTTGAGAGGTAACTCCCATCCCTCCTTCACTAGACATAATGGACACCTAAATGGATATCCAAACATAAGTTCAAAAGTGCTGTAGCCACCCCCTTCTGAGGAACCTCTCGGTAGGCAAAGAGAAGGCAGGGCAAAAGTATGTCCCATCTGTGCCTACGCTTTTTTGGGAGACCTTTAATCGAGCCCTTGAGGATTTTGTTGAACAATTCAACTTACCCATTGCATTGTGGGTGATAAGGGATAGTAAATTTATCATTTACTCCACACTCCTTCGACATAGCTGTCAAGTAATTAGACATGAAGTTTTCATCTTTGTCTGATACTACCTCCTTAGGAAAACACACTATGGAAAAGATTCCCAAGAGGGCTCTTGCCATCACAGGAGCTGTGGTGGTCCTAAGTGGGATTGCCTCTGGATACCTAGAGGCATGGTCCACCACCACCAGTATGAAACTGTGCCCAGATGCAGGTTGAGGATCCATGGGACCAACAATGTCAATCCGAACCCTCTCAAAGGGAACACACACCACAGGAAGTGACATCAGGGGGTCCTTTGTAGTACCACCAGCTTTACCACTGGCTTGACAGGTGACACCGGAGCGACAAAACTCTTTTATGTCCTCTGACCTTTGAGGCCAATGAAAGTGAGGGACAATTGTGTTTCAAGTCTTGTTTTGGCCTAGGTGACCTGCTAATGGGATGTCATGTGCCCGTGTCAATAGAAAGCCCCAAAACTTCAGAGGTATCACCAACCTCCTGGTAGCACCAGGCTTGGGGTCTGTACTCTCCGAGTAAAGGAGTCCATCATTCCAGTGGATCCTATGGGACCCACTGGCACTCCCAGCAGCCTCAGCAGCAGCTTGCTGTCTGAGGGGTTCAAGAGAGGGGCAGTTCAGCTGCTCCTGGCTCAGACCTGCCCTGAAATGGCCCCCTGGCCCCAAGAACTCAACCTCATCAGGCTCAAGCTCCTCTGGGACAGTTCCTTTTTCAGGACTAAGATTATCTCCCTCAAAAGACTGTTTTGTTCTCTAAGTCAGTTGGGAAGACACTGCCTTACCCCTCCTTTTCTTGGAAGGCGCCTGGTCCATGTTTCTAAGGATCCAGGGCCTGTTCATGGGAAGACATTTTTGCCTGTGACCTAGTCATAGCAGACACATCTGCAGGGATACCCAACATTTCTGCATGAGTCCTGAGTTCCACTTCAGCCCAAGCTGAAGGTTCTAAATCATTGTTCAACAAGCATTCACACGGAGGTCTGCACTTAGCACAACCTTCTTAGGGCCAGTTACCCCTCCCCAGGTGAAATTAACAACTGCCAAGGAATGGTCTGTCCTGACACTGCTAGCCTTAGTCACTTAGCACATCTCACCAAGTATGATTTGCTCAGGAACCTGTAACGACTGTACTCCCAGATCTAGCAAACTACCAAACGTAGCTGACCCAGTCGTCACGTAACCACACTCTTCTCAGGCCACTATTTACAAGATATCTAGAAGACTCACCTGAGAAGGTGAAAAGAAGCTATTTACAAGCCTATACAATCAAACATACCACTAACATCTAATGGATTCCATATCTTATCCTATAATTACCTCATCTTTATATTCTTTAACGTCACCCGACGATATCTTTAACGTCACCCGACGATTCTTTATAGTCTCCCGACTTTTATCTTTAATGTCACCCAATGATATCTTTAACGTCACCCGACGATATCTTTAACGTCACCCGACGATATCTTTAATGTCACCCGACGATTCTTTATAGTCTCCCGACTTTTGTCTCTAACGTCACCCGACGATCTACTCTAATGGGGGATCATCTTTATAAGTTATTTCCCAAATGAAGTTCACACTCTCCCCACATATCAGTTACCTTTTCAGAAGGGTATATCCCATCCTTCAGCACCTGGTTGAAAGTAAAGGTTAATCTCATTCATAAAAACAACATTCAAAGATATTTATCATTAACTCTTTATTCTAAAATTAAGCATGACAGAATGAGCCAAACAAACATGATTTAGCTTGGTCGCTACCTATAACCTAAGAGGGGCAAAATAAGTGATTAGATGTATTCTACACTAACTCAGAACGCCTCACCTTGGACGTGTGTCTTTCCAACTCAGCAGCGGAGCTGATCCCTCTCTTTCTTGCTTTTGTCTTCAATATGCTCAGGACTCTGCTCTCCCTCTATGGCTCACGAATACAGATCTGCACCGCTACGCCTCGTCTACGCTGCCATGGTTCCAAAATACTCGAACCCTCTTCT
This sequence comes from Lissotriton helveticus, assembly GCF_964261635.1. Taxonomy (NCBI): domain Eukaryota; kingdom Metazoa; phylum Chordata; class Amphibia; order Caudata; family Salamandridae; genus Lissotriton; species Lissotriton helveticus. The sequence goes on from NC_136073.1 coordinate 880,003,049, forward strand.
GGACTCAGTCTCTGCCACTCCCGTATGATATCACTACGGGGCCCTAGATCACCTTCCTTCCTCGTCTCAGGCTTTCACTTAGCTGATGGTATCAGTCTCTCGGCACCAGCCTTCGGACCAACTTCTCCTGTCTACTCCACCCGGTACTTTCTCCTCATCTCACTGCTCGCTCTTTGATAATATAGAGCACTCTTTCTCTATGGAAAATTCCGGTATCAGGCCGACTCCCACCAAATTCCTGTACCCATCCCCGGCTCCATCCGCCTTCCACAGTGGCCACCTGTGTATTGCGTCTAGAACCGAAGAGACAAATACATTCCTTCGATAAGGGCCAGTCTTGACCGGTTTCTTACTAGCAGAAAACAGGCTAAGCTCTAAACATTACCTTTACCCTGCAAGCGCTTCGGACAGTCGAGGCAGAAGCACAAAATGGCTTCTCTCTAGCTTTCGGGCCTGTAGGCCCACAGAAATAATAAAAGGCACTAAACCCTGTCAAAGCACATAGGTAAGCCCTACAAATGAGAGCAAATGCAGCTAGGCCAGAGATGGTAGTGGATTATAGTCACCACCAGTCTAAAAATAGAATAAATTACCCTGTCGTTACATTCCACTCCTGACTATATGTACTAACATCGAAAGTCAAAAATCAAAACAAAAAGGGGAACTCAAACAGGACGTATATCATTAGAAGAAGAATAGGAAACAAAACTAAAAGACCTAGCCATAACTCGTGGACGAAACATATGGAAAAAGGATGGTACACACTGGATACAGCAACAAATAATAATCAAAAAACTAACTGCCAAGAAAATTCCACCTAACACCTGGCGTAAAGAATGTAAATCTGGTAACCAATTAAAAAGCCAATCAAACCACCCTTCATCTAAATGTTCCCTCACTTCTTGTGTTAGCTCGTGTAATTTATTAAGATGGGACCTGATAGATTTAGAATGATCGGATAGATTGAAACAACATAGGCCCTCAAAATCTGAACAGTCATGGTCATGTTTTAGCAGTAAATAATCTATTGCAGCTCTATTCTGTAAAATAGCATGGCGCTCACCCTGAGTGTCCAATAATAAGTCAGTCAAAATAGTAGAAGTGCTGTTTAGGGATTTCACCATCCAGCAAGCAAGTTTGCCTACAGTTTTAGCATTATAAACAGATAGTGCAGGAACACCTGCACTAAGATATTCAGATTTGGAAAATAATTTCAAAGAGGAATCATAATCACTTGAAAGTGGTGGTGCATCACGCACCATGCGGGATGATGCAGCTTTCTCAGGGGAAAACATTAAAATACTTAATCGCGTTAAAGCACATGGACCTCCAGAAATATTTGCGGGAATATAGGACCAGGATACATTGCCACATGAAAAGAGCCATCCGGACGGTAATAACACATGATGATAATGGCTCGCAGTCATTATAATACGTTTGCAATGCATGTGATTATGTACTGAAGTGCACGCAGCAGGAGTCCTGGTGACACATAAGATTCTCTCATGAGCAGAAAGTGAATTAGAATGTTCTAATCGGAGTTGGGCACATTTGCCAATATATCTACGATCACAAGTCATAGTATAGCAGACTTCACTTTCTGTGATATTATAGGTCGAAATTGGAAAAGTTAGTGGGGGTTCTAGTGCATCCAGAACAGTACATGAAACACAATAATCATATGCCGAAAAATCTGAATGAATAAATTCAGGATGAACTTCAGTTACATTGAAAAAGTGTAGAAGGGAAGCTGTCGAGATTGGGACAGCCAAAAGGCACGTTGTGAGGAGATCTTTTACAGACCTCATAGATGCTAAGCAAAAATGCGTTGAATTTATTATGGTGCGTGCCAAATGCGTCCAAAAGTTAGTAGTGATGTCCCACGAAGCAATGGAACGACGTTCTTTGTCCATATGATTAATCCGGTCCAGGGCGCTCTCTTGACTCTCGGCGCAGCAGACCAAAGGGAGTCCAACGACGACACATCCGGCAGCAGCAATCCAGGCAATGAACTGCAATTCAAAGAACAGGCATTACTCATTCTCACAGGTAACATTTATCAGCCAGGACTACATCTCAGCTTTCCTGCCCTGGTCTCCTGTTATAATTTCGGCCTGTTCAGGGGGATTATTTGGCGACTGTACCCACACTCTGGCACCAGGATTATCAGTTGAACCAAATCCACCGGTTCCACGCATTGTTGACAGAGTTGGAGCAGTGCCCTTTTGAATCACACCACTTAAAACAGGCATAATGACCAATTGAGCGATTCGATCAGTTTTTTGAATTGTTACTTCAGAATCGCCACTATTTAACAGGATGACTTTGATTTCTCCTTGATAGTCGTTGTCAATTACACCACCAAGCACCTGGATGCCTTTTAAAGCTAAACCAGTTCTTGGGGCAATCAATCCAAAATGTTTTGCTGGTATTTGAACACCTATTCCTGTCTCTATAATAATGATACTACCAACTTTCAGAACAATTGTTTTGAAAGAATGCAGGTATAAACCTGCAGATCCAGGGGTAGCTCTGCGTGGAGCCAAAGCTCCGGGAGTGATTTCCCAATACAAAATGGTACTTTTGATTGAATTTGGTTGTGCATCTACAACAGGGGGAAATAAACGCATCAAAGGGGAGTTTGCATACAGGTAAGGTCTGTTATTCAAAATCAATAAAGCATCAGATAAATGATCTCTCCAGTTCTTTAAGGTATCATCCGACAATTTACGCAACTGATCTTTTACCAAACCATTCATGCGTTCAACCAGGCCTGCGGCCTGTGGGTAATATGGAATATGAAATACCCAATCAAATATGGTGCTCAGCACAATAATTTTGTACACGTCTTCCTTTAAAATGTGATGCCTTGTCAGATTGCACCTGAAGTGGAGTACCATAATACAATGTAATCAAATCCAGTGTCTTCATCGTATTAATTTGAGTAGCTCTCTTACATGGAAAACTGATTAAAAAAACGCTATAGGTATCAACAACTGTACAAACATACAGGCAATTTTTACTCATAGGCAGAGGACCGATGTAGTCGATCTGCCAAATTTGTGCAGGAGATTTGCCTCGATGCAAATGGCCTTTGACTATTCTAGGCACCTCTCTGTGTCGGGAATGTTGACATATAGGGCATTGAAGTATTGCTGTTTTAATCAAATCAAGGGGAATATAAATGCCTCTATCAGTAGCCCACCTGCTAGTAATTTTCTCTCCAAAATGTCCTGCTTTTTGGTGGGCCCATTTCGCCAATCCCGCCAAATCGGAATTTTGTTCGTCCACCACTGCCTCAGAAATTTTAGATTTTTCATCTGCAATGTTATTAAATAACTTGTCAAGCGAATCAATGGGCATATGGGCATCAACATGAAAAACTGACACATTACTTTCAGGGAGTAATTCACAAATTTCTTGCCATAATTCCTTTCCCCAAATATTTTTAGTATGGACTTTCCAATTATGGGACTGCCATGTAGGCAACCAGACAACCAATCCATTCGCAGTCGACCATGAATCAGTGAAAATATGACAGGTCCCTGGCAATTCTTGTTTCAAAACTTGGTACACAGCATACAATTCTGCAAATTGACTGCTTTGTCCTTCACCCGTAGTGCTCAACAATTTCTGGGTAGTGGGATTATACGAAACTGCTTTCCAATGTCTCTTTTCTCCTATGTACCTGGCTGAACCATCCGTAAACCATACATGTTTTCTATCCTCCACGGACAGATCAGCGAACGGCATACCCCATTTAACAGGAGATTCCTGTACTATTGGTATGGAGAATTCTTTCTCTCTTCCATTGGCGCCTGCGCCACCTTCTCATGCAACATTGCAACTCATTTTGGGCCCACACGAGCCCGGTCTTGTATATACCACTTCCACTTTATGATGCTCACCTCCTGAGCTTGACCAATTCTATGAGTTTAAGGCGAACTCAAAACCCATTGCATAATAGGAATTTCTGGTCTCAAAATCACATCATGTCCTAATGTTAACTGTTCAGTATCCACTAAAGCCCAATAGCATGCAAGCAGCTGTTTCTCAAAAGGTGTATAACGCTCACCAGCCTCGTAAAAGAGTAACATTTTGAACTTGAACCAACTGATTTTCCAAAGTCTTATTCTCACGTTGCAATTGAGAACATTTCTCGTGTACAAGCCTGTACGTGTTCAATAAAATCCAACCTCTACGTCCCAATATGGGAAGCTGGTCACCTTTCGCAACCGGAACCTTCTGCAAGCACACAACCACCTGAGCTGGCTCAGCAGCCTCCAAGCATGAATTCCAGTTCTCACTCAGACCAGTAGAATTAGCCCATTCATGAGCAAGTGCTTCATAAGCAGTCGCCTCCCAACCAGGAATTTCCAAAGGCAACTGAAAAGACTTTCGATTTTCTCAAAAACATTTTAGAATCGTATCACACAAACAAGAACAAAGAAAAACAATATCATACAAGAAAAAATTCACAATCAAATAAATATATACAAAACCACTCACGGCGAGAACCTACGGATCCCCATACAAAATCACGAAGGCATACCCGCACCGAACAATCGAAAACGGTTTGTGACGCCAAATGTAACGACTGTATTTCCAGATCTAGCAGACTACCAACCGTAGCTGACCCAGTAACCACACTCTTCTCAGGCCACTATTTACAAGATATCGAGAAGACTCACCTGAGAAGGTGAAAAGAAGCTATTTACAAGCCTATACAATCAAACATACCACTAACATCTAATGGATTCCATATCTTATCCTATAATTACCTCATCTTTATATTCTTTAACGTCACCCGACGATATCTTTAACGTTACCTGACGATTCTTTATAGTCTCCCGACTTTTATCTTTAACGTCACCCGACGAAATCTTTAACGTCACCCGGCGATATCTTTAACGTCACCCGACGATATCTTTAACGTCACCCGACAATTTTTTATAGTCTCCCGACTTTTATCTTTAACGTCACCCGATGATTCTTTATAGTCTCCAACTTTTGTCTTTAACGTCACCCGACGATCTACTCTAATGGGGGATCATCTTTATAAGTTATTTCCCAAATTAAGTTCACACTCTCCCCACATCTCAGTTACCTTTTCAGAAGGGTATATCCCATCCTTCTGTATGTCAGCACCTGGTTAAAAGGAAAGGTTAATCTCATTCATAAAAAACAACATTCAAAGATATTTATCATTAACTCTTTATTCTAAAATTAAGCATGACAGAATGAGCCAAACAAACATGATTTAGCTTGGTCGCTACCTTTAACCTAAGAGGGGCAAAATAAGTGATTAGATGTATTCTACACTAACTCAGAACGCCTTACCTTGGACGTGTGTCTTTCCATCTCAGCAGCGGAGCTGATCCCTCTCTCTCTTTCTTGATTTTGTCTTCAATATGCTCGGGACTCTGCTCTCCCTCTATGGCTCACGAATACAGGTCTGCACCGCTACGCCTCGTCTACGCTGCCATGGTTCCAAAATACTCGAACCCTCTTCTGGACTCAGTCTATGCCACTCCGGTATGATATCACTACGGGGCCCTTGATCACCTTCCTTCCTCATCTCAGGCTTTCACTTAGCTGATGGTATCAGTCTCTCGGCCCCAGCCTTCGGACCAACGTCTCCTGTCTACTGCACACGGTACTTTCTCCTCATCTCACTGCTCGCTATTTGATAATATAGAGCTCTCTTTCTCTATGGAAAATTCCGGTATCAGGCAGACTCCCACCAAATTCCTGTACCCATCCCCGGCTCCATCCGCCTTCCACAGTGGCCACCTGTGTATTGCGTCTAGAACCGAAGAGACAAATACATTCCTTCGATAAGGGCCAGTCTTGACCGGTTTCTTACTAGCAGAAAACAGGCTAAGCTCTAAACATTACCTTTACCCTGCAAGCGCCTCGGACAGTCGAGGCAGAAGCACAAAATGGCTTCTCTCTAGCTTTCGGGCCTATAGGCCCAAAGAAATAATAAAAGGCCCTAAACCCTGTCAAAGCACATAGGTAAGCCCTACAAATGAACGCAAATGCAGCTAGGCCAGAGATGGTAGTGGATTATAGTCACCACCAGTCTAAAAATAGAATAAAATTACCCTGTCGTTACAGAACCACAATATCTTTTGTCAGTATTGTGACACTTGCTCCTGTGTCACTGAATGCCAAGGCCTCTTTTCTATTTATCAAAATCTGCTGTCTGTATTTGCCCAGGTTACTGGGACTGACAAATAAGGAGGCCATATCCATGCCTCCATCACAGATCAACACAGCCTGAGTTGGAACTCTGACTAGGCCAGAGTCCATCTCAGATCCCAGGGTTACCCAACTACACCCTTATTCTGAGTACCACCACTTGGAGCTGAACTAGGGGAACAGTTGCCTTAGGGGCAGTGGTGGTTGGAGTTGAGTCCTTGGACTTGGCAGAATCACATGTCCAATGGGTCTTCTGTTTACAGATTTGACACCATGATTTCTTCTTGCCTTTTCCCTTGTTAGATTGTGACTCCCCACCAGATACTGATTTGTTGTGGAGCTCCTTGAGAAGACTTCTGGACTTTACCCTTCTTTCCACACTTATCAGAGTTCTAAGAATCTTGCTTCTTGGAGTCACCACCTTGGTTCTGGACCTTCTGCCTCAGCCTGGTTCTGACCTTTTTGTCTGCCTTCTGACCCAATTCTTGGGGAAATGTCAGATCAGAGTCCTCCAGGTACTGATGAAACAACTGATTTTGCCAATTATTAATGATCTGCTCCCTCATAGGTAAATTGTACCATCCTTTAAAATCACACACTTTACTGGCAAGTAACCAGCCTTCCAGAGCCTTAGTAGCACAATCTACAAAGTCACCAGAGTCTTGAATCTGTGCCTTAGGGGTGTCTCTGAACTTAATCATGTATTGTTCAATGGTTAAGCCAAACCCATCAATCAGAGCACTCTTCATGACTTTGTAATTATCAGAATCCTCTTCTCTAACAGTGAGGAGATTGTCTCTACCTTTTTCATGCAAAGGAGAGCCACAGGATTGCTGCCCACTGCTCCTGAGGAACCCTCTGTACTTTACAGGCCCTCTCCAGTGCAGTTATCCATTTGCGGATGTCATCCCCACTCTGGTAGGAGGGACAATCTTGTTCAGGTTCCTATGGTCATTAGTATATTCTCTACCTCTAGGGACACTGTTGCTGCCACCATGGGGCTCTAGCCCCAACTTTTTAAAAGCTCTCTGAAGCACCAGTGATTTCCTTTCTAAGGCCAATTGCTCTCTCTTGATTCAGAGCTTAGCTCTTTCAAACTCAAGCAGTTGGCACTTCTTCTCATAAGAGGACTCCCTTTTATGAGAAGCAGAGGTCCTATGAAAGACAGAGGTCCCTACAGATGTACCAGAATGATTAGATTCCTCAGAAGGTGTTAGAAATGGGATTTCCAGCTGACTGAGGCTTGCGCCAAAGTCGGGCAGAAACCACCATTCTACGTCAGGGCAAGGGAGTTACACGCCAAGATAACCCCCTTGGTAACGTGACACGAGCAGTAAGGCTAAACTCGGAGGCAAGGTGAGTTATGTGTTTGCGCACGCACCCCCAACATCACACTAGGCACACCACAAAAGGAACTCCACACAAGGGTATATAAAAATAGCCTTTGTATTATAATAAAAACACATCAGATAGTAATCACACAATATACACTGTGCCAACTGGCACAGGCAATATTTATATGGGACTATTTACACATGACAGGGCCATGTGGGCCACTGTCAGAATTAGCACTTGATAAAGAAATAGTAAAAAGTAAGAATACATATGAATTTAGAACACAGCCAGTAATCACTGGCAGACACTATACTCAGCGTCAACCTGTAATATAAATCAGAACAGGCATAGTAACACATAAGGTGAGAACTCTATTCTGCGCCAACCTCATAAGCAAAAAAAGGGTAAGCTATAATCTCCTAAACATCAGGAAATACACTCAATCACATAACCTGCAGTAGGGAATAAATCAAACCTAGACCACAGTAGAAGTAAAACAGTAGGTAAAACCTATCAAGTATAAAAGCACATAACCTGTAGTAGGGAATAAATCAAACCTAGACCACTGTAGATAAGGTAAAACCTAATAATCACAAAAGCACATCTATGAGCATAAATCAAGGTGCAAAAATTATTCAATAAACATTACATTTCCTAGTACACATTAAAAATGACATTAGGGGCTTGCGCCCTATAAAACCTAATAGTCCCCAGGGCCAACTGGCCATATATAAAGGGCTCAAATGCCCTCTGTCCATAAAGTCAGGGCCGCTGTCTACACAGCAACAGTCACGGGGTGCCCTTGGCGCAAACCTAAACGTGGCAGCTGCCCACTACTTGCTGGGCAGCTGGGGAGATCAATGAAGGCCTAAACGTTGCAGCTGGCACTAAGTGCTACGCAGCTGTGCAGGCCAGGGTAGGGAGAAAGGAGTGCGTCTCACTCCTGGATAAAAGTACATGTCCCCTGAAATAAAAGGGTCCTAAACGGTGCAGCTGCCCACTAATTGCTGGGCAGCTGTAAATAAGCAAAATGCGGCATGGGCTCTTACTAGCCCTTTAAATGAATCGAGCAAAATGGTGGAGCCATCTAGGCTCTGCAAAAATAGGCATGTTTCAGGGAGCACTGGGGCAAGGTTGGAGCGGACATCGACAATATGCCCCGATGTGCCCCTCTGGTCTCTTTTGCCGTAATGGCCCTTAAACAATTATGTGCCCCCTTCGGTGGAGCGAGCCCCCTATCGGGCGGGGGCTGCTCGGGACACAAACAAGGACAACCACGGGCCCGACTCTGCTTCCGGGTCTTCCCTCACTCCTGGGAGCCCCGTAATCGATAATGTGCCCCTGGTAATGGAGCGTCCCGCAACGGCGGGCCCGCTCCGGAAATGCGGCAAGAACGTCCCCGCCCAGCCCTTACTCACCGGGCTGCTTCCTTTGTGAGACGTGTCACCAGGCCAGCATGCGGGGCTCCGTCCGTATTGCAGGAGATCCGTGAGGCGCGGCACAGCTTCGCCAGGCCGGGGGAAGCGGAAAGATGGATTCGCCAGGCCCGCCCCGTCTTCTACTTCCGGGTCGCGCTAGGCAGCGGCCCGGTGGAAGTTCTCTCGCGGCTCGGGCCGCGGTGGTGAGACACAGGGTGGGCTCCCGTGCAAAGTTAAATCAACAGGCTGAGCATAATGCAGGGTGGGCACCTGCGAAGGCACTGATAAGCTGGGTGGCACCCGTGTAAATTTAAGCATACGGGCAAGGTCGTGGGGTGGGCACCCACGCAACTTAAATGAACGGCAGCACAGCGGCCATAATGCAGGGTAGGTACCTGCAATGAAGTTGCCACAGGGGGAATCCCTGCGCTTGGGATTCCCTCTTACAGGGCCACAAGAGGGGACAGAGCGCTCACAGGGCGCTAGGGAGTCCAAGGAGTCCTGGGAATTTGGAAGGCAAAGGAGAAAGGTTTCCAGGGCAAAGCAAAAGTCCCCCCCCTCATTCCCAGGCAGGCAGAGGGGTCCCCCAGAAGTCCTCCAGGCATCCAGAGGCTGGGCAGAGCCCAGGGGGGCAAGCCTTCCCCTGAGCTCCAGCAGGAGCACGCCCCTGGTAGATTCCAGTCCAAGACAAGAACATTTACTTGGGGTCACAGTCCCTCTTTTATACACAGAAATCCTTTGATGTAGCAGTGTAGGCAAGGGGAGAACCAGATGCAACTGGTTCTTGAGTACTTTGTTTTTGCTCAGCCCCTCTCTCCATTCACAAGACAGGCCAGGGAACATCAGACGCACCACAGGGGGTGGAGTCAGCATTGTGTGGGGAAAGCCCAGCCCTATTCAGGTCCCAGGTGTACTCCTCCCTCACATCACTCATGCTAATCTCAACGCTCACCACCGAGCAGATCCATCATGATTCATGGAGCCAGGCTCACCAGCCAGCTCCAGCCAATCACAAGCCAGACACAAATTACACAAACCTGCCAACTTCTAGAAGTGACACTTCCACACTAGCTACCATAAATCCGCACATATCATCGCGCAGCATTTAATCTCACAAGTTCACAAATACCAAACTTGACCTTGCACTCCTCACGCATCAGGAACTATCATGGACACACATATTCTCCATGCATTCCTATGGGATTGGCAGACCAACTAAGCACATACACTCAGAGTGCGCGTGCGCAGTGGCCTAAAATCAATATCATCATGCCAGAGACTAAAGGCATAAAGTCTAGGGGTGAACCTGCCAAAAAGGCCCAAGTCCAACAGAAGGAGATCTGGATCTTCTTGGTAAACTGCTAACTCTTCCTGGTGGATTTAAGAGAGGACCACGGGGGCCTTCTCCTCCATCCATAGGAAGGATTGGATTGTCCAGGTTTGAATCATTTAGATCATCCTGGTCAGCATTAGAGTCCGTGTCATAGAAGTTTTCACTTCTTGGCCGTTCCTCTTCTGCTGTCCCACCCACCTTGCATGCCTCATCAGACCCTGGGGTCTTGAGTGTTAGGGTTTCTCCCTGTCTTCAGTTTTCTAGATGTACACATATTTCTCAATTCCTGAACTGAGAGATGGTCATACTTTAGTGGTTTTAAGTTAGTCACTCAATGAGACTATCTGGTAAAACAATAGCAAGCTTGTATCCCAACTGCTGCACACCAATGTGAGAAGTTGGCCTGGTATATGCTGTCCACTAATTAAAGTGGGCACCTTGCACCAGTAAAAAATACCCTTATTGATGATTAGGTTAAAGACAACCTTTAATGAAAGCTATCCTAGTGGTAGCTATGGAGAGCAGCCTTCAGGCTAAGTCTCGAAGGGATGCAAAGTAGCTTGTTTTACCAGATTTTAACCTCCTGAATGAGTAAATGAAAGGAGAACCACACAGGTGTTATTATAAAAATATGTATTTATTACTAAACACTCTCTACTAATCTCTTTATGAGATTAGAGTACAAGATACACGATATTAAATCACTAGAACAACAGTAATTATCACAATACACAGCAGGCTCCAGGGGGAAACCGAACCATAAACTAAGAAAGGGGTATAACAACCACAAATTGACTAGACACAGTGCCTCGAGCACTTAGAATCACTGGGACCCAAAGGAACCACCCAAGGTATTGACACAGTGGACCTATGCAAGACGTGGGCAGTGTGAGAACACAGGAGCGACTTCCGTACAACTCTATGGGAAAGTCGCTGTTGGAACATTAAAGATTAAGAACACTTAGGAGAGGACTTTACACAAACCCTTTCAAACATAGAAGGTTCTAAGGCGAGCACCCATGTGAGCGCCGAAGCACTCGTGTTATATAACCCAGGGAAGCCGGGTGCATAAGTGTCAAATGGTGTCAGAAATCTTTGACATTTTCAATGGCGTGATGCAGAAAAGTGATGATGTGTCCGGTGTGATCCAAGCCTGGATCAGAGCTGAGAAGAAGCTGAAAGCAGAGGGGACAGAGTCTGGGTCACTTGCCAGTGACCAGGGGCACGATAGATGAAGGCCCACCGATGTCGGGTGTTAAGGGGTGAGAAGACGTTAAGCTTGACTCTGCAGTCACGGGGCCCAGGAGATTTCGAGGATGACCAAAGTCCGCAAGCAAGCTGACCCACAAAGGATGTCGAGTGCAGGGGGGTCAGTGTCCGGATTGAACACCAACAAACCTTGGCAACTGCAACCCACATGGTCATAGGAAAGATGCTTCAGTGAGGACCAGCAAGGCCCTGGGGACCCTGGGAGCTATGAAAAGTCAGGGCACATCTGTATACTAGTGACCAGGAAAGCCCACTGCAAGTCAAAGTTACCTTCACAGGGACCCAAAGGCCAACAGACCAGGGATCATGAAGGGACATCGAGAGGGATCAAAAAATACTAGCCCACGGAACACTTGTGGAGTGTAGGCTTGTAATCTTCAGTGAAATTACTGCTTGGGGTAAGCACTACAAGTATCCCATAGCACAGCTTCAGGGGTTGCCAGAATGCTGATACTTCTGCAAATGGACACGGTGCACAGGGGTTCAGGTTGCACGGGCCCCACAAGGGATACAGGTCTCTGGTTTGCTGAGAGTACAAGTCGACCCCGGGGACACTTGGAAATCCACCTCCTGTGTTGCAAAATTCTTTGCAGTCCTCAGGAGCTTGGGAGATGCAAATCGGTCAGATGCGTCTTGGTGCCTGCCTTGCAGGGGAGTAACTCCTTTACTCCAAGGGAGATTCTTCAGTTGTCCAGCAAAGCGTAGATCATCAAAGGATACTTGGTTTCTGTAGCAGAGTTTAGTCCAGGTAAATCTAAAGTCCTGTAGTCAGGGTTCCTACTTTATAACCAAGGAAGGGGTGGGACAAACTCTGGGGACACACCTATGGGAGGGTCAGGACAGAAGTGTGGTTACACCCATGTCCTTTGTCCAGTTTCGCAACAGAGCAGGAGCAAATGGCTCCTGCAACTGGTTTGAGCTGGACTAAGCACTGGGACACCAAATGTGCCCCCAGTGCAGATATCACCGCACTCTCAGAGTGCACCCACCCAGCCCCAATACACTAAAGCCTGTCTGGGAGGTGGTTACACCACTCTGTGACAAGAAACCTATTGTCCAGCCTCCCCTGCCAGAGTTTCGTCTAACAGCAGGAGGGCAGACTCGTGTCTGTGGCTGCAACATCTATCTTGTGATGCCAGGGCCGTGATAGCTGGTACCGGGTAGACCGGCACCCCACATTAGTGGTTCTACAATGGAGGAATCATACCTCCCGCACCAGTTACTGGTGTGGAGGTATGATTCCAAGGTGTTTGATACCAAACACAACAGGTTTTTGTGCAGCAGTTTAAAATTTAGCATTTACTATGAGGTTATAATGCACTTAAAGTGTATATGGTCTGGCTGCATTACTAACAACCCCGGAGGATAGATTCCGAAGGCTGCAGAGGGGTTCTGCTTGTGCATGGGCACCCTCTCACACAAAACCCAGCACTCTGCCTTGCTGGGTTTTGTGTGAGAGGTTACGAATGCATGAGCGGAGCCATAGGGGTGACAGGTTTATATGTGTAGTGATATCAAGTAGATATAGTGAACCTATATCTAAGTAAGGGGTGCATGCACCACCTTAAACAGCTAGCAGTAGTAGACCTGTGGTGTCAGTTTGAGTGGTCTCTCAGGCGTGGCACAATACATGCAGCTGCCCCTGAGAGGCCTCTGGGGTACCTATGCCCTGGGTATATAGTATACCATATACTAGGACCTCATAAGGTTACCCAAGAATCCAATCTGGAGTGTACCTAAAGTATTTGCAATCAATTGAGAGGAGAAAGCAGCTAGGCTCTGGGGTTCCTGAATAGCAGGATCCCAGCCAGTCTAATTCTAAAACAGTGAAACATCAGCAAAAAGTGGGGGGTAACTATAAGAAGCAGATCCTACTCTCCTACACAACCCCCCAAAATGTCAGGACAATAAACTAACCTTGACCAGTTGAGTCTTCATGTTCTAAGTGGAAATATCTAGAGAGTCCATCTGCATTGGCACGGATAATCCAGGGTCTATGTTCCACTGTATAGTCCATCCCTTGTAGGGAAATGGACCACCTCAAAAGTTTGAGGTTTTCACCCGTCATCAGTTTTAGCCATAAGAGGGGCTTATGGTATGTTTGAACAATGAAGTGAGAGCTAAACATGTATGGCCTCAGCTTCTTCAGAGCCCAAACCACAGCTAAGGCCTGCCTCTCAATAGCTGACCAACGTTTCTCTCTGAAGGTTAACCTTCTGCTAATAAAAGCTACTGGCTGATCCTGGCATTCATCATTCAATTGTGATAACACAGGCCCTACCCTCAACTCAGATGCATCTTTTTGGACAATGAAGTGTTTGGAGTAGTCAGGACTTTGTAGAATGGGAGCAGTGCACTTGACCTGCTTCAGGTCATTAAATGCTTTTTGACAGCTGACTGTCCAATGAACTTTCTTTGGCATTATTTTATAAGTTAAGTCATTCAAAGGGGTCACTATGGATCCATAACCTTTGACAAATCTCCTATAGTACCCAGTCAGGCCCAAGAAAGCTCTGATCTGAGTCTGGGTGGTTGGAGCAACCCAGTCCATGATGGTCTGGATTTTGCTCTGCAATGGTTGAACCTGGCCTCCACCCACAAGGTGTCCCAGGTACACAAACTGACTCTGTTCTATCTGGCACTTGGCGGCCTTGATAGTGAGGCCTGCTTTCTGCAGGTGGTCCAGGTTTCTCTCAGGTGGACCAGGTGATCTTCCCAGGTGGAGCTAAAGACAGCAATATCATCTAGATATGCTGCACTATAGGCTTCCAGGCCTGTAAGGACTTTGTTCACCAACCTTTGAAAAGTGGCAGGTGCATTCTTCAAATCAAAGGGCATCACCACAAATTGGTAGTGCCCACTAGGGGTGGATAATGCTGTTGTTGGCTTTGCATCCTCAGCTAATCGGATCTGCCAGTAGCCAGCTGTCAAGTATAATGTGCTCGGAAACTTGGCTGAGGCCAAAGTATCTATAAGCTCATCTGCCCTAGGGATTGGATGGGCATCAGTCCTAGTGACTGCATTGAGACCCCTGTAGTCAATACACAACCTCATCTCTCTTTTACCATTCTAGGTGTGAGGTTTAGGTACTAAGACTACTGGACTAGTCCAAGGGCTATCAGAGGGTTCGATCACTCCCAAATCCAACATCTTCTGGACTTCAGTCCTGATACAGTCCCTGACATGGTTAGGTTGCCTGTAAATCTTATTTTTAACAGGCAGACTATCCCCGGTCTCCACTTAATGAGAGCACCAGGTAGTCGTACTTGGAGTCAGTGAAAACATATGTTGAAACTGGTTGAGAACTTTTCTGAGCTCAGCTTGCTCCTGTACAGTGAGGCTGCCTGCCAAGGCTACACAATTAACTGAACACTCACAAACAGATGGCTGGGTGATGAATGCGCAGAGTGGCAATTAGTATAGTAAATCACAGTCTCCAAGCTCAAAGGATAAGGTAATGGCCATCTGCCATTAACCAAATAGCGTGAAAAGATTTTCACTACTATACACAAAAACACTAATATATCCTGCGCTAGTTTACACAAGAATAAGCGTTTATAATAAATCAAAATCCACACGATCTTTTCATGTTCTTCATTTATTTTTTTTATTCAGTGATGATCTTCACACTCGAGCCTAGCCAACAAGTGTTTCGTCTCTCGTGGAAACAACCACCAACTTTATCAGGGCTAATTGAATCAGTGTATACACTCAAACTAAAAATACGTTTTAAGACCAGTAAACGCAAATCATCCAAATCGTCATGGTTTTGTATTGGATCGTTATAAAGGATACTGAGTAATCTCTCTTAAAATTATCGTGTCAATATTTCAAACGAGGGTGCATCGGTGAGAGTAACATTCACGGCACGCGTCTGTAGATCGGCGTTTTAAGAGTGATTACTCAATCAATCAATCATTGTATTTCTAATGCGCGCTACGTACCCGTGAGGGTCTCAAGGAGCTGGGGGTGGTGGGCGGGGGGGCTGCTACTGATCGAAGAGCCAGGTCTTGAGAAGTCTTCTGAAGGCCAGCAGGTCCTGGGTCTGTCGTAGGCTGGTAGGGAGATTGTTCCTGGTCTTGGCGGCGAGGTAAGAGAGGATCTGCCGCCGGCGGTGGTTTTTCGGATACGAGGAACTGTGGCGAGAGTGAGGTTGGCAGAGCGGAGGCTGCGGGTGGGGGTGTGGACGCTGAGTCGCTCGCTAAGGTTTGTTGGTCCGGTGTTGTGTAGTTCTTTGTGTGCGTGGATTAGGAGTTTGAAGGTGATCCTCTTGATGAAGGGGAGCCAGTGTAGGCCTCTGAGTTGGGGTGTGATGTGGCTGCGTCGGGGGACGTCGAGGATCCTTTATAACGTTCCAATACAAAACCATGATGATTTGGATAATTTGCGTTTACTGGTCTTAATACTTATTCTTGGTTTGAGTGTATACCCTGATTCAATTAGCCTTAATGAAGTCTGTGGTTGTTACCATGAGAGACGAAACACGTGTTGGCTAGGCTCGAGTGTGAAGATCATCACTGAATAAGAAAAATAAATGAAGAACATGAGAAGATCGTGTGGATTTTGATTTGTTATAAACGCTTATTGTTGTGTAATTTAGCTCAGGATATATTAGAGTGTTTTTACACAATTAACTGAACCATCAACAGGGTTCTGTGAGAGCAGGTCAGGGAGTGGGTCACTTTCTTCCTCCTGTCCCTCATCTGTAGCCATGAGCAAGCCCATGTCTGCCCTGTCAACATATGGTTTGAGCGTATCCACATGGAGCACCCTGTGGGGGTTCCTGGGAGTTCCAAGGTCTACCAGATAGGTAACCTTTCCCTTTTGCTCAATTATTGTATGAGGGCCATTACACTTGTCTTGAGGGGGTGCTGTGGCCACATGCTCCAAAGCCCATACTTTCTGCCCTGGGTGGTAAACAGTGAGCACAGCCTTTTGATCATGCCAGGCCTTTTGTAATGCCTGGCTAGCCTCAAGCTGTTTAGTTGCCTTCTTCATGCACTCAGCCATCCTGGGGCGGAGACCAAGTACATAGTCCACAATATCCTGTTTAGGTGGTTTGAGAGGTAACTCCAATCTCTCCTTCACTTGACATAACGGTCACCTAAATGGATATCCAAACATAAGTTCAAAAATGCTGTAGTCAACCCCCTTCTGAGGAACCTCTCGGTAGGCAAAGAGAAGGCAGGGCAAAAGTATGTCCCATCTGTGCCTACGCTTTTTTGGGAAACCTTTAATCGTGCCCCTGAGGGTTTTGTTGAACAAATCAACTTACCCATTGCATTGTGGGTGATAAGGGGTGGTAAATTTATAATTTACTCCACACTCCTTCGACATAGCTGTCAAGTAATTAGACATGAAGTTTTCGTCTTTGTCTGATACTACCTCCTTAGGAAAAAACACTATGGAAAAGATTCCCAAGAGGACTCTTGCAATCACAGGAACTGTGGTGGTCCTAAGTTGGATTGCCTCTGGATACCTAGAGGCATGGTCTACCACCACCAGTATGAAACTGTTACCAGATGCAGTTTGAGGATCCTTGGGAAAAACAATGTCAATCCGAACCCTCTCAAAGGGAACACACACCACAGGAAGTGGCATCAGGGGGTCCTTTGGAGTACCACCAGCCTTACCACTGGCTTGACAGGTGACACAGGAGCGACAAAACTCTTTTATGTCCTCTGACCTTTGAGGCCAATGAAAGTGAGGGACAATTGTGTTTCAAGTCTTGTTTTGGCCTAGGTGACCTGCTAATGGGATGTCATGTGCCCATGTCAATAGAAAGCCCCTAAACTTCAGAGGTATAACCAACCTCCTGGTAGCACCAGGCTTGTGGTCTCTACTCTCTGAGTAAAGGAGTCCATCATTCCAGTGGATCCTATGGGACCCACTGGCACTCCCAGCAGCCTCAGCAGCAGTTTGCTGTCTGAGGGGTTCAAGAGAGGAGCAGTTCAGCTGCTCCTGGCTCAGACCTGCCCTGGAAGGGCCCCTTGGCCCCAAGAACTCAACCTCATCAGGCTCAGGCTCCTCTGGGACAGTTCCTTCTTCAGGACTAAGATCATCTCCCTCAAAAGACTGTTTTTTTCTCTGAGTCAGTTGGGAAGACACTGCCTTACCCCTCCTTTTCTTGGAAGGCGCCTGGTCCATTTTTCTAAGGATCCAGGGCCTGTTCAGGGGAAGACATTTTTGCCTGTGACCTAGTCATAGCAGACACATCTGCAGGGATACCCAATATTTCTGCATGAGTCCTGAGTTCCACTTCAGCCCAAGCTGAAGGTTCTAAATCATTGCTCAACAAGCATTCACACGGGGGTCTGCACTTAGCACAACCTTCTTAGGGCCAGTTACCCCTCCCCAGGTGAAATTAACAACTGCCAAGGAATGGTCTGTCCTGACATTGCTAGCCTTGGTCACTTAGCACATCTCACCAAGTATGATTTGCTGAGGAACCTGTAACGACTGTACTCCCAGATCCAGCAGACTACCAACCGAAGCTGACCCAGTCGTCACTCGTCACGTGACCACTCTTCTCAGGCCACATTTACAAGATATCTAGAAGACTCACCTAAGAGGGTGAAAAGAAGCTATTTACAAGCCTATACAATCAAACATACCACTAACATCTAATGGATTCCATATCTTATCCTATAATTACCTCATCTTTATATTCTTTAACGTCACCCGACGATATCTTTAACGTCACCCGACGATTCTTTATAGTCTCCCGACTTTTATCTTTAACGTCACCCGAAGATATCTTTAACGTCACCCGACGATATCTTTAACGTCACCCGACGATTCTTCATAGTCTCCCGACTTTTATCTTTAACGTCACCCGACGATATCTTTAACGTCACCCGACGATTCTTTATAGTCTCCCGACTTTTGTCTTTAATATCACCCGACGATCTACTGTAATAGGGGATCATCTTTATAAGTAATTTCCCAAATGAAGTTCACACTCTCCCCACATCTCCGTTACCTTTTCAGAAGGGTATGTCAGCACCTGGTTAAAAGGAAAGGTTAATCTCATTCATAAAAACAACATTCAAATATATTTATCATTAACTCTTTATTCTAAAATTAAGCATGACAGAATGAGCCAAACAAACATGATTTAGCTTGGTCGCTACCTATAACCTAAGAGGGGCAAAATAAGTGATTAGATGTATTCTACACTAACTCAGAACGCCTCACCTTGGACGTGTGTCTTTCCATCTCAGCAGCAGAGCTGATCCCTCTCTCTCTTTCTTGCTTTTGTCTTCAATATGCTCGGGACTCTGCTCTCCCTCTATGGCTCACGAATACAGGTCTGCACCGCTACGCCTTGTCTACGCTGCCATGGTTCCAAAATACTCGAACCCTCTTCTGGACTCAGTCTCTGCCACTCCTGTATGATATCACTACGGGGCCCTTGATCACCTTCCTTCCTCGTCTCAGGATTTCACTTAGCTGATGGTATCAGTCTCTCGGCACCAGCCTTCGGACCAACTTCTCCTGTCTACTCCACACGGTGCTTTCTCCTCATCTCACTGCTCGCTCTTTGATAATATAGAGCTCTCTTTCTCTATGGAAAATTCCGGTATCAGGCCGACTCCCACCAAATTCCTGTACCCATCCCCGGCTCCCTCCGCCTTCCACAGTGGCCACCTGTGTATTGCGTCCAGAACCGAATAGACAAATACATTCCTTCGATAAGAGCCAGTCTTGACCGGTTTCTTACTAGCAGAAAACAGGCTAAGCTCTAAACATTACCTTTACCCTGCAAGCGCCTCGGACAGTCGAGGCAGAAGCACAAAATGGCTTCTCTCTAGCTTTCTGGCCTATAGGACCACAGAAATAATAAAAGGCACTAAACCCTGTCAAAGCACATAGGTAAGCCCTACAAATGAACGCAAATGCAGCTAGGACTGAGATGGTAGTGGATTATAGTCACCACCAGTCTAAAAATAGAATAAAATTACCCTGTCGTTACAGAACCACAATATCTTTTGTCAGTATTGTGACACTTGCTCCTGTGTCACTGAATGCCAAGGCCTCTTTTCCATTTATCAAAATCTGCTGACTGTATTTGCCCAGGTTACTGGGACTGACAAATAACGAGGCCATATCCATGCCTCCATCACAGATCAACACAGCCTGAGTTGGAACTCTGACTAGGCCAGAGTCCATCTCAGATCCCAGGGTTACCCTACTACACCCTTATTCTGAGTACTACAACTTGGAGCTGAACTAGGAGGAACAGTTGCCTTAGGGGCAGTGGTGGTTGGAGTCGAGTCCTTGGACTTGGCAGAATCACATGTCCAATGGGTCTTCTGTTTACAGATTTGACACCGTGGTTTCTTCTTGCATTTTCCCTTGTTAGATGGTGACTCCCCACCAGATACAGATTTGTAGAGCTCCTTGAGAAGAATTCTGGACTTTATCCTTCTCCCCACCCTTATCAGAGTTCTACGAATCTTGCTTCTTGGAGTCACCACCTTGGTTCTGAACCTTCTGCCTCACCCTGGTTCTGACCTATTTGTCTGCCTTCTGACCCAATTCTTGGGGAAAGGTCAGATCAGAGTCCACCAGGTACTGATGCAACAACGGATTTTGACAATTATTAAGGATCTGCTCCCTCAAAGGTAAATTGTACAATCCTTTAAAATCACACACTTTACTGCCAAGTAACCAGCCTTCCAGAGCCTTAGTAGCACAATCTACAAAGTCAAAAGAGTCTTGAATCTGTGCCTTTTGGGTGTCTCTGAACTTAATCGTCTATTGTTCAATTGTTAAGCCAAACCCATCAATCAGAGCACTCTTCATGACTTTGTAGTTTTCAGAATCCTCTTCTCTAACAGTGAGGAGATTGTCTCTACCTTTTTCCTGCAAAGGAGAGCCACAGGATTGCTGCCCACTGCTCCTGAGTAACCCTCTGTACTTTACAGGCCCTCTCCAGTGCAGTTATCCATTTGCAGATGTCATCCCCACTCTGGTAGGGAGGGACAATCTTGTTCAAGTTCCTATGGTCATTAGAATATTCTCTACCTCTAGGGACACTGTTGCTGCCACCATGGGGCTCTAGCCCTAACTTTTTAGAAGCTCTCTGAAGCTCCAGGTATTCCCTATCTAAGGCCAATTGCTCTCTCTTGATTCCGAGCTTAGCTCTCTCAAACTCAAGCAGTTGGCACTTCTCATAAGAGGACTCCCTTTTATGAGAAGCAGAGGTCCTATGAAAGACAGAGGTCCCTACAGATGTACCAGAATGATTAGATTCCTCAGAAGGTGTTAGAAATGGGATTTCCAGCTGGCTGGCCAGGGCTTGCGCCAAAGTGAGGCAGAAACCACCATCCTACGTCAGGGCAAGGGAGTTACACGCCAAGATAACCCCTGCTCACCCCCTTGGTAACGTGACACGAGCAGTAAGACTAAACTCGGAGGCAATTATAGTTAAGTGTTTGCGCACGCACCCCCAACATCACACTAGGCACACCACAAAAGAAACTCCACACAAGGGTATATAAAAATAGCCTTTGTATTATAATAAAAACACATCAGATAGTAATCACACAATATACACTGTGCCAACTGGCACGGGCAATATCTATATGGGACTATTTACACATGAAAGGCCACGTGGGCCACTGTCAGAATTAGCACTTGGTAAAGAAATAGTCAAAAGTAAGAATACATGTGAATTTAGAACACAGCCAGTAATCACTGGCAGACACTATACTCAGCGTCAACCTGTAATATAAATCAGAACAGGCATAGTAACACATAAGGCGAGAACTCTATTCTGCGCCAACCTCATAAGCAAAAAATAGGATAAACCATAATCTCCTAAACATCAGGAAATACACTCAATCACATAACCTTCAGTAGGGAATAAATCAAACCTAGACCACAGTAGAAGTAAAACAGTACGTAAAACCTATCAAGTATAAAAGCACATAACCTGTAGTAGGGAATAAATCAAACCTAGACCACAGTAGCTAATTAAAACATAAGGTAAAACCTAATAATCACAAAAGCACATCTATGAGCATAAATCAAGGTGCATAAATTATTCAATAAACATTACATTTCCTAGTACACATTAATAATGACATTAGGGCCTTGCGCCCTATAAATCCTAATAGTCCCCAAGGCCAACTGGCCATCTATAAGGGGCTCAAATGCCCTCTGTCCATAAAGTCAGGGCTGCTGTCTAAACAGCAACAGTCACGGGGCGCCCTTGGCGCAAACCTAAACGTGGCAGCTGCCCACTACTTGCTGGGCAGCTGGGGAGACAATGAAGGCCTAAACGTTGCAGCTGGCACTAAGTGCTGCGCAGCTGTGCAGGCCAGGGTAGGGAGAAAGGAGTGCGTCTCACTCCTGGATAAAAGTACATGTCCCCTGAAATAAAAGGGTTCTAAATGGTGCATCTGCCCACTAATTGCTGGGCAGCTGTAAATTAGCAAAATGCGGCATGGGCTCGTAAAAGCCCTTTAAATGAATTGAGCAAAATGGTGGAGCCATCTAGGCTCTGCAAAAATAGGCATGTTTGTGGGAGCACTGGGGCAAGGTTGGAGCGGACATCGACAATATGCCCCAATGTGCCCCTCTGGTCTCTCTAGCCATAATGGCCCTTAAACAATTATGTGGCCCCTTCGGTGGAGCAATCCCCCTATCGGGCGGGGGCCGCTCGGGACACAAACAGGGACAACCATGGGTCCGACTCTGCTTCCGGGCTTCCCTCACTCCTGGGAGCCCCGTAATCGATAATGTGCCCCTCGTAATGGAGTGTCCCACAACGGCGGGCCTGCTCCGGAAATGCGGCAAGAACATCCCCGCCCAGCCCTTACCGGGCTGCTTCCTTTGTGAGGCGGTGTCACCAGGCGAGCATGCTTGGCTCCATCCGTATTGCAGGAGACCTGCGAGGTGCGGCACAGCTTCCCCAGGCCGGGGGAAGCGGAAGGAAGGATTCGCCAGGCCCGCCCCCGTCTTCTACTTCCGGGTCGCTCTAGGCAGCGGCCCGGGAGAAGTTCTCTCGCGGCTCGGGCCGCGGTGGTGAGACACGGGGTGGGCTCCCGTGGAAAGGTAAATCAACAGGCTGAGCATAATGTAGGGTGGGCACCTGTGAAGGCACTGATAAGCAGAGTGGCACCCGTGTAAATTTAAATAAGCATACGGGCAAGGTCATGGGGTGGGCACCCATGCAACTTAAATGAACGGCAGCACGGCGGCCATAATGCAGGGTGGGCACCTGCAATGAAGGGCATAAAAATATCGAGCAAAATGCAGGGTAGGTACCTGCAATGAAGGGGCCACAGGGGGAATCCCTGCGCTGGGGATTCCCTCTTACAGGGCCACAAGACGGGACAGAGTGCTCACAGGGCACTAGGGAGTCCAAGGAGTTCTAGGAATTTGGAAGGCAAAGGAGAAAGGGTTCCAGGGCAAAGGAAAAGTCCCCCCCCCCATCATCCCAGGCAGGCAGAGGGGTTCCCCCAGAAGTCCTCCAGGCATCCAGGGGCTGGGCAGAGCCCAGGGAGTCAAGCCTTCCCCAGAACTCCAGCAGCAGCACGCCCCTGGCAGATTCCAGTCTAAGACAAGAACATTTACTTGGGGTCACAGCCCCTCTTTTATACACAGAACTCCTTTGATGTAGCAGTGTAGGCAAGGGGAGAACCAGATGCAACTGGTTCTTGAGTACTTTGTTTTTGCTCAGCCCCTCTCTCTATTCACAAGACGGGCAAGGGACATCAGACACACCACAGGGGGTGGAGCCAGCATTGTGTGGGGAAAGCCCAGTCCTATTCAGGTCCCAGGTGTACTCCTCCCTCACATCACTCATGCTAATCTCAACACTCACCACAGGGGCAGACCCATCATGACTCATGGAGACAGGCTCACCAGCCAGCTCCAGCCAATCACAAGCCAGACACAAATTACACAAACCTGCCAACTTCTAGAAGTGACACTTCCACACTAGCTACCATAAATCCACACATATCATCGCGCAGCATTTAATCTCACGTGTTCATCCATACCAAACTTGACCTTGCACTCCCCACGCATCAGGAACTATCATGGACACACATATTCCCTATGCATTCCAATGGAAGGGCAGACAAACTCTGCACACACACTCAAGAGTGCGCACGCACTTTACACTGGCCCACAGTGCTAAAGTGCACAGAGGCCTAAAATCACTATCATCATGCCAGAGACTAAAGGCAAAAAGTCTAGGGGTGAACCTGCCAAAAAGGCCCAAGTCCAACAGAAGGAGATCTGGATCTTCTTGGTAAACTGCTAACTCTTCCTGGTGGATTCAAGAGAGGACCACGGGGGCCTTCTCCTCCATCCATAGGAAGAATTGGATTGTCCAAGTTTGAATCATTTAGATCATTCTGGTCAGCATTAGAGTCCATGTCATAGAAGTTTTCACTTATTGGCCGTACCTCTTCTGCTGTCCCACCCACCTTGCATGTCTCATCAGACCCTGGGGTCTTGAGTGTTTGGGTTTCTCCCTGCCTTCAGTTTTCTAGATGTACACATATTTGTCAATTCCTGAACTGAGAGATGGTCATACTTAGTTGGCAAGGAGCCACTGGCTTCAGCCCTAGAAATTATGTTGTGTAGGCACCTACTTAACCTAGTGGGAACTAAACTCTCTTGAATTGGAGAAAGGGTGTGCTAGACCCTTAAATTACCTAACTCCAAGTTCAGTAGAACATACTTTATTCTATTCTTGATTTATATGTACCTAATACCTTTAGTGGTTTTAAGTTAGTCACTCAATGATACTATCTGGTAAAACAATAGCAAGCTTGAATCCCACCTGCAGGATCCCAGCCAGTCTAAGTCTAAAACAGTGAAACATCAGAAAAAAGTGGGGGTAACTATAAGAAGCAGATCCTACTCTCCTACACAACCCCCCAAAATGTCAGGACATTAAACTAACCGTGACCAGTTGAGTCTTCATGTTCTAAGTGGAAATATCTGGAGAGTCCATCTGCATTGGCATGGATAATCCAGGGTCTATGTTCCACTGTATAGTCCATCCCTTGTGGGCAAATGGACCACCTCAAAAGTTTGAGGTTTTCACACCTGTCACCAGTTTTAGCCATAAGAGGGGCTTATGGTATGTTTGAACAATGAAGTGAGAGCTAAACAAGTATGGCCTCAGCTTCTTCAGAGCCCAAACCACAGCAAAGGCCTGCCTCTCAATAGCAGACCAACGTTTCTCTCTGGAGGTTAACCTTTTGCTAATAAAAGCTACTGGCTGATCCTGACCTTCATCATTCAGTTGTGATAACACAGGCCCTACCTCCAACTCAGATGCATCTTTTTGGACAACTAAGTGTTTGGAGTAGTCAGGACTTTTTAGAATGGGAGGCAGTGCACTTGGCCTGCTTCAGGTCATCAAATGCCTTTTGACAGCTGACTGTCCACTGAACTTTCTTTGGCATTATTTTATAAGTTAAGTCATTCAAAGGGGTCACTATGGATCCATAACCTTTGAGAAATCGCCTATAGTACCCAGTCAGGCCCAAGAAAGCTCTGATCTGAGTCTGGGTGGTTGGAGCAACCCAGTCCATGATGGTCTGGATTTTGCTCTGCAATGGTTGAACCTGGCCTCCACCCACAAGGTGGCCCAGGTACACAACCTGACGCTGCCCTATCTGGCACTTGGGGGCCTTGATAGTGTGGCCTGCTTTCTGCAGGTGGTCCAGGTTTCTCTCAGGTGGACCAGGTGATCTTCCCAGGTGGAGCTAAAGACAGCAATATCATCTAGATATGCTGCACTATAGGCTTCCAGGCCTGTAATGACTTTGTTCACCAACCTTTGACAAGTGGCAGGTGCATTCTTCAAATCAAAGGGCATCACCACAAATTGGTAGTGCCCACTAGGGGTGGAGAATGCTGTTTTTGGCTTTGCATCCTCAGCTAATCTGATCTGCCAGTAGCCAGCTGTCAAGTATAATGTGCTTGGAAACTTGGCTGAGGCCAAAGTATCTATAAGCTCATCTGCCCTAGGGATTGGATGGGCATCAGTCCTAGTGACTGCATTGAGACCCCTGTAGTCCATACACAACCTCATCTCTCTTTTACCATTCTAGGTGTGAGGTTTAGGTACTAAGGCTACTGGACTAGTCCAAGGGCTATCAGAGGGTTCAATCACTCCCAAATCCAACATCTTCTGGACTTCAGTCCTGATACAGTCCCTGACATGGTTAGGTTGCCTGTAAATCTTATTTTTAACAGGCAGACTATCCCCGGTCTCCACTTAATGAGAGCACCAGGTAGTCGTACTTGGAGTCAGTGAAAACATATGTTTAAACTGGTTGAGAACTTTTCTGAACTCAGCTTGCTCCTGTACAGTGAGGCTGTCTGCCAAGGCTACACAATTAACTGAACACTAACACACAGGTGGCTGGGTGATGAATGCGCAGAGTGGCAATTAGTATAGTAAATCACAGTCTCCAAGCTCTAAGGATAAGGTAATGGCCATCTACCATTAACCAAATAGCGTGAAAAGATTTTCACTACTATACACAAAAACACTAATATATCCTGAGCTAAATTACACAAGAATAAGCGTTTATAATAAATCAAAATCCACACGATCTTTTCATGTTCTTCGTTCATTTTTTTTATTCAATGATGATCTTCACACTCGAGCCTAGCCAAAAAGTGTTTCGTCTCTCGTGGAAACAACCACCGACTTTATCAGGGCTAATTGAATCAGTGTATACACTCAAACTAAAAATACGTTTTAAGACCAGTAAACGCAAATCATCCAAATCGTCATGGTTTTGTATTGGATCGTTATAAAGGATACTGAGTAATCTCTCTTAAAATTATCGTGTCAATATTTCAAACGAGGGTGGATCGGTGAGAGTAACATTCACGGCACGCGTCTGTAGATCGGCGTTTTAAGAGTGATTACTCAATCAATCAATCATTGTATTTCTAAAGCGCGCTACGTACCCGTGAGGGTCTCAAGGAGCTGGGGGTGGTGGGCGGGGGGGGCTGCTACTGATCGAAGAGCCAGGTCTTGAGAAGTCTTCTGAAGGCCAGCAGGTCCTGGGTCTGTCGTAGGCTGGTAGGGAGAGCGTTCCTGGTCTTGGCGGCGAGGTAGGAGAGGATCTGCCGCCGCCGGTGGTTTTTCGGATACGAGGAACTGTGGCGAGAGTGAGGTTGGCAGAGCGGAGGCTGCGGGTGGGGGTGTGGACGCTGAGTCGCTCGCTAAGGTTTGTTGGTCCGGTGTTGTGTAGTTCTTTGTGTGCGTGGATTAGGAGTTTGAAGGTGATCCTCTTGATGAAGGGGAGCCAGTGTAGGCCTCTGAGTTGGGGTGTGATGTGGCTGCGTCGGGGGACGTTGAGGATCCTTTATAATGTTCCAATACAAAACCATGATGATTTTGATAATTTGCGTTTACTGGTCTTAATACTTATTCTTGGTTTGAGTGTATACCCTGATTCAATTAGCCTTAATGAAGTCTGTGGTTGTTACCATGAGAGACGAAACACGTGTTGGCTAGGCTCGAGTGTGAAGATCATCACTGAATAAGAAAAATAAATGAAGAACATGAGAAGATCGTGTGGATTTTGATTTGTTATAAACGCTTATTGTTGTGTAATTTAGCTCAGGATATATTAGAGTGTTTTTACACAATTAACTGAACCATCAACAGGGTTCTGTGAGAGCAGGTCAGGGAGTGGGTCACTTTCTTCCTCCTGTCCCTCATCTGTAGCCATGAGCAAGCCCATGTCTGCCCTGTCAACATATGGTTTGAGCGTATCCACATGGAGCACCCTGTGGGGGTTCCTGGGAGTTCCAAGGTCTACCAGATAGGTAACCTTTCCCTTTTGTTCAATTATTGTATGAGGGCCATTCCACTTGTCTTGAGGGGGTGCTGTGGCCACATGCTCCAAAGCCCATACTTTCTGCCCTGGGTGGTAAACAGTGAGCACAGCCTTTTGATCATGCCAGGCCTTTTGTAATGCCTGGCTAGCCTCAAGCTGTTTAGTTGCCTTCTTCATGCACTCAGCCATCCTGGGGCGGAGACCAAGTACATAGTCCACAATATCCTGTTTAGGTGGTTTGAGAGGTAACTCCAATCTCTCCTTCACTAGACATAACGGTCACCTAAATGGATATCCAAACATAAGTTCAAAAATGCTGTAGTCAACCCCCTTCTGAGGAACCTCTCTGTAGCCAAAGAGAAGGCAGGGCAAAAGTATGTCCCATCTGTGCCTACGCTTTTTTGGGAAACCTTTAATCGTGCCCCTGAGGGTTTTGTTGAACAAATCAACTTACCCATTGCATTGTGGGTGATAAGGGGTGGTAAATTTATAATTTACTCCACACTCCTTCGACATAGCTGTCAAGTAATTAGACATGAAGTTTTCATCTTTGTCTGATACTACCTCCTTAGGAAAAAACACTATGGAAAAGATTCCCAAGAGGACTCTTGCAATCACAGGAACTGTGGTGGTCCTAAGTTGGATTGCCTCTGGATACCTAGAGGCATGGTCTACCACCACCAGTATGAAACTGTTACCAGATGCAGTTTGAGGATCCTTGGGAAAAACAATGTCAATCCGAACCCTCTCAAAGGGAACACACACCACAGGAAGTGGCATCAGGGGGTCCTTTGGAGTACCACCAGCCTTGCCACTGGCTTGACAGGTGACACAGGAGCGACAAAACTCTTTTATGTCCTCTGACCTTTGAGGCCAATGAAAGTGAGGGACAATTGTGTTTCAAGTCTTGTTTTGGCCTAGGTGACCTGCTAATGGGATGTCATGTGCCCATGTCAATAGAAAGCCCCTAAACTTCAGAGGTATAACCAACCTCCTGGTAGCACCAGGCTTGTGGTCTCTACTCTCTGAGTAAAGGAGTCCATCATTCCAGTGGATCCTATGGGACCCACTGGCACTCCCAGCAGCCTCAGCAGCAGTTTGCTGTCTGAGGGGTTCAAAAGAGGAGCAGTTCAGCTGCTCCTGGCTCAGACCTGCCCTGGAATGGCCACCTGGCCCCAAGAACTCAACCTCATCAGGCTCAGGCTCCTCTGGGACAGATCCTTCTTCAGGACTAAGATCATCTCCCTCAAAAGACTGTTTTTTTCTCGGAGTCAGTTGGGAAGACACTGCCTTACCCCACCTTTTCTTGGAAGGCGCCTGGTCCATTTTTCTAAGGATCCAGGGCCTGTTCAGGGGAAGACATTTTTGCCTGTGACCTAGTCATAGCAGACACATCTGCAGGGATACCCAATATTTCTGCATGAGTCCTGAGTTCCACTTCAGCCCACGCTGAAGGTTCTAAATCATTGCTCAACAAGCATTCACACGGGGGTCTGCACTTAGCACAACCTTCTTAGGGCCAGTTACCCCTCCCCAGGTGAAATTAACAACTGCCAAGGAATGGTCTGTCCTGACATTGCTAGCCTTGGTCACTTAGCACATCTCACCAAGTATGATTTGCTGAGGAACCTGTAACGACTGTACTCCCAGATCTAGCAGACTACCAACCGAAGCTGACCCAGTCGTCACGTGACCACTCTTCTCAGGCCACTATTTACAAGATATCTAGAAGACTCACCTAAGAGGGTGAAAAGAAGCTATTTACAAGCCTATACAATCAAACATACCACTAACATCTAATGGATTCCATATCTTATCCTATAATTACCTCATCTTTATATTCTTTAACGTCACCCGACGATATCTTTAACGTCACCCGACGATTCTTTATAGTCTCCCGACTTTTATCTTTAACGTCACCCGACGATATCTTTAACGTCACCCGACGATATCTTTAACGTCACCCGACGATTCTTCATAGTCTCCCGACTTTTATCTTTAACGTCAGCCGACGATATCTTTAACGTCACCCGACGATTCTTTATAGTCTCCCGACTTTTGTCTTTAATATCACCCGACGATCTACTGTAATAGGGGATCATCTTTATAAGTTATTTCCCAAATGAAGTTCACACTCTCCCCACATCTCAGTTACCTTTTCAGAAGGGTATGTCAGCACCTGGTTAAAAGGAAAGGTTAATCTCATTCATAAAAACAACATTCAAAGATATTTATCATTAACTCTTTATTCTAAAATTAAGCATGACAGAATGAGCCAAACAAACATGATTTAGCTTGGTCGCTACCTATAACCTAAGAGGGGCAAAATAAGTGATTAGATGTATTCTACACTAACTCAGAACGCCTCACCTTGGACGTGTGTCTTTCCATTTCAGCAGCAGAGCTGATCCCTCTCTCTCTTTCTTGCTTTTGTCTTCAATATGCTCGGGACTCTGCTCTCCCTCTATGGCTCACGAATACAGGTCTGCACCGCTACGCCTTGTCTACGCTGCCATGGTTCCAAAATACTCGAACCCTCTTCTGGACTCAGTCTCTGCCACTCCTGTATGATATCACTACGGGGCCCTTGATCACCTTCCTTCCTCGTCTCAGGATTTCGCTTAGCTGATGGTATCAGTCTCTCGGCACCAGCCTTCGGACCAACTTCTCCTGTCTACCCCACACGGTGCTTTCTCCTCATCTCACTGCTCGCTCTTTGATAATATAGAGCTCTCTTTCTCTATGGAAAATTCCGGTATCAGGCCGACTCCCACCAAATTCCTGTACCCATCCCCGGCTCCCTCCGCCTTCCACAGTGGCCACCTGTGTATTGCGTCCAGAACCGAATAGACAAATACATTCCTTCGATAAGAGCCAGTCTTGACCGGTTTCTTACTAGCAGAAAACAGGCTAAGCTCTAAACATTACCTTTACCCTGCAAGCGCCTCGGACAGTCGAGGCAGAAGCACAAAATGGCTTCTCTCTAGCTTTCTGGCCTATAGGACCACAGAAATAATAAAAGGCACTAAACCCTGTCAAAGCACATAGGTAAGCCCTACAAATGAACGCAAATGCAGCTAGGACTGAGATGGTAGTGGATTATAGTCACCACCAGTCTAAAAATAGAATAAAATTACCCTGTCGTTACAGAACCACAATATCTTTTGTCAGTATTGTGACACTTGCTCCTGTGTCACTGAATGCCAAGGCCTCTTTTCCATTTATCAAAATCTGCTGACTGTATTTGCCCAGGTTACTGGGACTGACAAATAACGAGGCCATATCCATGCCTCCATCACAGATCAACACAGCCTGAGTTGGAACTCTGACTAGGCCAGAGTCCATCTCAGATCCCAGGGTTACCCTACTACACCCTTATTCTGAGTACTACAACTTGGAGCTGAACTAGGAGGAACAGTTGCCTTAGGGGCAGTGGTGGTTGGAGTTGAGTCCTTGGACTTGGCAGAATCACATGTCCAATGGGTCTTCTGTTTACAGATTTGACACCGTGGTTTCTTCTTGCATTTTCCCTTGTTAGATGGTGACTCCCCACCAGATACAGATTTGTAGAGCTCCTTGAGAAGAATTCTGGACTTTATCCTTCTCCCCACCCTTATCAGAGTTCTACGAATCTTGCTTCTTGGAGTCAACACCTTGGTTCTGAAACTTCTGCCTCACCCTGGTTCTGACCTATTTGTCTGCCTTCTGACCCAATTCTTGGGGAAAGGTCAGATCAGAGTCCACCAGGTACTGATGCAACAACGGATTTTGACAATTATTAAGGATCTGCTCCCTCAAAGGTAAATTGTACAATCCTTTAAAATCACACACTTTACTGCCAAGTAACCAGCCTTCCAGAGCCTTAGTAGCACAATCTACAAAGTCAAAAGAGTCTTGAATCTGTGCCTTTTGGGTGTCTCTGAACTTAATCGTCTATTGTTCAATTGTTAAGCCAACCCCATCAATCAGAGCACTCTTCATGACTTTGTAGTTATCAGAATCCTCTTCTCTAATAGTGAGGAGATTGTCTCTACCTTTTTCCTGCAAAGGAGAGCCACAGGATTGCTGCCCACTGCTCCTGAGTAACCCTCTGTACTTTACAGGCCCTCTCCAGTGCAGTTATCCATTTGCAGATGTCATCCCCACTCTGGTAGGCAGGGACAATCTTGTTCAAGTTCCTATGGTCATTAGAATATTCTCTACCTCTAGGGACACTGTTGCTGCCACCATGGGGCTCTAGCCCTAACTTTTTAGAAGCTCTCTGAAGCTCCAGGTATTCCCTATCTAAGGCCAATTGCTCTCTCTTGATTCCGAGCTTAGCTCTCTCAAACTCAAGCAGTTGGCACTTCTCATAAGAGGACTCCCTTTTATGAGAAGCAGAGGTCCTATGAAAGACAGAGGTCCCTACAGATGTACCAGAATGATTAGATTCCTCAGAAGGTGTTAGAAATGGGATTTCCAGCTGGCTGGCCAGGGCTTGCGCCAAAGTGAGGCAGAAACCACCATCCTACGTCAGGGCAAGGGAGTTACACGCCAAGATAACCACTGCTCACCCCCTTGGTAACGTGACACGAGCAGTAAGACTAAACTCGGAGGCAATTATAGTTAAGTGTTTGCGCACGCACCCCCAACATCACACTAGGCACACCACAAAAGAAACTCCACACAAGGGTATATAAAAATAGCCTTTGTATTATAATAAAAACACATCAGATAGTAATCACACAATATACACTGTGCCAACTGGCACGGGCAATATCTATATGGGACTATTTACACATGAAAGGCCACGTGGGCCACTGTCAGAATTAGCACTTGGTAAAGAAATAGTCAAAAGTAAGAATACATGTGAATTTAGAACACAGCCAGTAATCACTGGCAGACACTATACTCAGCGTCAACCTGTAATATAAATCAGAACAGGCATAGTAACACATAAGGCGAGAACTCTATTCTGCGCCAACCTCATAAGCAAAAAATAGGATAAACCATAATCTCCTAAACATCAGGAAATACACTCAATCACATAACCTTCAGTAGGGAATAAATCAAACCTAGACCACAGTAGAAGTAAAACAGTACGTAAAACCTATCAAGTATAAAAGCACATAACCTGTAGTAGGGAATAAATCAAACCTAGACCACAGTAGCTAATTAAAACATAAGGTAAAACCTAATAATCACAAAAGCACATCTAAGAGCATAAATCAAGGTGCATAAATTATTCAATAAACATTACATTTCCTAGTACACATTAAAAATGACATTAGGGCCTTGCGCCCTATAAATCCTAATAGTCCCCAAGGCCAACTGGCCATCTATAAGGGGCTCAAATGCCCTCTGTCCATAAAGTTAGGGCTGCTGTCTAAACAGCAACAGTCATGGGGCGCCCTTGGCGCAAACCTAAACGTGGCAGCTGCCCACTACTTGCTGGGCAGCTGGGGAGACAATGAAGGCCTAAACGTTGCAGCTGGCACTAAGTGCTGCGCAGCTGTGCAGGCCAGGGTAGGGAGAAAGGAGTGCGTCTCACTCCTGGATAAAAGTACATGTCCCCTGAAATAAAAGGGTTCTAAATGGTGCAGCTGCCCACTAATTGCTGGGCAGCTGTAAATAAGCAAAATGCGGCATGGGCTCGTAAAAGCCCTTAAAATGAATTGAGCAAAATGGTGGAGCCATCTAGGCTCTGCAAAAATAGGCATGTTTGTGGGAGTACTGGGGCAAGGTTGGAGCGGACATCGACAATATGCCCCAATGTGCCCCTCTGGTCTCTCTAGCCATAATGGCCCTTAAACAATTATGTGGCCCCTTCGGTGGAGCAATCCCCCTATCGGGCGGGGGCCGCTCGGGACACAAACAGGGACAACCACAGGTCCGACTCTGCTTCCGGGGCTTCCCTCACTCCTGGGAGCCCCGTAATCGATAATGTGCCCCTCGTAATGGAGTGTCCCACAACGGCAGGCCTGCTCCGGAAATGCGGCAAGAACATCCCCGCCCAGCCCTTACTCACCGGGCTGCTTCCTTTGCGAGGCGGTGTCACCAGGCCAGCATGCTTGGCTCCATCCGTATTGCAGGAGACCTGCGAGGCGCGGCACAGCTTCCCCAGGCCGGGGGAAGCGGAAGGAAGGAT
Source organism: Lissotriton helveticus (assembly GCF_964261635.1). Classification (NCBI taxonomy): domain Eukaryota; kingdom Metazoa; phylum Chordata; class Amphibia; order Caudata; family Salamandridae; genus Lissotriton; species Lissotriton helveticus. The sequence continues at coordinate 880,036,571 of NC_136073.1, forward strand.
TCGCCAGGCCCGCCCCCGTCTTCTACTTCCGGGTCGCTCTAGGCAGCGGCCCGGGAGAAGTTCTCTCGCGGCTCGTGCCGCGGTGGTGAGACACGGGGTGGGCTCCCGTGGAAAGGTAAATCAACAGGCTGAGCATAATGTAGGGTGGGCACCTGTGAAGGCACTGATAAGCAGAGTGGCACCCGTGTAAATTTAAATAAGCATACGGGCAAGGTCATGGGGTGGGCACCCATGCAACTTAAATGAACGGCAGCACGGCGGCCATAATGCAGGGTGGGCACCTGCAATGAAGGGCATAAAAATATCGAGCAAAATGCAGGGTAGGTACCTGCAATGAAGGGGCCACAGGGGGAATCCCTGCGCTGAGGATTCCCTCTTACAGGGCCACAAGACGGGACAGAGTGCTCACAGGGCACTAGGGAGTCCAAGGAGTTCTAGGAATTTGGAAGGCTAAGGAGAAAGGGTTCCAGGGCAAAGCAAAAGTCCCCCCCCATCATCCCAGGTAGGCAGAGGGGTTCCCCCAGAAGTCCTCCAGGCATCCAGGGGCTGGGCAGAGCCCAGGGAGTCAAGCCTTCTGCAGAACTCCAGCAGCAGCACGCCCCTGGCAGATTCCAGTCCAAGACAAGAACATTTACTTGGGGTCACAGCCCCTCTTTTATACACAGAACTCCTTTGATGTAGCAGTGTAGGCAAGGGGAGAACCAGATGCAACTGGTTCTTGAGTACTTTGTTTTTGCTCAGCCCCTCTCTCTATTCACAAGACGGGCAAGGGACATCAGACACACCACAGGGGCTGGAGCCAGCATTGTGTGGGGAAAGCCCAGTCCTATTCAGGTCCCAGGTGTACTCCTCCCTCACATCACTCATGCTAATCTCAACACTCACCACAGGGGCAGACCCATCATGACTCATGGAGCCAGGCTCACCAGCCAGCTCCAGCCAATCACAAGCCAGACACAAATTACACAAACCTGCCAACTTCTAGAAGTGACACTTCCACACTAGCTACCATAAATCCACACATATCATCGCGCAGCATTTAATCTCACGTGTTCACCCATACCAAACTTGACCTTGCACTCCCCACGCATCAGGAACTATCATGGACACACATATTCCCTATGCATTCCAATGGAAGGGCAGACAAACTCAGCACACACACTCAAGAGTGCGCACGCACTTTACACTGGCCCACAGTGCTAAAGTGCACAGAGGCCTAAAATCACTATCATCATGCCAGAGACTAAAGGCAAAAAGTCTAGGGGTGAACCTGCCAAAAAGGCCCAAGTCCAACAGAAGGAGATCTGGATCTTCTTGGTAAACTGCTAACTCTTCCTGGTGGATTCAAGAGAGGACCACGGGGGCCTTCTCCTCCATCCATAGGAAGAATTGGATTGTCCAAGTTTGAATCATTTAGATCATTCTGGTCGGCATTAGAGTCCATGTCATAGAAGTTTTCACTTATTGGCCATACCTCTTCTGCTGTCCCACCCACCTTGCATGTCTCATCAGACCCTGGGGTCTTGAGTGTTTGGGTTTCTCCCTGTCTTCAGTTTTCTAGATGTACACATATTTGTCAATTCCTGAACAGAGAGATGGTCATACTTAGTTGGCAAGGAGCCACTGGCTTCAGCCCTAGAAATTATGTTGTGTAGGCACCTACTTAACCTAGTGGGAACTAAACTCTCTTGAATTGGAGAAAGGGTGTGCTAGACCCTTAACTTACCCAACTCCAAGTTCAGTAGAACATACTTAATTCTATTCTTGATTTATATGTACCTAATACCTTTAGTGGTTTTAAGTTAGTCACTCAATGATACTATCTGGTAAAACAATAGCAAGCTTGAATCCCACCTGCAGGATCCAAGCCAGTCTAAGTCTAAAACAGTGAAACGTCAGAAAAAAAGTGGGGGTAACTATAAGAAGCAGATCCTACTCTCCTACACAACCCCCCAAAATGTCAGGACATTAAACTAACCTTGACCAGATGAGTCTTCATGTTCTAAGTGGAAATATCTGGAGAGTCCATCTGCATTGGCATGGATAATCCAGGGTCTATGTTCCACTGTATAGTCCATCCCTTGTGGGCAAATGGACCACCTCAAAAGTTTGAGGTTTTCACCTGTCACCAGTTTTAGCCATAAGAGGGGCTTATGGTATGTTTGAACAATGAAGTGAGAGCTAAACAAGTATGGCCTCAGCTTCTTCAGAGCCCAAACCACAGCAAAGGCCTGCCTCTCAATAGCTGACCAACGTTTCTCTCTGGAGGTTAACCTTCTGCTAATAAAAGCTACTGGCTGATCCTGACCTTCATCATTCAGTTGTGATAACACAGGCCCTACATTCAACTCAGATGCATCTTTTTGGACAACTAAGTGTTTGGAGTAGTCAGGACTTTGTAGAATGGGAGCAGTGCACTTGGCCTGCTTCAGGTCATCAAATGCCTTTTGACAGCTGACTGTCCACTGAACTTTCTTTGGCATTATTTTATAAGTTAAGTTATTCAAAGGGGTCACTATGGATCCATAACCTTTGAGAAATTGCCTATAGTACCCAGTCAGGCCCAAGAAAGCTCTGATCTGAGTCTGGGTGGTTGGAGCAACCCAGTCCATGATGGTCTGGATTTTGCTCTGCAATGGTTGAACCTGGCCTCCACCCACAAGGTGGCCCAGGTACACAACCTGACGCTGCCCTATCTGGCACTTGGGGGCCTTGATAGTGTGGCCTGCTTTCTGCAGGTGGTCCAGGTTTCTCTCAGGTGGACCAGGTGATCTTCCCAGGTGGAGCTAAAGACAGCAATATCATCTAGATATGCTGCACTATAGGCTTCCAGGCCTGTAATGACTTTGTTCACCAACCTTTGACAAGTGGCAGGTGCATTCTTCAAATCAAAGGGCATCACCACAAATTGGTAGTGCCCACTAGGGGTGGAGAATGCTGTTTTTGGCTTTGCATCCTCAGCTAATCTGATCTGCCAGTAGCCAGCTGTCAAGTATAATGTGCTTGGAAACTTGGCTGAGGCCAAAGTATCTATAAGCTCATCTGCCCTAGGGATTGGATGGGCATCAGTCCTAGTGACTGCATTGAGACCCCTGTAGTCCATACACAACCTCATCTCTCTTTTACCATTCTAGGTGTGAGGTTTAGGTACTAAGGCTACTGGACTAGTCCAAGGGCTATCAGAGGGTTCAATCACTCCCAAATCCAACATCTTCTGGACTTCAGTCCTGATACAGTCCCTGACATGGTTAGGTTGCCTGTAAATCTTATTTTTAACAGGCAGACTATCCCCAGTCTCCACTTAATGAGAGCACCAGGTAGTCGTACTTGGAGTCAGTGAAAACATATGTTTAAACTGGTTGAGAACTTTTCTGAACTCAGCTTGCTCCTGTACAGTGAGGCTGTCTGCCAAGGCTACACAATTAACTGAACACTCACACACAGGTGGCTGGGTGATGAATGCGCAGAGTGGCAATTAGTATAGTAAATCACAGTCTCCAAGCTCAAAGGATAAGGTAATGGCCATCTACCATTAACCAAATAGCGTGAAAAGATTTTCACTACTATACACAAAAACACTAATATATCCTGAGCTAAATTACACAAGAATAAGCGTTTATAATAAATCAAAATCCACACGATCTTTTCATGTTCTTCATTTATTTTTTTTATTCACTCGAGCCTAGCCAACAAGTGTTTCGTCTCTCGTGGAAACAACCACCGACTTTATCACCGACTTTATCAGGGCTAATTGAATCAGTGTATACACTCAAACTAAGAATAAGTTTTAAGACCAGTAAACGCAAATCATCCAAATCGTCATGGTTTTGTATTGGATCGTTATAAAGGATGCTGAGTAATCGCTCTTAAAATTATCGTGTCAATATTTCAAATGAGGGTGGATCGGTGAGAGTAACATTCACGGCACGAGTCTGTAGATCGGCGTTTTAAGAGAGATTACTCAATCAATCAATCATTGTATTTCTAAAGCGCGCTACATACCCGTGAGGGTCTCAAGGAGCTGGGGGTGGGGTAAGGGGGGGGCTGCTACTGATCGAAGAGCCAGGTCTTGAGAAGTCTTCTGAAGGCCAGCAGGTCCTGGGTCTGTCGTACGCTGGTAGGGAGAGCGTTCCTGGTCTTGGCAGCGAGGTAGGAGAAGGATCTGCCGGCGGCGGTGGTTTTTCGGATACGAGGAACTGTGGCGAGAGTGAGGTTGGCAGAGCGGAGGCTGCGGGTGGGGGTGTGGAAGCTGAGTCGGTCGTTGAAGTTTGTTGGTCCGGTGTTGTGTAGTTCTTTGTGTGCGTGGATTAGGAGTTTGAAGGTGATCCTCTTGATGAAGGGGAGCCAGTGTAGGCCTCTGAGTTGGGGTGTGATGTGGCTGCGTCGGGGGACGTCGAGGATCCTTTATAACGTTCTAATACAAAACCATGATGATTTGGATAATTTGCGTTTACTGGTCTTAATACTTATTCTTGGTTTGAGTGTATACCCTGATTCAATTAGCCTTAATAAAGTCTGTGGTTGTTACCATGAGAGACGAAACACGTGTTGGCTAGGCTCGAGTGTGAAGATCATCACTGAATAAGAAAAATAAATGAAGAACATGAGAAGATCGTGTGGATTTTGATTTGTTATAAACGCTTATTGTTGTGAAATTTTATATAGGGTATATTAGAGTGTTTTTAGACAATTAACTGAACCATCAACAGGGTTCAGTGAGAGCAGGTCAGGGAGTGGGTCACTTTCTTCCTCCTGTCCCTCATCCGTAGCCATGAGCAAGCCCATGTCTGCCCTGTCAACATATGGTTTGAGCGTATCTACATGGAGCACCCTGTGGGGGTTCCTGGGAGTTCCAAGGTCTACCAGATAGGTAACCTTTCCCGTTTGCGCAATTATTGCATGAGGGCCATTCCACTTGTCTTGAGGGGGGTGCTGTGGCCACATGCTCCAAAGCCCATACTTTCTGCCCTGGGTGGTAAACAGTGAGCACAGCCTTTTGATCATGCCAGGCCTTTTGTAATGCCTGGCTAGCCTCAAGCTGTTTAGTTGCCTTTTTCATGCACTCAGCCATCCTGGGGCGGAGACCAAGTACATAGTAAACAATATCCTGTTTAGGTGGTTTGAGAGGTAACTCCCATCCCTCCTTCACTAGACATAATGGACACCTAAATGGATATCCAAACATAAGTTCATAAATGCTGTAGCCAACCCCCTTCTGAGGAACCTCTCGGTAGGCAAAGAGAAGGCAGGGCAAAAGTATGTCCCATCTGTGCCTACGCTTTTTTGAGAGACCTTTAATCGTGCCCTTGAGGGTTTTATTGAACAATTCAACTTACCCATTGCATTGTGGGTGATAAGGGGTAGTAAATTTATAATTTACTCCACACTCCTTCGACATAGCTGTCAAGTAATTAGACATGAAGTTTTCATCTTTGTCTGATACTACCTCCTTAGGAAAACACACTATGGAAAAGATTCCCAAGAGGGCTCTTGCAATCACAGGAGCTGTGATGGTCCTAAATGGGATTGCCTCTGGATACCTAGAGGCATGGTCCACCACCACCAGTATGAAACTGTGCCCAGATGCAGTTTGAGGATCCATGGGAAAAACAATGTCAATCCGAACCCTCTCAAAGGGAACACACACCACAGGAAGTGGCATCAGGGGGTCCTTTGTAGTACCACCAGCCTTACCACTGGCTTGACAGGTGACACTGTAGCGACAAAACTCTTTTTTGTCCTCTGACCTTTGAGGCCAATGAAAGTGAGGGACAATTGTGTTTCAAGTCTTGTTTTGGCCTAGGTGACCTGCTACTGGGATGTCATGTGCCCGTGTCAATAGAAAGCCCCTGAACTTCAGAGGTATAACCAACCTCCTGGTAGCACCAGGCTTGGGGTCTCTACTCTCTGAGTAAAGGAGTCCATCATTCCAGTGGATCCTATGGGACCCACTGGCACTCCCAGCAGCCTCAGCAGCAGCTTGCTGTCTGAGGGGTTCAAGAGAGGAGCAGTTCAGCTGCTCCTGGCTCAGACCTGCCCTGGAAGGGCCCCCTGGCCCCAAGAACTCAACCTCATCAGGCTAAGGCTCCTCTGGGACAGTTCCTTCTTCAGGACTAAGATCATCTCCCTCAAAAGACTGTTTTTTTCTCTGAGTCAGTTGGGAAGACACTGCCTTACCCCTCCTTTTCTTGGAAGGCGCCTGGTCCATTTTTTCCAGGATCCTGGGCCTGTTCAGGGGAAGACATTTTTGCCTGTGACCTAGTCATAGCAGACACATCTGCAGGGATACCCAACATTTCTGCATGAGTCCTGAGTTCCACTTCAGCCCAAGCTGAAGGTTCTAAATCATTGCTCAACAAGCATTCACACGGAGGTCTGCACTTAGCACAACCTTCTTAGGGCCAGTTACCCCTCCCCAGGTGAAATTAACAACTGCCAAGGGAATGGTCTGTCCTGACATTGCTAGCCTTGGTCACTTAGCACATCTCACCAAGTATGATTTGCTGAGGAACCTGTAACGACTGTACTCTCAGATCTAGCAGACTACCAACCGTAGCTGACCCAGTCGTCACGTGACCAGACTCTTCTCAGGCCACTGTTTACAAGATATCTAGAAGACTCACCTGAGAAGGTGAAAATCCATATCTTATCCTATAATTACCTCATCTTTATATTCTTTAACGTCACCCGACGATATCTTTAACGTCACCCGACGATTCTTTATAGTCTCCCGACTTTTATCTTTAACATCACCCGACGATTCTTTATAGTCTCCCGACTTTTGTCTTTAATATCACCCGACGATCTACTGTAATAGGGGATCATCTTTATAAGTTATTTCCCAAATGAAGTTCACACTCTCCCCACATCTCAGTTACCTTTTCAGAAGGGTATATCCCATCCTTCTGTATGTCAGCACCTGGTTAAAAGGAAAAGTTAATCTCATTCATAAAAACAACATTCAAAGATATTTATCATTAACTCTTTATTCTAAAATTAAGCATGACAGAATGAGCCAAACAAACATGATTTAGCTTGGTCGCTACCTATAACCTAAGAGGGGCAAAATAAGTGATTAGATGTATTCTACACTAACTCAGAACGCCTCACCTTGGACTAGTGTCTTTCCATCTCAGCAGCGGAGCTGATCCCTCTCACTCTTGCTTTTGTCTTCAATATGCTCGGGACTCTGCTCTCCCTCTATGGCTCACGAATACAGGTCTGCACTGCTACGCCTTGTCTACGCTGCCATGGTTCCAAAATACTCGAACCCTCTTCTGGACTCAGTCTCTGCCACTCCTGTATGATATCACTATGGGGCCCTTGATCACCTCCTTCCTCGTCTCAGGATTTCACTTAGCTGATGGTATCAGTCTCTCGGCTCCAGCCTTCTGACCAACTTCTCCTGTCTACTCCACACGGTACTTTCTCCTCATCTCACTGCTCGCTCTTTGATAATATAGAGCTCTCTTTCTCTATGGAAAACTCCGGTATCAGGCCGACTCCCACCAAATTCCTGTACTCATCTCCGGCTCCATCCGCCTTCCACAGTGGCCACCTGTGTATTGCGTCTAGAACCGAATATACAAATACATTCCTTCGATAAGAGCCAGTCTTGACCGGTTTCTTACTAGCAGAAAACAGGCCTAGCTCTAAACATTACCTTTACCCTGCAAGCGCCTTGGACAGTCAAGGCAGAAGCACAAAATGGCTTCTCTCTAGCTTTCGGGCCTCTAGGCCCACAGAAATAATAAAAGGCCCTAAACCCTGTCAAAGCACATAGGTAAGCCCTACAAATGAACGCAAATGCAGCTAGGACTGAGATGGTAGTGGATTATATTCACCACCAGTCTAAATATAGAATAAAATTACCCTGTCGTTACAGAACCACAATATCTTTTGTCAGTATTGTGACACTTGCTCCTGTGTCACTGAATGCCAAGGCCTCTTTTCTATTTATAAAAATCTGCTGTCTGTATTTGCCCAGGTTACTGGGACTGACAAATAAGGAGGCCATGTCCATGCCTCCATCACAGATCAACACAGCCGGAGTTGAAACTCTGACTAGGCCAGAGTCCATCTCAGATCCCATGGTTACCCTACTACACCCTTATTCAAAGTACCACCACTTGGAGCTGAACTAGAGGGAACAGTTGCCTTAGGGCCAGTGGTGGTTGGAGTTGAGTCCTTGGACTTGGCAGAATCACATGTCCAATGGGTCTTCTGTTTACAGATTTGACACCATGGTTTCTTCTTGCCTTTTCCCTTGTTAGATTGTGACTCCCCACAAGATACAGATGTTGTTGAGCTCCTTGAGAAGACTTCTGGACTTTACCCTTCTTTCCACTCTTATCAGAGTTCGAAGAATCTTGCTTCTTGGAGTCACCACCTTGGTTCTGAACCTTCTGCCTCACCCTGGTTCTGACCTTTTTGTCTGCCTTCTGACCCAATTCTTGGGGAAATGTCAGATCAGAGTCCTCCAGGTACTGATGCAACAACTGATTTTGCCAATTATTAAGGATCTGCTCCCTCATAGGTAAATTGTACCATCCTTTAAAATCACACACTTTACTGCCAAGTAACCAGCCTTCCAGAGCCTTAGTAGCACAATCTACAAAGTCACCAGAGTCTTGAATCTGTGCCTTTTGGGTGTCTCTGAACTTAATCATGTATTGTTCAATGGTTAAGCCAAACCCATCAATCAGAGCACTCTTCATGACTTTGTAATTGTCAGAATCCTCTTCTCTAACAGTGAGGAGATTGTCTCTACCTTTTTCCTGCAAAGGAGAGCCACAGGATTGCTGCCCACTGCTCCTGAGGAACCCTCTGTACTTTACAGGCCCTCTCCAGTGCAATCCATTTGCGGATGTCATCCCCACTCTGGTAGGGAGGGACAATCTTGTTCAGGTTCATATGGTCATTAGTATATTCTCTACCTCTAGGGACACTGTTGCTGCCACCAAGGGGCTCTAGCCCCAACTTTTTAAAAGCTCTCTGAAGCTCCAGGTATTCCCTATCTAAGGCCAATTGCTCTCTCTTGATTCTGAGCTTAGTTCTCTCAAACTCAAGCAGTTGGCATTTCTTCTCATAAGAGGACTCCCTCGTATGAGAAGCCGAGGTCCTAGGAAAGACAGAGGTCCCTACAGATGTACCAGAATGATTAGATTCCTCAGAAGGTGTTAGAAATGGGATTTCCAGCTGACTGAGGCTTGCGCCAAAGTCAGGCAGAAACCACCATTCTACGTCAGTGCAAGGGAGTTACACGCCAAGATAACCCCTGCTCACCCCCTTGGTAACGTGACACGAGCAGTAAGGCTAAACTTGGAGGCAATGTGAGTTAAGTGTTTGCGCACGCACCCCCAACATCACACTAGGCACACCACAAAAGGAACTCCACACAAGGGTATATAAAAATAGCCTTTGTATTATAATAAAAACACATCAGATAGTAATCACACAATATACACTGTGCCAACTGGCACAGGCAATATTTACATGGGACTGTTTACACATGACAGGGCCACGTGGGCCACTGTCAGAATTAGCACTTGGTAAAGAAATAGTAAAAAGTAAGAATACATATGAATTTAGAACACAGCCAGTAATCATTGGCAGACACTATACTCAGCGTCAACCTGTAATATAAATCAGAACAGGCATAGTAACACATAAGGCGAGAACTCTATGTTGCGCCAACCTCATAAGCAAAAAATAGGATAAACCATAATCTCCTAAACATCAGGAAATACACTCAATCACATAACCTGCAGTAGGGAATAAATCAAACCTAGACCACAGTAGAAGTAAAACAGTAGGTAAAACCTATCAAGTATAAAAGCACATAACCTGTAGTAGGGAATAAATCAAACCTAGACCACAGTAGATAATTAAAACATAAAATAAAACCTAATAATCACAAACGCACATCTATGAGCATAAATCAAGGTGCATAAATTATTCAATAAACATTACATTTCCTAGTACACATTAAAAATGACATAAAGCCTTGCGACCTATAAAACCTAATAGTCCCCAGGGCTAACTGGCCATCTATAAGGGGCTCAAATGCCCTCTGTCCATTAAGTCAGGGCTGCTGTCTAAACAGCGACAGTCACGGGGCGCCCTTGGCGCAAACCTAAACGTGGCAGCTGCCCACTAATTGCTGGGCAGCTGGGGAGATCTATGAAGGCCTAAGCGTTGCATCTGGCACTAAGTGTTGCGCAGCTGTGCAGGCCAGGGTAGGGAGAAAGGAGTGCGTCTCACTCCTGGATAAAAGTACATGTCCCCTGAAATAAAAGGGTCCTAAACGGTGCAGCTGACCATTAATTGCTGGGCAGCTGTAAATAAGCAAAATGCGGCATGGTCTCTTACTAGCCCTTTAAATGAATTGAGCAAAATGGTGGAGCCATCTAGGCTCTGCAAAAATAGGCGTGTTTCTGGGAGCACTGGGGCAAGGTTGGAGCGGACATCGACAATATGCCCCGATGTGCCCCTCTGGTCTCTTTAGCCGTGATGGCCCTTAAACAATTATGTGCCCCCTTCGGTGGAGAGAGCCCCCTATCGGGCGGGGGCCGCTCGGGACACAAACAGGGACAACCACGGGCCCGATTCTGCTTCCGGGGCTTCCCTCACTCCTGGGAGCTCCGTAATCGATAATGTGCCCCTGGTAATGGAGCGTCCCGCAACAGCGGGCCCGCTCCGGAAATGCGGCAAGAACGTCCCTGACCAGCCCTTACTCACCGGGCTGCTTCCTTTGTGAGGCGGTGTCACCAGGCCAGCATGCGGGGCTCCGTCCGTATTACAGGAGACCGGCGAGGCACGGCACAGCTTCCCCAGGCCGGGGGAAGCGGAAGGAAGGATTCGCCAGGCCCGCCCCGTCTTCTACTTCTGGGTCGCGCTAGGCAGCGGCCCGGGAGAAGTTCTCTCGCGGCTCGGGCCGCGGTGGTGAGACAGGGGGTGGGCTCCCGTGCAAAGTTAAATCAACAGGCTCTTCAATGCAGCTGCCCACCCTGCATAATGCCGCCGTGCTGCCGCTCATTTAAGTTGCCTGGGTGCTCAGTCCTCGGCCCTGCGGACTTACACCAGACTGGCTTTTTCCACACCAATCACAGGGCCTCTCATTCACAGCTCACAGGGCCTCTCACTCACAGCTCATGGGGCCTCTCACTCACTGCTCACTGGGCCTCTCACTCAGAGCCGGAGCTAGGCATGGGCAGTGTGGGCAGCTGCCCAGGGCCTCGCGCTCATCTGAAAAACATGGGGCCCCTTTTCTGTGTTAAAGGCCACAGTTACTTAGTCAGCCCACCTGCTCCTTCATGGCCCCCGCCCCAAAGCAATCACATCGCTAATGTGTTTTCAAGCGAGGTGTCTCAACCTCACTGCTCACAGTGTGGTGTCATTCCTAAAGGTGCAGTGGTGGGCGGGTAAATGTAAATTGATACTTGTATAGCGCACTACTCACCCGCAAGGGTCTCAAGGCGCATGTACGAATACCGCTGTGGAACCCATCCTGGCTTTCCCTGTGAGGTGTCCACTCCTGGGCACCCCCAAGGTGGAGGACAGGCATCCTTAGCGTTGTGGGGGCCGTTGTGAAGATTAAGCAAGCTATTGCCCAGAGTTGCAGAGTGGGACTCCATGATTGGAATAGGCACCGAGGCGAGAATTATCAGGTCGGTGGAATTTTTTAGCTCAAGACCCGCCGAGGCGGGGTATTTGAACCCTGGTCCCGGGCTAGACCTCTGCATCAGGGTCTGCCGCTCTAACCATTGAGCCACAATAGACTGGGTATAGTAGGTGATAGCAGCAAGGCCAGCAATTATGCCGCCTCTCCAGGACAAGGGCGGAGTAGCATCTCTGTTAAAAACCTTGTCTCCCCTTTGTGTATTCCGTTTCCCGGCAACAGAAGGCTCTTTTGTTTCTAGGACTAGCCGGACATTAACAGGTAAGGAGAGGTGGCAGAGGGGAGGAGGGAGCATCCAGATCAGACTGGCATGGCACAGTAGTACAGTGTTAAGAAAAGTGTCTTGCTGCTGCTTTGAGGCGCAGGGGAGGTGTTTTTCCATCCCATGGGCCTCGAAGCACTCGATCAGGTTACAAGGTCATCTGTGGGGCCCCTTTCACTGGGACTTGGCCCATTATCCAGTGCTACGAAGCCCAGAGCAGGTGGGCCTCACAGCATTCCATTAGGGCCCAGGCTGCAAGGTCCTGGGGTGGGGCCCACTTTGCAGGGCGTTATATCCATTAGGTAGTGCTGGGAGGCCCAGGGCAGGGTTGCAAAGATTTATTTTCTATAGTCAAGTTTCTTTTATTTTGCCACGTCTTCTTTTCTTAATTTGCACTCATGCTTTCTTTTGTTTTTTGCTTGTGGACACTGTTCTCAAAAGATGAGGATTCTTTTATTGCAAAGCAACATTGTTTCTTTCTCATGTGTATTTTCAGAAATTAGGCTTTGACACATAATCGTGCAGTACACCCCAATCCGCCCCACTACAATCCACCCCACCCCACCTAATACAATCCACACCAAACCAATTCACCTCACTCCACCACATTCTAATCCTCCCATCCCAATCTGCCTCACTATAATCCATAACAATATGCCCGACTCCAATTTACTCCAATCCAAACCAAAAAAGCTGCCCCAATCTAATCCACAACAATCTGCCTCACTCCAATTTACCCCACTCCAATCCAAAACAATCTTCCCCACTCCAGTTTACCCCACTCCAATCCAAAACAATCTGCCCCACTCCAATCTACAACAATCTGCTCAACTCCATTGCAATCCAATCTGCCCCACTCCAATCCAATCTGCCCCACTCCAATCCACTACAATCCGCCCCACTATAATCCACCCCACCTCACAACATTCCACCCCACTCCATTCCAGTCCAGTCCACCCCACTCCTGTACACCACATCCTGTTCACCCCACTCCACTCCATTCCGCCCCACCCCACCCCATTCAGTCCACCCCTTTGCATCCCAATCCACCCCAATCTGCTCTAATCCACCACCCCGCCTCAGTTAAATCCACCCCACTAAATCCAATCCCTCCAGCCCACCACATTCTAATTCACCCCAATTCAGTCCAATCCCCCTCACTACACCAGTCCAATCCACCTCCTCCAGTCCAATCCAATCCACTCCCTCCAGTCCACTCTAATTCACGCCACTCCAAACCACCCTACTCTAGTCCAATCCACCCAATCCAATCCACCCTACCTCAAACCAATCTAATACACCCTACTCCAATCCACCTCAATCCAATCCAACTCACCCCATTTCAATCCACCCCTCTACAATCCAATCCAGTCTATCCACTCCAATCAACCTTACTCCAATCAAATTCACTCTACAGTCCAGTCCACCCCTAACTTCTCCAATCCAATCTACCCACTGTCTCAATCCACTCCAACCCACTTCACCCGATTCCAACCCAACCCACTCCACTCTACGGCACTCCACTCTATCGTACTACACTATATGACACTGCAACGCCACTGAACCACTGAACTCTACTCCCCTCTACTCAACTGTATGACACTGTACTCCCCCTACTCCACTCTGCAACACTCCACTCCATCAAATCCAGTCTATGACACTCTACTCCCACCACTCCACTCAAGGGCACACTGTGCCACTAACTTTTAACCATGTGGAACAGCATCCACGCTAGTTTACAACATGCCAAATACACATTGCCACATTGCCAAAGCCAATTGCTCTTATAGGCGAGACCTATTGGCTTTGCCAATGCTTGTTAAAGGTTATGTTATTCTGAGCCCTTGCCTAGAATACCATGAAAAGATGCACAAAACACTTTGGGTGTTAACACAGTAGTGAAAAACACAATCCCTATGTAATGGCGTGATAAAGGTATTTTTAGCTGTCATTTGAATTACCACTCCCATATAAAAGTGTCTAATTCCACTTTTTCTACGGAGTTGCTATTATACTATATAATAACGCTCATATATTAGATCCTGGAAGGATGATTGTGCATCACATAGATTCAAACTACTGATCTGCAGTTATACAGCCGTTACACACTTATACAGATGGGTGCAACTCACAAAAATATTCTGCTATCATCCAGGGCCGTTTCTACCATTAGGCAAGACTAGGCGGCCGCCTAGGGCGGCAAAAGGGGGATTTTTTTTTTGTTTTTCAAATCAAACAGCGAAAACATTGAGCAAATTAGGAGAAAAAGGGAGAGAGCAGCATTTTTCAATTCTCGCCTAGGGCGGCAAAACACCTAGAAACAGCCCTGCTATCATCTGTGAAGATACAGAGGCTTTTGCTTGCCTACTCTCCAGGCTTTGTTGGTCAACAGATTTACTATCCAATCCAGTTACTCCATTCAATTCAATTCAATTTATTTATTTTGTTTTGGAACTCCTACGGAGGTCCACAAAAACACATTAACAATTTAAAAAGACAAACATTGCATACAGTACAAAATTCCATCCTTATACATCACTATAACATGATATCAAACGTAATGTGAAGTGTGCAAATAATGCTAAACTACGTAAAACAACCACATAACCGGCCAATAAATATCTTATATACATACTAAGTAATGTGCAAATGATGCAATGAATACAGAGACAATTAAATAGCCAACCAGCTGATATTAAGTCGAAACCAGAGTACTACTGTTAGACAAAATTCTAAGAAATAAGCAAAAATTTTCTAAAAAATTGGTATATCTTAAAACAAACCAATCCAGTTACTCAATTATTAACAACCCCACACAAGGATCCAGGCCTTGCGCTTATTTAGCCTGGTTTGTTGCAGGTACTGAGCACAAACACACTTTACGGAGCGGGGAGAAGGAATGAAGTGAAAAAAACGCACTTACCTGTCCGCCGCTCGCCATCACCGCCGCCTCCTCTCGGTCCTCTTCCCGCTTCCAGGGCAGGAAGCAGGATGCAGCCCGCTCCCAGCCTCCGGATAGTGGTCCGAGCCCCAATGGCCGGCCAAACGTTCATGCGCACTTTAGGGAGTGCAAACCGCTCCTTCACTCCCCTGCTCGGTCAGCAGAGCAGCCACGCCCCGTCACTCCCGCAAAGCTGCTGAAACAAGCAAAAAATAAAAGAATAACTTAGCTATTATATTTTCATTTTTCCTTAAGTGACACTGCTTACAAGCAGTGGGGCGAACCTCCTCCACTAGAGGTCACTTCATCTGATGTCACATGGAAATTAGAGGGGCCTCGCCTCTTCCATTTCGCCCAGGGCCCCGCAATTCCTAGGACCGGCCCTGCTCTCACTCACTGCTCATGGGGCCTCTCCCTCACACGCGTCTCCCCTCACGGGGCCTCTCCCTCACACGCTTCTCCCCTCACAAAATCCTCACTTTTACCTCAAGGTGTCTATGGTCCCTCAGGGTTGGCCTCCTCCCTCCAGGCCTCTTCCGGGGCTCCTGTCCTCTCCTGGGGTGGGGTGAGGTGAGGTGGGTCTGGACTCGGGAGCTCCCCCCAGAGATGCATCCGGCTGCTTTCTCCTCTCACATCTGACCTGTCGGGGGGTGGGGGCAGCTTTTTATCTTCATCCCTCATCTGTGACAGTCACCGCTGACCAGGATGAGGCATCAGTGACGCGGATCAGTCACCTCTGACGCCAGTGACGTAACAAAGCATGACGGGCCCCTCAGCCAAGTACACGTAGGGGGCCCCCCTTTACCGGCCCACTGCTGCCACGTTTGCTGAGGGGCCCCTGGGGCGTGGGGTCCTCCCCTCCCCCCCACCCCCCGCACCGCTGCGGGGGCTTACGATAGGCCCCGGATCCAGTGAGGTTCAGCGCCTCGAAGGCCGGGCACATAGCGCTTCATGTCGGTCTGCCTGAGAGAGGCAACACTTCACACCGGAAACGAACACACTGGGACCGCGTGGGACCGCAGGGCACACGGGGCCTTTTATCCACACGGACATCCACCCCGTGGGGCCCCGCATCTCACCAGCCATGCTTCATACACGCATCTTTCAAACAAACACACACGATCTACAAACATCACCAGACATGCTTCATACGTGCATCTTTCAAACACACATGATCTACAGACATCGCAGCTCACCTGAGGGCCGTCTGTCGCGCTCATTTCGAGCTCTCACCACCACGTTTGCCTCCATTTGCCGCATAACTTTTCACTGTATGAGCACGCACCGCACTGCTCTGCACCTCATCCGTCCTAGCATAAGACGTCCCCGCACTGACTGTCTCACGTTTGACAGCGCAGGATGACCACATAGAAATATCATTTTTTTTTACCACACAGATATCTCTCTTCGTTTACCCGAGGGGGCATTTAACACACACTTGTGACGCAGGCTCTTGACCCTGTGAGAACTTTACCACCCAGCCATCGCCACACGGGGTTTTTATATTTTACCGCACAAAACATACTCTTTCCAGTTAGAACTGTACAAAGCTTTTAGCACGCATGGCTCAGCATACGAGAACTGTTACCAGAGGGACTTTCGCCGCACGTCCTTAGCCCGGTGGGACTTCGGTGCCACTGTTTTTATCCCATGGGGCCCTTTTTCCGCATAACTCTTTTACCACAAGACACCCCGCCGTGGGTGAAGCCTCCTCCAGGCACACTCTCTTTTTCTGGGGGTTCTGCCCTGTATTGGGAGGAGCCTGAGCAGAGGCGACACTAGAGCGACATTTCGGGGGGGGGGGGGGGGGGGGCTAAGAAAAAATGTCGGGGGGGGGGGGGGGCTGAAACTTTAAGAAGTGGAGCGGCAGGGGCTCTTGGAAGGAGTAAAACAACAAAGCCTCATTGACATGCACAATGTATTTTAAAGACCTGTGAAGTGCTCGGGTGCGGCTGTGTGCGTGCCGGGCCGGGCTGCCACTCACGAGTGGGGGGAGCTGCAGCCCTTTGATTCCAATGGGTGTTGCGCGCCTGAGTGACCTGTGGGGGGTGGGGGGGGGGGGGCATTTTAACTTCATCACCATCCTCCGACATGATTGAGAACAAGTATTAAATACATTAAAAAAAACGAGAATGTCTTTGCTTTGCAAGTGTGTTGTACATCCTACAGGCTGTATACAAACCTGCATAGCCGCAGTGATAAAATATTATGGGCGCTATCCCATGGCAGGGCTGGATGGACAGGCCCCTGAAATGCCTTTTATTTATGTTTTAAAAACCAAAACCTAAACAAAAGGCATTGTCATTTACACTGCCAATAGCTCAAAATCGCGTAAATGCGAGAACGAGTGAATTGCAAATGCTTGTTTTTTTTGGACGTTTCAAGAGAAAACAAAGAAAAAGGGATATTTTGTGAAATCCTTGCCAAAACGGGTAGAAACAAATGCCCCATTTTAAAAGAGATATTTCAAGGACAAAGACTGCCTTGACAATTACCCAGATGCCCACAAAACAGTCGAGCTGAACCATGAACTCAGAGGCCAGAGCCAATCAGAGCTCCCAATGGTAAGAGGCATATCTTAAGTGGCCCTTCTGCAGCCCCTGCGCCAGGGTCCAAAGGCCCCACTGTCGTTCCAACCAACGCTTGACAACGGTGGCCCAGAGTTACCAAAACCCAACACCCGGCAGCTGCGTCAAGTGAAACACTTGTTACTGCTGCTAAACCTACGCTGGCTGGCCTCCAGCAGTGTTATGTGGTTATCAAGTCTCTTTAATCTAATCACGAATCCTGAATTTAACATCATTATCACCCAAAACAGCTTAGCATGCAAGGAATTAAGAGACGGAGTCCTGCTTTATGTGCCCTGTAAAAACGCCTCTGCCAGACTCATACTGGCATCCCCCGTCAAGCTCACATCTCCGGTCACCTGAAAAAACTTCACTGGCTCCCCGTCAACAAGAGACTAACGTTCTGTCTCCTCACCCACGCACACAAAGCCCTTTACGACCTAGGACCCGAATACCTCAACACGCGACTGTCCTTCTACACCACCACCCGCCTACTACGATCATCTAATCAAGCCCTCGCCGCAATTCAGCGCATACATAGATCCACCATGGGGGAAGAACCTTCTCCTACTTAGCGGCCAAAACCTGGAATTCTCTCCCCACCCACCTCCGCCTTGTACAGAACCACCTCTCCTTCAGAAAGCAACTTAAAACTTGGATTTTCGATAAGTAAAGTTCACCCCCTCTCCCCCCCAAGCGCCTTGAGACCCTCTGGTTGAGGAGTGCGCTATACAAATTTCCGAACTTGAACTTGAACTTAAACAAGGGGACAGGTCCAGTTGGACAGTAAACCGAGTGTTTATACCAAGTAAAATACATCAAACCCGGCACAATTTGTGAATGAGTGCATGTAATTAATAAAAACAAGCAGTGCAGGCCTTCGCCGAAGCATGCATAGTAATGCATGCGTTTCCCTGTTTGGGAGAATTGTGAAAGAGAATGCAAGCATTGTCGGCAATAGTCAATGGGACCTATGTGTCAGAACTGTGCTGACACTACAATCAGCGAGTTTATTGTGCCTGTTTTATTAATCCTAACTCTACCAGGAAGGTGTCAGCGCAATGTACAGAGAACCACTCGGGTGATGCTTGCACAGTAACCATGGCAACAGAGATGCAGCCGCTCCCTTGCAATGAGGGGCAGTGGCAGCGATCGGGCACCTCGAGTGGCTGCTCAATCATACCCATTGCAGGGCGAGGCACCTTACCCCGTGGTGGGCGTGTGTGCTATAAAAAAAACCTCTATCTAAATCGCAATTATGATAGCCATCATCGTTATCTTTGTCATTATTATTACCATTGTTGTTCCTATAAAAAAAAAATATTATTATTGGGCCGGATTTTGTTGAGGGCACTCAGGACAGCCAGCTCGGGTCTGCACGTTTGTATTACTTCGATAACGGCGGTATAAAGCGCCGACCCACCAGCGCTATACAAGAAAGGGAGCATTCCTCATCTTGCAGACTGTGGAACGGGCGGGGGGTGGATGGTGGGTCTCAGCCGCCAATCAGATCACTTACGTCGCATGCCCTTTCATCAAAAGTGCAGTGAGAAACTGCATGAAGTCGGTTGTCCGTTCATAAAAACACTGCTTAATTTGTGCCGGTGGTTAGGAGCATGCTCTGACGTTTGGTGATCCGCACTTATTTTTAACCCTCAGATTTTGACCCAGAACTAAAATGAGAAAGGAAGCAAAGGGGGGAGGAGGAAGAGAAATATTGGAGAAAGGGAGAAAACGGATGAAAAAGAACCAGCAGCGAGTAAGATAGAGAGAGAGGAAGGGCAGATTAAGCGAGCTATTGCCCAGAGTCACATGTGCTGGGCTCAACTGCCGCCGGTGGTGGGGATCGAAGCGGGATCCCCAGATTCCGGAGTCAGTCAGGCCGCTGCGCCACACCTCCGGCCGGGATCAGCCATCTCTGACTGAGGCGGATCAGTCACCAGTGACCAGGATCAGGCACCAGTGACGCGGATCAATCACCTCTGACGCCAGTGACGTTACAAAGCATGAGGGGCCCCTCTGCCAAGTACACGTCCCCCCCCTCCCTTTACCGGCCCACTGCTGCCACTGTTGCCCAGGGGCCCCTGGGGAGTGCCCCCCCCGCACCGCTGTGGGGGCTTATGTTAGGCCCCTGACACGGATCCAGTGAGGTTCAGCGCCTCGAAGGCCGGGCACATAGCGCTTCATGTCGGTCTGCCTGAGAGAGAGGCAACACTTCACACCGGAAACGAACACACTGTGACCGCGTGGGACCGCAGGGCACACGGGGCCTTTTATCCACACGGGCATCCACATGAAAATATCATTTTTTTTTTACCACACAGATATCTCCCTTCGTTTACTCCTGGGGGCATTTAACACACTCTTACGACCTGTGAACTTGACCACCCATCCATGGGGTGTTGCGCGCCTGAGTGACCTGTCGGGGTGGGAGTGGGAGGGGCGGGGGGGGGCAACATTTTAACTTCATCACCATCCTCCGACATGATTGAGCACAAGTATTAAATACATAAAAAAATCTAATAAGACAAAGAGCTTCAATAAACAAAGAAACCCATGGGGGGGGGGGGGGAGAGAAAAATCTTGTGAGGCGCCACAGCAGACAACCTGGCAACTAAAATAAAACAGAGGTCCACAAGTCCCTCATTGCTAATTACTGGTACCACCATTTCCTTACCTTTTAAAGTCAGTTTAATGCTATGTGGATTGTTTACAATAGGGAGTTGTATAATGTCTCTGACCTGTAATTACCCATCGTTGCTTATGTGATGTTAGTTTTTAGTTTTTTTACATTGTGTATCGCTGTTGGTGTTCCTTTTAAGGATGTTATTTTATATCCAAATAAAGAAAGCCTTTCCAAGAGAGGGAAAAACTAAAAATGGCTGGAAAAAAACAAAAAAAATCTAAATCTAAATCAAGTTGATGTGTTTCTATTGCATGGGTACTCACAAACTTTCTCTCGGAGGGCCACATTTACAGTGCGGTTTGTGTAGGAGGGTCGCACCGGTAGGGTCAGTGGAGGAGGGGGGTGGGGCTAGAGCAACAAAAAACACTATGACCATGAGGTTTAACACATGCCTCTGTAGCGGACGCCTTCGTCCACTGAGCCACCAGACCTGGTATACACAAATCTTTCTTTCTCTCTCTCCTTCTCTCTCTCTCTCTCTCTCTCTCTCTCTCTCTCTCTCTCTCTCTCTCTCTCTCTCTCTGTCTCCCTCCCTCTCTCTTTCTATCTCTATCTCTCTCTCTGTCTCCCTCCCTCTCTCCCTCCCTCTGTCTCCCTCCTTCTGTCTCCCCTCTGTCTCCCTCCCTCTGTCTTCCTCCCTCTGTCATCCTCTGTCTGTCACCCTCTGTCACCTCACCCCAGCTTCCCAGGCACACACACAGCCGCACCTGAGTACATCACAGGTCTTTAACCCCTCCCATGCTCGTGACGGAACCGTTCCGTCACGAGCCTTGGGTGGGCTGTGCTGATGACGGAACGGTTCCGTCACGGCCCGCTCGCCGCGCCTGCGCGGCGCGATTTCCGCACCTGCGCTGACGTTCTAATGGGCTGGCGGGGTCGTGACGGAACCGTTCCGTCACAAGCACAGCTCACCCGAGGGCCATGACGGAGCGGTTCCGTCACGAGCACGGAATAGCCGCCGCAGCGAAGGGGTTAAAAGACCATTTACTTATTATACTTATTAATGAGGCGTTGTTGTGAATCGCCCGCCCCCCATAGAGCAGAGTGTCTGGCTGCACTGCAGTGGCGGTGTTTGCTGACACTCTTTAACCCCTTCGGCGCTGATGACGAGCTCAGCTCGTCATCAGTTGCGCCGCTCGCACGCTGATAACGAGAACGCGGCTTTTTGAAAAAAGCCGCGCAGCGCGAAAATAGCCGCAGCGCGCATGCGGTTAATTAAAAAACAAAAAACAAAATTGACGCAACTCCAGCAATGTGCCCTTTCACCATGTGAAAGGGCCTGCATCAGTCTTACGTAAGATATCGACGCATTTGCGTCCTAGAAGTGGTGCAGTGAAATCTCATAGATTTCACTGCATTACTTCTATGACCCTTTCTTGCGTCAATACGCCCCCCTTGCATACATTATACCTGGCGCTGGTATAATGTAGCGCAAGGGTTTACAAAGTAACGCATCTACCTAGATGCGTCACTTTGTAAATATGGAGCAACAAGGCACATTTTTTACGCCACTGGTGAATCACTAAAAGTGACGCAGCGTAAAAGTGACGTATAGCCTCATAAATGAGGCCCCAAGTGAATAAAGCTACATCTGTTTCATTCTGTTCTCTGAGGCTAGTAAAAAAAATTGAAAAATTCTTGCCATCAGAGCGTTTGAAGACAGTAACCATCGCACTGGTGCTTTCAAGTCTCCTCTATTGTATCTTAATCTTGCAACAGGATCTCTGAATAAGCTTCAGACTCTGCGGAATGCGGCTGCTCGCTTTCTCTGTAAAATTCCTACATTTGAATCAGCAAGGGGAGCAATCAGGAAACTTTACTGGCTCTCGGTTAAACAATGTGTTAGGTTCAAGGCACTTTGCCTGGCCTACAGATCATTGCACGGACTGAGGCCAGCCAAGTTAAAGGAAAAGCTCAAATGGTACACCCCAGGGAGGACTCTACGTTCGGGCTCAGCTATGAACCTTGTAGTCCCCCCCTTCAGGAGGACAACTTGGGGTGGGAATGTAGGAAGGTGGAATCTGACAACATGGTTGCTCTCACTTTTTTACTGGTGTTTTGATGGTTTTTGACTTAGTTTGGCCGGGAACCTGCTATTCAGGTCGACAGCCTATTTGCTTCTCTTCTAAAATGACTGCAAGTACTTTAGGTACACTCCAGTTTGGTTACTGTGGTACCCTTATGAGTCCCTAGTATATGGTACCTTAGGTACCAAGGGCATAGATACCCCAGAGGCCTACCAGGGGCTGAAGCATGTATTAGGCCACCCCTGGGAAGCCTTCCAAAATGACACCACAGGTCTGCTACTGCAGCCTGTGTAAGGTGGTATATGCACCCCTTACATAGATATAGGTTCCCTAAATCTACATTATATCACTACACATATAAACCTATCAGTCACCCCTATGGCAGGCCTTATCAATCCTGAAGGCAGGGTGTTGAGTTTTATGTGAGAGGGTGCCCATGCATGAGCAGGGCCCCTCTGCAGCCTTCGGAATCTATTCTCCGGGGCTGTTCTGTGTTGCAGCCAGACCATATACTCTTAAGTGCATTATAACCTCGTGGTAAATGCTAACTTTGGAATGGCTGCAAGGAAACATGTTGTGTTTGGTGGCAAACACTTTGGAATCATACACCCACCACCAGTCCTTGCGGCGGGGGTATGATCCCACCCTTCTAGAGGGAGAAACATGTACACACCAGTACACCCAGTACCAGTTTAAAAGAGCCCTGGCATCACAAAATGGATGCCACAGACACAAGTATGGCCACCTGCTGCTAGACAAAACTCCAGCAGGGGAGGCCTGGACAATAGGTTTCCTGCCACAGGGAGGTGTCACCACCTCCCAGACAGGCTTTAGTGTATTGGGGCTGGGTGGGTGCATTCCAAGAGTGATTTGAAGTCTGCACTGGAAGCACATTTGGTGTCCCTGTGCATACCCCAGTTCAAGCAGGTTGCAGGGACTACCTATCCCCTGCTCTGGCATGAAACTGGACAAAGGAAATGGATATAGCCACCCTTCTTTCCAAACCCTCCTATAGGTGAGTCCCCAGAGTTTTTCCCTCCCCTTCCTTGGGTAAAATTTAGGAACCCCTGGTAACAGGACTTTAGATTACACCTGAACGAACCTCTGATACTGAATCCTGGAACTTTGACGATCTGCACGATGCTGGAAGATTGAAGAATCTCCCTTGGAGTAAAGGATTTACTCACCTGCGTGGCAGGCACCAAAGACGCATCTGACCAGTTTGCATCTCCGTAGCTCCCGCCGGACTCCAAAGTACTTGCAACACAGGAGGTGGGTTTTCAAACTTCCCAGAGGCTGACCTGAGTCCCCAGTAAAGCTGAGGCCCGTAGCCCTCGTGGGTACCGTGGAACTGGAACCCCTAAACACTGTGCACATTTGTAAGTGCATATGCTTCTTGGCAATCCTTGAGGCTGTGCTTTGGGTTACTTATTGCCCAGACCCAAGCAGAATTTTCACCAAGGATTGTTGGCCTCCACTCCACAAGTGTTCTGTGAGCCGACTTCTTGTGATTTCTTTCGAGGTACCTTCGCGATCCCTTGCCCATTGGCCTGTGGGTCCTTGAGAAGGCAACTGTGACTTTCCTTTGGTTTCCTGGGTTGCTCTAGATGTACCCTGACTCTTCACAATTTGGTAAGTCCCCCGGACCTTGCTGGTCCGCACCAAAGCATCTTTTCTCTTCCTGCATGGGTTGCTGTTGCCAAGGCTTGTTTGGTCCAATTCGGGCACTGACACAAGAGCACTCGACATCCTTCATGGGACAGCTTCAATCCAGCTCTTTGTTGTCGTCGACACCTCCTGGTCCTCATGGCTGCAGAGTCAAGCTCCACCTCTTTGCACCTGAATCACTCGACATTACTGGGCATTCGTTTATCATGCCACTGGTCACTGGCAGTTGACCCAGACTCTATCCCCTCTGCTTTCAGGTTCCTCACATCTTCGATCCAGACTTGGATCACACCGGACACTTTTCTTCTCCACGGCAGCACCACTTTGCAGCAGATCGCCATTGAAATCAATGACGATTCCGACACCAAAAGACACCTATGCACCCAGCTTCCCTGGGTGCGGTAACTAGAGTTCTACAGTGCTCCAGTGGGTGTTTGCCCTAGAACCCCTTAAGTCTAAGGGGGTTTGCTCAAAGTCCTCTCCTAAGAGTCTTTATTCTTTAAATTTCCAACCGCGACTTTCCCCCGAGAATCTAATGGCGACCCGCGGCTGTGTTCTCACACTGCACGCGTACCCCGTGGGTCCCCTGTGTCACTACCTTGGGTGGTTCCTTGTGGGCCCAGCGATTCTACAGGCTCTAGGCCTTGTGCCTAGTCAAGTTGTGGTTCTTTTACCACTTTCTTAAAATATGGTTTGGTCCCCCCCTGGGGCCAGGGTATATTGTGCTATTTACCAAAGTTCTATTGAATTTATATTGCGTACTTTGCTTTGTAATCTCATAAAGAGATCACTGGAGTGTTTTTGGAAATACATACATATATTTTATATATATATACCTTGTGTGGTTCTCTTTTTATTTAGGCATTCAAGAGGTTATAACCTGGTAAACTAAGCTGCTTTACAACCCTTCAAGACTTAGCCTGAACCTTGCTCTCCATAGCTACCACTAGGATAGCTTTCAATAAAGGTTGTATTAAACCTATCATCAATAAGGGTTGTTTGGACTGGTGCAAGGTGCCCACTAGAATAGTGGACAGCATATGCCAGGCCAACTGCTCACATTGGTGTGCAGCGGTTGGATTCAAGCTTGCTAATGCTTTTCCAGATTATCTCTTTGAGAGACTAACTGAAAACCACTATAGGTACATAGGTGCATATACATCAAGTTTAGAATATAGTAAGTTCTACTGAACTTAGAGTTGTGAGTCAAGGGTCTAGCACACCCTTTCTTCAACTCAAGAGAGAGTTTAGTAGTCCCACTAGAGTAGGTAGGTACACACACACCACCAAACTAGTATGTCTTCAAAGGCTGGAGCCAGTGGGTTCAGATTAACTAAGTATAACCATGTCCCCTTTTCAGAATTGAGGGCCATGTGTATGGCTAGGAAATTGAAGACAGGGAGACACCCAGATACCCAACGCCTCATAGAGGTATTGCTTTTGGATGATCTTAGAAAGACCCCAGGGTCTGATGAGACAGGCAGGTTGGGTGGGGCAGAAGAAGAGGAAAGACAAGGAGGTGAACATCTCAAAGAGCTGGACCTTGATGCTGACCAGGAGCATCAAATGATTCTAACCTGGACAATCCAACTCTCCCAGTGGAGGAAGGAGAGAACCCCTGAGGGTCACTCTTCAGCCCTCCAGGAAGAGTTAGCAGTGTACTTAGAAGGTCTAGATCTCCTCCTCGGGAGTCTAATCACTCTGGTACCTCTATAGGGACCTCTGTATCTCATAGGACCTCATCATCTTACACAAGAGAGGAGTCCTCCTCTGAGAGAAATGGCAGACTGCTTGCTTTTGAGATTGAAAAACTCAGGATCAGAAGAGCCCAGTTGGATTTAGACAGGAAAGCCCTAGAGCTCCAGAGAGCTTATAAAAAGTTGGGTGTCAGCATCAGTGCCCCTAGAGTTAGAGAACATACTCATGACCATAGGAACCTGAACGAGATTGTCCCTCCCTACTAGAGTGGGGAGGACATCTACACATGGATAACTGCACTTGATAGGGCCTGTAAAGTAATGAGGGTCCCTCAAGAGCAGTGGGCAGCAATCCTGTGGCTCTCCTTTGCAGGCAAAGGTAGAGACAAACTCCTCATTGTAAGAGAAGAGGATGCTGATAATTACAAAGTATTGAAGAGTTCTCTGATTGAAGGGTGTGGCCTAACCACTGAACAAAACAGGTTAAAATTCAGAGATACCCAAAAGGCACAGACTCAGGACTGGGTTGACTTTGTTTATTGTGCTGCTAAGGCTCTGGAGGGCTGGTTATTTTAAAGGATTGCACAACTTAATTATGAGGGAGCAGATCCTTAATAATTGTCAAAATCAGCTGTTGCACCAGTACCTGGTGGACTCTGATCTGACCTCTCGCCAAGAATCGGGTCAGAAGGCAGACTAGTGGGTCAGAACCAGGATGAGGCAGAAGGTTCAGAACCAAGGTGACCCTAAGAAGCAAGATTCTAAGAACTCTGACAAGGGTGGGGAAAAGGGTAAAGACCAGAAGTCTTATCAAGGTCCCCAAATATCTGCATCTGGTGGGGAGTCCCAATCTAACAAAGGAAAAGGCCAAAAGAAACCATGGTGTAAAATTTGTAAACAGAAAACCCATTGGACTAGTGATTGTAATACGTCCAAAGACTCAACTCCAGCCACCATTGCCCCTGAGGCAATTGTTCCCCCTAGTTCAGCTCCAAGTGGTGTACTCAGAATAAAGGTGTAGTAGGGTTAACCCTAGGTTCTGAGATGGCCTCTGGCCTAGTCAGAGTTCCAACTTAGGCTGTACTGATCTGTGATGGAAGCACGGATATGTCCTCCTTTGCGAGTCCCAGTAATCTGGGAAAATACAGACAGCAGCCTTTGATTATTGGAAAAGAGGCTTTGGCATTCAGGGACACAGGGGCAAGTGTCACAATGGTGACACAAGACCTTGTGGCTCCTGAGCAGATCATACTTGGTGAAATGTACCAAGTGACCAATGCTAGCAATGTCAGGACTGACCATGCCCTGGCAGTTGTTAATTTCTCCTGGGGAGGGGCAACTAGGCTTACGAAGGCTGGGTTAAGTGCAGACCTCCCTGTTGAATCTTGCTTGGCAATGATTTAGGGACTTCAGCTTGGCTGACGTGGAGCTCAAGACCCATGCAGAAATGTTAGGAATCCCTGCACATGTGTTTGCTGTGACCAGGTCACAAGCCAACATGTCTAAAACTGAACTGGCCCTGGATTCTGAAAGAATGGACAAGGTGCCTTTCAAGAGGAGGCCAATATAACAACAACAATTGCCAATACTGCAACCTATTATTTCTGATCCCAATTGCCTACCACTAATTGAAATGAAACAACAAGCATTGGAAATGCAATAGGTCTCGCAGCATTAGAGTTAGTGCTTTTAGAATTGTTTATGGGTTTTTTTTGTAAATCTTTAGCATTTTTGTTTCCTGTAGCCAATGCCAAAGAATTACAAAAAAAAAAGCCATAAACATTTCTAAAAGCTCTAACTCAAATGCTCCGAGACCTATTGCACTGGATGCAATGGAAATGTGTTTCGAGGACGTGCTCGGGGTGTGCATACTGGAAGCAGGGGCAGACAACATGGTAGCCAAGACATATGCAAACAGGCAGGGCGGTACGAAATCTGCTACCCTGAACCTAACAGCAAAGAAGATTGGATCGCATCGCTGCATGTGATGTTTTTGTTCCAAATCCAGTTTTTCATGAAACGACTTGTTTTTTTGGTCACAAATCAATTTGTTTATGAAACAAATTGTTAAGTCCATTTAACATTTCTTGGCGGGATAGTGGTGAAGGTGACTGTCACCTCACATCAAACTCGTTTGCCAAAAGCCGCATGATTTGCCCTGGAGAGATTCAGTTTTCCCAGGCTCGATGAGTGTTTACGAAAACAGATGCACTGTCTCGTGACTTACTCTTCTCTGTCTCAGAGCCCAGTAACTGGCATGAAGTTGTATTTGCATAAAGTATTTGTAGCTACACGTTACCTGGAATTCAAAACACACACATCAACCCAGAAACAGCCATACACTTGTGCACCACATCGTTGTACAGCTGAATAACACCGTGCCAGATAGTCATACACATAGCTAGACTCCACCCGTAGAAACACACACAAGGCCATACATCTCAAAGACATAACACAAACAGCCACAAAAACACCCGCTGCTATTTGAGCAGAGGCCACCAATACGTGAAAGGTGGCGCCATTCCTTTGTAGGCCACAACCCAATTATGTGCTTAGCGCATTTTCTAAAAATAGGCCGACTCCGTTCACGACTCAAGAAACATCCCCAAGACGTTTTTATTTTGATTTCCCTCAATTTGGTGTGTGGGCGACGTGTTGTTAAAAGCTCACTGCAAACCGCCGCGGGCTGTTCTAAAATCCAAGTAAAAAATAAAAAAAGCGCCTGCACCACTTGCATCCACTTCATTCATAAAACAAGCACCCGGAGTCCCGGACCCCCAAAGAAGGTGGCTGCAGAAGGCGGGACCCGCAATGTCTTTCTTTCCCTCCTTTCCTATTGAGAGGGAATTCAATTCTCGTCTTGTCTCGAACAGACTGCGGGCAGGGGAGGGGGCGGAGCGGGGAGAGGGAACAGACGGAGGGAAGGCCAGATAAGGGGAGGGGGGAGGAGAGTAGGAGGAGGAGAGTAGGGGAGGCACGGCCTAGCGGCCGTGCAATCAAGAAGTGAGGGGGCGGGAGAGTAGGCAAGGCAGGCGGCTGGGGGGAGGGGGGAGGAGAAATGCGACGCGTCATACACATAGCTAGACTCCACCCGTAGAAACACACACAAGGCCATACAACTCAAAGACATAACACAAACAGCCACAAAAACACCCGCTGCTATTTGAGCAGAGGCCACCAATACGTGAAAGGTGGCGCCATTCCTTTGTAGGCCACAACCCAATTATGTGCTTAGCGCATTTTCTAAAAATAGGCCGACTCCGTTCACGACTCAAGAAACATCCCCAAGACGTTTTTATTTTGATTTCCCTCAATTTGGTGTGTGGGCGACGTGTTGTTAAAAGCTCACTGCAAACCGCCGCGGGCTGTTCTAAAATCCAAGTAAAAAAAAAAAAAAAAAGCGCCTGCACCACTTGCATCCACTTCATTCATAAAACAAGCACCCGGAGTCCCGGACCCCCAAAGAAGGTGGCTGCAGAAGGCGGGACCCGCGCTGTCTTTCTTTCCCTCCTTTCCTATTGAGAGGGAATTCAATTCTCGTCTTGTCTCGAACAGACTGCGGGCAGGGGAGGGGGCGGAGCGGGGAGAGGGAACAGACGGAGGGAAGGCCAGATAAGGGGAGGGGGGAGGAGAGTAGGAGGAGGAGAGTAGGGGAGGCACGGCCTAGCGGCCGTGCAATCAAGAAGTGAGGGGGCGGGAGAGTAGGCAAGGCAGGCGGCTGGGGGGAGGGGGGAGGAGAAATGCGACGCGACATGGCAGGCAGAGAAAATGGGGAGGGGGCGGATCCGGAGGTGCGTCGTGACACTCGTGAGGGGGAGTGGAGAAGGAGGGGGGAGTAGAGTAGGGGAGGCACGGCCTAACGGCCGTGCAATCAAAAAGTGAGGAGGCGGAGCTGGGGGAGGCTGTGACAGAGAGAGCAGGCAATGCAGGCGGCTGGGGGCTTGTGCACGCGCTTTGAAGCTCATTGCGCATGCGCATTGAGCTTCAATTTCTCGTGCACTGCAAGGAATCGCCACGATTCCTTGCAAGTTGGATAAAGAGTGGATAAGCCCCCATAGTCTCGCAAGCTCGATGCGCATGCGCATCGACAGGCGAGACCTAAAAAGGGGGGGGGGGTTTGGACGGACTATTATTTTGTCCGATTTAATCAGTTTATTTATTTATTCAAAGTCTTTCATATTCATGAGAAAGATGTTTTTAAATTTTTCCTTTTTTGATAGCGGCGATCATACAATTAAAATTGTGCAAACAAACAAATCCAGAAAATGAAATAGCATTTAAACATAAACAAATGTGCTTTACAGCCATACATTCATACCCACTCTACACATTCATCCTACATAGCATCACACTATTTACAATGGTTACAGATTTTTACATATACACATCATTTCTTATTAAGTTTCAAGAGGAGGAGCAGGAGGGTAAAGGCAGTTCGTTCTTCCCTTACTCAGAGTAAAGATCAGTCTCTTGAGGGAAATGATCTTAGTCTTGAACAAGGAACTGTCCCAGATGAGCTTGAGCCTGATCAGGTTGAGTTCTTGGGGACGGGGGCCCTTCATGGCAGATCTGAGCCAGGAGTAGCTGAGCTGCCCCTCTCTTGAACCCCTCAGACAGCAAGCTGCTGTTGAAGCTGCTGGGAATGCTAGTGGTACCCATAGGATCTATTGGGATGATGGACTCATATACTCAGAGAGTAGAGACCCCAAGCCTGGTGCAGCCAGGAGGTTGGTTATACCTCTGAAGTTTAGGGGCTTCCTATTAACACTAGCCCATGATATTCTCTAGCAGGTCAACTGGGCCAAAACAAGACTTGGGACAGGGTTGCCCCTCACTTTCATTGGTCCCATATGTCTGAAGACACCAAGGAGTTTTGTTATTCCTGTGTCACCTGTTAAGCTAGTGGTAAGGCAGGTGGTACAACAAAGGCCCCCCGATACCACTACCTGTGGTTGGGGTTCCCTTTGAGAGGGCGGGGATTGATATAGTTGGTCCCATGGTCCTCAGACAGCATCTGAGCACAGGTTTATCCTGGTGGTGGTGGACCATACCACCAGGTGCCCTAGAAGCAATTCCACTTAGGACCACCACAGCTCCTGTGGTGGCAAGGGCCCTCCTGGGAGTATTTTTCAGAGTGGGTTTCCCTAAGGAGGTAGTATCAGACAGGGGTGCAAACTTCATGTCTAGTAACTTGACTGCTATGTGGAAGGAGTGTGGAGTGAATTACAAATTCACCACACCCTATCACCCACAATGCAATGGTTTGGTTGAAAAATTCAACAAAACCTTAAAGGTCATGATCAAAGGTCTCCCAGAAAAGCTTAGGCACAGATAGGACATCCTTTTGCCCTGCCTTCTATTTGCCTACAGGGAGATCCTCAGAAGGGGGTTGGTTACAGCCCTTTTGAAGTTCAGTTTGGACATCCGGTTAGGGGTCCATTGTGTCTAGTGAAGGAGGGATGGGAGTTACCACTTAAACCTTCCAAACATGATATTGTGGACTATGTACTTGGTCTCAGCTCCAGGATGACAGAGTATACGAAGAAAGCCACCAAAAACCTTGAGGCTAGCCAGGAATTGCAAAAGGCTTGGTATGACCAAAAGGCTGTGCTGACTGTTTACGAGCCAGGGCAGAAAGTGTTGTCGTTGGAGCCCGTGGCCCAAGCAGCCCTCCAGGACAAATGAAGAGGCCCACATACAATTGTTGAACATAGGAGAGAGGTTACATACTTGGTAGACCTTGTAACTCTCAGGAGCCCCCACAGGGTGCTCCATGTCAACAGACTGAAACCATATGTTGACAGGGCAGACATGGGCTTGCTCATGGCTACTGATAAGGGATAGGAGGAAGAGAGTGATCCGCTCCATGACCTGCTCTCACAGAACCTTGATGATGGGTCAGTGAATGGTGTAGCCTTGGCAGGCAGCCTCACTGCCCAGCAGCAAGCTGATTGCAGACAGGTGCTCAATCAGTATAGACATATGTTCTCTCTGACTCCAAGTCAGACTACCTAGTGCACTCATGACGTGGACACTGGGGACAGCATGCCTGGTAAAAATAAGATTTACAGGCAACCTGAATGTGTCAGGGACTGTATCAGGACTGAAGTCCAGAAGATGTTGGATTTGGTAGTTATTGAACCCTCAGATACCCCTTGGGCTATTCCAGAAGGCTTGGTGCCCAAACCTCACACCCAGGGTGGTAAGAAGGAGATGACTTTGTATGTAGACTACAGGAGTCTCAATGTTGTCACTAGGACTGATGCCCATCCACTACCCAGAGCAGATGAGCTCATAGACACTTTTGCCTCAGCCAAGTTTCTGAGCACATTTGATCTGACAGCTAGCTACTGGCAGATCAGATTAGCTGATGATGCAAAGCCCAAGACAGCATTTTCTACCCCTAGTGTGCAGTTCCAATTTTTAGTGATGCCCTTTGGTTTCAAGAATGCAACTGCAACTTTTCAAAGGTTGGTGAAAAAAGTCCTAACCGGCCTAGAAGACTACAGTGCAGCATATCTAGATGATATTGCTGTCTTTAGCTCCACCTGGGAGGATCACCTGGTCCACCTGAGAAATGTTTTGGAGGCCCTTCAGAAAGCAGACCTAACTATCAAGGCTGCTAAGTGCCACATAGGGCAGAGTCAGGTTGTGTACCTGGTCCACCTTAAGGGTGGAGGCCAGGTTCAACCATTGCAGAGCAAAATACAGACCATCATGGACTGGGTTGCTCCAACTACCCAGACTCAGGTCAGAGCTTTCTTGGGCCTGACTGGGTACTACAGAATATTTTTCAAGGGGTATGGATCCATTGTGACCCCTTGAATGACTTAACTTCCAAGAGAATGCCTAAGAAATTTCAGTGGACAGTGAGCTGTCAAAAGGCATGTGATGACCTGAAGCAGGCCATGTGCACTGCTCCCATTCTGCAAAGTCATAACTACTCCAAAGAATTCATTGTCCAAACAGATGCATCTGAGATGGGGGTAGGGGCTGAGGTATCACAACTGAATGATGAAGGTCAGGACCAGCCAGTAGCTTTTATTAGCAGAAGGCTGACCCCTAGAGAGAAACGTTGGTCAGCTATTGAGAGGGAGGCCTTTGCTGTGGTTTGGGCTCTGAAGACACTGAGGCCATACATGTTTGGCACTCACTTCACTGTTAAGACAGACCATAAGCCCCTCTTATGGCTAAAGCAGATGAAGGGTGAAAACCCCAAACCTTTGAGGTGTTCCATATCCCTCTAGGGGATGGACTATACAGTGGAACATAGATCTCGGAGTAACCATGCCAATGCAGATGGACTCTCCAGATGTTTTGACTTAGAGCATGAAGACTCAACTAGTCAAGGTTAGTTTAATGTCCCTGCATATGGGGATGGGGGTTGTGTTGGAGAGTAGGATCTGCTTCTTATAGTTACCCCCACTTTTTGCTGGTGTTTCACTGTTTTTCGACTTTAGTCTGGTTGGGGCCTTGCTATCCTGGACCCCAGCCTAGCTGCAGCCTCTCTAAAATGACTCCAAGTACTTTAGGTACACTCCAGTTTGGTTACTGTGGTACCCTTATGAGTCCTTAGTATATGGTACCTTAGGTACCAAGGGCATAGGTACACCAGAGGCCTACCAGGGGCTGAAGCATGTATTATACCTCCCCTGGAAAGCCTTCCAAAATGACACCACAGGTCTGCTACTGCAGCCTGTGTAAGGTGGTATATGCACCCCTTACATAGATATAGGTTCCTTATATCTACCTTATATCACTACCCATATAAACCTATCAGTCACCCCTATGGCAGGCCTTATCAATCCTGAAGGCAGGGTGCTGGGTTTTGTGTGAGGGCGTGCCCATGCATGAGCAGGGCCCCTCTGCAGCCTTCGGAATCTATTCTCCGGGGTTGTTCTGTGATGCAGCCAGACCATATACTCTTAAGTGCATTAGGACCTCACGGTAAATGCTAACTTTGGAATGACTGCAAGGAAACATGTCGTGTTTGGTGTCAAACATTTTGGAATCATACCCGGGGGTATGATTCCACCCTTCTAGAGGGAGAGACATGTACACACCGGTACAAGTTTAAAGGAACCCTGGCATCACAAAATGGATGCCACAGACATGAGTCTGGCCTCCTGCTGCTGGACGAAACTCCGGTAAGGGAGGCCTGGACAATAGGTTTTCTGTCACAGGGAGGTGAACCACCTCTGAGACAGAATCAGAATCAGAAACATATTTATTCGGTTATTTACACAAAACAACCATAAAAGCACAATTTGATAAAAACATCATCATAAAAAAACCAAATATCTAAAGTCCTCTTATCCAGAAATATAAACACATTTGATCTAGTGCAAAGATTTACAGAGATTCTAGGCATTTTAACCCTCCATACTGTTTCTAAATTTTAGGGCTAATTTTAAAACGCTGATTACAAATAAAGTACATTCGTGTTGTAGCAGCTGTAAATAACAAAGTGCAGGTCTGACCTGGGTAAAATTCAATTTTTTAAGAAGAGGTTTGAGATAAATCCTCCGAGGTGTATCATAAAATGAACAAATAAATAAAAAGTGCACCAAGTCCTGCGCAGACACATGGTCGCAGCCGCAGGACGGTAGCACTTGGCCTTGATGGCTACCTTTTGGAACTGCTAGTTGTAAATGAAAAAGACCTAGGCGAAACCTAATTAACAGGAAACGGTCAAAACTTGACATTGGCCAGGACAAATAAGGTTCCATACTGAATGTGGTTTGTAAGACAACATATTTTCGGACACTGCTTTTGTTTAGTTCCGCCTCCTCGCGTTGTAGGTTCTGCATAAGAGAAAAGGTGTTCTTCACGAACTCTACATCAGATATGGTGATAGAGTCAGGGTTCAAGAAAAGTTCAGGGCGCCCTAATTCGAGGAAGCAATTTTTCAGGTATTTTAACCATGGGATTTTTAACATATTGTCCCATGATAAAGCTTCTCTCAAGAGCTGGTGGTTTTACGGGAAATCCTTATTAAGCCAACATTTCAACCAGCATGTTAAAGGTTGTAGTGCTATGATGTCACTTAAATAGGGAGAACCTAGCTCTTCGTGCACTATAAAGTTAGCAGTTCCCCTCGGAACCCCCAACAGCTGTTTAAGAAATTATTTTCAGCTACCACCAGATCATTAATAGCTATATGCCCCCATAACTCACTTCCGTAACAGCCTATCGCCACGCTCTTGGCCTGGTAAATTTTTAGCAGCGCGGCAATTGGCCGTTTGCCCATTTTCCTTGCAAAATTAAAAATGGCCGCATTAGCCCGGGTTATCTCCCCCTTTTTCCTCTGTATGGCGGGTCCCCATTTCAGTTGGTTATCGAACAGGACCCCCAGATATGAAAAGGTTTTTGTTGTAGGAATCTTCTCCCCGTTTACATAAAATGGGAGCGTCTTGTTATGTCCTTTGCCTACATTCATTACAAAGGATTTTGAATTATTAATGGCAAGATCCCGGGTTTTCATAAAACTAAAAAAGGTGTCAAGCAACAATTGGAGGCCTTTTGCAGTCCTAGCCAACAGAACGGCGTCGTCCGCATAAAGGAGGACCGGTAACCCTTTGCGCCCAACATAAGGATAATCGGCTCCTGTATTTAAAAGATTGTTCTCTAAATTGTTAATATATAAGTTAAAAAGAAACGGGGCCAAGATACAGCCCTGTCTTACACCCCGGTGTACTCCAAATTCCCTGGTTACCTTCAGGTCCTGGGAATATCGATCATTAGCCCGGGTGTCCTGGTGTAAATCCGCCAAAAAGTTGACCAGGTTCTGTTCCACCCCCATATTTCCCATGGCCTCCCATAACTTGGCCCGGTTGACACAATCAAAGGCAGAGGAGAGGTCCATAAAGGCCATGTAAATTGTGCCCTGACGTGCCAACGAGTATTTTACCAGTACCATGTACAGGTTAAGGCACTGTGAGATGGTGGAGCGATCTGGTCTAAAACCATACTGAATCAGGGAAATGATGTTGTTTTCTTCAGCCCAGGCTGTTAACCTGTTCAGAATTACACCTCCCACTACTTTGACCACCGAGTCGATTAAGGATATTGGCCTGTAGCAGGTCATGCTATTTCGATCCCCTTTATTAAAAACTGGGACTATCGTAGATACCCCCCAAGACTTAGGGCATCCGTGATCTGCAACTGCGTTAAGTACAGCAGAAAGAACGGGCGCCCATAATGATACCCTTGATTTAAAAAGGTCCGGGGCAGGCCATCAGGCCCGGGTGCTTTATTACTGGATAGGCCCATAATACCCTTCTCTACCTCATGAATAGAAAATTGCAGAGGGTTGTCACCTGGATCCCCTCTTTTATGTTCTGGTTGTGACGTTTCGCTGTTAAAAATAGAACTAAAATGGGAGACCCACTCTTTTTCTAATATGTCCGTGCCTACAGAGGAATCGCCTGGGGATTCAAACAGGGGTTTATTTATAATTCCCTCAAATTTTGCACTATTTCCAAGTGTTGTGGGATCTAACAGCTTTTCCCAGTTTGAAGCTTTCACTTCTGCTTTACGTACAGCTAAAGCCTTTTTATAAGTAAGGCGAGCTGCCCTGATACTTAGCGGATCCCTCGGTCTGGCTTTTAAAGCCGTCTTTAGGTCACGACTTGCCCTCGAGCAAGAGTGATCAAACCATTTAGGGTCACTACAAGCCCGACCTGTCGAAGGTATGGTTAACATTGCCCCAACTTTTGAGACAATGCCATCATAGGCTAAGAGAATTTCCTGGGCTGAGCGTACTGGAGAGACGCAGGTTGATAACTCGATATTGCACGTATTATTAATCTGTTCGTACAGTTGGGTCGAGTTCACCTTTACCCACTTTAAGCGTCTTTTGCCATCCGTACATTTTAGGACCCCACAATCTACCCTTTTTTTTTGCACATTTAAGATCTTGCCTCCTAAGTGAATGCAGACCGGGTTGTTGTCGCTAAGTGAGTTCTCGAGAATTTTAAAACCTGACATATGAGTGCTGAGAGTACTAAAGAGAAGTATGTGATCAATATAGGAACCCCCCATGCTGCCTTTATATGTGGGGACTTCATGAAGAATATGATCCTCCACCTGGGACATGGCAGTGATTAAATCAAATTCATCCGTAAAATTGTTCAGCAAATTGCCCCGAGGGGTATGATTAAAATGAAAACCTTCTAGTCTATTACAACCCATTAAACCGGGTACGGTATTTGCTGGGTTCCCACAGGGATGTACATTAAAGTCCCCTGCAATGACAATCTGGGGTGAAAGTCTCTCTATGTTATCCCTAAGGAAACTGCCTAGTTCAGCAATCTTACAATCCCCTTTTTTGTTAACAGCCTTGTAAAAATTAATCAAGGTTAATGAATCTTTCCCATTTTTAACAGACAGTATTTGGATGTCGTTGTCACAGAAGGAAAATCTTTTAACAGAACATGTTAATGCTAGGTCAATGTACACAGCCAGACCCCCTCTAGCTCTACCACTCCTCGACGGCTCGGCAGGCACAAAGAAGCTTTTGTATCCTTCTATGAATACATTGTTTCCTACCAGCCATGTTTCTTGTAGGCAGATTACTGGAAAGGATTTTATAAAAGTCACCCAAATTGGGTCGTTGATTTTACCCGCTAGTCCAGCAATGTTCCATGAGATTATGTTGTGCCTTCTTGCAGTTGAATCTGTTGGGGCCTGGACTTCATCCCCTGTGGCTTTTCCAAGTAAAACCGCAAAGCTTGACTCGGTAATATCCCCTGCAACTATTTCCGAATCAAGGTAGATGATCCGTTCACTTGTTGGCATTTGCGTTTGTTCACAAGTCTGTGCGGGCATGGCAGTAGCTGACTCATCGTATGTCAGCGAATCGTTGGCTGACATCACGGGTCCAGTAAGCTCCTCGATTTCATTTATTTCCACAGATGTGACATTCAGCAGTTGTTTTGAAGCGACCCGTGGGGCTAAATCATGGGCCAGAACTTCCTGCGGCTTATCCCTATTTACAACAGTGTAACGTAAATCTAGGAGGGTATCTGTGATTGATGTTAAGGACTTTTCATGATGTCAATCTACTCCCTCGAGGCCTTCCTGCTGATGGAAGGCGTCAAATCGATTGTAAGTGGGTACCCTATACTGGGTGTCGTAGTAATCATAGTGACCACTTCCAAAGGCATAGTTTGGGGGCGTAATATCAATGGTCAGTGAAAGGTTATCATGATGAGTATAGTACCTAGATCTATGTGTGTGCTGTCGTTGTATGTTCCTTTGGGCCGTGAGGGGCGGGGGATAGAAATAGCTGAGATCTACTGTTTGGATCCTGATTTCTAGTTCACCTTCCCTCCACCCACTAATGTAGTTTGCCACCCGCCGATCTTTGAAATTTATTACGATGCAGTCACCTTCATAATTCTTTTTCCTCTGTCCCACCCAGTTTAATCTCCTAACATGTAGGATTTGTCCACTTGGAGAGGAGGGGATGGGCCTATGTCTAGTTAGCCAATGACTAACCTTGTTTTTTAATTCTAGATGACCTTTCAAACTTTCCTGCATCCAATGTGGGCACTCCCATCATTACCACCGTGAAGGGGTGGGACTCCGGGGGTAAGTCAATGCATGGAAACTTGCTAACTGGTACCGATCTTTTGGGTTGAACCTGCTGACTAATGCTATTGACTTTGTCGTTGTTTAAACCCTCGGCTGCCCACTCACTCTCGTCCCCCCTTCTGTAGTTTCTGGTCCGGCCTTGCTAGGAAGCACACTTAAAGGGACCGTCTCATCTGTACTCCCACCTGTTATCACAAGAGAAACCATTGGGGGTTCTTTATGCCCCTTGTCTAAAGATTTTGGTAACTGTGATTGTTTAGCCAATTTACACGTGCCTGATGTGGCTGCAGGGGTGTTTTTATTGATTGTAGGACACATCGGCTTGGCTTTTTTATGATAGTTCAGGGTTTGGGGAGTTTTGACGTACTTCTTCAAGATTTCATTATTTCGCAGATGAACTTCTCCCATCTTTTCTAATTTCTCATCTATCGTGATTACTCTTTGTAATAGAGGGAGCATAAGAGACTTCATTAAATGTTCTATTTTTGGCATGAGAGTCTCCAGATAAGTGTTGTTATTACTTGTCCTATTGATCGGGTTAGTGTCAATATCAATGGTCTCGAGGCCTATACTACTCTCCGAGGCTATCAGCTGACTTTGGTCTACTGATTTGGGAGTTTGTACAGCGATGTTAGAGTCTCTCTGTGCTAAGCTCACAATTAGCCCCTGGCCAAGCATGTAAGGGGTCAGGGACAACCTGCTTTCCCAGCTAACAAAGTCAGATGGGGGGATTTGGGATGATGGAGTTAACTGCTTGTTCTCGATATCAGGGAAACCTGCAAAACATTCC
Organism: Lissotriton helveticus; assembly: GCF_964261635.1. Taxonomy (NCBI): domain Eukaryota; kingdom Metazoa; phylum Chordata; class Amphibia; order Caudata; family Salamandridae; genus Lissotriton; species Lissotriton helveticus. The sequence continues at coordinate 880,075,486 of NC_136073.1, forward strand.
ATAAAAATAGAGTCTTGAGAATATGCCGTGTGGGTAGATGAATTAACCTGCGTGCGCAAGTCCTGAGTTGGCTGAGTGGAAAGGCACATACTTGGAGGTAATGAGAGGCACCTCTCCGTGCTCTCTATCGCATTGACGACAACCCCTATAGTCTTTGAGAGCATTCTATCAATCGCGGTAAGGCTTGGGAGAGGTGTAGTTACTTGAGGCTTTTTCCTTGAAGTGGAACCGGTCGACATAGGTGTACTTTTGTTCTTACTCATTTTGATAGTAATATGTCTTGGTATAGTTATACGTAGACCCTTATACGGAATACCGCTCAGAGTTTATATACAGACAGAGCGATTGAATTGGATCAATTAAGGAAGCATGTGACATGAATATATATACAAAGGAAATATAGAGAGTCACCTTTGTCGATGTCTCAATAGATCCAGGGGGAGTGGCCCAGCCCAGTCTCTTCAGGCCTCTGAGGGCCACAGAGGGCCCGCCCTTTGCCTGGCGCACTCCCGCGCGCTCCCGCGCAGCGCGGGCAGGTCGTTGATATAGTCGGTGGAAAAATGGGCATGGCCAGTCGTTGAAGATATCCCAGGTGTGCAGGCTCACACAGGGACTCCTGGATGACTGAGTCCCCGCGATGTTCCAGCAGCCTGCACACTCGCCCTCACGGTCCCGAGCTCACCGGCCCCAACAGCAATTACCAGCACCCACAAGAGACTCCAGACGCGATGCGGCACCCGCAAAGCGGGTGCGGCGAGCTGCAGTGTCGGGGTCAACACAGGTAGGCGCACAGGCAGGGTATCGTCTCTTCAAAAGCCCCAATAGAAGCAAACAGTGTCCCAAGCAAAGTTACAGTGCAGATGATTTTATGCGCGTAGTGAAAAGTGGGCATGGCCAGTCGTTGAAGATATCCCAGGTGTGCAGGCTCGCGCAGGGACTCCTGGATGGCTGAGCCCCCGCGATGTTCCAGCAGCCTGCACACTCGCCCTCACGGTCCCAGGCTCAGCGGCCCCAACAGCAATTACCGGCACCCACAAGAGACCCCAGACGCAATGCGGCACCCACGAAGCGGGTGCAGGGAACTGCAGTGTCGGGGTCAACACAGGTAGGCACACAGGCAGAGTATCGTCTCTTCAAAAGCCCCAATAGAAGCAAACAGTGTCCCAAGCAAAGTTACAGCGCAGATGATATTATGCGCGTAGTGAAAAGTGGGCGTGGGCAGTCGTTGAAGATATCCCAGGTGTGCAGGCTCGCGCAGGGACTCCTGGATGACTGAGTCCCCGCGATGGTCCAGCAGCCTGCACACTCGCCCTTACGGTCCCGGGTTTAGCGGCCCCAACAGCAATTACCGGCACCCACAAGAGACCCCAGACGCGATGCGGCACCCACGAAGCGGGTGCGGCGAGCTGCAGCATCGGGGTCAACACAGGTAGACGCACAGGCAGGGTATCGTCTCTTCAAAAGCCCCAATAGAAGCAAACAGGCTTTAGTGTACTGGGGCTGGGTGGGTGCACTCCAAGAGTGCTTTGAAGTAAGCACTGTGGGCACATTTGGTGCCCCTGTACATAGCCCAGTTCAAACCGGTTGCAGGGGCTACCAGACCCTGCTCTGGCGTGAAACTGACTAACAACAGGAGGTTCGGCCCTTAAACAGTAAGGCTGGGCCCATTAATTCCAAATACCACTAAAATGCCAATCCTGTTCTCCTTTTACTCCATTATTTGTGGAAGGGACACATAAACCAACTTAATGTTACACAAAAATTCAGTTAATTTTCTTTATTTTTTTATTAAATAAATAAATTAATTCATGTATATATCAAAACAAGTTTAAAACAATCCACACATATCATATTCCCCAACCACACCCACCATGTTTTATAATTTTACAATTTAAACAGAAAAATCCAATAATTCATGACCTAAAAACAACATAAGAAACATAAAAAGACAATTCCTAACAAAATTTGAGACAAAAAACAACATACATACAAATGCATTTAAATACATACAACAAAAAAACACCTTTTAGCACATTTTTATTTAATTTATAAAATATTATGTTTATACCCACAGTGCCTTGTTCTAAATGAACCCGCTGCACGTCAAGTGTCACAGTATATTCACTTACATTTTTGAAAGAGGTTATTTCTTGTGCTATAATGTGACTAGGGGTAACTTTTCTTTTCGCTGCACTTGTTGGAAAGACTGCGTGGTTGACGCGTTTCGAACCCAACTAAGAGTTCACAGGGTTCTCATCAGGACCAATAGCTGAAAAAACAGAATTTACACTTATATTACCAACTGTGCTATTCCCATAGAGAGCACACCTACTCAACTCAGGCCACCTCTTCATAAAATTTGTTTACCTTTTTACTGAGATCAGCCGAAATCATGTGTTACACTCGTGAACTTCATATATCAAACTAATTCAAAGAAAAAAGAAAAAGGAAAAAGAAAGGGGACGTCAATGTCGTCTGCGTTTCTCCGTCTGTATTTAATAGTTTTGATAGCAAGCACTATTCACATTTGTTGAATTATGTGGGGACTACTTTTGAAGCCATTCTTGTTGTGGTTCCAACTTCTCTTTAAGAAAGAAGAAAGAGGAGCGAAAAAACACTACATTGTCAACGAAAGAATGTTAGGAAAAGGATGCTCTGTAATAACATACCTTTCTGTATTTCTTTTTCCGCTCGTAGCGCCGTCTTTACTCATGAAATCTATTTGAAAGAAATAATCATAATGATGTCAAGTTGCTTGAATCATAGCTACTCTCAATCATTGTTTGTGTCAACGGAAAATGAATTAAGAAGAAAAGAGGCTTTCCACTCAGTGCGCTTCACGGATGTCAACGCGGTGGTGTCTGTTTCAAGCGTTCAATGAACTCCATTTTCATGAATTGTAGATTTCAGATAATTCATTGAGGCCATCGACTGCTGTATCAATTTTTACAGTTAGCAGTGCTTCTCTTTGGACCAATCTTCTTTCCACAAGTGTTCCGTGAGCCGGCCCTTTGTGTTTTCGCTCGAGGTACCGATTTTGGAAAAGGGGGGTGGTGATGGAAAGAGTTTCTGAATGATGCAGAATACTCTTACCAAGTCAATAGATCATGGTTTTAATCCATCACCGTTTTTTAGCTCACTGCACCATCCCAGCTCAGAACCTGGCTATATGCAAATTAGTCTGTTCCTGTCCCAGTGCATGATGGGAACAGGGCAAACCAAACTACCAAACCAATTCTTATACTGGGAAGGAAACAAGCTTCCGGGGACCGGTTTCTGGCATCACAGCCTTCTTCGGCCCGGCTTGCTTGAATCCTGATGGTGCAATGAGCAAGGGACTCACGTCTGAGTATACCCTCCCACACATAGGGGCCGATTAGGATGGAGGATTTTCCGCCTCCTCCGGACCGGCGGAAGCCACCTCCGGCCCGGAGGAGGCGGAAAATCCTCTGCGGAGTCACCAAAGACCCACCGCCGCATTACGATGGCTGGTGGGTCTTGGTTTCTGTCCGCTGCTTTTCCGCCGCGGTCGGATTACAACCGCGGCGGAAAAGCTCTCATTTGGCTGGCAGTGTCTATCAGACACCGCCAGCCAAATTAGGATGCATTTTTAAACATGCTTTTCCGCGGCGGTTTTTCCGCCGTGGAAAAGCATGTGTACTTTTGATTTTGGGGGCCCGTTGCGGGCCCCCAGGGTGTAGGCAGGTGGGGGGTGCACATGGGGGGTACCTATGGTACCCCCCAGTATTTACATGCACAAAGCGGCAGGCACCGCGCGGTGCCTGCCGCTTTGTGCATGTAAATGTAAAACATGCACTTTTAACATTGCGGCGGGTGCTGCTTGAAGCAGCACCCGCCGCAATGTTAAATATCCAGGATGTGACCGCCAGGGTGGCGGTCACATCCTAATTTGCATGGAGGGACCGCCGCAGCCCATGCGGACGGTCCCTCCACCTCTGGGATGGCGGACGGACGCAAGTCCGTCCGCCATCCTAATCGGCCCCTTAGTGTGGATAAAACCGATTTTGGAAAAGGGAGGTACCTTCGCAATCCCGGGTCCATCGACTGGTGGGTCCCTGAGAAGGCAACTTTGACTTTCCTTGGGCTTCCCTGGTTTCGACAGACATGCCCTGACTCTCCACCACTTGGTGAGTCCCCCGGACCTTGCTGGTCTGCACCAAAGCATGCGTGGGTTGCTGTTGCCAAGGTTTGATGGGTCCAATCCGGGCACCAACACCACAGCACTCGACATTCTTCATGGGACAGCTCAAATCCAGCTCCTGGTTGGTGTTGATGCCTCTTGGTCCTCGTGGCTGCAGAGTTAAGCTTCACCTCTTTGCACCTGAATCACCCAACATCACTGGGCATTCGTCTATTGTGCCCCTGGTCACTGGCAAGTGACCCAGATTCTGTCCCCTCTGCTTTCAGGTTCCGCACGTCTTTGATCCAGGCGTGGATCACACCGGACACTTTTCTTCTCCATGGCAGCAGCACTTTGCAGCAGATCGCCAGTGAAATCAACAACGATTCCCGACACCATTTGACACCTATGCACCCGGCTTCCTTGGGTGAGGTAACTCAAGTACTCTGGTGCTCCAGTGGTTGTTGGCCCTAGAACCCCTTAAGTCTAAAGGGGTTTGCTCAAAGTCCTCTCCTAAGTGTCCTTTTTCATTAAAATTCCAACCGCGACTTTCCCTATTGACGCTAATGGAGACTCGCGGCTATGTTCTCACACTGCACACCTCCCCCATGGGTCCCCTGTGTCACTACCTTGGGTGGTTCCTTGGGGTCCCAGCGATTCTACAGGCTCTAGACCTTGTGTCTAGTCAAGTCGTGGTTCTTATACCACTTTCTTAATATATAGTTTGCCCCCCCCCCCGGGGCCCAGTGTATATTGTGCTATTTACTGAAGTTCTATATTGTTTAAAGTGTGTACCTTGCTCTGTAATCTCATAAAGAGATTACTAGAGTGTGTTTAGTATTAAATACATATATTTTGAGTCAAAAGTTGGGAAGACTGTTTCTCGAATTTCTTTTTCTTCTGGGAGACGTAATTAATGATAAAACCTCTAGCGGTTGCTTTAAAAGAGTCCCAAATCATGGTTGGAGAAGAGTCCGGGGTGGAATTGACAGTTTATTATTATTAACAATTAGAACACACATATTTTCATTCCTACTCGGATGCCTCCTTAAAAGAACTCATTACTGCTAAGATTGCCTTCAATAAAATATCTACTGACGCTGCTGCTTCTTATCTTTTAAAAAGTAGTGCTCGATATTATGGAGGCCAAAATAAAATGGGTAAGCTTTTAGCTAACTATTTGAAAATTCGCCGCAACAGAACTCGGATTTCCTCCATAATTGATCCTTCTGGTATTTCTCACTTTAAGGATGATGACATCTTGCAGGAGTTTGTCTCTTTCTACAAAGATCTCTACACCCCTGAGTTCTCTCCACTTCCCTCTGATTTATCCTCTTACTTTTATTCCATCCCTCCTCCGTCTTCTTCCCATGTTGATTTTGCTTCACTTGAAGCGGATATATCCCTCCAAGAAATATCCCATGCAGTATCAGTTTTAAAACGTGGTAAAGCCCCCGGCCCTGATGGCTTCTCTATTGAATTCTATGATCATTTTTCGAAACTTCTTCTTCCGCACATGCTCGCTTTATTTAACTCATTTACTGCAAATGGCTCTTCCCAAGGTACCTTTCAAGATGCTATGATCTGCCTCATCCCCAAAGACAACAAAGATCCTTCTTTTTGTAAAAATTACCGCCCCATTTCCCTTGTTAATACGGATTATAAGATTTTTACCAAATTACTTGCCCTGCGTATTGATCCCATTTTACCCGAACTTATAGGTCCTGAACAATCAGGTTTTGTAAAAGGACGTTTGTCCTCTGATAATTCCAGAATTTTCTTTAATGTCCTTAGTAAAGCTTCTTCCCTTTCCTACCCACTTGCGGCCATCACATTAGATGCCAAGAAGGCCTTTGACAGGATCAGTTGGGACTTTATGTTGCGTGCACTCACTTGGATTGGCTTCTCAGCTAAATTATTCTCCCTCATCTCCCTTTTGTACTCCGGCCCTAGAGCTTCTATTTTTGCTAATGGAAACATTTCTGATTATTTCTCCCTCTCCAGAGGTGTCCGGCAAGGTTGTCCCTTATCTCCCTTATTGTTTATTGTAGCATTGGAACCTTTTCTTACTAAGCTCCGACTAGATGCCCAAATTACCGGTTTTAACCCTGGTCCCCATCAAGTTAAATTGTCGGTTTATGCAGACGACATTCTTTTTTATTGCTCTAACCCTGAGTCCACTCTTCCTGCCTTTTCACTCCAAGTTGACGCCTTCTCACAGGTTTCGGGATATCGTCTTAACCGTGACAAATGTGAAGTTTTACCCCTTAATGTTTTATGTCAACGTCATTATTTCGATCATACTGGTTTCTCTTGGCAGTCAACTAAGTTAAAATATTTAGGATTATGGTTTTCCCCTTCCATATCAGACACTTGGAAGGCTAATTTTGATTATATTACAAAGAAATTGAGTGATTCTATTACTAGATGGCATCCCCTCTTTCTTTCATGGTGGGGTCGTTTGGACTCCATCAAAATGATGCTAGCTCCTATAGTTTTATATTCCCTATCCATGATTCCCGTTCGCATACCCTGTTACTATTTTAAGCGACTAGATTCACACTTGGTGAAATTTCTTTGGAAAAATAAAACCCCTCGGATCGCCTTATCCTCTCTTAAAAAAGATAAACAATCTGGAGGTCTTAAATTTCCAGATTTTAAGGCTTACCATTATTCTTTCATCCTTAAACAAGCCTCTCGCTGGCTTTCCACTGATACTCCCACTTACTCTCCGGTTTGGCTCACTCTGGAAGAATCTCTCATTTCACCGTTTACTTTTTTGGAGATTCTCGCCTTTTCTGCCAATGTTTCTCTCTTGAAATCCCCTGTCATTGCTCATACCCGTCATCTCTTAACTCCCCTTCTACCCTCTTCCTATCCCTCTCTTACTTCTTTATCTCATCAGTCCATTTGGCATAATAAATTACTGCGCATCAAGAATCGTTCCTTTTATTGGAAATCTTGGCAATCCAAAGGTCTATCTTGGATCTCCCAACTTCTATCCCATAACGCTCCTCTCTCTTTTACAGACCTTCAAACTCAATTTTTCCTCCCCGCTTCCTTTAGGAAACAATACGACCTGTTACTTCCTGCTCTTCTTCAGTATCTTCAATCTCTTCCTTCTTCCTCTGAGATACCTTCCTCTTATTCTACTATTCGCCCACTTTTGGATTCTTCCCCGCCCGCTTCTCTTTTATACAAATGTGTTATGACTTCGCCTCATCAACTCAAATCAAAGACAGAATTGGCCTGGAAACGGGATTTATCAATATCCTGGCCTATCTCTTTATGGGATAGGCTGTGGTTAAAAATACACAAAACGACCAGAGCTGCTAATACCACTCAGACTCTTTACTTTTTATATAATCGTTTACTTTTCACTCCACAAAAATTAGCCACCTTTTCCCAAGACCTCTCGCCTAAATGTTGGTCCTGCTCCTGTCCACATGCAGATTTACTTCACATGCTGTTTCATTGCCCCAACATTGCTTCCTTTTGGAAAATGGTCTGGTCTCGTTTACATAAGATTTTTGGTTTTACACTTCCTTTCTCCCTTCCCAATGTCCTTTTGGGTTCCCTATCCCCTGATTTACCACTTTCTCCTTCTCACTTTAAGTTGCTTGACCTGTTTTTAGCCGTTGCATTTCATCTCATTACCTCCAATTGGAAAGATTCCACTAAAGTTAGTTATTCTGCTTGGTGGTATGCTATTTGTTTCCATCATAGACTTGATACCAACTATGTTACCCCCATTTCATTGGCTGTTAAACGAGATATGTTATGGATCCCTCTCACTACCTACCTTTCCAAAACCTCTCCCTCTCCTCAAACTGTTATTGTTAATTACCAAAATCCATCTGATGATGTTCACAAACCACCATGATTTTGCTTATTTCTCTTTTTATTTCGATTTCAAGTTATGTGCTTATTTATTGCTTGCTGTCTATCACACATTGTTTTATGTACATTCATTATTTGCATACAATGTTACGTTTTATGAATTGTCATGCTCCATTCCCCCTTTTATTTTGTTTTCTTTTTCCCTTCCTTGCTATTTCTTTTTCATGATTTAGCTATAGGTGTTTATTGATTCCGTTTTATTATACCTCCTTAAATTTCATTTGTATATCTCTTATGCCTCTCATTGATTGACTGTATTACATTTTGTATTTATGCTATGTTTTTGGTTTCAATAAACTTGAACTTAAAAAAAAAAAAATACATATATTTTATATATACCTGGTGTGGTTCCCCTTTCATTTAGCCAATCAGGAGATTATAATCTGGTAAACCAAGCTGGTTTACACTTCTTCAAGGCTTAGCCTGAAGGCTGCTCTCCATAGCTACAACTAGGATAGCTTTCAATAAAGGTTGTCTAAAACCTATCATCAATAAGGGTTGTTTGGACTGGTGCAAGGTGCCCAGTATAACTAGTCGATAGCATATGCCAGGCCAACTTCTCGCAAGGGTCTCCTAGAGGCGCTGGAGAGAGGACGGGGTCATGAAGAGACTGCTTTATCAGGAGAAGGTCTCCTAATACTGGAAGACAGACAGATGGGGTCCTGAAGAGACTGCTTTATTAGGAGAAGGTTTCCTAGGGGCTCTGGAGAGAGGGACGGGTCGTGAAGAGACTGCTTTATCAGGAGAGGTTCTCCTAGGGGCGCTGGAGAGAGGGACGGGTCCCGAAGAGACTGCTTTATCAGGACAGGGCTTCGCAGGGGCATTGGAGAGGCGTACGGTGTCCTGAAGAGACTGCTTTATCAGAACAGGGTCTCCTAGGGACACAGGAGAGAGAGGCAGGGGCCTGAAGAGACTTCTTTATCAGGACAGGGTCTCGTAGGGGCGCTGGAGAGAGGACGTGGTCCTGAAGAGATTGCTTTATTGGTAGCAGTTCTCCTAGGGGTGGAGGAGAGACGGCCTGGTCCTGAAGCGACTGCTTTATCAGGAAAGGGTCTCCTAGGGGAGCTGGAGAGATGGACGGGGCCCTGAAGACCCTGCTTTACTGAACGGTAGGGCCCCTCTACACTGCAGGTGCCTGGTGGGTAAAGCAGAGTGACGTACAATCTTAAGGCGTAACTTTATCAGAACGCAGCATAGAGCCAGTATGGCAAAAGGATGTAGGAAACTAGGGCATAAGTGGTGGGCGTAATTAGTGTAATTCTCTCAAGAGAAATTATTCGTAATAACTGCAAAATTACTCGGAATTAGGCATAATTGTGTCAGAAACGTAATCCATGGTTTAGCACTATTTTTTTGTATAAAAGGCACCCTCCCATCCAAAATGGGCCCGAGGATGAATTTTGCGCTAAGAAAATATCATTAAATGTCGCAGGACACGAGCAGCAGTACCCAGAAACCACTCGCTCTTTCTTCGTTCCTTGTTCCTGTGCTTCAGCAGTAGGATTGCTGCTCCAAATTGCTCTTAATTTCTCATGCTGGTGTAATAGCTGTTATTTCTCAAATCAAATCAAATCTAAATCAGCTTTATTCGGTGCAACAAATCTCACCATAAAAGCATACTATTATAAAAACATTCACATTGTCATTTCTGGTTCATACAAATACAGAAAAGAACATATTTTTACAATACATTTATAAAATGTTTAAAATTCATGGAGCAGTCATTAAAGTTTTTTTAGGGGGTTAGATGCAATAAAACATTATAGGCTAAGCAGGGTACATTACATCCAGTCTTAGTCTTAGGCGGTAAAGTGCTGTTTCGTAAAGGTGCATAGTAATACCTAAAGTGCAGAGTGTCACATCTTATCCAGGGTACACAATTAAATACAGTACTGGGGTAGTCATTTAGATTTTCATATATTAATGCATCCAAGTGTGAATAATCTTTTCTTTTCCTAATTGCAAGTTGTATGAAACAAGCTACAGAATTTATGATTTTCACATTTTCTAGACTACATACAAAGTTAAAAGCATATTTATCATTAAAAGGCATATTAGATACAAAAGAGAGGTTTTAAAACGAATTTCCGGATGCCCTTGTACATACTGCAAAAAAGAATAAAGTGCATCGAGGACTGTATAGATTTTCTGTCACATGGAAAATTTGGCAATTTGTGACACCATTTTTCCACTCTGGGGAAAGCAACTAAATAGTCTAGTGTACCCATCCTTAACATTGTTAGGTAAAATCTCTTGTATGTTTGTCAGCAATATTAAGTATGGCTGTATGCCCCTCACAAACGGTCATTCAAAATAAGAGATGATGCTATGCTTTTGGCTAGCAGACCGTTCTCTTTCATTTTCCATTATTTGTAAGTATTTCAACTTAAGTTCCTTTTTACTAAACTCCTGTATAGAAAGGGGGTCTTTCCCATCAATGTCGACTTTACAATATTTTAAAAGAATGAGAATGTACCTCAGCCATGGGTTCTTTCTACTTAAAACGAGGTCTAAACAGTCCATAATCAATTATTTTGTAAATTTAGATTTGTCTTTTGACCAGACACTATGCCAAAAGGTGAGACTGGCAACATTTATTATAACACTAACATAGTGGACTGATAGTTCTTTATGGATTATAGTTTGCTGTCGCACTAGGGACTGCCAACAATCTTTTTAAGAACTTGTTTTCATGGGTCTGTTGGGAGGCGATGTTAGATCTCCCCCAAATTGCAGCCCCGTAACAAACCCCTGACATACATTGGCTCCAGTAAAGTGCTAGGATTTCTCGGATGGGTTTATTACCAATTTTTGCGGAAAATATAAAAATGCTCTCTATAGATCTTAAAAATGTCATATTGCATAATTCCATATGGGTATTCCATGTACCATTCTTATTAAAAAGCATCCTCAAATAAGAAAAAGATGAGACTCTATTAATTAAAACTCCACCTACATGATGTTGTTTATTTTTAAACCTACTGCTCCCACATGCCATTACAAAGGTTTTCTTTAGATTTAATTTAAGATCTTTATCAGTCATGTACAGAGCAAAATTTTCCATGAGGTTTTGTAGGCCGTTCGCTGTTCTTGATATTAGGACAGCGTCATCTGCGTAAAGTAGTACTGGCGTAGGGTGAGTCCCAACTTTCGGGGCATCTACACTAAAATTTTGTAAAAAGGGGCCTAAGATGTTAACATAAAGGGAGAACAGGAGGGGCGCTAATGCACAACCCTGTCTAATGCCATACATGACCCTAAAGTCAGGTGTAAATTCCCCCATTTTTGCAAACTGTACCCTAAATGTTAAAAGGGTGCAGATCTGGGTGAAGTATGTAATTATGTCAGTGGGGGCCCCTAGCCCTTGAAGGGTTTGCCATAATTTACAATGGTTGACTAGGTCAAAGCGCTAGTAAGATCAACGAAACAGAGGTGTAGCACCCCTTCCTTTGCTAGTGTGTACTTCCATATTATTAACTCTAAATTTAAACATTGTTCTACCATCCCAATACCTCTTCTGAATCTATACTGTGCATCAGTCAAATTTCTTTTCTCATTGGCCCAATTTTCAAGTCTTTTCAGCATTATTCGGCCCATCAGTTTTGACGTGGAGTCAAGAAGAGATATTGGGCGGTAGCAATTAGCCTTCCCTCTATCCCCTTTTTAAAAAATCGATACGATGATACCTTGGACCCAAGTTGCAGGTAAGTAGCCCCCAAGTGTGGCATTAAAAACATTCATTAAAATTGGTATCCAGAGACCCATATTATACTTAAAAACATCTATGGGTACCCCATTCGTACCTGCGGATTTAACATTTGCACTTTTATGCAATGCTAATTTAATCTCTTCTGGCGATATTGGTGTAGATTTAACAGGGTCTACCAATACAAGGTTTCCTTTTCTACTCTCACTTATTTTTACACCATCTAGGTTAGAAATGCCTTCAAAGTGGGCAACCCAATCTTCCAGGGGTACCACAGTGTCAATATTTACTGATGTATTCTCTTTCAAAAAGTGATGGTTAACTGTTTTCCAAAAGTGGACTGAATCTTTCCTCTCTGCAGCCTGTATTCATTTCTCCCATGCCCCTTTAAGGATCTCGCTTTTTCTTTCATTCAGGGTATTTTTATAGATTTGCCTCAGACTGCAAATCCTTGCGCTATCTCTTGGCATTTGCTTTAGGGCCATTTTCAATTCCCCATTCAGCTTTGAGCATTCGTGGTTAAACCATCTAGGGTTAGGGTCACGAACCTTCTTCTGTCTTTCACTAGTTAAATTACCGACAATTTCAGTTGTAATTTTATTAAAAGCAGTTATTATCACCAGGCTCGAAGCAAAACTATCCAGGCAGGTTTCTAGATCCATTTGTATTTTTGCTTTAAGGTTTGCCATAAACATAACCAGATTCACTCCTGACCTTTTTATTGTCACTCCATTATTCCCATGTATAACAATGTCCTTTTCCACTCTCTTACCCTGTTCCTTTTGTGTCATATTTAATCTTAATGACACTTTTAGGGGATGATGGTCACTAAAAAGGCTGATATTAATCAGCACTTTGTCCACCAATTCACTGCAGTTTGCTGATACAATAAAATGGTCTACATTTCAAGATGACCTTGCTCTTACGATAATTTGTATATTGGTTTCCCCTTCCCCAGTTTTAGGTTACAGGATCACTAAATCATATTTATGCATTGCATTATTGATGGATTCCCCATACAAGTCATGGAAAAAATTGGGGGATCCAGTCTCCTAGATGATCACAATATCTGCAGGGCTCCCCTTCTTCGTAAACACATTTAACACAATAAAAGTCCCCTGCCCATATTAATACATAGTCACAACCTACACCCACCAGGAAGTGATCCAGATCATTTTCTAATAGCCCAATAGCTTTGCTCTTTGATTTATCAAATACATTATTATAAAAGATTATTACGATGATGACCTGCTTTCCTTTTGACTGCAAAAGCAAGAACTGATAATGTTCAGATGAGATAAACGTTTTCTTTAAAATCAGGGGTGATGTGGTAGTAAATAGTGTAGCTAAACCTCCTTTAGCTCTTTCCATCCTGGATGGGCTAGCATTAGAACAGACAGTTTGGTAGCCATTTACAAAAAAAGGTTCTGTGCACCAAGTTTCTTGGAGTAAAACTAACGCGCACCCATCTAGTGTTTTCAACCAGACCACATTGTTAATTTTATTTTTGATCCCTGCAACATTCCATGTCATAAGGTTTAGTGATTCACTTAGATGCATACTAGGGCCAGAGTTACTCAAATTATGAGTATGAGTATGTTGCTATTCTTGAGATGTATAAATCACCCTTTTGAAGTTTTTTACGTAATATCTCAAGATCTTGCGGCTTTTGAATAGTGGAGTTATTTACTCCCCTTCTGATCCCTGGATTATTTTTGCCCTTTTTTTATTTGCATTTGGATTTCGTTTTGGTCTTTGTTGGGAACTTCTCCACAGGGCCATTTACAATTCGAAAAACGTCTTTCTTTTTTTTTGCGGGAGGGGAGAATGGGAGCGTGTCATCCGTTACAACTAAAATCTCCAAAGATGTGGTTAGAACGTATGGGTTAGGCGTTTTATGGACATTTTCATTTACAGAGATATTTTCTACAGACAGCTCAATTTCCTCCCCTGTGTTTCCCAAATTAGTCACATTAGTCACATTTGTAGCAGGAACCTTCCCGCCTTCAAGTGCAGACTCTTTTAAGGCAGCATCAAGTGCTGTTTGTGTAGCTGCCAATTGTTCCTCAATGTGGACAATTTATCTGTTAATAAGCCCCACAGCATTTTCAGGTATTCAGTAATGGGTGCACTCTTTAAGGACACTTTCCCCTTTAGTGATAATTTCCTTTTGCCCACCGTTAATAAATGTGAGAATCCTCAGTGACAGGGAAACTTGATGTATTTTCTCTTGCCAGGTTTCACGATTACTGCTTCTCTTGATTCAAGGGAGGTGGCCCTGCCCAGGCTTATCCAGCCCTGTCCTCTTCTTAAGCGCCTCCCGGAGCTTGAAAACCGCTTGGGTGGCGTGCGCACCGCTAGGGCTTGTAGTCCCTGAGCGGGTTCCTCACTCGCAGCCGGGGCTTGGAATATGCCCGCTTGACTCTGTTGGCGGTGGCGGTAGCAAACACCAGTGGCACAAATGGCAGGCGTAATGGAAACAAAGCAAAGCACCAGATGAGGTGAGCTCCCGCGCTGTGGGAGCTCTGTGCTCTTCTTAAGCACCTCCCGGTGCTTAAAATTAGCGTGGGCGGCGTGCACGCAGCTAGAGTTGTTGCGGCTTGTAGTCCCTGATCGGCCTCCTACCTTCCCGCTTGACTCTGTTGGCGGTGGCGGCAGCAAACACCAGCGGCACAAATGGCAGGTGGAATGGAAACAAAGCAAAGCACCAGATGAGTTGAGCTCCCCTGACGCATGGATGGCCCTGGGATTCCCCTAACTTAGGGTGCCCAAGCAGAACAGCTGTTTCTCACCTGGAAAAATAACATCAGTCTCCTTACCAACATCTCCACGGCACGCAGAGCTGAGATCTATACTGGTGTGTAGTCCATCATTACATGGATGTAAGGCTGTACAAATGAAGGAACTTCAAGGACCATATTCAAAGTTGGTGTTTTGGGAGTTCCTGTTTCAGCTAAACTTTGCTGTAAGGTTCTTTAGGCACCCACCAACAAACCAGCCCTTGTTGGAGCTCGGAGTGGACATGGAGATTAGTCAATGCATATATTAATTCTCCCCCTTTAGATTAATTGTAAGTAATTTATATTACTTGGAAACCCAAAATATCTGGCATGGATCCAGCCCTCCAAGACCTACACTGGACCCTCCAGATTTAAAGTGTTTCATAATATTGAATGTATTTTTAGTGAGCTTAATGCAGCGTGATGTACATTCCATTGCACATGTACCCAAGTGTAGACACATTTAACACCAATCATCCAGTTTTTGATGTTTTTGGAACATAAGTCATTTACTATGAACAGGATTCATATGGTGCAAATAATTTATCCTATAAATGCAGTCTTATTAGTTTGACAGGCAGTCCACACTATATACCCTTGTAATCGAATGTCCCAGACTACAAGTATATTATGACTGTACATTGTGTGAAAAGATTTACAGAAAATCACCTCTTGTAACCATCTCCTACACCACATACTTGGATTTGTTATATGTTAGAGAATTGTCTTGTATGGAATATTTAAATACATGGTGTCCATACTAGCAATGTAGCCTTCCCTATCCCTCACACTCATATTTTTAATATATGTGATGTATAGACATTGTAAATGTATGGTTTGCTTATCACCACTGCACTTGATATATACAGCATTTAAAAGAGACATACAATGCTGAATTAATGTATTTTAATAATAAGTTATTATTAAACTTAAGAGCCACATCTCATTAACCCCCAAACTACCACATTCATATGATTTGGAAATGTGTTTGTAGAATGTAAGTTGCTCCCTACATTTCCCTTTTATAGCCCCTGTTCTCTGCATTGCATTATGAAAAACGTAGAAAGTCTGCACACCCTCTGATTAGTGGTCAGATACATGAAAATAACACGTGGCAAGTATTTTTTAATGGACATTAATGTCAGGAACAGTTATACATAAACAAGAATATAAAAAATACAAGGGGTATGTAAATGTAGGAGTACATGCATGTTTATTATTTCTTTTTGTTTTAATACCAGTGCATCTGTAGCTCTTCACTTTGCAACCAAATAAGAAGCATATTAGTATAAAAATACCATATGACAATTTTGAAAGGCGATGAAAAGAATTTAATGGGATTTGATGTAGGATACAATAGGCTGGTAAGCCAGCACAATTTCTTGGCTGTTTGTTCCATGCAGGTCCATGGTTGGCGGAGTGAATGCTGTCAGTACTGGCTCCTATATTTGTTGCTTAGGAACAAAGTATATACGTTTCCAAATAGCATGTCTAACTAAAACTATTTTAATAGATCGTACAACTTATTTTCCCTTTACATTTTGGAATATGTTATTCTGTTTCGATGAATAAATGAATACTGGTAATATTCCGTTTCTCCACATTACGCATTCTATACAAAAATATACTGCACACTAGCTTTTGCAGTTGACTTCTATATCTAACTTTCTTCTTCTTCGGCCTCCACATTAATCTGTTAATTTGAATTTTGGAAATCCAGAGTATATTAAGAATTTTTGAGCATCACATTAAACAAGATTGGATATTAAGGTCAATGTCCACATATCTGAAATACCTATTATTGTTCCCCACATTACTATCTGAAGATTGTAAGTGGTATAATCCATGGTTAAGACTGCCTCTGCATCCCCCCACAACCCTCCCAATCCACCACAATAATGTATTGAAATAAAAATAAAGAAAATTGTTCAAGAGGATCTCCACCTTTCCTGCAATTGTCCCTATTGCCATATAGATACAGTGATTTGTATTTCAGAATTTCCACCTTTTAAGGAGTTAACAGATCACAAAGGTATGCAACAGGAACATGCTAAGACACTCTCCCATGAAACTAGCCATCCCATTGGCAACAAAATGTTGCCAGTTTACACAACAGGTTATTGTAAATATGGTTTATCGCTGTCCTGGTTCTCGATGTTAAGAAGCTAATCCCTTATGCAGTATAGAATCTTTTGGAGAGGTTGGTCTCTGCTAGATTAATTATTTTATAATTAGACTCTAAAGTGGCTAGTTAAAGGTAGCAATAAGGGGATCGGCTTCCAGTGCCTGTTCATAGTGGGTAAATTTTACGGACTCCGATTCCTAGGCCATTTGGAGCAATCACGCAACTCAGAATTACAAAATATAAACAACAGACATAACTATGCTGATTTACAATACCAAGTGATGACATGCATCAATGTAAACAATTCTCCCAAATGAGAAGTTTTCCTTTTCACAAAAAGTAAGATCAATGTTACAGTAGTTTTGCCCCTAGGGCAACATGTCCAATTAGACAGCTTGAAATAACATGCCCCATCTTTCAATTCTAATGCATTTCACAGGAATGAAGATAGTTACATAGAATAGCATCAACTTCAGGTTTGCAGATTCTTGGTTTAGCTTCATTGTGTGTACTTTGAAGAACACAGGCAAAATGTTGACTTATCTCAATTCAATGGAAATGTTTTTTAAATATTTAATTTTTAACTTGACCAACCCCTCCTCTTACCCATCCCGACCACCCTCTTCTCCTCCGCATCCCCCCTATCCTGCCCCTTCAGGCCCTCCTAACTCCGCCTCCCAATCCTTTATTCCAACCCCGATAAATACACAACACCTCCAACTTCAATCGCTCTATGCCCTTTTATCCTCTCTGACCACATCTCCTGTCTAACCAAGCCCAACCCCTCACACCTAACAGCCCTGTCACCCCTCACTCCACACCCACTACCCGATCTCCCCCTCACACATCAGTCCACCCTCCGCAACTAACACAGACCATTCCCTACCCCCAGGCCATTCCCTACCCCCACCCCTTCAGTACCTCCCTTTACCCTAATTGCCCCCAGCCTACACAACATTGAACTCAACCTATCTAATTATTTGATTACTGAACCCCTCTCACCTAACAGCCCTGTCACCCATCACTCCACTCCCACTACTCTATCTCCCCCTTCACACATCAGTCCACCTTCTGTAACTGACCAAGACCTTACCCAACCCCCTGCCCCTTCAGTACCTCCCCTCACCCCAATTGCCACAAGCCTACACAAAACTGAACCTGACCTATCCAATTTGATTACTGAACCCCTCACACCAAACAGCCCCATCACCCCTCACTCCACACCCACTACCCTATCTCCCCCTCACACATCAGTCCAACCTCCGCAACTAACCCTCACCACGCCCCCTCAGTACCTCCCTTCACCATAATTTCCCAGAGCCTACACAACATTGAATGTGATGAACTTGGCCTGTGTTTTAAAAGGCACACCCACACCGGCTATTACACCTATTTTCACATTGTTAGCAAAGGGTAGTTATTTATTATTAAATAATGAAGATTGCTGTGGTATGCTGGCAGGGATACCGTATATCGTGACAGTCTCCCAACGTGTTGTCTGCTGTAAAAATGTTCTGTTTCCTCCTCCACATGGGAAGCTCGATGTATCCATCTGGCCTTCCATTCCGACCTTGAAAGCAGAGTTCAACAAGATGAGTCGAATAAGGGCACTTTTGTCTCAAACAGAAGTTGCCCATACATCTGCGTGTGAAACATTCGTCCTTCATGTTGCTAACACTCGTACCGAGGTACATGCCCTATTAAATACGGATCTCGCACTGCATTTTGGTGCGTTTGGAAGAGCATCCAAGTTGTCCTCTGATCGTGCTAGAGGCTCCGGCTGTTGAGGAACATGTATGTTCTTTCCCATGACTGAATTGGATGGCTGAAATGTTCACTGATGAAAACAACGACTTTCTGTTGAAGGCAATTGCAACATACTGTGCCTATACGCTGTTGGATTTAAGTGACAATTTTCCTGCTTCATAGACACGTACTGGATTCATAATTTTTCTCCTTCATTATTTTACGTATTATATGTGTTTGACATGATACAACCCCTGTTGGGTTCCATAAGTTTTGTGGTTGCTAATTCGGAATTTACTCCCAATTATCTAGTTTGGTAAAATTTTGAACTTGGTTCTGTCTCATTCGAACTTTAACTCTGCGTTCTGACACATTGCCCCCTCCCCCCGTATTGTGTGTTGTCCGATCAAGGGAGGGTGTAGCATGGGCTGAGCCTGGTTTGTGCTCATTGCTATGTTAGCATAGGCTTATTAAAAGTTTAAATGCCATTTTATCTTTTGCTGCTTTTGCACACGGCATTGCATATAACTGTTGTGTAAGTTAGGCCGCGTGAATTGCTTCACATGAGAAAGGCTTGTTTTCTGCATCCCTAGACTTACATCTCAACCCTAGTCTGCCTAGTGAGTGCTAAACCCTCCAAGGTTATCATAACAAGGTAGCTGTTGTTGAAGCTGATCGGCTCACGTTTTAGACTAAACATACGTGCAGCTGCAAGCCAATGGAGATTCTGGCGCCTTTAATATTGCGCTGTAGAGCATGATTTCGGCACTTGGAAGAATCCCGTTTCCAGGGAGAAAGAGCTTATGCAGATCCTGATGTGATACATTCCTGCTGATCTTGGAGGTATGGGGTTCCCCACACAAGCCTAAGAGACCTTCTATATTTTATAAAACAGTTCCTAGCTAGGGAGGGTGATTTACTAGGTGCTATAAGACCTGTTTTCACCATCATTGTAATATGATTTCTCCCTTTGTGTTTTATAGAGTTGTAACAATGCTAATCATATTATTTCTAATTATATGCCTGCTTATGCTAGCAGAAATACTGCATCTGAGAGCAAGTCGTTAAAATAAATATTTTAAATTTTCCTGTGTCTCTTTTTTACTCCTGTTGTGGACTGGTATGAGAATAACAAACAAAAGAGTGTTCTTGATTCCCACCATACCTGAGTGTAACCTAAGTCGCATGTTCTGGGTTGTCTAATCATTGGTTCCTTTGCTATAGGATGAAGAGCTGATGTGACACTGATGCTAGCTGGTCAGGGTTTCTAGGTACTGAGGTGAGTTGTTTGTTCCACCACAATTCACTGAGGTCTTGGGTCTCTGTGCACAGTTCTGTGTAGGAGCAGAATCCCTGCAACAAATTTGATTACAGAACTTTCTCAATTCAGGAAAGATTTTATCTTCCTCAGCTCCAGAACCCTACCTCACCATAAAATCCCCCCCACCCCCGTAAAATTCCCTAACACCAAACACAATCATTGCAGATAGACTCCTCTCCAATGCCATTTACATAGACCTTGTCGCACCTCGAACCATCTCTCCCCGTCTGACCTCTCCAAACTATCCAACTCTTACCTTCCTAGTTTACAAACCACCAATCGTCAACTCCCCTACTCCCACATCCCTGTTATCCTAGGGATAAATAGAATCCCCTCCTCCCCAGACCACCGCCACAACTCACGTCGATCCACTTTTGCCCACCCACCATTTGCAACCCCACACCACTTACATGTATGCTTGTCAACTGTTGCTCCGCAGTCCAGCATACCACGGAAACTTCGGAAACTATCCTGAGTGAATCCATTGACATTGCATTCCTCACAGAAACCTGGCTCCATGACCACTCAACGAGCATACTTGACCTACTCTCCCCCCCGGGATACTCTATTCTTAGAAAAGGTAGACCTGACAGAGTTGGGGGTGGTCTAGCCATTAAAAAAAAAAATGAACTTCAGCTATCCCTTGTCAATAATTCTGGCTACTCCTGTGAATACCTGGAAGCTGAACTGACAACTCAAAATTCCCACCCAATACGTCTACACAACATCTATCTTCCCTCCGGAGCCACCCCAGCCTTTTATCGAGGACTTATCTGAGCTCCTGACTCAATCCTCATTATCCAACTCATAAAATCTCTTTCTTGGGGAGCTTAACCTCCATTGGAACGATACCGATGATCCAACTATCTCCCTCCTCACTAATCTACCTGAGATCAATGAACTCAAACAACTATGCCTGTCTCTGACACATTTTCATCACTACTAGACCTGCCCTATTCTTTGTGAAGACCCACGTCTTCCAAAGGATTTTTACTAGATACCTATCCTAGGATATCTGCCACGGTGGACAACTTTGTACATCCCCTTATATATAGAACCATGTCATATTTTGCAAGAAGATTTTATGTATACACGTGTGGAGCTGTGGTAACCTATGTACCCTAAGTGTACTTGAAAACAACCCACCAATACAAGGAAAAAAGGTGAGGGGAGTTGGCAGAGCCTCACGGGAGCAACACCCAGAGAGGAATAAACATGGCTGGTACTCGCCTGTGTCCTCACATTCTCATCATCTGTTACTGCCAAATGAAAACAAACAGGGTAGGTAATAAACAGTGCAGATAAAGAAAATTACATATGTGCTAATGTGCTAGTGACCCAAAAGGTGTGCCAAACTCTGTACATGGGAATTGGGACACTTATCAATTAAAAGGAGCTAGGCTACACTGGCTATGTTACCTTTATTGCTTGCTGTGAGCCCTCTCTATTAAAAACCAACATGTTTTATTGCCTGTTTAGATTTACCGGCAACTTCATCAGGGTTTGGGTCTGCATCATGTCTGCACCTTATTTCTCCATTTATTGTACCTGTAGTTACACACAAACAACACATATACCACACGATTGCATTACACATCTTGGCTCGACTAAGACACATTCACTGGATAAATATACATAGAGTGATCATCAATCAGAAAGTGGTGTAACAGATGTCTGCCATATATAGCCTCTTCATTATTTACCAGCTAGCCGCTGTTCATGCGTATACCAGCACCCCCGTAGAAGAAATTGGAAAAGATCCGGTGTTTGTAGCTATCTTTGTTGCTACCGGAAACTGCCTTTGGTCAATCTACAACGTAAAACAACATACATAAAAACATGCATCATGTCTCTGACACATACCAAAGGAGCCATCCTTGACGCCATTCTTTCCAACGAAGATCTGGCCTCCGTGACCAATATCGTCCCCATTGACTAGTCTGACCATCAACTTATACTGTTCAACATTGCTACCACTGCAAATCTCCTCACCTCCAAAATTAACAGACCTAAGAAATTGACCAGAAATCTAAAACTTATCCCCCCAGGTGTTCTTGAATCTAAACTCCAAGCTCAACTTCTTCTCATTCCCCCTCACAAAATGCTACTGAGCTCACTGAACACTTTAGCAATACTGTCACCAGGATCCTTGACCAACTGGCCCGCCTAAACTCAAAAACCAAAGAAACACCCCCTCCAACTCTTGGCTTAATACCAAGCTTAATAACGACAGACGGTCACTCAGACTGTCGGAAAGAACCTGGAGACACCATCCCTCTAGCTCCCATCTTGCACTCCTCAGATTTGCTAGCTCCACCCACAAAAAACACATCTTCAAGGAAAAGGCATGCTTCTTCCGCACTCTACTTGATTGTGCCAAAAACAAACTTAGGGAACTCTTCAAAATCATTTGAAACCAAACTACCCCCGCGTCTCCCAATCTGATTGCCTCCTCTGCCAGATGTGAAGAAATTTCCCACTTCTTCTCGGAAAAAATAGCCAAATTGATCAATCCTTCCTTTCCACAAAACTCCCAATGCAAACCTGTCTTCACCTCACATCCCCTCGACCAGTTGACCCCTTCTCTCTTCCTCCCACTATTCTACCGCTACCTAGAGACTCTCCTCACCTGCCTACTTCCTCACCCCCCAAACACTCCTCACACCTAACCCCTACCACATCTCCGGACACCAACTCCCCTAACTCACAATTAAAGAATAATGCCTCCTTGCTCAACTTTCTCCCCATGACTGAGCTAGAAGTCCTTAAAATAATTGGTAATCTTAAACCGTCCTCCCACACAAAAGACCCCTTACCCTCTAACCTTGTCCCTGCCCTTAAGTATGTCATTACCCCATACTGGACCACAATCATCAACACCTCTCTCTCTACTGGCTGTATCCCCACCTCCCTTCAACTTGGACAAATCTCTCTCATAATCAAGAACCAAAATGCTGACCCCAATGACCTAAACAATCTCTGCCCCATCACTAACCTCCCCCTTCTCTCAAAGGTCCTTGAAAAATGTGTCCTACTACAACCAGACAAACACATCGAAAACTTTAACCTACTTGACCCCTTTCAATCAGGCTTCAGGAAAGGCTACAGCACCGAAACGGCAATGCTCAATGTAGTCGATGACATCCAACACTCACTTGATAATGGCGAGACTTGCCTTCTTATCTTACTTGATCTCTCCGCAGCGTTCAATACAGTCAACCATTCAGCCCTACTTAATGTGCTTAGGACCCGTTTCGGCCTTAATGGTACTGCCTACAAATGGTTTGTCTCCTACCTACAACACCGAACTCAGCAAATCAAAATTCAAAACTGTCTTTCTAACCCCACTCCTGTGATATTTGTGATATTTGTGAGGTTATTTGTAGAGCGCGACGTTCGCTCCGGAGGGAGCATCTTGGCGCTAAAGATCCTGAGTGACCAATCCTGGGTTTGAAGGAGGGATTAGATGGCCGCTTTAGAGTAGTCATCGGAGAGGTTGAAAATCCAGGTCTTAAGGAGCTTTCTAAAGGGTTTTTCCAGCGTCTGTTGTCTGAGAGTTTTGGGCAGGTTGTTCCATGCTTTCGTGGCCAAAGAGCTTAAGGTTTTGCCACCCTTAGTCTTTAGGTTATATTTGGCCGGGAGGATACGATTATCAAGAGACGAGCGTAGGGAACGACTAGGGGTGTAGTTGGGGAAACGACTGGAGAGGTATTTAGGGCCGGTTTTGCTGAAGGCACGGAAGGCAGTGATCAGAATTTTAAAAAGAATTCTCTTATGGAGAGGCAGCCAGTGTAGTGAACGGAGGGCGGCGGAGATAGAGGATCTGCGAGGTAGCCTGAGTACTAGTCGTGCGGCGGAGTGAAGCACACTTTGAAGTTTTGATAGTGTGTTCTTTTTTGCCCCTGCAAGAAGGCCGTTGCAATAGTCTAGGCGGGAAATTATAAGCGCTATTGCAACAGTTTTCCTGGCATCGATAGGAAGGAAATTGAAGAATTTTCTGAGAGATTTGATTATTCCAAAGCATTTTCCAGCTAGGATCTATTCTCTCTCTTTCCCTCTTTAACCTCTTTATGGAACCCCTCACCTTAAACAAGCAGGCATCAACTACCATATCTACACCGATGACACCCAAATCTATTAAAAGATTAAAACTCATGATGACATCTTACCTCTGAACAACACCCTCACCAAGATCCAAACCTGGTTCCATTCCAATCATCTCAAACTTAACCCTAATAAAGCCAAAATCATTCTCTTCTCCCCTAAAAATAAACCTCTCCCCGTTCAATCCTGGATCTCAGACATTAACGCACTCAACTGCTCACTCACCCTGTCCAACTCCGTCAAATCTCTTGGTATTTCTATTGACAATACCCTAACCCTTAACATCCACATCAAAAACTCTTCTAAAGAAGCCCTCTTCACTCTCCGTCACCTCAAGAAAATCAAGCCCGTTATACCTACCGATGACTTTAAACTTTTAGTTCAGTCACTTGTTCTTTCACTTATTGACTATGGTAACGCCATCCTCAACGGAATGCCCAAGGTTCACCTTGCTCCAATCAAAGCTGTGCTGAACCTTGCAGCCAGGCTCATCTCAGACTGCAATCGCTTCAATCATATATGCCCGGCTCTCAAATCTCTTAAATGGCTCCCTATTGAAGGCAGATCTGTCTACAAAACTGCCTGCATTACTCATAAATTCCTCCACGAAAACACTCTGCAGTACCTCTCCAAGAAACTCCTCATTGCGGGCACCACATGACCTCTGAGAAGCGCCAACCCCCTCCGACTAATCCCACCACTTCATAAAAAGAAATACACACAATCGCGCTCCTTCTCTGGTAATGCCCCTATCATCTGAAATGCCCTCCCTAAAAACCTGCGCTGTACCCCCTCCTATTTCAACTTCGAAATAGACCTCAAAATCCACCTTAATTATTATTGGGGATCCTAACCTGTGACCTACACTTGATCTCCAATCACCATGTTATATTTGCCCAGTATTATTTGTCCATTTCCTGAACATCATCTACCTAATTACTTGAAATGTATAGCTCTTGCCCCTGTTTATCCATTTGATTTGTATATTTCGCATGTTGTTTTCATTATCTTTTATCTACTTGTATGCCATGCTTGGCCCATTTATTATTGGGGGTCCTAACCTGTGACCTGCACTTGATCTCCAATCACCATGTTATATTGGTCTCGTAATATTTGTCCATTTCCCGAACATCATCTACCCAATTACTTGAAGTGTATAGCTCATGCACGTTTTATCTATTTTGATTTGTATATTTCACATGTTGTTTCATTATCTTTTATCCACTTGTATGCCATGTTTGCTTTATATTATCTTACGCATGTAAAGAGCTCTGACACATCTGGGTTTCGGCAGCGCTATATATAACTTTTAAAATAAATAAATAAATAAATAAAAAATAAAATAAAAAATAAAATATGGTGCCTCTTATTACTGTCACTACATAGGACTGGAAAATATTTAAATATGTTTGGTGCTCAGACCTATACAGGTAATGGTAAATATGACATGAATTCCACCACATTGTAAACATTAATCTTTCTGTGACAACTTCTAAACTTTGCGTGAAGTTGTTTACATTCATAACTTTTGGTTAGAGAACAACCTATTCACTGGTAACGAAAATTCACACTTGGCTGTGTCTCACATGAGCCCCTGCCGTGAATCATTTTAGTATCTACACATTTATACTTTAAAGGAGTTGGTGGTACAGAAATAGTAGGATGGGGAGCTTGAGCACTAAAAGTGTCAACTCGGTGACTCCTCAGGATCAGAAGGAGGCTCATAATGGTCCACCTTTTGATAGCTTCAAGTTTGAAAACTATAATAGCGCAGACTGTTGAAGTGATCAAGCGAGGGAAGGTTAGGAAGGGAACAAACAGGGATGGAGACCTAGAAGAAAAACAATATTTGATCACAAATCCATATTACTGAACTATATGAATATGTAATAACCCAATAGAGGACCTCTATACTTGTAAAGAAATAAACGTCTACCATAATCCAATATTCCTGGTCTTGAAAATTCCACTAGAACATATGAGGGTGGTAACCAAGATCCATCCTATGATATGCTATAAAAGAAAGAGCAGGAATCTCAGCATTCTCATAATTGTATAACCAAGAAATATACTCCATGTCAAATGTTTCAGTTTTGCATATGGCTGGGTCTAAACAGGGGTGGCACGGTGAACTATGGATTGCACCCAATCTCTTGACTGGTGGTGAATGTTTGATTTGCTCTGCATTACGTCCACCTTTTGTGTGTCTTATGTCTCTCTTGTAACATCTACCCATGCGTCTTTTGCTTTCTCGCCCTAAGAGCATCGGGCATGCCCAGACATGGGTCCAGGACTCACTGTGACACTGGATACCCCATAACCGGTCCGAGGATGCTTGTTTCTGGTCCAGGGAGGACATGGCTTGGCAGTACATGCTGGACTGTTCCCATAAAGAGCAGGGTCAAGACTGATTTGCATATGGCTGGGTTCAAACTGGCATGGTAAGCAAAAGAACGATGGATTTAACCCAGATCTCTTGACTGGGGGGTGAATGTTTGATTTGTTCTTCTACCCATGCATACCACCCACCTAGCATCACAGGGGAGAGAGGAGTAAGTCCTGGAACTGTACGTGGACCTCCTGTTAAAGCGGCAAGAAAATAAAATGACAATTAACTACTCCATGTGTATTTACTGCCATAGCATAGTCCATTGAAATGGAATCCAAAATTTCACCAAGGATCAACGATATCGCCCCCAATAGCTGTGAACAAAGAAACATTTGAATGTTGGACCTTCGGGTTTATACCAGCCATTATAAGCCCGAAGCACTCCATTGTTTTCAATAGAGCTTCCGACATTTTGGTTCGGCTACCTGACTTTTCATTGCCAACCAACAAAACTCCAATGTGATATTTTTAATAGAAGAAACTGTAACCAAACTGCAGTGATGTATTGTGGTTGTATTTTGCTAAAAGAAATAATAAGGGTAGGGGTATCCGGCATCTAAAATGTGTAATGTTTTTTCTAGCCACACAGAGCACCAGTACTGGAGCCAGCGACAGCACCAGAGGAGCAGAAGTAGCTTCGGTTGAAGGGGAGTCCCAGCAACTGCCAGGAAGGGCGGTAGTAAGTCACATTGCTTGATAATTGACAGATACTAGTATATTCACTACAAGGGTGTCGTGAACCCCCTGCTTTAGCAAAAACAGCGGAGCTTGAGTTAATGGCCTCTTCTATCTATAACTCAAGGGAAAAAAGGATGGAAAGAGAAAGAATGGATGAAATGTTATATGAGTGAAAGAATGCGTGGGTGAGTGAAAGGATACTTGGGTGGGTAGAAGAATGCATGGATGGGTGATAGGGTTGATGGGTGAAAGGAATGCTTAGGTGGGTTAAAGCAGGATGGGTGAATGGGTGAGGATACATGAGAGGGTAAATGTATGTATTGGCAAAAGCAAGGGCGGCTTCTCCTCAAAGGCGGAGGTGTGTCACACCACTGGCTCAGAACCAGCAGCTGAAAAATATATGGCCAAGACCTTACTGCCAAGCGAATGTATTTCTTGGAAATAATTAAAAAATTGTGATGGTACTGCTACTGTGCTGCTAAATCATTTTCAAAAAATGCTTTGCACAGTCCATTGCTTAAAGTTTATTTTTTTCTTTCCTAATGTAGCTACTCTTGCTGCTCAACCACCTACTTGGCAGGAAATAGCAGCACAGCTATGGCAGCAGAGGCTGGATGCCATATGGGCCGAATTTCAGCAGCTGGTGGTCGAGGAGGAGGAAGATGAAGCAGCTGCTGCTGCCCAGGGCCACAGCCAACTGCCCGTGGCTCCAACTTCCCAGCAAGAACAACACCAGGTCCGCCAGCAGCTGGAAGCCCCAGTCACACTACCACTGCTCAGACTGCATTTTCCAGCACTGTGTCCTGCTGAGGCTCACTCATCTGGAGAATAGAATGGCACGAATTGAGGGGCACCTCAAGAAGATTTTGACCTGTGTGTAGTGCCCTCTTCCTTTGCCCCTTTTATAATATTCGTTTTGGTGGGAGGGACTTGTTGTGGGTGGAGAGGATGGGAATTGGGATGGGAGCTGGGACCGGGACTGTTTCTTTGGACTTTGTGTTGGACATTTGGACAATGGTTGGGGACGGGAGATTTGTTTGGGGAGAGAGGTGGAAGGGGTATATTTTATTCTTTAAAAAGGTTAGTAAACAATTATTTTATTTTATCTATGGCTCAAATCTATTTTTGGGTGTTTTACTTTGCACTGCTGCCTGTTTTTAAATCTGCTTAAAAAGTATATACCAGTTAGTTATACAGTACTCTTGCCCTTCTAGCCTCTGTGAAATATTAACCACTGGAGGATTGCGTTTGCCTATATTGCCTACACCAATGCTCCATAGTTCTCTTCCCTGAATAGATGAATCGTGGGCTGCTACCTCTACAAATCTTCTACTTTAGGGTTTCCCAAAGTGCCATGGTGATAGTAGTAGCAGGCTAGCGCGCTAATAGGGAAGAAATCACAAGCGAGGTTCTACTCCCACCTAAGTGAACTCCATCTGTAGGAATAATCAAAGTATTATGCATCATTGGAAACTAGATTGAAAGCAAACACAGAGTTAGTGGGTTATATTATTTATATCACAATTTTAGAAATACTGAGACCAGACTACCACCATGATGCAACAAAGAATACCTGATATGATAACAAAAATAGCAATAATAACTTCTTCAGAGGAGTGGGGAGCTAGTACTTAAAACTAAACTGATGCAATCTTCTAGTCCGGAGGAGTGGAGTCAGAGTCACGAGTGGATAAGGTTAGGCGTTTACGCAACACAACACAAGGCCCAAATGATCTAGTTGATGAATGATGTTCCTCTATATCTAAAATATGGATCACTTTCATGAGTGGGCGGGTAAATGGGGTCAATGTGGGCTGTTGCTCAGGTAATAAAAGATCATTATGGATTATGGAGTAAATTAATTCACACATCAATAAATCACACAGCTCGGGGTAAGAGGGTTAGGGGTTTGATGAATGGATGGGAAAGGAGATTCGGGGAAAGGTACGACAAAGACAAACACTACACCATCACAACGACAATATTCATCAGGTCAATGAGCAACGCATCATCATCAATCTGTTGTAGAAGGTAATGAAGGAATGAGTATGTCACACTTCAGTTAAATGCATTGTAAACAGTCCTCCAGCCCCAGAGTTATATTAATATATATCTAAATGTTCTGTCAACTAGATTTGAAAAATACAAATTATGGAGGAGTGAAGTGAACCTATCAAGCTCTCAACAATTAATCTTAGAAGAAAAATGATACTGCATTGTGAAAGTGGGCGGTGCAGCTGCATTATTCTTGGACTGTCCGCCAATCTTGGGTGCCTGTCTGAAGCGGTCTGAAAAAGGTAAGCAGGAGTGTTATGACAGGAAAAGAGAAGGCCTGCGGATTGTAAAACAGAACAGATATTGTAGAGTCGAGGAGAAGGACAGAAGGTATGCTTCGTGGGGAGTGTATCAAGAAGACTCAAAGGCAGACCAACAGCATAGTCTGCTGTAGTCCTTCATGTTATGGCTCATGTGCAATCTATTAACTGAGAAGTAAGAACAAATTACAAACTATCACGGACAAGTGGCTGCGTGTTCTACTGGGCTGATCAATCTCACAACTGTCATTATAATATTTAGCCAAGAGCGTGTATAATGTGATGATGTGACATCACATGTCTGTCTCCAGTTACTTACAACAACAGGTCCCCCTACCCGACCATTATAGAGGAGATTCAAATTTGAGCCAGCCAGCACACACACGCTAGGCAGCATTGTATTTCCCAAACCATCTCTCACCAGTCCACAGAGCTGAGTAAGCCTCTTAGAGTCATCATCATGCGGGTTTTCCAAAAGTTGATAACTACCTTCACCTGGCTGCTGTTGAGGTAGCCTTGCCCTAAGTCTTCTTCCATCCTCCTCCTGACTCCGAGTAATAAATCTGTCCAACTCCATCCCGGCCCAAACAAGAGAGATTGACCTGTAGTGCACTGCTGTTGATGATGAACAAGAAGAGAAACACTGAGTATTTTTTTGTGTAGATTTGAGTTTGTTAACTAAATGGTCTGGTCTTTGATGATTATGTACCAGAAAAAAGAAGTTGCCCAGCAAGCAAATCTCGCTAAGTGTCAAACGGGAAGGGCCAATCACCTTCAGGAAAAATGATCAACCATCAGGCTAAAAATATTGCAAAAAATCACAATCAAGCTTACAAATTACAGTTGCACACCCTCCCTCACTATCTGCCACCACATGAATCATGACTCACAATCACTCAATAATATACCACTAATTGGTATAATATACATTATTTACCTGTTACAATCTGAGCATGGTGGTTTACAATTGTCGATCCTCTTTGATGCACACA
This sequence comes from Lissotriton helveticus, assembly GCF_964261635.1. NCBI lineage: Eukaryota > Metazoa > Chordata > Amphibia > Caudata > Salamandridae > Lissotriton > Lissotriton helveticus. The sequence goes on from NC_136073.1 coordinate 880,105,683, forward strand.
ATACACATTGGGCAGTCTTTTAAATCAAATGTTCTGGGGTAGTCCTGCTAAGGGATGAAAAAAAGAATAGGCACAGGAAGGAGGCAGGCATAGTCTCTCCAATGTTCTGAAAGGTATAATGGGGGGGGTTCTTCACTGCACACTGGTCCAACTCAAATCCAGCCATACGTGTGCCTAAAACAGTGGGCTGCAAAAGTCAGCCAGGAAGAAACAAACAAAATATATAATGTTACCCTAGCTATATCCATTTATTTTTTGGCAAAGCAGTTCCACGATAAAAAGTTCTAAGGTGGACTACTCTGTCAGGGAAGTAGAGCTTGTCCTCAAGCTCATGTGGTTCACCCAGAAGTTGGTCATCTAATACACTCTGATTTGAGTCTGGCTAATCACCCTCATCCTCCTCCTGAGTTATATCAGGAACTATGTAATTCAGTCGAATAAAGTGTTGGTTCATTTTAACCACTTGGCTGCTAAGGCACCTCTGGCCCCTCAATGTAATTTCCATTGAAATCAATGGAAACTCCATGACGAGTTACCCTTGTCATTAGCACTGAAGGGGTTAATCATGGTCAATCTCTCCACGTCTTGAGGTTAGAAACTGGTCTTTCTGTCCATTACGACTGCACCAGATGCACTAAACACACACTCCGCAGGCACGCTTGGTAATGGACAGGCCAGATACTTTATTGCAAGCCTGCTGGCTGTGACCATTGGTGCATCTTTGTATTCCAGGACACTAATATGTTTTGACCTACAGAGACCTCTCTTGGGTCAGACAGATATTTATGGAATATCCTCTCAATGGTCATTAGTCCTGCCACTTGTGCGACCTCTTTTGCCTTCCCCTCTGCACTGTAATTAAGCCCTGCTCTTTGATACCACATCAGTGCAGAGCTTGTGGATGATTCTTGTGCTCCTGTTGTTGCTGCTGATGTTCTTGTTGCTGGTGTTAGCTGCTGTGAGACAACAGGAGTGCCCTCTCTGGAAGTTAAAGGCATCACTCCAGAACTTCTTTCCGTGATTGGGACTCTATGTTCCAGCCCTTCTTCTTCCAGGACTCTGGCTCGCTCAACAATCCACATCTTGAATTCTGTGACGTCCCCTTCTGAAAAAGGAATAAAAGTGGCCAGTATTTTTTTGTGAGGTGGATTCAGTATTGTGGTATAGATGTACTCTTTGGATGACATATTGTCTCTTTTCAGCCTTGTATTGCCAGTCATGTGAAGGATTAAGCTCTGAACCAAGGTATACCCATCTTCGTTTTCATCACCCACAGCTCCAAACCTGTCACACACACTTTTTAACTGGTTGTTTCGCAGATACAACAGGATAGCCTGGCCCATCGTACTGTACTCCTTGCTGACTTCCCATGTAAAAACCTCAAAAAGAAGTAGCATCTCTGTCAGACATTTGACGAGTTTCGATTTGTCCATCCCAATGGTCATGATTTTAGTTACAGCCCCTTCTCGTTGCATGACTTACTCGTTGATCGATTTGTACTGCTTAAACAGACATTATAACATGTAGTAAGTTGAGTTCCAACGTGTTAGCACCTCTTGTATGAGGGCGTTAACTGGTACTCTATTAGCACGCAGAATGATCCTCAACTGCAGCCGGGCTTTCAAAGAATGGCTGAAATGAGTGTAGGTACTTCTTTTCTGAGAAAGCCCTGCACAACAGGGCTTTAAGTGGGCCTGGTCCTGCTGGTGCTCACCACTGGCAGTTCCTAAAAGCAGGCGCTGAAACAGCTCCCTACCGGGCTCTCCATTTTCGTCCTCACTCTCAGAATGTAAAAAAAATCTTAACTCTGCAACAGTTCACTGTTTTTGATGTTACTTTTATTTTTTTGCAGTTCTCTATTGCAAAACTCAAAGTGCTTCACATGATCACCAACAAGGACATATTCATTTATTTTTTGATAGGCACGTGCAATTAAGTGATTTGTCCAGAAACACAGAATGCTGAGCCGACGCTGAGACTCAAACTTGCTTCCTCAGCTCGAAAGTTGGCAGCTCTAGCCATTACTCACATCCTCTTAAGCAAGAACTAAAGCATTTTTGATATAATATACAAGGAAGCCATAGTTGTATATTTGCATGTAGTATATTTATCTTATGCAACTAAAAACCTTTGACAAAGTCAATAGTCCTGGCTTATTGTGGGTGTAATGTTACTTGTATTATATTTGTGGAGGCAATACCAGAAGCAGAAAAATACCTGTCGGGTGGCACATTATGCAGAACACATATTTTTAGCATAAATGTTTTAAGCTACGTCCTTAATTATCTTGGCCATGCCCCTTTAAGTGACCCCTCTAGTTTTTTCAACCCACTTAAAGCCCTGCTACACAATGATGTTGATGCAATGCACCAAACACAGGACCCTGAAATAGCCAGCATCTGCCATGGCCTTAACTATATTACTGCCACTGTTTGTGGCAACAAAACCAATTCTGAGACCTCTTGGTCACAGCCATTCAAACACCTTGTTGTTAAAGTCTTCCAAGATATTTGCAGCTGTATGGGATTACTCCATAGAGAACATGGCTACTTTTGCATGCCTCCGAACGCCCTTAAAAGTATCTTCAATTCTGAGATAAGAAGCTATCTGTTTCTTAACCCCCACAAAAGAGAGCTAGTGTGCAGTGATACACATGTAATCACTGCCTTGACAACCAGTCCACATCTCTGTCTTCAGGTGGATATTCTGAACAGCACTCTGCTGCACAGCTTTTTCAAATAATTCCAGCACATTATGCAATGGAACAGCCACTCTGGCAATGTAGGTCGTGTTTGGAACCATCTTGAAGCTGTCAGTTGGAAGTGACACTTAGCAGCACAAGCAGAAGAGATTGGAGGACTCGCTTGACTGTCTGGCAGTACTGTCCTTGGTGTCTCTCAGGCACCTAAAAGCAAACAAGCAAGAAAAAGGTTTAGTGAAACATGGCATTGTTGCACTTTGAATTAGTATATATAATATCATTGTTAGAACCGGGGTCCCAGGGACCACTGACTCTGACACGGTAGCTTGGCGTGAGGCCCGAGGCTATGTGTGAAGTAGTTGTGCAGCACACTATCACACTGACACAGTAAAGCACACACAATAAGGAGACACCACAATAATTTCATTTACAAAAACAAGTATCTTTATATACTTCTTGTTAGGGTAGGTAACGTAGGATTCTCACAGTATGCAGGATAAATGGTTGGTAACCTCAGGTCAATGCAAGTAAAAGTCCGTAGGGAGACATAGCTTCCCTTCAGGTAACATTCCCTAGGCAAACATATGATCAATTCAGGTATACAATACAGGTAACAATTCTTGGGCTGGTCTACATTCAATGCAGGCAACCCTTCTCAGGGTGAGCTATCTATGCAAGTCAAGCAACATGTCTTTCACAGAGATATTCAGTTTGGGCAACATATTGGAGACAAGCAACATTTATTGGACAGAGGTTCAACTTAGGCAACATTCCTCATGCAGGGTAGGTGATACAGCTCCTTCAGATATTCAGCACAAGGGAGAATTCCTAGGTGACTATTCACTACCGGTAATCCTTTTGAGACATCTATGCCCTACAGGTACCCATCCTATTGCAGGCAATAGGTCTTCGGCAAAGGTTCAGTACCGAGTCCACGAAGACACTCCGGCCGAGGGGGAGAGGCCCCGGCAGTTATTCCTCGGGGAGGCTAGGCTGGTAGGGAGCGCAGGACCCCCTTGGGCCGTCCCTGTGTTGAATAAGCCTGAACCGTGTGGTGCACCTATGACAGGCAGGAGGCCTAGGTGAAAATTGAATAATAATACAATATTGTTGTGTGGCTGCTGCCTATGGCAGACAGGTGGTGGATGATGAGAAAATGTAAAGAACCCAAAAATGTTGTTAAAAAAATTCAATAATATAATATAAAAAACGTAAAGAAAAAATATAGGAAATAATTAATCGAAAAAAATAAAATAAAAATAACAACAAAAAATAATTGCTGGTGTACTAGGGGATACTAGGGGACTATGAGAAGCCAATTTGGAGGGAAGATGATGTCGTTGAAAAATTCAAAAAGCATAGACAATAAAACTGTTACTATACAAATACTACAATGATCCTCAATCATAATATTAAACTGACATCAGGGAAAAGTAACAAAATAAAAATGAGCAAATGCAAGAATGCATAGCCCTCTGCTATCAATCTTCCTTTGAAAACTGGAAAAAAGGGTGGCTGCACATGGTCTCAACAACAGCTAGCAAGAAGGCATGGCCACAACATAGAAGACATGCTGGCCTACGGCAAAGCAAAAGACACAGAATTGATGGACGGAATGCAGAACAAATCAAAACATTCACCCCCAGTCAAGAGATCTGTGTTAAATCCATCATTCTTTTGCTCCTCATGCCACCCCAGTTTAGACCTGGCCATATGCAATCCAGTCTTGCCCCTGTGCCTCATGGGAACAGTCCAGCCCGAACTGCAAAGCCAGGTCCTCCCTGGACCGGAAACAAGCATCCTAGGACCGGTTTCGGGCTTTCACCCCTCTTTAGCCAGGATAGCTTGATTCCAGTGGCACAGTGAGCCCAGGACCCACGTCTGGGCATACTTGGCGCACTTAGGGCGAGAAAGCAAAAGACACACAATTGATGGACGGAATGCAGAACAAATCAAAACATTCACCCCCAGTCAAGAGATCTGGGTTAAATCCATCATTCTTTTGCTCACCATGCCACCCAGTTTAGACCTGGCCGTATGCAATCCAGTCTTGACCCAGTGCCTCATGGGAACAGTCCAGCCCGAACTGCAAAGCCAGGTCCTCCCTGGACCGGAAACAAGCATCCTAGGACCGGTTTCGGGGTTTCACCCCTCTTCAGCCAGGATAGCTTGATTCCAGTGGCACAGTGAGCCCAGGACCCACGTCTGGGCATACCTGGCGCACTTAGGGCGAGAAAGCAAAAGACACACAATTGATGGACGGAATGCAGAACAAATCAAAACATTCACCCCCAGTCAAGAGATCTGGATTAAATCCATCATTCTTTTGCTCACCATGCCACCCCATGATTGAAATACAAGTACTAGAATCCCAGATCAAGACCACTATCACAGGGACACTCTTTAAAAAAACCAAGAGGAATCAAATAAAACTGGTAAGGAGTTCAAAGACGCTATCCTATTCTCCAAGATTGAGAAATTCAAGAAGGACCTGGCATGGTTCACACATGAGAGAGTCTACCCATATGTAAGTGAGACCTATGTTCCACCTGAGTTTAATAGCAAAGGACGGAGACAGGGCTCATCTTACTTTACCTGTAGCTCAGAAGAAGGGATCTAGTGATTCGGACTCCGCCTCAAATGGTGGCCCACAGAGTAGAGGCCGCAGGGGAAACTATCGATCAAGATGGAGAGGAGGTCCGCCTAACCAATTCCAACAATGGTGGCAACCTAATCTATGGGGTTTCCCTGCTCCACCGTTTCATCAGGCAATGCAACCGCCTATGGGACTTTTTCCACCCCTGTTGTCAATAATTACAACAACCAGCCTTTTTTAGGGGTAGGATGTGGTCGCTCCAGAGGGAGACATCGGAACCAACAGAACCAACAGGCCCAGGTGCATTGGAGCCCTCCACCCTCTCCGAGGAGCCTTCGCAGCTCCAAGACAAGGAAGGATCTACACCCTGGCTTTTTGCTGTTTGAAAAAGCCTAACCAGCATGAACCTTGAACATATTTTCTTACACCCATTAGCATTAGAGGCCATGAATAAAAGAGCCCTCATGGGCATATTGTATGAATCTTATAACAATGTAAGACACGCTACAGAGCATCTAAAACCTTCAGTCGCCAGGTACATTTGCCTACTGGAGATAAACAGCTCTCAAACGCATATGCCATCTAAATACCTTCTGAAGAGCATTGGACTATGGGAGAGGAGTCTGCTTTTTCACCTTAGGGATAGCACAATAAAAGACTCACTTTGCTTCCCTCTGGGATTTAACAATAATCTTGAGCAAACGCCCTGTCCATGTGGCACTGGCAGCAACCAAACGATAGTACACTTCTTATTCTTTTGTAACTTTTACGGAAAGTATACAAAACAATATTTGATTCCGTATATAAAAGGCATTTGCTAACATTGATTATAGAACAGCGCATCTCGAGATTCTTAGACTCGAAAGCGAAGACGTGATTTTTCGTGCAAGCTCGTTTCTGAAAGCGGCAGTCCACTCACGTATTTCCATGAGCGATTTTTAATGTGTTAAGGGCATTCGCACATATAATAATGTTCCTTCGTATATAGTCACTTTTATCTTCTTAGCTGAACACCAATTAAAAGCGCTATTTGTAGGCCTGAAAATCCCAAAAGCCCCAACAATTATATTGCACTTGTACCATGCTGCTAATACTGTTTACAACTAATTGCACTTTATCCTAATATGATGTTGCTAATAGCGAGTCCTCAAAATAAAGATTAGCAATTTCCGAATTCGCTATTACCGGTTTCGGTATTAGCGATTTCGGAATTAGCGAATTCGCAAAAAACGGGTAGCATTGGAAGCAGGCTGATGACATCACAACCAGGCCGTCTTCCAACCCATGCTTCATTCAGTACCCTGAGGAGCTCAGATGAGGAGGCAGAGCATAGGAGCTTAGCTGAGAGACCTCACCGTCACAATCCAGCCACACCACAGCTATTCAGGATGGACAAGAATGCATCAACACCATCAGCCACGCCCAGGAAGAGGAAGATAAAGTTCTCTGATAGGGAACTGGAACATTTGATAGAGGGGGTGAGCAGCAAGCATGAAAAGCTTTTTGGAAAGCTGTCACTCAAGTTGCCCGAACCCGAGAAGTTCAAGATCTGGCTGCGCATCAAGGAGAGGGTAAATGCGGTAGGAGTCACGCACCACAGCATTGACAATCTGAAAAAGAGGTGGTATGACCTCAGGAAAAGGGCAGCAGAGTGCATTGCGGAAAGACTGAAGGAAGCAAGACCCTACAGGAGCTCACCTGTGCCATCCTAGCAGGACAACACAGCGAGCGCAGGAGGCATCGACAGAACTTGTTCCACTCTACTGCATCGACTAGGGCCATCACCAAGCTCTGCAACAGCACTGCTGTTTTTTCACGCAGATCCGTGTCACTGCAGATAGACCTAGGTCATTACTGCGGGGATGTAGCGAAGGCCTTAGGCCAGGTGACCACTGCAGTTGAACATGTGCAGTCTGGCACATTTAGTGCCAGCAACTTGGGAGGGGAGGAGGGCAGTGAGGCAGCATCCTTGAGTAGCGTCTCTGTGCCGGAGACCAGTAACAGGAGGCGCAGTTCACGCAGCTCTATAGCCACCAACACACATCGTGGTGATGTAGAGGAGCCACGAGACAGGAGGCTCTGGATACGTGGAAAGCGGCAACAGACATGCACTATTTGTCCATGGTCGTGTAACCATGGGCCACATACATATCGTGATCGTACTCCTGTGATGCCAATGGATATGGCTCTTTTCACAATGTGTTGAGTCACCGTCATGTTTACGAATTATGTATATTTACTTTGACAGGTGCTTATGTGAATTAAACATTTGCACTCCAGAATATATTGTGATGGCTCATTCTTACCTGCCTCTGAAGTGATGTTGTGTGATGTATGTCTGCCTCCTTTGACCTTCAGCTGTGTTTGGCACGTGTGCCTGTCGGTGTTGTGTGGGGGGGTTGGTCATCACGAAAGTTGTCATTTCCGTTCACCTCTATTGGTATCCCCCTTCTTGTCGCAATGTTGTGCAGCATGGCACACACTGCTATTATCCTGCAGCAGGATACAGGGTTATACTGCAATGCACCTCCCGTCTTATGTAGGATCCTGAAGTGACTTTTAAGGATACCAAATGTTCGCTCTACCACATTCCTGGTACTGATATGTGCCGCGTTGTAGCGCTGCTCCAGAGGTGTTGCTCGGTTGAGGTAGGGAGTGAGGAGATATTCACTCAAGGCATATGTGCTGTCACCTACAGGGTGCGGAGCAAAGGGTTAGCGGCATAAATACAATTACATTTGTGATGATGGCGTAGCAAATAGGTATATGTATGTACCAAGTAGGTGTCCCTCTCCGAATTCACCGTTGAGCGGACACCTGTGGATGCCACTGTGTCTGAATATGTAGGAGTCGTATGTGCTCCCGGGAAATTGTGCTACAATGTCCGTAATGATGTGCTTGGCATTGCACGCAACCTGCACGTTTATCGAGTGATAGGACTTCCGGTTGCGGAAAATGTACTCCTTGGCTGAGGGGGGACAGACGGGGACATGTGTGCAGTCAATGCATCCTATGACATGGGGAAATTCTGCCACCTGGTAGCAGTTCTGTTTGGTCCGGTTCAACTGCTGTGGGGTTGTGGGGAAGGTGATGTGGGTATGTATCATTGTTAGCATGGCATCAATGAATTTGCTGAAGAAGCGTGAAAGTGCGCTTTGTGATACGCCTCCGGCAACCGCTACGACCCCCTGGAAACTTCCAGACGCCAGCAGGTGCAGGCTGCATAGGACCTGGACGTGCGCTGGGATGGCATTGGTCCTACAGGTCTGGTGCTGCAGTAGTGGTTCCAGGTCAGCAGTTAGGCGCATGATCATGGCACAATTTAATCTGTACTTGTCATAGATTTCATCGTCATTTTGGCCCTGCAATGTGATGTGCACCCTGAATACCCTCTCTTGGATCCTCCTCATGCGCTGTGCTGCTGCATTAATTCTCATCCTCCTTGCAAGCACGTAGAGGGCAGCCTTTTTGGTTAACGTACGGGATCTCCAGTGCCATTTTTGAAGGGTTTCTGATAGTGTCCACCAGTTTCACAATGTTTTGTCTTTTTCTTTTTTTTCTTTCATTAACTTTACACCTCCAGGTTGAGATTCCCCTTATTCGGCTCATGCTAAATAGCGAATTTGGGGATTTACGGTGTTTGCGAAGTTTGATGCATTCCATTGCGATTATTTATTTGCCATTCACTATTTCCGGGAGCAATTGAATGTATCGGTATTTTCAAATCGCTATTTTGTTATTCGGTAATTTACCGCGTGGGTTAATTTGTGATTCTTGAGTTTTTTTGGTTTTGGGGTTGATGCATTGGGAAATTATATTTTGCGTTCGGTAACGGCCTGTTTTACCGATTCGCAATTTTACAGAGGGCAATTTTGGTTGATGCATGTGCCAGTTTGTTTATTAACTTGTAAATTGTAATTATGAAATTGTTGTCGTATATTATGCCTTTTAACGTTGTACACAATTGTAATCTTTTTACCCGAATTTTTTTTTTTACCTAGCTTTATGCACCGCGGTTTTTAAATAAGAATTGTATTTCTGTTGGTGGTGATTGAATTGTGCTTTTATGGATATTTGCATCCGAATAAAGAATATTGAATTGAATTGAATTGAATAACCCCACTTTCTTTTGCCAACCCCTTTCTTGAAAAGGAATTATCTTATCATGTTTCCTGATTTTCTCGGCTAGGTGTTCAATGTAAAGGTTAAAAAGTAGTGGGGATAGCGGGCAGCCCTGTCTTGTCCCTCTACAGATGTTAAAGTCCTTGGATAAGCTCCCGTTGATTAATAGTCTGGCTGAGGGGACTTTATATAGCTGCAATAAGGCCCTACAGAAGTTTTCCCCAGGTTGGATAGTCTCAAGATTTCCTGCAAATAACACCAGTTTACGCGATCAAATGCCTTGATCGCGTCCACTGTGATGACAGCTAATGGCTCCTTATCTGTAGAGGCTAGAGCAATAGCACCAATAAGACTGTAGGTTAGATCTTTAATACTTCTACCTCGCACAGAACCTTTCTGATCTTCGTGAAGGAGTGCTCCCACCACCCCATTTAATCTATCAGCTAGTATTTTCGAATAGATCTTGTAATCCGAATTTAATAACGAGATGGGCCTATAGGAGTCGCAGCAGTCTGGTGGTTTATCAGGTTTAAGTATCAGGGTGACAGTGGCCCCATTCCATGACGGGGGAATCTCTTCTCCATTTTCGAATACTGCCGCAAGCAGACTACTAAAAACCGGCAATAGATATTTCTCTCATTTTTTATAAACTTCCATAGGAAGACCGTCTGGGCCTAGTGCCCTATTCGATTGTCCTGCTTTAATGGCATTCTTTATTTCTTCCTCAGTTATCACATCATTGATACTGACCTTTTGAAACTCAGATACTTTTTGAGGAAGTTCTTGATCTAAACATTCTAATACCTCCTCTCTTGTTGTACTTAGATCCTCTGTATATACTTCCTCAAAACATTTTGGTAGAGTAGCCTCTGTACTTCCCCCCCCTCTTATTGGGTCACCAGCCTTAACATAGTTTAGCTTGTTAATAAAACTTTTTGCCTGATCGTTTTTTGTCTTCCATGCCAGTAACTTGCCACACCCTTCTCCGTAATTAAAGTGGGTCACTTTACTTGCTTGCCATCTTTCTTGTAACCTTTCCACTACCGCTAAGAGATCAGTTTTAAGAGTCTGAATAGATAATTGTCCCGCCTCATATTCTATTTCGGTACATTGTATTTTCTGTTCCAGCCTTTGGATTTTATTGTCCATGTTTAGAAATTCTGCCTTTCTTCGTTTACTTTTATATGACTGCAATGATGTAATTTTGCCTCTTAAAAAGGCCTTATATGTATCCCAAACTATTCCAATAGACGCACTGCCTAGATTGTTATCGAAAAATTCTTGGGACTCTTTTGGACTTGGCCCTGCTTGCAGGGTCATCCCAAAACTTTTTGCCTTTCCCCTAGCCATTTTGCTGTGATGGAATTGGTGGGTTCAGGATGTTGGACACTTTGGCGCTGGTTAGCAGTGCAAAGTGTGTGTGATTTCTGCCCTACATAGGTATATTAGGAACCCCCACCCCCTTTAGGGGACATCTCCCCCATGGTAGGAAATATATATGCCATGTGTAGTGTGAGAGGAAAATAATAAATGCTGTGTAATGGTGTAAACACCTTTAATTTCAGCATTTCAGAAATGTCACTTTTAAAATGGACGCCATTTCTGTCTGCTTGTGCCGCCTGCCTGAGGTGGGTTGGCGGTCTAGTGTTTGAAGTGACAAGTTGCTCTACACTTCCCCCAGTGACAGTTAGGCTGGAACTGCCAGGGACCTTCTAGAAGCTTCCAGCCCTTTCTGGTAGGTGGGAGGAGGGGTGTATATGTAGAGCAGTAGAGATGCCATGTGCTCAAACTGAAGGTGGACTGGAATGAGAGGGGACACTCTGCCAGGAGGTACCGCTGCATGGGCCTGTGTGCTGGCCCTTGAGCCCATCTGTACCCCTCTGCTGTCCACAAGGCCAGTGAGAGCCTCTGCTGGAGTGAAGACTGCTGTGTCTGGAGGAGTGCCACTTTATGGGAGATTACTGCTTCTAGGAGCTGCTGTCCTGTACTGATGAGTGCCCACTGTCTGCTGAGTGCTATACTTTGACTGCCTGCACTCCAAGGAGGTGAGGAGCGTGGGCGCTACTCCCACGGGTAGGACCCCGGGAACTGTGAGTCCCCTAGCGCCTGGTGAGCGCCATATTTGAAGTGACTGTGCTGCTCTGCCTGCACTCTAGCGCCTGGTGGGCACTGTTTTCCCGATTACCAGAAGAGGTACACTATCTTCTGTCCCTGAAGCGTCTAGTGGGACCTAGTGCCTCGCAAGCGCTATATTCAAGGTGCCAGGAGAAGAGGAGCTGATGCCTGCAGCGTTGTGCTGTCAAAGTGCTATATTTCAATTCCCCTGTGTGTGTGCTGCATTGTGGCGCTGCCAGAGTGCCTTATTCGCATTGACGGTGCTCTGCTTGCTGCCAAGGCGCTACAACTGTGCCCAGGAGAAGAGGAGCGGACGTCTGCAGCGCCGGGATTCTAAAGCACTACGAGGGCATCTCGGCGTGTGGGATTCCCCCCTGCCTGATTGGTTGCCACTGGGCAGCTGCAACATATTGGGGGGCATTGTACTCCTCAGGAGAAGAGAGAGAGGAGTGAGAGACACTCCTGCCCTGCCCCAGTGCTCTGCGCACTTTGCTTTTGCTCTTTTTTGCAGCCAGCCCTGACTTTGCGGGACATAGGGCATTTGAGACCCGGAGAGAGGCCAGTTGGCCTGGGGCCAGTTTCAGAGCGTTGTGCCCCTGATTGGGGCGAACTGTGTGCATGCTGGCGAGGCCTATTGCCCCATATGATTTATTGCATAATATTGTTGCATAATGCATTTGTACCTAGGATGATACCTAATGCTTTTCCCTCAGCTTTTCAGTGCTGTTTTTAGGCCTATTGTGTTTGTGCGAAAGAGGTACCACATGATAACATGTTTATACCCTAGGATTGGTGCAGGGCAGGCCTACTGTGGCCTGTATGCTACTGATGATGCCTCATACTAGTGTCATGCAATAATGTTTTCCCTTAAAGCTTTCCTGTCTCATGGGTTATTCATGTTGTTTATGCATATTGAGATGCCTCATGCAACTTTCGCCCAACGATATTACCATGATGTTTGAGGGTTATGCCCACTGTGAAGGTTGGTTATGCGAACAAGATGCCTAATAGGATGCTTTAGATTACGCCTGCTCCCATATGTTACTGCTTTTATGCTTATGATGATGCCAATGCCAATGTGCAGGTTTAAGGTGAGATTACCATGGTTTATGCAAATATGTGTATGCCTCCATGATCATGTGTCTTGTGGCTAATGTTTTCCCTTCAGGCTTGGGCAGGGTGTGTTTATATACTGACCTGGTGTGTATTCAAGGCCCATTGTTTATGCTTCATGCTAATGAGGATGCCTTATGTCTAGGCCTGATACTTATAACAAGGTCACCCAGGTCATGATCTAGCCAGAAGGTCCTGGCTGTTATATATTTAGTGATAGACTTTACCTTTATCCTTCACCCTTCCATTTACCCTATCTGTGTAATTGTGATGGTTCTGTCAGCGGCCCGATTGGCCCTGCCCTGTAAATAGTCCCCTCTGTACCGAACTACTAGGTGCTAGTTGGCACCGTGTTCACCCCTGTGATTACCTCTTGCTGTGTTGTGCATAATACATATGCCGTTTTTCACCTAAACTAGTGTGGTCTCTTTTTGTGGTGTGCCTTGTGTCTCACCTGTGTGTGCTGCGTGGATGCTTTGCACATGTCCTCAGGAGTTTGGCCCACCCGCTCTGTACCACGCTACCCCATTTCTAACAGACTCCAACCCTAATTTGTTGATAATATCATCATCAGACAGTATAGTTCGATCCATAGTCCATCTCCGCTGTACTCCGGAGCTCGGGGGAACCAAGATCAGTGTTACTGCAGAATGGTCGGACATATGTGCCCCCACATGGTTTACTTTTCCAACCTGATTCTTTATACTTTCGTTGACTAAAAACAGATCTATTCTAGACTGATGACCATATTTTTTGTTGTTAAAAGTAAAACTTCTTAGGGAGCCCATCTATTCTCTCCAAATATCGCACCATTATAAGCTCTTGATAGAATTTATTATCAAAGATCTTGACTTATTGTGTGGTATGCTTCTGCTTTTTTTGGATCGATCTAGACTCCCATCTAAAGCCACATAAAAATCCCCTGCCATCAAAACCAGATCAGGAAAGTCTAACAGCTCTGCAAGTAAATTACCAAATGGCATGGGGTCGTCCATGTTGGGGCCTTAGTACCCTACCACTGTACATAACTGATCGTAGTATTTCATCCTCGCAATCACCCACCTGCCAGTCTTATCCACTCTACTTTCCATAACCACAATCTGGGAGTTGACTTTTATCAAAATCGCTACGCCTCTTATAGTGAGTTGCTGATCAGTACATACCAAATTTTTTACCCATTTCCTATTCTCAAACAGCTCTCTCATTTCGTGGCTGGTTAGATGCATCTCCTGGAGTAGAATAATTTGAGCAGAAGCATCTTTTAGGTACTGCAAAATCCTCTCACGCCTATGAATCACCCTAAGGCCATTCACATTCCATGATAGAAATTCTATCTGTGGTTTCTGGTTAGCTGTCTTTTTTTTTTCTTTATGGCTCTGTTCCGACCTGGGTTTTGATGTGTATAGAGGACAACATTTTTTTTATTTTTTTTCCCCATGCTCCCACACCCGTGCACTAATGACTACCCGTGATCCCCGCTCCTCTCCAATTGGGAAACCCTCCACTTCTTTCTTAATGGCTAAAGCCTAAGGAGGCCGCAATTCCGGAGATCCGTTCCAGCTGCATATCCTGCCCTGGCTACTATAATGTACCACTAAAGACTCTTATCTCAACATGTTATGCCTAAGGGAATGCCAGGACTAGATTTTACCCCTCCTATCCTCCTGATATTGATTTTAAAAACCCCTCTGCATCTTCAACTCTGCGAAAGGTCTGAATCCTGTTGTTGTGCATTACCCGTAAACTGGCAGGAAATTTTAACTGTACTGTTGTCCCCAGATTTTTAAAAGGCTCAATCATGTTCCCAAATGCCTACTGCTTACTTGCCGTAAGTTGGGAAATATCTGACCTGATCTCAAAGTTAATGCTGTCAACAGTCAGTGATCTCTGTTTCAGTGCTTTCAGAAGTATTTCTTCTTTTAAGTTATAGGTATGGACGTTTACCAACATTTTTCTCGACTTGCTTTATTTAAATTCCTCCTAAAGGGATCTCTATTGACTCTCTGTATGTCTTTAGTTAATTCTTCTTCTGGCCATTTTACTTGCAACCCTTCCTTGATCAGACGCACTACGACTGCCCTGAAATCCTCGCCCTCTGCTCCTTCTGGAACCTTTAGCATACGAAGGTTACATCTCCTTTGATTATTTTCCAGTGATTCAAGTTTATCTTTCAGTTGCCTCTCGTTCCACCTCAAGTCGCTAATTTCTTTTGTATTAGCCTCTGTTTAAAGCGTTAGATCTCTCATTCCAACTTCCAGCTGTGAGGTTCTAGCAGCTATGTCATCCAACTTTTTTCCAAGACTCTCACATACAGATCTAATCTCTTTCTGATTCAGTTCAGATGTCTCAACCTGTTCCGTACTTCTGCTGTCAATAATTGAATCAACTCAGTAACTGATTGTGAGTGGTCTTGTGCTGGGAACATAAGCTGAGGATGAGATTGTGATTGGGGTAATAATTGAATTTAATTTCCTGGTTGAGTTGTTTCAACTGAACTCGAAGTACCCCCTTCTTTAGAGATTCCTTTAGGTCTTCAGAGGATGCCGCCCGTATCTGACTTTGAGACTGAATCTGTGGTTGGGTCTGTGCGGATTGTGGCTCCATTTTTTCAGCTTAACCCGCTCTTTTTTTATAGACACTCTCTCCTGGGATTCAGAGATCTCTGCTAAAATCTGATATTTGTTCGAGTTTGCTATTTCTTCCCCCTTAACCCGGTCCCGGGGGGGGGCTAAAGCAGGGTTTTTTAACAACAGTGTTTTGGGAACTACCTTAAAGAAGATCCTCAGTGAAGGGGTAATCTTTAGGTTTGAAACTTATATCTCTCCACTCTTCCCCTTAGAATTTCTCTTTTTAGGGGTTACCCACTCTCCTGTACCTGTATCCCCCTGCTTCAGAGAGGGTGATTTTTCTGTTTCGCTATTTATTCGTGATGCACTTTGGGTGCCCCTCATACGGCTTTTCCCCTTACCACTTCTCAAATGATATCTATTTTGCAGGGCTCCCACCGTCTCTGCCCCTTCCACTTTTCCTTCAAGTTGAGAAGCTGCTATATTCAAGTTATCTTCTCCTTTTTTCTTTGGGTGTGCACGCCAATTCTCTGCAAAAATATTTATGTCGCAGCTACTGTCGCCTCGACTGTTCTTCTTTATCTCCCCTACGCCCTTTCCCTTCCTTCTCTCTGTCCATCTGTTATTGCTACTCCCCTCCCAAGGGCCACCTTCCTCCTCCGGACTTACCCCAGTACCCGACGAGCTTCTCCTCACTCCACGCAGGTCTCCATAGCAAGTCCTCCTCGCCAGCGCTTTTCGGTCTCTGCCGAGTTCTCGCACTACTTGGACCCAGCAGGGGTGTTGAATCGAGGATCCTGCAATCTCCACCTTCACAATGTCTCCGAGCCTCCAACAGTCGGCCCTCTATGGCAGCGCCTCAGCACCCGCGATTTCCCTCTCGCGACCCCTGCCACAAACCACATGCCATGCTCCGAAGAGACGCAGTCAAAGCGACAGGAAGAGCCGCCCGCAATGTAGAACACAGAACAGGGCGCAGAACAGGGCGCAGAACGAGCGCCGACGGACACAGCACAGCCCAGGAATTACTCTCAGCAAGCTATGATTTCTAAATCGATTCCAATGCTATCACATCCCGCATTATGCTTTTAGTTGTAATTTCCTCTGATTATAGAATCCTTGGGCATTCTTGTTTTTGCATTTTAATCCATTTGCCTTCTCCTTCGTCGGGAGCCTCTGCGACCACGTATTAAGCGGCCGGCATGTTTCCTACCTATCCAAAAAAGCAGCTTTTCTGTTTTTGTCCAAACGTCCCACGGTCCCGATCCTCCCTTGTCAGTCTGCCCGGCCACCACACAAGGAGCAAGAATTCAAAGTGCGTGCACACTGCCTGGACCGTCGGCTCAGGTGCAGCTGGGCTTTACCTTCCGGAGATATTATTCCTGTTCGTGCTTCTGCTTCAAAGTGTCAAAGCCCTTCATGATGCTATCCACGCGTGCCTCACCACTCTTTCTGGGTTTGGTGGGAGTGCACAGACAGCCAGCTGATTTCTTCATAGAAACTCAAGCCACTACTTGTCCGACTAGTAGCGCAGAGAACTGAAGACGGAAGTGGGACAGGGGGACATCTACTGGCCCTCAGAACTTAGCAACCGCTCAGGCAACAAAGGATCACACCTTAAAAGACATGCTCACCAAACCCCCTGTCATTCCGGTGGTCAACAGTGCATAGACATCCCCCTCCTGCGTTCTCCAAGAGGGCCATAACATAGAGGAGCCAATGACATGTTGTTTTATTGAGGCCCTCGTTACAATACTGCGAGAAGACCTCCAGACAATCCAACGGAATCTATATAACGACATAAAATTGGTCAGACAGGATCTCGACCCTGTAGAGGAACGAGTATCAGCCATTGAGGACCATGAAAACAACAGCTAAGAGGAACTGAACAGCCTACAACAAGAAATCATCCGCCTTTGGGAACAGCAAATTGACCTACAGGGGCACGCAGAGGAACTCGAAAATAGATTGCGATGAAAAAACGCCTGCTTTAAGGGGGTCTCAATGGAGGCAGAAGGCTCAGATATGCCAGGTATGGTAGGGATCTCTTTATTCAGATCCTGGAGTCTCCATTGTAGTTCAAGATCAAAATTGGCTGGGTGCACAGAGTGGGCTTACCGAGATCGTCATCGCTCCCTCTGGCTGATATCCTAGTCTGTGTCCATGACTTTCAGCTAAATGAAAAAATCCTTTGGTGCATTTCAGAGAACATACTCCGACACTCTACCAGGACCTAGTGGCAATAACCCTGCAAAAATGTCATGACTTTTGCCCTGTGATCACTCACCTGTGGAATATTGGAGTGTCCTATTACTGGGGGCACCTATTTCGAATTATCTTCTGCCTGCAGGGAAAACTGCACCAAATGAGATCGCTGGAGGACACCTGCTGGATTCTAGGAATTCACGGCCCTACAACAGGAGAACAACAAAGGAGCTACCGGGACCACCAGACCCACCAATGCCCAATCGCTCAATCGCAGGCAACGTTCAATCAATGCCTGGAGACTTGCAACCAAACCCAGAGACTATCGCAATGGAGCAGCAGGCAGTGCTGGACTCCCTGATGAGTGGGCTAACCAAGGTGGAGTTCCCTAGATGGTCCTGAATGAAGGGCATCGAGGCTCAGCACTGAGGTAGTGGGCTGGGTGGGGGGGCAGGGAGGTGGGAAACGAAGGCCAAAATGATTGACTCACTGTTACCATTGCAAAAAGAACTGTACGTTTGATGTGACAGCTTCGGACTTCATAGCTCTTGTTTTTATGTAATTAGTAGTTGCTATCTTTGTTAATTGGGGACTGTACTCACATTTGAGGTTAGCTCTTTACAGATCAGATACATCTTTGGGGAGACTGGGAGGAGAAAGAGATGAATATATGACCAATGTTTTCGGGGCACTGAATATTGATGCTTATTCTATACACCACCGGTAACCATGATCCACACCACATTCCGGAACCCCAAATTAAAAGTGAAGGGTCTTAACAACCCAATCAAACATTGAGTGGCTCTATCATGCCTTGAACGCTCAGAGGCAGACATCTGTCTACTGGAAGAGACCCATCTGTGGACTAGAGACTGGCACTGCCTTCTCTCCTGGGCCTCTCCCCGCCAGTTCTTTTCTTCCGCTGTAACTAAGCCTGCGGGAGTGGCAATACTAGTCTATCATTCCTTTTGTGGAAAAATAGGTTCTAAAGTCACAGAATTGAAGGGTAGGCTCCTCGCCTCAATTATAAATAAAGGGGGCAGCTCCTTCATAGTGAGCTCTATATATGCTCCCAATGAGGGCCAAGAACAATTTATATGGAATGCGGAATCCGAAATTACGTCCACACCGGAACAGAAGACCCTCAAGGGTGGTGACTTCAACTTGTTCTTTAACGAGGTCGAAAGAACAGCACACAGACATGGTCAGAGGAGGGCTTTAGCTCAGGGAACAGCACAGAGACTAGGAGAAATTGGGTTGCAAGACATCTGGCAGGAACTACACCATCACACACAGGACCATAAATATGTTTCCCATGCTCACAAATCTTATGCACGACTTGACTACTTTTTAGGGATGAAAGACACACATGCTTTAAAAACTGCACCTGAAATAGAACCCATAGCCATATCAGACCATTTAGCGGTATTCCTGCACCCTAGAGCTCCCCCTGTTAGAAAGACCAGCACAACAATGGCCATTATGAGAAACCCTCTTACACCACACGGAAGTAGTGTCACAGATTACCCGGGCCCTACAGAACTATCTAGAATTAAATGATACCCCGGGTATCTCTGGCCACACTGTGAGAAGCACTGGAAATATCTACGGCAGAGAATAAGACCCGCAAAGAAAAGAGACACCACTTGTCCCAACAGGTGAAAGAATTCGAACACATCCACCAAAGAACTGAAGCCTGAAGGTGTGTGGCGTCAATTGAAGTTGTCTCATTCCTAGCTAGTGGGTATAACTGTAGACAGAGATGAATATGGAACACTTGAACTGGGACACTCTTTCTACATGGGAGAGATAAGTGTGGATGCCTCCTGGCCAATAAGTTACGTAATCAGAGACAGGCGACAGGCGTCCAATCTCTACCTACATCAGGTGGTAATGAGAATATAGATGATAAAGATATTGCCTCTGAGTTTAGGGACTCCTATAAGAACTTTACATTGTGCAATCTCTCGATTACCACTACAGCCACTGTTAACATTGAGGGTGAGACTGATCGAGGTCCAGTAATCGATTTAAATAGCCTGGCCAAAACTGGGACGAGGATTTGGCAAAAGGTTTTATAAAAGATAGCCAGGAAGCCATCAGGCCCCGGTAACTTCAGGGATTTTTGGTGAGAAATGGCTGAAATTATTTCTTCTATACAAATAGGGCAGTCCATAGAGTCTGCTTGTTCCAAGTATAATCGTAATTAACTGTGGGCCAAAAATCCATTCCGCTCGCGGAATTTGCGGATTTTTGGCAATTTCGCGATCTGCGAATCTCGTGAAATTGCCGAAATATCCACAAAACCGCTCGAGGGCGGATTTATTTTTTTTGGCCCACAGGAAGGACTTACAGTTAAGGCAGGTGCCCGAGTTGAAGCTAACTTTGTAACCATTTTAGAATGGCGCCGGCAAGCTGCCAGAGTTGAAGTTGCTTACTTGCAAGTTGCAACTTCAACTCTGGCAGCTTGCCGGCGCCATTCTAAAATGGTTACAAAGTTAGCTTCAACTCGGGCACCTGCCTTAACTCTATAAGTGCTTCCTGTGGGCCAAAAATTAAACCTCAACAGGAAGCACTTACAGATATAAATAAAGCAGGTGCCCGAGTTGAAGCTCAAATTCAGTAACATTTTAATCAGCCCAAAACATTAGTGAGCACGGTCGAGGCTGGGCAAGTGTGCTTTAACCCCATATCTGCCGTCGAAAATTAGCTGTAATACTCGAGGGAGGTCTTTGAATCCCTGAGTTTCTCGAGCGCAATCCCCGTGTAGTTCCTGTGACCAGGAGGCTGCTTTCTCCTCACCTGCTGCCCTGCTCGCTCTCTGACCCTTTATACACAAGAGGCATGTTGACACGCATAGAAGCCCCGCCCGTTTGGCCCAGCACCACACACTAGCGGTATCAAACGTCTTCCCGCCCTTTTCCAGCTATGATGGACAGCTCACTCAAGGGACCTCGGCGCCTTTTGGCGCGGTGGCAGAGTTACATGCACACATGGTCAGTGGAGACAAACCTTCTGGCCCTTTACGCAGCTGCAGTGTAGGAAAAGCACTATACATTTACCCAACGAGGTAGCACTTACTGGATTAGCCAGTAGAAAGTACTCCAGTTGAGTAGAGGTATTGCACAAAACGGTGGCATCTTCGTGGATAACTATGCAGGGCAGGATTCATTCTGGAACGAGGCTCCTGTCACAAAAATTAAACATCAACAGGAAGCACTTACAGATAAAGCAGGTGCCTGAGTTGAAGCTCAAATTCAGTAACGTTTTAATCAGCCCAAAACATTAGTGAGCACGGTCGAGGCTGGGCAAGTGTGCTTTAACCCCATATCTTCCATCAAAAATTAGCTATAATACTCGAGCGAGGTCATTGAATCAATGAGTTTCTCGAGCGCAATCCCCGTGTAGTTCCTGTGACCAGGGGGCAGCTTTCTCCTCACCTGCTGCCCTGCTCGCTCTCTGACCCTTTATACACAAAAGGCATGTTGACAGTGACACGCATAGAAGCCCCGCCCGTTTGGCCCCGCACCACACACTAGCGGTATCAAACGTCTTCCCGCCTTTCCCAACTATGATGGAAAGCTCACTCAAGGGACCTCGGCGCCTTTTGGCGCGGTGGCAAAGTTACAGGCGCACATGGTCAGTGGAGACAAATCTTCTGGCCCTTTAGGCAGCTGCAGTGTAGGAAAAGCACTATACATTTACCCAACGAGGTAGCACTTACTGTTTAGCCAGTAGAAAGCCAATAGTTAAAATTCCTAGGATCAGACGAGTCAGAATGGGTGGACACTCCTTTTCTTGCTTAGCTCCCTCACTCTGGAACTCGCTTACCTTTTACTTACACACCGAACAACATTACTTCAAATTCCGTAAAGACGTAAAAACTATCAGGCATATGCATCAACGGAAATACCTCCCGGTAAAACAGCGATTCGGAAAAACAGGCCGATACCGACCGCAAAACCATAAATTGCAATGCATCAAACCGAAAATCGGAAAAAAATAAAGAACCGCTAAATGGCCCCGCGGTAAATTACCGAATCGTTAAACAGACATTCGGAAATACCGAACCACAAAGCAATAGTTCGGAAATACCGAATAGGCAATAACGAATGGAAATGGTATGCATGAACAGTCGCTAATACCGGAAATCCCCAAAATCGCTATTTAGCATGAGCAAAATAAGGGGAATCACAATCAGGAGGTAAAGTTAACAGAAGGACAGAAAAAAAAATTTAAACCCCATCAGCAGGTGCTGACAATCAGTTACCCTTCATAAATGCCCTGGGAAACCCCACATGTACACCAAAATGGCTGCCCTGTACGTGCTTGCTAGGAGGTGGAGGATCAACGCCCAGGCCCAGCGCAGGAGGATGATACAGGACAGGATCTTCAGGGTTCGCATCACTTTGCTGGGGCAGACCGAGGAACAGGTGTACGTCAAGTACAGACTGAACCGTGCCATGATAATGCACCTAATAGCAGACCTGACACCCTTACTGCAGCACGAGACCCGTCGGACCAACGCCATACCTGCCCATGTGCAGGTGCTATGCTGCCTGCACCTGCTTGCATCTGGAAGCTTCCAGGGGGTAATAGCTGAGACAGGAGGCGTGTCGCAAAGTGCCTTATCACGCTTTTTCCACCGGTTTCTAGAGGCCATGCTGACATTTCTCAATCGCCACATCACCTTCCCCAGAACCCCCCAGCAGCTAACCCGCACCAAACGGGAATTCTACCAGGTGGCACAATTCCCCCATGTCATCGGGTGTGTCGACTGCACGCATGTCCCCATCTGTCCTCCATCAGCCACCGAATACATTTACCGCAACCGGAAATCGTATCATTCAATAAATGTTCAGGTGGTGTGCAATGCCAAGTTGATCATTACCGACATTGTAGCCCAATTTCCCGGGAGCACACATGACGCCTACATTTTCCGTCACTGTGGCCTCCACAGGCGCCTGATCAACGGAGAATTCGGAGAGGGACACCTACTAGGTACAAATAGCTGCATCATCGTACTCCCCATCCACTCCTTCCCCACATGTATAATTCCATTAATGCTGATTACCATTCTCTCCCCATCCTGCAGGTGACAGCGCATACGCATTGCGTGAATATCTCCTCACGCCCTATCTCAACCCAGCTACCCCGCAAGAGCAGCGCTACAACAGGGCACACATCAGTACTAGGAATGTGGTTGAGCGAACATTCGGCATCCTGAAGAGCCGCTTCCGAATACTGCACAAGACTGGAGGTGCTTTGCAGTACGACCCAGTGACCTGCTGCCAGATAATTGCTGTGTGTGCCATCCTGCACAACATCGCCACGCGCATGGGGATACACATAGAGGTGGAGGGAGAGGAAGAACTGCGTGCCCAGCAACCCCCCCCACAACACCAACAGGCACATGTGCCCAACACAGCTGAAGGGCAAAGGAGACGGGCATACATCACACGTAATCATTTCTGAGACAGGTAAGAGAGTGACTTGACAACAGGATCAGTTTTGCAAGGGTTTAATGGGCATGGACACCTGACTGGTGCAGAAAAACGTAACACAAACAAGCTGCTGCCGCAGCGAAAAAAACTAGCAATGTCCCTTCTCAGAACAGGTGGCGCGTGAGGCACTTTGGTCTGTCCATGGTTACCTCACCAAGGACAGTGTGACTATGCCACATGTTTACTTCCGTTTGCCGCGTACCCCCAGTCTCTTGTCCTGTGACTCCTCGGGTTGTACACGATGGGAGTCAGTGGCAGTTGCACTGCGGCCACTGCGCCTCCTCACGCTGGTGTCCGGCAGGGAGACGCTGCTGACACTGGAGGCTGCCTCACTCCCCTCTTCCGCCCCCAGACTGCTGACACTGGCTGACCCTGGCTGCAGTTGCTCCACTGCAGTGGTCACCCTCTCAAGGGCCTTTGCCACATCCCCACATAAATGACCAAGATCCACTTGCAGGGACACGGACCTGCGTGACAGCACAGCCGTGCTGTTGCACATCTTATTGATGGCCTTGTTTGTGGTATTCACTGCCAGCATGACCTGCCTGTGACGCCGGCGCTCACTCCTTTGGCCTGCGAGTATGGCACGTGTCAGTTCTTGCAGGCACAGCTTGATGTCTTTGTTGCCCGCAGATACGGCAGTGGTGTGCTCACGCACTGCGGCAGTCATGTAGCCTAGTTTGTTGCATAGTTGTGTCATGCTGAGTTTCATGGCACCCATGTGTCTCCCCTGCAGGCGCTGGACACGCAGCATCCGGGCCTCCACTACTCCGTACCCTCCGGACAGATCGACCGGTCTTGCAGCAGCCCGACCCGGGGACACAACCCTCTGCCTGATGCGCTGTCGGCCTGCAGTGTGGCTGGTTGGAGTGACGACAGCCTGGCGTGGAACATTTGGGTGTGATGAAGATTGATCTGACTCCATCACGGACAGGGCGGCAACATCTGCTCTGTGGCTCTGCGGAGTGGGCAGCACTGGTGGTGGTGGTGTCTTGGTCCGCGAGGGTGGTGGTGGTGGTGTCTTGGACTGGGAGGATGGTGGTGGTGGTGGTTGCTTCGGCCGGGAGGACGGTGGCGGTGGTGGTTGCTTCGGCCGGGAGGACGGTGGCGGTGGTGGTTGCTTCGGCCGGGAGGACGGTGGCGGTGGTGGTTGCTTCGGCCGGGAGGACGGTGGAGGTGTTGTCCGGCGTGGTGGTGAAGGGGAGGACATGACTTCAGCTCCCTCTGAGCACTCCGCTTCTGACAACACTGGCGTCTCTGAGATGACAAGGTGGCCACTGTCGTCTGAATCGATGGGGGATGCATCTGTGTGTGAAACAGTGCATAGTTAATATCATGGTATGGTATGTGACAATAGCTGTGGCATCTCACAATAAATTACTTTTGTTGACTGACATTTGACCCTTGGCAGCTGTATTCATCTCTGGGCTCAGGCATGCACCCATTCATGTATTGACTACATCTCCCATGGTGCAACACAGTGGTGAGGGTGTGTGTGTAGGGCAACGCTACATGTGCACTGGGTCTGGCATGGGGGAGTGGGCAGGGACTACGTACACGCTGCATCGTTACGCTGGCATGCCTCTTACCTTGTCCTCCTTCCGCAGCACCTGAGGTGTCCAGACTTGTGACCCCCACAACAGCTTCACGTTCTATGGTGGCCTCCACTAGATCCTCCAGGTCAGTGTTAGGCGTCACGTTTGATGGTCCCCCTCCTGTGCCAGCAGCATCCCTGACCCTCTGCGCAATCTTCTCCTTGGCCCTCTTACGCAGGTCGTACCATCGTTTTTTGAGGTCGTCGATGCTGCGGTGGGTGACTCCGCAGGCATTCACCTTGTCCATGATGCGCAGCCACATCTTCCTTTTTTCTGCCTCTGGCACCTTAAGCGACAACTTGCCAAATATGCGATCATGGTTGCTGCTCACACTCTGTATGAGGATTTCCAGCTCCTTATCTGAAAACTTTCGTTTTCGCTTTCGGGATGTGTCCTTTCCATGCTGGGGGGCCTCCTTCTCCATCCTGTCCTGCTACCTTTTTCCTGCTTGCTTCTGGTTCAGTGTGGGACCTCAGCTCCTGAGCTCTGCCTCCTCCTCTGTGCAACTCCGGACACTGAATGCAGCGTGGGTGTCCTACTTCCTGGTTGTGATGTCATCAGCCTGCTTCCGAAGCGTCGCGTTATTTTCCCGTTTTCGGTATTACCGATTCCGCTATTACCGGATCCGGTAATACCGACTCGGTATTTCCGATTACGGTTTTTGTTACTCGCGCTGGCGTTTACTCGTTCTTTATTAGCGATTATTACCGACTCGGTATTTTTTACCGATTACTTTGATGCATCGCGGTTTGCATGTTCATATTAGCGATTCGTTATTTTTCGGTATTACCGACTGGTATTTACGAACGTTGATGCATATGCCAGTTGGTTGTTTAATCAATAACTTCTTTTCGGTCCTGTTCTATTCTCTAGCTTCTGTTCCTTGGTTCTTTTGTGCTCCTTAGCGCCGGGAAACCTACGGGTAGCTGTTGCGCTGTACAAATCTAATAAATAAATAAAATAAATAGAAAGTACTCCAGTTGAGAAGAGTGCAAATCGCAAACAAATCCACGAGTTCGCGGGAAAATCTGCAAATTCGCAGATTTTTGGGCGAATTCGCAGACCGCAGATCCGCAAATTTCGCCCATACTTAATCGGAATGTGCTTGCGTTGCATAGATATGTGAGGGGGTGGTCGGGATTGAGAGATTGGACATTTGAGATGTCATCAGTGATGTCACTGACCATGTCATGAGTGATGTAATATGTGAGGTCATTAGCAAGGCATTTCAGGGGCGTAAGTTATAGCTAGCTCAGGTAACTATAATTGCTGAATTTCACTGGTTTTGTAGGAGAGATATCTGAGCCTAACTATAATGTCCCTGTAACCTTTGGGGGTTTTTTCCAGTGAATTTCTAAGGTTTTTTAAATTCTATTTTCTAACTATAATAACCCTGTAACCTTTGCTTTTTTAAGTGAATATATATATTTCAAACCGGATTCCTTTCTAAAGACCCACTCGAGGGTAAGAAAAGATAGCATAAATGAACTTTTGATGGCAGAGTCCACTGAAGGATGAGAGCACACAAGAGCATACTCCAATTTTCAGCATGCCTTTCTATTATTTGCACCAAAGCCAGCCCACTAGGGGGCAGGTAATGGATATTTAAATGAGGAAATTTTGCGCTCTCGTCAATCTGCCAAAAGCTGTTGTGCCAGCCCGTGAACAAGGTGCAGGAGCACTGAAACACGTAGGGCTTTTTGAAATAAATTTGGAAAAAAATGCCTGTTTTGCTTAATTAAAGGACTCTGTTACAAATGATGGGGTCCTGCTTGGTTATTGAGTGCGTCTCCAAGCAAGGGCTAAAAACAGGGATAAAAACAGTTGGAGCCATGTGATCAAGCTTCGTTGGAAGCGAAACGCGTTATGGCGGCAGACTGACTAAAAAATAAAACACCCTGACTAAAGCAGAAAGTTTGGGTCTGCTTTTCGTCATTGGTTACTTGGTCTGGAGCATGGTTCGTGGTGGCGATTTACGAGAGAGAGAGAGAGAAGAGAGAGAGAGAGAGAGAGAGAGAGAGAGAGAGAGAGAGAGAGAGAGAGAGAGAGAGAGAGAGAGAGAGAGAGAGAGAGAGAGAGAGAGAGAGAGAGAGAGAGAGAGAGAGAGAGAGAGAGAGAGAGAGAGAGAGAGAGAGAGAGAGAGAGAGAGAGAGAGAGAGAGAGAGAGAGAGAGAGAGAGAGAGAGAGAGAGAGAGAGAGAGAGAGAGAGAGAGAGAGAGAGAGAGAGAGAGAGAGAGAGAGAGAGAGACACACACAGTGTAGAAGTGTGCCTCAATGGTTAGAGCGGCAGACCCTGATGCAGAGGTCTGGCCCAGGACCAGGGTTCGATTCCCGCCTCGGCGGGTCTTGGGCTCAATTTCCCCGGACCTGATAATTCTCGCCTCGGTGCCTAGTCTAATCATGGGTCCCACTCTGTGACTCTGGGCAATAGCTTGCTTAATCTCCACAACGGCCCCAGCAGCGCTGTGGATGCCTGGCTTCACCTTGGGGGTGCCCAGGAGTGGACATTTCACAGGAAAGCCAGGATGGGTTCCGCAGCGGTATGAATACAGCGCTACGAGGCCTCCGGGTAGAAGTGCGCTATATAAAATACAAACATTTACATTTACATTTACTTATATATAGATATATATAGATATCCACACACAGAGGTTCCGGCTTTGTGGTAAAGGCTGTTTCCCAGAGAGTAGGATCTGATTTAAAGATAAGTTGCTCTTGGGAAGCTCAGGAGGCTCTTTTGAGAGTGAGGTACTCTTGGCTTGCTGCACAACTCCTTGAATGATTGGTCCTCCACAGAGTTTCTCAACATATCCTGCAACAGTTCTCCCAGTCTGCACTTGGGCGATGTTTCTGACCATAGTGGCGCAATAAAAAATTTCAGTTTGCCCAATTAGGCATTTAATTAGTGTCATTCGTATGTGTGCCACTGAAAGACCTCCAAAAAGTTGAATGACCTTCTCATGAGTTAATGAGTCCTAGTCCTAAAAATGCACTGTTTATTCATTAGAAGAGGTTGTTTCCCATAGCCTGATCCAGAACACAGTAGCATTAACAGCTACAGAGCTAGGTATGTTGCTCACTCATATCTCAGCCCTTAAAGGATGGAGAGGTTTAGAGGAGATTAGGAATCCTCCTCATTAAAGGATTTTAGTAAAAAGATAAAAAAGCTATTTATTATGGCTCGATAATTAAGTACTACGTATTGTGCCTGTGTATACTATAAAGCAGTAAACTGCCAGAGAGGCAGAGGTTGGACCTATCGGCATCTTAAAGTTGTACCGCCAAAGCTCTTACGCGGCATTTGACTGGATGGCTGTACTTTTCAAATCTGAAGCCCAGGTAGTCGAAGTTCTTCACCACCTAGAGACCATTATTAATGAAAGGACATCAACATTGAGAACACAACCCACAACCAAACTTTTACATTTGCAAAGTTTTGTTTACATTACTTAGGAAATCACAATCCTCAATAGCTGAAAGCAATTGCTGTTTGACTTTTCTGCCTAAGCGTGGACAGTAGACAGGGTCCTGATGCGCCATTTACAATCAGAGTTAGAAGCAGTAAGGGTTTAGTCAATCCACAATCCTCTACAATGGGTGGCATCCCTCATGCAGTTTCAGATAGTAGAACACTGATGGAGTTCATTAAGCTTGCGGCCTGTCACTCAGTATTTTTGGGCCTTAACATTTTTGACATCAACCCCTCCTGATTGTTTTAGAAGTCTCCCATAGATCACAACCCACAGATTTCAAATCTAAAATTTCAGGTAACAGGATCTTACAACTGATGGCAATGGCCGCCACTGTCAGAGATTCTGGAGAAGGACCCCTTCACCAGGAGGTGTAGTATCCGCAAGGTCTCTTCTAGCTTTTCCTGTCATCGCCTCAGTTGGGTCAGAGCTGTCTTTGCAGGGCTGAAGCAGTTCAAATATTTCATAGCACTTTCCACTAACAACAATCAATTCTGATGGGAATTCACACATTCACTATGGTTGTTACTTACCGTGAGATGACGGGGAGTCTTGGAACAGACGCGACTGGAGCATGATCATTTTTGGGGTATTTATGTCCTTAAGGATAGAATTATGCTACTGAATTTAATCAATTGGTTAATGGAACCACTAAAGGTGCAAAATCTCTGTTATGCAAAAATGGTCTCTGGGTAATGCCCTTTATTCATTCGCCTTGGTCAATAAATATATAAAAACAATTCTAAGGCATCAGCAATTTGGCTCTTGTGAGACCTCAGTTCTAGGTTCATAGTACACAGAGAGCTATAGAAAGCTTTCCTCTTACCTCACTTCCGCATAACCTTGTTCAACAGCTAAAACAATGAGCTTATTGAAAAGGGCAACCCTTGGCTTGAGATAAGGCAATGCACACGGTTGAGTCTCACACCTAGAGTTCTACCAGCACACCTAGTATAATTTGGGGACAGCAGGCTGGGTCAGCTCAGGGAGTTCTACAACTCAAACTCTGGGAATCTGGCAATGATAGCATTAAAAGAGTGGTGATACAAGCACATGGGATATCTGGGGAGCAGAGAAGACAGAACACGGAATATCCATCTCAACCCCTGTCCGTTACCACTAATTTGAGTAACACCAATCTCCAGCAGAGACCACAGAGGACATGACAAATGTGGTGCCACTGCACCTGGCGTCGGTAGTCAGAACAATGGGGGAAGAAGACTGCAGCTCCACCACGCCGATGACATGATCCTTCATCAAGTACCATTGAAGAGAAATCATGACAGTGGAGCCAACTGGGAAGACAGAGTCATAAGCTCTGGTTTTATGAACCCAAAAACTCAGGCCGGGCTGGGTCCATGACATTCAGGTGCAGTCCGGCCAACGGCACATGAAGGACCACCTATCGCAGACATGGCAGAGCGTGATCTTGTGATCACACATATATATTTGGACAGGGAAAGGACATGCCCGTCTGTGGTGTTGAATAGGGCTTCTATACACTCCATGTGCAGGCATGAAATCAGATTTAATTTCTTCTGAGAAATTCCGAATCAGATGGCAGGATTCTGAATTGCCCCAAGGTTATCACATAACGCAGGATGTGCTGATGGAGAGGAGTCATTGATACGTGAAACTAGATAGCCTAAAGTTCTCCGGACATCGAAAAGTTCCCTGAAGACACCATCTGGACAAATTTGCTACAGTCAAACAATTTGAAATGAGACATCCCATGTTCACCACTTTGGGACTGATAATGGGGCAATAACCTGGGCCAGCCTCGGAACTAGGAAGAGTGTGGTGCACACTCCTGGGACTGTATAACAGAGAGTGCTCCGGGGGCGCAATGGACGTTTGCACCCACTTTGTGCGCCCCTTGGACTCTTTCGGATTACTGGAGGGGCCGCAGACGCTTGTGCGCCCCTTTCTGTAATACCGATAGCTCTGGTGCACATAAAGTGCCAGTGCTATCTGCAGGGGGCATTCCCCGATTTGCATGGGGGTGTGACCCATGTAAATGAAGGAATCCCTTTGCCTCTGTGCCCGCATCGCATTACAGACGTGGGCGCAGAGGCAAAGAAGCTGCCAGAAGGCACACTGACAGTGTGCCACCCTAAAAGGCCCTCTGCAGGGGGTTAAGGGTTCCTAGGGCCCCCCAGACATCCCCTTGCAGGCGGGTGCAGTCACAGGCTGCACCCGCGTGCACGGGGATCTCTAATCCCCCTTCAAAGTGCAGGTGGGTTCTATGTAACAGGGCGCACTTTCTCTGTTTGCACCTGCTGCACCTGTGTGAGGGTGCACCAAGTGCAAACAGAGAAAGTGCACCCTAATACATAATATAGCCCCTGATCTCAGTAGCCCTCTGGAAATAGGAAGAAGAGCCCTCCCTTGTGTATAATAAATGCATAAAATGCATAATAATAGACACAAAAGCTCAAAAGAGGGAAAGAATGTGAACGCCCAAGCCTCCTCCAACCCCCTACACCATAATAGCACAAGAAACATCCTCTATGTATTCAAATTCTGCCCCCACCACAACTTCCCCCCACCTCTGCCCTCACGTCTAGTCCTCCAGTCCTTGTTGTGGTCACTCACGCACTCTGAAATGAGGTTCTCTTTTCACAATATTCTGTCTCTATGATAGTCCTCGTAAACAAGATGCCCTTATCCCAGAAGGAGTGCATGTTTCTTGATAGGATTGAAAGGCCTGGACATCATATTCACCCGAGTCAGGGGAATTCCAGAAACCTTTATGATGTGAACCACTGCAAACATCCAAGCACCTGCAACAGTATCCGCCCACATTCTGGTTAAGTCCAAAAGTTGGGGCCCCATAGGAAGGAAATGCAGCAGACCTTGAGGAGGAAACAGCAGATAATCAAAAAAGCTCCTTTCCCATTTGTCTAAGAGGTATGTCCAGAAAAAGCTGGAAGGAACCCTTGAGGTCAGGCGGAAAATTGATTCTGGAAGAAAATGAAAAGTGCTGTGATCAAGGAAAAGATCACCCCCATGCCAGGAGTGGAGACGTGGGACGAAAGAATAACACCAGCTTACACAAGTTTAGGAAATGTCCAGCCAAAAAAGGCATCTGACCAAGAAATGGAAGAGCTTCCAAAGATGTCATCCGAAGCTACCAAAAATCACCAGTGCAGAGACAGCCGTCAGGACTCCTGCCGTCAACCCATCCGAAACCATGTCTGAAGAAGGTTGAAGCTGCCTTTTGATTCCCTAAATCCGAAAGCCGCAATCCTCCCCTTCTTTAGTTGCCACCAGCAACACCTGAAAATGACAAAATAGAGACTGAAATGTAGGCCAGAAAAGTCTCAGTTTGTAAAGCAAAAATGGCAGCTGAGTGAACCTGCTTCAGGGAACCTTTACCTCTATCTGAGTTTAATCTGACGTAGCAGCATCTTGTGGTACCACATTAGTATCCCCCAACAACATTTGAGAGCATCAGAATATCCATCTGAGAACTTCTGCTTTCTGTAGAATTTCTGCAGTACCTGACAAACCGCAACATTTTCAGGCCAAGCCCTCCTGAAGAGGCACATCATCCTCCAATCTTTGATTTTAGGAGCCGGAGGAGAAGGAAAACCTTTGTTCAAAATGATCTGTACCGCATCTTCAACCAGGGATTTCAAGTGGTCAGTGAGCATGGGGGCAAGGAATGCACAGCTAAAGTAAAATAAACTGAGGTTCCGTGACGATTTTACCCGTGTTTGTAACATTGTCGCAAATGCATAATTTTGGTATCAGTGAACCGCAAATGATCCATTTAGTATATCCTGGTGTTTTCGCTATACTACGAGCAAGAGCACTCCTGTTACAAACACATTTCTGTTCTACCCGTGGCATCCATCTTAGAATAAGGAAGCCATTTTGTATTCCTTGCCCTCACATAGTCAATGGACACACAATGACCTCTTTTTCATTTAAGGACACGTAGGCTTTAGCCGGCAATTCACCTTGCTAGTGACACGTGCACCTTAGGCCAGCAACGCTGTGGCAGCATGACTCGGCAAGAGCTGCCTCCCCAGCCTGAGGCCAGTCCTGCTATACTGGTTCTCGTGTTCGTTGGTCTGATCATGATTAGGCGGCCGAAGCTGGTAGCCGTGCCCATTTACGACCCACAAACATCTCTTATCCTACTTTTCTATCTTCTGCACCTGGCTCTGCTCCTTTCCTTCTGGGCCTTTATTAGGGGGAGGTAACGAAATTTACGATGAGGCGGTCCGGGTCTTGAATGGAAAGTTGACATGGGATTATGATGGACTAGTGGGAACCCCTCGTTCGTAATGTTTTGACATCAGATATTGTTGACGATTCCTGTGCAACGCCAAATATTTATTGTACAAGATACAAAGGTTTTGGAATGTGCTAACATGTAAAGAATTTGCCTGAAGCCCAATATTCAGTATATAAGGAGCAACCCTCTTTGTACAAATTGAACAGGCTCCTAGATACTGCCCATGTGTAGTTTCTGTGACTTCTGTGTCCCTGCAGTAATAAACCTTTGGTCTTTGACGCCACCATCGAGAAGCCCGTGTTTCTGTTTGTTTGTGCACCGAGACAGGTTGAACTCCGGGGTCTTCGGGTGTTTCCCTGACACCTCTGGACGGAACCAAAAAGTCCAGAACTCCAATTGGCGCCCAACGTGGGGCGACGTCATTCGGTACCGGTCCAAAAGCCTGAAGAGTTCGAGAAGCTTCGTGTGAAGATTTCAGAGGGAGGCGCCCCACTTCATCGATCCCGGCATATCGCAAAAGTGGCCCGACGTTCTCTTCCGCGAGGGGTCCCGTTCAGACGGCTGCAGTGGTTCGTTGCCTTGACCGTCGCCCTGTCTTGGACCCGAGGTGCAGTCCTTAGTACGGCGAGACGTGACGGGTTTCTCCTTGGTGACGTCTTCAGTGCCTCAGTTAAGTATTAAGTGGTTGACTTCGTGAGGGTTGTTCCTGTTTGGATAATCCTTTTAGTTTTTGGTTTGGTTCGGTTTCATAAGATTATCGCTGGTTATTCTGGTTACGATAATCATTCAGTTCAGTTCGGGTATCGATACGTTTGTCAGTTCTGGTAGGCCTAAGTTTTTGGTTCAAGTGCGCACCTTTCTTTAAATTGTGTTTCGTCTGTTTTGGGTTCCGGGTTATAAAATGGTAAGTCGGAAAAATTGT
Source organism: Lissotriton helveticus (assembly GCF_964261635.1). NCBI lineage: Eukaryota > Metazoa > Chordata > Amphibia > Caudata > Salamandridae > Lissotriton > Lissotriton helveticus. The sequence continues at coordinate 880,138,839 of NC_136073.1, forward strand.
ATGTTGTCTTGTTTTAGTTGCAACAGGGATTCCCAGTTGGAGGACTCGTGTTTGGTTCCTCCGATTGGAACTCCCCTTTATGATCTATATTGCAAATTTGGTGTGGGCCCTATCTCTTATAACGAGGTATGGATCCACTACACAGAGAAAGATGGTGTCCTTAGTTGGCCACTGCATGGTAGTTTCGAACCTCAAGTTCTTGATAATTTAGAAACGAAATTATTCAAGAAGAAAGCCCGGCCGGCAATGTTTGATTCTTTCCGTTATTGGCGAAAAGAATCTAAACAGAGAGAAATTAAAAAGTTGAAAAAAGAACAGAAAGAACAAGAGTTGACTTTAGAACAGTCTGCTAAGCAGCTGCAACTCAACGAGTCTGAGAAAGCGATGGAGGTGGCCAATAGAGAGCATAATTTAGCAATAGACAAGTGCTATCCTGCTTTGCCATCAAGTACAGCTAAGATAGTAGAGGACCCTGAAAAGGATCCCCTGTTATCTTACTTGTTACGATCACCCCCACCGTATGCACAGGGTGCTACGGCTCCACCTATACCGAATGTTCAATTACCGGTTGCTGGACAACCTGGTGTTCCCGCTCCTCTGAATCAAGTTCCTGTACCTCCTGTGGTCACTATTAATGTTCCTTCGGCACCCCCTCTTTCAGGGTTGCCGGCTTCTTTACCTATGCCTGTATCGCTCACACCTGCTAGTTCACAAGCTGTTTTGCCCGCTACTCCTACTGTTCCTAATCTATCTGTTCCAACTGTTACTCTATTTACTGCTTCTGCTAATATTATGACTCCACTTTCTGTTCGTCGAAGAATCACTGATTCTGTCTCTAACATTCTATCTCCCTTCTATAAAACTCTGATTAAGACTCCTACCTCTGACTCTGTGCAGAGACGTAGTCAGCTTCCCAGTACTGAAGAAAGAGGGATATTAGACTCCACTGCTCTTAGATGGATTTCGAAAGTTGGAAGATATAATGTACAAGATGTATTAGATACATTTATGCAATGGAACGAACCGACACAACGATATGTGTTTGATGAAATGTGCTTCCTTCTACGTGAGGAATTGGAAGAGGATGACCCTGAATCAAATCTAGAAGAATTAATTAATGTTCAGAAAGAGTTTGCTGCAGGTATGATAGTTGGACAAAATATAAAAGAAGCGATGGAACTGATTTTAAGTTATAGGAATGACCCATCCCTTCGTTCTCCGAGGGAGTCAGAGAAACGTAGTACGAAACAAAATCGTCAATATCCAATGAGAGAGGTTCCACCAATTTGGCGTGAAGCTGTGCAAGCTAATGTAAACCTTGGTATTGCAGCCGCTCCGGCCCAATTCCAGAGAGTATGGATACATATTCCATGGAAGCGAGCTGAAGTATTAGCAGTGAAACAGGCCTTGCCAGATCCGCGTAAAAATCCTGCAGGGTACTACAAAGAGTTGGCTCAGACAGTTGACGCTTGTGTATTAAATCTAGCTGACATAGATCTGCTATTTGGTAATGTAGTACCGCAACCAATTTGGGCTAAAATTCGTAAAGAGAATCATCCAGTTGCCCTAGGTGGTGATTGGGCAGCTATAATTGCAGCGGATGGTCAACAAATAGGTGGTTCTAAACCTGAACCCTTAATTGCTAATTTGCCTGGTAGAATAATCGATTTAATGAAAACCCTAATGCCAGCATTACGCGTTAACTGGGACAAATTGTCCGCGTGCAAACAGAAGAAAGACGAAAGTGTCTCCGACTTTTTCACAAGATTCGAGGAGACTTTCGTGGATCACAGTGGTCAGGATATGAGCACAGAAGGAGGCCAGAGATTATTTGTTGATAAATTTGTGCACAATCTGTTGCCAGAACTTAGTGGTAAATTAAAGAATTCTGAAAGTGCGTGGGCTGTCTCTACGACTGCGCAAATACTTGCTACTGCCCAGTACTATGAAAATAGGGACAAAGAGGAGAAAGAAAAATCAGATAAAAAGACGAAAGAGTTAAAAACTAAAGTTCTTTTACAGCAAGCATATCCGCCTCGCACCAATCAGACCAATACACAGCAAGGGTCATATCAAAGAACGGAGTATAATTCTCAGAGGCCACAGTACCAATGGAATCAGTGTGCTTATTGCAAAATGGAAGGCCATTATAAGACTGAGTGTCCGGTACGGGCACAAAATAATACTGCGGCAGCTCAGAGAGGTCGTGGTGGTTATATGCAGAATTCTAGAGGTCGAGGAAGAGGTGCTATGCCTCCACAGACAAGTGATCGCCCTTCTAATTATTTCGACCAACGAAATGGACAATCTGCCCAACAGAATAGGTCTCAACAATATCATGTTGAAGATTACTATGAAGCTAGTGAGGAAGTTCAGCCAAGGGAGTACTAGGACAGCCATGGACAAAGAGAGGGAGTAGTATCAGTTCCAGTAGATCAGAGTGGGCCTTATGTCGCAGTAGCAACATCAGGTATAGTCGAACCGTTTCTGTTGGATACTGGTGCAGCAAAAAGTTCTATCATTCATGCGAAACTCCCTGGCGCACCTTTGTCTGGCTCAACAAACGTTTCAGTAGGTTTTTCAGGCGCCCCTGTTCACAACCCTGTTTCTGGTCCTTTGTCTATTTCTGTTGGACCCCGACAATTGAAAGCACCCCTGATTTTGACGACAGGTTGTAATGAAAATCTGCTTGGTTTAGACTTGTTAAAACGCCTATATGCGACATTGTACTGTTCTCCAGAAGGAGTACAGCTTACGTTGGGTAAAAGAATCATCTCTCCAATGTACTTGTCGATGGATGCACTCCCACCAGAGCTGCGTTCACTCCCTGATACTCTTTGGGCGACTGGTCCTAATGATGTAGGTCTTTTAGAAATTCCACCATATGTAGTAACTTTAAAAGCGAATGTAAAATTTCCACGAATTCCACAATACAGAATTTCTACTGAAGGTGAGCGTGCGCTCCTACTGATAGTACAAGATCTGATCAAGAAAGGCGTTATAGAAGAAACTAGAGGTAATGTCTGCAATAGTCCTGTACTGCCAATTCTGAAACGAACTGACCCAACAAAACCTCCAGTATATAGATTTGTAATTGATCTTAGAGAGGTTAATAAAATTGTGATTCCACAGTTTCCTGTGGTTCCAGACATTACTGCATTGTTAACGTTAATTCCTGCTACAGCAGCATGGTTTTCGGTTATCGACTTGAAAAATGCCTTTTTCAGCATTCCGATAGCCGAGGAAAGCAGAGATATCTTCGGTTTCTCTCTAGGAGGACGAAGCTTCAGGTTTAAACGCGCTCCACAAGGTTATTGTGAAAGCCCATCCATTTACAGTCAAGCATTAAAAAGCCAGTTAGACTCATTTGTACTTCCTCCTGGTTCTGCTTTAATACAATATGTCGATGATCTTCTAGTGGCTGCCGATGACAAGGAAACTTGCAAAACAGCTACAATTTCTTTATTGCATCATTTGTCAAATTTGAATCACAAGGTGTCACCTTCAACAATGCAATACTGTTGCCAAGAAGTGACCTACCTAGGTCATCTCTTGTCAAAGGAGGGAAGGAAGTTGACCCCAGAGAGAATAAAAGCAATTACACAGATGAATGTTCCTAGCACGCAGAGAGAAGTACGTGCCTTTTTGGGTATTACCTCATATTGTAGGCAATGGATCCCAAATTTTTCTCTTTTGGCGAAACCATTGGTAGCTTTGACTGGGAAAAATGTTCCGAGTCCAGTGCCATGGTCTGCCGAATGTCAGGAGAGTTTTTCTGAGTTACGAAATGCACTGTGTTCAGCTCCTGTATTGGGTACACCCGATTACAGTAAACCATTCACGCTCTATGTCCATGAGAGAGAAGGTTGCGCGTTGAGTGTTTTGACACAGAAATTTGGTGATAAACAACGCCCTTGTGCGTATTTTTCATCAACATTAGATCCAGTAGCTAGAGCGTTGCCTAGTTGCTTGAGAGCTACAGCCGCAGCTGCAGCCTCCATTCGGCAATCTGCTGGTTTAGTAATGAACAACATGCTAGTAGTTATGGTTCCTCATGCTGTGGATACACTCATGAACCGAACCAAGACGCAGCACCTTACCAGTGCTAGATTATCAGGTTACGAACTGACATTGTTAGCGAGTCATATTCAGATCAAAAGATGCAATGTATTGAATCCAGCAACATTGTTGCCGACTAGCCAAGAGTCGAGTGATTCCGAACCACACGACTGTTGTTTTAAAACTGAGGAAGAAACAAAAGGACGAATTGATTTAAAAGACACTCCATTATCAGATCCAGATGGCACGTTGTATGTTGACGGGTCTTGCTTCAAATTGGAGAATGGTGATGTGACTGCTGCCTATGCAGTAACGACTTTGAGTACGATTGTGGAGACTGCGAGAGTGAGTCAGAATTCTGCCCAGGCTGCAGAATTGATCGCGCTGACAAGAGCGTGCGTTTTAGCTAAGGGAAAGAGAGTGAATGTGTTCACAGATAGTCAGTACGCATTCGGCGTGGCCCATAGTTTTGGCCGTTTGTGGAAAGAGAGAGGTTTCATTACGTCCCATGGGACTAAGATTCAACATGGCCAGCTAGTTAATGACTTGCTGGAATCTCTAACCTTGCCGACTGAAGTTGCGATTGTGAAATGCAGTGCTCATAAAGCAATCACGGATGATGTTGGTCGTGGGAATGCTTTTGCTGATGAGACTGCAAAACAGACAGCTAGAAATATGATGAGTAGAATGTATGTTGCAACGTCTGCAAGATGGATTTCTGAGTCTGGAATGTGTGAGGACACAGTGGAAAGCGTGAAAGAAATTCAGAAAGAGGCGACTGAGGAGGAAAAGCGTGCATGGAAAGAGAGCACGGGTAAATTGGACTCGAGTGGGTGTTGGATTGACTTGTCGGAACAACAGCGTTGGATGTTGCCTGATGCGTATGTGCTTGCAGTAGTTATGATGGCACATGGAGCAGCGCACATCAGTTCTAAAGGGATTTGTAAGATGTTGGCTCCAGTTTGGAAGAATGATGGGATTAGTAAGTGTGCAGAGAGAGTGGTGAGAAATTGTATGGTATGCTTGATGCATAATCCTGGCAAGGGAATCCCCACACCTGCAGGTCACTTCGCTCCTCCTTCCTGCCCCTTTGAAGTGATCCAGCTAGACTTCATTCACATGGATCGTTGTAATAATCTAAAGTACGTCCTAGTGGTAGTTTGTGCGTTTCTCCAGATGGATCGAAGCATACCCGCTAAAGGACAATACTGCTTTGTCCACTGCCAAAATCCTCCTTAAAGAATACTTCCCCAGATTCGGAATGCCACGGATTGTATGGTCAGATAACGGAAGTGAGTTCGTAGGGAAAGTTTTGCAGAGTGTGTGTGCTGGCCTAGGGATTAGACAGAAGTTTCATAGTGCGAATCACCCCCAGTCCGCGGGTTTAGTTGAGGGTTACAATGGCACCCTTAAACTGAAACTTACTAAGATACAAGCATCCACGGGTTTGCCCTGGCCAGATGCACTGCTTTTGGCTTTGTTATCAACAAGAGCAACTGTACATTCTAGAGTAGGGCTTAGTCCATATGAAATAATTTTTGGTCGTCCTGCAAATGTTTGGGGGGTACCTAGACCGAAAGAAGTTAAGCAGCTGGAATACCCAATGTTAATTGATTACCTTTTCGACTTGACTGCTAAATTGAGCCTTATTCACCAACAGGTTTTCGATGCATTGCCAAAGCCACCGGAGAGTCCAGGTCATCAGCTGAAACCAGGTGACCAGGTGGTCATTAGGAATTTTGGTCGGACAAGGAATCTCCAACCCAGATTTGTCGGACCATTCCAGGTCTTGTTGGCAACGAGAACTGCTATCCGAGTGGCCGGAAGGAAGAATTGGATTCATACGACACATGTCAAACGTGTGCCTCTGCCACTTCCTTACGACAACTGGGTAAAGAAAGGAATCAGTGCCTCTGAAGCAGAACAAATACCCAGGTTCATACCTTTCAGTGATGCAGAACTGATCACTGATACATCAAACTCTGACTCTCCTCCTGAAACTGCTCTTTTGAACCCTGAACATTTGCCATCTGCACCAAAAGAACATTTGTCATCTGCAAACACGAACATTGCAGCGTCGGCTGAAAATATATTGTTTCCAGATCAGACAGCTCCTGCAAAACTGAGATACAACTTGCGACCTCGCAATATGGACAAATAAAGCAGGAAACTGCCTATTTTCAGATTTGAATTTTCTATACATTGCCTTCAGCCAGGAAGTTTACTATTATTTTTGTTGTTTTAAAATTTTGCCTTGCCGTCTGGGTAGCCGTAGGGTCGTGGCTGTGTGCCTAGTTGAATCTGCGGGGGTCAGACACAAGGTCGACCTTTCTGTTAGTTCTGGGAACTCCCAGGGCTGATAGAGGCATTTTCATCTACGTACACATCATCAGTGGTCACGAGCGGATTGTAGAAGATGGAGCTTCCTGAGCTGCAACGAATGAATGTAATTTATGTTCGCAGAAATAGACTGTACCGAATACTTCACAGCAAATGCTTTCTAATGCAATGTGCAGTTACATTTTTAATTGTTTTGATAACGTTGGTGGGTGGAATCATCTTTGGTGTACATTTGATTTTTATGCCGGTAACTACAGCACCTCCCCTTGATCCTACTACTTCTACGGTTTCTTCTATGCATTCTTTTCACTCATTCCCTGAACACGAACAAGCTCGACGCTCAGAATTTATTAACAATACATTTGTACAGCTCTTGCATCAACACCAACTGGTAGTTAATACTACAGACTGCTGGGTGTGTGGCTTGATACCTCACACTATGGATAAAGGCATTCCCTATCTAGTCTTGCCTTTTAGCTACAATGGATCATTTCAGGCCTTTCAGACAATTTTTTCATATGCCCTTGAGACCTATCCTCCGCGTCCACCACGGTCCACTAAATACAACTCAGCCAACAAAGCTTTAGTCCAGGGAATTATTGACATGATTAAAGACGTCAATAATACTCCATCTTACCCTAGAGATGAATTACGGGTGTATTTGAGTTGGAACTCTACCGAGTATCGCCTTAGTTTGGGAGAAAGCAAGCGTAAAAGCTCCACTTCAGTTTGGGTCGTGCCTCACCGAGGTCAGGTCTGTTTGCAAGGAAATGGGAGAAATCTGAGAGCTCAGCTAGGGAGGAGTGAGTGCGTTGAGACTTACGTATTTCCGTCTAACTCCTCCCCTGCCTTCCTTACTGCTAGGGGTACTTACTTCATCTGTCAAGACAGAGCGTATACATGGCTGCCTGCTGACTTCTCAGGTTCATGTTATATTGCTCGATTGTTACCTCCGACATACACTGCTTCCTCTGATTATCACAAGACCAGAGTAGCAAGGGGTGTCTTCAGCAAGGAAGATACCGCTGGTCAGGAAGCTGGAGACTTCTTCAAAGGTTTCCTTCCGTTTTGGGGGCCTATGGCCAATAGTAGAAATCTACGTCAACTAACACGGGTAGTTGAATCTACTATTACAGAAACTGCTGGTGCCCTTAGTAACTTAACAGCTGAGCTTCAGGCGGATCGTCTCATGATGTTGCAGAACCGTATGGTTCTAGACGTAATACTTGCAGATCGAGGTGGGGTATGCAGAATGATCCAATCGAGCTGCTGTGTTTTTATTCCCAATAATGCTCCAACCATCTATGAAGCGATCTCTAAGCTACACAAGATTTCCGACTCTATACACGTAGACAAGGGAAACTGGTCCTTCATGGAGTGGTTTTGGACTCTGGTATCAGCGTGGGGATGGAAGGTTCTGATGGTCATTGGTGTCATCCTAGTATTTCTGTTCTCATGCTGCCTTATTATCCAATGTGGTCCCGCTTTGTGTAGCCTCTGTGCTGCAACCTGTTTCAGAAAACCACCTGCATTAGGAGAAAAGGCACGAGACAGGATGATGATGCAACAACATGTCACTGACCTAATGAGCATAGAGTTAGATTCTGACATAGACTGAGTAATTGCCTATGTAAGGGCAAAAGGAGGGTCTGCGGTTCCGTGACGATTTTACCCGTGTTCGTAACATTGTCGCAAATGCATAATTTTGGTATCAGTGAACCGCAAATGATCCATTTAGTATATCCTGGTGTTTTCGCTATACTACGAGCAAGAGCACTCCTGTTACAAACACATTTCTGTTCTACCCGTGGCATCCATCTTAGAATAAGGAAGCCATTTTGTATTCCTTGCCCTCACATAGTCAATGGACACACAATGACCTCTTTTTCATTTAAGGACACGTAGGCTTTAGCCGGCAATTCACCTTGCTAGTGACACGTGCACCTTAGGCCAGCAACGCTGTGGCAGCATGACTCGGCAAGAGCTGCCTCCCCAGCCTGAGGCCAGTCCTGCTATACTGGTTCTCGTGTTCGTTGGTCTGATCATGATTAGGCGGCCGAAGCTGGTAGCCGTGCCCATTTACGACCCACAAACATCTCTTATCCTACTTTTCTATCTTCTGCACCTGGCTCTGCTCCTTTCCTTCTGGGCCTTTATTAGGGGGAGGTAACGAAATTTACGATGAGGCGGTCCGGGTCTTGAATGGAAAGTTGACATGGGATTATGATGGACTAGTGGGAACCCCTCGTTCGTAATGTTTTGACATCAGATATTGTTGACGATTCCTGTGCAACGCCAAATATTTATTGTACAAGATACAAAGGTTTTGGAATGTGCTAACATGTAAAGAATTTGCCTGAAGCCCAATATTCAGTATATAAGGAGCAACCCTCTTTGTACAAATTGAACAGGCTCCTAGATACTGCCCATGTGTAGTTTCTGTGACTTCTGTGTCCCTGCAGTAATAAACCTTTGGTCTTTGACGCCACCATCGAGAAGCCCGTGTTTCTGTTTGTTTGTGCACCGAGACAGGTTGAACTCCGGGGTCTTCGGGTGTTTCCCTGACACCTCTGGACGGAACCAAAAAGTCCAGAACTCCAAAACCAGGGGTTCAGGACCCCTCATACCACCCGCCCCAGAACAGTGAGGTGTGAAAACCTTTTTGGGTGTGAATCTGAGAGGAAGAAGAACTCACTATACCTGGAATTGGAACGTTTAATGCCTGCTCTGGACTCTGGAGCGTCGAAGGCAGGAGGAAAGTGGTGGGCTTTAGAAGATTACTTCTTGCTCTCATTAATCCCACCATCCAATGCCACAGGAAAGTAGATAGACCTCATTAATGAGTGGGTTATCCTAAATACATGGCACACACAGGAGTACGCACTTACCCTCCTTCCGCAGGCTCATTGCATTAATGTATCTGTGTCCCCCAGCCTCCCCTGTGTCCTGAAGCAGACATCTGAATCCACATGAACCTCAGCATGTCAAAATACAGCCAGGACAGCAGTGCGGACCTTTAAAGCATGGTCTGCTTTACAGGTCGGTTAGCAGTATTTTATTTAATGTGCTTCCCCTATTCCACCCACCCTGCAGCAACCGTGCACTTTAATTTACATTGTTACTAATGAATGTCTGCTTTAACTGCAGCGACTGCCTTTTTAAAATGTATTTTAGCAGCGCGGTCCGATTAAGCGGCTACATTTATTTTGTTACCTAGCCCCCATGTGGCGTTTTCACATTTATGGAGGCTGCGCCCCTTTCATTACACAAACCGCGTCTAAAGAAAGGTACACAACTTACATTAAAGCGGAAGCACAGCAAGAGCACTTTTACCCGAACAAATATCTGTTTGTCAACTTGACAAAACAGATGCTTTTTTTTGGGTCAAAACCCCCCTGCCGCAGTTTCACTTTAATGTAGGACACACCCCTTTCTTTAGATGCGGCTTGTCTAAAGTAAGGGGCGCGGCCTCCATAAATGTGAAAGCGCAGCACGGGCGCTAGTTTATTATTTTTTTTTTTTCTTTATTTAAGGTTTGTATAGCGCTAGCTAGACCCGAAGGTATCAGTGCGCTTCACGACGGATACAAATAAGCATCAACATAACAGGTAGGTTGAAGCAGGGTAGGGAGAGTATGGGAAAACATGGTAGCAAGTAAAAGTCTATACAATATCAGCATGAGGGCGACATGGCGGAGATCAAGGGAGAGTCATCAGGTTCTCGCTAGGACCAAAGAGATAGTGAACTATCAAAGTCATACGGGGGTTCTCGTTACGATCCAGCCCGCTCAAGAAAGAAGGCTTTGAGTAGTATCTTGAATTTCAGGAAGGAGGCGGTCATCCTGATGTGGGGGGGGTTGGAGTTCCATATCTTTGGAGCATTTCCCGCAAAGGACCTGTTAGATCTTTTACGTTTCTGTGATTTCAGAGGTATGAGTAGTAGCGTGTTGGAGCTTCTGAGGGTCCTGGACTGACCAGCTCTCTTGAGTTTATTGGCCAGATATTCCGGTTTACCTGTATGCAGGGCTTTGTGTGTGAGGCAGGCTGTGCGGAAGTTGGCTTGTAGGTTAATAGGAAGCCATTTCAGGTCCTTGAGAGCCGGGGTGATGTGCTCATATTTCTTAGTTCCCGTGACCATTCTAGCTGCTGCATTAAGGGTAGCAGACAAAGGACCTAGACGAGATTTGGCTGGTCCAGTCAGAGTAGCAATGCCATAGTCAATCCTGGAGAGTACCAGTGCCTGAGTGGCCTGTTTCAGGTCTTTCAAGGGGAGGAAGGGTTTAAGTTTGTAGAGAAGTTTCAGCTTAAGGAAAGCACTTTTGGCAGTTTTAGAGATGTGTTCTTTCATGTCCAGTTTTGGGTCCAGAGTGATCCCCAGTGATTTGACGGAGGTTGTAGGAACAAGAGGAACATTGAGGGCATTTAAGGCTTTGAGCCATTCGAGAATTTGGGGATTTTCACTTTTGTTTGAGATGAGGAGCACTTCTGTCTTTTCTTCATTAAGTTTGAGGTGGTTGGATGAGAGCCAGTGTTGGACCTCTGTGAGTGTGTCATTTAGTCTGTGGATGTCTGCGATCGAAGTGGTTTCCAGGTAGAGTTGTGTGTCATCCGCATAGAGGTGAAAGGGGATGTTGGAGTTCCTTAGAATTGTAGTGAGGGGCTCCATGTAGATGTTGAAAAGTTGTGGAGAGAGTACTGACCCCTGTGGGACTCCTCTAGTAATGGGGAGGGGGTCCGATATGGAGCTTTTAATTTTGATAATTTGTGTGCGGTTGTTGAGAAAGGAGGCGAACCATTTGAGAACTGTTTTTTCCAAACCCTCTCTCTTCTGTAGGACATTGAGTAGTAAGTTGTGATCCACTGTGTCGAACGCTGCCGAGAGGTCTAAGAGGATGAGGAGGCTACATTGGTTGGAGTCGAGAGACAAGTGTAGGTCATCCATCACATTGAGGATTGCGGTTTCTGTGCTGCAGCCCTTTCTGAACCCAGATTGGTGTGGGTCAAGAAAATTCAAGATCTCTAGGTGATGGGTTAGCTGAGATAGCATACATTTTTCCAAAATTTTCGATAAGAGCGGAAGGTTCGACACTGGTCTGAAGTTGTTCAAGACTGTAGGGTCGAGGCCAGGTTTTTTTAAGAGTGGCGTGACTTGACCTAGTTTAAGGCAGTCAGGGATGGAGCTATCGCTCAAAGAGCTGTTGATGATCTTGGCCCAGATAGAGGCTAGAGTAAGTTTCAGGTCTTTGGTTAGTCTCGAGGGCAGCTGATCAAGGGAGTGAGACGAGGGATTAGCGATGGCAATGAGATCGCTTATCGCTTCGGTTTGGATGGGTTGGAAGGAAGACCAGTGAGTGGCTGCCGTTGTTGGTCTTGAGTGGGTAGAAGCAGTGGGGCGCAGCTCTGAGAGGATGGAAAGATCGCTGCAAGATCGGTCAATTGAGGCGATTTTTTCGTTGAAGAAGTTAGCAAAGTCGTCGCACTGGGATTTGGACGCAGTTAAGCTGACTGTCATAGGTATGGAGGTTTGGTTCCTGATGATATTGAAGAGTTCTTTGGGGCGATTTTTAGCCTCGTCTAGAGCAGAGCAGAAGAAGGATGACTTTTTGTTCTTGATATGATTACGGTAGGTTTTGCGAGCTGTTTTGAGTTGGTCCCGGTTGAGGGCAGTGGGGTTGTTCCCCCAGGATCTTTCCATGGCTCTTAGGAGTCTGCGCTCATCATTGCTGTCAGCGGAGAACCAAGACCTGGAGGGAATGCTTCTGGTTTTTTTTTGTTTTCTAGGTGCCAGCTGGTCCAGGACGCACTCCAGGTTGGAGTGATAGAGCGAGGAGAGATCCGTGGTTGAGAGGAGCTCCGTCGAGCTCGTGAGGAGTGAACTGGGAGTATCTTGTAGCTTGTCAGGGGAGACTTTCGATAAGTTTCTGACCCACTTGGGGGAGGTTTGGGTGGGTGGGAGCGAAAGAGGCGGGTGGTTGATATGAAAGAGGATGGCGTGGTGGTCGGACCAGTCCACAGGGATGATGTGGTCAATTGAAATTGGTTTTTTGTCCGCAATGATTGCATCCAGGATCGCTCCTCTATGATGTGTTTCTTCTGAGAAGTGTTGGATCATATCGTGGTCTTGTAGAAGGGAGGTGAGAGATTGGATGAGCGGATTCTTGGTTGCATTCCATCTTAGGTTGAGGTCGCCCAGAATTATTCTGAAGTCACTGTTGAGAGCGGTTTGAGTGATCAGATCCAACAGCTGTTCGCCAAATTCAGTAGCGTTGCCTGGAGGGTGGTAAAGGAGAAGGCATTGGAGTGGGCTGTGGTGGGGCGAATTGATGTTGACCCAGAGGCATTCAAAGGAGTTGTAAAGGAGGGAGGGGGATTCTGTAATGGAGAGGTCACTTCTGTGGATAATTGCTGTTCCGCCTCCTTTGCGTATGGGACTGTCTTTGTGGATAAGTGAGAAGCCGGGAGGCACCAGCGTGTCCAAGATGGGAGGGGATAGGGTGTTCAGCCATGTTTCAGTGATGAAGGCTACATCTAGGTCATGGGAGAGGATAGTTTCGGCTAATTCAGTTGCATGTTTGACGGCTGATCTGCAGTTGATGAGCATGCAGTTGATGGGGGGTCTGCATCCGAGTTCCGGTTGACCAAATTCGCTCTGGGTAGGGATGCGAGATGGGCTGGGGGTCTGGCGGTTTTTCGGTGAGGCGGGTCTCTTCTCATACCAGTGATGACTTGGATCGAAGAAAGGGGTGAGGGGTGCGGAAGTAGAGCTTGTGCAGGATAGTTGGGAGGGGGTTTATAGGATGCGACTCGGGAGCTCACTTCCTGAGGAGAGAGAGAAGAAGAGGTTCTTCTGGGAGAGTCAACTTGTGGTTCAGTCCGGGATTCAGTAAGAGGAGGCCGAGAGCCTGGGGGGGACAGGGATCTGATCGGGGGGGCCGTCATTCCTAATGGGAGGTTGCTGGAGGAGGAGAGGTGAGACGAGATGGGGGGTAGCTGGAGTTTCTCTAGGGAGTACAGGGTTTCTTTTAGTCCGAGGATCAGCGTGGCGATCTGGGCTTCAAGAAGGTCCAAGCGATGTGTCATCATGGGAGCTGGGGGGGGATAGTGAGGGGGGAGCTGGGCCTTAAGTGAGAGGGGCGAAGGGGCAGGGCCTTCGTGGGGGGGGGAGAAGAGGTAGGAGGGACCGATTCCGGTTTGTAGAGGACTGGGGAGGGAGAGGGGTAATGGGGCGAGTTGCTGTTTGGAGGGATAGTTGGGGACGGAGGGACTGAATCAGGATTGGGGTTCAGATGGGCGAGGGCTAGAGAGGGGGAGAGGGTTTGGGGTGAGATAATGATCGGGGATAGCAGGGGTGGGAGGATCAGGTTCAGGTTTCGAGATCATGTGGTCAAGGAAACGAGAGGGAGGAGGGTTGCTAGTAAAACAAATATTTGCAATGCAATAGGTCTCACGTTTGCAAGAGTTTAAGATATTGCATTGCCAATAGCTTAAACTCTCGTTAATGCAAGACCTATTGCATTGCAAATGCTTGTTTTCTAAAAAGATGGCTGGAGTATTCTAGTACTTTGTGTCGGAGGGGAGTTGATTGGTGGTTTTGACACAAATCAGGATTTGTGCCAAAACCGTTCACCTCCTCGATACAGAGTGTTTGTGATGGATTGTTTATAGTTGTAAGGATCCCCTTACAACACCCCAGTACAAAACCTATGCTTGGCAGACCTTGCACAGCCTGGCAGTATCAGTATGGTATAAGGGTGTGTGCGTTGGTGCATGGCAGTCTAAAGGAGAGAAAGAAACTGCGTCATATCTCAGTAGATCAGAGGAAGTTTCTCCCTGTCCCATGGCTGCTCTGTTTCTCGTTTTGATTCATCTCCCTATGTAGTTGTGGGCCAGCTGAGAGCAGAAACAGCCCTCTCCCTGCTGCAGGCAGACTACATACATCACTATCACCACTACACACAGTCAACAAACAGGGCTTGTTGTTATGATGAAATCAACCCCTCCACCCCTCCTCTCTCCTCTCCTCTCCTCTCCTCATACGTCCCCATTTGCCCCCCTGCGCATGCGCAAGACGCTGATTCTCACCGGAACCTGTATTTATCATAACGGAGGCGCCAGACGCAGCAGACGTCGCGACGGCTCCACCGAGGCAGACGCGCCCACTCCCCTCGGTCAGCTGCGTAACCCATCCACGTCGTTGTGTGGGCGGAGCCGGGTTGTTTACATTCAGGTGGGCTCCTGGAAGCTGCTGGACTGGGCTGCTGAGGCTCGGGTGAGTGCTGGGACCCCCGACGGGCAGGGCGTGGCAAGCGCCTGGGTCCACCCCTCCCCTTCAAAGCGCTTCTTCTGGCCTCTGGCTCTGTACTGGGGGCGCTGGCAGAGGCAACAGTATGGTTCTTCATGGGGGGGGGGGGAGTTTACAAAGTATCTTAAAGGGGGGGGGAGTTTACAAAGTATCTTAAAGGGGCAGGCTTAGTAAATGCTGAAATCAGCAAAGTGCCCTCAATTCCTGGCTTTTTAGTTTAGAGCACTTTGCATCCTGAGTTTTGCACCCTTACTTAAATTGTTAAAAGTTGAACTACAAGTCCCAGAATGCATTTTTGTGTTGGCTAATAAGCCAGGCTGACTCACCGCACGGGTCCACTTGTGACCTGCCCTCGCCCTTTGTTTTGTATGTGCAGGCGCTCTGTATTATTTTAACAGACTTGCCAGTTAAGGGTGTTGCCAGGGGCGGAGACTGCTCAGTATGCCTGAGGGGTGTGAGCTTCAGATATTCCTGCACAAGTGCCACCTTTGCCTACGTAACGCTTGTTCGTGTGCCTGAGTGTCTAGCTCAAATTGCAGTATTATACCTCAAACTATACTTTGTTTTCTCTTATATCCTGCACACTTGTCACTTTTTCCTCTTGTGCACTCTTTACTACCTCATGTATTTTTGGTTGCTCACAATTTTTACTACCTCATGTGTTTTATTTGCTCACAATTGTCACTTTTACCTTATTTAACGTAACGTCTACTTTTGTAATCAGTTCCTGTGTAATGTTCTCATCATGTATCATTTGTGTTCCTATTGTGAAGCGCTCTGACGCCTTCGGGTAAAGTCCGCGCTATATAAAAATGCATAAATAAAATAAATAAATAAAATAAATTCCACACGCACACTGGCATATCATGTTAATCATTACTTGAAAAGCAGCGCAGAGGGGACTAAGAGGCGGTGGAAAGGAAAAGGAGTGCTGATTGTGAGGGGTGCTAAAAAAAAGACAGTATTTTAAAAAATAACCATGTTTTAAGACCTTTAATAACGAGGACGAGAGTATGTGCGTTTTTGTCTGAGTGAATATTAAAAATCCCTAGTGAAATCTGAGAGGGACATTATCACACCCCACTGACACTCCTGTATCCAACTATTATTAAAGAATTCACTTATTGGGGGGTGTAGCCCTCCCCCCCCCCCCCCTTTGAAGCCACGCACGTGGGTGTTGCAAAGGCAATAGTATAAAGAGGCGATATTCGTGCATTTTGTGGCGCACATATTGTGTATTTATGTTCGTTTTCAGTGTTAAACTGTTGCCCGAGCTTCCCTTATTATGTTACACAAACCTCCTGCTCTGGTGAAAAGGTTTCTGTTGCGCCCGTGGGTGTGCCAAGGACACAAACAATAGCAGCATTGTGTACAGTGGCCCGAGGCAGTGACACATGAAAAGCAAAGCCTCCAACCCTGATCACCAAACTTCGAGTGCCAGTGACTTGTGCCACTAGTTCCAGCTGAGTGCGAACCACTCCTAAGAACTTTGTGGGAAGGAACGACGCGGGGTTCCTAATATATTATTCATTATTTGATTTAAAAAGTTGTCACCAGAAGCACGTGTATGGGTGGGGTAGTGTTCTGTGTGTGCTCATAACAATAAGTATCAAATAACTCAACGTTTCTAATACCAGAGAACCCTAACCTGTTGCACCAGCGCGCAAATGTATGTTTTTTCAAGACTTTGTTTATATGTCCAAGCCAGACGTGTAAATATGACGAAAACAAATAGGACATAGAAAAAGATATCCATTGTGTTTGGAGAGACAGTTTCCTCGGAATACTGTGGCTAGGATATTTAATGACTACTGCCCTGCTCGCTTATGCCCTATCTTTTGGAAAGGAATGCATTGTATTGCAACATTTATTTAGCGCCTACTACCCCTCTGTGGGATGCTGAAGCGCTTGCCTGCATGGATAGCATGCTACAACTTGTGGGGTGTGTGGTTGGAAGTGTGTCGTCTTTGCTTTGATCTGAAGTTTATCCATTTGCTTTTTTTTTATCAGCCTATTTTGTTAAAAGTGGTAAAGGTGTGGTTAGACGTCTCAAAAAAAAAAAAAAGTTCTAGACCATTCCCTCTTCTATCCATCCACTATCTTTTCAATCCAAACAATAGACTAACATGTCCACCACTCAAATTAATTTCATATTTCTCCAGACTAATTCACCACTAATTCTTTTTTCGTTCCGGTGTAGCGTGCTATACCCCTAAAAGCGCTTCAACACTTCATCAAGGGTAACAAGCGCTCTATAAATGCAAACCTTTTTCCTCTTCTATCCCTCCACTATCCTTCTCAATCCAAATAACAGACTAACATATAGCTGTCAATAGATAGACACTAGCTCACAAGTGGTGATTAAAGAGTATGGATATCGGCCAGTATTACGGACCGCATAAATATTTAAAAAAAACATACAAAGTCTGCAGGAGCACAAACTTTCGTTAATATTTTCGATCGTTCACGGGTCGTTGTCTTTAGGCATGCATATCATCCAATGTGTGAATACTTTGAATTGGGAACATCTCAGCCCCCGATTATAAAATAAACTCATGTTTTTTCATAGCTACATACCTGATCTGAATTGTTCACGGAATACTATCAAGTTACCCAGCCATATTTAGGCTGGGACGGAATTATAACCAGCCAGAGGTACGATTCAGACCTCTGGGTAGTTACCATTAAGAATAGATACCTGATGGAACATATAGATAATTGTTCTTTTGTTTTAATTTAGGCACATAAAAATTCGCTCAGATATTGGAAGGTAGGCCTGGGCCTTGCCCCAGTACATGAAATTCTCTAATATGTATAAATAGAATGTCACTCGATTGGAGATAAAGCAATTAGCACCCCTCCACCCAAAATGTAACATTGCCCACCACCTCACTGATTATAGGTGATTTTCAATACTGATTGGCTTGGCCTGTTTAGATACCACTGATTAATATATACACCTGTATGAGGATCTTTTTTTTCTGGACACACGGCATCTGCCCTCACTGTCCCACTTTGACTGCACTTATAACCATGCAGGGAACTATGATGTAAATAGGATTGGCACAGTTGGGATTATCTATCAGTCACCTGACAACAACTGTATCACTAATGCCCGAATTGCTCTGGGCTTATACCCTGTTTCTTATGTATGTTTTCCAGCCCTGAGGAAGTCGCAGGTGTCTTGTCCCGATGGAAGAAACACGCGTTGGCTGGAGTCAGAACAAGAAAATAATATTAAATGATGTATTCTGTTCTTGCATTTGTCATGATCTCCAAGTGATTTACTTGTCATAATCTGCATATTGTGGTGTGCCGGGGTCTGGTACAAAGACTAACCTATCCACCGCTTAAATTAATTTCATATTTAGCTATATTAATTCACCACTAATCCTTTATGGGTTCCGGAGTAGCGTGCTACTTGCCGAAAAAGGGCTTCAACGCCTCGTCTGGGGTAGTAAGCGATATATAAATGCAATTACAATACAATACAAAACAATGTGGGAAGTTTATCCATGTTGTGTGAGGGCCACTGGGGGGGGCGTTTTATTGTGTTATGGGATGCACAGCGCTTAGCAGTGTGATGGATGAAGGAGTATGAGGAACAGGCGCACAGTTTATGGTTTTCAGTAAACTGTCAGCTTTAGGCAGCTCTGGAGGTCCCTTTTGGAGAGTAGGCGTAGGAAGGGGCTGTGGCTAAGATTCATGCCTCAAATTGCGTACCCCTGGGCACATAGCAGTCTGTTGCAAAAAGAACAATTGATGGACAGAATGCAGAACAATGTCATACATTCACCCCAGTACAGAGATCTGGGCCTAAATCCATCTTTTTTTTTTTTGCTCACCATGCCATCCCAGTTTGGACCCAGCCATATGCAAATTAGTCTTGACCATGCACCCAATGGAAACAGTCCAGCCCGAACTGCCAGGCCAGGTCCTCCCTGGACTCGAAACAAGCATCCAAGGACCAGTTTCGGGCTTTCAGCCCTCATCAGCCAGAATACCTTGACTCGAGTGCCATGGAGAGCACGGGACCCACGTCTGGGCATACCCGTCCCACTCGGGGTGACGAATGCAAAAAGAACAATTGATGGGCAGAATGTAGAACAATGTCGTACATTCACCCCAGTAGAGAGATCTGGGCCTAAATCCATTGTATTTTTGCTCACCATTCCAGTTTGGACCCAGCCATATGCAAATCAGTCTTGACCCTGCTCCCAATGGGAACAGTACAACCCGAACTTCCAGGCCAGGTCCTCCCTGGACTGGAAACAAGCTTCCTAGGACCGTTTTTGGGCTTTCAGCCAGGATAGCTTGACTCCAGTGCCATGGAGATCACGGGACCCACGTCTGGGTATACCTGTCCCACTCGGGGTGACAAATGCAAAAAGAACAGTTGATGGACAGAATGCAGAACAATGTTGTACATTCACCCCAGTACAGAGATCTGGGTCTAAATCCATCGTTTTTTTGCTCACCATGCCATTCCAGTTTGGACCCAGCCATATGCAAATCAGTCTTGACCCTGCTCCCAGTGGGAACAGTCCAGCCTGAACTGCCAGGCCAGGTCCTCCCTGGACTAGAAACAAGCATCCTAGGACCGGTTTCAGGCTTTCAGCCCTCATCAGCCAGGATAGCTTGACTCCAGTGGCATGGAGAGCATGGGACCCACGTCTGGTGTTCAAACTGCACCAGCACAGGGGTAGTGAGCAACATCAGGTCATTTTTAGGTCGAGCAGACGTACTCTCAATGCGTGAGCATTGAGAGTGTCTGTCTCGACAACTATTGTTGCCGCTTTTTGGGAATGTGGACACCTATCTGGCACGAGCGTTTCCCTTGCAGTTTTCACCGCGGGAGCGCGCGCGTCTGCCCCGCGCATGCGCAGAGTAACTCACAGCCATTTTTTTTTTTTTCAGCCCCGAACCGAATCAGGTATCAGAGCGCTTTACATATAGGCAGCCCCCACCCCTCTGCATGCACGCACACACAGGCGAGCGCATGCACACACATACAGGCACACGGCACACAGACACTCGCTCACACACACACCCCCCTCCCCCACAGTCACACACACGCACTCCAAGACACATACACACACGCACGCACGCACACACACACACAGCCCGCCACTCGCGCGCGCGCACACATGCTCCCCCCTCGCCCCGCTCAGCAACCCACTCACCGGCTTCCTTCGTGCGGCGGCTCTCCTCAGCTGCAGGGCCCGGCAGCAGGACTCTTCTTCCCTCCTTCGGCACCGGGGCGCAGGGTAGGCTCCTGCCTGCTCCGGTGCTCCCCTCCAAACACGGCTCCAATCGCGGCTCTTCCGGTTGTCGCGCCGGCCTGCCTGACTTCCTGGTCGCAGGCCGGCAGAGTGACGGCGGTGATTTGCGGTACTTATTTATGTAGTTATTTATGCATTTTTATTAGCGCGGACTTTACCCGAAGGCGGTATTAATTTATTTATGTATTTATGCATTTTTTTGTACTAATCAGTATGTATGGATCGTGACTTTAATTTTGTAATATTCACCAGATAACAATGATGTGTCAGAGCGTTTGACTTTGACAATGCTTGTTTGTTTACTCACTGCCTCCTTCAGCAGCGCCTTGGTTTTGTCTGGGCTGATTCCTCGCCAGCTGTTCAGCATCCAGGCAGACATTTGGGGCAGACAGTCTCTAGCCAGCGAGGCCGGAGAAGCCATTAAGCGTAATTCTCTTAATTGGGTTCGTGCATGACACACAATGTGCACCTTTGCAACGGGTCCATTGAAACTGAATACATTCTAAAGCAATCACGAGAAGACACAAAGTAACCCGCCATTATGAAGCAACCCCAAACCGGCTTAGAACTGTAAGGAGCCTTTCCATGCCCCCAGAGCGCTTAAACAATAATACATTGAATAATAAAAAAAATAACGCTGTATTCTTTGTCGGAACCAACAGTTCAGCCTAACAAAATTCCTACAAGATTGCAGACAGGCAGAAATACAGCTGTAGGTGGTTGGACAATTGCGCTAACTCCCTAGGGGGTACTTTGCATGCAACTTTATCTTGAAAACAAAACAGCAGCCACAGAGCTCCCAAGATTCCGAGTTTGTGATTTTATAATGGGATACACTAAACTACAGGTCCCAGAATGCAAAGCAATAACCTGGACTGCATGGGAATTCGAGAGTTCTGCATACATTCTCTGCCCCCCCCCCGCTCCCCATGTGCACCATATTGTTTGTGCATATTTAGAGCCAACAATCTTGACACAGCCTTGATTTTAGTTTTTCTCTAAGACCAGAACAGTATAGCTCACCACATGCAGTGAGTCATGTGTGACTGAGCAGAATCAGGTTTTTCGGCCAACAGCAGTGAGCACGGTGGGACTTTTGGGCCTATGGTTGTAAAGGGTATGTTAAACATGTGTAATACTGTTGACCGAAACATAACAGTTCTGATATGACGCGTGTTTGTTTCTTATAATACCCCTAACTACAAGAAACACCAAGAATTGCCACGCAAACATCCAACAACATAGTTGCCAAGTTTCCTAGGTGTGACTAGTTACTTAAATACCAAGACACAAACCTCACATGAACAATGTGTTTCCAAAACGTTTCAGCAGTAATCCTGTTTTTATTTGGACAATGTCAGTCTGTGCCATTTAAATTTGAATGCTGTTTACTTTTTTAAGAATCAACAAACCTCACGTGAACGGTGCGGTCTCAAAACGCATTGGCGCTAATCGAGTTTCAGAAATTGTGAGGAACTTTATAGTTAATGCTGTGTCTGTTGATATATTTTGCTTTCTATATTTTAATTAGGTTCCCTGTTTTTTATATCCAGTATATAAGTATATTGCTCTCTCATTACACTGCCCCCTCACACACTGTGCCCCCTCACACACTGCCCCCTCACACACTGTGCCCCCTCACACACTGTGCCCCCTCACACACTGTGCCCCCTCACACACTGCCCACTCACACACTGCCCACTCACACACTGCCCACTCACACACTGCCCACTCACTGCGCACTCACACATTGTGCACTCACACTAGTTTAGGCCACACACACACACTGTACCCTCAAACACCCCGCACCCTCACACACTCTCATTACACTGCACCCTCACACACTGCCCCCACGCACTGCCCCCTCAGACACTGCCCCCTCAGACACTGCCCCCACACACACTGCCCCCACACACACTGCCCCCACACACACTGTCCCTTCACACACTGCCCCCTCAGACACTGCCCCCTCAGACACTGCCCCCTCAGACACTGCCCCCACACACACTGCCCCCACACACACTGCCTCCACACACACTGTCCCTTCACACACTGCCCCCTCAGACACTGCCCCCTCAGACACTGCCCCCACACACACTGCCCCCACACACACTGCCCCCACACACACTGTCCCTTCACACACTGCCCCCTCAGACACTGCCCCCTCAGACACTGCCCCCTCAGACACTGCCCCCTCAGACACTGCCCCCTCAGACAGACTACTCACATACTGCCCCCTCACGCACTGCCCCCTCACACAGACACAACCCCCCTACACACACAAACACACAACCACGCACACAAAACCCCACACACACGCAAACCCCGCCCACACACACGCAAAACCCCCCACACACGCAAACCCCCCCTACACACACACGCAAAACCCCCCACACACATGCACACACACACACAACCCCATACACACAACCCCACACACACAACCCCACACACACAACCCCACACACACACAACCCCACACACACACAACCCCACACACACACAACCCCACACACACACAACCCCACACACACACAACCCCACACGCGCACACAACCCCACACGCGCACACAACCCCACACGCGCACACAACCCCACACACGCACACAACCCCACACACGCACACAACTACACGCACACAACTACACGCACACAACCACACGCACACAACCACACACGCACACAACCACACTCGCACACAACCACACACGCACACAACCACACACGCACACACAACCACACACGCACACAACCACACAGGCACACAACCACACAGGCACACAACCACACACGCACACAACCACACACGCACACACCCACACATGCACACACACACACACAAACACACACACACACACAAACACACACACACCCACAACCAGACACAATCACACACCAGGATAGCAAAACATAGCATAGCAAAACAAAACATAGCATGGCATAACAAACATAGCATTGCATAACAAAACAAAACCTAGCATAACAAAGCATAGTTTAACAAAACATAACAAAACATAGCATAGAATAACAAAGCATAGCATAGCAAAACATAATAAAACAGCACCACTCAGCACCACTCAGCACCACCACAGCATCACTCCGCACCACCACAGCATCACTCAGCACCACCACAGCATCACTCAGCACCACACTCGGCGCCACCCCAGCATCACTCGGCGCCACCCCAGCATCGCTCAGGGCCACCCCAGCATCACTCAGGGCCACCCCAGCATCACCCAGCGCCACCCCAGCGCCACTCAGCGCCACTCCAGCATCACCACATCATCACCACATCATCACTCAGCGCTACCCCAGCATCACTCAGCACCTACACATTATCAATCAGCACCACCACAGCAGCACCCCCACACACCACCACACACCACCACAGCATCACTCAGCACCACTCAGCACCACCACATTATCACTCAGCACCATCACAGCACCACTCAGCACCACCACAGCACTACCACAGCACCACCACATTATCACTCAGCACCACCACGGCACCACTCTGCAGCACCACAGCACCACTCTGCAGCACCACAGCACCACTCTGCAGCACCACAGCACAACTCTGCAGCACCACAGCACCACTCTGCAGCACCACAGCATCACTCAGCGCCACTCCAGCACCACCACATTATCACTCAGCACCACCACAGCGCCACTCCAGCACCACTCGGCACCACCGCATTATCACTCAGCACCACCACAGCGCCACCACAGCAACACTCAGCACCACCACAGCACCACTCAGCACCACCACAGCACCACCACATTATCACTCAGCACCACCACATTATCACTCAGCACCACCACATTATCACTCAGCACCACCACATTATCACTCAGCACCACCACATTCTCACTCAGCACCACCACATTCTCACTCTGCAGCACCACAGCATTACTCTGCAGCACCACAGCATCACTCAGCGCCACTCCAGCACCACTCAGCACCACCACATTATCACTCAGCACCACCACATTATCACTCAGCACCACCACATTATCACTCAGCACCACCACATTATCACTCAGCACCACCACATTATCACTCAGCACCACCACATTATCACTCAGCACCACCACATTCTCACTCAGCACCACCACATTATCACTCTGCAGCACCACAGCATTACTCTGCAGCACCACAGCATCACTCAGCGCCACTCCAGCACCACTCAGCACCACCACATTATCACTCCGCACCACCACAGCGTCACCACAGCGCCACCACAGCGCCACTCGGCACCACTCAGCACCACTCAGCCCCACCACAGCACCACCACATTATCACTCCGCACCACCACATTATCACTCCACACCACCACATTATCGCTCTGCAGCACCACAGCATCGCTCTGCAGCACCACAGCATCGCTCTGCAGCACCACAGCATCACTCAGCGCAACCCCAGCATCACTTAGCGCCACCACATCACCATCCGCGCCATCACAGCATCAATCTGTGCAACCATTTAACAACAACTGGTTCAAATATGTTCTCTCAATGTTTCACGCTTTAATACAAATGTCACAAAAAGATGGTAATATTTCACCTCTGTTCTTGGATTTTCATCACAATAAAATACACTGAACATAATCTTCACAAAAGTTATTTACAAAGTTTAAGCTATTTCCATTATAAATTACAATCACTTTTATTTAAGTATTAATTATTTAAAAAAATTAAAAGCCATTGTTATTTGTAATATCAATACATCTAAGTCACGTAAATACAAAACATGTTGCATTACAAATGCTATAGGTGTCACATTTGTGAAAGTTATAACTATTGGCATTGTAAATGACAAAGCTATTAATTTAGCTATTTTGAAAACCAACACATAAATAAAAGAATTGTCATTTACAAGACCAATAGCTCAAACTTTCATAATGCGAGACCTATTGCATTGCAAATGCTTGTTAATAAATATGGCTCTGATCTGCCTTCTTCGCCTTCTGCAACTCAATAATGCTACTTTGGTTAATGCAATGCTTTGGGTTAAAGAAAAAAATCTGCCCCTTCGAGTGAAGGGCTGGCTGGCCTTCCCAGCCTGAATCCTCGCATTGTCAGGCAGTTGGTGGCAATTATTTTGAAATATCAATTCTCCATCCGCATTTCATTTCGCCTCTTCTTCTACTTTAACCCTCTCTCTCTCTTACTAGCACTGCTGCTCTCTCTACCTTCATCCTCTCTCAATAGTGCAGCTTTCTATACCTCACCCCTGTTTCTCTATATTTCCAAGATACCTCACTCTTCTTCATCTCTCTCTACCTCTCTCGAGACCACGTCACTCTATCATTGTTTGTGTGTGCATCAATATCTGCCACTCTCGACCCCCCTCTCAACTCTCTGTACCTCATTCCTTTCTCAATACCTCACTTCACCTTTTCCATTTCCTCCCTCTACTTCACTTGTCACACAACCTCATCCCAATCTTTACCCCACCTGTCCGTCCCTGTCTTCATCTCTCTACTGCCTTACCTTTCTCTACCTCTCTCAGCCCTTTCTCGACCTCGTCACTCCCACTCACCTCTCTAGCTCATTTCTCTCTCTTCCTCACATCTCCCTCACTACCCTCACCTCTCTGCACCCCACTACTTGCTCTCTCACAACTAACCTTTTAATTTACCTCACCATTAGTTCACTACTTCACTCTCCACCTCATCTTTCTCTCGTTCTACTTCTGTTCCCTTTCCTTCACCTCTCTAAATATCTTACTCTTTTCATGTGTCCTGTATCCCCCCTTATCCCTTTCTTTCTTTCTTTCTCTTTCTCTCTCTCTCTCTTTCTCTCTCTTTCTCTCTCTCTCTTTCTTTTCTCTCTTAACCTCTTTCCCTATAAATCTCTCTACCTCACCATCTCTTCCTCTTCATCAGACTCACAACTCTTTGTGTATAAAGCTCTCTTCTTTCTCAATTCCACTTTTCATTGTTTACCACATTTCTCTTTCCACCTTTGACCCCTCTCTCTACCTTTCTTTGTTTCCCACTACTCTCGCTACCTAACTCGTTTTTCTCTACCTCATCTCATTTCACTCTTTCTCTTACTGCATCGCTTTGTTTTTCCTCAAGTCTCCCTGTCTATATCTACCTCAATGCCTTTGTTCTCTCTTTATCTACATAACCCCTCTCTATCTCACACCTTGGAGAACTGTGCTCCTCTCTCTACATTTCCTTCTCCCTATCCTTATCTTTCTCTACCAGACTTTAAAACCTTACCTATTTCTCTGCCTTTTATGGTATGTTATTGGTGGTTTTATAGTCAGCTAATTGCCCCTGGGGTTATCCAGGCGCTTTGTAGCAGGTGTGTGAGGCCAGCCTTGGGGGCTTACTCGAAAAGCTGGATCTTCAATTCCTTGCGAAAGTTAAGAGGAAAGGAGGAGGCTTTGAATTGTTGTGGGAGGTCGTTCCAGGTTTTACAGACCAGGCGCGAGAAGGCACGGCCCCCTGCCCTGTGCTAGTGAGAGACCATCAGAGGGGATGTGTCTGTAAGTTTGGTAGAAATAAATGCGGTTGTTCAGGTAGGCAAGGCCAATGTTGTGGAGTGCCTTGTTGGTGTGGGTGAGGAGTTTGAAGCGTGCACGCTTGTGTATCAGGAGCCAGTGGAGTTGCCTAAGGTGTAGTGTGATGTGGGCTCGGCACAGGAGGTTGAGGATTAGTCTGGCTACTCCATTTTGACAGTCTGCAGTCCTCTGTTGGTTATTCCTGCCTACAGGGTGCTTCCATAGTCTAGTCTGTTGGCGATGAGGGCTTGGGTGATTGTTTTCCTGGTTTTGTCTGGTTTCCCCTTGAAGACATTGAAGTAGGATGAGTCCACTGCATTGGCCTGGACAGTCATGTCAAGTTTTTGTCTTTAATGATTCTGATGTTTCTCACTTGTGAGCAAGGCGTGGCCCCAAGGTCTGTGGGCCACCAGGTTGGGTCTCACGGTGAGGATTTATTTCCAAAGACTACTATTTTGGTCTTGTCTGAGTTCAATTTGAGGTAGTTAGCGTTCATCCAGGTGGTCAATTCGGTCATGCATGCAGTAAACTTGCTCCTGGTGTGAGATCTTTTGTCCAAGAGGGACAGTATCAATTGTGTGTCATCAGCGTAAATGAGGATGTTTATGTTGTGAGCTCGTATGACATCAGCCAGCGGGGTCATGCAGATGCTGAAGAGCGTTGAACTGAGCGATGAGCCCTGCGGCCCTCCTCATATAATATCTTGTGCTTCAGAGCGGTAGAGAGGGCATGTTGACAGTTTGGGTTCTTTTTTTAGGAAAGAGCAGATCTATTCAATGGCTTGTCCCTGGATGCCTGCCATGTGTAGTCATCAGATTAGAATGGACTGGGATATATAGTCGAGGGAGGCTGATAGGTCTAGAAAGATGAGGGCTTTTATTTCTCCCCTGTTGAGGCTCATCCAGATGTCATCCGTTGCTGCTATAAGGGCGGTTTCCATGCTGTGGTTGGGTTTGAATCCTGATTGTGTGGTGTTGAGAAGCTTGTGTTTTGTGAAGGGGTCTGAGAGACACTTGTTGATGGGTTGTTCAGGACTTTGGCTGGGTGGGGAAGGAGGGATAGCGGTCTGCGACTTGTGAGTTTGGTCGGGTCAGAGAAGATTTTCATTAGGAGAGCATTGCCGTCTGTGTATTCCCATGGTTCCGGGAAGGTGGCTGTACTGATGAGGTGTTGAAGATAGGGTTGAGGGCCTTGCTGATAGGGTTTACTTCTTTGTCACAAGTGTGATGGGGGCAGGGGTCTACCTTGGCCCCGGAGTGAATGGTCTTAATGATTTTCATGGTTTTGCTTGTACTAATGGTGTGGCATTTGCTGGTTGTGTTAACTTTCTTGTGTAATGTGAGGCTCCTGGAGAGTTCCAGGGGGGCTGGTTGCAGGGGGGAAGATCCTGTATATGGTTGCGATTTTGCTGCAGAAGTAGTTTGAGACAGAGTTGTTTTAAGGCATTGGCAAAGTGGGCAATTGCCCAGGTCCCCCACCTTCCATGGGGCCCCTGGTGAAATTACATTTTGCTCTTTCCTATTTCTTTCTCTTTTTCTATCTCCGCCTTTATTATATAATTCAATTCTGATTGACACCATGGGGATTCGATTAGCAGACAATGGGTAATAACAGTCAAAGTTGTTCTGAGCACGATTTCTCTTAATTATTTCGTGCCCGGGCCCACAAAATCCTTGAGTTGATACCAGTTCGAAAGGTTGTTGTACAGATATTGCTGATGTTGATGTTCCAGTGAGAGCTGTGGGTGTGGTGAATTCTTCGATGATTGCTAAGATTTTTTTGCTGGTTTTGGAGCTGATGTTTATTTGTTCAACCAGGGCCTTTTTGTTGGTTTCTTGGATGAGCTGGTGGTACCTTCTCTGAGCAGTTTGAAAGCGTCTTTTTCCACTTCCCTTTTGCTGGTTCTCCATTTCCATTCCAGTTGTTTGCAGTGGCACTTGGCCATTTTAATGTCTTCTGCATTCCAGCTGTCTTGTGTTCTGGTTTTTGCTGTGTTGCTTCATTTAATGGGGGCCAGTGTCCGCGTAATTGGTGACCTACCTGTTGAAGCCTCTTTCTCACCCTAAATCTTCCACTTCCAATCTCTCGTTATCTTCCCGCTGGCTATCTCACCTTTATCTATAGTTACTTTCCTTCTTTCCCTACCTTACATATTTTTCTACATCATCTCTTCCCACTTCTCCCTCAACTTCCCATCTATTGTTATACTGTTCCTCTTATATCTCTGTCCATCTCTTGTACTTTCTTTTTTACTCAGAGTCACAGGTAACTGTCTTGTCAGAAGTTTACCCTTGTAAAGAAGAGAAAAGGAGATAAGGCAGCAGAAGAGAAATTAATAGGACGTTATTAGATTTTAACCAATGGAATAGAGAAAATCCTAAGAGCAACACTTGGATTTTCAGTGTTGCAGCAAAAACATCAGTGGTGAAGAGGGTTATATTTGTGATTACAAATATTCAGCAACTAAAGCTATTATTTAGTGTGCATTTGTCTTACTTTAATATGATGCACTAATCCACAAGCATTTAACAGATCACCATAGCATGTTGTTACTACAGTAGGAGGAACACATTAGACAAAGAATTCAACATGAAATGTTGCATGCAAAATAAAATAGAGAGTAACTAAAAAGGAAATGCTTTACCTATGCTTGTTCGTGCTTTTTTGTTGCTATTGGACTGGCGAACACCAGGCAGCTAGAGCGTTATGGCTGTTTTTGAGTGCCAACATCTATGATGGTTTAAAATATAACTTTGTATTTTAATGCCATCATGAGGACTTGAATGAGCTTTAAAGGGGTAATGCATTTAAAGTCGTGCAAAACAAGGGGCCCCAAAATGTATGTTGCCACGGGCCCCACAAATCCTTAAGATGCCATTGCCACCAAGAAAAGTAAATTATGAGTTAACAAACTTTTGGCAGAGACCGCAGGCTCAAGACAGGAAAACATGTGCTCACATACCACAAAGAAGTCACCTTTATTAATAGCTTGCAGGCAACTCCCTGGACCATTTTAGGTTTGGGGAGGTGGACAGTGGCCCCCTCCCCTTCATTAAAACATAGTCTATGAGAGATGAGGTCCCCAGGGCCACTTAGAGGCTTAGGGAGAGGGCCATATGCTCCTTTCACTCAATTTAATAATGAGCCCTAGTACCCCATGTGTGTTTTTTTACATGCATGGGAACCTTTTTTATATTTAAATTTGTTGCAGATTCGCGGTTCTGATGCGTATTTTTGGCAAATAAAAAGCAAATATATTGGTGAAAAAAACAATGGTGACCGGGATGTTATAGTTAGGAAATAGCACTAAAAACCCTAGAAATTAACTGAAAATAACAACGCTTACAGGGATGCTACTTTTAGGAAATAGGATTAAAAAAACTTCGAAATTCAGTGAAAACCCAAAGGTTACAGGAAGGTTATAGTTAGTTTCAGATATTACACATTCAAAACCATAGAAATTAAGCAGTTGCAGTTATCTCAAGTAACTATAAATCGGGCTGCTTGGGGAAAAATAATTTCGGCACCCCCTTATTTTTCTTGCCTCCCCCAACTTGACGAATCACCCCGAAACGTTCCAGACACCAGCTGAAACACCTTTTGGCTGTCAATACTGTTTTGCTGATGCTATGCATTGCAATAGTTTGAGGTCAAGGGGCAGCGTTCTAAAGGTGTTGAAGTGCAGGCTGTTTTTATTGCTGCACTGCTTTATGGAGGCCTATTACCTGCTTTTATAGCTTGGCGGTGTAGAGTGTCTCACTGTCTGTTGAGCTCACAATCTGCACCTTCTCAGCTGTGCACTGACTTGCACTGTTGCCTTAGTATACACAAAGGCAGTTCTTAGTGTTGTGCTAACCTCTGAAAATATGATGTTTGGCTCCTAGAGCTGTGTTAGGTTTAGATTCAAGCGGGTAGAGGGAGGAGTGTCTGGGTAAGATGGTAGCAGACATTTTTTATCTGTATTGATCCAGTGCACCCCCTTTTACTCCTCCGTCCACCCCCCCGTTTCAGAGTGAAGTAAATCAAGAGCCCTAGTGCAGGAGGAAAGCAGACACGGATGTTATTTCACATTTGAATTATGTGTGAGTAGTAACATGGACCTATTTCAATTGAAGCAAAATTGTTAAGCTGTTTTTAAATGTGTTTTTCTGACTTAGACTAAGATAGGCCTCCATAAGGCCTCAACTCCATGTTTGTAAATATGGCTACAGTTTCATAATGTTCTTTGTGGATTTATATTTCTTTTCTTGACACCACACCAGCAAGATGTACACAGCTTATTTTGTATGACACGTTCTTCTCGAAGAACTCGTTTAAGGAAGTCTTTTGCTAATTTCCAAGGTTCTACAAGGAGACTGCATTGCATTAATTTATCATTGTTGTCAGTTGTTTATGTGGCTTGTTTATTCCGACCCCTCCGGATGACATCAGTTCAGAAGGGGCGAATCAATGCTCATGTAATCTGATAGTGCTAAAATCGTAGATTATATGACGTTTTGGGAATATTGCAGTATGATTTGTTAAAATGACACTTTTGCTAACTTTTCTGCTTCCATCATTTTCCGGTGAAATTGGCGATGCAAACCCTACAATTTGGGAGTGAGTCTGAGAGTCCTTGGAGGCTTTTGGGTTTCTACTAGAGATGTTGTCTGATTCTCTATTAATTTGTTGCACGAGTAGGACTTCAGACCTGATGTAGATCTTGATGGACAGGTTACTTTGTCACAAGGGAGACCGATATCCCTTACACCGAAATACAAATCCCATAGGATATAATGGAATATATGTTTTGATGGAGGGGATATCAGTCACCGTTGTGACGGAGTAATCCGTCCACCAAGAGCTAAACAGGCCCTTCGTCTATTTTCCCAGATTTTGTTTATTGCTGTGTTTTATCTGAACTCGGAACATCTTTATGTTAATTTATATCTGTCTTTTGCATGATTCAATGTGAATTGCTTCTGCATTTGCATTTTTCTATTTTCTGTTTTAACCCTTAAATTGTTAATAAGCCTTCATCGGCTTTTCGAATTTGCTGATCTCGAACTCCCCTTTTGAGTCAATTCTTTCTTATTGAATGCATTTCTAAATCCTCTGTTTTAAATCTTGTGTCCAGGGACACATTACCTCACAGATCTTGAGGTCAACAGCGTCTACGACCCTACAGATTGGGCGCCACTGTAATGCAGAGTAGCGCCCACAGAGATGTCAATTCAAGTTTTGAGGTTTCTTGCGAAGATGTGGAGCGATGTTGTCTGTCTGAGGTGGAGTGGAAGGGCGTTGCAGGCTCTGGCCGCATGGAAGGAGAAGGAACGACCTCCCGATCTGGTCTTTGTGGTGCGGGGGACCATGGCGTAGGAGAGTTGGGCTGATCGTTGGGTTCTTTGGGGTGTGTGGAATTTGAGTCAGCTGTTCGAGTATGCTGGTCCGGTGCCGTGGAGGGCCTTGTGTGTGTGGGTGAGTATCTTGAAGGTGATTCTAGACTCGACGGGGAGCCAGTGGAGTGTGCGCAGGTGCTGGAAGATGTGTCAGTGTCTTGGCAGGTTGAGGACCAGTCTTGCGGCGGCGTTCTGGATGTTCTGTAGCTTGCGGGTGAGGTTTTTGTTAATTCCGGCATAGAGTGCCTTGTTGTAGTTGAGTCTGCTGGTGACCAGGGCGTGAGTGACGGTCTTTCTGTGTTCGAGAGGGATTCATTCGAAGGTCTTACGAAGGAGGCGGAGTGTGGGGTAGCAGGAAGACGAGGCGCAGTTGATCTGGCATTGCATTTTGAGCTCGGAGTCAAGGATGATTCCCAGGTTGCGTGTGTGGTCTGTAGGGGTTGGCGGGTTTCCGAGGGCGGGGGCCACCAGCTGTCACTCCAGGCGTCGGGGTTTGGGCCCATGATGAGTATTTCTGTTTTTTTGGTGTTTAGTTGTAGGCAGCTGTTTTTCATCCATCTGGCGAAGGCTTCCATGCCTTCTCTAAAGTTTTGTCTGGAGGTGTTGGGTTTATTGGACAGGGAGAGGATGAGTTGGGTGTCGTCTGCGTACGATACAATGTTGAGTCCATAGGTTCTGACGATGGGGACAAGCGGAGCCATGTAGACGTTGAAGAACGTCGGGCTGAGAGAGGAGCCCTTGGGGACTCGGTAGGTATAGGGTCTGAGAGGAAAGGCAGGAGTCTGACCCGCAGCGTTCTGCCATAGAGGAAGGAGCGTATCCAGTCGAGGGACTTGTCCTGGATTCCTGTGTCGTGGAGCCTGCGTATTAGGGTGCGGTGAGAGACTGTGTCGAACGACGCTGAGAGGTCGAGGAGGATGAGGGCTACTGTTTCTCCTTTGTCCAGTAGGGTGCGGATGTCGTCTGTTGCGGCGAAGAGGGCAGTTTCTGTACTGTGTTTTTTTCTGAAGCCGGATTGGGAGGAGTCGAGAATGTTGTGCTCTTCGATGAATGTGGTGAGTTGGCTGTTGATGGCTTTCTCGAGGACTTTCGCTGGGAACGGTAGTAGGGAGATGGGTCTGTCGTTTTTGAGGTTGGTGGGGTCCGCCGAGGGTTTCTTCAGGAGGGAGTTGACCTCGGCGTGTTTCCAGTCGTCAGGGAACGAGGCGGTCACCAGGGAGCGGTTGATGGCGTGGCGGAGCATGGATGCGATGATGTCAGCGGCTCTGTTCAAGATGTGGTGGGGGCAGGGCTCTGTGGGGGCCCTTGAGTGGATTGACTTCATTGTCTTCAGTGTGTCTTCGGTGATGAGGGCTGTCCAGTTATCAATCGCTGGTTTCCGGGTGTCAGGGGTAGTTGGGTAGATGCTCTTGATTTTGTGGGGGAAAAAGGTGCTGGGTTTGTCGCAGGGAGGGAGGTATGTCAGTATACTCGCTGTTGGGTTGGGTGAATTCCCTGATGATGTTGAAGAGTTCCTTGCTTTTGTGCGCGTTGGTGAAGGTTCTGTTTTTCAATCTCTTTTTTTCCTGATTCTCTGATGAGTTGGTGGTGGGCGTTGGTGGCGGCTCTGAAGTTGTTGTGGGCTTCTGTGGATTTGGTGTACCTCCAGGCCTTTTCGAAGCGGTGGCAGGTGCGTCTGGACTCTCGAAGTTCGGTGGAAAACCATCTGGCTTTCGTGGCACTGCCCGAGATCCATCTAAGCAGGGTTCGGGCTGCGGTGTTGGGGATTGTTTTCCACGATGGTTGGGGTGGAGTTGTTGATTGATGAGGTGAGCTCGTTGTCAGTGATTTTGGTCCAATTTCTTCATTGGAGCACGTGCTGGTGTCTGTGGAAGGTGGGTGTTCTGAAGGTGAAGTGGACGCAACAATGGTGTGTCCAGGGTAGTTCGGTGGTGTGGCTGAAGGTGATGGACCTTCCTGTAGTGAAGAGGGGGTAATGGGTGTGTCCTGCTGAGTGCGTGGGCTCGGTCACGATCAGGCGGAGTCCAATGTTGAGGTTGTCCTGGAGGGATGCAGTGTTGGGGTACAGTTGGTTGTCGAGGTGGAAGTTGAGGTCTCCCAGCACGGTGTAGTTGGTGGATGCAATGACCTGGGGGGAGATGATGTCCATGATGGAGTTAGCGAAGGGTCCGCGGGGTCCAGGGGAGTGGTAGATAAGGACTGGCCAGTATCTTGAAGTGAAGGTGTTCCATCAGGTATGTGTGCTCATCGGGGAGTGTGCTCAGACGGAGGGTTGATTTGTGGACTTTGGCCATTCCTCCTCCCAGGCTGGTTTGGCGGTCCTTCCTGGAGTATCCTTGGGGAATGGTGATGACAATGTCCGGTCCTGATGTGGTGTTGGTCCAGGTTTCGGTGAAGAATGCTACCTCCCGGGTGGTGCTGTCGAGGAGGTCCCAAATTTCACTGGCTTGTTTGTGGAGTGATCAGACGTTGAGGAGGATGCATTGCAGGGTGTTCGGTTCGGTTGTGTTCTTGTGGGCGAGTTGTGCAGGAGCCGTGTTCTTGGTGGTGTTACAGGGGTGGCTGGTGATGCTAGCTTGCAGTTGCTGTTGCTGCCTGAGTTGAGTGTGTGGAGTGCTGCTGGGTCGTAGCGTTGGCGGGGCGGAGGTCCAGGGTTCCTGGCGCTGGTCGCTGTCGGGTCGCGGACCGGTGCAGCTGGTCATGCTGGGGGGGAGGAGCCACGGGGTCAGCAGCGGCAGGGGAAAAACAGGCAGGAAAGGAGGAGTGTAGGAAAAAGGGGATAAAGCGAAGACAAGCAGAGCACAGGAAAGTGCAGAAGGCAGAAAAAAGCTGAAATATAGATTTCGAAAAGAGGGTGAAAAACAAGTGAAAACGAGTGGAAAACCAGAGCGGAGAGCGTGAAAAAGAGAAGACAAGCAGAGCACAGGAAAGTGCAGAAAGCAGAAATATGGATTTAGAAAAGAGGGTGAAAAACGAGTGAAAAAACGAGTGGAAACCAGAGCGGAAAGCAGGAGGCAGAGGTCCACTGGACCACCAGGGATGAGGCGCAGGTGAACCTACGGGTGGAGGAGGGCCTCGAACAATCACACTAGAGAGTGCAGGGGCTGGGGGAGGCCTCACTCAATGGTGGAGCTGCAAGGGTGGGAGAGCAGTTTCACTGACAAAGAGTCAGTGGTCTTGTTCAGTCCACACATTCTTAAATCTTTAAGCTCTATAGCAAATACATTTCAATATTGTGTTTAAATGTGTCGCTCATATTAATATTGTTCAGGCACACAGCGAAAATAATTTCAGGTGCATGTATATAATTGCACTTCTGTGACATATAAGGGTGGAACTTAAATTACGCTGATCCACAGCCTAAAGCTATTTTATACCTCGTGCCATGACAGGATCAGAAAGAAAACCATATACACTAATAGTGCCTTTATCCTTGCTTGTAGCCTGCTGCACTACCACTGCACGTCAGTCAGTTTCGATCAGAGAGCCTTGAGTTGATGGACATCTCACATCTCTGCACGGTGCTTCCGTGGGGAATGAGGAGTATGTATAGTCAACTTGAAACTGTTGCTACAAAAGGCGGAGTTTGAGCAAACAAGGGACTATGGGCCAGATGTACGACCACTACATTTTGCGACTCGCAAATTATGACATTTTAGGTACTTGCAATTTGCGAGTTGTAAATTGAAATGTACTAATGTGTCTCAGACACATTAGCAAATCACAATGAGGTTGCAAATGACGTGCCACATCAATTTTCATAAGGCAGGTCGCAATTTACCACCCTTTGGGAATGGGCAATAAAACAGGGATGGTGGCCTGTCAGCAGACCACCATGTCTGTGAATGCTTTTAAATTAAACAACTTTTTTTGTAATGCAGCCCGTTTTCCATTAAAGAAATTGAGATGCGTTTCAAAAACAAAAAATAAACATTTCTATTTCATTTTTTAAGAGTAGGCAGTGGTCCTACTGACCGCTGCCTGCTCTTAAATAAACATTTTCGCTACTAGTAACAAAGGGGAAGGGATCCCCTGGTGACCCCTTCCTGTTTGCGAGTGGCTTACCACCTACGTGAAGTAGGCAGTAAACTACAATCATACATGCCCTTGCGACTCGGTATTGGGATGGCACGCACCTTCCTAATAGCGACTCACAAATCATATTTTGGTAATAGTTTATCAACTCGCTAAATTGGGTTAGAAATGTGAAAAGGCTATTTAGTGGTCGCAAACGGCCCAGTTTTCTATTTGCGACTGCTAAAAGCCATCGTACATCTGTACTGTGCTCAGTAACACCGACCTTACCCAGAACGCTTGCAATAGAAAGCTTCCCTTCAATATTTAATAGGCTAATCCAAACTCTACAGATTCCTTAGCACTGTAGCAGTCTGGTGTTAAATCACCATATGATTCTAGTCATCCGACTGGGTGGCAATAAACCGGTGCAGCACCTGCCTGTATTCTGTCAGGCCCACTGTTAGACCCAGCTTCCTGGGCACTAGGGCACTCAGGGGTTACTACGCTCCAATCGCATCAACTGGAGTGTTCCCCGCTCGGGTCCTGGGGCCTCAGTACCAGTGGACCCAAAACTAGCTGTCCACCCGAAAACACCACCAACTGATCCACGCCACCAAGAAAACTGCATTCAAGGAACGACTGGACAACAACGCACACAACAGCAAAGAACTCCTCAACATCATTAAAGAGCTCTCCAACCCCAACGTCGGAAACAACGACATCACCCCGTCGCAAGACCTCTGCAACTCCCTCGCCTCCTACCTCCACAACAAGATCTCGGACATACACAACAGCTTCAGCACTCAACCGACGCACGCCACGACCGGACCACCGCCCCCCACCACCACCCTCTGCGCCTGGACCCCGATCAGCACCGAAGACACCGTCCGCACGATGAACTCCATCCACTCCGGATCACCGACCGACCCCTGCCCTCACCACGTCTTCAACAAGGCCGACGCCATCATCGCACCCCACCTGCGGAACATCATCAACACCTCCTTCGACACCGCCACCTTTCCGGAGAGCTGGAAGCACGCCGAACTCAGCGCTCTACTTAAGAAGCCATCAGCCGACCCCACCGACCTCAAGAACTACCGCCCCATCTCGTTGCTCCCGTTCCCTGCTAAAGTCATCGAGAAGACCGTCAACAAGCAGCTGGCCGCCTTCCTCAAGACGAACGGATCCCTCGACCCCTCGCAGTCTGGCTTCCGGGCCAACCACAGCACCGAGACCGCCCTGATCGCAGCCACCGATGACATCCGAGCCCTGCTTGACAACGGAGAAACAGCAGCCCTCATCCTCCTAGACCTCTCCGCGGCCTTCGACACTGTCTGCCACCGTACACTAGTGCAGCGCCTCAGCAACATCGGAATCCAGGAGAAGGCACTGGAGTGGATCATCTCCTTCCTCGCCGGAAGGACGCAGAGAGTCCGCCTCCCCCCGTTCAGATCAGAAGCCACCAAAGTCATCTGCGGCGTTCCTCAAGGCTCCTCGCTCAGTCCAACCCCCTTCAACGTCTACATGAGCCCCCTCGCAGACATCGCACGCCAGCACAACCTCAACATCATCTCCTACGCCGACGACACCCAGCTGATCCTCTCCCTCACTAACGACCCCGCCACCGCCAGAGCCAACCTACACGAAGGGATGAAAGAGGTAGCCGAATGGATGAAGAACAGCCGTCTGAAACTGAACTCGGACAAGACGGAAGTTCTCATCCTGGGATCATCACCCTCCGCCTGGGACGACTCCTGGTGGCCCCCCGCCCTTGGCAACGCACCCAAACCAACAGACCACGCATGCAACCTGGGCTTCATCCTGGACTCCTCCCTCTCCATGACCAGACAAATCAACGCCGTCTCCTCGTCGTGCTTCAACATCCTGCGCATGCTACGTAAGATCTTCCGGTGGATCCCCACCGAGACCAGGAAGACGGTCACCCAGGCCCTCGTCACCAGCCGTCTGGACTACGGCAACTCCCTCTACGCCGGAACCACCGCCAAACGCCAGAACAGACTCCAGCGGATCCAGAACGCCGCAGCACGACTCATCCTGGACATCCCCCGCCGCAGCCACATCTCCGGACACCTGAGAGACCTGCACTGGCTCCTGGTCAACAAGAGAATCACCTTCCGTCTCCTCACCCATGCACAGAAAGCCCTACACAACCATGGCCCAGGATACCTCAACAGCCGCCTCAACTTCTACGCTCCCACACGCCAGCTTCTATCGACCGGCCACGCCCTCGCCGCCGTCCCCCGCATCCGAAGAGCCACCACAGGGGGACGGTCCTTCTCCTACCTCGCCGCCAAGACTTGGAACTCCCTCCCGACCCACCTCCGCCTGACCCAGGACCATCTCGCCTTCAGGAAGCAACTCAAGACCTGGCTGTTCGAGCAGTAGCGGACCCCCCCCTCCCCTAGCGCCTTGAGACCCTCTGGGTGAGTAGTGCGCTATATAAATGCTTTGATTGATTGATTGATAAGCAAGTACGCCTCTCCAGCACTTGATTCTCTCAGGGTAGCCAGACAGAGAAGCTCAAGGCTTACTCAAGGAGGTGAGGTGGGGGTTAGACATTCAGAATATTGTGTACACCATACTATTAGCTGATAAAATCAATGTCCAACCAGTGCTTTACTTCTTAGAAAAGATGAGTACTTTACTACACACAAGAGAAATATACTACACATACAACTAAGATAAACAGTGAAAACCAGATGTGTCTACAACCCTCTGGGCCAGAGTCCGGCCCCAAACAGTATTATAGCACCTGGACGCTGAGCAATATAAAAACACATTTAACATGTAGACACACAATTAGCATGGCATACTACGGACTATGTTGCAAAGGGTTGCTTTCATTTGCTAATGCTATGATACCAGTACTTGTGTTGAAATAATATAGTTTCACCATATGATGGGAAGTTTAATATTCTTGATCAACCCTTAACAGCCAACCTAAAGAAACAGAAGTGCCCTCCCATCCTGAGTGAGGCCACCGCTCTAGTGGCTTCAGGTTTCTGATGCCAGGTCTTTTTCATAATAGAGAGTGAGAGAAAAGCAGGTCAGGTGCAATCTCCCGAGTAGAATCACATCACATATAGGCAACTGCTGCTGTCTGAATTTACAAAAGGGATATTAAAACTACCAAAGAAAGAGGTAGAAAAAAAGGGGTGATAAGGGTCCCAAAGGAGTTATTTGGTCTCCCTCTGCTTAATCTTTGGGCGATGGGGTATCCAAAGATATTGGAGTAGACTCCTCACTCACTTATCGTGACATGCTTCCTCATGGGCGTCTATCCACACCCAGGTAAGATGGTACTACCTGGCAGACTCAAATCACAGATGTTCTGAGAGTTCTTATATAAAGCAAAAACTGCCCATGCAGGGAGCCAGATGAGTGATATTAAAAATTCCTTCAGGTATACGCAAACAATATATTTATTAGGAGGGTTCCTGGGGTATGGATAAAAACGTGAAACAGTCGGGGTTGTCTGAATATATTGATTCAGTTATATCCTTTCTAAAGTGCCAACATGTTTCGGCACTGTGAGCCCGCATGGGTCTGGGGCCTTTTTCAGGGCTAAATATCTACTACTACCTATCTCTGCTTCTGAAAAAAGAGACACGGAAGTACCCAAATGGTGCTTGTACTTTGACGAAAGTGTGACTATAGGACAGCACCAACCGCCTGATCTGCATGTTGTCAAATAATAAAACTCAGTAGAAAAGCTACTGGGGAAACAGATAAAACAGGTGAACGCATTAGGCCTCATTATTATGCATGGAGGTACCCTCCTAATAAACATATCGTTTGGGTATACCTGAAGGTATTTTTACTACCACTCATCTGGTTCCCTGCATGGCCAGTTTTTGCTTTATATAAGAACTCCCAGAACATCTTGATTGAGTCAGCCCAGGTAGTACCATCTTACCTGGGTGTGGATAGACGCCCATGATTAAGCTTGTGACGATAAGCAGAGGGAGACCAAATAAGTCTTTTGGGACCCTTATCACCCTTTTTTTCTTCTTCTTTGGTAGTCTTGATATCCCTTTGGATATTCAGACACCGCAGTTGCTTATATGTGATGCGATCTGATCACAGGTGTCTTATGCCCTGGCACAGTTTACTGGAGTCCCACTAGTCCAGTAGCCATTATATTGGCTGGCCAGAGTGCCAATACACCCTGATACCTCCATATATCACAAAAAGAGAGATAGGGCTTGTTCCACCAGACTGTATTCCCCAGCTTCTGCTTGAAACTGGAAGTGCCACTCAGGCTCCCATAGCAGAGGAGAGGGGTCTGGGAACAGCAATCTCACTGTCAAGGACTGGAATCAAGCTTTCCTGTCTCCCTCTACCTTTGTTCCTGTGCTGCAAGCTTCCTTATCTTTAGTAGCTACCTGCAGTTTCCTTATTCAAAGCGCCAGCTGTGAAAGCCTCACAGGAACAGCTGGTTCTCCGACCAATGCCGCTGATGCCCTTGCTCCCGGTCAAAGTGGCACATTCCTTTGCAGCATAATCCATCAGTCACAGAGAAAGGTTCCTCAAGTTCAAGATGCGGTGAGCAAGCTTTTTATCTTGCTTTCACGCTGTGGATTGAGGCTGGCTTCCTTGGATGGACCCGGTGTGAGCCGGCACTTGAAAATCATAGACCAGTTTTGAACCGCAACTGACCGCTAAGGCCAAACTTTTATCACCTCTGATTGATAGGCTGATACAATCAGAGGATCTGCTACTTTTGAATTCTGGGTTCCCCTCCAATCACAAGGCATATTTACCGCATGTCCAAAGCATGCAAAGGATGACCTACTGTTCCCTTGTACCAGCTCTTGCTATTATTCCCCAGAGAGGAATTTAATTAAGTCCAAACCATGGTGGGGGGCTGACACTCTCCCAACAGAAAAGGGTCCCTCCTGGCAGAGTTAGGGCAGCTAAACACAGATAAGAGTAAGTATCTACTCCGGGACTATACAAGGAATTGAAAGGGGTATGTGAGAGCTATAATGTCCAGCAGGAGAGCGCACATCACACACAACGTCTCAACTCACCATCCTCTCCCGGGGAAACCACGGGCTATCAAGCACACGTCCGGTAGACGAAGACAAGGGGGAGAGAGCACAGACGTGATCAGAAGAATGGCTAGTTGTCCACCCTTGTTAGAATACTGGGATATCGTTAACCCTGATTATAGATGTATTGCTGCCACCACTGTCCGTCTATCACAGCCTGTGTAGAGAGGGCAGTAGCCACTCTCTGTGAAATAGGGGAGCAGTATACATGCACCCCCACCCCCTTGACCTCTGAGCCAAGCTCTAGGGTCTCAATCCTTGTAAACAGGAAGACCCTCAGTGGACATGTATGATTGTCAAGCTCCCTGAGGTCGGGGTCTAGAAAGCAAACAGTAACTTCAGCTGACTTGCCTGGAGGTCAGCATAAGGCAGGAAAAGCACTCGCTCCAGAGACCTGCAGAAGATTTCCCTCCGAACGCCCGCGTACCTCACAGAATGCCTCTGTTTAACAAACCTCATGGGCAGCAGGGAGAAGCTGGCCAACACCGCAGCACCTGGAAACAAAATGTGCACTCCAGCAGAATTTCTGCCGCAACAGTAGTAAATATGAAGACCTCCCACTGCCCTTTTTTGAGAGGCCAGCCAGTCATCCAGCCCTAGCGCACCAAAATGGATGCCCACCTTGAGGTTATAGCACTGCTAACCAGCCTTGTATCCATGCGGGAGCAGTAGCTTTAGGGGATTTGTGTCCAGATGGCAGAAGCTAAAGAAGTCACCCAGGGGAAGGGAGGGCTCAAAACAGGCAGACCGACACAGGCAGACAGACCAGTGCCATATGTTAGCCCTTCTCACCCTGGTAAAGTACTCCTGCGGTCAGCCAGGAGCACCGCGTGCCCCACGGGTTCGGCAGTGGGCGGGTAGGAGAGCATAGAGCCTAAGACTGTAGTCCAAAGGAGTCACGACACCTGAACGCCCCATTCGTTCACTTTGCACTAGTAGCACCAGTGCCTGGACGACACTGGCCATACCACCATACTCCCCGGGCTCAACGCTTCGGAATGTGACAGTCACAGTCAGCAACTGACCTCTGACCCCCGGCCTCAGCCTTTTAGGTTCACGCCCTCCTCCCAGTATTGGTTCCTTTAAAAGGACACCTGTCCAATCCTTGGGGTGGGCTTTCCCACATCCAGGTGTGGCTTTCTGCCCAAAGAGAGTGGGCCGGGTGCATATGATTTCCGCTTCTACCCCCACACTCCCGCCATTTCCTCTCACTGATGCCTATACATCCTGGAGCCCTTGGGGACCGTTAGCTGCAGTCCCCTTATAGTAGGGCTTCGCCTCCCAGCCCGCTATTCACACTGCAGCACAAACCCGGCACAGGCCAGCAATGTTTCCTTACATACAGAACACATAAAGGGCCGATAGCAGCTTTGCAAGCTTCTCGTACACTAAGCAAGTAGCTCAGCCAGCAGCAGTGCAAGCTTCTCTTACACTGAGTAAGTATCTCAGAAAGAAGCTGTATCATGTGCTCGCCCCGAACAACAAGCACATTTCCTCTCACCCGCACACTGCTGTACTAACCGGAACAGGCCCGCAATGTTCCCTCACATACAGAACATGTAAAGGCCAGAAGGCAGCTGTGCAAGCTTCTCTTACACTCAGCAAGTACCTCAGTCTGCAGCAGTGCAAGCTTCTCTTACACTCAGCAAGTAGCGCAGTCGGCAACAGTGCCAGCGTCTCTTAAACTCAGCAAGTACCTCAGTCGGCAGCTGTGCAAGCTTCTCTTGCTCTCAGCAAGTAGCTCAGTAAGATTCTCGATCATGTTCCCTCACACAAGAACAAGCACATTGCCACACAATCACACACTGCTGCAATAACCGACATAGGCCAGGAACGTTACCTCACATACAGAACATGTAAAGTGCCGAAGGTAGCTTTGCAATCTTCTCTTATGTTACGGCGGGATTTCTGATCTATTGCTATAGGTCTAGATCCCAACTCAGGTCGACTGAACCGTTGATACCTGTCATAGAGTAAAAGGCAATCCACTACTAGGTCAATCAGTTAAGGACTTACACCACTCTAAAGAACCACTTACTACGAATAAGTTTTAAAAGTTTATTATAAAGCCAAAGTTAACTGGAGATACAAACATCTCAAAATAAGGTTCAAAAGATATACTGGTATCAATACAAACATAAATTTTCCAAATGCTCTTAGTCGGCAGAAGAATATCACCAAAACCAATTCGAAAATCATCAGAGTTGCAAGAATAGACACAAGCTGTAACTTGTGAGTCATTTACAGAAAGGAAGAAAATCCAGATTAGACTGTCCCTACACTAGACTAAGTGACATCCCTACTTAGTAAAATCTTAATCTAAAAAGGTGTCAGCCGTGGTGACTTCCAAAGAAGATCACTCACTTCCCTTAGTCTTCGTTGTGAATCGGTGTCTCGCAGTTATCCTATCTGCCTACCCATCCGCTCTCTTAGGTTCCTCAGACCATCTGCCCTAACTCCACCCAGGGGTGCTGTCCCTAATACAAAAATCACATTTAAAATAGAAACACCCTTTAGAGACGCCCCTCACGTGGTGTCGGTTCTGGCATTTTCCATGCTGATACTCCTCTGGGCCCATCGTTAGCGTTGACCTTGCTTCTCAGGCTCTTCTCCGGCAGGACGGTACCCCCCAGGAAATTCCTGAAGCCTCCACCAGGCCTGTGCCTGGCTCCCTGAACAAAACTCTATTCATCACTCTCTTGATTGGAACCTCCTTGCACCTGCAAACAGACACTTGTACAGTGGGCCCCAAATTCCAGCCTCCACCGTATCTTCTAAGTCGTAAACCTTCGAGCAGGCTCCGCAATTTATGCTTAACATGACCTTCCTCCAACTAACACATGCAGATCAAAAGAAATGACCTTATCTATTCAGGCCTATTAGAATTACATGAAACAGGCCTGTGCACTCTGTAAACCTTTAATTTCTTAGTCTAAACAGCATTCTAACTTATTACACACAATGATTATATGAAACACTTCTATAAAACATATATTTCAGTTCTATGATCAATAATACTTTGAATTACAACAACATTAAAATCCATATCATGTGAGAGTGTAACAGCACCTTTCATTCTCTGTGAACTGCCATGTGGCCTACACATTTCTACGTTTTAGCAGTATTACATTCTCCTCTACAACAGCCACATAACATGGGATTTCAACATCATTCTAACATCTCTACACACTTCTATATTAGCTTTTCACACTGATATATGCATTCTATTTTAATTAAACACTCTTATGTATTTTCACTCTATAAATTCGACACTCTTATGTAATCTTTACTAAACTGATGCAACGTGCTTGTAAATATGGTGCACTTCTATTTTTTTCTCGATCTGCGCTCTCTCACTTACACTCAGCAAGTAGCGCAGTCGGCAGCAGTGCAAGCGTCTCTTACACTCAGTAAGTAGCTCAGTCGGAGGTAGTGCAAGCTTCTCTCACACTCAGTAAGTAGCTCAGTCGGCAGCAGTGCAAGATTCTCATACACTCAGTTCCCTCACCCAAGAACAAGCACATTGACACTTACTCGCACACTGCTGCAGTAACCGTCGCAGGCCAGCAATATTCCCTCACATACAGAACAAGTAAAGGGCCGATGGCAGCAATGCAAACTTTACTTTCATTGAACAGGTAGCTCAGTCGGCAGGCGTGTAAGCCTCTCTTTCACTCAGTAAGTAGCTCAGTCGGCAGGCGTGCAAGCTTCTCTTACACTCAGCAAGTAGCTCAGTCGGCAGGCCTGCATGCTTCTCTTACGCTCAGTAAGTAGCTCAGTC
Organism: Lissotriton helveticus; assembly: GCF_964261635.1. NCBI lineage: Eukaryota > Metazoa > Chordata > Amphibia > Caudata > Salamandridae > Lissotriton > Lissotriton helveticus. The sequence continues at coordinate 880,183,586 of NC_136073.1, forward strand.
AGCAGGCGTGGATGCTTCTCTTACACTCAGCTAATAGCTCAGTCGACTGGCGTGGCTGCTTCTCTTACACTCAGCAGGTAGCTCAGTCAACAGGCGTGCATGCTTCTCTTACACTCAGCAGGTAGCTCAGTCAACAGGCGTGCATGCTTCTCTTACACTCAGCAGATAGCTCAGTCGACAGGCATGCATGCTTCTCTTACACTCAGCAGGTAGCTCAGTCAACAGGCGTGCATGCTTCTCTTACACTCAGCAGATAGCTCAGTCGACAGGCATGCATGCTTCTCTTACACTCAGCAGATAGCTCAGTCGACAGGCGTGCATGCTTCTCTTACACTCAGTAAGTAGCTCAGTCAGCAGGCGTGCATGCTTCTCTTACACTCAGCAGGTAGCTCAGTCAGCAGGCGTGCATGCTTCTCTTACACTCAGCAGGTAGCTCAGTCAACAGGCGTGCATGCTTCTCTTACACTCAGCAGGCAGCTCAGTCGGCAGGTGTGCATGCTTCTCTTACACTCAGTAAGTAGCTCAGTCGGCAGGCGTGCAAGCTTCTCTTACACTCAGCAAGTAGCTCAGTCGGCAGGCGTGCATGCTTCTCTTACGCTCAGTAAGTAGCTCAGTCAGCAGGCGTGGATGCTTCTCTTACACTCAGCTAATAGCTCAGTCAACTGGCGTGGATGCTTCTCTTACACTCAGCAGGTAGCTCAGTCAACAGGCGTGCATGCTTCTCTTACACTCAGCAGGTAGCTCAGTCAACAGGCGTGCATGCTTCTCTTACACTCGGCAGATAGCTCAGTCGACAGGCGTGCATGCTTCTCTTACGCTCAGTAAGTAGCTCAGTCAGCAGGCGTGGATGCTTCTCTTACACTCAGCTAATAGCTCAGTCGACTGGCGTGGATGCTTCTCTTACACTCAGCAGGTAGCTCAGTCAACAGGCGTGCATGCTTCTCTTACACTCAGCAGGTAGCTCAGTCAACAGGCGTGCATGCTTCTCTTACACTCAGCAGATAGCTCAGTCGACAGGCGTGCATGCTTCTCTTACACTCAGCAGATAGCTCAGTCGACAGGCGTTCATGCTTCTCTTACACTCAGTAAGTAGCTCAGTCAGCAGGCGTGCATGCTTCTCTTACACTCCGCAGGTAGCTCAGTCAGCAGGCGTGCATGCTTCTCTTACACTCAGCAGGTAGCTCAGTCGACAGGTGTGCATGCTTCTCTTACACTCAGCAGGCAGCTCAGTCGGCAGGCGTGCATGCTTCTCTTACACTCAGTAAGTAGCTCAGTCGGCAGGCGTGCAAGCATCTCTTACACTCGGCAAGTAGCTCAGTCGGCAGGCGTGCATGCTTCTCTTACGCTCAGTAAGTAGCTCAGTCAGCAGGCGTGGATGCTTCTCTTACACTCAGCTAATAGCTCCGTCGACTGGCGTGGATGCTTCTCTTACACTCAGCAGGTAGCTCAGTCAACAGGCGTGCATGCTTCTCTTACACTCAGCAGGTAGCTCAGTCAACAGGCGTGCATGCTTCTCTTACACTCAGCAGATAGCTCAGTCGACAGGCGTGCATGCTTCTCTTACACTCAGCAGATAGCTGAGTCGAGAGGCGTGCATGCTTCTCTTACACTCAGTAAGTAGCTCAGTCAGCAGGCGTGCAAGCTTCTCTTACACTCAGCAGGTAGCTCAGTAAGAAGCTCTGCCATGTTCCCTGACACAAGAACAACTCCTTATCCCCCTTCCCCCACTTCGCCCCCTCCACCTGCATTGGACAAGTACACCCATATTGTATTGTAATTGCATTTATATAGCGCTTACTGCCCCTGACGAGGCGTCAAAGCGCTTTTTCGGCGAGTAGCACGCTACTCCGGAACCCATAAAGGATTAGTGTTGAGTTGGTATAGTGAAATATGAAAGTAATTTGAGAGGTGAACCCCTAAATAAAAGAGAAACAGCTTGGAAGATAGCGCTGCAATGTTATTTAATACCCAGTGGCCCTGGGCTGTCGGGTGTCTGCTGGTCAGCATCAAATCAGGTCACTTAAGGACGCGCCACCGTTCGGCTTGGTTTTGTGCGTTTGAAAGACATCCTGGCAGTTTCTGCTGTTTTGAGATAGTCCTGCCGGAGACCAGGAAGGGAGCGGGCCCCTAATCATGGGGTGAGCCCAGCCAAGGCTCTGATGGCGGGAGCGGCCAAGAATGCTGATAATGTGAAATATGTATTTAAAATACTTTATGACCTAGTATCACAATTTTTACTACCTCGTGCATTTTGTTTGCTCACAATTGTCACTATTACCTTATGTAACGTAACGTATGCTTTTGTAATCTGTTCTTTTGTAATGTTTCTCATTATGTTTCATTTCTGTTCCTATTGTGAAGCGCTCTGACGCCTTCGGGTAAAGTCCGTGCTATATAAAAATGCATAAATAAAATAAATAAATAAAAATAACTAGTCGCTTCTCGTAAGCCTTTCTTCTCTGGACTCTGTACACATGGATGTCAGCTCAAGAAAATGCAGGGGGGCGCGCAACTGACATCACATAGCCGCCATCAGCCCCCACACCCCCGAATCACATCATAGGTCTATCAGCCCCGCCTCCTGCTGCGCGTGGCCCAGGGGAAAAGCGAGTAGTGGAGGCTTCAGAAACAAGCATTGGCAAAGCAAGTAGGCGCCGCCTATTGCCCGTGTCAAGGTATTTTATATTGCTTAGCAGTTTAACTGATCTGCAATATGTTATATATTGACAAACAATAACATCCTCATAGGTGTAATCTATTGGCTTTGCCAATGATTGTTCATGCTCCTTTGCTACATTAGCAAAGCCATTGTGTCTGGCTTTGACCAAATGATGTCTGTGCCATTAAGGTTGAGGGGCAGCAGCTTCATTTGCATTGCATATAAGAATTCAGCATAATTTTGAAAACTGTTAAAAAATGTGAGGAACGTGACAAAAATCCTCTAAACTGCATTTAATTTTCCGGTCAAAGATTTTGGAAAAGATCATAGCATCCATTTAAAAACATAACATAAAGTGAAATGTTCCTTGCGGACTCCTGGTGTGACACCTATGGTCATGAATTCAAACCCTGGCCGCGTCAACTCAGCCTTTCATCCTTCCGAGGCTGGTGCCTGGAGTGTCATCACATTGAGCTATGATAGCACGGATTGTTTTCAGTGCTTAGAAATGACAAGAATGCCAAATGAAGTGCTATGTACAAAACGGTTATTATTTGTGATACAAATAGGGCCCATGGCGTTTTCCAAACCTGCACATTTCTGCACAGTGCGACCTCTCGGAAGTGGCCCTTGGGTAAAGTCACATGAAAGCATATGTGTAAATTCTAAATTAAGACTGAATGTTGGTGCGAGCTCTGATTTTAAAGTGAATTCCAAGACCAAAGCAAATTCTAAGGACATCATAACAGTTCGACGTTTCACAGCACACCCGTCCCTCTGGGTAAACTGTGCCAGTCACGGGTTTCAGGCCGGCAGGACTGAACTCTGTGACACACAGCTGGGTGCCCGGCCTCACCATAATGTAAGAAGAAAACTCTGTCCCTACTTACCGCTAAGTGCACTAGCCTACCTGGTGCCCGGCCTTCTACAGGGATTTACGAAGACAAGCGGGCACTGTGCCCACCAGTGCTGGCACCCTAGCTGGCAGAGGGTCAGAGAGCAACTATTATCCAAGCTCTTGGCAGGAATATGACTTTGGGCACAGCAAGGAGACCGTCTGAGTGCAAGAAATCACAGAAAGGCAGACAAAAATTGGCAGTGCCAACTGTTATCACCTTTTTTACAGAATATGTGTTTTTATAACCTTCACTAACAAACAACTCCAGCGTGAGGAGCATTGGTGAATTAACAACGTGTGTAAATATGGACCAGCACATACAGCAGGAGTAAAACAAGTATCACATGAGTGGTGAAGATGTGGTGCAGCGGCCAGAGATGCTGACTCGAGAGCTGGGGATTCCGGTTGGAGTCTCGGCGGCCCAACATCCTGTGATTCTGGGCAAATGCTTAATCTCTCCATAAGTTGCTATATAAATCTGCTGCAAGACAGAAAAGCAAAAAGAGGCAAAACTTTATTATAAAAATGGTATCGCCAAAGCGGACGTTAACAGTATTTAGGCCACGAAAAACTGATAAGAGTAGCAGAGAGGAACAAGTACTGCTAAATGCAAGAAAATATGCTACAGCCAATAGAAATGGAGATAAAGTAAGTGGCACGCACAGGAACCAATGGGAAGCCAGCAAAGAGATGATGCAGGATGTAAGCCCCTTTTAATTTGATATTAAAAACAATAGATTTCGCAAGCACAGTGCAGGCGAAGCCTAAACACACAAGGCTCTTTGCACCGCGTTTACTTACTGTTCCTGCCTCCATGACCCCTCCAAACCAATCTAACATGCACAATGCCAGGAGTAGCAAAGGACATGACAGGCGTTGCAAAGGACATAACAGGAGTAGCAAAGGACATGCCGGGAGCCGAAAAGGACATGCCGGGAGTAGCAAAGGGCGTGACAGAAGTAGCAAAAGACATGCCAGGAGTAGCAAAGGACATGCCAGGAGTAGCAAAGGACATGCCAGGAGTAGCAAAGGACATGCCAGGAGCAGCAAAGGACATGCCAGGAGCAGCAAAGGACGGGACAGGAGCAGCAAAGGACGTGACAGGAGCAGCAAGGGACGTGACAAGAGTAGCAAAGGACGTGACAGGAGTAGCAAAGGACATGCCAGGAGTAGCAAAGGACGTGACGGGAGTAGCAAGAGTTGTGCCCGGAGCAGCAAAGGACGTGTCTTGAGCAGCAAAGGACGTGTCCTGAGCAGCAAAGGACGTGTCCTGAGCAGCAAAGGACGTGTCCGGAGCAGCAAAGGACGTGTCGGGAGCAGCAAAGGACGTGTCGGGAGCAGCAAAGGACATTCCGGGAGCAGCAAAGGACGTTCCGGGAGCAGCAAAGGACGTTCCGGGAGCAGCAAAGGACGTTCCCGGAGCAGCAAAGGACGTGCCGGAAGCAGCAAAGGACATGGCCTTAGCAGCAAAGGACATGGCCGGAGCAGCAAAGGACATGACGGGAGCAGCAAAGGGCATGCTGGGAGCAGCAAAGGACGTGTCGGGAGCAGCAAAGGACGTGTCGGGAGCAGCAAAGGACATGCTGGGAGCAGCAAAGGACGTGTCGGGAGCAGCAAAGGACGTGTCCGGAGCAGTAAAGGACGTTCCGGGAGTAGCAAAGGACGTGTCGGGAGCAGCAAAGGACATGACGGGAGCAGCAAAGGGCATGCTGGGAGCAGCAAAGGACGTGTCGGGAGCAGCAAAGGACGTGTCGGGAGCAGCAAAGGACATGCTGGGAGCAGCAAAGGACGTGTCGGGAGCAGCAAAGGACGTGTCCGGAGCAGTAAAGGACGTTCCGGGAGTAGCAAAGGACGTTCCGGGAGCAGCAAAGGACGTTTCAGTGGGCGTGCCGGAAGCAGCAAAGGACATGGCCGGAGCAGCAAAGGACATGCTGGGAGTAGCAAAGGATGTGCCAGGAGCAGCAAAGGACGTGTCGGGAGCAGCAAAGGACGTAACAGGAGCAGCAAGGGACATGACGGGAGCAGCAAAGGGCATGACAGGAGTAGACTATTTTCACAGGGTGGATGCCGTCCCTCCTGCCAGGAAGTTGGGCCCCACAGAAATATGTTGAACTTGTCCCAGTGTAAGACACCGGGACACGTTCAGCAGCGCTTGCACGTTGTCTGTTTTCCATTTCCAGCCGCAACATGCAGGCAGCGAGGGGTCTTTTTTACCTCCAGCCAGGCCGAAGTTAAGGGGCCATGAGGCCTCCTTTTATTTGAATATCCTGACTAGAGGCATCCTGGAACCTCACACTCAAATGTAAATGTACAGGAGGGGGAAACAAAGGCACAGAGCTTGCCTTCTCTTCACAGGTACTTAAGGGAGGCATGCTTTTGCCTTTGTTCTGTCCATTTATATAAGTGCAAACACTGTAAGTCTGTCGGAGGGGGTGGTCTGCCCCAGTATTTACACAAATAATTTAAATAGCATTATTTTATTTCTTTTAAAGTGCTACATCGTGACGTCATGGCACGCGTCATGATGTCACTTGCATAGTGTCTGACTTGGTCAGTCCCCCCACTTCTTTTTATAGGACTTGTGCCCTGTATATAAATACATTTATTATAATTATGTACTCAGTAGGGCAGGCATCTCTTACAAATACAGAAAAAACACGACACAGATAGATGTAATGCACATATACGCTTAACAGCATAAGCGACACAGTAATCACATGTAGAACAAGTGCAAACCCAGAAGCAGGCCAGGCTTTCAATGCGCACCGAAACGTATAGCTTAGGTGCGATAGTCCAAACTTCACTTATAAAATCAGAAAAGGTACAGCACAGCCAATATCTGTGCGTGCTTTGTTCAACATACAAGATATCACACACACACACGCACACGCACACACGCACGCCCCCCAGCTCAGCAGCTGACATAATGTATCACATGCATCATTCACATGTTACATCCTCCCACCACAGCACGAGCAGTGGTAATGGGTCAGCCCACTTCAGTTATTGGCTCTCATGCACTGTGAGCGAGTGCATGTAACCTCCTCACTTGCAGGGGCGGCTGGTGACATTTGAAAGTGGTGGGGCGTAAACTAATTTGCATATTGCACCGCAGCGAGCGAGCCCGAACCACCTTGCATCCATCCATACATCATTCATGCATCCACCCATCCATCCATCCACCCATCCATCCATCCACCCACCCATCCTGCATCCATACATCATTCATTCATGCATCCACCCATCCATCCATCCATCAATTCTGCATCCATCATTCATTCATGCATCCACCCATCCATCCATCCATCCTGCATCCATCCTGCATCCATCATTCATTCATCCACCCATCCTGCATCCATTCTTGCATCCATTCATCCATTCACCCATCCATTCATCCATCCTACATCCATCATTCATTCATGCATCCATCCACCCATCCATCCTGCATCCATCATTCATTCATGCATCCACCCATCCTGCATCCATTCCTGCATCCATTCATCCATCCATTCATCCATCCATCCTGCATCCATCATTCATTCATGCATCCACCCATCCATCCACCCATCCTGCATCCATCATTCATCCATCCACCCATCCATCCATACACCCATCCATCCATCATCCATCCTGCATCCATTCATCCATTCACCCATCCATCATCCATCCTGCATCCATTCATCCATTCACCCATCCTTCCATCCTGCATCCATCATGCATTCATGCATCCACCCATCCATCCACCCATCCACCCATCCATCATCCACCATTCATTCATGCATCCACCCATCCACCCATCCTGCATCCATCATCCATCCATCCACCCATCCATCCTGCATCCTTTCCTGCATCCATTCACCCATCCATTCATCCATCCATCCATCCTGCATCCATCATTCATTCATGCATCCACCCATCTGTATGCGTGTAGTTACACGCATACAGATGGGTGACGTAAATGCTACTATTTCCTCAGAAACCCACATTCTTTTTCTGTTTTATTTTAAGTTCCGTGATTTATTGAAGCGTAAATCTTTCTCAAACTGAGCCCTATTTGTCTTGGTAAATCGGGCAGACTCCTGCTTATAAAGTCCAATAAGAGTAACAAGGTGAATGAATAAAATGGCTTTGACAAGAGTGTGAACATCCTTCCGACTACAGCGTGACAGTGATAACCGGCCTCAATTCATACGTCTGATTTCCACCTGAACTTCTCTTGCTTTGCTCTCTGAAGCGTCTGCTCTCTGAAGCAGTTCACTGCCGACCACATTTTTAATCCTATTGAATGCTACTTTTCACGATGAAACAATAAGACTTCGAGTTTAAATATGTGCCAATTCTTCTGACACAAATCTATACATTCTCCTCCCATTTCACGATTATTTACAATAAGAGGCTCGAACCTGGTTTCCCAGCACCAAAGTCGGCCGCGCTAACCGTCAGGATTGGCTGGGGGGGCACCATGACTCCTCGCCCAGTCCCCCTGTGTAACCCCGGGGGCTGCGGCCCGCCCCCAGGTCCTCTCTCTAAGGGGAAATGCACAGGGAATCAATCTGCGCATGCGCGAACATGATTCTGCCCATAAATCATCTTGCGCAGATGCAGCAGGCCCATCCGCCCCCCCCCCCCCCGCACGGAAAAGTCGGGTGTCTCCCGGATTCCCGGGCGGCAGGTAGCGAGCAAGATTATTTCAGTATTTGTTGTATTTGTATTTTCGTGACGACGCGGTGGGTCCATGGGGCTTAGTGGGGCTACGCCCCTACGCCCCAATGGACGCACCGCGCCTGCTCACTTGTGCACATACACCTAAAAAGAAGTGCACTTCAGTGCCAGGGCTGATGAGTGAACACTTTAATGTACAAACAGGCGGTGGCATGTATTTCTTCTTTTTTGATTTTGTGTCATATGCTTACAATGGAAAAAAAGTGTACTCCTCGCACCAGCTTGCCAAGGCCACACTCCTGGCTTTGCCATTGCTTGTTTTCTCATTTCTACGGACGTCAGTAGTGTTGCGCACAGAACTCCCTCCTGTGAATTGCTTTTCCTCCTCCTCATTCTCTAGAAGTGTCAAGGCACCGCTTTCCTTGCGGGTTTCCATCATAAACAAGCATTGCAATGTGTCCGCCATGTCAGGCCTACACTTCGTTTTCACTCTTTCCCCGGATGTGAGCCGAGTTACTTAGCTAATAGTATTTAATGCTGCTTCTTGAAGTCAGCCACACCAGACGTTTTTGGATTAAACCACGTGTTCCTTGAAATATTTGTGTCGGACCTTGTTTTAATATCCACAGAGATGTTGGTTTTATGAAATCCCCCTGGTCCTACCCCCACGCTTCTCTCTGCACGCGCGCTCGAGCATGCGCATTCCTTGCGATAAATGCGCATGCATGCGCAGATCATCGTGAAACCGAGGAAGAGGAGAACGGCAGCCTGGGGACGCCGCAGTTAAGGTAAGTATTGCTTTTTTAACCTTTAAAGTATATTTAATGTAATTATTCCTAGGGGGAGTGGAGGCGGGTGGCGGAGCGGAGTTTCCACGGAGTTGGCCCCAACTCTGTGGACCTCTGCGTAGTGAAACCCGAAAAAAATCTAGACAATTTGGAAACCCCTCCCCGAGGATTGGGAAGGGAGGCTCCCCTGCGTGACCTTTTTCTCAGCTACAAACTGACATCAACTCACGCACAGAAAAGATCTCGCTCAAGTGCCTGACAGCCTCAGCCCACTTTTCGGAACGTGTCCAGAATCGACTACATCTTGATAAGTGGAGTACTGGCGGATAGAATGACTGATTTTGAAGTTGTGAACCGGCAGGACAGCGACCACAGGCCATTAAGAGCATCATTCCAGCTGGTCATACCGGCCGCTACCCTCTACCAACCCATTGGGGAGTCAAGTGGGGAGGAGACACACACCGTCCTGCGGAGAATCAAGTGGACAGACCAGACAGAGGGGAAACTTCAATCATGGCTGGGTCAGACACAGCAAGGGAGTCTGCTTGCATCTGATCCCCCCACAATAGGATGGGTGCAAATCATTGCGGATTTACAAAACAAACTCGGAAATCCCAAACCACAAAACTCAATGATAAAAGCCCCCCTCAAGAACCGGAAGACATGCCCTCAGGAAATACGGGAACTTAAACGACTCCTGCGCAAGGCTCGCGCAACAAAGAAAAGAGGGGGCTGCCAAACAGTAGGGGCTTCAACATCTGAACTGAGGGCCTCCCTAAGGAAGAAGCTATGGGAACTTAAAAAAACAGACATGGAAAGGAAATGGCTAAAAGTTTTCTTCCTTCTCAAACAAAAGAACCTGGCACGACTCTGGAGATTCATCAATCAGCTGAGCAACCGAGGGCCAACGAGAGAAAACGGGGTAGCTGAAAAAGATTGGATCCAACACGTGAAACAGCTTTACGAAACAGCCCCCAGTCATGAACCTTCGACAACAGACAAGGCGGAGCTAACTGAGGATGTCCAACAGTCCCGCCTCCAGCCAGAAGCAGCCATCTCAAGCTCAGGCAACAACACAAGGGGTAGTAGCTCCCCGGCCGACGTTGATGTCACCACACCAACCTGGGCAAACACCAGACAGGTCATCAATACCATCAAGCGGATGAGGAATGACGGTGCGCCGGGACCCAATGGGATTCCAGCGCCGGTCTTTAAACAGGCATCAGAGTTCTGGGCATCACTCTTAACTCTGCTTTTTAACCACACCTACCTGACCGCTACAATCCCCGACTCTTGGAGGGGCTCTATACTGTTTCCCATCTTTAAAAAAGGTGACCACTCAGAGCCTTCGAACTACAGGCTCATCGCTCTGCTCGACTTGGAGGCCAAGGCATATGCACACCTACTACTCAGCGACCTAGAAAAATGGGCTGAAAAGGAAAATATAATACCAACGTATCAGACTGGTTTTAGGGCCAAGGCATCTACAATGGACAACGTCCTGGCGCTAGCACATCTTTCAGCCAAGGCAACCTTGAAGAACAATCCCCCACTATTCTGCTGCTTTGTGGACTACAGCACAGCATTTGACAAAGTGGACAGAAAACGCCTATGGTGGAAATTAGAAAAATGGGGGATACCACCGAAACTTTTGAAGGCTATTAGGTCACTATATGAGGCCACCTGGGTGCGGGTTAAAACAAGCACTTGCACTGTCACTCGCAAAATAGCCACAGCAAACGGGCTGAAGCAAGGGTGCGTGCTGGCCCCCATCCTATTTAACCTTTACACCGCGGATTTGGGTGAGGCCCTAAAAGGCGCCAGTCTAGTAGCCCCCAGACTAGGAAGAGTGAGGCTACCAGTTTTACAGTACGCTGATGACACAGCCATCATGGATCACACGACGGCCCTAAATAGCTTCAACATCGCCAATAGCCTGACAGTCAACCAAGGGAAAACTAAGGTCATCATTTTCGGATCCTACCACCAGAAACGACAAGCACAGTGGCAGCTGGGAAATGCTCAAATACACTCTGTGGCCTCCTACAACTACCTGGGGGTCTGGTTCTCGGAACGGGCCAAAGCAAATGTCCACCTTAATCAGCTGACTTCAAAAGCCAACAAGGTAACACATTTGCTAAGACAACTAAGCCAGAACCTGATCAGCCCTTCCGCTAGCCCAATTCTGATAGCCTTAAGAGCAAAGCTTCTTCCTACAATCTCCTATGGACATCTGGCATTCCCTGGGAAGCTGGACGCACTTCTCAACTCTGCCCAAGTTAAGGCTTACAAGTTGGTGCTACATATACCAAGGTCTGCAAGAAGAACCAGGCTGAGACTGGAGCTTGGCCTAGCCAGGCCTGATGTGATCGGCCAGGGGGACCTTATCAAGTTGTACCTAAGGGTATTAAAGGCCCCGGCTAACTCCCTAAAACACCACTTGAGATACATCTTTGAAGACCCAGCATCGACATGGCACACTAGGCTGGGAATTGCAACTAAATCTCTTAAGATAGTGGAAGAAAATCTTGTGCGGCAGGACATCCCGCTGAACGTTTGGAAGAGAGCTATTAACAAACAAGTGAACGAAATCTCCTTTGAACTTGATTATAAATCCCTTCGCCGTAGCCCCAATTTGGAACCCCTAAACCACTCATACACTGTGGGCAAAGCACAATCATATCTAAGCGAGGCCATCACAACACAGGCGCGAAGCAAAATTCTATCCATGAGGCTGATCACGCTCGGGATAGCAGATTTCAACCCCGCTTGGGCCCAAAGAGGGGACTCCATATCCTGCAGGCTATGTACGTACAAAAGGGAATCCTGGCTGCACCTTCTCTGTTGCTGTCCTCATTTCAAGAATGAACGCCGGCGACTGCTGCGCCCGATCTGCCTCAATCGGAGCTTAACAACATGCTCGGAAGCATCAGCCCTGTGTTTGTCTTCCACCAACACTATGTTCCTAGCGAGATCAGCGAAATTCGTTCACCATATTAGTTTAGCACTAAAAACCCATAATGAGAGTATTTCATCACTCAGGAGGCTCACCTCAAAAGCAAACGATCAGAGTTGAAGTGCACTCGTCATGTAGCTTCATTGACAGTGCCACTTGCACGCCCCCATATGGAAGACAGTAAGGACTTGTCCCAACGCATACAATGGCTGGGAAAGGCCAATCAATGGGACTAAGACTGTGGGAGCTGTATCCTTCTTTCTCATTCTGTTTTTTTCTATATACCATTTTTTTTAATTAGCACAGGCGTACACCATGTTTTAAACAAGCAAAGAAGTTTTTTTTTCTTTTTTTAGAATTACTGTTCTGAACTTTCTCTTTTTACTGTAAAGATTTTAATTAATTGTACAGTTAATAAAAAAAACCTTGAAACCCGAAACCGGTCCAAGGATGCTTGTTTCTGGTCCAGGGAGGACCTGGCCTGGCAATACGGGCTGGACTGTTCCCATGAGGCACAGGGTCAAGATTGATTTCCAGATGGCTGGGTCTAAACTGGAATGTCTTGACGTGCAAAAAAATGATGGATTTAACCCAGATCTATGACTGAAAGTGAATGTTCGATTGATTCAGCATTCCATTAATCATCTGTTCCTTTTGCATTTGTTACCCTAAGTAGGAAGGATATGCCCAGACGTGGGTCCCGTGCTCGCTTCGCCACCAGATATAAGCTATCCTTGCTGATGAGGGGTGAAACCCCGAAGCCGGTCTTAGGATGCTAGTTTCTGATCCAGGGAGGACCTGGCTTGGCAGTTCGGGCTGGACGGTTCTCATTGGGCGCAGGGTCAACTGATTGGCATATGGCTGGGTCTAAACTGGAATGGCGTGGCGTGCAAAGAATCTATGAATTTAACCCAGATCTGTGACTGAAAGTGAACGTTCGATTGATTCAGCATTCCATCCATCATCTGTTCTTTTTCCAGGGGTTGTGGAAGTGACATTTTGTGGGTCAAAAGTCCTAAAACAAAATAGTGGAGGAGGCTAATAGCCTAGGCAATTGACAGTAATGTTACATGGAGGGATGTCACAGGAAATTATGTCACTGTCCTATCATGTGCATCACCTTAAAGGGCATTGTTGGACTTGGCCCTTCTGGCAGGTTCACCCCTAAACTTTTTGGTTTTAATGGTGACCTGGTGATGGTGATTTTTGGTTTCTGCGCAATTTCACTGTGTCCCAGTGGAGAGTGCGTGCGCACTCTGAGTGCATGTGGTGAGATAGGCCTGCCCTCCCATAGGAATGCATGGGGAATGTATGTGTCCCTGGTAGTTCCTGATGCGTGGGGTTTGCAGGCTCGAGTCTGGTATGTGCGGACTCGTGTGATTGAATGCTGCGCAATGATGTATGCGGCGTGTATGTGTCTAGTGTGGAAGTGCCACTTCTAGACATGGGTGTGCGTGTGCAGTGAGTGTGCTGGCGTGTGATTGGCTGGAGCTGGCTCCAGGAGTCTGGATGGGTCTGCCCCGTTGGTGAGTGTTGAGATTAGCATGTGTGATGTAGGGGAGTGGTGCACCTGGGACCGGAATAGGGCTGGGCTTTCCCCACACAATGCTGGCTCTGCCCCCTGTGGTGTGACTGATGACCCTAGCCTGCCTGGTGAATGGAAAGGGTGGCTGGGGAAAACAAAGTACTCCAAAACCAGCTGCGACTGGTTTCTCCCCCACCCTGCACCCTGAGACAAAGGGATTTGATGTATAAAAAGGGGCTGTGTCCCCTTACAATTTGTTCTCTTCTTGGATCCTTTTGCTGAGGGGGGGCTGCTGCTGCTGCTGGGCGCCAGGAGGACCGCCACTAGGGATTGCCTCCCTGCCTAGGAGGACCCTGTGAGCTGGCTCTGGGCCCAGCCTTGCCCCCCCCACCTACTGAAGTACTTTTGCTGGACTTTTGGGCCATTAGCTCTGGGGAGCGCTTTGCTTTTACTCCTTTTATCCCCACAGCACCTGGAAGTGCGTGGTTTCCCTTGCCAGGAGCGCTGTGTGGCTGGCCCCTTGCTTGTTTTTGTGTGTGGGGGGGAGAGCAGGTGCCTACCCTGCGTGTGGCCCCGCAAATTGCTGATTTACGGCACGGGTGCCCACCCCGCTTATTTGACGTTTTTATGCCGCCCCCGAAGCTAGTGCCCACCTCGCATTTGTGTCGCTCGTGGCACTTCGCTCTTTATTTAAATTAGAGGGAGCCCACCCCTCGTGGCACCGAGTTCACTGCCGCAGCCCAGGAGTGTTTGAAACGTTGCCGGGCCGCTGCCTAGTGCGACCCGGAAGTGCCCGCCTCCACATCCCCGGGCCGCGCTACGATTGGCTGCAGTACTACGCACCCCTTAGCAGCACTCCCGTGCTCTGGGGGAGCCCCGCCTGCGGCCAGGGGTGCATCGCCATCGAGGAGGAGGACGGGAGCCCACCATGCCTTCACCGGAACCAGCGCGTTGCCCGCTCCGCACTGGAGCACAGAAAAAGTTGGCCGCGACCTCGGAGCCTCCCCGCAGCAGAGCCCGGTGAGTTGACGGGCGGTGAAGAGCTCCGGGCCTATCCCTAGGGCCTGAGGGGTCTGGTGTGGTTTAATACGGAGGGGGCGTCGGGGCACATTGCCGGTACCCGCCCCCCCCCCCCCCAGTGGGCGCATTCTGAGCGCAGTGGTGCAGAGCCCACGAGGCTACAAGGCTCCGGGCACCTTTTGTTTATTTAGAGCCCCCACGAGGGGCTCCAGGGGGACATTCTATTGGTTTAGAGCCAGAGAGGCTCTTGAGGGCATCAATTACCTCGAGTCCCAGAGAGAGGGACTCCCCCGACGGGGCAAGTTGTTCTTCGAGCCTCGAGGCTCCCAAAAGGCGGCAATTCTTTGTTAGAGCCTACAGGGCTCAGGAGGCATTTGTGCATTTCCGAGTTCCCAAAGGGGGGACTCCAACGGTGGGGCCATTTTGTGTCTCAAGCCCACGAGGGCTTCACGGGGCATATTTTTGCTTAGAGTCCCAGAGAGGGACTCCCCCCATCCAGGCGGCATTTCTTTGTTTTGCGAGCCCACAGAGGCTCAGCGGGCATTTGTTTACTTGGAGCCTGCGAGGCTCGCCTGAGGGCTGAGTCATTTGTCTAAGCCCTGAGAGGCTCTGGGGTGCCATTCTGTTTGTTTAGAGCCCGAGAGGCTCTTGGGGACACGAGTGCTTTGGCCAGAGCCTGTGAGGCTCCAGTGTTGGCCAAATCATCTCCACAGCTGCCCAGCACTTAGTGGGCAGCTGCTCCGTTTAGGCCCCTGACATTTGGGACAGTCACTGGTTGTGTGCTTTGTGTTCTATTTTGTGCTAAAGTGATTATTATTCTATGTACCAAGTGCTATTTCCAACAAGTATCCTAAGTCTAAAAGTGCATATTCCTGACAGTGGTCCATGTGGCCCTGTCTTGTACATATCCCCTGTAAATTCTACCCGTGCCTGTTGGCACATCGTAAAGTGTGTGTTTTTATCTAATGTGTTTTGGTGTAATACAAAGGCTATTTTTATACATAACCTTGTGTGGAGTTTCCTTTGTGGTGGGCCTTGGGTGTTGTTGCTGGGGGTGCGTGCGCAAACATTTAACTCACATTGCCTCCGAGTTTAGCCTTACTGCTCGTGTCACGTTACCAAGGGGGTGAGCAGGGGTTATCTTGGCATGTAACTCCCTTGCCCTGACGTGGAAGTGGTGGTCTCTGACTTTGGCGCAAGCCCTGGCCAGCCAGGGATCCCATTTCTAACAGGCATGACGCCTTTTTTGCTTGTAAAGTCAACATATACTTCTATTACAGAGGATATGGAATGTATTTTAGTTCGCAAACCTATGTTTAAAGAATGATATATTGATAAAAATGTAATCATTTTCCTATTAAGAAAGAATTAGAAAACGTACATAGGTGCCATGCTGCTTAGCCTAACTCAAGCAATGCAGAGATACCTGATGAAGCTCGAAGGGATTTACATTTTTAACTCATCGTGAAGGCCGATGTCCAGGTTAACCCGTGACATAAGAGGCAGTTATTTGGGGTGTGGCGTCGTGCAGTAGGGTTTGTGCTCATTGTAGGTTTTATCTGAAACGACTCCTGTGTGTGGTTGGAGGCAGAGCTCTTCAAATGGATTTTTTTCTGTATTTAGAGCTTTCAATTTGTGGAGTTGATTATACTCTCAGGACTCTGTTTCTGCCCCAGAGGACAGGTTCTTGTGCCAAAAAATGAGGCTTGGCATAGGTAATGTCTGCTGTAAGATGCAGGCAGCTTCGTAAGTGCTTTGAGTCTCTCAAGGGGGACAGATGAGTGATGGAATGACTGATGTAATTAAATGTACTGGTTATGGAGATGAATCAGGCAGCCAAGTGCAGGGTCCTTTCAGAGGAGCGCGTCAGTTTAGCTGGGACGAGTGCGGGGTCCTTTCAGAGGAGCGCGTCAGTTTAGCTGTGATGAGTGCGGGGTCCTTTCAGAGGAGCGCATCAATTGTAGCGGGGACGAGTCCAGGGACCTTTCAGAGGAGCGCGTCAGTTGTAGTGGGTGCGAGTGCGGGACCTTTCAGAGGAGCAAGTCAGATGTAGCGGGTTTGAGTGCAGGTCCTTTCAGAGGAGCGCATCAGTTGTTGCGGGGATGAGTTTGGGGTCCTTTCAGAGGAGCGCATCAGTTGTAGTGGGGATGAGTGCGGGTCCTTTCAGAGGAGCACTTCAGTTGTTGAGGCGACAAGTGCGTTTCCATCTTCGATCCTGGAGATAACCATGGACTGAAATAGATTAATCACATCAGACTTTGGGACAAAGTGTCTGATGTTACGTGTAAGGGTCGGTTGGTCATTGGTGCTTTTTGCTTCTGCTTGGTGTTGGTGGCCATGTTTGATTGGAGTCTAGAAAGGCGATGATTCTCTTCTGATGGTTGGCGCACTCAGCCCGAAGCCGACAGGTTTGTTGAGGAGAGAGGACAGGAAGGTGAATTTAGCTTTGGTTTCCTGTGTTTCACCTGATTCTGAGCTGCAGGTTGTCAGTGTCTGACAGAGGTTAGGGAAGTCCATCTTCAGGTGTAATTGGGTGTCATTAAAGTCGAAACTGGCTGAGCTGAAAGGCGAGTACCAAAACCTGGAACTGGAGTGGCATAAGTCATCGACCAAAGAGTCCAAAATACATGTCAACCGAGCCAAGAGGTCTTACTAAGTGACACATATCCATGAGGTGTTCAAGAGGACAAAGGAAACCATCAGCGTGGACCAGAAAGCATCTTGCCCATGTCCCTAATAAGTGATCCCTGCTCATCCCTTCAAAGCAGCGGTAACCTTGAGTTCTTCAAGGTTCAGAGTTGCCAAATCCATGAACCTGTCCTCGGATCCGCACAAGTTATGTGTACTAACCTCTCGTCTCGCTGTTCCAAACCTCTTTTACCTTTTTCTTCACAACATGATATCCTTCGGGATCTTGTTTGCGCTATATAAAACTTTATAAATAAATAAACATTAAAAACCAGTGAGGTGCTGCTTGTGGAAAAAATCCTCTACTGGCCCTTAATTCTGGCCAACCACTGACCTCTCTCCCATTTGAAATCTTGGAGTGTAGGTAACGAGACAACTTCAAGGCTACGTGGAACTGACCCACCTCTTCCAAGAACAACAGTCCGGATTACAACCTCTTAAGGAGCGTGGAAACCACACTGGTGAATATGAGAGACGAGTTCTTGCTCTTCCTAGATGACCACAACAACACTATGGCAATATCGACCACACAATCCTGGTTGAGAGACTTGAACAGTGAACACACATTTCTGGACCTGCAATACAGTGGCTCCATCCATTTCTCAAAATTACAGTCAGAAAGCCAAGATTAGATCATTTCTGTCGTCCACGCATCTGGTGCAGTGTGGCGTCCCTCAAGGATCATTCCTCTCGGGCCTTCTGTTCAACATCTACTTATACACTGTGTGTTGCTCAGTATCTGTCAGAGTACACCAGGTGATCTTACAATTCAGTTGGAATATGGGGGAGAAAATGCAATCAAAATTACTTTGTGTATAGGCCACTTGTTCTGATAATCAGTTATAATGAATCCGATTCATCGCTGTCTGAGTGCCTCAAGCCTTGGAATCCATGTCTCCAAAAGTATAGAATCTGAGGATCCATTTCAATGATAATCTCCCTTTCGTTCTTATGGTCCGTGATATAAGAAAGGGTGATAAAATCTTCTCATTCCTTCACACCAGCCAACTGACCACAATGACCACTGAGCTGACCAGAGCCCTCATCCTGGTGCATCTTGCTTAAAGTAACATAATATACTCCAGCTGACCAAAAGATAAAAATCAACTTCTGAAAATCAATCATTGCCAGACTCCCAAAACTTTAGAACAAAGCAGCCAGAATTTGCTTTGGGGGTTCATAAGTGGGATCCACCCATTGGGCACTGCACTGGCTCTCTGTTGATGCTAGGATCAACCCCAAGGCTTGTTTTTCATCCATAAAGTATACCTCTAGAAACTGACACCTCTGTACGTCACAACCAGATCCCTTCGCTCAATATCTGCCCATTGGATCACCCAACGCTCATTCAAGAGGTCGAAATGCGGAGGAAGAGGTCTGGGCGTACAAAGACCTTGACTCTGTAATGCTCTCAACCTAAATCTGAGAACAGAAGCTACCTACATGTGGCTCAGGATACAACGAAAACCAAACTATTGGGACTTTCTCTTAACCAAACTCAACACAGCACTCCTCTGTCTGGACTCTAACCTGCTGCCATAATGTCGCACTCCTCCACCCCTCTGCAGGCGCTGAGTCAACGCTAAGGAGACCAGCCTTTCTCCGTAAAATGTCTTACTCATAAAGTAAATAGTGCTTAAAGTAGGCACCCTGTTTCTGCAAAACCTCACTTAATGTCAACAGATTGTTTGAAAAGAGACCAAGATTAAGCCTTGTGGAATCATCGATCAAGAGGGGAGTTTGGTTTGAGGTTAAGCTGTGAGTCGTAACTAGCTCGATGCAGTTTCTGAGGGAGGGTCTGATCTAGTTCAACGCAATTCCATCACAACCCATGTGGCCAGATAGGAGCTTGGGAAGGAGGTCGTGGTAAGTTGTGTGGAAGTCAGGAAATGGGTCAAGCACTAAAAGTAGACAGGAGTTCTTGTTGTCAAGGAGTTTGAGGGTCTCACCTATCCAACAACACTTGTTTCCGTGCTGTGGTTGGATACGTTGTTGGTTTTCACTTTGTAACTTCAGTATTAAATCAAAGATGTGCCCTTCTCATCACAGAATATTCAGTTGTGTGATTTGCTGTAAATGTTTTTTTGTCCTTCGGGACATTGATTCTGTTCCCACATAGAAATGATAGTGTATGGGGCAGAGTTATGCTGGTGTGCCAGTGTATGCAGTCAAGCAGCGGCGGGGGCATTCACGTATGCTGCTGTTGGATATCTGCTTTAGTGCATCTGAGGTGTCTGGGCTGAAAACCCTTGCTTAAATTTAGATAAAACAATATTGCTGTTAGAAAGGGGGGGAGAAACATTTGAGGTCCAAGCATTTTGGGTGTTTCCAAACTTGTAGATCTCTCAGTGAACATTCTGGGCTCCCAAAAAGAAGAGATCCCACTCATGTCCCGAGGACTTTTTCATGGTCCAGTTCACCAAGACCTGCTGGATTGTGGCGGCAGGCCTAATTGATTCTCGTTTGGGTTTCACTTTGCGTTGAAGCAGAATCCACCCAGCTTGTGATTGTGGGTACAGAGTCTGTGTTGAATTTGCACCACACTCTGTCTCTGTGGAACTAACTCTGTGACTATTGGGTAGTACAGAAAACTTGATGATGTAGAGAATGTATTTGGTGTGGGTCGGAAGGTTTTGTAGTGGGGTGGGTTGGTTTGGGTTGGGGTTCTCCTCAGCATGACCATTGATCCATTCCACACGGTCCTTCACCGTTGCCAGACCACTGAGGCATCGCTGCAGTGAGAGCGCCCCTCGCAGGTGAAGGATGGGCTTCTGTACTGCTGAACTTTAAGACACCTACAGTGCCACAATCTCATTCCATACAAGGCCACCAGATGACATGAGGTCTACCTTGACCTCAGTGCTGTGGAAAATGGTCCTCACACCTGGACAGTTTCTGTGGCAATAGCCCCTGCCCCACTGACATGATAGTGCACCCATATGGTGAAGACCCTCAGAATCAATCTTGCCAGGTGTCCTCACCCCCACCCCACGGACCCACATTCATGGTTGAACCAATTTATCCTGGTGCACAGCTGCCCTGGCTTCTCCCTTTGATCAGTGTCTGTGGTGACCGCCACCTATGTAGCCAGAATGTTCCACTAATGTGCTTTTTGCCATCCGAGCAGGTCCAAAGGAGGTCAGTGAGTAATTCTGGAAATGTCTGGAAATGTGTATGCCACAGGAAAGGCCTTCAGATGTAAATATATTTAGATAGCGCTTACTACCCCTGATGAGGTGTCAAAGTGCTTTTTGGCGAGTAGCACACTACTCCCGAACCCAAAAAGGATTCGTAGTGGATTAGGATATTGAAATATGAATTAATGTGGGCGGTGGACATGTGAAACCAGTAGTTGGATTAAAAAGGATAACAGAGGGATAGAAGAGGGAAGGGTCTAGAAAGTATTATTTGGAAGATGATAGCAGCAGGGGTGGTTTACGATGAGTAAAAGGGGAGATGGAGGAGGGATGAGTCTCTAGAAAGGGATTGGGGAAATGATAGTAGTAAGATGAGGGTTGAGATACATGAAGGAAGAATTTAGACAGGTGTTCTTGGGAGATCACAGTAGTAAAATGAGGTTTGGGGTGAGCCAAAGAGAGGGAGAGGGAGGAAGAGTCTAGAAAGGGTTACTTTTGGAGATCATAGTAGTAGAAAGAGGTTTGGGATGAGTCGGAGAGTGGAGGTGGAGGGTATATTGAGAGAGGTATAGGCTGAGACAGAGTAGTGCATTGTCTTTGCCTTAGCTTCAGGGTCGGTCTTACTTCCACTCACTGACAGCCAGAGGATATATGATAAATAGATGATGAAGCAGCGAGGGACCGCCCTGCCTCCATCCAGAGGGCGTCTGAGAAGCAGAGGAAGCAGTGAGGGACCGCCCCGTCTCCCATCCAGAGGGCGTCTGAGAAGCAGATGAAGCAGTGAGGGACCGCCCTGCCTCCATCCAGAGGGCGTCTGAGAAGCAGAGGAAGCAGTGAGGGACCGCCCTGCCTCCATCCAGAGGGCGTCTGAGAAGCAGAGGAAGCAGCGAGGGACCGCCCTGCCTCCATCCAGAGGGCGTCTGAGAAGCAGATGAAGCAGCGAGGGACCGCCCTGCCTCCATCCAGAGGGCGTCTGAGAAGCAGATGAAGCAGCGAGGGACCGCCCTGCCTCCATCCAGAGGGCGTCTGAGAAGCAGAGGAAGCAGTGAGGGACCGCCCTGCCTCCATCCAGAGGGCGTCTGAGAAGCAGATGAAGCAGCGAGGGACCGCCCTGCCTCCATCCAGAGGGCGTCTGAGAAGCAGAGGAAGCAGCGAGGGACCGCCCTGTCTCCCACCCAGAGGGCGTCTGAGAAGCAGAGGAAGCAGTGAGGGACCGCCCTGTCTCCCATCCAGAGGGCGTCTGAGAAGCAGAGGAAGCAGTGAGGGACCGCCCTGTCTCCCACCCAGAGGGCGTCTGAGAAGCAGAGGAAGCAGTGAGGGACCGCCCTGTCTCCCACCCAGAGGGCGTCTGAGAAGCAGAGGAAGCAGTGAGGGACCGCCCTGTCTCCCATCCAGAGGGCGTCTGAGAAGCAGATGAAGCAGCGAGGGACCGCCCTGTCGCCATCCAGAGGGTGTCTGAGAAGCAGAGGAAGCAGCGAGGGACCGCCCTGCCTCCATCCAGAGGGCGTCTGAGAAGCAGATGAAGCAGCGAGGGACCGCCCTGCCTCCATCCAGAGGGCGTCTGAGAAGCAGATGAAGCAGCGAGGGACCGCCCTGCCTCCATCCAGAGGGCGTCTGAGAAGCAGATGAAGCAGCGAGGGACCGCCCTGCCTCCATCCAGAGGGCGTCTGAGAAGCAGAGGAAGCAGCGAGGGACCGCCCTGTCTCCCACCCAGAGGGCGTCTGAGAAGCAGAGGAAGCAGCGAGGGACCGCCCTGTCTCCCATCCAGAGGGCGTCTGAGAAGCAGAGGAAGCAGTGAGGGACCGCCCTGTCTCCCACCCAGAGGGCGTCTGAGAAGCAGATGAAGCAGCGAGGGACCGCCCTGTCGCCATCCAGAGGGTGTCTGAGAAGCAGAGGAAGCAGCGAGGGACCGCCCTGTCTCCCATCCAGAGGGCGTCTGAGAAGCAGATGAAGCAGCGAGGGACCGCCCTGTCTCCCATCCAGAGGGTGTCTGAGAAGCAGAGGAAGCAGTGAGGGACCGCCCTGTCTCCCATCCAGAGGGCGTCTGAGAAGCAGATGAAGCAGCGAGGGACCGCCCTGTCGCCATCCAGAGGGCGTCTGAGAAGCAGATGAAGCAGCGAGGGACCGCCCTGTCTCCCATCCAGAGGGTGTCTGAGAAGCAGAGGAAGCAGTGAGGGACCGCCCTGTCTCCCATCCAGAGGGCGTCTGAGAAGCAGATGAAGCAGCGAGGGACCGCCCTGTCGCCATCCAGAGGGCGTCTGAGAAGCAGATGAAGCAGCGAGGGACCGCCCTGTCTCCCATCCAGAGGGTGTCTGAGAAGCAGAGGAAGCAGTGAGGGACCGCCCTGTCTCCCATCCAGAGGGCGTCTGAGAAGCAGATGAAGCAGCGAGGGACCGCCCTGTCGCCATCCAGAGGGTGTCTGAGAAGCAGATGAAGCAGCGAGGGACCGCCCTGTCTCCCATCCAGAGGGTGTCTGAGAAGCAGAGGAAGCAGTGAGGGACCGCCCTGTCTCCCATCCAGAGGGTGTCTGAGAAGCAGAGGAAGCAGTGAGGGACCGCCCTGTCTCCCATCCAGAGGGCGTCTGAGAAGCAGATGAAGCAGCGAGGGACCGCCCTGTCGCCATCCAGAGGGCGTCTGAGAAGCAGATGAAGCAGCGAGGGACCGCCCTGTCTCCCATCCAGAGGGTGTCTGAGAAGCAGAGGAAGCAGTGAGGGACTGCCCTGTCTCCCATCCAGAGGGCGTCTGAGAAGCAGATGAAGCAGCGAGGGACCGCCCTGCCTCCATCCAGAGGGCGTCTGAGAAGCAGATGAAGCAGCGAGGGACCGCCCTGTCTCCCATCCAGAGGGTGTCTGAGAAGCAGAGGAAGCAGTGAGGGACCGCCCTGTCTCCCATCCAGAGGGCGTCTGAGAAGCAGATGAAGCAGCGAGGGACCGCCCTGCCTCCATCCAGAGGGCGTCTGAGAAGCAGATGAAGCAGCGAGGGACCGCCCTGTCTCCCATCCAGAGGGTGTCTGAGAAGCAGAGGAAGCAGTGAGGGACCGCCCTGTCTCCCATCCAGAGGGCGTCTGAGAAGCAGATGAAGCAGCGAGGGACCGCCCTGTCGCCATCCAGAGGGCGTCTGAGAAGCAGAGGAAGCAGTGAGGGACCGCCCTGTCTCTGCTTAAGATACATCCCTCAGTGTGGGGAGATTCAGGGGGGCGTGGCTTCTTGTTGAGCAGCTTCCACGAGACCAGCTCTCTTCAGGTGCTTCGGAGACCAGAACCCACTTCCAAACACTCTGGCTCCTGCAGCGGTGGTGTGAGAGGTCAGGTTCCATGTGGTTGGCGTCCTCCATTGGAAAAGAGGGGTCAACCCCTAGTTCATGCAACAGGTCTCTATGCTCCCCAGTTCCATCTCCTCCTTCCCTCTTCCCCTGATGAGAACCCCCATGGTTGATGAGGCGCGGTTCCAGTGCTGCTCCATCCCATGCCTGCACCTAGGATGCTGCATGGAAGTGGCGGCCGCCACAAGACTCCAGTTGGTGGGCGGGCGGGCGGGCGGGCAAGGGAGATATAATCCAGAAAACCGTACCTGTTCTGCTGCAGACGAGTCTGTTCTCCTGATGGTGTGTGAGCAGCCCTGAGACACCCACACAGGCTCCCCATTCAATCCATACGCTGCTCTCATAGCATGAGAGCAGCGCCAGGATGGGGCTGAGCTGCCTGTGCAATGCAGCCGGTTTGGCGAAACCTAAGTGCGCATGTCTGTTCAGCCGGCCTAGACGGTCAACCAAACCAACATGCGCACTTTACAGTGCACACTACCCCCTCCTCCCTGCCATGCCCGGCTCGCCCGCACCACCCAAGGCTCCCTGGCTGAGTCAGTCAGCAGGAAATAAAATAATAATATTGTTATATTATCATTTTATTTTCCACTGACTGACTCAGTGGGGCGACGCTCCTCCGCCATTATGGAAGAGCTGCCCCTGAGGCTGGCGGCCCTTGTAGGGCAGCAGCGGCAGCACGTGCTGCACCCGCTCATCACGTTGTTCTTACAGGCGCTCCAATCAAATACCACCAACCTCTAGGCTGGGGTCGGGCTGAGAAGAGGGCCGCTTGCACCTTGTTTGTCTTTTCCTCTGTGTCTCTGGGGACTGTTTCTTCTGTTGCTTGTGGCTTTCTTCGGTCATTAATGCCTTTTTATCGTGCCATTCCAAGGAGTGCTGCTAATGTTCGCCCATTAGCAGTCAAAGGCTTGCTTCTGCATCTGGAGTTAAAAGGCAGTCTCTGCACCTGCACTTTCACTCACTGGGCGGTTTAACCCTTGATTGTCGAGAAGAACAGGGCGGATTGTCAAGATCTGAATTTTATTTTGGATTTCACAATTCTGCCAAGGGATACTATGATTTATGATACCATCCACAGCTTATCAACAACACGCTGCATTGTGGGACTTGTAGTTTTCCTTTTCACACTTTCATTATGGCTTAAAGCTTTGAAATTCAATGTGCTATTGGCTAAAATGCCAGAATAGACAAAAGCATTAAACGTGACACGGAGCCTTTTATATTTTTACCAAGTCTTCAAGTCCATTTACAAAAGGGCTTATTTCACATGAAAAACCAATAGTAAACTCTGCTCACACATTTTGTGAGGGTTCACTCTTTCATTCACATCATGCATAAAAATAAGCATTGGCGGTGTGAATCTTTTTAACTTTTGTGCAGTCGAAACTTTTATACCAAGCTTCACAACGCAATAAAGGTATAACACAGACAGCCACAGCACAGCCTTCCCTATATCAGAGAATGAGCAAAGGACAGTGCTGTGCAGGTGTGAACATCACCCCCTTCTCTCATACAGTGCTTAATTTGAGCCAGCTGCTGTCGGTGGGGCCCAACAGCATTCTTTTTTGGGGACCACCACTTATTTTTCCTTAACAAATAATCACAGCAAGCTACAGAGAGAGCATAACACATAAACAGGGAAGATGATGAACGAGAAAGATGAACAGACTGGCGCAAAGAGACGAGGCAGGAACCCTCAAGAGTGAGATAAAGGGGCAGCAGTGGAAACAGCCCTTTTTCATAAAACAGTGCAAGCTTCCTTTCTATAGAGGACCGAAGCCGGTAGGGCAGAAACAGTGCAAGCTTCCTTTCTATAGAAGACCTAAGCAGGTAGGGTAGAAAACGTGCTAACTTCCTTTCTATAGAGGACCAAAGCAGGTAGGATAGAAACAGAGCAAGCTTCCTTTCTATAGAGGACCGAAGCAGGTAGGGCAGAAACAGAGCAAGCTTCCTTTCTTTAGAGGACCTAAGCAGGTAGGGTAGAAACAGTGCTAGCTTCCTTTCTATAGAGGACCGAAGCAGGTAGGGCAGAAACAGAGCAAGCTTCCTTTCTTTAGAGGACCTAAGCAGGTAGGGTAGAAACAGAGCAAGCTTCCTTTCTATAGAGGACCGAAGCAGGTAGGATAGAAACAGAGCAAGCTTCCTTTCTATAGAGGACCGAAGCAGGTAGGGCAGAAACAGTGCAAGCTTCCTTTCTATAAAGGACCGAAGCAGGTAGGGTAGAAACAGAGCAAGCTTCCTTTCTATAGAGGACCGATGCAAGTAGGGCAGAAACAGTGCAAGCTTCCTTTCTATAGAGGACCGAAGCAGGTAGGGCAGAAACAGTGCAAGCTTCCTTTCTATAGAGGACCGAAGCAGGTAGGGCAGAAACAGTGCAAGCTTCCTTTCTATAGAGGACCGATGCAAGTAGGGCAGAAACAGTGCAAGCTTCCTTTCTATAGAGGACCGAAGCAGGTAGGGCAGAAACAGTGCAAGCTTCCTTTCTATAGAGGACCGATGCAGTTAGGGCAGAAACAGTGCAAGCTTCCCTTCTATAGAGGACCGAAGCAGGTAGGGTAGAAACAGTGCAAGCTTCCTTTCTATAGAGGACCGAAGCAGGTAGGGCAGAAACAGAGCAAGCCTTCTTTCTATAGAGGACCGAAGCAGGTAGGGTATAAACAGTGCAGGCTTCCCTTCTATAGAGGACCGAAGCAGGTAGGGTAGAAACAGTGCAAGCTTCCTTTCTATAGAGGACCGAAGCAGGTAGGGTATAAACAGTGCAGGCTTCCTTTCTATAGAGGACCGAAGCAGGTAGGGTATAAACAGTGCAAGCTTCCCTTCTATAGAGGACCGAAGCAGGTAGGGTAGAAACAGTGCAAGCGTCCTTTCTATAGAGGACCGAAGCAGGTAGGGTATAAACAGTGCAGGCTTCCTTTCTATAGAGGACCGAAGCAGGTAGGGTAGAAACAGAGCAAGCTTCCTTTCCATAGAGGACCGAAGCAGGTAGGGTAGAAACAGTGCAAGCTTCCTTTCTATAGAGGACCGAAGCAGGTAGGGCAGAAACAGAGCAAGCTTCCTTTCTATAGAGGACCGAAGCAGGTAGGGTAGAAACAGTGCAAGCTTCCTTTCTATAGAGGACCGAAGCAGGTAGGGCAGAAACAGAGCAAGCTTCCTTTCTATAGAGGACCGAAGCAGGTAGGGTAGAAACAGTGCAAGCTTCCTTTCTATAGAGGACCGATGCAGTTAGGGCAGAAACAGTGCAAGCTTCCTTTCTATCGAGGACCGAAGCAGGTATGGTAGAAACAGTGCAAGCTTCCTTTCTATAGAGGACCAATGCAGGTAGGGCAGAAACAGAGCAAGCTTCCTTTCTATAGAGGACCGAAGCAGGTAGGGTAGAAACAGTGCAAGCTTCCTTTCTATAGAGGACCGAAGCAGGTAGGGTAGAAACAGTGCAAGCTTCCTTTCTATAGAGGACCGATGCAGTTAGGGCAGAAACAGTGCAAGCTTCCTTTCTATCGAGGACCGAAGCAGGTAGGGTAGAAACAGTGCAAGCTTCCCTTCTATAGAGGACTGGTAAAGGTAGGGCAGCACAGCACAAATGTCTTCATCACAGGTCATGTACTTGAAACTCTAACTGTCCTTGCACAAGGGTTGATTGCACCATCTGTACTGTTGCCTCCTCCTCTCAGTAATTGAATCCTCCCCTTTGCACGCATGTGTACGTTTGTTCATGGTGCACACAACTGTGCACAAGACATCCGTGCCATTGCAGTATTGCTCCATTTCTCCATTTCATCACTGTTGGGCACCAACTGCTTTCAAGGCAGTGTCATTGGCACCGTGTGCCATCTTCTTCTGTGAGTAGAGGGTGGCAGACATCAAAGCATGGGTTAGAACAGGGCTTTGTAGCCCCCAGGGAGGATTAATGCATTGCTGAAAGTGATATTAAGAGTATAGATGTTTAATAACAAGCAGTGGCAAAGTCAGCAGGTCTTGCGTTGGACCCCAGCCTTCATGCAATTCCTGTTTTGTTTTGTCCTGGTTTTTGCAAAACTTTATTGTTTGGGTATTTGCTGGACACTTATCAATGTAAAAAAAAAAAAAAAAAAATTGCTAAAGACAATAACGTTTTTTGGTGCCAAAAATCTACACATTACCATAGTACTCCTTGGCACTGACGTGAACTGCTTCGTGTGCGGATGTGTTCCTTGTGAAAGGGTGGCATGCAGCTCAGTTCAAAGTGCTGTTGGCACTGAAGTCTGCGGATGGCTGAAGTGCTGAAGTGAGCTGATACATTGCTCCCTAATCTATGTGTAAGTGGGTGGAAGAAAATGTGAATGACGCCAGCCACAAATTAATGGTTGACGTCAGGCTGAAACCCCTGTAGGTAACTACGTTCTACTCATAACTTTAGTAAAATCAAAAGGTCTTGGCTAACACAGACCTTAAACAAGCATTGGAAATGCAATAGGTCTCGCAGCATTAGAGTTAGTGCTTTTAGAATTGTTTATGGGTTTTTGTGTAAATCTTTAGCATTTTTGTTTCCTGTAGCCAATGCTAAAGAATTAAAAAAAAAAGCCATAAACATTTCTAAAAGCTCTAACTCAAATGCTCCGAGACCTATTGCACTGTGTGAGGGTGAGGGTGAGGGGTTGAGGGTGAGTGAGGGTGAGGGTGGGTGAGGGTGAGTGAGGGTGTGAACGTTCTAATGTGATTAATAGTGGCTTATTCTATCAAAACTGAATTGATAAGTGGTTGAGTAGGTCTGTTAAAGTGATGCAAAACCCAGCCGCTCCCCTCTAGGGGTGTTATTTGGAGGACTAAGACTGACCCTGTATTCTACAAAGTAAGCCTGCCTAGTTGGGTAGACTCATAGTATTGTTACTAGAGATACAGACCGCTTTTAATGCAAGGACCTGCAACACTCTATGCTTTTTTTAGTAACTTTTGATCTATTTGATTGGGAAACACATTTTATTTGCAGATTTTACCAAATATGTATCTAGTGAAGGATTGTATGCCATAATTATGCGGAAAACGCCACATCTCCTAATTACTGTGGCCCTGATGGTAGGGTGGCTAGTCTTTGCCGAGGCTCGACTCATGGCCTGCAGGTCACTGCTTTTGTCGGTGGCTTGAGTGATGGCTTGAGTGATCGCTCGAGGGGATTGCTGGCTTGCCTTCATTGGAGGGTTTCTGACCGGTTAAGTGTAGTGCAGTGCACATCCTGTGATTGTCCCGTCAAGCTTGTATTGCTTGAGTGGTAGTTGCTGATCTTGCATTGCCTCTGGTTCTTGAGGCAGAACAGTGTTTTGCGCAGGATTACACGTTTTGCACGTGGGGAGGCTGGGGTGCATCGGCGTTATAGCACATCTCCGTATAGAACGGTGTATTAAGTATTTCTGTTGACTAGATAAAATGCCCTCCCCAGTACAAAGCATTTTTATCTGCATTATTTTGGGTGGGTACGTACTGTTTTGGTGGAGTGCTTCGGCTGTGTTGATTACGCATCAGGCTTCGCCCTCCTTGGAAGACATTGCATTGGCCCAACCACCACCCCTGCATAGGACACCACATGCAGCACGCTGCGTGGGGGCGGTCTCCTTGACAGGTGTTGACCAAGTTCGGTCTGTATTGTGCAGCACCGCCCCCTCCCTCCCGCGCACACACATGGATGCCCCCTACCCACAGAGGTGTGTGATGTTTGCCTCGAACACAGAATGTACTGGCACTCGCTGGCTGCCTGAACACCCGGGGGGGATGGGGGGAGAATCCATTGGCATGGCAACCGGGGAGGTGGAAGGGGGCATGACTCAAGAGAAAACACAGGGTGGCTGCCATGTTTTGCAACAAACAGTACGATTGCCAAGACGCTGGCTGAGACCGAAGCCTGTTCTAAGAAGCGCATGCAAGCCCTGAAATAAATCACCTGAGCACGTGCGATTTACGATTTTAATGTCTTATTTTTGCTTAGCACTCGCTTTTAGTTTAGACTCTCCTACATACCTGGTGCGACCTGTCCCTTTCCAGGGCGCTGCGCGCGGGGAGCATGATTCGTTGGGGTCCGAAAACCGGACCAGATGTGTTTGCTGAATGTCTGCCTGTTCGTCAAGGCGCTTTCAGCTGTTAGAAGCCCCGTTTGTTACAAACGAGACGCTGTTGTCAGTCTGATTTTAACCGATGCGCCTCCGGTGCTTGCCAGGGTCGTGTCGTCTAGTCTTTTGTTGCAAGAGCTGAAGAGCATCTTAAAACTGTTCGGTTACTGAGTTCTGGCGGCCACAGTGAGAACATCGCTGAAATTGTGTGTCCGTAACTTTGCAAGAAGTGAACTTTGTTTGCCAAGAGAGAACCGAAAAGTGCCCTGGAGTGGAGGAGGGGGGAGGAGAGTAGGGGAGGCACGGCCTAGCGGCCGTGCAATCAAGTAGTGAGGGGGCGGAGCTGGGGGAGGCTGTGGAAGAGAGTAGGCAAGCGACACGGCGGGAGGGGGCGGAGCGGGTAAACAAAGACGGACATGCACGCGCCCGTGACTTTTAAGGTCAATGCGCATGCGCATAAGCTTAATGCGCATGCGCATTGACCTTAAAAGTCACGGGCACTGCAAGGAATCGCCACGATTCCTTGCAGTGTGGATAAAGAGTGGATAACTCGCAATACTCTCGCCTTGCTCGATGCGCATGCGCATCGACAGGCGAGACCTAAAAAGTCAGTCAGACTGGCATTAGCTGCTGGCCTCTAGCAAGAAACTAAAAAAACCGTCACGAGAAAGAAAGGCAAAAGTAAGTGAGGAAAGAGAAAAGGAATGAGAAAAGAAAAGGAATAAAAGAAAGAGAAGGAAGGCAAATGAACGAAAAGGAAAGAGAAAGAAAGATGGAATGAAAGAAGGAAGGAGAAAAGAGAGAATGAAAAAAGGAAAGAAACTAAAAGGAAAAGAAAGAATGAGAGATTGAAGGGGAGAAAGAAAGAGTGAAGGAAATTAGTAAAGAAAAAAGAAGGAATGAAAGAAGGTAGTACAAGGAAAGAAAGAAGGAGAGGGAGAGAATGCGAGAAGGAAAAAGATGTAAAGAAAGAGGGGAAGAAAAAAGAACGGAAGAAAGACAGAAGGAAGGAAAAATCTAAGACAGCAAAAATTAAACGCAAGAAGGAAAGCAGGAAAGAAAGAAGGGAAATAGAAATAATGGGGAAAGAGTTTTAAAAAAAGGATAACTTAGTACAGGACAGTTTCAAATGGACCGACTATCTGATATGCTGTGAAATAACAGGCCTAAAGTCCCTTTAAACAAGTATATTATACGTATTAGTACAATCTAAAGATCTTGGTCAACCCCAGACCTAGGCGAAGATTAAACCAAGGAGTGGTGAAATGTAAAGAACTGGTTTTCTGCCCCGAGGCCATACCACAGTCTACAAATATCTGACGTCAGGGCCTGCTTTTGACACTCCCTGTGACGCACGGGATCCATGATGCAACCCTTTGCAAACACAGCAGTCTGTCATTGTTCACATAGTGCACATTTCCTCGTGAGGTCTCGTGCCACTGGTGACCACAGACATAATTTAGAGTGAGCTTGTCACCCCGATTAAGCGCCTGTTTTAATTGCATTTATATAGCGCCTACTACTCCTGGCCAGGCGTCGAGCAGAGGAAGCAGAGGCCTGCTCCTGCAGACCGTCTCTCGGTGCCACCAGCACCGGTCTGCTCGCACTCAGGCCTGTCCCCCTGCACTCTTCCACTGCTGCTAAAGTTACCGCACAACCTGATGTCTCTTCTGGGGTTTAGTTTGCCAACCCAATGCATTCTGGGAGATGTAGTCCTGGTTCATTTCAGTAGGTCAAATTGAATTTACAGCAACTGAGAACATAGATTTGTAATGGAGAAGCCAGGGCGTGAGCGCAGCTTCTTGGGTAACATGGGGTCACCCAGTATCCAGAAATAGTGCACGTGCAGTCAGTGCCAACTACGGAGGCATCAGTAACCCAAAATAGTGCAGTGCCAACCACGGAGTCATCCAGCAATCCAAAATAGTGCACATTCCTTGCCAATTATGGACTCGAACAGTAACCCTATTAGTGCACTGCAGTGTCAACCTATGAGTAACCCAGTACCGCATATTAGTGAGTGCCAACCATGGAGTTACTAATCCAAACTAGTGCACGTGCAGGACCAACCAGGACACACTTTAAATGACGGCGGTGTCATTTGTAATGTGAAATTCAAAACATTTCGTAACTTGTGTTTACTTTTTTCTCACAGAAAACTAGTTTTAACAGAAACTGTCTCACCAGGAAAGTTTTTCTGCTTTAACTAGACTCCTGGGAGTATCTCGTTTCTTTTTTTTTGTAATTCACAGCATGCCCTTGCCTGAAAAAAAGTTACGAATACCAGCAAATCTCGTGTTGTTGTAATAAAAATGTACGTAATTTTACAAGCCTAAGACTCTCCTCGACACCTTGTTTTACGAGTGTATAAATACCGTGGTAATGGTTAATGCCTTGAAGTCAGCGCAAGAAGACCAGAGTATCCAAATAAATAAAGTGTTGAGACCTTCACCGCCTAATCAGTTAGCACTTTGCATTCTGGGACCTGTAATTCTTTTCTCAATATATCCCATCTCACCGCATAAAGCGCTTTCTTGAGGTGTGGGAGAAGCACACCTGATTTCTGAATACCTGTCTTGCAGGCTCCACGTTGTGTCGAAATGACTCAAGGCGCCTTTTAGTAAATTGTAAATTTTTCCAGGTTGACACACCCACCCCGTGTAGAAGTCCCGACCCTCCCCGCGCCCCTCTGCCCCGCCCCAGCTGCCTTGACCCCGCCTCCTTTCCTGAAAGGTGACTTGTTTCTGCAATTACAGTTTCCTGCCCCACCTGTTTTGTACCTTTTCTAATGTCCGTGCTGTCTACCTGATCTGTGTGAATATTTATGTTTTCTTTATTCCAGAGACGGAGGAGGCGTCCCCTCGCAGGCAGCACAGAGGCGAAGAGACGGGCGGGGACTTGAGCTGAGAAACAGGGCAACATGTCGGCTCCAGGTAAGAAGCCTTCCTGCTGAGGAGTGGCCGGCTCTCGTTACAGAAAAGAATATCTATCTATATATATCTCTATGTCTAGTACTTTCCCTCTTGCCGGTTTTAGCTATGTTATGCTATGCTTAAGTAACTCATGTAAACATTTTATGTATTTATAAAGTTTATTCTGTTTCCCTTTCTATGTTATGCGACGCTCCAGAAACTGATGCAACTATGTAACAATGTTCTGAAACAATGTCCTACCTCATGTAAAGCGCTCTGATACCTCCGGGTCTAGCCAGCGCTATGTAAAACTTAAAAAAAAAAATATATATATATATATATATATATATATCACTTTGGAATGCACCTGTCCATGCCAGTCCTCTTTATTAATATGTGGTGCTCGCAAGATATAACAAATAGGAATTCATTGTAAATAGTTTTTTTATTCTATTCTATCTTCTTGGATTTATCCAGTAATAAGTGAAGATAACAAAGTTTTATCCTATTTACAAATTGATATATATATATATCTATATCCTTTTGCGTATTTGCACAGTAAGAACTACAACATTCATGATGTTGTCTATGTCTATGGTCACATACGACCCTTGACCCAAGGGTAGGTCGGTCCCCCTGCCTCGTGCAGCGCCACCAGTGCTCTCGTGCCCTCTGCCCTCCAGTGACTGCCTCTCTCTCCTCTTTGCTCCCCACAGGTCCCCCATCGCTTTTTTTCCGCACTTACCGCTGTCTCAGCCGTTCGTTTTTTCACTACTGCCATCTCTGTTGTCTACGCTCCTAACCTTGTCTCTTTCTCTCCCTTTTGCTCCCCACAGGTCCCCCCTTTTGCTCTTTTTCACACCTGCCGCTTTTTGAGCTTGTTCGTTTTTTTCCCCCTTTACTCCTTTTTCTCCCACAGGTCCCCGTCTCATCTTCTTTCCTCTTTACAGGCCCCCGTTCATCATTTTGCCGCCTCCCCCCCTCCGCCGCTCTTTTCCCGCCGTTTTTTCCGTAATCTCTCTTTTCCCCGCCTACCCTCCCGCCGCCCCCCTCCCAGCTGACCCCTCCTCCCCCAGCTACCCCTTAAATGGCGGGCGCGCCGCTGTCTGTGCCTGGACCGCGCCCAGCGCCAGGACCCCTGGCCCCCACGACCCCCACCCGCCCCGCCTGACCTACGACACCGCCACCCTCACTGCCCTCAACCACGGCCACGCACCGGGTTGCTGCCGCGCCACCCCGAGACGAGCCCACGGACCTTTTTCCTGCCGCAACTGCCGTTTCACCTGCCTACGGACACCCAACGCACCCCACAAGAAAAACTCCCCCGGAAACAACCTCGAATGTATCCTGATTAACACCAGAACCGTCCACAGGCACGCCATCGAATTGTGGAACCTCATTGACTCCACAACCCCGGACATCGCCTTCCTCACCGAGACCTGGATGAACCCCTCCTCGGCACCCAACATCGCCATAGCCATCCCCAACGGCTACAAAATCATCAGAAAAGACCGCACTAACCACACCGGGGGAGGCATCGCCATCGTCCACAAGAGCTCCATCCGCATCTCGACCAACGCCGACAACACACTCCCCGACGCCGACAACAATCTCCCCAACGCCGAACACCTCCACTTCCTAATTCACAGCGGCCACAGGATCTCTGCGACTCCCTCGCAGCCTTCTTCCACCACAATGTCACCGACATCTACAACAGCCTCACCACAACCAACACGAACCCCCCCACCGGAACTCGCCACCGACAACACCGCCGTCCACACCTGGAACCCAACCACCACCGAGGAAACCACCCGCATCATGAACTCCATCCATTCAGGATCACCATCCGACCCCTGCCCGCACCACATCTTCAATAAAGCCAACAACGTCATCGCACCCCACCTCCGTGACATCATCAACGCATCTTTCACCACAGCCACCTTCCGGAGAATTGGAAACACGCCGAACTCAACGCCCTCCTAAAGAAACCAACAGCTGACCCCACCGACCTCAAAAACTTCCGGCCCATCTCGCTCCTCCCGTTCCCCGCCAAAGTGATTGAGAAGATCGTCAACACTCAGCTCACCACCGCCCTGGATACTAACGACTCACTCTACCCCTCTCAATTCGGCTTCAGAGCCAACCACAGCACCGAAACCGCCCTCATCGCAGCCACGGACGACATCAGAGCCCTGACTGACAAAGGAGAGACCGTGGCCCTCATACTCCTGGACCTCTCCGCAGCCTTCGACACGGTATGCCACCGTACCCTGATACGTCGCCTCAACAACACCGGCATCCGAGGCAAGGCCCTGGAATGGATCATCTCCTTCCTCTCCGGAAGAACACAGAGAGTCCGCCTCCCCCCTCCCCTTCAGATCCACAGCTACTGAGGTCATCTGCGGCGTCCCCCAAGGTTCCTCCCTCAGCCCCACCCTCTTCAACATCTACATGTCTCCCCTGGCGAACATCGCACGCAAACACAAACTCAACCTCATATGGGTGGGTTCATGTTTTCATGTCATTGGTCTTCTCAGGAGAGTATTCCCTCTGCTACCGGATTTCACCAGGAGAACGTTGGTCCAGTCACTAGTGTTAAGTAGGCTGGACTACTGCAATGGTTTGTTGCTGGCTGCCAATGAGGGTATCCTGGCTAGATTGCAGGTTGTGCAAAACACTGCTGCACGACTAGTTTTAAACGTCCCGCCTCGTACTCCCTCTAAACCATTGTTGGCCAAACTGCACTGGCTCCCAGTAAGGCAGAGGGTGATGTTTAAGATCTGCTGTGTCATCCATAAATGCCTTATTGGAAAGGGTCCTGGCTACCTCACTGAAAAATTCATCCCCTACGCTCCATCCAGATCCCTGAGATCAGGAGATCAGGAATTGCTATGTGTTCCTAGGGCCATGAAGGCTAGAAAGGGGGGTAGGGCCCTATCTGTAGCTGGCCCTAAGTTGTGGAACCAACTCCCGAAGGAAATCAGAGTATGCAGGGAACATTTCCCTTTGAGGAAGAAACTGAAAACGTTCCTTTTTAATTATTAGTTGGTTTAGGGCTTTGAACTATATTATGACGAGTTGCTGTTCTTTAGTTGCTGCCAAAGGCGCGGAGATACTCCTCCGGGAGTCGATTCACAGCGCCATACAAACATGCAAATAAATAAATATCCTACGCGGACGACACCCAGCTCATCCTCTTCCTCACCATCAACCCCACCTCAGCAGGAACCAGACTGCACGAAGGCATGAAGGAAGTAGCGGACTGGATGACAGACAGCCGGCTCAAACTCAACACCGATAAGACGGAGGTCCTAATCCTCGGCCCTACACCCACCGCCTGGGACGCCTCCTGGTGGCCCCGCGCACAAGGAAGCACCCACCGACCACGTCCGCAACCTCGGCTTCATCCTGGACTCATCCCTCTCCATGACCAGACAGGTCAACGCGGTGACCTCAGTATGCTTCAGCACCCTCCGCATGCTCCGCAAGATCTTCCGCTGGATCCCCACCGACACAAGAAAAACCGTCACCCACGCCCTCGTCACCAGCCGTTTGGACTATGGAAACACTCTGTACGCCGGCATCACCATCAAACTACAGAAGAAACTTCAACTAATCCAGAACGCAGCCGCACGTCTCATCCTGAACATTCCTCGCCACCACCACATCTCCGGACACCTGAAGAAACTCCACTGGCTCCCAGTCAGCAAGAGGATCACCTTCAGACTCCTCACCCACGCACACAAAGCCCTTCACAACCTTGGACCTAAACTCATCAACCACCGTATCTCCTTCTACATTCCCCCTCGCACCCTACGTTCAACCGGACAAGCCCTGGCAGCTGTGCCTCGAATCCGCAGAGCCACCGCAGGAGGCAGGTCCTTCTCCTACCTGGCAGCAAAGACCTGGAACTCTCTACCCAGCCACCTCCGCGCCACACAGGACCACCTCTCCTTCAGAAGGCAGCTCAAGACCTGGCTCTTTGAGCACTGACCCCCCCCCCCCCCCCCCCCCCCAGCGCCTTGAGACCCCTACGGGTGAGTAGTGCGCTTTACAAATGCAATGATTGATTGATGATTTGACCAGGGGGCTGGGATTGGCAAGTCACTGAGCATTATAAAAACAAAAAAGTTACAAACAATCGT
Organism: Lissotriton helveticus; assembly: GCF_964261635.1. NCBI lineage: Eukaryota > Metazoa > Chordata > Amphibia > Caudata > Salamandridae > Lissotriton > Lissotriton helveticus. The sequence continues at coordinate 880,220,374 of NC_136073.1, forward strand.
TGCATGTGAGCAAGGGCTTGCTTAGCCCGAAACGCGTAATGCACTTTTTCCAGCTGTACTTGTCAAAATAAAGAGACCTGTAACTGATCCTGTGGTCCGTCTCCTGTGTGAACGCCTCGCTGGTCCGTGTGGGATTGGAAGCGGCGTGGAGGAGTTTTCGTGCATATATATATATATATATATATATATATATATATATATATATATATATATATATATATATATATATATATTCACTGAAAAAACCATAGGTTTCACACCAGTTATAGTTAGGAATTAGCATTTAAAAAACCTATGAAATTCACTGAAAAAACCATAGGTTTCACACCAGTTATAGTTAGCTGGAAGTTTTACTCGCATAAAACCATTGAAATTCCCACGTTATAGTTAGTTGGACTCACTATAACTTGCGCGTGCAATGCACTGCTGATGACGTCACATATTACAGTGAATTCAGTGAATTTCATAGTTTTTTTAATAGCAAATCTCTATAGGTATAAAAAGTGAAAAATGTTATAATGAATTTTATATTGTATAATTATGTAATATATATTTTTTTTTTGCCCCGGAGCGCTCCCGGGGCGCGTACCGGTGAACGCACGGGTAAGCGCAGTGCTTTGGCGCGCCCCGGGGCGCGTACCGGTGAGCGTCCCGTTAGCGCTATTCTCGCAAACGAAAACGACATTGTGACGTTTCGCGTAAACGCGTGATGCGTCATATGACGCACTGCGTAAGGGCACCCGGAAGCACACGAGCGCATACGATCGCGCAACGTCCTGACGCGCTTACGCTACGCACCCACGGGCGCGCCCCGGAGCGCGCCCCAGGGCGCGTAGCATAAGCGCGTCGGGTCATGTGACCTGAAAATAAAACTTTTTATTGGTTCATTTCACTTTCGGTTTCCTAATGATGTAAGGCCAGGTCATGTGACCTAAAAATAACACTTTTCATTGGTTCAGAACAGTTTTCTTTTCTAAATGATGAAAGACCCCACCTTTTTTCCTCATTCTACTTTTGTGCTTTGAGAGAGGTAGACCTGCAGTTATTTCAGTAGAAAATGGCTACATTAGCTGCAGCTGCTGGAGCTTCTGGACCACCACCATCACCACAAGGACCACCACAACTTCACAGTGGTGGAGATCAAGAAGAGGAGGAAGATGAGGAGGAGGAGGAGAGGAGATTCGTCCGAGAGGACAATATTACATACAAACCTAAAGAGCACATCATCTGGCAGTTTTTTTCAATCCCCAAGGACAAGAAAAAAGTAAATGCGCCTAAGGCAACCTGCTTAATATGTCATCAGGAGCTGTCAAGGGGGAATCCCAACAAAAAATACTCCTTTGGCAACCACACCATGATCAGACATATGCTACACAAGCATCAAAATAACTATGCTAGGGCAGAGGTCAGGGAACTGGCCAGAAACCCTGTCCAATCTTCTGCCAGCACCTCCCAAACTAATGTTCCCACCCCATCGGGACCGGAAATTAGGGAGATGTGCTCCACCATACAAACAAAGTTTTCCAATTTTAAAATGGTTTGTATTTTTTGTGGACAAACAATATGCTATGGAGAGCAAAGCATCACACTTATTAACCGTGCTTGGGATAACCACAAGTGCCCAAGGAAACATTACTTTTTTCCGCCTTTTTTTTTTGCTCCTGTTGAGCCCTTTAGAATTCCCTGTTTTTTGTTTCTCCCCTTAAAAAATACAAAAAAATATAAAACTGTTCAGAAAACCCAAAAAAAGTAAAAAATGTTAAAAAAAACAGTTCTTTTTAGAACTAACTTTAATTTATAAAAATAAACCTATATTTTTAAAGAATCTCTGTTAATCTTTTTTCTGCAGGGTACGCTCCCCGGTGCGCGTACCGGGTGCTCCCCCCGCGAAAATCGATTTATTTTTTATTTTTATTTGCCCCGAGGAGCCTTTTATGGCCCCCACATCAAACCTAGAGGGTCAAGGGGGGTCTACCCCGCCCCCTTTTGGTCATTTCCCCCTTTGTTTTTCGCCACCTCTTGTGTCTCGATCCTACCGAGACACAAGATGGCGGCCGCTCCGGACTGTTTGGAATGTTTACAGACACCCGAGAGCCTTCCGCGCGCGAACTCGCGTTACTCGCGGTGCGCGCCCGGAGCGCTCCCCGGTGCGCGTACCGGGGCGCGGCTATAGATATATATATTTTTTTTAAACCCAAATTACTCAAAATCCACTGGAGCACAAATCTTGAGACATAGAAAAGGCACATCAGGCTACCAGTCCCTACAATTTTGCCAAGTTTGGTGAAAATCCATTCAGCCGTTCGAGCTAAATGTGAGTCCAACCGCCCTATGGAAATTAACATGGAGAAAACACGTTTTGGGACCCCCCTTTTATCTCGGCCCCCACTTGACGAATCCCCCCAAAACCGTCAGGGAAGGAGCGGAGAGCCGCGAGGCAAATTTGAGGAAAATTTCAGGCAGATTCCTCAACCGGCGCCAAAGTTATTCCAAATAGAATGTTGCGATTTCCCTATGAAAAACAATCCTAACTATAACTACCTACTGGCGACCGCCAGTAGGTAATATATATATATATATATATATATATATTACCTACTGGCGGTCGCCAGTAGGTATATATAGTTAGGATTTTTTCTCTATGGGTTTTTTGAAAATTCTATGTCTAATAACTTTGGCGTTTGTGGACGGAATCGGCTGAAATTTTCAGGAAAATGGCACATTTTGTTTCTGAGCAGCCCTTGAATATTTGGGGGGGGTTCGTCCAGTGGGGGCCGAGAAAAAAGGGGGGTCCCAAAACGTGTTTTTAACATTGAGTTTTCCATAGGGCGGTTGGCCTCACTTTTAGCCCGAACGGCTGAATGGATTTGCACGAAACTTGGCAAAATTGTAGGGACTGGTAGCCCGATGTGCCTTTTGTAGGTCTCAATATATGTGCTCCAGTGGATTTTGAGAAATTAACGTTTAAAAAAAGATATATATCTGTAACAGCGGACCGGTTAGCGCTCTGGTTCGCGGACTTTTCGCGCAACGGAGCTTTGTGAAGCGAAGCTGATTGGTTCTCCGGCGTCTGTCAACATTCCAAACAGTCCGTAGCGGCCGCCATCTTGTCTCTCGGTAGGATCGAGAGACAAGAGGAGGTCAAAACAAAGGGGGAAATAACTATAAGGGGGCATAGTAGATCCTCGCTGACCCCCTAGGTTTGATGTGGAGGTTTTAAAAGGGCCCCGCGGGGCAAAAAAAAAACAAAATAATAATAATCGAACGGCTGAATGGATTTGCACGAAACTTGGCAAAATATTAGGGACTGGTAGCCCGATGTGCCTTTGCTAGGTCTCAATATATGTGCTCCAGTGGATTTTGAGAAATTAACGTTGAAAAAAAGATATATATCTGTAACAGCGCTCCGCTTCGCGTACTTTTCGCGTTACGGAGCTTTGCGAAGCTGATTGGTTCTCCGGCGTCTGTCAACATTCCAAACAGTCCGTAGCGGCCGCCATCTTGTCCCTCGGTAGGATTGAGAGACAAGAGGAGGCCAAAGCGAAGGGGGAAATGACCATAAGGGGGCATAGTAGATCCTTCCTGACCTCTTAGGTTTGATGTACCATTTTGCCAAGTTTGGTGTAATTCCGTTCAGCCATTCAGGCTGTAGACGTATGTAAATGTCCTATGGAAAATTGCATGGGGAAAACACATTTGAAAGTGTTGAAATTTAGAACCAATTAAAATGTTACTTTGGTTTTGTATTTGTGTGTGATGAAAGTTAATTGGTTATGTATATATGTCAAATGAGAGGAAACCACAGCCATTTTGTGATACTACTGTCTGAGGTACATTTGTGAGGAATTTTTGGTGGTGAATTTCTGGTGTTTGATTTACACAGTACTAACACTTCTGCTACTTTTAAAAAGGTGAGTTGTTAATTTGTAAGGGGAACTATGTTGTACACTTGAAGATAATTTGAAAAATGTTTTCTGTTATTTATTTGCAGTCCTTCTGTTATACTAAATACTTGATGAAGTTAGTTTTATATTATGTATTACTAAAAACGATAAATGAAAGTGATTATTTTTTTCTGCAATTTACAGCAAGCAATTTCAAAATAAAATGGCTCACAATGAAGAGACCGTGGCAATTTCTTTTGAATTGTCCACTACATTGATTGAAATTGAGAGCACCAATAATGAAATATTGTCACAAGGAGGACATGACTTGTATGATTCCATTAGATTGATTGAAATGGACAGCACCAAGAATGAAATATTGTCACAAGGAGATGACTTGAATGATTCCACTACATTGATTGAAATTGAGAGCACCAATAATGAAATATTGTCACAAGGAGGAGATGGCTTGTATGATTCCATTAGATTGATTGAAATGGACAGCACCAATAATGAAATATTGTCACAAGGAGGAGATGACTTGAATGATTCCACTACATTGATTGAAATTGAGAGCACCAATAATGAAATATTGTCACGAGGAGATGACTTGAATGATTCCACTACATTGATTGAAATGGACAGCACCAATAATGAAATATTGTCAGAAGGAGGAGATGACTTGAATGATTTTTTTGATCAATCTCTTGATGGCGAATTTATCGAGTGTTTGGAGACCATAGAGTTACAAGAATCATCATTGCAGACTTTTAATGAGGAGATTCCAGATGAGATGATTGAAGAGGAAATTACTGATGAGGACATGTTACTAGTTGTTTCAAATTTAGAAAATTCTGAAGAATAAATTTATATTTAGAAATCAAAAATTGTTTGAGACATTATTTATTTTTATTTTTAATTTATGAGGTTGTAGCGAAGTGATTGTAGTATAAAATGAGACTTATAGTATAGAGTGCAACATTTTTATGTTACATGGTAAGTTTACTCATATTTACTTCCCTTCTGCCACTATATTATCTCCAATGTGTATTTGACATGTCTTCTTCATCTCCGGCCTCCTTTCTCTCACTGTGTGTCTCCGATGCATCTTATCGCTGGTATTTTGTGTAATTACAGAAGAGAGTAAAATAAAATAGTTCGGAACGTGAAAAGGGGGCAAAGTAGAGTACTCCTCACCCCCTAGGCCTTTTTAGGCGGTCCCAAAAGGATCAGTTTCTGCTTTCCTGAGAGATTATGGTATGAGTTCCATATACCACAATAACTTGCATTACAACATGCAAGATATCTATCTCCTATTACCAACTTTTGGAGATATTCGCGCTAAGCGCGAATATCTCCAAAAAGTAACACCTGCCCTGAGCAGTTCTTAGCCATGTTATCCAATGGGAGGTGGATAACATGGCTAAGAGTATTAGCTCGGTAATGCATGAATATCGCTGAGTTTTTAGCGATATTCATGCATTGCGGCCGTTTATTATCGCATTTGCGATAAACCTTGATAATAGTAAGGTTTATCTTCGATAATTTCTGACGATGCTTAGTGGTAAAAAATTGGTTGGTAAGCATCGTTAGCGATAAATATCGCTTAACTTTGGTAATATGCCCCAACGTCTGTTAACGTTCGATTCGAAGGAAATGAGGAAGTGTTGAAAAACATTGTCTGCGCCATCTTGCCTTTTTTGAAATGCCACACTTTTGTCGTGCACGGCAGCCATTTTAGATGTCTTGACCAGACCCACTCTCTGCACGCTGTCGATTCGTAGCATGGCTCCTCACCCTCGTAAGCATCTCCCCCAGGCACTGGTCACCACCGCTCTCTGTCTTATGCATGGGCAATAAACCTTCCCCCATCTGCGCTGCTCTTCCCTGAGAATCACACTCTGTGCCCGCCCGACACCTCCCTTTCGCCCTATTCACTACCGCACCCTCTGACACTCCTCTTCCTCTGTGTCCGAATGTCCAGGCCGGTCCTAGGCTATCAGCTAGCCCTGCAGATGTAGTTTATGGCCCCAGCTGTAAAGAATCACCCCTCTTCAAAGGAGTTATAGTAGATCAAGGCCCACACCCGATGTGATCCGTCACAGCACACGCGTTCCTACTATCTGAAAACCATCCTGTATTGTGATTGGGGAGGGGACCGAGCCTGAAGCGGAAGATTCCAGGAATGACTCTTTGTACATCAAAGTTTTTACAATTATGTGTCACATTAAAAATATATAGCACTCCAACAAAGTAGTAGGAATATAAAACTTTAATAACATATAAATATATACAACAAAACAAAAACAGTAAAAACATTTAAACAACGAAGAGACCGTGGCCATTTCTTTTTAATTATCCAATAGATTTATTGAAATTGACAGCACCAATAATGAAATATTCTTGTCAGTAGCGGTCTGTTGTGCGAATAGTTCCAAGGCAGCAGAACGCGCTGAAATCTAGATGGCACGAAAGTGATGTCTAGTAAGTTGCCGCCCAGCAAAAAACGGCGTGGGGCGCCGCGGGGGTGAGTGAGTCCAGTAGGCACCACAGCTATTCTTACCGGCATTGCAGAATTACTGCTGGGGACAATGCCTGTGCTGTAGCAGGGTCACAGCAGAAACAAAAAGGATTCTGTTGAAGATGTTGTTGGTTTCAATTTGAAAACAGTTCTGGTGTCAACTGCTATGCTAATGTAGTGGTTAATGTTTTGTTTTCTCTAGAAAATGTAAAAGAGGGGGAGGCAGTCCAAAGTTCCGTTAAAAGGGCAAAGGAAAGGATCGGTGGTTTGAACTATCAGTCAAAAAGGGGAGGGGGTGCAATAATTTTTCCTACCGGGTCACACTGTGCTTTCACCGGAAGTGAGGTCTGCAGGATTGTAGTAATTCAAAGTGAGGCTGGCGCCAGCATGGGAGCGCCGACGTCCCGCGGATACAGTTTCGTCACTCCACGGGCGATCATGGCAGTCATTCCCCATCGGGGGTCGGAGACTCCCGCGGCTCCTCTAGAATCTTCAAGGTCGTGGAGGACTACGGTGGTGGAGTCAACCAGTGACCGGGCCATTTCTTTATGTTGGGCCCGCTCTTGCCAGGTCGACAGCCATTTTGAGAGTTCGGCAGCTACCGGCGATCGCGGGGTCACATGAGCGGACGGGCTCCACCCTGCCGGGCGAGACGTTGCAGCATGGCCACAGTGGAAGAACCGTTATCTAGGTCGTTCCGAAACTGTGCAGCACTGTAGTTGTTAGGATGCCACCGCCTGGAGCGCTGAGGGTGCAGCTGGGAAGCCTCCACCTGGGGAGGCGGGAGAGGCCTGTTCGCACCGTCTCTCCCTCCCAGTGCACCCCACGGCGTCTCGCTTGAGATTTGTTATGGCCGGACCAGGCGATGAGGACGAGGGGGGGGTCGGAGGCATGTGCAAGACATCCCCCTCCAGTGTTGTCGCAGCCATTATAAAAGAAAGAAGTGTCCCGTCCGTCTTCGGGCCGGGCTTCCGGTGGATGTCGGCCGGACGCCCCTGGCTCTGGCCCCATGAACGGGTTTCTTGGTTTATCGGCTGCAGCCGGATCCCGTCGGCCTCGGCCCCCCGACCGTTGGTGGTCGGACCGGAAGAGCATGTGGCGGGACTACCTGCAACTCTCAAGGGCCACCGCGGCCGGACTGGGAGAGAGAGGGGAGGGTCGAGGAGACATTCCCCCCCCCTGCAACTGTTCAGCGTTGTAAAGGCAATCCCCTGGCCGGGTCCCGCTGGTCTCGGCCTCTCCTCCGGCTACACCCTACGTTAGGATCTCCTGGCCGAGGCGTGGCAGCAGGACCTGCCTTATATGGGCTGCTCCCGGCTGGGCGTAGCCGGAACCCTGCCCCACCTTGGAAGTTTCCAGAGTGGGGGTGGATGTTCTACTGACTTGCATTTTCCCTAGTCTATCGATTTTTTGGGCGTGGCAGGCGGTGGGACAGCGAGGGGTGATTTGGTTTCTCTTACTGTTTTTCTGGTCTCTCACCACTGGCATATTTTAACGTTTTCTTGTTTCTAGGACATTAATAGGTTTTATCATTACGTTATGTTATCGTTTCTTTGTTCGTTGTTTAATAAAAGTTCATGTTCATCAGTGGCCTACTGATTTTCGTTTTCCTATTTTTTTCTTTCCAGGTTGTTTCATGGTAAAGTTTCTGTTAACAGGATACAGTGATCACTTCGTTATTATTGCATATGTCCTTTTCACTAGGGGTGCTCTCTGGTCGGGCCAGATGACGTATCTCTAGTAAATGGTCCGGGTGAAAAAGGTGCATCAATCAGTGGGGAGTAGATAGGCATGACAGATTACAACGGGGGAGAACGGTCCGCATTACGTACCCTTTCACTACTTGCAAAGATTTTCCTACGTTTATTTGCAAACAGGGAATACCTCCAAAAAGAACTAATTCCCAAACAGTCAATGTTCGGACAATCAATCAATCAATGAGGAATGAAATAGGTATGACGTGTTAAAGGCTTGCGTTACCTACCCTTCACTATCTGCAAAGGGAGATAGAATATTCCTATTCTTCCTCGTTTGCAGGTAGAGAAGATCGTTAAGAGAATTAACTTCGAACAATTCAATGCTCGATTGAAACAATCAACAAGGGGTACTGTGAACACAAATGAACGCCGCTTATATACATACGCATTGCTATTTTCAACAGGTTGTTCCTAATGTTTCTATTTTAGCGAGGTCAAAAGAGATCCCATTAGTGGCCTACTGATTTTGCTCGATTCCTTTTGTTTTTTTACACGATTTTTCGCTATCTGCAAAGACTAAACAGAGTATTGCGACTCTGTGCTTGTTTGTAAATAGAGAATGAACCAAAGAGAACAATCAATCAAATGGAGAGAGAAGCAGGCACGACGGATTACAAAGGGGGAAAGGGCTGCGTTAACTACCCTTCACTATCTGCAAAGAGAGAGTACTCCTAATAGAAATGAGGGGTGGGGGGCAGCAATCAAAGCAGATCAGTGTGCATAAACACGAAAAAAAAAATTCTTACCACGTACTTGACATTCGAAAGCTTATGATATTTGCTATTAAAAAACCATTGAAATTCACTGAAAAAACCATAGGTTATAGACCATATATAGTTAGGAATTAGCATTTACAAAACCTTGAAAATTCACTGAAAAAACCATAGGTTATAGACCATATATAGTTAGGAATTAGCATTTAAAAAACCTTATTTTACTCACACAAAACCATTGAAATTCCATATATAGTTAGTTGCACTAACTATATATTGCGCACCCGCAATCCACTGCTGATGATGTCACATATTACATCATTCATGACATGGTCAGTGACATCACTGATGACATCACTGATGACATCTCAAATGACATCACTGATGACATCTCATTTGACATCAATGACCACATCACTGATGATATCATTCATGTGACAATACAATGCATCTCCTCACATTTTAATATAACCTCTGTTTCACCCAGTGTTAAAAACAGAGTATAATTTTTGAAACCATTGACACACCAATACTAGTTACTACATACGTACTCACTGATTCCTACGTCTACACACACATTCACTCATTCACCCATACAATCATTCATACATACAATCACTCATGTTTACAACACAATCATATGCACTCATACACCTATACAGACACTCACACTCTGCCACTCATCCATGGAGTTACTCACACACCTAGTCAGTCCTGTAAAGAATCAATCACACTTCCATTTTCTACTCTATACAGTTAAACATAGAGCACCTTACGTTTTCAACCATATACTAACACATACTTACTCTCTTATACAATCATTGATACAAGTACACATTGATCTGTACAGAGTCACACACCTCCCATCCAGCCACACACACACTCAGTCTCCCATGCAAATACTTGGGCAATCAATCAATAACCCATATAGTTACTCATATAGCTACTGATCAACACATGCAGCAGTTTACAGAACAACAGACATAATGATGCACAAATTAAGACAGTTTAGTCACTAACCCATGCACTCAGTGAGACACATTTAATCACTCACTCATACATTCAGTCATGCACCTACTAAATCCTTCGTCCAGACACTTATACATCCACTCATTCTTCAATATGTAAGACATATTTTAACTTTACAGAAACATAGTCACTGGATGTTGTCATCAGTGATGTCACTGACCATGTCATGAATGATGTAATATGTGACATCATCAGCAGTGGATTGCGGGTGCGCAATATATAGTTAGTGCAACTAACTATATATGGAATTTCAATGGTTTTGTGTGAGTAAAATAAGGTTTTTTAAATGCTAATTCCTAACTATATATGGTCTATAACCTATGGTTTTTTCAGTGAATTTTCAAGGTTTTGTAAATGCTAATTCCTAACTATATATGGTCTATAACCTATGGTTTTTTCAGTGAATATATATATATATATATATAAAATTTCTATGGCAAAATTAAACCCCTCATTTTGTTCCTTTTCAAATTAAATGTATTAAGTGTTACCACTTTATTCCAATCAAGATGACTTCAGGTGTGCCATACTTTTGTCATAAGTAAGACTGTTAGCGCTCTAGTTGTTCTTTAGAACACTCTGGGACATTCTGTCATTGGGCTATAGTTGGGCTACATCTGGCTGATATTTGGGCTACATTTGGGCTCTTTTGTCTCTGGTGGCCATCTTGGGAGACTGCATATCACAATTTTTTTAATGAAATATAAGAGGATTTGAGAAGTCACTCAAAATGTGCCCTAATTTTTCTTTCTTCAGCACTAATAATAATTTCTATGGCAAAATGAACCCCCTCATTTTGTTCCTTTGCAAATTAAATGTTTTAAGTGTTACCACTTTATTCCAATCAAGATGACTTCAGGTGTGCCATACTTTTGTCATAAGTAAGACTGTTAGCGCTCTAGTTGTTCTTTAGAACACTCTGGGACATTCTGTCATTGGGCTATAGTTGGGCTACATCTGGCTGATATTTGGGCTACATTTGGGCTCTTTTGTCTCTGGTGGCCATCTTGGGAGACTGCATATCACAATTTTTTTAATGAAATATAAGAGGATTTGAGAAGTCACTCAAAATGTGCCCTAATTTTTCTTTCTTCAGCACTAATAATAATTTCTATGGCAAAATGAACCCCCTCATTTTGTTCCTTTGCAAATTAAATGTTTTAAGTGTTACCACTTTATTCCAATCAAGATGACTTCAGGTGTGCCATACTTTTGTCATAAGTAAGACTGTTAGCGCTCTAGTTGTTCTTTAGAACACTCTGGGACATTCTGTCATTGGGCTATAGTTGGGCTACATCTGGCTGATATTTGGGCTACATTTGGGCTCTTTTGTCTCTGGTGGCCATCTTGGGAGACTGCATATCACAATTTTTTTAATGAAATATAAGAGGATTTGAGAAGTCACTCAAAATGTGCCCTAATATTTCTTTCTTCAGCACTAATAATAATTTCTATGGCAAAATGAACCCCCTCATTTTGTTCCTTTGCAAATTAAATGTTTTAAGTGTTACCACTTTATTCCAATCAAGATGACTTCAGGTGTGCCATACTTTTGTCATAAGTAAGACTGTTAGCGCTCTAGTTGTTCTTTAGAACACTCTGGGACATTCTGTCATTGGGCTATAGTTGGGCTACATCTGGCTGATATTTGGGCTACATTTGGGCTCTTTTGTCTCTGGTGGCCATCTTGGGAGACTGCATATCACAATTTTTTTAATGAAATATAAGAGGATTTGAGAAGTCACTCAAAATGTGCCCTAATATTTCTTTCTTCAGCACTAATAATAATTTCTATGGCAAAATGAACCCCCTCATTTTGTTCCTTTGCAAATTAAATGTTTTAAGTGTTACCACTTTATTCCAATCAAGATGACTTCAGGTGTGCCATACTTTTGTCATAAGTAAGACTGTTAGCGCTCTAGTTGTTCTTTAGAACACTCTGGGACATTCTGTCATTGGGCTATAGTTGGGCTACATCTGGCTGATATTTGGGCTACATTTGTTTTTTTTTGTCTCTGGTGGCCATCTTTGGGCTACATTGGGCTACATTTGGGCTCTAACATATATATAGCCCAATGTAGCCCAATATATATATTTTTCAAAGTTAATTTTCGTAAAAACCCCTGGAGCATATATCTTGAGACATAGCAAAGGCACATCGGGGTACCAGTCCCTACAATTTTGCCAAGTTTGATGGAAATCCATTCAGCCGTTCAGGCTAAAAGTGAGTCCAACCGCCCTATGGAAATTAACATGGGGAAAACACGTTTTGGGACCCCCCTTTTATCTCGGCCCCCGCTTGAGGGATCCCCCCGAAACTTTCAGGGAAGGAGCGGAGCGCAGCGAGACAAAGTTAAGGAAAATTACAGGCAGATCCCTCATTCGACGCCAAAGTTATTCCCAATAGAATGTTGCGGATTTCCTATGGAAAACTATCCTAACTATAACTACCTACTGGCGACCGCCAGTAGGTAACATATATATATATATATATCACAGGTTCCTATTTTTAATGCTTTATACTGAAAACACCAGATGAAAATAAGGCATTTCTTTCTGTATGTATTTATTTATTTAATTTTATACATGTCTTATTTATTATAAAACAATAATTCTGCATATGTGTGAATGTACAGCAATTAAATCGCAAAAGTTAGCAAAGGTAGAAAATTCCCATTTGGCCCAGCGACCTTGCTCTTGAGTAGTCGTCTTTTGATCTTGTTCCCAAGCTCCCATTGTTGTCCATGTTTGTGAGACTCGAGCTAAAATTGAAGGCTAGGGGCTCCATGGTCTGGTTAAGGTGGAAAGAGGAAACCACATTGTGAAGGTACAGAGGGTTTGTCCTGTCCCTTTGGGCTTGGATGAAGCGCTCTTGTATTCCGAGGGGATTGTGCTAATGCGTCGTAAAGGACAGTATTAGGGTTTCACGCTGGTGCTGGAGGAACCTTAAGAGGATTAAGCCTTTTAAGTCCTTCCATGAGTGCTTTTCCAGTTGGCTGCATAGTATGCATGTGTGGTAGGTCTACGGGACTCCCGTCGACGTCCATGCATTCCTGAGTGAGACCCGGGTATCCAAATTATAAGACCTAAGGTGCCAGATCGCTAGATTGACTTACTTGGGATCTGGGTGCCTGTGGCCCTTGGTTCTTGGGGAGATGGTCCGGCCTGTTAGGGGGCTTTTCTTGTGCGCCTGCTGACATCTTGACTAGCGAACACTACTAGGCCTGCCTGCCCCAGGTAGGAGCTGCTAAGATGAGGGTTTGTGATGTATGCCACATTGTCCACACCACCAATAGTAGGAGCGGGAGAGGCAGAAAAGCGTAAACAAATAGCCCTGACCGGTTTATCCATAGTTTATTGCCGATGGAGTGTGGGTGTGGTGACATTTGGCCATATTGCATTCTCACAGGAGGCAAAGAGGTTTATCTCCAGAGTGCCCCAATGCTGAAAATACTTGTGTAGGACCTGCAGAGGGAGTGTCACTCGTGGACTTGTTGATGCGTCCTGCTTGGCATGTCCACCAGACCGTTGTCTACCCCCAGGATGTACTCTGCCATCATTTGAATACGATGGTGGAGTGCCCAATGCCAGATTACCTGAGGTAGCAGGGAAAAGGAGGGAGAGTGAGTGGTGCCCCACTGCTTTTTAGGTCTCGGCTGGCCGTGGCAGGGCAGATCTCTCCTCCGCCTCTCCGAGATCTTGTAAATACAAGATTTGTAAAAGGGACTCTAAGCCCCGCCCCTCTTTTCCATTGGGGAGCGTCAGCGTTTATGGTAAACGCTGGCTTCCCATTGGAAAAGAGGGTTTTTGGGTGCCACCCTGTCCGCTTTTCGTATTGCCCGTCCGGACATGGTAGCCTGCTTTGTGGCTGCCGTCAAGACTTTTCGTATCTGCTTGTTTAGTTAACAAGCAGTTAAGAAAATTCTTCAGTACGGCCATGAAGCAGACGAGCTGTTCTGAGCACTTCCCCCTCGTCTCCCACCCACCTCTGGAATTCCAGCACAGTCGAGCCTCAGCTGTGACCTCCCATGCCACCCCCTCCACGAGCCCGCTGCCAAAGGGTAGAGAGAGAGGGGTCTCAGGGCACACTGTGGGTTCAGCATTTGCTGTACAAGGGCAGCTTTTCTCTCAATGCATTACTATTCTAACTTTAGTATATGACAATGACCTCACTTTCACGCCGGTGCAGTGTTCCTTTAACATGATAAAGTACTAGAAATGGGTCCTGGCCCATGTTAAGTCATGGAGTTTCTCTGAGCTACTCGAGGCTGAGGACATGTGCTCTTCTTAATATGGCCTTCGACCTGGGGCTCAACAGGAGTGCATTCTGTGTGCTTTTATTATTTTGTCACAAAAGTTAGCTATAGGCTTCTATGTTTGCTGTTTTTTTAAGAACCTTCCCATTTTAAAATGTGCAGCACCCCCACCCCACTGCTGTTCCTTAAAGTAAAAAGTTTATAGTATTCTAGTGGAAACCGCCAAGTGCGATACCTCTAGCCAGGGTATGTAGTCAACAGCCCGTGCAAACACTGAACCCACAGCTCTCAGAGTGCAACAGGCTATTTTCTTTAAAAGCCACGCGTGAGTGGACAGGTAACACTCCATGCGGTTACTTGTTTTAAAGTGAAATCAATCCCTTGCATGCTGATTACTTTTTGGTATTAATAACCCAAGTCACACTGCTGAAAGGAAGAGAAACCAAGGAAAGAGACGCAGCATCTCGGTTTTATCGCTTTAAAAAGTAAATGTAGTGAGTTGTAACATTAGTCACAATCAAATCTGCAGTTCTGTATTTTTCCTGTGCACACATACCTCCTAACTCTAGGGTATTCTGGCAGCTACTAAAAAATTCTATCAGGTGTACGCCCAAAAGACAATCAGCTCTATAATTTAATACCTTCTCTAGTCTTTCGATGTGGTTACAGTATCATGTACATTAATCCCAAATAACTGTCTAGGTTTCCAGTGAGCGCCAGTTGTGTGAGGGTAGATCCGATAATTTTGGCAGAGCGCGCTGTGGAACTCGTAATGTGAGCCTGAGTGTCTTCACTGCACCTGGATCTGTCCACACTTTAATAAAGGAGTCTGTGAACCAATCAGTCATCAATAGGGAACTTGAACGAGGGGTGGATTAGCAAGGAAGTACAGAAAATGAGTAGAAATCGAAGAACCGCCTTCTGGAAAATAATATCTGAAATCTGGATTCCCAATTTACACCTCATGCTGGCAGGGAGATATTCTCAGGGGTTTGTTCTCTTTCCACATCTGAATTATCGAAGAGCCTTGTTTGAGCAGTATGTGTTGGTCATGTTGTCTGTCCTGACCAGAACTACCTTTCCTGGGATGAGCGGTTTGAAAGCCTTCAGGGTGTGGCATACCACCAGGCGCTCGGGATGGTTGATGGGCTGGCTCTGTTTCTTGGGGGTTCCATAGGCCCTGCACTGTTGACTGATAAACATGAGCTCTCGACCCGGTTCGAGAAGCATCCGTGGTGATGGTAACTTGTGGAAAGCGGTCTAGGAAAGGCTGGCCCGCAACAGGTTATTGCTGTTCCATCGCTGCAGAGCGAAATGGACGCTGACCTTTATCAACAATGGGCTCTCCATCTGACCCTCCACCTCTGACCGTAGCTCTAAAAGGCACTGTTGCAGCGGACGTATGTGCAGTCGGGCTTATTGTACGATAGTGATGCATGAGGCGACATGCCCAGCAAGCTCATTTCAGTTCTCACTGTGATAGGATTATGTGCCTGAAAAAGCGGTACAAGCTGTCCAAAGGCTTTGATCCTCTGAGTAGGCCTGGGTGGTAAATTCGGTTCCGCTTTCGGAACTTGGATAATTTTGCGTTCCGCGGAGAACGCGAAATTGCCCAAAATTCTGCGTTCTGCGACTTCGCAAAATTTTCTGCTTTTTCGCGTTCTCAAAATGAGTGTTCGCGAGATATTTCCCCCCGAGCACGCAAACAGTGATTGCGAACAGGATAAAAGCATCGCGAACAAGCAATTCTGCGTGTTCGCTTTATTTCTGCATGTTCGCGGAGATTGTATACCGTTTCGCGGAGATCTGCGTAACGCAACTACGCAAATTCCGCCCACCCCTACCTCTGAGAGCTTGGCTATGCTTTACCTGTAACCAAGTTCAGTACTGCTCCTAGAAGGGTTGGATTTGGAGGGATTGTGGATAGTACTTGGCCACATTTATGGTGACCCCCAAGGCTGTGGCGAAGCAAGAAGGTTGCCTGTGTTTGTGTACACACTGTTGGCTTCTTGCACTCTTGATCAGCCAGTCGCTGAGATGGGGTGAAAAACATGAATGTCAGCTCTCCTCCTTTAGGGGGTGGCAGCCACTGCCAGGCTCTTGGTAAAGACCCTCTTACCATTGGTGATGCTGAAGGGAACTATTTTGAACTGATAATGCTGACTGTAGGAGGCTGGCTTAGTATTTGGTGCTCACTTATGTAAGTGTAGCACCCTGCACTAATCCAGGCAACCCTTTTGGTGATTTTAGTGGTCTTAGACACCATAGAAAGCTCTGTAAGTGGTAGCTGTGGAGAGCAGCCTTCAGGCTTAGTCCAGAAAGAGTGTTAAGCAGCTTGATTTTCCAGAACTAATCATGTAGTGTAGGTTAAACGAAAAAGAACCACACAGTGTATATATAAAAATATGTTTGTTTATTACACAACACTCACTAGCACATTGGTATATCTCCTACCCAGAGAGATAAACGCAATAATACTTCAATTGCAAACAGGTAAGTAAGCACAAAATACAGTGATTTCCAGGGGGAGAACAAACCATATAGAAAAAAAGTGGAATGCGAACTGCGACCAAAGTCAGGACTTGGACCAGGAGACTCAGAGGAGCTGGGGACACAAGGAACCACCCAAGGTACGTACCCAGAAAAACCATGGAGGCTGTGTGCAGAGTGGAAACACAGCTGCATATTCAATAAAAGTCAACAGGAAAGTCGCAGTTGCAGTTTTGAAGAAGGACCCTCCCCAGTGTACACTGAAGGAACCCTGTTGAAGATAGAAGGTTGGAGAGTCACCCCACCCTTGGATACCCCAGGGACCAGGATACCAACACCAGGGAAGGTGCATAGGTGTGAAGTGACATCGGAAACCGCTGTTGATCACAATGTAGGACTTCAGTGAAGATGCCGCTGGCAAAGAAGGTGAAAAAGTCAGGTGGAATCCAAGGGTGGATTCTTGTCGAGGTGTACCTGCAAGCAGAGGGGACAGAGTCTATGCCACTTGAATATGACCAGGAGGCACAAAAGACGAATGCCCACCGATGATAGAGGATGCAGGAGTGATGGCGGTGACCTTGTCGCTGCAGCTGTGAGGACCAGCCGATGCTAAGGAAGACCAGGAGCTGTGCACGAGATGTCCCTCGTCAGAAGTCGATAACCAAGGAGTCACTGTCCGGCGGGAGCACCAACAAGCCATGGCAGCAGCAACAGCCGTGGAAAGCAATGAAGGAGCAACATTGGGACTTGCAAGGTCTAATGGACTCCCCACCAGCAGGAGAGTCAGAGCTAGTCCGAGCAAGCAGGGGAACCCGCTGGAGCAGAATAAGACCCTCAAGAGGACCCTTGACCCGAAGGCACAAGAGTCGCAAGAGGATCTCGAGCAGCTCACCAAAGATGAAGGCCCATGGTGCAGAGGATGTGGTAAGGAGGCTGAGCTTGGCAGGAAGAGATGCTGGAGGCTGGAACTTCTTGTAGATCGAAAATCTCTGGAGCGCAGAGCCAACAAGCCTTGGCAACGGAAGTCAAAGTCGATGCGATGCACAGGGGTTTGGTTCCAGCGGTTCAGACGAGGGATACCGGCCTTTAAA
The DNA here is from genome assembly GCF_964261635.1 of Lissotriton helveticus. Classification (NCBI taxonomy): domain Eukaryota; kingdom Metazoa; phylum Chordata; class Amphibia; order Caudata; family Salamandridae; genus Lissotriton; species Lissotriton helveticus. The sequence continues at coordinate 880,238,115 of NC_136073.1, forward strand.
ATTGCAGAGAGGACAGGTCAGGAGTATGCAAGGAGGGTACCAAATATGCCATTCAAAGCAGTCTGGTGGCGCTGGCACACACCCCCACCCCAGCCCAATACACTAAGTCCTGTCTGGAAGGTGGTCACACCTCCCTGTGACAGAAAACATATTGTTCTTCCTTCCCCTGCTTGAGCTCAGCTCAGCAGCAGGGCAGAATCGTGTCTGGGTCGGCAGCAGCATACGCTTGATGGCAGACCCTAGAAGGCTGTTACCGGGAATACTGGGGGCTTCCCGGAGTAGCCCCCTAGTGCGGGGAACCATACCTCCAACACAGGTAACAGTGTGAGGGGTATGATTCCGACATGTTTGATACCAAACATGCCCAGGTTCATCACAGTCACTGTATAGTTAGCCATTGCATAATGACGGATGTTCACTATATGTATTACATGGCTGGCCGCACTTACAAAGCCTGGAGAATTGACTCTGGGGTTTGTATGGGTGTCCAGCACTCTGCCTTTAGGATTGAAAGTCCTACTTTAGGGGTGACTTATAGGTTTTTAAGTGTAATGACCTCAGATATAAGAAAACGTATATCTGTTGTAAGTGGTGCTAGCAGAAGCTTACACAGGCTGTAATGGCAGGCCTGTTGTCACAGTTTGAGTGGTCTCTCATGGGTGGCACAATACATGCTGCAGCCCATGGGAGACCCCTGGTGTACCTATGGCCCGGGTACCTCAGGAATGTGAAGAATAACTGAACAAATTTGGATTATTTGGATGAAAAACAACAAATAAAGAAATTGGTGAAATTCGAAAATTGTGGCATTTGTATATGCAAAGGAAAATAGCTGTGCATCCGGTGGGGTGGAATTCCACTCCAGGTTACTTGTGCCGGGTACCTCAGTACCATATACTAAGGACTTAAAGGGATACCCCAGTAGCCAATTATGGAGGTACATAAGTCCTTACCATAGTCAATGTAGGGAGAAAGCACAGTGACTGGGGTCCTGATTAGCAGGATCCCAGTCAGACTAGTCAAAAAAACATACTGACACCAGAAACAATTGGGGGTAACCATGAAAGCAGATCCTATTTTCCTACACTGACCCCTTACTATGAAACACAGGTGGCGGGATGGATAGGGATGTGGAAGTAGGCATCCTTAAGGTCAGACGCCGCCAGTAGTCGCCTTGCTGAAGCAGAAGTATCACATCCTGCAGCGTCACCATGTGGAAATGTTCTGAGAGAAGGTATCTGTTGAGGGGCATGAGTCCTAGAATGGGTCTGAGGGAGCTGTCCGCTTTTGGAATAAGGAAGCAATGTAAGTATGCCCCTTTGCCCTGGTGTCCCTGGGTACCGGCTTGATGGCACTCTTTTGAAGGAGCGCTTGGACCTCTTCCTCTAAAAGATGAAGATGTTCCCTGCTGGGTTTGTGCCTGGCGGACGGAATGATGGGTGGGGGTGTGAAAAGTTCCAAGCAGAAGCTGTACTGAGCTACCACTAATACCCGCCTGTCTGTGTTTTCCTGCCAGTGGGGAAGGCAATCTTGAAGTTTTCCACCTAACAGCTGTCGTTATCGGGGGAGTCACTGTTTGGAGGGTGTAGACTCCTTTGCCAGAGCCTCCTTTACCCTTGCCCCTGTTATTATTTCCCTTGTAGGCGTCCCTGGAGTATCCTTGTTGAGACCGCTGGTAGTAGGCCTGCTGCTGTCTCTCATAAGAGTTGGGAGGATCTGGGGAGGTGGTCTTGCTGCCAGCTCATTTTTGTTGCCTCCAAAAGGATTCCCTGGGGGGGATGTTTGGAGGGCACCCATGTATTTAATGTTTTCTGTGCCCTTTGTAAGTTTTTCCAGCATCTGGGGCCGCATTACGCATGCAGCGCATTTTCCATCATTGCTCTGGGAGCACCTTTAAAAAGGTTGCCCGGCGCAATGAAGGAAAATGCGGCACATTATGGGGAATGCACTGCCCCCAGGGCAGCTGCAAACTCATGCTGGCCTGGGGGCAGTGCATTCACGTAAAATACGGAGTGGCTGCTTTACCGCCGCTCCGTGTTTCACTGTGCAGGCGGCGACCCACCAGCACTTTTAAAGGGGAATTCAGATCCCATTGCAGTCAGGTGCAGTCAGTGTATGCACCTGCCGTCAAGGAGATATATGGTGGGTCCATGGGACCCCATTTACCCCCTGCAGAGAGCTGCCCTGAGGGGGAACACTGCGCTGCCTGAGGACTTCTTTGCCTCTGTGCCCACGTCGGCAATACGGCACGGGCGCATATGCAAAGGGATTCCCTCATTTGCATGGGGAACATCGCCATTCAAATGAGGGAACGCCCCCCTAAAGATAGCGCTGGCGCCTTATGTGTGCCAGTGCTATTGGTATTACAGAAAGGGCTGCACAAGCATCTGCGGCCTCTTCTGCAATACTAAAGTGACCCGGGGGCACGCAAAGCAGGCGCAAATGCCTGTTGCACCCCCGGGGCCCTTTATGTAATGCGGCCCCTATTCAACTTGTGGGCTGAGGAGGTGTTCACCATCAAAGGGCTGGTTGAGCATATGCTATTGCACTTCTGATTTAAAACCAGAGACACAGATCCAGGCATGGTGTCTTACGAAGATGCTAGTGTTAGAGCCTTGGGCCTCAATGTCAGCGTCATCCAGGGCACATGTGATGGTGATATTGGATATAGTCTTCCCTTCCACCAACAACTCCTCTCTGCTTTACCTATACTCCTGGGAGGTGCTTAAGGAGCTCCTACCTCTCGTCACAATACGCCCTGTCGTATCAGGAGAGCAGCCCAACAGAGTTGGCGATTCTTTGGTGCGTGGCTGGCTGAACTGCGACCCTTTCCCCTTCTGCATTTATTTTCTTGCTCTCCTTGTCTGAGGGGGGAAGTATCTCCTTTGGCGTGGGCATTTAAGCGCTTACTCGCAGTGCACACCAGGAGGCAGTCAGGTGGTACATGACCGTGTGTGTAAGGTGGGTCGCTGAGAGAGGGCTTCTATTTGTTGCCCACCGGGGGTGCTGCTACCTTTGCTTTCACAGGCTCTAAGATGAGTCTGTGGTGGTGTTGAGCATCACCTTGAGCATAAGGAAGAACTGCACTGTAAGCGGGGTCTTAGACAGAGAGGTTGCAGCCATCTTGCAGCGCCTTCAGTTAGTCCCGCTTTGTTTGCTTGACACACACTTCTGTAGTGTGTCTGGCAGAAGTAGAGGCAGTGTCCTAGGTTGTTGCAGTCTCCACCAGTTCAGCTGTACGTTTTGCATCAGTTGAGGTCCTTGCAACAGTCTCGGGTACAGCTTCTTCTGGCTGGTCATTCCGGGAGTATCAGCCACACATAGATGGTTCGGGGAACAGCCTTTTCAACGCGGGTATTACCACGCGCTACCATTACAAGGCTTCTATTACAACGCAAGTCGTTAGAACGACTTGCGCTGGAGGGCGCTGTTGGATAGGGAATATTTTAATTTTCTATTCCAACACCTTCCCTACTGTAAGGTGGGCTGGAGTTGGAATAGAAAATTAAACTATTCCACTATCCAGCGCTTACCGCGCAAGTCGTTGTAACGACTTGCGTTGTAATGGCACGCATGGTAAAAGCCAGCGTTGTAATGCTATACAACCGATGGATCACTAGGGGCAGTTGTGGCCATGCAGAGGTTGATCACTCTGGGAAGTTGTGGCCAGTGGTCGAAGTGCATTAAAAAAGAAAGTATGGAAACTGTGATGCTCCATGCAATGGAGATAGGGGTCAGTGAGCACGGGGGCAGGGTCATAGATGAGGCTGGAAAAAACAAAATATTCTGCAAAGTGTTTTTGGTCTTCACCGCCAAGTAACTACATATAAAATGAAATGAAATGAAAAATACAATGTAAAACGTTACTTAGTGGGAAATGCACGATAGTACATTATGAAACCTCTTTTAGAACATTGGAATGTTGAGCGCTCCTTTGAAAACAACGGAGTGCTCCAGGCATCTAATAGCCCGTAGAAGCCTGGTGCTCCAACATTCCAATGTTTGACTTTGATCACAGCTGTTGTTGTGAACAAAGGCCTCTTGGAGCCCTGGGGATTTAAACCCCATCAGGTTCCAAGAAGCATTTGTTTTGACTAATTAGAACATTTTGCCCCTAGAGGGCAGAATGTTCTAATAGCCTTAGAGCCCTCCGAGTGCGTCCGCTCCCTAGTTAAAGGCCCTCGCCTTCGGCTTGGGCCTTTAACGCTGGAGAAGGCCTTTAATGGCCTGTAAAGCCCGCTACGGCAGGCTCTAAGGCCATATTAGTTCATGCATTGCAGAGGTCTGTGTGTCACCAGAGAGCCACAGAATTAGATCTTGGTTAGTGCAATGGAGAATAATGACTTGTACATTTTTAGTACTACGAGGTCACAACCTGTGACAGAAAGCACTGTGAACATGGAAGTCATTATAAGATAGACTGCTATGAAAAAGGTTTAAGATAAAATGATGCTTCCAAAACATAGATTTTAGTAATACCCAGACTTTACATAACTGTCCCTTCAACACCTCGTCAGGGGTAGTAAGCGCTATATAATTACAATTAAAAGCACATACTTTGCAGCTCAGTTGTTAACTCTTTGCACTGCCACCCAAAAAGAATAAATCTTTGTCATCACAAAGCTTCAAGTGATTTGATCAATTAAAGGCAGTACCGGCTACCAAGAATCCTTTACATTTGCAGAGTACCTTTTAAATGTGCAGACTAAGTCGTAGCGCATATTTGCATTTCTTTCAGTCAAGCAGGCACCCTAGCAGGAAGGCTTGTTTAGCTGTCTGCCCGACTTTGGTTTTACAGCACAGGTAACTCACTGATTGACAATCCAGCTGAAGCATTTCAACTCTCAGAATTACACATCCTGGGACGGTTGTCTTTTACAAAAAGTAGGTGAATGGTTTTGCATAAATAGAAAACAATAAGGGAACGTTGTGCCCCTCCAATCCCACCCACTTCGACCTGTGGTTGTGGCCAAGAACAGGCTTCTGGGGGCCCCACAGACACCAGACTCAAGGAGCAATATCACTCATGCATTGTGGTAGGCTCTTTCTCTCTCTGTGCAGTCAGGTAGGCTTCTAGGCACCTCAGGACAAGTACACAGCTCTCCATTTGGAGAGCCAGACTTGCGATGTCCCCTTACCTCTGAGAAGCTGGCTGTTAAGAAGACACCAGCTCTGGTTGCACAATAGTCCTCTGACTACTCTGTGGGGAACTCTCTTCCTTGACCATAGAGGACTTAAAACTGGAAAGACAAAGTGAGTTAGGGATGGCCCAATTTTATACACCAACATCAGATGTGAGAAGTGTATCTATGTGTGTAGCTGTAGAACTAGGTTGGAGTGGTTCTCCACTTACATTTCCTTTCCAGGCTTCTCTCCAGACACAGCCTCTGAGTAGAGTGATGCTTTTCACAGCAGGCTAGTCTCAAATCTAGAGGTATAACAACAGAGGAAGAAAAAAGTGTGGGGTTTCTTGATATAGGGAAGACTCCATCGGAGTGGAAAATATCCTACCGGTGGGTTGGTCTGATCACCACTTGGTTAGGATTCAGGTGGTTAACCCCAGGCTGAGTGCTTCTATCACCAAGGCAGAAAGGAGTTTTCTAGGCAGGGACTAGAATGGACTCTTGAAGAGGGCAAAACTGTCCCCTGTATTCCATACTAATGGGTCCTTTGATTCTAGGAAACCGGTGAAAGAGAACTCTGTAGCTTTCGGTGGACATATAAATGAAAAGCTTGATCAGATTGTCCCATTAAAAAATATTAGAAAATTGGGGAGACTTTCTGCCCCTTGGTATAATGCAACAACTGCGGAGCTTAAAAAAGGGATGCAAACAGGCAGAGCGGCAGTGGAGGAAGGCGTATGCAGAAAAGGATAAAGCTACTTGGAAGCAGAAAATAGCTATAAAAAAAGAAATTGTCACTGCAAAAGTAGAGTACTTTGCAGATGTTATTCTGAAAGCACCTAACAGTACCAAGAGTATTTTTAAAATTGTGAATGATATTTCTAGCCCAGATTGTACAAAAAACAAGATTCTTTCCACACAGGACTTATGCGATAGTTTAGCAACCTTTTTTGAGGATAAGATAAAATCATTGAAGGGCTGAAAGCGGATGACTGGGTCATCTCCATTGGCGTGGATAGTAGGTCATCACCAAATAAGCAAAAGGGTTGGGATGGTGGTGGGACTAAGCTATTAGATCAGGTGGCTCTTTTATATCATTTTGAGTTACCTTTAGAGGAGGATTTTAATAAAGCAGCCCTAGGTGTCTCCTCAGGCTCCCCTATGGACCCCTCCCTCATAAAATTTGGAAAGAGGATCCAAACTCTTCCCGATGCTCCGACAGCTGTGTAGTCAGTCTTTGAGTAGCGGGTTGGTACTACCATGCTGGAAACAAGCAATAATAACACAACTTTTGAAAAAACCCACGCTTGACCCAGCCTGCCCTAAGAGCTATAGGCCCATCTCCCTTCTACCTTATCCAGTGAAGAGCACAGAGTGCCTGGTGAGTAGGGCACTCTCCCAGTTTTTGGAGGTTAATAACAAGCTGGAGGATGTGCAATTTGGTTTCCACCCAGGACACGGGACGGAGACTGCTTTGGTAACTGTTCTGGATGATCATCGAATGTGCGCAGACAGGGGACAATCAGCTACATTGATTTTGTTGGGCCTGTCTGCCGCATTCGATATGGTTAACCACACAGTCCTTTTATCAAGGCTGGAGGGAGATGGGGTGGTGGGCGTAGCTCTGAAATGGTTTCAACCTTATTTGGCCCATAGACAACAGGCAGCGGCTCTCCCCCCTTATCAATCAGATTTTGTTGATATTAGGCATGGTGTCCCTCAGGGGTCTGCAATCAGGCCGATATTATTTAATGCTTACATGAGCCCTTTGATCGCTGTCATCCAATCATATATTGTCAGCCTTGTGAATTATGCTGATGACACACATCTATTCTGTCGCTGGAGGGGGATCAGGCTGTCTCACTTGGAAGCTTTCTTGCATGTATGCAAGACACGTTTTACTAATTGAGAAATAACTCCTTGCAATTTAATGGCTACAATACAGAGATCTTATGCTGTGCTGCAGGCAAAGTGCCATTCCCACTTCCAATGGGCTTTTGGCCTATCTCCACGGGTACACCTTTGATACCCGCCTAGATGGTACGCAACCTAGGAATTAGCTTCAATGACAAGCTGAACCTAGAAACTCAAGTTAACAAGATTGTGGGGAGCAGTTTCTCTCTCATTAGAGTACTTCGGAAGATTCTTCTGATGTTACCAACCCAGGCCCAAGCACAGTAGTAAGGAGTGTTATTTTGAGTCGTCTGGACTATTGCAATGCTTTGCTTCCAGAGAATCCAGACTGTGGCGGCAAAGCTTGCTTTAATGAGACCACAACGGTCATCAGCATCTCAGGGTCTGGCGGAGCTGCAGTGGCTCCCTGTATTACAAAGGATACAATTTAAATCACTCTGTATTGTATTTAAGACGCGGCACGGGCTTGGGCCTAAACCGCTGCAGAGCAAATTTGGTTGGTATGTCCCCACCCGTAGTCTTCGCTCCTCCTCGGCCAACCTGGTAAAAGTACCCAGGATTTAAAGAACAAAATTGGGGGGGAAGAGCTTTGAGCATTGCAGCAGTGTGACTTTGGAATGGTGTTCCTACTGATCTGAGACAAATGCAGGACCTGTTGCTGTTCCGAGAGAAAATAAAGACCTGGCTCTTTCCCAGAGCATAAACATTTGAACGTAGCATGGCTCTCCTTTAGCACTTATGGTGGTAGTGCACATGTATCTCAGCACCAGGATGCCCGTAGGGTTACAGCACGCTTTATAAGTACGGATAACAATATCAACAATATCAACAATGTAAATTGATACTTGTATACGCACTACTCACCCGCAAGGGTCTCCAGGCGCTTGTACGAATACCGCTGTGGAACCCATCCTGGCTTTCCCTGTGAGGTGTCCACTCCTGGGCACCCCCAAGGTGGAGGCCAGGCATCCTTAGCGTTGTGGGGGCCGTTGTGGAGATTAAGCAAGCTATTGCCCAGAGTTGCAGAGTGGGACTCCATGATTGGAATAGGCACCGAGGCGAGAATTATCAGGTCCGTGGAATTTTGAGCCCAAGACCCGCCGAGGTGGGGAATTGAACCCTGGTCCCGAGCCAGACCTCTGCATCAGGGTCTGCCGCTCTAACCATTGAGCCACACTTCTCAATTTACTACACAAACTTTTACAACGTGGTACTTAACAATGCGGCCGTTATAACGACCGCGTTGTTACCACGCTTGTCATTACAACACAAGTCATTTCAATGACTTGATCTAGGGGGCGTGCAACACCAAGGAATATGTTAGATTTTAAATCCAACACTTTCTCTGCTGTTGCGCAAACTGGAGTAGGAATAGTAGTTAATACTATTCCTAAGCCCAGCGCGCCCCCTAGAGCAAGTCGCTGAAACGACTTGCGTTGTAATGACATGCTTGGTAACAACGCGGTTGAGGTAACAATGCATTTGTTGTAATGGCCGTGTTGTAAAGATCCACGTTGTAAAAGCACGCATTGTAATGTGCTATATTCTTGATATAGCTGTCATTACTCAGCTGTGGGAGTAATAAGGGAAAGACATAAAGGCAGGCCTCATCTAAAGTTTTCTTTGCCGTACACTTCCTCTGTCTGGAAAAATATCCGCACCTCAATCTTGTGCAAAGATCGGACCTGGTGTATCCAGAATGGGCCCCACATGCTTCCATTACTGTGGCTCCCTTACACACACCATGCATGTACCATGCAGGCTACACACATAATCATGTACAAAGTGCCCGGAAAAGTGTATAAAAGTGGAACTTTACACGAGTGAGCGAAGAGCCCTCCAATCCAGTGGCAAAGATAAAAAGGTCTGCTCACGACCATGGAGTCAGAAACATGGTATGCTGGATCCACTGCACTATGTGTTAAACCCAAGACAGGGGTCAGTCAAAGAGGGCACGCTTGGCGTGAGGTCACAGACCAAGTACCGGATCTTACTTTTGTGAAGTGGCAAGCCTCGGCCTCTGTGCGCCTGATGGATCAGTGTGATGCCAAATAAAAAAATCATGATAAGAGATACTCGGGTACTTAGGGCTGATAAACACAACTGTACACCATGCTGTGGACGTTCCCGTCCCAGCCAGGAGCCTTCCCTCCTGTGCCTTGGCTGATGACAGTCAAAGCGCAGCCTTTCTCATAGGGCTCCCTCCACTCTGCCTACAAACCCTCTTTCTCCACTGAAGTGGGCTGCATCTCCCTACCTTGATCTACAGTTTAGGACTCTTTGGGGTGGCCTAGCCCTCCCTTCTTGTGGTTCCACTCGTGTGATTTCATAGACTCTCTGGTGCTCGCCCACTTGTCAGCCTCCCTCCCAAGCTCCCTATGGCTTCATGAACTCGGTGTGCACTGGATCCTGCCGCAAGCCTGGCAAATGGTGTTTCAAACGCTCTGTTTCTTGATCAATTGAAAAGTTGATCATACGTCTCAGCCTAGCTGCATTTCACTCAATCAACCAATTAGTTCAACGATGAAGTGCACCCAGGACATCCCCGAATCCTTTGTAGTGTCCCTAACTCTTTGAAAGTTCTGTTTTGGGGACAACCCAAACTTACCCATCAGAACCCCTTCATGTCAGTCTACTGTTTGCCTTCTGCCTTATTAAAGCTAAGAATGGATCCTACCCATAATAGGCAGTCATCCCTTGAGCACTATAGGCCAAGGTTAGTCCTTTACCTTAGCCATCTGAGGCCTAAGCCCTAGGGAAGGAAGCCATTTTATGATGTCATTCCCCACCTCACATTAAGACAACTGTATCTTTAGGGGACTCTGGCTGGTATTCCCTACACTTAGTGTTCCACTAGTGCATAATTGCTGCTTCTGCCACCATAGCTGGTCCCAGAATCTTGCTGAATCTCCAAGGCCATAAGTCTGAATTCATTCTTGTGTACCAAGAGTGCATTGCTTCCTTCCAGCAAAAGAGCTGCTTTCTGCTCTTCGTGCGCAAGAGGTATTTTCCACTCTTCGGCCACCCGTTTCTGCTCATCAGTCACCAACTCTTTCTCTCAAAGGTCTAACTGGCAAGATTGCTGTTCTGCAGGAATCAAATCCTGAGTCTGTACACCGGTCTCTGCTTGGGACGATGTTGGCGAGTGAGCTTTTTCTGGCTGGATTACAGCTCCTGTCCCCACACTCTTGTACTCCCTCAAGCACTACATGAATGAATTCACTTTCCTTTGTTTCCCCAAGAGTGATCTGCTCTTGACATGCTTCCTCCCATGTTCTCAATGCGAAGTCCCACTCTTTGTTAATAGCCTTGCCGCTACCCTAGATAGACTATTCTTGACACCAAAATGGCTTGTCAAGCCGGCAAAGTTGCTAGATCCTCAAATGTTTTTTTAAAATAGGGTATAAAACTTCCAATCCAAAACATGGAAGGAAATAAATATTATCGGCAATAATAATAATAGGGGAATTTATAAAGCGCCTGGTTACGCGCACCGGCATGTCCCAGCGCTATGATGAGTGGTGGTGGCAAAGTTACCAATGAAAATTGGTTAAAAAAAATCCGGTGAGGGACATTTAGTTCCTGACCCCCCAGGTTGTATGATGACCAGGTCAGGATCCCAGCAGTGAACATAAATATTTAGGAATCTGGGTGGCTCAGTGGGGTAGATTCTCCCACCATTAGAAAAAACTAGCTCCTATTCAAGCAATCTCTGTCTGTAAGATGGCTCTTCTACCCCTGAGTAGCGCATGACCAAGATGGAACACAACTTCAGAGAATGTGTAAGAATTAGGAATTATCATTACCAATACAACATCAGAGTCAAAAATCCCCTTTAAAGTTTCAAGAAATGATGTGCTTGTAATAACACATGTGAATTTGTTTTGTGCTCTACCAAAGCCTTTGCAATAGTGCCCATGACACCAGTGGCAGCTGCTCTAATTTTGGGGTGGTGGGACAATGCAGAGGTGGGGAGGGGAATGATAAATAAAAACACTTACCTGCCCCTATGGCAGCCTCCTCGGTGCTCCTCTCCTGACACTGGTCACACCGCAAAGGCTCCCAAGGGGCAATCATGGCGCTGCTCTCATTCTGGTAATACTACATGATTGGCTGATTGGCCTGAGCGGGCTCACTTGATGCTCGCTCAGGCACAGGGAACCTATGGCTTTTCTCCAACCTGGTTGTGCAACACAGCTGGGTTGGAGAAACATAACTGCACATGTCTGTTTGGCTCGGCGAAGACAACCGGCCAAAATGACATGCGCACTCTCAAGGCCCAACACTCCTCCCTGTGACGTGGTGCTCGCCTGAATGGCTCCGCCCCAGCCCCCTAACCTCAGCTGGCAGTAAGAATTTTTTTTTATTATCATTTTATTTTTCAGTGCGGCGACCCTTTCCGCCATTACCACGGAGCTGCCCCTGATTGACGCACATTTTAAATGGACGGCCATCATGTATTTCGATGTTGAACAATGCACATTCAGCCTGACTTCTTAATTCAGCAAAGCCTCATTCTGAGCTAGGCACTTGCTTTTTAACATCCATCTTGAGCTTCAGTTTGAGCATGCATGCTGTCCTTTGGGCACTGCGTTGAGAAAAATTGCATAAAAGTAGTAAAAAAATGAATAGAATTTTCCATTGAGTGCTTCAACTGAACAGACGGTGAAGTGTCGGTGCGTTGACATTGTGAATCACACTTAGGATATTTGTGATGCCTGCTTGATGCCTGCTTGCCTATTTTTGCATTAAACATGTGTTAGACTTCTATGAGCGTTCCGAAGTGTCTGGTTTCTTCCCTAGAACCTGGTGCATTGGCTGGGAAAGCTTACAGTCGGAGACCAAAGGGGGACAAGCACTGGACCGTACCCCGCACAGCGACCCCCGGCACTAGAGGTAAGGGAGACATTTCTCCAGGGGGACTGGGGTGGAGCACGGCCCAGTGCTGGACCCAGTGATTCTTCTGGACAGTCTAAACACACTGAACTATATTAAGGTGAAGTCTGACCGTGTTTAATGTTGCTTCGCTTTGCATGTGCTGTTTTGTAGCGTGTTTGGTTTGTTAGAAGTGCACAAAAGTGGGTTACTGGGATAATAGACGGGAAACATCCTTTTCCACGCAACCATTACAACGCGTAATGGTTACATCGTGGTTTTAACAACGCAAGTCGTTACATCGACTTACACTGGAGGGCGCTCTAGACTAAGAAATAGTGTGAATTACGATTCCAACACCTTCCCTACTGTACGTAGACTGGAGTTGGAATACTAATTCACACTATTCCTAAGGCCAGCGCCCTCCAACGCAAGTCGATGTAACGTCTTGCATTGCCAATACTGCGATGTAAAATACAGCGTTGTGTTGGTGTGCGTGGTATCATCATACATTCATAATAGACTGGTTGGCATGGTAAGGATGAGAAAAGTCCGACAGCGAATGGATAGATATAGCTCGAGGGGACTCTAGAGATTTGTGCAGGAACGGGCAAGATGGGCAGGAGTACTAGGGCCTGAAGCATAAATCCAACGAACAATTTGCTTCAGAAAGTGTCTCTCTGGTTCAGTCGCACCGGCCCCGCACTAACACCTCCGGTGCATAACCGAAGAAAGGCCAAATGCAAGGGGATCTTTGAGTGTGAATATACAATAATTTTCCTCCCTCCTACCACTCGACAGATAACTTCTTGTTGTCCATGTATCAATGAAGGAGAAGTAAGAAGATGATACAAATCTAAGCATAACAACCCACCACAGAAAGGGACTCCTGCCCATGCTATGTACCGCTAGTGAGGGAAAGGCACGTGCAGGATTCTGAAACACTGGGTGGACCTCACTACTGACGAGGGGGAGAAGTCCTTTCCTCGTAGCGATACTATTGACCTAGATCCCTTGAAAATTTTGAAAAAGGAATTGAAGGATCCTAAAAATAAGTTATATGCTGACAATGGCCTGTGTTTCTGAATTGGGATGAGGAACCAAGCATGAATCCCAAGTCCGCGGTATGAAACCGACTCTCTAGAGAATGGAATACCAAGTAATCTACCGTAGGGACAGGGGCAGGGCTTGGGTTCCTACTGCCTCACCTCCTTCTGGTCTATATCTCCAGATCACCGAACCACAAAAAAGAGGAGGAGTGTAAGAATGATGGGGGAAATAATGTATTGAATTGTTTCCCCATGCTGGCTGATGATCCTGGGGGACCATCAGCGGATACATCCGAAAATAAGGCAGCATCTGTGGGACCACCGGCAGATGGACAACAAGGAGGTAATGCTGATGAGCTGCAATGTGAGCAACCAACACATCTCTGGGAGAGAGCACATTGCTAGCTAGGTGAAATGTAGACTCCATTACTGCGTAGCAGTCTAGACCGAGCGTGTGTTCCGTACCAGCTGGGCTGAGAGGTCACTGTAATTGAAAACCCACTGTTACCTGAGATAGTTTAAGGTGGACCATCGACTGGCTAGGAAAATGATTCAAAGAGAGTAGGCAGAGATCTCTCCTCACTCTCCCTACCCGGACTATGACAATCCCACTTTTCTGGCCCCAGATACCCTCCTTCCCTGAAGAGATTACCCAGTTTGAGTCACTGTTCGCGTTCCTTGGACCTCTTCTGATGCCAATGAAAATTAGGACACAGTTTATATAATATTAAAGAAAACCCTACCTGGTTCAAGAATTACAAAGTGTGTTTGAAATGCATAGACTCAAATGGGTTGTTGTGAATCCGTTGTTGCGTTTGGTGGTGCCGAGTGAATGAGAAGTGAGAGATCGATTGGTTGAGCCAGGTTGGTCGAGGCAGGACCCCAGAAACGATGGAGCCCTGAACACGGCAAACGATGTCTTGTTGAATGCATTGACAGATGCGTGCCCACTGAAGACTGATTGGCCTAAGATTTCAAAAATTAAGCAAAATAAAGGAGAATTACCAGTAGATGATCTAGCCAGGCTAAAGGATGTGTTTGAAATGTGTTTGCGCTTTACATGTCCGATGGAGGTGGCTCAGCAAGCTGTAGGTGCTGCTTTTGAAGTGCAGAAATTGTTACCATATGTGTGAAATCATTTGATGAGCATTTGTATTGCATGGCAAGTTATAAATCTGGCCGAATTGGTAATGGGCACAAACCATTGTCTTCCGGCACAGAAGGGTAAGAGTTTTGTTGAACGTGGACGGCGTGAGGAAATGGGGCGTATTATATGGTGTGGTTGTTCAACTTCACCATGTAATACACCTAGCATCCCCTTTAGGTCCAGTAGGTTTTGTCTGTAGAACTCTCAGCTCAACTCAGGGTAGCTGTGGCTCTGGACAGCAAGGCTTACACAGAGGAACAAGTGTTAAGCAGTTAAACAGCACCAAAAGAATTGAAGAAGAAATCAACACTCCATAAATCTGACACCAATTTATAAAAATAGACTGCATTTGTATAGGAATTTAGTCTCTGAAACAAAAAAGATCCACTTGTGGTTCCCAAGATATTGATTTTAAAAGCAATAATAAAATCAAAGCAATTTAACTCAAGCTCGAACACGCCTTGGAAATGTCAACGTATTGGACACTTTTTTTCCCAAGAAAACCTAGGCAACTGTCAATGCGTTTTTGTTACAAGTACTTGGGGTGACCAACTCTGGCAGGCAGCTATTCAGAGGGGCCAGCTAGGTCCTCATAAACCAGTTACTTTCACAGGGCAAGCAGCCAGCAGTTCCAGGCACTTTATCCGTGTTGCTGTGGATTCCTGTGGAGTTGTCCTGATGGAAGGGATGAAGGATGCTGCAGATGAGGAAGCAGTGGATGCGATGTGAGCAACGGAAGTCTTCCTGCAGGGATTCCTCAATCCACAAAGATTGTGAGGGGGTCCTGGTTGCAGGGCTGACGTCCCACAAAGTCCTCTACGGTCTGGCCCAAGTTCAGTTGCCACTGGACTACCAGTCGTCCATTATCGTGGTCACAGGCCAATCCTTCCTGGGTTGATAACTTCCCTTCTGAGGGTCCCAGCAACTCTCCAACAGCACTCTTGGGCTCAGCAAACTCTGGTGCAACTCTTTGCTTTGGTTCTTATTCCTTGGTGCTGCGTGGCAGCGGCGGTAGCTGCTTGAAGACTTTGGGCTACCAACTTGCCCCAGCAGGTTTCTTCAGCTGGTGTGTCCCTGTGCTGCGAACAAGAGGCCAGTAGCTGGCCCCTGGAGTTCTCTTGGCTTGGCTCTGGAGATGGCTTCTCCAGGCAGAGTCCCCCTTTGCTAGCCACCAGTGCAGCACTTTATTGATGGCTGCTTCACTTGATTATGGGTAACTGTGGGTGGTGTAGATTGATGTTATAGTTTTATTGTAGTAGTTTTAGTGAACCTAAGATATGTATGAAATTTAAAGTAGTGGAAATATGCTTGAATGCTTATGGATGCAAGTCATATGAGATATATTGATCATCACTTTTAATATATTTATTATAGTTATTTGGGTATTTCTCCTTTAATCTATCTTTTTAATCTATTTATTATAATTATATGTGTACCCTTTTAATGCAAATTACTGCACATGTAGTGCACATCATATATGATCTGTATTATATTCTAGTCACTATTGTACTAAGGTCTATTTAATGTAACTAATAAATGTTTCAAATTAAAAAATGTCTTACTTTTTCAAAATTGGGACTCTTTTATGAATGTTGAGATTCAAGTAAATGGAGCCTCTTTGTGGGTCAAAGTGAGTGTGAGACCGTGGTAGGTACAACACCTCATGGCATCACCTCCTATGAACACCGCTTACCTCCCAATCCCTGTTAGTCAATGGAATATGCCCATGTCACGTCAGACAGCAGCAAAACTTTATAAATAAATAAATGAAGGCTTTTACAAACGAAAATCATTTGTTTGACACGGATGCTTTTTTTTTTAAAAAGCCCCCATGCTGCAGTTTCACTTTAATAGCGGCGACACACCATTCCTTAGACACAGCTTCTTTAAAGAAAGGGGCACGATTTTCATGCATGTGAAAGTGCGGCATGGGGTCTTTGATGGCAAAAAAAATATTTGCAGTGCAATAAGTCTCGCATTTGTGAGAGTTTAAGCTATTGGCATCGCTAAGGGGGGGCGGTCCGCTACAGGCGGCACTATTTTCGGGGCAACGGCTACATGGCACTGATGGCCCATGGCGGCGGCCTTTATAATTTATTTGGGGACACTGACACAGTGTCCCCAAATAAATTATAAAGGCCGCCGTCAAGGGCCATCAGTGCCGCGCGGTCGCCACCCCTACAGTGAGCGATGTACAGTGCACCCCCACACACACTTGCGGCTGTGACTGTTGTGCAAAAACCGTGAGGCGGGTGCAGTCGGCGGCTGCTGCTGACAGCTGCAGCCCCCACGTAATGGAGGGCTGCGGTTCAGGCGGGAAACAGTGGATTGGCTGGCGGGCGCGGTTGGGACAACTGCGTGGCCCCTGTGCATCGGCAGCCTGTGATCGGGTTGCCGAGGCTGGGAGGCCTAACTGTTTGTTGATTGGCCCCATAATCGCAGTGAGGTGGAAGCGGATGGCTGCAGTCCCCAGTGAGGCATCCTGCTCTGCGGAGGGAGATCCGGAGCGGGTGCGGAGGCACTGCAGCTGCCTAGCCAGTGTTGTGGTGAGTGAGGCTAAAGGACGCGTCGTAGTGGGGCCCAGGTCAATGCCTGTGTACGGCTGAGCGCCTGGAGGATCGTGGCGGAGCGGCACTGAAATCCAGCCTGCCTAAGTCCCTGGACCCTGAAGAGCCGACCACCGGCTGGTGGTGCGGCGGCTCTGGGGACTGGACTGTGCTGCCTGGCTGCCCGCCCCGGCCTGAATTGCCTTGGGGGGGAGGAGGGCCTGCTGTGCTGTGAGCACACGTGTGCCCCAGCGGCGACGTATCCCCCTGGGCTGAGAAGGTGCAGTGATTTGGGACTGATGCAGAAGTGTGTGAGAGAGTGTCTGAGGCCTGCTACCCGAGGATACATATTTTTTGCCTGCCATCTGAGTGTGCACGTGGGCAGACTCTTGCTACGCTGCATGGTGTGGAGTCGGCGCATGCTGCGGTAGCAGGATGTGTTTTCAGTTTCCTGCCAACAGACTTTAGTCTCCAGGAAATGCTGCCGCCAGCCGACATTGACTGTGCACCTCTACAACTCTGTGCTGCAGCGGCCCTGGGCATCGGGCCGCTGCAGCACAGAGTTGTTAAACTTTGCACTTTCTGGGAAGATTGCTGCAGGGTTCCCTCATCTACAAACGCAGAGCTCCCTCCTTTTCACTATAGTTTTTGTTGCTTCAACAACCAAGGTAGGAATCATTTGGCTTTTCTTTTAATATCAAAAGTATTGTTTGTTTCTGGTGTTGTGGTGCAGGTGCCCGGCGCACGTTGCGTGTGCCAGGTTTCCCTCTCCTGACTGTATTTCAGTTTACTTTTACTGTACTCCAGGCAGTGGAGAGGCCGTGTGCTCTTTGTATTGTAAGTGATGCAGTGCCGGCCCGCTCACTTTTCTTTTCTGGCGCCATCGGCGAGTCAGAAGCAAGCTACCATGGTTCATGTTCTACTTTCTCTTTGCTCAGTCTCTGCACAGAAACAGCAGATAAGGACACAGCTAAGACATCATACAAGGGCTGGGTCAACTGGGTGACGGACCTCAGAGGTGCAGATAGCACCTGCACTGCAAAACTCACCCTGGAGACCAGCTACTAGGGGATGTGGAAATCACTTGACGCGTATCTGGACCCCAATGAACCCCCGTGAGGCCATTGGGAGTGTCGGTCTTTCAGACAAGGCAACAAACCCAGACTAGGCTCATCGCTATAGAACACTTCTTGTATTCTATCTCCACCCTTTCTCTCCTATCTTCTCTCTTTCTATCATACTGTTCTTAATCTCCCAGCAAGACATTGTAAAGGGGTTCAGCGAAACACGTATACCAAGTACCTGTAAATACTGCAACACCAACCACCTTTGGCTGGTACCTCGTAATGGATACGCTAATGTACTTGTCTATAAAAATGAATTAATAATAAAATACTTTGAAATAAAAAAAGAGTGCCAAGGCCAATATCTGTCTCTGTTGGTGGTCAGGCCGCTTGGGAATCGGCTCTTCAAAGTACAATGATGTGGGGACCCCCTCACACCTGAGGTGCTGTGTACTCTGAAATAAAACCACCTTCTGCTAAATTCCTTGTTTATCCAGGAGACTCCAGGAAGCAATTTAAATGTCGAGATAAGTCTCGTGAATAATATTCCTGCTGGAGCCAAATAAGAGTTTTATCTAGTGGTAGCTTCACCCATCATGAAGTAGCGCAGATGGTTAATGTGCCTGCTGCATAGAACGTGTGCCAGACAGATCACTACACTGCATTTTATGTGGCAAGCTCAGGGGATTCTGCTCTTGTCACAGAGATCTTTTTGTTGCTTGAAGTTCATAAGTTACAATCCTAATATAACACACTAGCAGCCCGTCCCGACGTTGTCCGGGGATGAAATCGAATGTCTGCAATGCTTTCAATTTGCAAGGCAATTTATTTTTAAAACTTACTCAGAATCGCCCCATCACCAGACTCCGGCCCCGTGTTTTTTTTAAAACTTACTCTGAATCGCCCCATCACCCGGCTCATGGCCCCGCGACTCAGAATCGCCTCATCACCCGGCTCAGCCCTCGCAGAAGAATGCGTCTACTGTGAAGCCGTGTCCTCAATGCAATATGGGAACGTTTGTGTCCGCTGCAGACGCGAACGTGTTTGTGCGCTCCACCTGACGCTCTACTCCAGCCGATGGCAATTAGACGCCCCACATCGAGTCAACATGCAACGCCCACAACAATGGTAAATGCAACGCCCACTTGTATTGGGATGACGCCCACTCGTATTGGGACGGCTCTGCTCCATCGGACGGAAATTACACGCCCCACATCGCGTCAACGGCCAACGCCCACAACAATGGTAAATGCAACGCCCCCTCGTAGTCCCAGCAGGCCGCGCCCATTGCTCTATGCACATGCCCATGCACACGCCCAAATGTTAAATGCAACTCCCCCTCGTTTCGGGGTGGCAGTCCCAGCATGCAGCGCTCATCGCTCTATGCACACGCCCATGCACACGCCCATGGCTTTCCAGCAGAACGCCCACGCCCACAAAGGACTACTTTTCCCCTAACGTTCTTTCTTTGGCCCGCTGTTGCGGTAAATGCCACCCCCTCTCACTTAGCGCGGGGACACGCCGAGATGGCGTAACCATGCGCTTTCTAAAAAATAAATAAATAACTAAAAAAATAAATGTATATGGTGGCCAGCTGTATAGCCTATGTCCATCTGCTGCAACTGTCCTTTCCAACGCTGTATTGGGTATTGTGATTGGTGCTGTGGTTCCTGAGATTACCTGCCGCAAAGGTTTGGGCTGTCTCTTTATTATATTAGTATAGCTATACATATGAAACGCAATCAATGAGCTGCATTTAAACTGCGTGGAATAGGTTAGACATGTATTTTCCCCCCAGGTTTTCATTATCCCAATGCTGCTAAAAGGGTTAGCTTGGGTAGAAATACATTCTTTTTTAATAAAACCAACCACAGTGGTACGTTTAAAATCCTGCGTTTGTGCCTCTCTGGACCACACACACTTAAAATATACTGCCTGCTAAGAAGGATGATGTGTGATTCCTACAACTTGTAATCCTCACTGTCTTACGTAACATTTCCTATAAACTGATTTGCACATGTATGATTTGTTCTCTCTGTATAATGTGTGTATGATGTAAAGTGCTCTGACACCCTACACTGGTATGAGGAGCGCTATAAAAGAAATGAAACACATGAAAGAGACGGGTTAGTGCCCTTCCATTTCAGGTGCTTTGTAGCAGTTTGAAGATCTTGCCGTTTTTCATTGCTCATATGGGTTTTGCTTGTGGTATTTATCTGTTTCCATGGACTTCTCTGCTCGATTTTAGTCGCCAGAAAGTGCCACTCTTAAGTGCAGGGCTTTAAGTGGGCCGGGTCTGTCCGGGTCTGAGCACCGGCAGTTATTTTGAGGGGGCCTCGAAACGGGTCTCTATCGGGCTCTATTTTCGTGACACAACAACTTTGTAAATGTTGCAACGTTTTCCATGGAACATCGTGAAAGTTGAGAAGAAACAAACCTTTGCAATATCGAACCTCTAACACTTTAGCTAAATCGGGTCTGCACTCTTCGAGCACTGTAGCCCAGTAGCCGCTTACATCAGCAGTATGTGCGTCATGGCGTCCACCGAGAAAGCTACACAGAAGATGGCAGCAATAGCGCACAAATGATTCATGGAAGGAGGTGTCTTGTCTACTCATCGGATGTACTCTGAATACACACTGCGCATTTGCTTGTAACCAGGTGAATGTATACAATGTGTGGGGTACTCTTTAGTTGCATGCCCATTTTCTGGCTGGCAGCTGCATCATTAAAGCTTGACATTAGCCTGGAGTCATAAACAATGATTACGCCACTGTTATCTGCCCCTCCTGGCTGTGTCACCTGACATTCCTTTTTCACTATTTATTGTTCGGATACTCGGTTTTTCGACGGAAATGTGTAAACAGGGACCTGCTATTTCACAACTCTGAACCCCATCTTGAACCCTCTTTCTTGAGAGACTGCCACCCAAGTATGGCCATTGCCCCCAACCACAAATTACTGGGGAGTCAGGACCCCATTTTGCAGGTGTTTGTGTCATCACCCAGATGGTGCCTGCATTAGCACAATACAATGTCTTTTAAATGCAGCTTTGCCAGTGACTGATGACATTAAAAACATATAAAATTTTGTCACTTATCTCAACCATACATATTCTGTCAACCTCCAAATGAAGAAAGGCAGGGACAGCCCTGCTAGGATTTGAAACCATGATCTACAGCCTCCTCGCGGCTTCACACCTGCCCAAGCGCCTGTATACCCCCTCGGGTGATTGGTGTGCTGTACGAATCGATAGAACATAACACAATGACACTCGGGGCTTTAAGTGGGCTGGCTCTGTCCGGGTCTGAGCACCAGCAGTTATTTTCAGGGGGCCTCGAAACGGGGCTCTATCAGGCTCTATTTTCGGGCCAGGCAGAGGTAGTCCGTTTTTCTTTTTTCTTTTTTTTTTTCTTGCACCAAACTTATTTTGCTCTAGCTGGAATTGCCAGGCTAGATTCTGAGGCCTCTGACCTTTGTGCATGCTTTAGATCCTTTCATACATATTCTCATAATATGATGCGAGACTGTGGGAAGTATCACAGTTTAGGACAGAAAGTCCTCTCTTTAATTGATTACTTTTCAGGCACCTATCTCCGAGTCATTCTGAGTAAACCTTTGTTTGTTGGATAAGTTACCTAGAACTAAGGATAATAAAAAAACGTGAAATTTCATAGATTTAGAGCTTTATTTTTGGTAAGCGTAAGATTGCGATCCTGCAACCAGCTGCCAAACACACACAGCGGCACCCGAGTACTTCACAAGTCTTTAAAAGACCATTTGCTTGTTATCGAGGCTTGATGAATTAGCCCCCCCCTAAATGTTTTCTTAGCGCCCCCCCCCCATGAAATTTGGCTCTACTTACGCATTAGCCATACATATCTTTATTTAGAACACACCCCTACTTGGATAGGCCACACCCCTTTAAGAGGTTTGCCCCGCCCCTTTTAGAGCACCCCCAGTTTATTTTCCCCACTTAAAGCCCTGCTTAAGTGTCACACATTTGGCCGCTGAATGTCACTCATAAGTGCACTGAAATTATGAAAATGTCGCACGTAAGCAAATCTTAAACCTTGGCAGCTATGTGGTAAACATACTGCTGCCACCACTGCTCCCTAAAACACAGTGATAGTCCTGAGGCTTATCTTCTGTGTGGGGCGCAATCCCCTCAAATAAAACAGGAATGCTTGGAATTCCCTTGCTGATACTGTGTGCAGGTGTCTCTGTATGCTCCTCTTTTTCAGATGGTCTCTTCACAAGTGCGACCCATTCCCAGGCACTGTTTATTTGTTCTGGTGTTTAGTTTGCACAATTGTTTTAGTCATTTTACAGCTCGGCATGGACCGCACTCTGCTAGTCCTATCCTAAAAGTATAAAATCCAACTTGCCCTACAGTAGGGGCCCGGCCTGTGCCGCCACTGTGGAGTCTACGCAGGAGAGCCTGAGGCAAGAGCTGAAGGGACAGGTCACACCCCACTCAGACCTGTCCTGAATAGCCGGGCCACCCACCCTGTGGGGCCGGCCCAGAATTTAAATGGTCAAGCCGCCAGTCCGGCGAATTATTACCAAACATCAAGAGAGCCCGGGCCAGCCCGGCTGACACGATGCAACGGGGTGAAGGAGAGTGCTGCGTCGTGCACTCAAGAGACCGCGGTGAGAGACTGTGGGCCGATCGTCACTGGTAGAGTCACGCTGCCTCAGCCTAGCGGAAGAAGAACGAAGACTGTAAGTTAAGCAGCCACTGCCACTAGTTGTCAGTCACCACAATATCACAATCAAATGAATTTAATTTTCGGAGTGCGCATGACGTTTCTATTCTAGTACTGCTGCAGCAAGCTGTGCATTCATTAGGGCCTGACATGGCTTGGCAGTTCAGTCTGGACTGTTCCCATGAGGCACAGGGTCAAGACTGATTTGCATATGGCTATGTCTGAACTGGGGTGGCGGAGTGAGCTAAAGAACGATGGATTTAACCCAAATCTGTGACTGGGGGTGAGTGCTTGACAATGTTCAACATTCTGTCCATCATCTTTTTGTGTTGCACATTCATTAGGGCTCCCATGAGGCCGAACATTGAGGACAGCAGTGGTCGGGCTCCCCTGCACAAGCACCGGCTGCATTCACTGGTGCACAGTCAGGAGTTGGAGGCAGTGTAGAGCATGATTGTGGGGGTTATTCCCAGCTAAGGATACAGCCAGATGCAAAGAGGGAGTCTGGCTGGGGAGGGACCCTACGTTTAGCTTTAGGATTAGTACTGCTCAGTGTCTCAAAGTGTCTTTTTGAAATAATACAGCATATATATCCATGCAATGTGTCCCTCAGTCAGCCTCTTTTCCTGAGGCTTGCCTTCTCCATCATGCCTCATTGTATTGTAATTAGTTAGACTAGACAACTTCCTTTCAGCCTCAGGTTAAGACTAGCTGGTGGCGCTGTGCGCAGGACTGTAATCAACTAATTGATTTTTATTAAACTGCTCAAAATGTCTTTTTGAAATAAATAGCATCATTATGCATAGCTTCCTAGGTTTCAGATTGCTATGTGTGACATTTTTAGAATTTCAGTGTAATTATGAGTGACATTTCAACAACTGAGTGACACTTCCGCGCAAGCAAAATCAAGCAATGAAGATGAAGGAAATATATAAATATTATAAATTACACCCATTTGAGCAACACGAAACTATAAGAAGTTCTTAAAACGACTGGAAAGCACCAGAAATGGATAGGCACGCACATGGTAGGGGTCACAACCCAGGCTGGAAGGTACTGTATGTGGTGATGAGGAATAAGGTTAAAAATACATGATAACCGGATGGAATAATGGAGTATGTCGAACGTTATGACGTAAAGCCTGCCAAGAATGTCAGAACACAAAAGCAGTGTGGGATTTTTCTAAGTCACTAGGCCTTGTCTGAAGTGAACTTCTAAATATCAATAACAAGCTGGAGGTTTTTGGGGTGATAAAGCCGAGCTACATGGTTGACTTCATTGGGGGCTCCGGAGCAGATATGTCCTTTTTTCCGCAGCACCCCCGCCCCTCCTCCCGCTATCGGCCATGGGCGGCAATCTGAGGGTTTGCCTCTGGCGCCAGAAGCTGTAGCTAAGCCACTGATTGGCATATACAATGCCAATAGTTCAAATTCTCACAAATGCAAGACCTATTGCATTGCAAATGCTTGTTATACCTGTTTAAGGCACTACCAAAGCCTTTGCCTTATTGCACATTAACACACATTTTAAATAAAAGCCCATCTTTTAATTCAGTGTTGTACATTGCACCTTCAACCGGATTGCTGACTTGTTCTGAAGTTGGCATAACCAAACAAACTGCAGGTTTAGAAAAGTCCGCTTTTTACCGTCGCTCACTGTATCTATGTCCCAGGGCCTTGTCACATTCTTCCCACGAGAAGTACTAGCCGCAGGCCCTTTTGCGCCTAGCTTGAATTTTGATTTGATGCCGTGTTCTGCCCTCCGATTACTGCACTGAGAAAACTAGTATAAAATGATTGTGAAAATGCATAGAATTTAACATTAAGTGCTCCAACTTATAAGATAGCAAAGCACTGGTCCTTTGACATTAGGAATCACACTTAAAATATGTTTGTTTTTGCTAGATTGGTTTTGCCTTAAACATATGTTAGCTGTCTATGAGCTTTCCCATGTGACTGTTTCTTCCTCACAGACTAACGTAGTCCACTCCAAAAAGTATTTTCTGAGTAATATAAAATGAAAAATATTGGATTAGTCACTACAGAGTTATGGGGCCCGATTCACGAAACTAATTTAAGACAAAATCCTAAACTTACTACCATTTTGGTATTCACAGAAGGCACTTACTCATTTCGGTATTCACAGAAGCTAGGAGTCCTAACTTTAGGACTCCTAAATGCCTTCTGAGAATACCGAAAGTCTTAAAGTTGGGATTTTTCACAGTTTAGGAGTCCTAAAGTTCATAACTTTACTACTACTAAACTGAGAGTTGTTTTTCTGAAGGCGAAAGTTCAGGTCTCCGAAGAGGATGTTGTCGGTGGAGGTCAGGGCGTGCTTGCTCATGAAGTCAGCGATGGAGTCGCTGAACTGGGGGAGGGGTCCGGGAGGTCGGTAGACGAGGGTGCCTCTGAGGGTGGAGTTGGGGTCTGTTTGGATCTGGAAATGCATGTGTTCGGTGGTGCTGAGCGCGTCGTCAGTGCTAGTCGAGACCCTGATGCTGTTCATGTGGACGATGGCGATTCCTCCTCCGACTCCGTTGGTGCGGTCTCTGCGGGTGATCTTGTAGCCATCTGGGGTGGCTGTGGCAATGTCGGGTGCGGAGGAGTTGTTCAACCAGGTCTCTCTCAGGAAGGCGACGTCCGGGGAGGTTGTGTTGAGCAGGTATTATAAACAAATGGGAGAGACTGGGGTGGGCTTTTAGTAGAGGTCCAGCATACTTGCCCAAGCACTGAAAACAACAAAGAAAGGTATGCAGTTCCTAAGGGGGACCAAGGGAGTGTGACTAAGAACAGGGGTGGTGTTCAGTGATCTGAAAAGAGGAAAAGGGATTCCTCTTTTCGGATATAATGCCCTCACATACCTAGCCCGCTAGGTGTCATGCTTCCTCATTGGGCAGGCTCCTCGTCGGGACGGTGGTGCAATTCCCGACGGGCACCCTCAGTGGCGGCTCTTTCGCGGAGATCTTTTTATTCTTGCCGTATGGTGAGTGTGTGTGGGGGGCCCTAGAGTGTACCGGTGTGGTATGTGTCTAAAAAGGTGAGTTAAAACAGGGGACGGTGGTCAGGGCCACTACTTTAATAATCCTGCCTCCTACCCTGATTAAAAGAGTGATGGCAACTAACCACAATGATGGGGTGGGTAGTTGTACTTATGTGGTCAAAATGTGCAACATGTTTCTTGCCTTACAGTCCCAAGGAGTGGAATCTAACGGCAAATCTTTAGGACCAATACAATGGTTAACTAGACTAGTAGCTGGTCTCGGTGTACATTGACCAGTAATTTACCAGCTACTGGAGCACCATGTGCGTAGAGTGTTCCTCGCTGTTGCAATGAATCTACACTGAAACACTAGAAGCCGCATCGGTCAATGGCAGCAGAAGAGCACGTTGAAGTAACGTGTCGTTACGAAGGCTCGCGCTCAGTATGCGGAGGACCTAACCCGTGCTGCCAGCTTTTTTGCAGAAGGAGCTGGCAGCACGGGTTAGGTCCGCCGCAAAAAACAAAACAAAGTGAAGAAATGGCAAATATTTAATTCAGCGTCCAGGCAACAGGTGCTGATCAGATCCAGGCAGAATGTTATTAGCTCTTTAAAGAGTACATTTTGGAATGCTTTAGAAAGTTCAGGAAATCCAGTTCACTAGAAAAGTTCCAGGTTCATGTGGTAAAACTGCTCTTGATGCCTTCCCAAAAAAGGTGAAAACCAGACTCCGCGCGCCTTTTACCTGCCCAGCCTTTTAATCTATACCAGCAACAAAATTGTCTTCAAGATCTTTGCTAATTGAGTAAGCAGGTTGGTCCATGATACTAACTTAAACCAGCAATAACTCAGTCCCCACCAATGAATGAAGGGCAATACGAATGTACTGTTAACTTGGGCTAGTACGGAGGCTTTGCTCATGGTGGATGCCAGAGGAGGCTGCATGAACAAGGCGGTCAATTTCACCATTCTCGGGGACCTTAATCTTCATTTGGAGGACCCCCTGGATAGTGGGAGTTAAATTTTTCTAGCTGATGTTGAAGCTCTCAATCTGTTGTTAAATAATCAGGGTCCTTCTCATCAGGCGGGTCATCTCTTGGATCCTATTCTGTCCAACATTGTGTGGGACTGCAGTTCTCCGGCGCTTCCCTTATGTTGGTCAGACAACTACGCCGTCCAATTCAGATTAGTATCCTCGGGGGGCACTGCGCCTGCTCGCAGAGATGACTCAGTCAGAAGAAGGCCCTGAAAGAAGCTAGATCTAGACTCCCTTAATAACCTGTTAATGGTGAATCCTCTGGACATCAAGTTACCTTGTTGTTCCCTGAACTCCGCGGTGTCTCACTGGTTAGCTAAGTCTATCGACACGTGCCTGCCCTTGGTAACAAAAAGTAGTTCTACCCACCATCCTCCTGCCTTATGGTTCAATGATGAACTAAAGACCTTGAAATCCAAGTGCAAGCACTTGGAAAGAAGATGGCGGAAAACTAATACCCTTAGCAGTAAATCCGATTATAAGGCCGCCTTAAACACTTACCATCGGGCCTGTAAAGTGGCGAAAATCTCCTTTGTCTCAAATACTATCCCCAATGCATTGAATCGTCCACAGGCTTTATTTTCCATGGTCAAAAAGCTGGCCAGATCGAATACTACTCCGACGCCACCTGCCCTAGACG
Organism: Lissotriton helveticus; assembly: GCF_964261635.1. NCBI lineage: Eukaryota > Metazoa > Chordata > Amphibia > Caudata > Salamandridae > Lissotriton > Lissotriton helveticus. The sequence goes on from NC_136073.1 coordinate 880,265,195, forward strand.
AGACCCAATGCAATAATATTGCAAACTATTTTATCTCTAAGGTCGAGTCGATACACAGCTCATTAAAATCTTCCTGTGCTGTAAACTTTTCTGAATCGTTTTTGGCCACTACAGGTGTGGCAGGGTATACTCAGACATGAGTCCCTTGCTCACTGCTCCATCAGGATTCAAGCAAGCCGGGCCGACGACGGCTGAAATGCCAGAAACCGGTCCCCGGAAGCTTGTCTCCTTTCTGGTGAAGAATTGGCTTGGTAGTTTGGTCTGCCCTGTTCCCATGATGCACTGGGCCAGGGACAGGCTAATTTGCATATAGCCAGGTTCTGAGCTGGGATGGGGCAGTGAGCTAAATAACGGTGATGGATCAAGCCCTGATCTTTGGACTGGGTAAGAGTGGTCTGCTTAATTCAGACACTCTGTTCATCACCACCCCCTTTTCTGAATCGTTTTTGGCCACTACAGGTGTGGCAGGGTATACTCAGACATGAGTCCCTTGCTCACTGCTCCATCAGGATTCAAGCAAGCCGGGCCGACGATGGCTGAAATGCCAGAAACCGGTCCCCGGAAGCTTGTCTCCTTTCTGGTGAAGAATTGGCTTGGTAGTTTGGTCTGCCCTGTTCCCATGATGCACTGGGCCAGGGACAGACTCATTTGCATATAGCCAGGTTCTGAGCTGGGATGGGGCAGTGAGCTAAATAACGGTGATGGATCAAGCCCTGATCTTTGGACTGGGTAAGAGTGGTCTGCTTAATTCAGACACTCTGTTCATCACCACCCCCTTTTCTGAATCGTTTTTGGCCACTACAGGTGTGGCAGGGTATACTCAGACATGAGTCCCTTTCTCACTGCTCCATCAGGATTCAAGCAAGCCGGGCCGACGACGGCTGAAATGCCAGAAACCGGTCCCCGGAAGCTTGTCTCCTTTCTGGTGAAGAATTGGCTTGGTAGTTTGGTCTGCCCTGTTCCCATGATGCACTGGGCCAGGGACAGACTAATTTGCATATAGCCAGGTTCTGAGCTGGGATGGGGCAGTCAGCTAAATAACGGTGATGGATCAAGCCCTGATCTTTGGACTGGGTAAGAGTGGTCTGCTTAATTCAGACACTCTGTTCATCACCACCCCCTTTTCTGAATCGTAAACCTAGTGAGCCCCTGGCCTGACTTGACTGATGGGAGCTACCAGTCCGCAGCAGCTAAGATTTCCATATGGTCTCACTTCGAGGATCGATCCTTCTTAGATTGCCTAGCTAGGGTAAAATCTGGTTCTCCTTTAGACCCCCTCCCTGTTAATATCATACAACAGCTTTCGCTATAAGCTCTCGGAGTTCTTTGAGCACTTCTAAATGCTTCCTTACGTGAATCTTGCGTCCCCCTAGATTGGAAGCATGCAATGGTTGTTCCTTTACTAAAAAAGCCTAGAGCTGATCCTTCGATTATGTCTAATTTCCGTCCAATTTCACTGCTGCCGGTCCTTTCCAAAATCTTGGAAAAACACATCAACGGCCAGCTCTCGACTCACGTGGAAAGTTCGGGTTTCCTACATCCGTCTCAATCAGGATTCAGAACCCATTTTTCTACAGAAACGACTTTGCTGGGGGTCACTGAGAAATTGCACTCCTGTCTAGATAGGGGGGAGACGACGGCGCTCATTTTACTTGATCTGAGCGCCGCATTCGACACTGTGTCTCATACCATCCTTCTTAAGTCTCTCCGGTCGGCAGGAGTTGAAGGGCCCACTCTAACCTGGCTGTCCTCCTTTCTTAGTGACCGTACATTCCAGGTTTTTTCCTCTAAATCTTCATCTACTGTTAGGGCATCAGCATACGGAGTGCCCCAGGGGTCCACCTTGAGCCCGTTGCTCTTCAATATCTATGTGAGACCCCTGGCGTCCATAGTGGAGGAGGCGGGTTTATCCCTTTACTCGTACGCTGATTTTTTTTTTCTTGTCTTCTATGAAGGAAGGTACCGTGTCCTTCCTTCAGGTGGGGCTACGGCGGGTGTCGGAGTGGATGTGTGCCAGTGTGCCAATCTTTTGAAACTAAATGGAGACAAGACTGAGGTTGTTATTTTAGGTAAACAAAAGCATCGTAGGGGTCCTCAACATTGGCCTCTGGAAATGGACATTTTTCCTCAACCTGTTACCCAAGTCCGCAATCTTGGGTTTATTATTGATAACAACCTCTCAATGCGGAAACAGGCGGTTAGTGTTGCTGCCACTTGTTTTACCATTCTAAGATGGCTGCGGAAGATCATCTGGATGCTTCCAGACTCCACTTAAAGAACGGTAGTCCAGGCATTGGTCACTTCTCGCCTGGACTACGGTAACATGCTGTATATAGGTGGTAGCCAGGAGGTGTTGAGGAAACTCCAGGTGGTCCAGAACTCTGCAGCTTGTCTCCTATGTCATGTTCCAAGGAAATTATCCACCTCCCCTTTCCTTCGAGACTTATATTGGCTCCGCATTGACAGTCGTATTAAATTCAAGACCCTGTGTCTTGTTTTTAAAATCAAGCAAGGAACAGCCCCAGTGTATCTTCAGGAGCTTGTCCATCCCATATGTTCCTTCTCGGTCTTTACGCTCAGCCACCCAAGCCAATCTTGTTACTCCTAGTTGTAGACTTACCAGAAGGGGAGGTCGCTCCTTCTCAGTCCTTGACCCTTGATTATGGAATTCCCTTCCTATTCTCATGAAACATGAATCTTTCTACCCCAAGTTTAGGCGAGATCTCAAGACCTGGCTCTTCTCTCAGTAACCAGCTTGCCGTCCACTTAGTCTGCAGCAGTAGACACGCCTGCGCCGGGAAACCCTGTCTAGGGTAGCTGCGCGCATTACAAATTCAAGTATATATATATATATATATATATATATATATATATATAAGTTACAAGGTGAATGACTCGGTACCAGAAGGAGGGCTAGGCGAGGTTGCTATCTCTCGTCTTTGCTGCCACTGATGTATAGAACCATTCACCAAAAGCTCAGGTATTCCCTCATTTGTAACATCCAGAATGGGGAAGAAAATTATGCTACATGTGGATTATCTCATGATTGTAGATCAAGGCTTCGATAGATCTATTACTAAGATCTTTACACGCACAAAGATGGCTCCTTGCAGCTCCACAGGGATGCCATTCTTCTCCGGAAGCAGTGGCGGCTCATCCGCTGAGGCGAAGGAGCGTCGCCCACTGCTCTGTGAGCAGTTTAAAAAGGAAAAATACAATTATAATAACGCAGCGTTATCATTTTATTTTTTCTACCGCAGTGGCTCCATTTATGTGCAGGGAGGGCTGGCAACCTTGGCTCCAGAGCACTGCAGGGGGAGGAGCGGTGGGCACTCTGGAAGTGCGCATGAAGGTTTAGCCGGCCCTCCAGTCATGCACACTTGGCATGTTCTCCATGCAGGCTGCATTACAGCCTAGGTGGAGAACATGCCCAGGCTCCCACTGCTTGTCTGAGTGCTGAACCAAGGCGCTCAGACCAATCACAACTCTGCAGGGAAGCATTGTGTTTGGCTATGGGGAGCCTGGGAGCCTGGGTTCTTCCTGCTGCCCTGCAAGACTCCAGACAGGAAGAAGATTAAGACGACGGATATCAGAGGCTAGACGGCTGCTGGCTGTAGCCAGGCACGTTTTTTTCTATTTGTTTGTTTTCATATTTTTCATCCCGCCTTACCACCCCTATCCGGTAGCAGCTGCTACTGTCCCGAAGTGACATACAGGCATATATAGAAGCCACTCCCTCATGCTGACACTAGTTCCCTTCTTTCCATGCCACCAGGCTCGGATCCAGTGCTAGTCTCTCTCAGACATTTAACTTATAATTCCATATTTCTTCAAGTGTGCAAGGGATGTCACCCTCTAAAACGACAGGTTTCAAGCCCAGCAGGGGCTGTCGCAAACAGGTGTCTGTGACAGTTTCCCACCAAGAGTGCCCGTGGTGCATGGGGTCGACTACGACTCCAAGGATTGCAAAGACTGCAGGGCGATGAACCCAAAGGCCATTTGGGAATGTGTGGCAAAACTCTGTCGCCAAGGATAAGAAGACTCCTCGTCAGGACAGTTCCAAGTCCCACTCCGGATCCAAGATTCATTTTTGGGCCTGTTCCCAGAGTCGACAGAGCCACTCAAGAGGTCTGTCTTCATTGCACTCCGAGTCGTCAAAGCGGGAGTCTGCTCCCTCGTGGCACTCGCATTTGCCTGAACAGGCGTCGGGGTGACGTCACCCTTCTAATGCTCGCTCCCAACTGGCAGTTTCCGGGGTCTTCAGCCATACCACGTCAGATAGAAGAGTTATGCACAACCATGCTCCGGCTCTTTGGATCCCTGCCGACTCCATCTGGTGCATCTTCAGGCTCCAAGGAGCCAAGAGGTCTTCTACCTGAGAAAACCACCAACTGGTTTGCCCTCAGTGCCAGCTTCAACCTCCTGCTTACCTTGTCTCCGGTTTTTGTTTGGCTCCGCTGGTGGTGCCACTGCCCACGCCAGACCTGGGCACGTTGAGGTGAACGCCAGAAGAAGCAGCTTCGATTGTCCTTTCTGACACCCGAATAATATCGTGCCCAAGGTGCCTCTTCCACCACTTGAGTTACCGCAGACTAGACAACACTCTCTCCATTCCCTTTTTTGGGACTGATTCTGATAATGATTATGACATGGGTGATGATTTCGCTCAGTCCTACCTAGATGGCAATTAGTACAAGTACTTACAGGAAGCTGGTGAACTTGATACCTTTCTGGAGATGGCTCTTTTTTCTCATGGATCGGCCACAGAGGAGTCCACTTCCTACACCATGGTAAAGTGTAGGGCAGCTGAAGTTCTTGACTTCCCTACTTCGGAGGTTAAAGCCAATGTCTCAATGGAAGTTCTCAAACTGGGGCAAACCTCTTCTGAGGTGCCGCTCGCCGTGAGGTTTCTTTTGCCCTTGTTGTTTCCACGACGCTACAGGAGTAGCTGTTAAGACTTTCTGGAGCCTGAAGTTCCCAGTGGGAGAAGGAGACCAACTGCCTGGCCGCAGAGGAGGCGCGAGGCGCGGCCCCGGGACTGCGAGGACCAGCATCCTCCACCACCAGCTGGGTCCTCTTCCCGCGTGAGCCGCGCCCCCTCCCAGTGCCACGCCCCCACCAAAATCGTTCTTCACCTCTCGCGGCCACCGCTACGCGGGTGCCGCTCACCGTGAGGTTTCTTTTGCCCTTGTTGTTTCCGCAACGCTACAGGAGTAGCTGTTAAGACTTTCTGGAGCCTGAAGTTCCCAGTGGGAGAAGGAGACCAACTGCCTGGCCGCAGAGGAGGCGCGAGGCGCGGCCCCGGGACTGCGAGGACCAGCATCCTCCACCACCAGCTGGGTCCTCTTCCCGCGTGAGCCGCGCCCCCTCCCAGTGCCACGCCCCCTCTCCCCCAACAGGATCTTAAGCAAGGCCAATACCGCGCACCGTGGGACGCGCGCGGGTCGCAGCCCGGGGCGAAGCCCGGGCAAAGGGCGGGCCCTCTACGGCCCTCCAAGGCCAGACAAGGCTTGGCTTGGCCACTCCCCTGTCGTTCACTAATAAGTGTACAGTACTCATCTTAATATATCGTGACATCAGGATTACATGCCAGGTATGTCTACGCCCAGTGATGACGCTTTACCACCCAGGGTAGGTTCTTCCATTTTGGGCCCACTGGATAAATATTTTATAAAAGCCAAGGCGGAGGTTGATAGAGAGCTGGCCCTGGCAGAGCGCCGTGCAGCTCTACGGCTATCAATTGAGCTACTTAAAAACACAGCTTGGGATACTGGTATCAAAGCTATCCCTGATGTCCAGCTGGATCACCCAACTCGGGAAAATTCTGATGACGATTTATTTAATACGGACAATGTTCCTTTAATTTTTCAGTCCAGCTCGTCTCCTAAAGATGAGAATTTCACCAGCCACCACCTGGAGCAACCCCTTCCTAGCAGTAATTCAATTATTGATCTTATCGATCTTGATACCCCTAAACCTCCTAACATCCATGAAAGCTCATGTATCATGGGGACTTCTAAATCTTCAGAGGCGGGACTACGAAGACAATGTAATTTATTTACCTTTAAACATAAAGCCCCTAAATCGATGAGAGGCCCTAACTCGGTGAAAAGAAAAAAGGTTGTCAATAGATCTCCACCAAAAAAGCGAAGGAGAAAAAGTATTGGCCAGGCTGATACAATTACCAACAAAACAATGCCCCAAAAGGACTCATTAATGAAAGAATTACACAAAATAGCTGAAGGGGCACCTAACGTCCTTAGTAATACACTGATTGCCCAGGTTCCACCTACTATGAAAGATTTTGTAGATGCGATGGAGCATCTTATGAAAGCATTACTTATGCCAATAGTGGAGAGAGTAAGGAAACTAGGAACCCAACTGGATACTCTCATAGGATGCTCTACCCTAAACACTGTAATTAGTAATGATTTGGCAAATCCGCCATCGACTCTTAAAAAGAGAGAGAAAGCTCCAAAAGAGGTAAAAACGTCTAACCCCGATATAACGGTAAAAGTACCAAATACCCCTACCATACCAACTCCCACAGCTGTTTTGCCCTGAATAAATAAAGTTCCTTTGGTTTCAACCAAACTGCCCATAGATCATCGAGCACACTCAGCTCAAATTAAATCTCTCGTGGACTCGGCAAAAATGGGGAATACCAAATCCACACGGAATACGAAAACCTTTGTACAGAAACATAAGACACCACTGGTTGAGAGACATGTGGATCTACCTCCAGCAGCATCTCACAATGTTATTATTTTAACAGGGGTCCCGCCTTTACCATCTGAAGTAAGACATGAAGATCCTGTCAGCCTCAAAAATAAGGTCATTCATTGGCTAAAAAATAATAGGCCATTGCCACCACACCTAAACGGTGATATCATCATGGTGAGGAGAACTAGCTGGGTGGGCTTACGCCCAAAAGATATTGTGGGCGATGTAATTATAATTACCTTTAAAGACCCTAGAGTCACCAACCACATAATGGACTGGTTTACTGCTATCAACAAAGGTCCGATCTCACCCAAATCCCTACTATATTTTTACCCAGAAGCCTTAATGCCCCCAAAACCCCATCGCCCCATACATTACTATGAGAACCCTACAACTCAATACCATCAAAGACCACCGCGAAATTCTCATTTTCCAGGACAGGGAAATAGGGGTGAAATTTTTCCTAGCTTCAATCCATATTTGCAAAATGGTAGGCCATGGAGAAACAAAACCTATCTAACTCCTAGATATGATCAAGCTGGTTATGGTAATGTTTCCCGCCAATAACTCCAACCTGGAATTTTCCCTGTAATAATTACTATGAGCCGCTTTATGGTTTGGAGGATATAGACTGACTCTCCTTAGAGAAGGTCCAAAGGGTGAAGGGGGAGGTAAATGTTAGTATACTCCCAAATATTCCATCTATGAAGAGCTCCCCGAAAATCAGCAAGACATTCAAAGACCTGGTAAATGGAACAAATATGCAGCCTCCAGCACACCGTTTCCCCCCAGTTGGCCAGCGAAATAATATAAAAACTTTGCCTACTTCTAGGGCAACGCAAGATCTATCCCCCAAATTACATATTCTTAGCTGGAACTTGGCAGGTATATCTTCAAAAATTACTCAACCAGCATGGCTGGAGGTAGTTAATTCCTATTCTGTCCTGTGTTTTCAGGAAACTTGGGTGCTTACCCCGATACACTTATTGGGCTTTCAAACTTTTCATTCAGCAGCAATAGAGAGTAACCAGGGCAGACACCGGGGGGGACTGTGTGTATATATGTAAGTGTTGCCGTGGGACACAGGATCCGGAAATGTGTACTAGGGGATTTCTACCAAATTATAGTTATGGATTTGGGCTCAACTTTGAGTCTTTTAATTATTAACTTGTATAATAATATCCCCTTAGATCTTTTGGAGAAAACATTAGATGATTTGTCTCATTCCATTATTTCGATCAAAGAAATGCGTGGGGGTGAGTGTGTGACAGCACTCATGGGTGATTTTAATTGTCATATCTGTCAAAATATTTCCAGGGGGGTGTGAGACTTTTCTCGCCCTCACGATAAGGATTTAGAGGACGAGATCCCTGATCACTTTGTACATACAAACACAGGGGAACTATTAAATAACTTTATGGCATCGTTTAACTTAGATTTTGCAAATGTCTTATCACTTCCCTTGAAACCATTTAAACCGACATTTCATGGTAGAGCAGTTAATTCTACCATTGATTTTATCCTTTTTTCGAAGATGCATGCCCCATTCATATCTTGTTGGGATACTTTGGACCACCTGTTTGGTGACCACTATCCTCTGGCTTTAGCCATTGTGTTACCCCTTCCCAGTCCTAGCCACGTAAATTCCGGACCCATTTATGAACAACCCATTAGATTAGGTACCCTAAATGGTTACACCATTAAATGGGACAAAATTAATCCAGCTAATCTTCTTAAAAACTTACTTAAGCTGAGATGGGAGGAGATACATATTTGCCTGTCCATAAATGAACACCCTCAATCTATCCTGGAAGCCTTCTTGAAAATTCAAGAGTGTCTTAAAACGCTCCTTACAAGACAGTTCAAGCAAGGCCCTATCACCCCAAAAGGGTGGTTCGATAATGCGTGCACAAGAGCCATAACATTTCTGAAGAAAGCTCTTCATACAACACCTAAACAAATTATGGAGATACGTCAAGCCAGACTCCGATACCATCTTGCCATCAAAAACAGGAAAAACACTCTGAAGGAAGAAGCTTGGCACACTCTCTTGTCAACAAGTGAAAATAGGGACTCCTCAGCTTTCTGGAAATTTTTAAATACCCCACTCCCATGGATAAAAACACCTAAGAGACACCTGGATCTCGCAATTGATGGTGATACTTGGGCTGGCCATTTCCAAGAATTATACAGCAAACCAAGTCTTGTAGATGGCACCCCTTTGGATTCCACCCTGCCTCCACATTTAACATCTCCCCCCAGGAGCAAAAGTATTACTAACATTGTGTTCACATATTAAAAGGTGAATGAAAAAATAAGGGAGAGTCCGTCTGGGAAGGCACCTCGTCCGGATGCCATCCCTGCAGATGTTTTTAAGGCTGAGATATATATGTGGGCACCAATATTAACCGCTGCTTTGAACTCAGCGAATGTTTCTGGCCAAATTCCAACTTGGGCTGAAGCAATAGTGATACCCATATATAAAAAAGGAGACAGGCACCTGCCATCATGTTATCGGCCTATCTCCTTGCTCGATTCTACCATGAAGATTGCGGGGCGAATCATCCTGAAACGTCTGCAAAAGTGGACAGAGGAGGAGAACATACTCTCAAGATTGCAATATGGTTTCCGAACAGGAAGGGGCACAGTCGAGCAGAGCTTGAATTTACATCTTATCATGTCAAAATATGTGGTGAGTAAGAGGGGAAGTCTCTACATAACATATATAGACCTAAGCTCTGCATTTGACTGTGTGGTTCATGACCAACTATGGGAAACTCTTGATCGTTTAGGGATGGATCCATCAATCCTTGCCTTCATAATGAAACTTTACAAAGATGCTGGTGCTAGGGTGCGGTTTGGCTTGAAGGGAGAATGTTCACCAAGGTTTACCATCAATAGAGGGGTTAGGCAGGGGTGCATCTTAGCCCCCCTGCTTTTTTCCCTCTATATAAACGCCATTGGTGAGCATTTAAAAAACATCGAATGTGACTACCCTAAGGTGGGAGGCCAAGCCATTCCAATCTTGCTGTATGCCGACGATGCGGCCATCATCTCACAAACAAGATTGGGGCTACAAAGAGCTGTTGCTGCCTTTACCAACTATATGCATGAAAGGGGCTTGAAAGTCAACATTGGGAAGACCTTTTCTATGGCTTGCAGTAAAGGCAGAAAGAAAATTCCATGTCCTATTTTCATCAAGGATCAAAAACTGGAGACAGTTGACAATTTTACGTACCTTGGTATTAGTATAAACAGGAAGGTATTATGGCAGCCTGCTGTGAAAGCTAGGAAACTTGCCTTTGTTAGAGCAATTGGAGGTATACGTGACTTTGCAAGTAAAATAGGAGGGAGGCCAGTAAAACAACTCATTATGATCTATAAAGCCAAGTGTGTTTCTACAGCTATCTATGGGGCCGGCCTCTGGGGTATTGAAAATGACATCTCATCAATCCAAGTGGCAGAAAACAACTTCCTAAGATACCTGTTAGCGACACCGAAAGCTACATCAGTCTATATGATTCATATAGAGCTAGGCCTACCGTTTATCATCGACCTAATCAAAGTTGAGCCACCGCTTTTATGGCATAAAATCTGGACCACTACCGAGACTGCTCTAAACCGAGATATAATAACGGATATTCTTAACTTGGAGGGGGCAAAACATATGAAATGGCTAACTTACGTTAAAAAGATGTTCCAAGATATAGATCGGCCTGAGTATTATACCGACCCAACAACATTGGAGAACATCTCAAGGAAAGAACTGAGAAAGATCCTACTGGACTACCTAGAAGCCAAAAGGTGGGCGACCCAGAAATTAAATAAATCAATCCAGGTCTATCAAAGGATCACCGTGAATAAGGGGTTACAACGATATCTTTCCACTGACAATTCCTGTTTTACAAGAATGTTGCTTACAAGATTTAGGTTGGGCTCTTTTTCGCTTAATAACTTTTCCGATATGTAATGATTGGTCGCGAAATTTGAGCCCATGCCCCTGTGATCATACTTCTGTTCAATCAAACATTCACTCCATATTATTTTGTACTTATTATACCACCCCTAGGAAATCCTTATTGAATCCTTTGTTCAAAAGATGGGGACTAAGGTCTTGCAGAGACGCCCTAGAACGTTTACAAGAGCTAGAGGACAAGGATGTCATATCCAAAATGGAATACTTTCTAAAATTATTACTTAAATTTAGAAATTCGTTAGCATGTACAACTTGATTCGGCAACCACCTAAAGATCCTACTGTACATTACTTTGTTCCTAAAACTGTGTCCTTCTTGAGATTAATTCACATGCAAATGTTTCTATCTAAATTTTATATCTTGTTTCTTTTTAATTATGTGTTCTACATCTAAAATGATTTTCTTTTAACCAATATTGTGAATGCTTTTATGATATTCAATGTAAATATCGAATAAAGCTTATTTTGATTTGATTTGAGCTCCTTCTCTCCTTTAACAAAGCATCAACTGATATATTATTGAAATCGTGGTTCAAACGGTGCTCTGGCCCCTTCCCTCCCCCTCTCACCCCCCCCCGTTTAATAAACATGTTGCCAGGCACCATCTTCCTGGCTTTTCTTTCACAGCACCACTCACCCGAAAGCCCAGTGGTGCAAGCTTCCACCAACTGTTCTAATTCCAGCATATTTACTACCGCTGTCCCCGATTAGGAATGCGAGTGAGTGGAAACATTTGGCAAATGTGTTGTTTCATCTACCAACTTGGCCCTTTGATCTGTTAACGCCAGTGTCTTTGTTGGGCCGTTACTCACACACCCTTTGGGATTTGGTGGCAAAGTGTGCAAAGATGTTCTCCCTGTGCACTCTCAGGTAAATCAAGATGGTTATGGTGTTGCCAAGTTCACAGTTCGTTGTGGCATGGACACCACTGACTCCATCGGGTCGGCACTAGTTTTGCCATCCCCTACCATGCACAGATGCATTCACCTGGATTCTTTGGTGATGTCCAGTCCTCCCTGATAAACATGCCTTTGACTGGACTCGCCTGTTAAGGAAAACAGTTTGACTCATGAGCCGGTGCGGAGTGACCGCTCGCTCTCTGGACCTTCCCACAACAGCAACAGTTCCATTGCTCCTTTCCTGGCTTTGGCTGAGGTGCTCCTTACCACCAGCCTGGCCTGCCCCCAAAGGGTACCCAGCAGTTTCTCAGTAGAACCCAAGGAACCCACTGCCCCACCCCCAAGGTCAGCATTCCACGCAGCTGATCCGCCACCCCCTGCAGTCCCACCAGCCAAACCGCTGTAGAGTGCCCTTGCGGGGACAAGAATCCATCTATTCCTACCAGGCTGGCAAGCGATCAAATCAGACAGGTGGGTCCTACAGATTGTTTACAAGCCTATCCCTTTTTCTCTTCTCCGCTATAACTTCCACCATCCCCTCAGTGACTGACGGAGGGCCATCTCTCCATTTTGAACTGGAAGTGCAAACCCTTTTGGCCAAAGAGGCTGTTGAGAGGGTGCTGATGCGAGCAGTAGGGTGTGGTTGTTATCCTGCTAGTTTCAGATGCCCAAGAAGGGCGGAGGTCTGTGGGCTATTCTAGACCTGCAGCCTCTCAATGTTTTCCTCCAGAAGGAGAAATGTAAAATGGTCAACCTGGCTCAAGTCTTGTCTGCCCTCGACCTTGGAGACTGGATGTTATGATTGGACCGACAGGACGCCTATTTCAAATACCCGCTCTGGCAGCCTATCGGCGATATCTGTGGTTCGTGGTGGGAGAGGAGCATTTTCAGTTTGCTGTGCTTTGCTTTGGTCTTACTTGTGCCCTTAGGGTGTTCATAAATGCAATGGCAGTGGTGGCAGTACAGCTTCAGAGGTCAGGGGTGCCAGTCTTTCCCTACCTCAAAGACTAGCTGTGGAATGCGGGTTCGCCTGAAGTTGTCATCCCCTGCCTCCAAACTACAGCCGACCTGTCATCCCAGGGGTTCACTATCAATATGCCAAAGTCACACATGACTCCTTTTCAGACCTTTCCCTTCATCTGAGCCATTTTGGTCATGGTTTGTATTTGTGCCTTTCAGCCGGGAGAGTACAGGACATATAGGCTGTGATCCAAATCTTTCAGCCTCGGTCCTGGATTTCAGTGAGGTTGGCTTTGAGGCTACTGACACTGATGTCCTCCTACATCCTGCTGGTTGAGCACCCCAGGTGGCATATGCTGGTGCCGCGGTGGGATCTGAAGTCCAAGTAAGTCCAACATCAAAGGGACTTCCTCTACAAAATTTATATTTCAGAGGAGACCGCAAAAGATCAGCTGTGGTGGTTACCGGACCGTAATTGGGTCAGTTGCAGACCCTTCTCCCTTCCCCACACACCGCTGACAGTGGAGACTGACTCATTGCTTTTGGGTTAGGCTGGCCATCTGGGAGGGGGGTCGATCAAAGGCCTCTGGTCTCCGTCAGACTCAAGGCTGCACATCAACCTTCTGAAGCCGAGGGTCATCCACTTGGCATTGAAAGCCTTCCTTCTGTCCATCAAAGGGAAGCTGATACAGGTGCTCACGGACAACACCACTGACATGTGGTATTGCAACAACCAGGCCGGTGTGGGGCCATAGACCTTGTGCCAGGAGGTCTTGGCCACTAGAAATGGCTGGACCACCATGGAAATATCTTGGTGGTGAACCACCTGGCAGGATCATTGCATGCCAGGGCAGATGATCTCAGCTGTCGATGCCTGGTGTATCACGAATGGCAGCTACACCCAGAGGTGGGACAAGGTCTGTTCAAAGAATGGGAAGAACCATGGTTCCATCTTTTTGCCACTGCCGAAAACGCACAATGTAGTCCCTTCTGTGCATTGGAGTTTTTAAGACATCTCTCGCGTGTGGATTCATTCTGCCTCAAATAGATCTCCACTCTTCTCTATGCCTTTCTGCTGATATCACTGCTGCCCGAGTGCTCATGTAGCTCAGGACAGACCAGGACCAAGTCATCCTAGTGGCTACGGATTAAGCACGGAGAGTATGGTATCCAGAACCACTAGGATGGGGCATATATTTCTTCCGATCAGGCTGCCACTATTGGAGGACCTGTTGTCTCAACAACAGGGCAGGGTTCTATAGCCAGGCAATCACAATTTCCATTTTCATGCTTGGGGGTTGAGAACTACAGCTAAACACCTTCAACCTTCCTCCAAAGTGGTTAATTTTATCTTGGCAGCCAAGATAAAAACTGTATACTGTTGCTGGTACAAATTTGTGGCTGGGCATGGCACTAACCAGATTGACTCCCTCCAGGCCAAATTATCAAACGTTCTTTTATTTGTTCTGTCTCTTGCCCAGCAAGGTTTTGCTTTGGGCACAGTTAAGGGTTATCTTTCCACCTTTTAGGCCTTCTTAAGGTTGCCACTTCATCCCGGTGTGATGCGGTTTTTGAAAGGGCTGCATCATGTTTTCCCCTTCTCCTTTTGTCATGCCCCAATGGGACTTTATTCTAGTTCTGACTTATCTGATGTGCGCTCCATTCGGGCCACTTCACAGCTGTCCCTTGTGGCTCCTTACCATTAAGACTGTGTTCCTCCTTACTATCACCTTGCCAGAGAGTACAAGTGAGCATCAGGCTATTTGTGTCAGTTCACCTTACATTTCCATCTTTCCAGACAAACTGGTGCTGCAGGCACGGGCATCCTTCCTGCTGAAAGTTGTGACACCGTACCACGTTGGTCAAACCATCACCCAGCCGATATTCTGTGCTTCACCTCACCCCTCTAAGGAGGAGGACAGGCTTCCTTGGTTCGACCCCCAAGCAAGCATTCAGTTTCTACATAGATCGTATCAAAGACGACTAGGTGGACGATCGGCTCTTTGTGGGGTTTTCCGGAGCAAAATAAGGTATGATAGTGTAGAAGAGAACCACCTCCCACTGGATCATGGCTGCTACACCATGGCCAAAATGCACAAGCAAGGTCTGTGTGCTCATTCTACCAGAGTCAAAGCTACTACCACTGCATTGGCACTCTGAGTCCCTGTGCTAGGTATTTCTCAGGCAGCTAAGCAACTGTCCCTCCACATGTTCACAAAACATTATTGCCTGGACAGTCAGGTTCACCAGGAGGTGCATTTTGCCCACTCTGTTCTGCAGGACTTTCTGGTTTGATCCCATTCACAGACCCACCTGCAAATAGGTATTGCTTTGGTACCTGTTCAAAAAGTGAGGAATCTGCAGCTAGAAGTCTCTATCAGAAGAACAAGTTACTTTCCTTTGGTAACGCTCTATCTGGTAGAGACTCTATTGAGTCGTAGATTCCTCACCGACACTTCCATACGCCCTTTTTAGGGCTCGCACTGCGACGCAATCGCGAAAGCGATTGTCGCAGTGGAGTCCTATTGCAGTCAGTTTTGCTTTCAAGGACTAACAAGGTTTGGGACAACAGACTGGCACGCACGCAGCCTGCCGGAATCGGATCAGGTCGCGCGCTCCGATTCCGGCAGGCTCTTCAGTCACCATGGATCACGCATGCACACAGAAACACACACACGAGTGCGCGCACACACACACACACACACACACACACACCACACCTCCCCCCCCCCCCCCCGCCGGCGCCCCCGCCCACACGAGCGCACACACACAGACAATCTGCCCCCTGCCCACACACACGCGCACATACAGGGACGCCCCCCCACCACACACGCGCGCACATACAGAGACCCCCCCCCCCCAAACTAACCCCACTCACCGCATCGCCGGACTCTGAAGCCTCCGCGGGGCTCTCCCTCGGGCATGGGAGCCCCGCGTCACCAGCACTGTTTATGTCCAGGCACTCCGTGGGCGCGGGCTTCCAAAGACGGAAGTCCCGCCCCACGGCAGGTTTCGTTTTTGCGCACGTCTTGTTGAAGCTGTGATGGGATAATTGTATTTTTTCATCTGATAAATATATCCTCTCATCTAGGTTGTAATTATTCATCCATATTAATTCCAGTTTTCTTTGACCTAATCTGCCTTCCTTTAGCTCACTTTAAAACCATTCACACTTTAGAAACATTGGTTTTACTAAATGTGTTCGTGCATACTCAGCGATCGTGCTCATACTTTATTTCTCTCCCGGTACATTTCACCATTCAGTAATAATAACGAAAGTTACTGTCATTTTAGCGTTCAAAATATTAGATACGAGTGGATTATTGTTCTGCCGTATTCTGTCCCAAAACGTGTACATATGCCCTAAAGCAAGCAAGGAAATGGCCCCAGCGATCCTTTTGTGTGATGCTTTTCGAAGCAGGCATGGTACAAGGCCCTGCTGCACTTGAAGACTTTGCAGCATTGCCTCTGCAAGGCGCACTCAGAACACTCTAGACTTCCTTCGTCCCTCGGTCTGACAGGATGGCTGGCTCCTGACGTCTTGCACTCGTTAATCACTCTGATCGCATACGAGTACTCTCTCCCTAAACCTGCCTCCCCCATCCTACAGTTACAAAAAAATGGTCGGTTACTTCACATATTTTGACGGACTTTTCATCATTCAATTATAAAGGTACACACAAGAATCAAGTATCTTTGAGACTGAATTTAATTCAGCTGTACGCATAAGTATCCAAAACTTTCACAAGTATTATATTTCATTTCATACAATACAGTTTCTGAAATTTTCACTCAAAATGGTGCTCGGTAAGTGCCAAAGAAAAAGGGGGGGATTGTAGTAGGATAGGGTGTGGTTGGAATAGATTAAGGGACAAAGAAAAGGAATTGTGTCCTGTAAACAATTCTATCTCATTCCGAGAACATTTCTAGTCAATGTAAGATCAAACAGGGTTCCCTATATACACTATACACGGGAGCCATATATGGCCAACTTTGCTGCGGCGTGTATGTATAAAGGTGGTGTTGTCGACGTTTCGACCCCTAAGGTAAGGGCGGGTGGTTCCTCAGTCTAGGGTCTTCATCAGGACAATAAAATCAATGACAGTGAGCACCTATGGAAACAGAGATATATCTCACTTAGTAAAATAAATTAAAATGAATTAAAGTGGGGGCAACACTCTATGTCCCAAATGCAAGGTGTACCTACATATATTTACATAGGCGGTTGGATCAGGTCCCACTTCAGTTGAGACTTGCGCCTTTGGTGTATTCTGTGGGGAAAACCAGGGCTAAATTAGGAAAAATTACGTAGGACAGGACCGGATGCAGTAGCCCGAGAAGGGTAAGATGCAACTTACTATGTTCTTCGATCAACAGGAATCCTAAGTTAATTAGTCCCAGATCGCGGGGTGAGAAGAATCTGTGGGTACAAAAGGTAACCGTGTGTCTACACACTATAGTGGAGAGAGTGCATCAAATACGCCTCAAATGGGAGAGATTAACATCCATAATAAAGGACTTACTTGAAAGCCTCCTGGTTATTTCCATAAGTGGGTGTGGCAAACGTCCTACATCCACTGGAGGAATTAATCAAATGTGGAAATTCCTTACACCAACTGTAAAAAATAGAGAGAATCTCTATTTTAACCATATACCAGACTTACAATGGCATTGCACAGCAGTAGAACGATAGGTTTACCATCTATTAAAGAGACTATAAATCATGTGTTTGGAAAGCGAGTAAGGCTGAACTAAGCCGTATTGACCCGCGGTGGTACGTTATAATCAGAGATCTCTCTGAGATAAACATTATGTGCAACAACAAAAACGGTCCTTTCAATGGTACAGTAATGCTCGATGTACATTACAGGATTGCTCAATAAAGAGCGAGATCACGCTATGTATGGCTTAAGGCACATAATTAAGTATACACGGCTGTCATAAATAAAGGAAAAACCGTGCGTGCCGCTGACAACGCACAGGGCCAACCCTAAAGTCAAGCCTCCGATCCGCACATACCTGTGGTACTGCCAGCATGCGTCTCCACAGTGACCGCCGGCGTCCACTCTGAGGCAAGAACATATCCCGGGCTTGTGAGGGGGCGTGTCAGGGGGGCGTGCACAGGTCCCTCGCGGTGCCGCCGCTAGATGCTTGGGTCTAGGGAGGCTACTTGGCGCGCATGCGCGCCTCTTGAGACACTCTTAGACACGGAGAAGCGGGTCGTAGAGGCGCATCTTGACGTAGATAGCTTTAACCGTCTAGGTAATTGATCATTAACCCGAGAAACGTAACTAGTGTTTGACAAACGTCCAGGTTATCACTGGTGCGAATCCCCTTCACCGAGAGGTATTCCTTCATAATAATTACGCCAATATTTTACTCGCAATATGTAGCAGAGGTTTTGTAGGAGGAAGACTTCTTTCTGAGTCATGCAGGAATCTTTTACCACGTTCATGCATAGTCATACTTCACAGCATATATTTCATGTTTGGGTATGATTATTCAGTGCTTGTGTTCATCAATACAATTGCCCTTATAAACCTCTTAACATAAACAGAGTTTACATACATTGGCCTAAACTCAGTTATTATTTCTGTTTGTTGTCACAGCGTATACCTATATATTTCTCTTTGAGTATCCTAAATCCTTATGAATACTTTATCAGTTTATCATTGCTTCCGTACTACACAATGTAAGATATTCATGGACATTTAAAAAAAAAAAAAACGTTACAAATACTTTATCAGTTTATCATTGCTTCCGTACTGCATAATGTAAGATATTCATGGACATATTAAACAATTGTCTCAGGTCTCATGTATACTCTGACCTCAGATATTCGGGGTCGGATTATAAACAATTGGACAATAATAAGCATAATGTAACATTATCTCAGGTCTCCTGCATACTGTGCCCTCAGACATTAGGGGTCGGATGCCAGTCCCGCTAATTGCGAATAGGTCGCATCAAGTTCATTCAGACCATTGTCCACCGTGTCCAATGTGTACATCCATTTACACTCCCTCATATTCATGAGTGAGTTTAGGTCACCCCCTCTCGGCCCGATCACAATTTTCTCTACAACAAGCCATTTAAAGGATTCAGGAGTGTGAGCTTTTGACACAAAATGTTCCACCAGGGGGGAACCTGGTGTTTGACACCTTATCCGACTGCAGTGCTGGAGAATTCGTTTCTTGACGTGTTGTCTGGTCTGGCCAATATATACTAAGTCGCAAGGACATATAATGGCATAGATCACGTCACTTGTATTACAATTTGTCATAGATTTCAAGGTCACCGTATGGTTTCGATAGTTCCAAACCTTAGTTTCCAATGTCTGTGGGCAAGCTTTACATTTAGTACATTTGAAATGCCCCACCACCTGGGGAAGATTCCAGATACTTTGTAGGGTAGGGGGGGCTGGAGTTTCTAGATAGGAGCAGACCACTTTGTCCCTTATATTCTTGGCTTTCTTGAATGCGTGCATAGGCAGTTGTTTTTGGTCAATGACATCCGCTACCACTCAGAACACTCTAGACTTCCTTCGTCCCTCGGTCTGACAGGATGGCGGGCTCCTGACGTCTTGCACTCGTTAATCACTCTGATCGCATACGAGTACTCTCTCCCTAAACCTGCCTCCCCCATCCTACAGCCCCCCACTTATTTCATTGTGTGTACCCGAGGCAGAGGCATATGTGAATCACACATTGTTTATACACAGTGGATTTCCCATGCACATGGACCCTATGTAAATATCTGGATACATGCACACGAGCATACACTAAACAAGTTATGAAGAAATCGAAATTCGCTTCCGACCGCCGTGTGAATATTTTACCGATTCTTTGGCAAGACAGATTTATTGGCGGCGACCAAATAACACCGATTCCAAAAAAGCGCCCGCCTATCGGGAATAGATCCCATGCACATCTGTATGTCATGCAAACACTCGAGAGTATGTACCATCTGTGATGACAGAGTAATAGAAGATCTTGCTGTTTGGAAGGACTTGTGTGCTGTGTTCCTAGATCCGGAGGCGACCGTGACCTCTTCTGACGGCGAGGATACAGAAAATGGGGCAACCAATGGGGGGGAAACAGTCTGGGTGAATGTCCTATAACCAAGGTATCCTGGTCTATAGCAGGTGCTTATGTCCGTGCAAGGGATCAAGTGTCTGGAGATTCAGAGAAAATGACATTGGGCCAGTTAGGAGTTCTTTATATTCCCCATAACTATTGGCGTATAATTATAGGCATACATTGTCATACTATGCTGCTCTACTGTGTATGATAAAATAGAAAATTAAAGGTTAATAAAACAAGCATTTGCAATGCAATAGGTCTCGCATTACTGAATGTTTGAGCTATTGGTGTTGCATTATTATTAGCTATGCCAATAGCTCAAACTTTAATAATGCGAGACCAATTGCATTGCAAATGCTTGTCTGTGAGTGGAATCTATTCATTAATTATATCGCAAGTCTATAAATATGCACACTGGTTGTCACCAAATTTTTTTGGGGTCTCTTAACTGGGGGCAAGAACAGTCTCGAGAGCCACTGACACCAGTGCGAGGGAGTGGCACCTAAATAGGCCCTACATGCCATTTCTGAGCAGAAAAACCTCAGCGCAGAGCCACAAAACGCCACCCTCTTGTGAATCAAGGTACTGCTGAAAGTTTCCAGATCCAGTCTGATGCCTGGGGAATATTCAAATTATGAATAATCTGCAGTTAGATAGATTTTCTGCCAGAAATAGCGTAAGCTAAGTAAATTCGACCGGCTGATAATGAGCAGCAGAAGGCAGCATTGCCTATCATTCCCACAGATGACCGTGTCTTTGTTCCACATTCTAAGTTTCACTATCAATTTCAAAAAGTCCCAACTTCGACCACAACAAATTCAGCCATTCCTAGGATCCATCGTAAATGCTGGTACGGCGAATGCATCCTCCAGCGAGCAGAGGGTGATGGCATCCCAACAGCTGCTGCTTCTTTTCCAGACAGGATGTCCCATTACAGTATGGATGGTAATGGAACTGTTGGGACAACTCAACTTAGCAACTTGGCACTCAGGGCCCTGGAGTTCAGTTCTCCAAACAGAGAGACCCCTTTAGGGTCTCCGTACAAGGTACCAACTGGTACCTCATACACCAGCCAAAGGCAGGCCTCACATACACTTCCATATGCTTACACTTGTATGTAGTTTCAGTTACATGCAAAATAGGGAACATTCGTCTCTTCAAAATTCCTGTGGTGAAGGCCTTCCTGAAGGGGTTTAAGACAGTGATCCCTTTTTAAAACGCCTCATGCGGCAGTGTGAAGCTTCAGCATAGTCCTTGCTCGGCTCATGGGTTCACTCGCTGAACTCCTCCATTTCTGTAAGTTAGTTTCTATCATGGAAGGCAGATTTCCTGATAGCAATAGCCTCTCTCAGACACATTAGCAGGCTTCAAACCCTAACAAGCCAGGAACCTTTATTCAGGTCTACAAGGACATAGTAGTTCTCAGCACCCACACCAAGTGTGTCCCCTAGGTAGCTTTGCACTTCTACATCCGTCAGACTATTGCGCTGCTCATATTCTTCCCACTATGAGACTCTGCAAAGGAAAGGGCCTTATACACTCTAAAAGTTAAAATGGCCCTTGTGTACTGTATAGACAGGACCAAGCTCTTATGTAAAACAAATCAACTTTTTGTGGCCTTTGCCAAACCCTACAAGCGACACTCGATCTCTGAAACCAGCACTGCTCCATCGATTGTTGTGTATCCAGGCTTCTTATTCTAAGGCGTAGCAAACACATCTAGCGCCTCCCAGAGCATGCACAAAAGATGGTGCTACTATGGCTTTCCTCTGTCCCAAGCATTTGCTTCATCTGCCCACTAGCACCTGCTTTTAGGTTTCGTGTTCTATGCAAAGCATGTGTATCTACGGCTACAAATGCTTCAAAAATAAAACATCTGTTCGTAGCTTATAGAGTTGTAGATTCACATGGGGTCACCCACCTCCCCAGAAGCACATGATGGTCACAGATGTTTTTCTCTCTTTTTATTCCACAATACACATATAACAATACACTTGTCTATAACACTCCACTCAACTTACACTAATCACCCACTGGACGTTAAACAGTCTGAGGTGGAGCTGGTGTACTTGTGCGTTGGGTACTATGGAAGGGGCCCCAAAAGTTCCTGGGACTCCCAAGATTTTCAAACAGACACAAGCTGCAACGTCTGAGCCCAACACAAGATGGCATGATTCACTAGACTGCAGGGTTATGCATCACATGTGAATCTATCGACAGCACTACACGCTATGGACACATGCTTACAGGGCTTCAGTCAGAGCAGGGAGCACCAATCAGATGTGTCCTGACCTGTTGTCCATCAGCAACATACACAGAAGCATTCCTCCATACACCCCATCAGCACAAGCATGGAGTTAACCGAAACAAATCAAGACTTTCTGTTGGCATTCTGGCTTTAGTAGCAGCTCCAACCAGTCGCCCATAAACCCACCAAATTTGGTAGTGATTTGTAGTTCAGAAGATCCAAAGTTGTTGTATATTGTGCTATTTGCTACAGCAGATTTCCTGCTGGTCGCCAGAATTGCTTTGGACTCTCATAATGTTTCATCTAATTCTCCTTACCTCAGTAACAGAGCTCCTGTTTAAGTCATTTAAACTTTGTTTAATGACTTGACATGAATCCCGCTGCTTTACCTCTGTTTGTTCTCATCTAGCTGGACCCAATACAGTGAGGTGCTCTAGAAACATTTCCAGGTACTTGATACTTCTAAATAAGTTATTTTATTTGGATTGACTATATCTTCCTGGACATTTCATCATGTGCTTTTAATTGGTTTCAAATGATACAAATGTTAACCCTTTTCCTCTTATCACTTAAGTGAGTCTGACAGTCAGCCATACTCCTCCAAAGGATGCAACATTTATTTGTGATTTTTGGCAGAATCTGTGTAGGATCTGCTGAGCAAATATGAAATGGTTGGTTTTAATTCTCTGCACTGTTTCCGAGCATAAGTGTACGTGTGTCCGGAAAAGTAGCATCTCTGCATCAGATTACATGCTACTGATTCCCAAAGTCCAGCTCAGAAATTGTTTCCATGCAGAGATGTCCCTTGGGTGGGGAACCACAACATTGCATCCTAAATAGCGTCTGACAAAAAGTTTATGTCTGAAGTATCGAGTTATTGGAGTTAATATTAGAAAATGTACACCAATTTGAGTGATATTTTTTGAAACAATATTTGGACCACATTTTTGTTACCGATGTTCTGAAATACAATTGTTACTTGTGAATTTCTGCCAGGTGGGCAGAGGTTACTTAAATTGCACAAGTAGTGGGTAAGGCAAATTGTAGGGAAGCGGGTGTTCCCAGCCCGTGGATAAGGTAAGCTGATCCTGTAAAAGGTATGGTAAGCAATAAAACTGCGTGGGTATACGCACACATTTGCAATACGTTTCCCCAACTTTCTCCACTTCCAAGCTTGCACCTAAATGGAGCATGGGACCAGGAGCAGGAAGTGGGGGAAGGGGCATGCAGCACCCCATTTTTGCTAGTGCATCGAATATCTTTACATTGAAACATCTTTACTATTTTATTTTCAGACTATTCGCATGTCCCCACTGAACCGATAAAGGGCACGGAGCCCTCTCCGCCAACCTACAGTTCTATAAATCCTCCTGGGCCTACCAACATCCCACTTCAGTCTCAGACGTTCCCGGTAACCCAACAGACTGCTATTGTGCCATACATGGCGGAGATTCCTGGAGTCCCCCAGGGGCTGGAGTACTTGACACAGGTGAAGTATATTCCCCCTGTCACATACTCCTAACATTAATACCGTATTCTCTTTGGTCCATTGATAGCTGGACTATTTTTTAACTTTTATTATTTTTCTTTCTCCTAATGATATTTAAATTCAACTATCTGTATCTCTCGTTCTTACTGTCTTTGCCACTTTTTATGTCTGTATATGTTTTCTCGCTAACAGTACCTTAATATTTATGTATGTTGTCTCTACAAACTGGTTTATCTTTCATTACATCTCTCTTTTCTGATGGGCTTTGCCTTTTTCTTTTTTCCTGTCATGTTTATTTTACAGTTTTTATCTACCTACCTTTATGAATATTATTTCTACAGCTTGCTTTCTGTATTTGAATCCTCAGTTATATCTTTTTTATATATCTTTCCAGCTTTCTATGTTCATCAATATATTTATCTCTATATTTCTGTTCCTCTTTGTACATATCTCTGTACTTTTATATATCTCTATGCCTTTATTCTTCTCTCTGTACACCCATCATGTGTCTTTGTAGCCTACCTTTCGTCCAGATTGTCTATTTTTGTCCAAGTACCTTCATGTACCTTATCACTCCTACATAATCTTTTTATCTTTAGTCATCCTCTGTTCATCGGTGGAATCTCATCATATTTATATTTCTGCCTT
The DNA here is from genome assembly GCF_964261635.1 of Lissotriton helveticus. Classification (NCBI taxonomy): domain Eukaryota; kingdom Metazoa; phylum Chordata; class Amphibia; order Caudata; family Salamandridae; genus Lissotriton; species Lissotriton helveticus. Next base: position 880,289,219 of record NC_136073.1, read on the forward strand.
TCGATCCTTATACTCATGCCAGTATCTTTATGTTGATGAAGTAAAAGCATTTGTCCCTTGTCCTGCTAGGCGCTGGCAGCTGTTGATCAGCAGCACTTTAACCTTATGAGCCTTTTTTTGCCTATACTGTGTGTCCCCTGTGTATCTGTGCATGCTGTGCTTGTAACACTAGCTCCAATGAGAGCGAAACACGTGTCAAGAGCTGATTTTACTTATTGCAGGTTCGCTTGCATGGCACTACAGCAGTCCATATGTGTACTCATGTGCTTGGAATGTTAAACTGCCTTTGCGACTTTTCAGCTGGGCGCGGATGGCACCGTCGCTAATCCTAAGCTTAAAGACTTTGTCGTAAAAATGTCAAAAGGTTTTGTCCCGTAGCAGATTATATATACATAGTCACGAAAAACGCAGTTTAAAAGTAAGTTATGAATTCTAGATCACCTGTCTCGGCAGCACCAGAGAAGCCGATACTGATCCTTGTACTCCACTTCCAGAACGTTACATAGAAGCTTTACCTACAACGTTCCATGGGATACCCCCTTTCCTGATCATCATTTTACACGGGGTCCGTCTATGGCCCTTAGGATCTCGCACCTTTATATCGAGCTTGTGACCTGCTCCTTTCATTCATCTACTTATCATCTCGCACCTGGACCCTATAAAGCTGCATCCTCCGCGTAGCCACCTTTTTCATCAGGTTGTTTGTTCCTCTAGGAATCCTGGACGAGGACAGCTACCTTTAGTCCATCTCTTGTCAGTAGACCTATAGGATCTAGTGCCTACTCGCGAGTGCTCTGCATCGTGATCCCAGTGGATATTTGACCCTCTTTGATGCTTACTCTCATGGACCCCTGGACAACATTGGCGCTTTGTTTCTCCATAATTAATGGCTTGTGAGCTTGTGATACCACGTATCCGGTGGTTGCTCCAATTGAATACAGAAGGCCCTTCAAATACCGGCTACTATTCTCCTGCCCTGAAGAAGGAACTGTGTATATGTTTGTCTTTGTTCCGAAACGCGTGTAGGCGTTTTTACAGTCTAGTCTTGTATTGTTGTTTATTACATTACATTATCGCATATGGTGTTCTTGTTATGTGTTTGTTGTTGTTAATTCTTTTTATGTTAAGGTCAGAGATGTAATGTTGTGTATGGTGCCTTGTACTTCTACCATGGGCCTCTGTTTTTGTACTGTTTATATTGCCTTAAGAGAAAGTAAACAATTTTTAATGTGTTTTTGTGTGACCACCGTATTTAATTTTGATACTAATAAAATGTGCATTGATATTATGTCGTAATGTTTCATAATCTGTGGGACAATTAACTATACAGTGTGGATTAATTACCCACTACAGTATAATCATATGGAGGAAGACTGTGTTCTTTGACTTGTGTTTTTCCCTGCTCTTTTCCTCCTCATTGAGATTTCAGGGTCCCTCTTAAGTTTATCGATGAATTCTAGATCAAACACGTAAAATAACTGAAATTCGCTAGATACGGTTTCCTCCGCACACAGTGTATTCCACAATCATCCCCCCAGCGTGTTTTACTTGAGCCAGGCTGCTTCTTCTCCTGTGCAATTGATAAATGGTTATTTTGAGGATTGCTGGTGACTTACTTATGGCTGCCTTGTGTGCATCAACCATAATAAATCAAAACTGATGAATTTCAATGGGTTTACTAGTTTAAGCCAGAACCATGATTCAGTTTTTTACTGTTTTTATTTTTTTTGCGAATTAATATATATATTTTTAAATATACACTCTATTCCTAACCCTTACTGCACAGTGGGGGTTGGCTACAGAGCGACTTAGGGCCAGGTCCTCCATCCAACTCACCATGGGCAGCCAACCCCCCACTTCCCCCTCACAGTGCATGGCCTAACCCTCTGCCAGCAGCATACCCACTGCCCCAGGCCTGGTCTGCAGCCAGAACCCACACCTAAGCTGCAGCAGTGGTTGGCTGCTGTGCTTGGTGTGTAGACCGTCCCTGCACCTACCCCCTATTTGTCTGGCAACACCCACTTCAGGTTGTACAGTTCTTTACTCCCCTTCAACATTTTTTTTCCACTAATTCTCCTAACTTTCTTTAGTGGAAAAACTAGGTTCCGTTTTCTAATTTTGCTTAAAAATTGTGAGTTTCAATACAGAACAGATGCTTTTCCCTCCACCTACAAAGGCTACTAGTGAATTGCTATTTTTTTTATTTTTAGATTCCTATTCTCATACTTTGAACCTGTTGATAGAGGGTATTAAAAGCAGTGCTTAATTTTAGCCGGTGGTCTCCATGCACAACACCGGCACTTAGGTGTCAACTCCGGCGCTTGTGACAGTCTGCCACAAGATAGCGCTGTTTGGCTAATTTAGAGATGAATTATTAATTCAATTCATTATTAATTCAATATACATTAAAAATAAATGTTATCTGCAACCGCCCAGTCCATTCTTAAGGCTTTGGTGGCCTGGAATAGTCTGAATTGTCACACTTGTAGGAGTCTGATGGTTTTTAGTTGTGTTTTTACCATTTATTGGCGGCATGGTGGTGGCAATGTGTGATATAAGCTGCAGTGGCCTGCTGACAAGAGCCCTGGCACTTTTTTTTTTCTATTTTTTTTACAAATTAATCACTGGTTCAAAGCGTATTTTTCCATGCTTCGGGGTGCCCCCGGGGTCTGGCACCTGTAGTGATAGGCCCTGTCACCAGTGGCTTTGGAATTTTGTTTTCCACTGCGAGAAACTTGCAAGTCAGGACTGACTTGTGAGTTTCCAAGTGTCGGAAAAAATGGTTTTTGAGCCCTTCTCCTGTTGATGGTATTGATGGGGAAAAAAATCGATGACAGGAGTCACGAGTCATAACTTGCAATCTAATTGGCAAATATATACAAAAGTGTTAATCCTTTCAAGCCCACTGACAAACGTTTTTAAAAATTTATATCTCAAAAACCTCTTAACACATTATACCATACCGGTGAAAGTTTGGTGTAATCAGATTTCTACTTTACGCACGAGCAGAATTTCCCATGGAAGTAAAATCAGAAACCCTCCCTCCCCCAGTTCATCCCACCACACCCATGTAACTTTTTTCCACATGTGTGTGTCTTCACGTAGCGTAGCTTGGCATGCTGATCCCAGGCCTGGGTGTAGTTCGCGGAGTTTTGCTAGGCGGAACTCTGTGCGAAGTTACAAAAATCTCAGCGGAGATCCTCAAGTAGCGGAATGCAGTGCGAACTGCCGTTCGTGCTGGTCTTCCCGCGGGTAAAAATTCTACCTGAGCAACCGTTCGCGAGCAGGAAAAAAACTACGCAAAGTGAAGTTTTCTGTACTCCGTGAGCTCAGCGGAGTGCAGAAAACTCCACGAACAGAGCGGAGTTCAACGCCCAGGCCTGTTGGACCGTAGATGACTCCGTAGATTGTCAAATTGTGTGCAATGCCATGAGAGACAGAGAGAGGGAAAGAGAGACACTATACCCAATGAAGAGTCTACTTCCAGACCCCAATACTGAGAAGAATACAGAGAAAGAGAGAGAGAAAAAAATCAATACAAATTGCCGTCGTTAAAACTTAAGTTATGGTTCTGACTCAAACCCCCCAAAAAATTCAAATTAATCAGTTATGGTTTGCAGTATTTTTCACTAAAATGTCAAAATACATCTTTTTTTTTGTTACCCTATAGCCTTTTCCCTCTGCATAGATCCTCACGAAATTTGGCAGGCTGATCATTAGCTGACGAGTAAGAAGACTGACAAATTTGTGCAAATCACTTAATCTCCCCGTGCCTAGAAAAAAATCTGATATTGTGTAATGTAATTTGATGTTGTTCTAATGTCCTTGGGCCAAGTTTATGCTACATACAAACTGCAGAAAAATGGGTTTGCATTTCCATGGAGATCTTGAGACCTTATCCCTCTCCGTCCATCACTTTTCACCTTTCACCGATCCCCACGTATCAGAGTTCAATCTAGGACAACACTTATATTCTTGTCATGTTGTGCGTAGTTGTTAGGTTACTCAGGGGTTCTAGTGAAACTCACTTTATAATTTATGCTAAAACAGTGCTTAGCTTCTAAAAGAATAAGTGCTGGACCCAAAGCTTTGATCAGAAGTCTGAGTTATGGTTTTCCGCCGGCGAGCTCTATGCCGGATTGCGCTGCGCTCCGTGTCCTTCCCTCCTGGCCGCCCTTCTGCTGTGTTGTTCAAGCAGTAAGAGACGCTTAAGATGGCCGCCACTTATGGCTTGGTTCCTTGTCCTTTCACCCTTTATTATTATTCGTTTGTCCTGGTCTGACTTTCGCTCGCTTTTGTGCTCTCTCCCGCAAGCTCTGCACACTGCGTCCACGCGTCCAGCGTTCACTCCGTCTCGAGCCTGGTGCTGTTTTCCGGAGTCGTTGTAGTTGCGTTGTGAGTTTTTATGGCCCCGCCATCTTGGTCTGCCTCCTCGTTTCCCCTGTCTCAGGGGGAGTCTTGGCTTTTTCTGCTTTTTCCTTTGATTTGCCGCTCACACTGGCTGCCTCCCTCACTGCTCTGCGTGTTCCTACACACCTCTTGCTGTTTTGTGCGGGAGTTTGATTCGTTTCGCCGTTTTCTCGCTGCTTTTTACCCCCGGGGTCGCGGAGCTCTCGAACTTAGGCAACCGCCTGCGTTGCCATCAAAACCACAACCGATGAACAAAGCACAAGCTGCCACACTTTGAGGAGAAGGTGCGGTGTAGCAGAACTGGAGTGAAACAAGCACCTATGGCAAGCGCTAGAACGGAGTAGCCAAGCTGTGCCGGGCAAACCAGCGAAAGCGCCGGATCTCCCTGCAAGCACCGCCCATCACGGGGGGACAAAATACCACCAGGTAAGCCGCCCGCAATAACAAAACGTGGCTTTTCAGCGCAAACGGTGAGAACAAAACAACGGCGGCCATCTTAGGAGGGGCAAGAAGCCAAGCTGAGCCGGGCAAACCAGGCAAGGTGGAGCGAGGCGCCGGATCTCCCTGCAAACACCGACCATCACAGGGGGACATAATATCACCAAGTAAGCCGCCCGCAATAACAAAACGCGGCTTTTCAACGTAAACGGTGACAACAAAACAACGGCGGCCATCTTAGGAGGGGCAATCAGATATCGAACTGAAAATCTCCACACACCATAAACGCACCAACAGAAGCGCGGTGCGATAAAAGCCAGCATTCGTTGGGGGCCTGCACCCGAAAAACGGAAGAACTGGCAGCCACACAAGGAGGTACGACGCAAGGGGCGGCACGAGCGCGAGGAAAATAACGGCGGCCATCTTAGAGAGGGGAAACAGGCAGCAGCCATCACAGAAGAGGCATTCGCCGGCTGGCAAGCGCAGAAAGGGGAAAGATCAACTGCTAACAAGAACCAGAACCCTACTGACCCCCAGACAGACAGCGGTCCTCCCAATAGCGGGAGGAACAACAAGAGGCCCTGCGTCTGTCAGGCACAGCGAAGTTAAAGGCGCCACCAGCTGCAAGAGGGAAAGGCGGAAGGTGTAGAACGGGAACGAACGAGGCGAGCACCAGGGAGGCCCTGGGAAGGGAAGCCATACCCAACAGCCACACCAGAGTGTACCAGAAGCACCAGAAGTGACCAACGAAGGTACCACGAAAAACAGGTGGGGGCAGAGACGCTGTAGGAGGCTGGGATGTAGTACCGGCACCAAGCAGAAGGGGTGGCGGCAAAACGCGGCAGTAGCCCTGGCGTCAGGGAAAACCAGAACAAGGACAATAAGGTGGCCCAACAGGTTCACGTTCGGGAACACCGCAAAGGCAGATAAAGACACGACCAACACAAAACCCAGCCCTTCACAAAGCGCGCAACAAGCAGACCAGCAAAAGAAGGGAAGGCAGTCCGCTCATCAAGAAAGAAGAGGCTTGGGCAGGATGACGACCAGTGACATCAAAAAGATTAGGAAAGATCTAGAATCGCCAATCAAACTGAAGACGTTGCAAAACACGGAGACAGCGATGGACCTGCTCTTAAAAAAAATAACCGAAGCCAACGACCTGGCAAAAGCCACAAAGATCTCCATGGACAACGTCCAACTAGAGCTTACAGCCATACGCGCAGACCAGAGCAAAATTGTGAGCAGAGTAGGAGAGACGGAAAGAAGAATCAGCGAAATAGAAGACAAATCTGGCACCATGGAAAGAGATGTTCGCTACATATCCAAGATCTCTAGCGACTTGCAGAGAACGCTCGCGGAACAAGAAGACAAAAACAGGAAAGGGAACATCAGAATCCTAGGTGTGCCAGAAGAGGAGGAAGACGAAGCGGGCTCATGCGCAGCGTTACTCGAAACACTGATACCCAAGCTGACCGGTTTAAACTTCGAAAGAGCATTTGAGATTGACAAAGCGTACCGAGTACCAGCTACAAGACAGCTGCACATGAAAGGCCCGAGAACTATCATTTGCAAACCGCTGAGAACTAACCACACAGACGCCATTTTTACCTTCGCACGTAAGGGCCAATCCCTCAACTGGAAGGGCAAAAAGATAATCATCACCCAGGACTTCTCTAAAAGCACGGTAGAAACAAGGAAGGCGTTCCTGGCACTAAGAGAAACGATGAAGAAGTCCAAGCTAGTGTGCAGCTTTGTTGGACCGGCAAAAACGAAGATATCAGACAGGAAAGGCACACGACTGTTCGAAGATCCGGCAGAGCTACGCAGATACCTTCAGGAGCCAGACCAAGAAGAGATGGAACAAAAGAGCCCGGGGACGGCAAAGAGAAGAGCCTCATCAGACGGCTCGGAGACAGGAGAAAAAGGAATCGCAGGTCGCCGATGAAAGACAGTGTCACGACATGGGAAAGCGCAGACACTTACCTCAAATGAACATAGCTACCTCAATTGGATGATACACCTACCTCATGATAAATGGATATAAGAACTAAGAAATTGATATAAAGAACATCTACCTCAGGGAATACGATATGAAGAATGTGGAAGTTGGGTTGGCCCATGGAGCAGGGATCGGCAAGATATCCTTTTATCAACACACAGCACGGAAGGGTGCGGGGGGAAGATCTAATGTACCCGGGGGGGGCGGAGGGCGGAGAACCGTTGCTGTCGCACGTTTACAGTACATTGACAGGGGGGAGGGGGGGAGGAGGAGGGGGAGAGGGCAGGGGGGAGGCCATGAAGCGCAGACAATCAGGCCTTGGTGGGGCTATCAACTCTTTTTTTCTTTCTTTCTTCTACTCACACATACTTCCCTATCCCAATCCAGACCCCGGGGGGGCCCCAAAGACTGGTGGCGAGAGGCAGGTTCACACCGACGGCAGAGGTCAAACATAGGATCCAACCCAGAGAACAGCAACTTAACAGAGACACCATGACCGCACACAACACTCAAGGCCTAGCGCAGATAACCACTGACATTAAGATAGTATCGCTTAACATCAAAGGCCTCAACCACCCCGTCAAGCGACGAAAGACACTAGACTACCTGAACAGGCTCAAAGCAGATGTATATGTCCTCCAAGAAACTAGAGTGTCCATAGAGGACGCAAACAAGCTTAAGGCAAAATGGATAAGTGAGATGGCATGCTCACCAGCAGTCAACAAAAAAGGAGGGGTGATCACCATCATAAGCAAGAAAGGGAAATTCAAGATTCTAGGCAGCGCAGCAGACATGGAAGGCAGGAGGCTAGTTACAAGCATCAAGAGAGGCGAAGAAACGATGCACATAGCAAACATCTACGGGCCGAACGCTACAAACAAAAAGTTCTGGGAGGAGGTAGAAAGCGAACTTAGCAAGATCCCACTGGGAGAACTACTGATAACGGCAGGGGACATGAACCAGGCGATGGACAATGCCATAGATAGGCACCCGCACAGGCCCAGCCACGCCACACAAGAACAGAACACACTCAAAAACCTATGCACCAAACTTGCATTGTCAGACCCATGGAGACTACAGCACCCCAGCGCCAGAGAATACACATTCTACTCAACACCACACAACTCGTACAGCAGAATAGACTATATCCTCATGTCAAGTACACACACACACATGACTGACAAAACGGAGATAGGGCCAATAGCAGTCTCAGACCACACCCACATCTCCCTCTCCATAAGCGGGAAACAAAATGACTTATCAAGCAGGGGATGGCGTCTCAACAGCGACATACTAGAGAACCCCGCAAATGCAACCGAAATAGAAGAGGCAATCAAAGAATATCTCCAATTTAATGACACAAAAGACATAGAGGAAGGGACACTATGGGATGCACTCAAAGCCACAATAAGGGGGAAACTCATAAGCATTAAGGCAAGAATGAACAAAAAAAGGAACACAAATATTAGCGAACTGGAAGAACAGATAAAGGAACTAGAAAACAACCACATTACAAATATACAAGACAGGAATACACTTACAGCACTAACAAAGAAAAAGTACAAACTCAACAGATTATTAAGCGAAAGAGCCACAACATGGATAAACAAATACTAATCCATAAACGTATGCTCAGCCAACAAAGCAGGTAGGGCACTCGCAGGTTACCTAAAGCCAAACAGAGGCAGCACTCAGTTGCGGCAATCGCCGACACAGACAACATAACGCACACAGGGAACAAACAAATCCTCGAAACCTTCAGGAGGTTCTACAAAGACCTATACACCGCAGACGCAGCACTGGAGGCAGACGGGGGGGCGAGCCTTCTTGAGAAACTTGACCTACCCAAACTAAGCAGCGAGCAAAGTGAGGCGCTAGACCAAAATATAACAAAAGCAGAGGTAGGGATGGCCATAGACGCGCTAAAACCCGACAAAGCCCCAGGGCCAGACGGATTCACAGTGACCTTTTACAAAAAGTTCCAACCGCTGCTCAAGGACATACTAGTTAGAGTCTTCCAGACATGTGCAGAGAAGGGGAACATGACAGACTCAATGGCGGAAGCAAACATTATTGTCATCCCCAAAGAAGGGCAGGACCCCCAATTCCCACAAAACTACAGGCCTATCTCCTTAATAAACGTTGACTGCAAAATCTACGCTAAAGTAATGGCAGCAAGAATAAACACATACCTACCCGCCCTCATACACAAAACACAAGTGGGATACCTGAAAAACAGACTCTCACAAGACAACACGAGACTGCTCTGCCACCTAATAAATCTCACGGCAAACAGCACAGAGAAGGCTGTAATGATCGCACTAGACGCAGAAAAAGCCTTTGACAGGGTCTCGTGGCCGTTCCTAAACCAATGTAGGCGCAAATTCGGATTTGGAGAAAGATACAGAGGAATGATTATGTCCCTGTACAAAAACCCCCGGGCTCGAGTGGTGGTTAACTCAGCAACATCAGAAACACTCAACCTAAGTAGGGGGACGAGACAAGGATGCCCCCTGTCACCAGGGTTATTCCTGCTGGCACTAGAGCCTCTTCTCCACATGATCAGGACAAACACGCAGATCACGGGTGTGCAAGTAGAAGGTCAAGCCTTCAAACTGGCGGCTTACGCGGACGACATCCTGATCACCACGAGCAACCCACAAGAGTCAATAGAGGCACTTGTACAAACAATAGAGGAATATGCACATGTCTCAGGGTATAAACTCAATAGGGAGAAATCTGAATGCAAACCAATGAACTGCCACACCACCAGTGTCATGTGGCATATGTCATGTCATCAATATGTCCATCATCACCTTTGGTTTTTCTTTCTGCCACACCACCAGAACAGTCCTAGGCACGTCAGGCCTAGCGTGGCAAACAAGACCCCTAAAATATCTGGGACTTCTCTTTGGGAAAGACCTCAGATCAACATTAGAGCACAATGAGGAGGCAATGCTGAAAAAGATCAAGATGAAGCTAGACACATGGGGACCCAAATTCGTTAGCTGGTGGGGCAGAATAGAGACAATCAAGATGATGATCACCCCTATGCTAAACTACTTGCTGTCCATGCTGCCACTAACTCTAACCATAGACTTCCATAAACACATTGACAAAGCCATTAACACGTTCCTATGGGGAGGGAAAAGCCAAGAATAAGCCTAGCGAAGCCCAGGCTAAAAAAAGAGCAAGGGGGACTGAACCTCACAAATTACAAGGCCTTCCAAACTGCATGCCTAGCCAAGCAGGGGCTACACTGGGTTGCACCAATACCAGAATACATGCCAGTATGGCTGGACCTGGAAAGGGGCATTCTAGGAGGAGCAGACCCGATCATGGCCCTCACGGCAAACAGACACCCAGAAGCCAAAAACGCAATACTACGGAACACAAAAACAGCACTACTGAGATTAGACAGAGAACTAGAAGTAAGCATCAGAGGCACCAAATGGGAATCAATATGGTACAACACCAAAATCACATACAAAGGTAAAACGCTAGACAGCAGAGAATGGCTCAGTAGAGGTATCACAATGCCGACTCAACTAGCGGTAGGGAACAACCCACTCACCTACAAGACACTCCAAAAGACAACCAGTCTACCAGACAAGGAATTCTACGAGTTCCTAAGAATCAAAGCAGCCATCACCAAAGCAAACCTCTCCAAACACAAACCAACCATCATACAGTATGCACAGAACCTAAACAAGACAGGCCACCAAACAGCGCAGATCTTCAAAATAATCACACCACGCACCACTACTCTTAACAACAAAACAATAGCCTTCTGGGAAGAGACCATACAGAGACCGCTAAATGAAGAGGAGAGGGCCAGACTATGGACATCAGCGTCCAAAAACAAGATCACACCACAATTAGCACAAACAAAATACTGGATACTACACAGACTGCACTGGACACCTGCGAAACTAGAAAGAGTAGGGGCAAGCGGCAGCAGCGTCTGCTGGAACTGCCATAAAGCAAGGGGGGACCTAGCCCACATGATATACGAATGCCCCAAAGTCAAAGCGTTCTGGAATAAAGTATACAACCTAATAGACACAATCACGGGATGCCAGATACAACGAGGGCTAGCAGGGATAGTCACCGGATTCCTAGAGACACAGCTCCAATCCAAAGAAATACGGGACTTAGTCGACGTGCTCCTGGCGGCTGCAGTAAAAACCATTCTGGGGAACTGGAAGACTACCAGCAAAGCCACCTTCAAACGCTGGTTTAACTGGGTAACTTTCCTCCGAGGGGCGGACAACATTACCGCCAAACATAAGGCGGCAAACCACACAGCCAAAGGAGACATGTGGGAGGCCCTAGACGCGTATCTGAAGCAATAAGACCACCCCCCCCTTCTCTTCTCCTTTTCCTTCTCTCTTTTCTCTCTCTCTTCGGCACCACTAGGCCATGTATACATTGTAAGAGCAGCCCAAGGAAGACAACTGTATACATTGTATATGTGAAAATTGATTCAATAAAAACATTTGAAATAAAAAAAAAAGAAGTCTGAGTTATTGTAGCCTTGATCCCACCTCAGGCCTCTTTAATCCATAACCCAGCTCTCCCTGCAAGTTCGTTTTTATCCTTGATTTCCCCCTTCCTTATTGTTTTTCCTTCTCTCTTCTCCTCATTTTCCCCTCTTTTGTGTTTTCTCACTCTCTTATTCTGGGTCAAAGCCTCATGGAACAAAATAAGTGGTGGTCCCAAAAAATAAGTGGTGGTGGACCCCATATACGACCACCGGCTCAAACTAAGCACGGACTAAAATACTCTCAGTTGCTCCTATCCCCTTTCCATCATCCATTTCTTTCCGTATTTCACCATTCTCCTCCGTATCCTCTCACTATCCGCTCGTTGTAGCGTCCCACCACCCTCTTTGCACCACTATTGCCTCTAAAGTTCATGAACGCCCTCATGTATCGCGTGCCCTGCTTCCCAAACTGGGTACATCAGAGACGAGAAATTTTACTTTTTCATATGAGTGTGTGAAACCTTCAAGCACTTTACAGTTGAGGGATGCGAGGTTACACTTTGAACTGCCCACTTGAATCCCTCACTCCCAATCTTGCATGCTTTGATTTTTGTGGGTTTTTTAAACGGTTATTGGCAAAATCCTTATTTAGGGCACGGGAAGGAGCCTGCAGTTGCTCTTGCTTGTGAACCTCTGATGCTGTTGGCACGCTCTTTAGGCACCGCTATCCCAGAACCGAACATACATGATGCTTCCACCTAAGAGGACCTGGCCTAATGTTGTCTATGTTCTTTATTTTTCCAAATTTCAGATCGACCAAGTTGTCGTCCGCGAAAAGTGTAAGTCTCTTTCCTGTTATCTCTTTTATGGTTGCCTGGAACGCATGTGAGATGGAAGTGACGAAGGCGAGAACTCTGGAAGTGACGAAAGGGAGAGCTGGGGAATGAGACACTGCCCCTAGGAGTGTGGGATTTACACTTACCAGCATGGAGTGTCTGACTGATGGAGGCATGACTTTTGTGTTAAGGAATAAAAAAACACACACCAAATGATCCAAAGTAATGTATTCCACCTGATGTCCTTGGTTACTGCAGCTCCAACACGCAGATCCTCTTGCCCAGCGCTCCTCGGTCACACTACTAGAATACAAGATACAACTAGAATTTAGACAGTGACCAAAAAAAATAAAATATTGACAACTATTGGACAAGAACAATCCTTCAACCATTTAGGTGGTTTTCTATCGCTCTTTGTACATTCCTGTTTTAACCACACCCACTCCGACACGTTCCTACCCAAAGTAGGATCAGTGTCTCCAACTCACTTTCTGGTTCCACACCACTCGGTGTCTTGGCATCATCCATTTCCTTTCCAGTAGAAGACTCAAAACCTTCCCTTTCAATATTGGTAACTGAACCATCCTCAACATCTCGTCTCAGAAGGTATGTTCTAATCACATCGTCTAGTAGTCTGAACCACCTTCACAAGTACTCCATGGAAATTCCTTTCACAAGTCCTTCGACTGCTAAGCTGCTCACTTGAGGTTCCACACTTGACCGTTGCCCAACCTTACTGCATTATTCAAAACCTCCACCACCGGATCAGGTTCAAAAAATCATCTCTCACCCTCAATGACCCTTCCAGGTTTTTTTATACAAACCCAATATCTAACCTTGATATTAAAAATTGTTGTACTAGTCTTAGTGTCATTGTAGACTTGGTTTGTTTATCTCGCATTCTTTCCCGGACAGACTCAGCTGACCATTTTCTAAATCCTGTATTGAACAACCATTACAGATTATATTTGGTTCTAGACTTCCTTCCTCTCATAATGACAAAAGGAGACACTCCAGTGGCTTCATTGCCTGTTACTCTATAAGTCATTTCCCAACTAAGTGACACAGTCCAGGTTACAAGCCATGGCGGATTGCCCAGCACCTTTATACACGCTGTTGAATCTCTCAACCATTCCATTGCCGCTGAGATTGTACAAAGATGTAGTTCTATGTTTAACTCCAACCTTTTCAAAATAACCCTTGGCTGCCTCCGACATAAACTATACACCATTGTGTCTCAAAACTTGGCTGAAATCCCTCCAGAAATAAATACCAGATCCAGAAAATTCAAAATAAACTTGGTATCTGCCTTCTCAACAACTTTCACCACAGGCCATCTTGAAATTATATCAATAAAAGAAGAAAGTATTTTTTGTGGCGTCCCTATCAGTGTTCTTATGTCGACAGCAACCGTCTCCCAAGGATACTCAGGGTAGCGACTTTCCCACATTGGAGGTCTCAAAGTATGGAGGGATTTATTTACCATGCAACAATTGAACATTCTCTCACATAACTTTTCACACCTATGTCCATACCAGGCCACCAAAAGAATCTTTTTACCACAGACTTTATTCTGATTATGCCAAAAAGACATTTTTCGTGATCACGACACACACTCCCCTCAGAACCACACAATTCTCCAATGATAGTTCAGATCTGACTTCCCAAAAAGGTCTCGCACCTACTTTAAGAAACTCCTTTGTATGCCATTTATCTTTGAAATAATAAAACCCCTTTTGTAAAATAGCGTTTTTTAAAACTCTGTATCCTACTTCGCCTTCCTCATAGCAGGCGCGCCACAATCATGTACCGAAGCTACTTAAAAACTGTTCCACGCTCCATTCTTACATTCTACCTACTTTGTTGGCATTCCTGATAAAAAATCAGCCTCTACATTATCCTTTCCTTATACATATATTGTTTTGTAGACATAATCTTGCATACTCATGGATAACCTGGCGAATCTTCCCGAAGCATTAACTGGACCCTCAGTTGTTAAAAGTTTTATGTGATTTATGATCATATTGGATGGTTACTGGTTTACCCCACACAGTAGCTCTAAAATGAATCAAAGTTCATGCGCAAGTTAACACTTCTCTTTCTATTATTGGAAATCTTTCTTTGGTCGGATACGATGACCTAGAAGCATGTGCAATTACATATTTGCCAAATTTATCCTTCAGTGTCAACTCAAAACTCCTCCCAGCTCCTTATTCCCAGCATCCATAGTAATGATACTGTCCACATTAGGATCAATCCTTTTCAGGGCTGAAACATTGGGTATCTCATGTTTGTCAAAAAATCTTCCCGACAATGTGAGGTCCACACAAACTTGTTACTATTTTTAACAGTTGTCTGATGTTATAACTTTTTTCAGCAAACCTCGAAATGTAGTTTGCCCAGTACTCCTCTGTCTCTAATAATGATCGAACATCGTCTTTGCTGGTGGACACTAATCCCTCATTGATTGCACTAACCAAAGAAGGTTTCGGTTTAACTCCATTTTCATCTATAAAAAGTTTGTCCCTGAGTACGCATTGGGCCTTCATCAGGACCAGCACTGTTGTTGAAAATGGATAATAAGTTCTGGTGTCTTGGATCAATCAGAAAGTTGAGAATATACTTTATCCTCCTTTCTGCTATGAGCTTAGGCACTACTAGCTAAGCCTCAGACAACACAATCCCAGCTCTGATGGAGACTGCTGGTTACTCTCTCAGTGAAGGCTACCAGCAGTGCCTCAATCTCCTTGAAGAAGGCAACTTTATCCAATTCTTCCCAAGAAATATGGTAACCCTTTCTGCTCTCCCGGCGAATGGGTAAGGTTAAGACTCACGAGAACAGGGGTATGTTGTTGCTAGAGGAAACTGTGAAGGGGGTGGGTGGGGGCAAGGTGGGGTGATGTATCAGGTGTCAAAAGTTGGAAAGATAGAGGGGGAATAACTCCTTTAAGGAGCAAGTGCCCTAACACACCCCGAGAGTTGTCATGCGTCATCATTGGGCATCTCCTCGCTGGGCCGACCTGCAATGCTCAACGGACCCAGCAAGGGGGCTCTTTACCGGAGGAATTTTCTTTTTGTCGAGGTGCAGTCTGAGAGGTGGGGAGGCATATGTGTAGAGAGAAGAATGAGTGGAGGTGGGAGAGGGTAAGTGCAGGATAAAAATAGCTATAGGGATCCCACAGGATTCCTTTATCGGCTGGGGTCCTATGCTGTTGTAAAAACAAAGGACTGCAGAGTTGTGGCGAGAGAGGGAGAATTTAAGTCTCTCGAGCTCAAATTAGTGTATGTGCAGTGAAGGGGGTTCACATGTTTCATGTCTATTATAGTCCAATGGATCTTGGCATTTCGTCAGGACCAAGGGATCCTCGTCTACTCAAGTAGGGTCGGTATAGGTGTGTGTCTGTGAAGTGCCGTACCCTATAATTTGGACTTGTGATGTAGTCTAACATAAACAGATATACAATATACCTTCTGGATTCACCTAAAAGGGGGGGCTAGTTGTCCCAGTCATGACATTCGAGACGCTCGCACAATAGCGAGAAAGGAGCTACTACTGGAGCTCCTGAAGGTACGGGACCTACCCCGCGTCCGACCGCTGCGACTAAGACTCTCCAGTTCCTGAGATATGCTACGTATTCCCCTCTTTGAATATATGAATGAATGGTTTGTCAATAGGCAGGAGTTAGAGGCTGACACCGAGATAGAGGCAAGACATTTAACCCTTTCCAGGCTCATGACGAGCTCAGCTCGTCATGAGGTACGCCTGTCGTACGCTCATGACGAGCTGACCTCGTCATGTAACGCGGTAATTGCGAATCTTTAGCGCACAGCGGTAAAACGCTTAGCGCGGATGGGGTTAATAGCACTCTACATGTACCCAAGATAGCAATAGCATGCCTAGTCGGCTCTGGTCTGGTTTACAAAACTAGACGGTGTGCCCTTTATACATCAGGTTAAACGAGGGCAAACAAACAATACACACATGTAGACGCAATACTTTTCCATTACTAAAACCGTTCTCTTGACTTACAGTGTGAGGTAGGGAGAAAGGTATTTCACTTAAGCATCTGCAAGGGGGTGAGCCAGAAGGGCCATGAAAGATCAAACAGTCCAAGGCAACACTGAACATTTTTATAGGACAGGGGAAGATTAAGGATTTTAGATGGTGCTTTTCGCCTCCTGACACCAATGAAGCTTGCTTCAGTACCACACATTACAGGGTTGGTTGGTCTGTGAAAGCACATTCCAGAGCTGATGGGAGGGGAGAGGAGTGAGCTGTGACTTTGATCTGACAGACTTTACAAAAGATAAAGTTGCAGACTGCTTTAGTACAATGTGTACTATAAAGAAATGCAAAACATGATGCATAGTCATAATTTTTGCAATCACATATAAAATGAAACCTATATGAAACCTAAAAAAGCCTACAGGGGCATTGTCAAGAAGGTGTGTGTGCTGGTAGACATGATCTCTGTAAGTGATTCCATGTGTTTCTGGTCATAGCTGTTCCCTACTGTGACACTTTGAATGAATGAAATGGTTGAGCGAAAAGGGGTAGTATAGAAGCTACTTGTGAATACCCTAAGTATTTCTGTACAAGAGTACTGGTCACCTTTTGCAGCAGATATTCTGATGGAAAAGGGGGTGGGTAGTGTACAAGTGCATTAAACTTGAAAGACACCACAGTCTGGGACAGAATTTAGTCTCAAAATTCAAAGTACATCTTTGCCGTGTGATTCATGGTTGTATATTTTGGGTATAACCCTAACATTGTGGCTTGTTAGTCTGTCTGTTGGTCTTGTTTTGCTAATTGCTTTGTCAAGAGAGGTATGGATAGGTCATGAAAGTTGTTCATCTTACATCAAACAGGTGTTCCTTCAGAAAAAGTCAGATAGAGAATATATGTGACTGGTCGGTCATATATCTAAAGGAGAGAACAGGGGTCAGTTCCTTTAGGAACTTGGGCCCTCACACACCGGATTGGGTGGCATGCTTCCTCATTGGGCTTGCTCCTCGTCAGGCCGGCGCTGCAATGCCCGACGGGCACCTGTAAAGCGGCTCTTGATTGGATATCTTTTATTCCAAAGCAGTCATGTGAAGTGGGGTTTAATGAAGTGCAAAGTGCATCAGGATAGTGTTACTAAAATACACTAAGTAGTTCTATAAAGCAAGTTTTAATAAGTGAATCTACTTGCCTAATTAAAAAGTTATGGCTACCCTGTGAGACATTGATCTCCAGTAGCTCTAAAAAGTCAAAGGTCAACATGTTTCTTGCCTAATCTGTCAAATAGCGATCAATTGACAATTCATCAGGACCGAAAATATTTGTTATCATCTACACAGGGGTTGGAATACTGGTTAGTATCATGGGTAATCCAATCACGAGTAAAACCTAAATGTGTTGCACCTTTTAGAATGCCGCCCTCTAATCGAAACATCAATACACATAGGTCACCCTTACCTTCTCGCTCCCCTTTCACTACGCCTATTGCAGGATACTGTTAACAGCATGTTGAGGACTCTGACGCATGCCGAACAAGACGGAGAATTTGACCTATGTTTATTGATATTTCTATTTTTCATTTTCAATCTTTATTTCGATCTTTCGATCATAAAAGATATCCAGACAATTTAAAATCAAACTAACAAGTAGTACCAAACAATAAAACAAGGATAAAAAACGTTACAGTTGACATTATAAAGGTATTGCAAGACATTCAAGTTAAAAAAAGAATCAGAAGACTTGAATTATTTCAATGCTATATCGCCTTCATAATACGGGTGCGAGTGTGCCACATCGCTGTTAAAATGTTGCCACTGCAAACACAATTGGAGGTGATACATCCGTCTGTATTTCTATTGGAAGTCGGTATTTTAAAAGGTACACCACATTTAGGGTTTACTACCTTTCTGTAATGCAAGCGGGCTGAAGGAGACAATGGAAGCTGCTCACTGAAGCGCGATGTACTGAATATATTTCTAAAGAAAAGCACATACATTCAGATGACTTAAGCATCTAGAATTGCACTCGTTATTCAACTGGGTTCATTGGAAACTGCTTATTAATGCACAATGTAAACGATGCATTTAAAGAAGGAGCTTATTTTCGGTTGATTTAGGCTTTCAGAATTGCGCCCATTTTCCAACTTGATTTTGTGATAAATACCCTTCCTGAACTTATTTCACCTACTGGAATTTCAATTTCCATAATACTGCACAATTTTCTGCCACAATTATTGGAGCTTCCTGTTTATTTTACATCCTGATGATGACCCTGCTTTAAATAACTTATGCCCAGGGGTCGAAACATCGACGAAACAACATTTGTGGACTGTGTTTTTAAGAATTTGATGGTGGATATCAATATTCGCTTGAGGAGTATGGACTTCAAACAGTCTATTATCCCTATCGGACACATGTATATATTTTTGTACATAGCACGTATGCACTTTTTCCACTATTGATCACTCTCATTGTGCCATCATTTTATAGGAGCACCTTATCTTTTGTACAATATAATTAATGCATAATAATCGCAAAAAATTGATGTATATATTCATGACTGAGAAGATACATAAAAATAAATGCACTAAACGCATAATCGAAAACCTACTCATGTGAGAGGTTACCTCTATCTCTGTTTTGAAACTGTTTGCAGTGGAAGTCGAGGGCTACACTTCCCCCGTGGGGACCACCTTTTACATATTTACTGCCCACCTCAGGCCCTTGGGTTGCCCCCTTTTGTTCCAGAGAACTCCTAGTTGATGGCAGCATCAAAGATGTAACTGTTTGTCCCCTCTGTGCTACGTGATGAAGACTGTGAGTGTTGTTTCCTGTGTTAGGACTGGTGGGAATGTAGTTGTGGACTTCAGTCATTCCATAACAATAAGTGACTGTGATGAAGACACTCGTTTGCGGTTGATGACAAATGATTCTAGTACAAGCATATGTAATGTTAATGAAAATTGCATTTATAAATGTGAAGATTAATCATTTGTGATTTAAGTTTCCAGTGGACAAACATGGGGACGGAATTACGAACTACTCAACATTTTGAACCAGAAGATTTTCTCTGCCAGGCAGGAGGTACAATGCTGCGGGCCCCTCTACAACCTCCATCTAACCGACAACAACAACAAGGAAGTGATGCAACTTTTAGTGCACTGCAAGTGCACCTGCTCACCTGATGTAAGCTCCCGGGAACCCGCGGCTTCATGCATCTGAGCACAGTGTCAGCCATAAGTAAGAAATTCTGAAAGTGGGGGATGAGGTCCAAGGTGACAACTTGTTGTCCAGTAACCTTCAGTAGAGCCCTTCTTATCTGAAGATGATTATCAACACTGCTAACAATTTCTGTTGCTCACAGTTTTTAGGAAAAACATCTCTGAGCCCCCTTAAATTTATAATTGACCAATAGCGACTTAAGGTCTACGCCTGAATTAATGAAAGGCCATAACAATTTGATTCCCCTCTGCAGACACCCAATAGTAAATTGTGCTAACATCTGTCACCTAAGGTTGGCTTATTATTGGCGACCGCCACCAGAGGGAGCCCTGTGGGCTTCTGTTCCTCCGGCCCCTCTTGCATCTGGTCCCAGCAGTGACTGGATCACTCTTGATGGACAGGAATGGTCTAACACTGAGCCAATAGTGGTTGGCTAGTTCTGGCTGAACCTGGACTTCTGCTATGACCATTTTATCACATTGAACTATTGGTAAAGTTGATTCCTACTTAGATGTTAGTACCATCAACAGCTCTGTTGACATGTCTAAACTTCTGAAAGATCCCCTTTTTCCGGTCAGGCTCACATGACAGGACCTCATGAAGTGTTTTTCAATCTTGACATGTTTCCATGGTTACAGATCGAGATCCACTGCCCACCTGGCAACATCATTGGATACAGCGTCTGGAATTGGAGCGCCTTCGTGACCAGCCTCTCCATCCAGAATGCCACAAGACAGACGGTTCTTGTAGTAGTGGGTCCTGGCTTCCAGCAGAACATCTTTGGCGACGTCAGCTTTGAGGTAAAAGGGATTTTGGGGGGAAAAGGTGGAGGAAGGAACTCAAGAAATGTTTGTAGGAAGAAGGATAGAAGAAAAAGGGGAGGAGAGGAAGGAAAGCAGGAAGGCTGAAATAAAAAAGGAGTAATGAAAGCCAGAAGTATTTCTGCAGTTATATCTTCCTTCTAACTCAGGACTTCCCCAGGATATCTTTGCTAACTTTCGGTTTTATGCAATGCTCATGTTTTGGGTAATCTGTACAAGTTGTAATTCTACTAACAAGGGTATTTGCTCCTGTCGGCTGGGGGAGATACCAATAGAAACCCCACGTTTGTGTTTTGTAATGTTCCCCTCGTTGCTTCGCCCAAGTGCTCTGCCCATTGTACAGTGAATTAAACATGTGCATCAGAATCTCTTGCTGCTATTCATCTGTACATTTTAAGATGGTTTCTATATGTTTAATTAATTCTCTTGTCATCCACTAATAAACACCCACATTCAGAATTCAGCAAATGTATGTGACAAAGCAAGAACATCTTGTCAGTCGTACGTTTGAGCAGGTTGTACATCTCCACGTGAACATTCTTCAGCACACATCAAACGCGTGTGTAATACTTTAATGCTACTTGAATGAATTTATTTTCCCTGTAAGGAGTTTGCACATTAAATAGTAGGATATGCCTAAAGATAAAATGTTTGAGTCACCAAATATTGCGTAAGGAGAAGCCATATATCTTTAGGTCAGGGCTGGTGAGGAAGAAGGTTGACGTAGTATCTCTGGCACCAGATCTTGGATCCAGTCTTCAGTCTAGAGCAGAGGGTTCTCGGCTTTGCTAATGACAGAGCTAGGGTGGTAAAGCATCTCACCCCAAGAATTTTCTGTAAATTGTATCTCAAATTAAGGAAGCACTTTCTGAAAACAAACTTTATTGCACGTAACATTGAAGCTCATAATGCAGCAATGCATTTTCTGCGTATCATTGAGGCCCCGGCAATATGTTTTAGCGTTGCTTCTTACATTTGGGAAGCAATACGTGTTAGGAAAAGCTTCCTTTATTAATTGTAGTACCATTTTTATGCATGCATGATAAGTTTTGAATGATTATATTAATGTTTTAACTTCTTTTTCTCATGTATTGTATTTAAATGTTTGCTCTTTTATGGCCTATGATGATAGTGACGAATAAAGACTTGAATTGAATCGACTAGGATGCACCTCTTTACTCGCAGTGACACTCTTCGCTGCCCATCTGTTATTTCCAGCACAGGACAGTAATTTTAATAAGGAAGGAACAGTGGAGCATTCTGAAGATATTGAACATTAAAGCAGACTAGCCCCCTTTGGTAAAGTCTGACATTGTAACTAACCCTGTGCGAAGTGCTACGCTCGCATAGTTTGCGAAGTTTGCGTTACTTCGCACAACGCGAATTGCACGTAGCACAGTGCAAACACGCGTAACGGTCATTTTTTGCTTGCTCTCGTCCTCAACGTCAAGTTGGCGACTGCGAGCGAGCAAAATGACATCCCAGCAAAACTTTTTCCTTGTTCGCGATAAGCAACATCAAGTCGGCGATCGTGAGTGTGGAAAATAAACCTCCCGGCCAGATTCTGAACGTGGGGATGTCAGGTTTCTCATTGCGAGTGGTCGCGTATGCTTGCGACCACTCGCTATGAGAAACTACCATTCCGCATTGAGAAAGCTGCCGCTCGAGTAGAAATCTAGTCGAGCGGCAGAAAACGACCGATTGCACTGTGCAAGATGCGGTTTGCACTGATTGCACAGTGCGGACAAGCATCCAGCACTGTGCAATCAGTGCAAACAGCATTTTGCACAGTGCACTACACAGTTAGCGCAGCTACGCATAGCTCGCGTAGTGTGAAGCGCACTTCGCGTAGCACTACTACACCGAGGGTTAATTGTAACACATTTATTAATTATCAACTTTTGAGGTAGTCCATGTCAGCCACCTTATAAGATTTGCCTTCAGTTGTTGGTGTCTTTCTTCAACATCTCCAGTTGGTGATCTGTGCATCAACCACCCTCATCACTCTATGGTGTGATTCTTGAGGAAGAGGTGAGAAGCATCAAGGTTACCCTGGCTTGGCAAACCTCAGACTGATGGGACAGAGTACAGCATATTGCACATTTAGGGCCTGCAGTTATCGTTTAGCTCTGTCGTCCAGGCTCCTGTGCCGTGAAGGTAAATAGCATTGCTGAGCCTCTGTGGGTTAGTTCTTGCTGCTTCTGGGGCAATTTAACTACAGTGCACCAATCTCTGTAGATCAAGAGGTATGCCATATTTGGATATTGTGGTGCCACTGGTCTCAGCGACATTGACCTGTGGGCTCGCTCCACAATGAAGACTGGTGAAAAGTTGCCTCTGCTGAATAATTCCACTTGGAGTGATTCCAAAAGTTCCCTATCTTGTTGGACTTTGCTATGTCGATAATCCGGATTTTGTAAGATCTAGAGCCTGCTTCCAGGTCTTCATTCTCGTGTCAATTTGACGCCCTTGTCCTTGCACGTAGATATCATCTATATCCAACATACTATTTAAATAATCCGGATTTTGTAAGATCTAGAGCCTGCTTCCAGGTCATCATTCTCATGTCAAGTTTGAGGGCCTTGTCCTCGCATGTAGATAACATCTATATCCAACATTTGTCTTTTGGCCGTATCGATCGCTGGGACTTTGTATGTCCAAATCTTTTTGGAAAATTCATTTCTCGAGGCCTTTAAAAGTATATTCTACATAGACTGTGCCACATTCTTCAAATTACGTGGAAGTAGCGATACAGAATTCAGTGAAGGCGGTTTGTGCATTAGGTGTGTGCATATCTTTCGGCATCATTGCTGTTTATTGTTTTCAGATTAATTCCCCTGACGAAGGACAAGTGGTCCGAAATGCATAGGGAAAGGAAAATTGCTGTGTTGAAGACTCATTGATCTTTCATAAGCGATGATTATCATTTGGAGTATTCATTTTTGAAAATATCAATAAATGAATTAAACTTGGTCAACATCTTCGATATTACACTTTTGACTATGTTGCATTAACTTGATAACACATTCTATTGTGTTAACAACTGCTGTGCCCAGGGGGCCTTCACTGAATTCAGTGTCGCTACTTCCACGTAATTACTCTGACACCTCAATCAGGAGGTGATACCCCAGGAGCACGCTTCATTCATACAGACTGAGCATATTTCTATTTGGTGTGCGCTCCCAACTCTTGTTATTTTGATACCCTTACTGAACCCAGGTGGCTGCACCCATATTCAACCTTTTGGTCAAAATGGCTTATGATGATATAACAGCATTGACGTATTTGAGAGCAGAGACTTTCGCATTTTCCACTGATGATATTGATAAGATCTACGCTCTGATTCCTGAAGTTGCCACACACCCCACAACCAACAAAAATAAAGAAAGTTGTTTAAAACAGTTGGTGTATCTTTCCAAGAAAGAAATCAATCAAAGGCTGCATGCTAGCACGTTGATACGCTATCATAGAGCACAGAGAATACCCAGAGGCCTTCGCATCGCGTTGAAGCCACTACTCTGTAAAAAACAGCTCAAAGTTTGTTGAAAGATGGTATTCCATCTTGAATAAATGTTCGCTCAACCTCATCCTCTTGATTGTAGAAGAACTCTCCAGAGCTCTAGAAGATTTAAATACTGAGATATCACAATGTAAAAAAGATTTAATTGATATCACCACTAATGATGAATGGTCCAAGATATTGGAAGATATCAATCAACAATTGGATAAACATACGCAAGAAATCAACGACGAGAGAAAGATCCGCAAATATAGACGAGACACCATTGACTATAAACTCGGAGAAGTTTATACATGGGGCGAAGTGTACGCAAGACGCCGGCAAAATAAACCTCATAAATCCAACACTGAAACAGAAACGTCTTCTTCCGAAGACGACTCAAGGAACGCACCTCAGTGGAATGCACCCGAACGTCCTATAACTAGCACTGAAGTGAGTTTGACTACTACACACTCAACTGCTGTGCCTTTTTAGGTCTCGCTGGAATAGCATCCGAAGGATGCGTCCAGCTGGAGACGTATAGCTAGCCGTCTCGGAGGAATTAGGGACAAGAGGGTGTTACGAGCTTTGCCGTGCGGATTTGGGTGCGCGAACGCGCACGTCCAGCCTCGCGCCGCGCCGTGCACATCCCCGGCTCCGATTTCTTCAAGTTGGCACACATGCGCGCGCATATACACACACAGACAGACAGACACTCGCTCGCTCACACACACCCCCTCCCCCCCACAGTCATCGGTCTCTTTTAAACACACACACGCATACACACACACGCATACACACAGACTCCAAGACACATACACACACGCACGCTCACACACATACAGAGCCCCCCCCTGCCGCACGCGCACACACACCTCCGCCCTCGCAGCTCCCGCCGCCTGACTTCCGCCCGGGATTGTGCACGCCACGCAGTGTTGTGCCTAACAGGAACCACGGAGTAATCAATAAGGCAGTGAGTGTCCCGGCCCGCTTCTGTACAGCCCAGGTAAATTAACTTTAACTATATTACTAGTTACATTAACCAATGTATGACATTGAAACCTACAGGTCTAATATTTTGACATCCTCCTCCGTTTTTGTACATTTCCGTGGCCGATAAAATGAGTACCACTGAGTTGGGAACCATGGTCGAGAGAAGCAGGGACACTCAGAACGGACGAGGGGCGGGAGGCTCCACGGAAGGAGCACGTGTGCTACCCACTGCCGGGGGGTATGTGGAAGCACCCCCCGGACGGGCTACAGCCTGAGAAGTGCATGGCTGGCGTATGCCACTGCCCTGCTGGAGGGTGTGGACAGACAAAACCCCTGCCTGTATCTGTGTCTCTGTGAGCGCGCCCATCGCTCTGTTACTCTCGCTTTAACGGTCTTTCTCTGTCTGTATTTCTTTTTATGTCTCCGTCGCTTACCTTTCCCAGTCTCTATCTGCCTGCCACCCCATGTATCCAGCCTCTGTCATTCTGCCTGTCACTTTATATCTGCAGCACTCGCCTCTCTTTCTATCTGTCTGTCTCTCGCTGTGCTGCTCTTTTACACCTCTTGCTTCTCCTGTCTGTCTGTCTGTCTATCTATCTGTCTGTCTGTCCCCATCTCTTCTCCATATTTGCACATCCCTCTCTTTCCACCTGTCTATTGTTTCAGCGATCTGTCTCCCAATGCCTTTTTTTTTGTTGCTGTGGACTTCTCATGTTAGAACCTCTCGAGTTGCTGCAGCCTGCTAAGTAGGGCACATTCACATGTGAAATGATAGGCCCAAATGATATACAAATTGAAAAAAATATTCCATTGGCAAGTAACATGTGTGCAGGACCACCATACAGCTAAACAGAGTATGGTCATGGAGAGTGGTAGCAAAGGATATGCGTGTTCCGCTGACTTCTAAAATATTGCATATGATTTTAGACTGCATGATTTCTTAGCAATCTGTGCTGCAAACTGTTTCATAACCTCAAATATAGGTCTTGTTTTTATAGCAGTTCCTTCGTCTAGCGTAAGCAATAATTCTTAAATATTGCATCCCCCTATTTAACAGATACACAGGTATTTGGGGGCTATAAAGGAGAGAATGTGGACTAAGTGGGCATTCTCATCGGGATTGTTAGCAAAGTCAGCATAAAAGGTTTCTTTGCAAACCTCTGCAAATTAGGGAAAACACAGTACTTGACAAACTATTTTTGAGGCGATGTCCTAGTAAACCCCGGATTTTTAATGTATTTTAAATCCAACACCCTTTAGTGCATGTTTCTTCTTACTCTCTCCCCTGTCTGCTACTCACACTTCACATCTACCCCCTACTCTCTACATGTAGCACCGTGACTCCCCAAAGTTTATTGCATCCTGTGCCCCTCCTATGTGTTATTTATTTATTTATTTTGCACGCAGCTAAGACAGGTCCTACCTCGCTGCTCTCCAAGATGGGTGTCTAACCATCTTAAAATGGCAAAGTAAAACATAGGGGACACTATGTCCTGGTGCATTTGCACATATATATACTGAAAAATAAACCCCTATGTAACTCTCACCACGCTGGTGCCAGCCACTTTCCTAAAGTTTGCAGGTTCCACACTCTGTGTTTGCTTTTAAATGGGTATGTTTATTAAATAATAGGTAGTCCCTGTCACCTACTACACATTGCACCTTGCATTTTAAGATTTTGTTTTTGTATTTTTATTCATCCATTCACACCCTTTACGTTAATATAGCCAATGCTTTACTGTATACGAAGCATCGTCAGAGTGGCTTTTTTATATTGTTTTGGTTGTGTTTTGCAATGCTAAGGGGTGAATCCTATTCAGTAGTATCCGGGAAGGTTGGATTCCAAATGCTATAGGTGTCACATTTGCGAAAGTTATAACTATTGGCATTGTAAATGACAAAGCTATTAATTTAGCTATTTTCAAAACAAACACATAAATAAAAAAAAATGACATTTACAATACCAATAGCTCAAACTTTCCTAATGCGAGACCGATTGCATTGCAAATGCTTGTTTAGAGAAAGGCCCCGAAGACCGAGACGACCCAGGAGGGGTAAAAGAAAAGGAGAAAGAAACAGACAGAGACACCAGGAGTACCTCAGCTTTGAAGAAAGCGGAGAAAACCAAGAAGAAACAAACTTAGTTATTAACATCTCTTCCTATACCCGGAGTGATAGTGAATGCAAGGTTTTACAAAAAGGAACCACTTTCGTGCCAACTAGCAATACTAATGAGTTGGAACTTGAAATAATTTTTTTCAAATTCATGCGTTGTTTACACCTTCGGCATTTTTTTGAAAATGTTGTTCCTGAAGTCAACCCTGTTGAAACTGATCAACTCAGAGGTTTACGTTCCAAAAGTACCTATATGGCACCGGTCATTCACAAGAGCTTTGACACTTTTGAGAAATTGGTTAAAGCTGATTTGCAAAAATTCAACTACAAGCGAACATCTAAACACTGCAACTTTTCTAACAAAGATTTTGCCATCCTGGAAAAGTTGGCTAACAATCCAGGAATCATCTGTCAATCGGCAGATAAAGGGGGTGCCCTTGTCATTATGGACTCTAATTTTTATCGAGGTCAGGTTATGGGACATCTGGCAGATCGAAACACTTACTGTACCATAGAATACAATCCTACAGAACAATTCGCAGATATCTTGCAAAATATTAGTCAACAAGCAGTGGATTCAGGTGTCATCACCATCAAAACAGCAAAATACCTCACACAACCTGATCCTAAAATTCCAACTATATACATGCTACCCAAAGTTCATAAGAACATCTCAAATCCTCCCTTTAGGCCCATCGTGTCCACCAAGGGCAGTCTACATGAACCCGTGGGTAAACTTATTGACAAATATTTGCAACCTTTCGTATTGAAGATGCGCACGCATCCCAAAGACACCACTGGTGTTTTAAATCAAATCAACAAGATCTCATTTGCAGACAGTGAACAAATCTGATTATTTTCCATTGACATGAAATCCTTGTACACCTCCATCCCACATGATCTTGGGATGGAAGCTATGGAAAACACCTTATTACACTCTGAATTGGATATAGATTTCCAAGTTTTTCTAATGCAGTTGATTCACTTCGCTCTATCTCAGAGTTATTTCCGATGGGAGTAACAATATTACCTGCAGATGTCCGGAACTTCTATGGGCAATTGTGCCGCGCCTTCATACGCCAACATCTTTATGAAATATTTTGAAGAAAACTATATCATGGAAAACAAACGCCACTACCTTTTTGAGGTATATTGATGACATTTTTGTTGTATGGAGAGGCTCCCTGCAATCTCTACAAGAGGGATTGACAGCTCTTGATCACATTAACGAATGGATTCAGTTCACCTATGAGTACAACCCTCAAACCATCACCTCTTTGGATGTGCAGATAACCCGCCAGGGCAATATACTGGGAACTGATCTATTCAAGAAATCAACAGCAACAGATCGCAATATTTTATTGCACTATCAAAGATTTCACCAGACCTCTTTGAAAAATCATTTACCTTACTCTCAGCTGTTATGTGTCAAAAGAATTGTATTGAATCCAGCCAAGTATGAACAACAAACAGTGAACATGTTGAGTAAGTTTGCCCAGAGAGGATATCCATCTGACATTCTCAAATCAGCCCCGGAGAGATGTGATAAAATTAACAGATCTGATCTCTTGACATTTAAACTGAGACCTCAATCCAAACGGCCAGTAGTGGTATCCAAATTTTCAACCATCAGTTATTCATACAGAAAATCAATTTTGAAACACTGGCCAATCATTGCAACTGAATCAGATTTTAACAACATCTTTGAGGGTCCACCTGTTTTTGCTTTTAATCGTGGGAAGAACATTAAAGATCACGTCACTAACACCTCAATAACTCCCGTGCCACCCACATTCAAAGGCAATACTCCATGTCTTATCTTAACTGCAACAATTGTAACAACATCATCAAAGGATCTGTCATCAACCATCCCATGAAAGGCACAAAGATTTCACTTAAATTGAATGCTACATGTGATACAAAGAACGTCATTTACATTTTAAAATGCCCATGTGGATTGATATACACTG
This sequence comes from Lissotriton helveticus, assembly GCF_964261635.1. Lineage (NCBI taxonomy): Eukaryota > Metazoa > Chordata > Amphibia > Caudata > Salamandridae > Lissotriton > Lissotriton helveticus. The sequence goes on from NC_136073.1 coordinate 880,318,010, forward strand.
GAAAAACAGAGAGGAAAATCAAAACGCGCATCAACAAACATAAAAGCAACATACGAACTGGGAATACTAAATCCGTGATTGCCACACACTATAAAGAGTATCGACACAACATCAGCCAACTGCAGTTTGCAGTCATAGAAGTGGTGGAGAAATGAGAAGGCCGCAATAACAACAACTTTCTTCTTCAACGAGAAAACGTTTGGATCAAACACTTGAACTCAATGAAACCTGATGGCCTCAACGAACAGATGGAGTTTATATGCAATCTTTAACATTTATTTCCACTTGTTGATATTACGTTTGACTAAACTTTTTTCCATCTTGTTTTCATTTCAAGCTGACCTTAACTTGTTCCTCATTTTTTCAGTTCATTTCCATTTTATTTTGCTACACTTTTTCTATTATCTTGCTATTCTCATTATCTCCGTTGTCATTCCGCTTTATTTTTAGTCTCTTAACTTCACCTTCCCATTTCAACACGGGAACTACTAATATGTCAACGTTTTAAAATGGCGACCATCAATACCTACATGAGGTTTGCACTTGATGGTCCTTTGCCAGTTTCTAACTTGGTACTGACATTAACGCGAGACACAGCCACCCGCCCACCAACAACATCACTCTTTCATATGGACGGTGAGGCGTTTTCACCACGGCACATAGTAAGTTCAATTTAGACGCATGCAATTTATTTCACTCACGATGTCTTAGAGTTTCATCGACTCGTCACCTAGCACTACGCTGGTTTTCGGGCACTTTTCTGCTATTTACTTGTTAATACGTTACCCGTTTACATTTAATGAGATCGGCTGCTGAACAAATGGAGTTCACTACGGGCTCACGTGTTTGCTGATTTGAATCTCGAGCACTCGGTTTTCTTTCTTTTCACCGTTGCACATTTTCTTACTTACGGCCGTGTTTTCAAGTGTTTTCTAATTCACAATGGTATGCTGTGGACAGTTAGCACATCAGTCCATACCACCCAGAACATTATTTTGAGTTGCATTTGCACTATACTCTGATTAACGGTTCACTGAATTAAGTGGAGCTAGCTTGTTTACGTTGTCTTATGCATTAACAGTTTATGCATTAGGTGTGTGCATATCTTTCGGCATCATTGCTGTTTATTGTTTTGAGATTAATTCCCCTGACGAAGGACAATGGTCCGAAATGCATAGGGAAATGAAAATTGCTGTGATGAAGACTCATTTATCTTTCATAAGCGATGATTATCATTTGGAGTATTCATTTTTGAAAATATCAATAAATGAATTGAACCTGGTCAACATCTTCTTCGATGTTACACTTTTTTTTTTTTTTTTTTTGAAAACCTTTATTCGAAAAAACAAGGAGATACATGCGCAGGCCCACAACCAACATGGCCGGCCGCAAAACAGTAAGCCAAAAAACCAGAAAAGAAGCATATCAATCGGCAAACAGGATATGTGAAAGTACACCACACAAGGGCGCGGGCATCGTAACAAAGGATAAGAGGTTTTCATTTTTAAATGTTCAAAGGAGAGTAGGGGCTGTCACAACAAGGAAATAGCACCACACACAAAATTCCAAAAGACACAGGGGACAAACCCCAATGGCGAACTGAGGCAGGCAAAGACTATAGCAACTAAATAAGCAAGACAACCAAATCAATAATATCGAGGAACAGGTCATGATAGACTCAACAACTTGTCCAGGTACCATCCCAGAAGTCCCACCCCAGAAAAGAAAAAGACAGGGGCATAAGAAGACGCCCGAGAAAAGAAGGTGCAAAGCCAAGGGACAGCCAACCCTACAAGAGGAAAGAACCCTCCCAAAGTTAGAAAAGAGCGAAAGGGACCATAGAACAAAATAAACTAAAATAACAAACCCCCCCCACACCCGCCACCCTGCACCCCTGTGATGGCTACGGCCTAGCCCATAAACAGCGTGCCTGTCGCCCCGGAACTGCCCCAAAGAAGGGAAAAATATAACAAGTACAAGAAGTGGAGGAGGAGAGGATGAAACAACGAAGGAAATAAGGATCAACGGATAAAGAAGACAACAACAGACATGTACCCGGCCGCCCGCTCCCGGCCCCACACCCAACAGGATACCAACGGTCGATGCAATCAATGTCCCGCTCACTTAGCACAATCCCAGCAGTGGAAAGAATAGCGACCCAAAAAAGTCATTTTAACCTTGCCCCCTGCGATCATATAAGTCGATGGAGTCCAACCGTCCGGCCAGTGCCGCGGATGAAAGGGGCACATGGAACGGCCAACCCAGGATAGGAGGTCGCCCACGAAAGTCCACGCAAAGCACAGTCACAGTTCCAAGAGTGATACAGACATAAACAGGGCAGTGTGGTTGCATGTCGGAAGCAGCAGGCAGGAGCGACAACAGCAGTCTCCGGAAAGGATGAAAAGTCACGCCACCAGCACATAAAGGAGATGACAAACATGGCGCCCAGAGATGATACACCAGCCAGGTTATGAAACCACGAATTCCAGATAACCCCCCGACCGTCGTGGTCGACATTTCAGCCAAATCAGAACCATCCGCCAACCGCACTATAGGCACCTCTGCATGGAAGGCAACAGGAGCCGGCTCAGGGTGTGGCGCAGTGTACAGCACTGGGGGGCAAGCACAGCCCGTAGTAGAAATAGCATCGAGCTGGCGCCCCAGATCTCGGGCATGAGCACGAAGAGCAATTCCCACAGCCCCCAGAGCACGCAGGACAGCACGGGTCCCAAGCGGTTTCCCAGAAAGGGAGGGCACCTCAGTGTCTTCCACACCAGGCTCACAGAAGAATGGCCGCCCGGGAAGCCAATCGCCATCTTCACTCACAGCCCACTGACCCCTATGCCGACCCTCCACTTGTGACCCTCGGGTCAGAGACAGGGGGGAGACTGTGGACATCGCAGTGCAGGCTTCTACGTTTTCAGCCAACATCCGGACCCCAATTGAATGCCAAGGATACACCGTCAGTCGCCGAGGTGCTGTGTAGAAAATGGCGTCTGTCACTGGCCGAGAGAACAAAGAAACCGCGCCGACCACTTCCAAGCCGGGCGATAGTGCAGGGTGGTTCCAGCAGATACAATGTATCCGGGCGCTCAAAATGTTAGAGCGGGATGCGGTGCTGCAGCGACAAACACAACTCAGGCAGCCTCTCACCAGTTGAGCGGCTCCTCCTCCTCCGTGATGACCGCCGCTGCCGTGGTCGCATCCGGCCAGCTCCGCAAACAAAGCCCCGGTCTCACTGCCACGCAGGGCCGGGAAAGGAGCAAAGGCAATTCACCGCCAATATATCACAGAAATCGCCGGGAGACACACCGGCGCAATCAGGATAGGTTCCGCATGTCAGTCGCTGGGTAAAGGAGCAGGATCAGGGACAGGATGATAGTGAAAAGCGCTAGGATCGGCGGAGCCGAGAAACTAGGCGGCCATCTCGATCACAGGCTAGGCTCCTCCCCCGATGTTACACTTTTGACTATGTTGGATTAACTTGATAACATATTATATTGTGTTAACAACTGCTGTGCCCAGGGGGCCTTCACTGAATTCAGTGTCGCTACTTCCACGTAATTACTCTGACACCTCAATCAGGGGGTGATACCCCAGGAGCATGCTTCATTCATACAGACTGAGCATATTTCTATTTGGTGTGCGCTCACAACTCTTGTTACATTCTTCAAATTCCCTGCATGCCCAGCATGCTGCATATGTAGTCTATTTGTTTAATTCTAGGAATCCTTCATAACCTGAACTAAATCCACTGTCTGCTTTTCATACAATAAGAATAATTAAATACATGCTACCTAATGTATGACCTCTAGTCAGTAAACACTTTGTGAATGACACAGGGCCTGATTTAGATCTCAGCAGACGGGTTACTACGTCACAACGGTGACGGATATCCCATCCACTGAAATATAAATCCCATAGGATATAATGGGATTTATATTTCGGCAGACGAGATATCTGTCACCGTTGGGATGGAGTAACCCGTCCGCTGAGATGTAAATCAGGCCCAAAGTGACTTATCAACAGAGCATCTTAACTCTGGTCAGGTCATGGCTGGGCCGGATGACCAGTCATGACATGGATAAGAGATCCCATCTTGTGAAACCGAGGTCACCCAACCCAAGCATGACATGGATAGGAGATCTAGTCTATCAAAACCAAGGTCGTCCAACCCAAGATTGACATGGATAGGAGATCTGGTCTATCCAAGCCGAGGTCACCCAGTGCATGCATGACATGGATAGGAGATATGGTCTATCCAAGCCGAGGTCACCCAGTGCATGCATGACATGGATAGGAGATCTGGTCTATCCAAACCAAGGTCGTCCAACCCAAGCATAACATGGATAGAAGATCTGGTCTATCCAAACCCAGGTATCCCAACCCATGCATGACATGGATAGGAGATCTGGTCTATCCAAACCAAGGTCGTCCAACCCAAGCATAACATGGATAGAAGATCTGGTCTATCCAAACCAAGGTATCCCAACCCATGCATGACATGGATAGGAGATCTGGTCTATCCAAACCAATGTCGTCCAACCCAAGCATAACATGGATAGAAGATCTGGTCTATCCAAACCGAGGTATCCCAACCCATGCATGACATGGATAGGAGATCTGGTCTATCCAAACCGAGGTCGTCCAACCCAAGCATGACATGGCTAGAAGATCTGGTCTTTCCAAACCGAGGTCGTCCAACCCAAGCATGACATGGATATGAGATCTGGTTTCTTCAAACTGGGGTCACCCAATCCAAGCAGTGAATCTTGTCTACTCAAATCAAGGTCCTCTGTCCCAGTCATGACGTTGACAGTAGAGTCCATCCAGCCAAACCATGGTCGCCCTACCCAAGAATGAGATGGACAGTGGATCTTGTCTAGTCAAGTGAAGGTCATGACATGGGGAGCAGGCCTTGTCTGGTCAAAGTAAGGTCCTCGGACCACACTACGACATGGATAGAAGTTCTAGTCTATTCAAACCGAGGCTATCCATCCCAACCCCTGTTTGCAAGCTTTCATGATGACTGTCACTTCTTTGAGCAGACTCTAAATGACACATTTCTGAGCTGCAACTCATCTTAAGGAGATTCTCTTATTTGCACGTATTGTCTAACATTGATTTGTTGGAGTTTCATTCCTCTGAGTGAGGCACAGTATAATGTTAACTCCTCCAGCAATGTGGCTCACGAGAACAAACAACAGAAACATTTAGTCCATTCTTTTTCAGATGTGCACTTGTTTTTGTATCACACTTGGTGTCTGTGTGCACTCTAGTATAGATAATACAGTGTTTCTTTCTCAGAATCACTTTTATTCTCTGTGCACATGGTAGTTGTTAAACAATTTTTCACAGTATCACTTTGATCATCCCCATGCACCACTTGGGAACTCCAAGGACTTCCACTTAATCACTCTCCAAAGCATGATGGAGGCCATGAGATGGGAGGGTGGAGGTAGAGAATGAGACACAGGTTGATTCTTTCCCTTCAGGCAGCCTTTATGGAGAGGATCAGTCATTTCAGTCCAGTGCTTCTGAAAGGCCAGTAGATAGGGGACAAAATGTGCTACATGCGAGGATCACAGAAGTATCTGTGAGCAGCATGGAGGCAGATACATCCTCTAGATGAATGAGTGACATGCAAAGAGGTGGGTTAGGCTGGGCCGGAGTCAACATCATACAAGATGGTGGCTTAAGGAGGTCAGCAGGGTTAAGCTTAGTCAGTCACCAGAACCACATTGATTATTGAAGGTTCATGGGGCTGAAATGGTGTCAGTCGTGTATGAAGCCAGTGTGTGTGGAGTTACGTAGCGAGGAGCTGTGCAGCCCACATGAAGGGTCAGTGACTCTGGACTTCTGGTAGGGTTGGGATACTCTCAGCTGCATTTTAAGTTGGTACCCATGGAAGGCTAAAATGGCTTTTCGTAGCCAGTCACATCTCTGATTGATGTCGCTGTATGCTGGTCAGTTTGGGGCCAAGTCAGTCCCATGCATTCAGATGCCTCAGAGATGAATGTCAGAGGTGTCGGGTTAAAATGTTATAACCTGCTCATCTCTGACAATCCCCTCATTCTGCCAAATCTATGGATCCATTTTTTTACATCTCTCCCAGTGGTTGAAACCATTGTGAGAGAATAATTTTTTTAGGGTTTTAAAGGCACCATTATTGCCATCATTACCATTACCACCAGTATTACTGCTACAATCACCATTACCATAACAGCCACCATTACCACATCACTGTTTTCACCATTACCACCATCAGGACCTGCGATAACAATATTTCCACCACTACCAATGCACCAACAAAATAACTACCACAGCATTGCTACTATTACCACCACCTTTATGTCACCCATTTCCATCACAACAGTTATTGCCTCTATCACCAGTACAACTAATATATTATCTCCACCACCCCCATTACTACTAACATCATTACCACCACAACAACCATCATCAGCACTATTAACAGCATCAGCACCACCAATACAATCACAAACACCAGCATTTCCACCACAGATAATGAGATTAACACCATCACTTCAACATTACCAGCACAATTACCACAACCATCACCATTAGCTGCGCCACCACCATTACCAGCACTGCCACTATTTACCGCTAGTAACCACTAATACCACCAGCACTAACATTATGACCACCATTACCACCTTATCACTACCACCACCATCATTACAGCTGTTACCAACAACACAACCATTACAACTATCACCACTACCAGCACCACCAAAATTACCCCCAGTAGCATCAATATCATCACCTCCATCATCACTATTATTACCAATATTACCACACCAGATACTGTCAATTCTATTACCACCACCACCACCAACATTACCATCAACACTAGCATTACCACCACAATTCCTGCATTACCATTATCACCATTGCCCCCACAGCAACATTACCAGCATCAACACCACCACCATTGCAAGCACCACCAATATTACCAGCAGTAACACCGCCACCATTACCACCAGCATTACCATTTCCACTGCAGTTCCTATCACCAACGACATTGTTACCCCGATCGTTTTTGTGACCTTGTTGCTACGATCAGCACCAATACCACCACCCACACCAGTAGCACCCTACCACTAATACTGCTGTTATCACCATTACTACCACCACCACACCCAGTATCATACATCAACAAACTACCCATCATACATCTAAACAACCAACATTATATGCTAACACACCAACCATCATATATCCTTACAGACCAAATTATAGGGCACCACAAACTGCATCATATGTCAATACAACCTACACTACTCACTCACACGACCTACATCAAAGGCCGACACATCACACACACCAAGCACAACCACCATCATATGCCAACACATCCATCCTGATGTACAAACACACCCACTATCATATGTTTACAATTCCAACATGTTATTTCAATATACTAACCATCATGTGTTGACATTTCTAACATCATACACCCAATATCATAAGAAAACACACATCATCGAACGTCCACACAACCAAAACCATACACCAGCATACCAACCCTCATGCATCCACACAACCAACACCAGTTGTCAACACAATAGAAAACAGTGAACTTCCCTACAAAAACTATAGTTGATTGAGAGATGAAGTTGACTGATATGTTAACAGTCGCTTCATCATAAAAAGGTAGAGGTCGTACAATTTGTCAGGTAATGTACACTATTCACCTGGTGCATCAACCCACTGCACTTCGCCAGCCTTAACTACCACACACAACATACAGTGTTTGTAATGTCGAACACCTTTTCAAACAAGACGTAACACACTGCACAATCTGAAAGATAATTCACCCATCCAACATCTGCACACCCAACATCATATTGCAACAAATACACTACAATATACCAATACACCTACTTTTGTATGTCTATTCAACCACCATTATATGGCCACCTGCCCAACCGTATATGACTGTACACCCACTATTATATAGCCACACAACCACCAGAATATTGCGGCACATCCCTTATCAGACAAGCAGAAAGACATGTGCAAATACCCACACCCACTAACAATATGTTCATTTACAAACCATCAAATGTCGAAATAGCCATCATCATACACTCACACCATGTTTATACCACAACATACCTACCAACATACAGTCGCTCTCTAGAACACACGCACACACCCACCACTGTATGCCAACTGACTGATGATCCTGCAAACTCCAGGGCCACCACTTGCACTATGCCCTACAGAGCCCCTCCAGGAACTTTGTCACACCACCTTGCAACCTTTTACAAACTTTAAAGCTTAATCAATCAGTATCTGAAAGGCGTCTCCTTCCAAGTGTTCTCAAGTTGTAACAAGGCTGCGAGTAAAAGTCAGCTTAGGATGACAAGTTTGGGACACGAGGTGAAGGCAGCACTTTAACTCATGAATGTTATGTTTTAGCTGTTATGGCTAGACCACTGTTCAAGAAAAACATCTATGATTGTTGCATATCCTTAAGAGATGTTGTTGCTTGGCTGAACAAGGTTTTCCTAAGCATCTCTTTGGTCTTTTGAAGACCAAATCTTGGTGTTAGGAGGGCAGTCCCGTTCCGTGGGCTCAAACGACAACAAGCTCTGTACAGAATTTGATTTGGATCGTTGCAGCTGTAAACAAGGTGATGGTGTGGTAGGTGTTACAGGTGAAAGTAGCCTTTCGGTAAGATTCTTCTTCACCCTGTTTGCTCACAGGTGAAGTCCAACGATGAAACCCAGACTGTGGGCATGATCCGCCGGGAGAGCGGCCAGTTCGCGGTGCAGTTCCCACTTGACCTGGATGTGAATATCAAGGCTGTACTCGTTGGCTCATCTTTCTTCTTGGTGAGTATTGTCCGCCTGGGAAGAGATACGGCTTTGAGATGGGATCAGGGATGGTCGGCTGCTAAGAGATGAGACTAAGGGCCTGGTTTGGATCTCTATCATCTATATAAATGTACCTTAAGGATTTATTCCACAAATCATTCCATTATTTATATAGCCATAAAAATGGACACAGAAATAAATCACAGTATGGATATAATCAAAAAAAGTTGGATTCATGGTTTAAATTTAAATCAAAATCGACTCCTTAGCAACACTGTCACTACTAACATTTTTTCAGCTTCCGTAGTAGTGTGACCCTTTTTGTGAACAACATTTGATACACGGGTCAAATACAATTTCCAATTCCAGATTTCCTAGATAGTTTCTTTCTATACATATATGTACAACACAATATCAAAATTTGTTGACAAATATATGCAAAATGGGTGTCCAATAAGTCGACGTTTCGCTCTTAGGTAGGTCATATAGATCCATCAGACCATCTTCAGGACACAGTGATTATTGGTATGCAACAACTCCTGTATAAAAACGAAAACAATACAAACTCTAGTTAATTCCCCCTAGGTTCTTAAAGTATCGTCTGCTCACACCCCAGTCCAACATCAGCGACTGACCCACTGGGCAAGCCCTCAATGTGACAAGCCTCAAAGTATTCCAAATACTATCACACCACTCAATGTGCAACAAGAAACCAATTACGACCCATACAAAAATCAAAACGTACCCAAGATCCACATGCTTGTGACTGGCACCCCAAAAACACAACTCCTTACTCTATGTAGTGAATGGTATCTTCATCCTGCTTATTTTCAGTTAAATATCTGAAATAAGGACATAAAATATAGTCGCTGTTTAGATGAAAACCTCTTGTTTAGATGCAGAGTTCAAATTCAAATACATCAATACTACGTAAACCGCTAAGGCAGCCGACAGTCTTCCCTTTATTGAAAACGGCCACTTCATAGCTGTGAACGAAGGGCTCTCGGCAGACAGTGGTGAGTGATATCCCGCCCGCCAGATATCTGTCACTGTTGTGACGGAGAAACCCTTCCGCCGAGATCTAAATCTTGGATTAAGGATGTGACCATGCTCATCAAAGCAAGAGCCTTCTGACATGGAAGGGGACATTGTTCAAATCACTCGCATGTGTGGGAAGCTCACCTCTTTTTTTTTTTTTGGGACTAATAATTAATCTGGGGAGTATCTTTTTGAAGTTGGTCATTTGTTCCGTCCCGAGAGAAGGCAGGGTTTCAAATAATATGTGCACATGTCAAGGGCGTTCTCCTGGAAACCCAACTTCAAAGGCTGGGAGGGCTTCTGTCTATCATACCTGCAGTCTACCCTCTCCTCCTGTCTTCTCAAAGTCCCCTCTCTGACCCTTCTGAGAGAGCAGAGGCACCACTACTTCCTCCCTCTGGCACAAAACATGCCCATAGGAAAAATCCACTGGCTAGTAGTGATGGGCACGACTCTCTCAATTCTGTGTAGCGTAATCACGCAGAATTACCCAGAAGTTCCACGAGATATCACATAAGTACACAATAAGAGTAAATCTACATTTAGCGCTATTTTCTTGGAGAAAAAATTTAAGCACAGATGCATTTGGATGTATGACGTTACAACGGGAACTTTTACATCGCATACCATTACAACGTGAATTTTACAACGCAGGATCATTTACAACGACTACCTTTACAACGCATGTCATTACATAGCAGATGGGAGGTAGAGCTTTTCTGCACAGTAGCGTCTCGGCTGTGGAATGAGCTGCCCCAGAACATCAGGCAGGCTGACTCTTTGATAGGGTTTCGAAAGAGCCTAAAGACATGGCTGTTTGCCAAAGTCTGAAATCCCGGCGTCCACCCTTCAGCCTTCAATCTGCTGTTTTTATCTGACTAGGTCTCTTTTCCAAAGCGCCAGGATACCCGCAGGGTGGCAGCTGCGCTATACAAGAATAATATACAATACAATACAAGCAGTCGCTCGCTAAATGTCCCCTGGTAGTAGGATGTTTTCCCCCAAATTGCTGTTAATTACATGAGTGGGCGTTAATATGTAATTCTGCATCAAATAGTAACAGGATTACCAAAATCACTTCTGAGTACTTTGACATAATTGAAATGTTGTCCAGGGCTAGTGCCTGGGCCCAGCACCCATGCATGCTCACACTGTAAACTTCAACAGCATCCTCAAAATGTGTGCTATTATGAGTTATATCAGATGTGAAGGACCATGTAGGGCGTTTAACAGAATGACTCACATGAGTGTGTCATGTAGTGGTTACAATTGATGAAAAATAAGGGCGGCTGGTCTTGTCTGGAGGTAGAGACCGGAGCTCAGACAGCCCCTGAGGATAAGTCGGCATAGTTCCATGACCTGTTCAGACGTAAGCCTACTTGCCAGAGTACAAGATCAGACCTTATTTGCCCAAAACATAATATAGAAAAACACTTTTGGTATTCGTACAGTGGCCCAGATGCTTACAGCGAGCCTACAAATTTTCTTCGCGCCCGATCATGTTGCCATCTTTCTATCGCTTTTTGCCAGGAAATCCTGTCTCAACCAAAAAACAACCTATGCCCTGTGTATGTTTCCTGCGCTCCTTTTCCTCTGGTCTAGGGACCTTCCAGAAGCAGTAATGTGGATAAGGCGAGAAGTTCTCTGTCTTCAGAAAGGACAGCATAAGTGACCGCTAACGCTCTCTTGTTTGGGCCGTACATATCAGAAAGGGAAGTTGACCCACAGGGGAACTGGAATAGTAAGAAGGGGTGACTATGGTGATAAAGGGTGAGGCAACAATGGTGATGGAGGATGTGGCCAACAAAGCAACTGAGAATGGGACCACTAGGGTGATGGAGAATGCTGCCTCCATGGTGATGGATAAAGGGGGCCACTGGGGTTATGGAGAATGCAATCACTGGGATGAAAATGCAGCCATTGGGGTGATTGAGTATGCAGTCACCAGGGTGATTGAGAATGCAACCACTGGGGTGTGTTTGCAGCCAATGGGGTGACAATGCAGCCACTGGCGTGATTGAGAATAGAGCCATTGGGATGATTGAGACTGTAACCACTGGGATGATTGAGAATGTAACTTCTGGGGTGATTGAGTATGCACCACTGGGATGAATGTAACCACTGGGATGATTGAGAATGCAACCACTGGGATGAATGTAACCACTGGGATGATTGAGAATGTAACCACTGGGATGATTGAGAATGTAACCACTGGGATGATTGAGAATGTAACCACTGGGATGATTGAGAATGTAACCACTGGGATGATTGAGAATGCAACCACCGGGATGATTGAGAATGCAACCACCGGGATGATTGAGAATGCAACCACCGGGATGATTGAGAATGCAGCCACCGGGGGGATTGAGAATGCAGCCACCGGGGGGATTGAGAATGCAGCCACCGGGGGGATTGAGAATGCAGCCACCGGGAGGGGATTGAGAATGCAGCCACCGGGGGGATTGAGAATGCAGCCACCGGGGGGATTGAGAATTCAGCCACCGGGATGATTGAGAATGCAACCACCGGGATGATTGAGAATGTAACCACTGGGATGATTGAGAATGCAACCACTGGGATGATTGAGAATGCAGCCACCGGGGGGATTGAGAATGCAGCCACCGGGGGGATTGAGAATTCAGCCACCGGGGTGATTGAGAATTCAGCCACCGGGGTGATTGAGAATGCAGTCACCGGGGTGATATTGCAGCCACTTGGGTGATTGAGAATGTAACCACTGGGTGATTGGGAATGCAGCCACCGGGGGGATTGAGAATGCAGCCACCGGGGTGATTGAGAATGCAGTCACCGGGGTGAGGTTACAGCCACTTGGGTGATTGAGATTTCAGACACTGGCGTGATTGAGAATGCAACAGCCCCCTCCCCGGGTGATGGGTAGGTGGACACCTGGGTAATGGAGAATGCGTCCACCATGGTGTTTGAGAATGTGGTCACCTGACTGATGGATAATACGGTCACCTGATGGAGAAATACCGCAGTCACCTGACTGCGGGATAATGTGGTCACCTGACTGAGGGAGTATGTGGTCACCTGACTGAGGGAGTATGTGGTCACCTGACTGAGGGAGTATGTGGTCACCTGACTGAGGGAGTATGTGGTCACCTGACTGAGGGAGTATGCGGTCACCTGACTGAGGGGGTATGTGGTCACCTGACTGAGGGACTTTGCAGCACACAGGGTGATTGGGAATTCGGCCACCAGGGTGAACAGTAAAGGGACCACCAAGGTGATGGAGAAAGCAAACTCCAGTGAGTTGCAAAGTAAGGGATCTGGTTGATGGCAAATTGAGACTAAACCTTGCATTAGGTGTTTTCATTTCTCATGCTTCTTGCCCCAGACACTTGAATCTCACCAGTCTCCTGTATCTCACCTTCTGTTTTCTTGTTAGGATGCGGAAATTTACAATCGAAGAATGAAGATGATGCGAGACGCGCAGCACAACCGCCACTAAACTAATCCTAAGATCTCTCTTGGCTGGAGAAAGAGCGAATATTGGAGGAGACTGGATCCTGGTGCAAACTGAATCTTGCTACCCCTCATTTCATCAAATTACTCTCCCTTGGCATAGATGTTTGACAAGAACATTTCTTATCTGTGTCGGGCGCCAAATACCAAGCCTAAGTAGGAGGTGGGGAGTCAGGAGATATAGTTGTATCTTCTCGCTTCCTGTGTGGAAATGACTTGAGAAAGCCGCTAGGGGCCAAGGTCACAGATCTGATTTCCTCAGTGTCATTTCAGTGACTGACTGACATCCTGTGACACAGCAGCAGAGGCGAGTCTTTAAAATATCTTAGTGCCTCTGTGGACACATGCAGCTCTCTGCAGTACTCCTACCTACACACCTGCTACTTAAACATATACAAACAAACACATCTCTTCAGCACTTCTTTACACCCTCCCTCACACATGTATACACACAGGTCTCTTCTGCACTCCTTCCACTCGCCACACTTGGACACATACACATAGGTCCCTTCAGCCCTTCTACAACACCCACTTAAATACATACACACAGGTCTCTTCAGCCCTTCTACAACCCTTCACACTTGGATACAAACACACAGGTTTCTTCAGCCCTTCTACAACCCTTCACACTTGGATACATACACACAGGTCTCTTCAGCCCTTCTACAACCCTTCACACTTGGATACAAACACACAGGTTTCTTCAGCCCTTCTACAACCTTCCACACTTGGACGGATACATACACACAGGTCTTTACAGCCCTTCTACAACCCCCTGCACTTGGATCCATACACACAGGTCTATTCAGCCCTTCTACAACCCTTCACACTTGGATACATGCACACAGGTCTCTTCAGCTCTTCTACAACCCTCACACTTGGATACATACACACACGCCTCTTCAGCTCTTCTACAACGTTCCACACTTTGATACATACACACAGGTCTCTTCGGCCCTCTCTACAACCCTTCACACTTGGATACATACACACAGGTCTCTTCAGCTCTTCAACAACCCTTCACACTTGGCTACATACACACAGGTCTCTTCAGCCCTTCTACAACCCCTTGCACTTGGATACATGCACACAGGTCTCTTCAGCCCTTCTACAACCCCTCGCACTTGGATACATACACATAGGTCTTTTCAACCGTTCTACAATCCCTCCACACTTGAATACATATACACCGGTCTCTTCAGCCCTTCTACAACTCCTCATGCTGGGAATTTGCATCGCCTTCCTTGAGGGGAACGGCTTTCATTTACCCTTCTGCACAGCACCTACCTCTTTTGCTTGTACTCCCTGGGGGCCAGGTGCACTGCCACATCGTATCCCGCCGCATTTCATTGCCGTGAGGGGAACGGCCAGGCGGTGGCCTACAAGACCCAGAAGGCCTTGCGTGACGCAGGGAAATGACGTCACTAGCCCTTCTACAACCTTCCACACTTGGATACATGCACAAAGGTCTGTTCAGCTCTTCTACAACCCCTCACACTTGGATACATACACTTAGGTCTCTTCAACCATTCTACAACCCTCCACACTTGAATACATATACACAGGTCACTTCAGCCCTTCTACAAGTGGAGAAGTGTGGCTCAGTGGTTAGAGGCGGCAGACCCGGAAGCTGAGATCAACCGTGGACCAGGGTTCAATTCCCCGCCTCGGCGGGTCTCGGGCTCAAAATTCCATGGACTCGACAATTCTCGCTCTGGTGCCTACTCAACTCACGGGGTCACACTCTGCGACTCTGGGCAATAGCTTGCTTAATCTCCACTACGGCCCCTCGCGGCGGGATGCCTGGCTTTCACCTTGTGGACACCCTGCCGGGGTTTCTCACAGGGGAATACCAGGACGGGTTCCCTAAGCAAGCGCCGGGACGCTTACGGGCAGCTGTGCGCTTTACAAGTCCAACACATTTACATTTACATTTACAATTTACAACCTTCCACACTTGGATAGAAACACACGGGTCTCTTCAGCCCTTCTACAATCCCTCACACTTGGATACATACACACAGGTCTGTTCAGTACTCATGCACATATAGAGGTCTCTTCAGCATTCCTACACACACACAGAATACACACAGGTTTCTTCAGTGTCTCCACACACGTATACATATGTCCCTGGAGTATTCTTACACACCCTTCCACACAGATCACAGATAAACATCTCTTCAGTTTTCCTTCTGCCCACACGCACATGTGCGCACATACTGTCTCTTCAGCAGTCCTGTTCACACATACAGGTCTCTTTTGCACTACCACGCACATTTCTTTTTTGCACCTGAGCCCATGTCACGCCTGCTAAGGCCACGATTATGAGTTGTACAGTACTGGTGGGTCGGCAGACCTGCACTATTAAAATCAGTACAGTACGATCAACACCACGCCAGCATTGCGCAGCTACTGGTTCAACCCCACAGAATAGGGATTCGCTTGCTGGACTGGATTTATTGGCCGGTTTTCATTATTCGTTAATATTGGGTCCGCTCTTCCCACACCCAGAAGAATTCGGGTGTGGGAACACCAGTTGTAATAGGGGGAAGTGGGCCTCCACACTGGAATGCATCTCCAACTGACTCTCAGTCAGGGCCTAGGTGTTCTTTAGAAACTTGAGGTCTAATTTTTCATGTTCACATATTATGTAGTTTATACATGACGTGTTCCTGCCACTGCACCTGTGTGATAGGCACATTCAAGTCTCTTGATGCACTCAAGACCTTTTCAAGAGTGCTTCAAAGCAACTCTTTACACATAGAAACCTCTTCATCAATCATAGGCACATCAACATGTTTGTATGAGATGGCCTCATCATTTTGTAAATGCATTGCTCCAAACTTCCGTAGAACTCTTTTCACCCATAAAATGCTGCTCTTGTCCCGCCTTTGGGTGTACTTTTCACTTTCGTGTGGACTGGCCCTGTTACATGTCCCCATGCTCTTTCATTTATTTATTGTTTCTTCGGCGCAGTATGTTTTTCATTGAATTGATGTTACGGCCGCTCTCGTTCCCGTCTCTCCACCTGCACCATTTATTACGAGCCTCCGGTCTGCCCGTTCAGGGTTGGACCCGGGCTCTGGCATGGCATCCAGTGGCTGATATCGGCATACTCTGTTTATTGTCGGCCCTCAACCTCTGACCTGCTCACACCAGCGATAGTGTAAGACTCATCTGTTTGGCGTGACCCAGGCTTCCGGTGGAGAGTTCCTGCTTGTGCTGGCATACAGAAGTAATAATACTAGTACTTTGGTGTTGTGTCAACCACAGCGCATCCTACAAACTGACTGGTTTCATGGCTACTTGGTGGCATCCAGCCCAGCTGGAGTGAACCCATAAGGATGAAAAAGTTGGACACTCCACAACGACGCGAAGTTCTGATCTGCATACAGCACAGATCTCTGCTGCATGGGCTTAACCCACTGAGCTATCTAATTGGAATGCATAATTCGGTACATGTTATCTACCATTGTAGCCGACATAAGTCCAGTAAATGGTGTTTTGGAGGGCACAGGGACATGTGCGCACAGCCGACGCCCTTCTCTTCTCCCTCCCTTTTTTTGTCCCTCTATGCTCCTTACCTAACCACTCGATGGACACACGTCTCACCACATTCTCGTCTCTGCCCCAAAACAGCTCTGGGGAAAGCATTGCGATTCAAATGCCTACAGCCATTTCCCCGGAAGCTAAAGCTCTGCAGCCGGAATGTAATAAGGGCAGGTAGTAACTGTCCTGTCCCCTCAGCTCAGACTAATCTCCTGGCCTGTGCACAGTCACACGTGGTGCCCGCAGCAGATGGGGCTGTCCCTTCAGATCACTCTACTCAGATTGCATGTCTGCTATATAATTGGAGCTGAGTGCTCTCCTCTATTGGGGATGGTATGAGCTTTCCATCTGACTCCGTGAACCGTGCACGTAGCATGTGATAATGTGACAATATGTCAAGTGTGTACTCACACCGCCACAATGTAGAAATGTGTATTCACCTTGCCCGTAATGCGAAGTTTGTGTGTTTTCACTTCCAAATCAGGCTTCAAAAGCAACCAAAGCACCGAGATTGCACTCCTCACTGCAACAGACAACATATGCAATCTCCTCGACTGAGGCTAAACAATAGCCCTCTTCCTCCTAGATCTCTCTGCAGCCTTTGACACCATCTCCCACTACACCCTCTATGCAAAACGTCATGACACCGGCATCCGCAGCAAAGCCTTAGAGTGGATCCTCTCATATAGTCGGGCTCCTGTAGTTCTCCTCAGAACCTACAGAGATCAGCTGCGGAGTCCCTCATGGCTCCTCCCTGAGCCTCACCATCTTCAACATCTACCTGGCCCCGCTGGCAGCCATTCTCAAAAACCAATGACTAAACATAGTCTCCTACGCTGTCAAAACCCAGCTGATTCTCTCCCTCACTGACGCAACTACAGCCGCAAAGAACAACTTCCACAATGAGATGAAGATAGTCAATACATGGATGAAGGACAGCTGCCTCAAACTCAACTCCGACAAAACCGAAGTCCTCATCCTCTGAACCATCCCCTCCACCTGGGACAAACCCTGGTGGCCCGGAGCCCCCGCACCCACAGACCACACATATAACCTCAGCGCCATCCTCAACTAGTCACCCTCAATGAACCGCCAAATCAACGCCGTCTCGTACTCTTGCTTCCACATGCTCCACCTGCTTCAAAAAGATTTTGAAGTAGATCCCCACCGAGTCCAGAAGAACGGTCACCCAGGCGCTGATGATCAACAAACTCAGCTACGGCAACACACTCTATACCAGCACCACACAGAAGCTCCAAAGAAAATTGCAAAGAATCCAAAATGCCACCGCAGGTCTTATCCTGGGAATCCCCGGCCGCAGCCACATCGCCATCACCTGAGAAACCTTCATGGGCTCCTGATCAACAAAAGAATCACCTTCAAGCTCCCCAAGCATGCCCACAAGGCCCTCCACATCAGGTCTGCATACCTCAACCACCGCCTCTCCTTCTACACTGCCACCAGACACCTCCGCTTCTCCAACCTGGCCCTGGCCACTATCCCATGGATCCGCAAGACTATGGCTGGAGGAAAAACCTTCTCCTACCTCGCTGCAAAGACCTGGAACTCTTTCTTTACATCTCAGGCAATCACCCTAACTGCCTCAATTCAAGAAGGACCTCAAGTCCTGGCTCTTTGACTGAACTGCAGAACTAACTGCCCACCCCCCACGCCTTGAGACCCTAATAGATGGTTAGCCATGCTCTGTAATAACCCTGATTGATTGATTGTTTTACCATATCATATAAAGTTGTCCCTGTAGAAAGGCGTAAACTGCAGTCTGCACTTTCACCACAGGAAGTACAATATCTGTGGGATAATACCAAAAACGTATTTTCTTTCTGTGGCGAGTTGAAAACTGTGTTTTTACATGATAATTTCCAAAAGTGGACTTTGATCTTTTGATAATGACAACAGCGAATATCCATGCAGTGTGGAAGCGGGAATTCTTTGTATGGACGTTAATACATGCATACTTTTCTCAATGGGGAGAGGATGTGACATTACAACCAGAGCTGCCAACTTCGGAACTGGGGAACCAGGTTCCAGTCTCGGCTAAATATCCTGTAATTTTTGGCAAATCACTTAATCTCTCCATGCCCCAAGAACAAAAAAATTAATACGCCTTGTTTATCATTACTGTCTCTGTGGAATTACAATAAGCGATACACAAACAGTTTCAATAACAACTTTTTTCATACAGTTAATTATGCACCCAGGGCTCAAAATGTGTATAGAATTTGTCCAGTTCTTAAAACGTCCCAAAAAGTACTAATGTTTCTCTTAATGAATAGTTTGCCCATGTATCCATCTTTCTTTTTCCATACCAACCATCTGTATCTATCCTACCCATGGATCACCTAATATCTTTTCATTCATCTAATCGCCCAGATATCCATCCATGTGTGCATACGGGTATCTATCCATTCAAGCATTCATACAAACATCTATCACTCCACCAACCCATCCATCCTAAACGACACCGCTGCTTCGTAAATGCTCACATTAGGGGAGTGCAGGAATACGATATTTCAGAGCCTGGACGCAAAGCAGTGCATTGATGGGAGGGAAAACAGACTCTGACTAAAGTGCATTTTCAATGCTGCCATTAAGCAGGTCTTATATGAGCTTTTCCTGCATACACAGGGGCTGTACTCAATCAGATCGCCTCATATAAAGTAATATTGGCTAAATGTTGCTGTCATCTCCAGAAGCCAAATTATATAGGTAGCTTACATCCCCAGATTAAATACAGCGCACTAGCACCGGTGCAATTTTTGCTTTGACAACTGGACTAATTTACTGGTGCAAAGTGTTATTTTTTTAATTGCTTAGTTGGTGCAAATGTAGTTTTTCCCCTTTACAGGTGTCGCCATTGTTGATTTAGTGTTGCACCAACCTCCGTGCAAGCTATGTGAACTGGAATTATTACTGCACATATTCCGACCCCAAATGGTGATGTCAATGATATAGCCATAACAATGCACTTTTTACATTCATGTCCATAGGCTATCCAGCTAACTCCCCTCATTAATACTCTGTGTATCCTCCCTCATCACGGATACCAGCTGACAGTCAAACCCTTTACATAAGACTGGCTGAGTATACACCTTCCAAGCTACCAGCCACATCCTACAGTCAGGCGGGATTACGCAGAACATTCTAAACCGCCCAGCATAATTACACTGCACATAATACCACTCAGCACAACATAATTCAACTCCACATAATAACACTAATCACTACCACATAAATACACCCCACATAAAACCAATCTATCCCTCATAGCAACAATCCACAGGAACACTCCACACCTTTCCACCAAATTCCAATCCACATAATTTCACTCAATGCCACACAAATCAACTCAACATGTTTCCATTCCACACCACATAATTCAACCAGAAACCACATAATACAAATCAACAACACAATTCGATAACGCACCACATAATTCCACATTACATCACAAAATTCAACAGCACGCTGTATAATTAACCTCCACTACATAATACTCCACAACACAGAATACCATGCCACATAATCACTCTGAATAACACTCAATCCCACTCAACATAATTTGAGTATACTAAATACGACATAATTACTTTCACATAATTCTACTGCACACCACATACATCCACCCCACAACACATAAGTAAACAATTTGTACATTTATAATGCCAATAGCTCTAACTCTTGTTTTCTAAATGATCACTCCACTGCAAACAAAACAAACATGATTAAAAAACATTATCATTTACAACGCCAATAGCTCTAACTTACACAAATGCAAGACCGATTGCATTGCAAATGCTTGTTATTCCCATATCTTCGAGATCTTTCCAGCACTCTAATACACTTATATTTGAGGTTTCTCTGGCAGACTGATAAACATAGCTCTAAGTTCACTTCAGCATCTCTCTATCACTAACCATCTAATACTTTGATTTACAGGAAAACGGCAGTCCTTCTTTACCTAAGACGTGATTTCCATGTAATAAATCCATGTAGAAGATATCTTCTCTCTGCTCCTCTCCAGACACACAAGAGGGATTTACAAATTGTTCTGCTCATGTACTAGAGGCATGTTATCTGTTATATACAACATTCATTTAGTACACCCTTCGCTTGTTTGCACGAGATCTTTTTTGTGCCACTGTTAAGATATACATATGCTAAATATATTCTACACTAATCTACAAACGACCCTTTCTGTGCTGGTATACTGGTATGCAATAAGCATTTATCACATGTTGTGCGAATATGGAAGTTTATCTATTCTGCGCTCAAATAAAAATAGTCACGGCCTAATTAACACTTTTTGCTTCTCACCATCATATCTATTCTCGGGTCCTATTAAGATATATGAAAAATATTTACAGCACTGTGCCCCACTTTACACAAGATGTGTTTTGTGCTCCTGTACAGACATACAATAACCAATTACCACATTCTGTGTTAATGTGCATGTTATCCGGTATGTCCTCATCTAAAAATATCAAATACCAGTTTTTGTGTACATCAGCTCGCTATCTGTTCAGTGCTGTTATAAATACATAAAGGTTTTTACAGTGTTCTGCCTCCAATAGATCTGTTTGATTGACCTTGTAAGTTGGATTATTTTTCAGTAGGAGTGGTAGTATTCATTTTTAACAAGTTTAGTTGCATCCCTTTGAAGCTGTAGTGCGCTCCACTGAAATGGGTTAAGTGTAGTAATACTCTGCAAAGCAAAACTTTGTTTTTATTTTATTTTGAACAGAAAGACTAAAAACAACAAACATTCTCAAAACACCTTTCAAACAGTGACATTAAAAAGGTGTAATGTTAGTAGCTAACTGTTTACCCTCAATCCTACACCATAAATCCTATATCCTTACCCAAAGCACCGTATCTTCTCCCCTATACCCGAAATGCCTAACTCTGTACCCACTCTCTGACCCCTATCCTTCACCTCTATAACTCTTTACCCATGACACCTGTACCGTAAAACCCTTACAATCAAACCCCAACTCCTTAGCCTTAACCCCTATGCTTTACTTCTATTCCCTAATCCTTACCACTGTGCCTTTAATCTTATACCTTAACGTCAAATCCTTAATTCTATACCCCAAATCCTAACCCTCGGTTTCTGAGCCCAAATCACTGTCCTCTGTACCCTACACCCTAAACTGGACACCCTGTTGCCTTAATCACTAACCCTGTACCCTAAACCTCTATATCCCTAGCTCATAACCTTATACCGCAAAACCTGTACCTATTACCACTACCCTTTAATTCTCAGCCTGTATCACTTTACTCTTTAGCCTTCACCCTAAACCTTAGCCCTATTTCCTTATTCACTAACGCTATACCTCAAAGCCCTATACCCCAAACCCTTAACCTTATATTCCAAACCCCAATCCCTAAACCCATCTTCTTAAACCCTGTCCCTCATATCCAACACCCTTAAGTGTATTAGAAAACGTTCCTGCTATTTCATTAATGGAGGACGAATCATTGATTAATACAGTTAAGTCTGGTTCTCCTGCTGATTCCATTGCTGCAAAAATTCTTCCTTCCCTGGCTAAAAATCTGTCTCCTTCCATGCAAACTCTCATCAATCTTTCCCTAAAAGAAGGACATGTACCGTGGAAAGTCGCCCAGGTCAGGCCGATTCGTAAGAATGCCAAACTCCCATGGACTGAACTTTCCAACCTCCGCCCTATATTGCTCCTACCGTTTACCAGCAAAATTGTTGGAAAAACATGTAAATACCCACCTCTCCAATTTTGTCGAACAAACTGGATGCTTAGATCCTTCCCAGTCCAGTTTCAGGCCCAAATACAGCACCGAATCAGCATTACTAGCGGTCACAGATAACATCAGGATGACCCTAGATAACGGCCACTCTATGATTCTGGTGCTGTTGGACCTATACGCATTGTTCGACACAGTCTCCCATAACATCCTGACTAAAAGATTGGAAGAGATCGGACTAAGAAAAATGGCTTTACAATGGATGAGGAGCTTTTTATCTGACCGCTCTCAGATTGTTAACCTAGGTCCTCGCCGATCGGCCCCCACAAAATTGTCCAAGAGAGTACCTCAGGGCTCATAATTGAGCCCTACATTATTTAACATCTATGTTGCTCTTGGATTGATTTGTCAAAAATTGGCCAATCTCCTGAGGTCCCATGGGTTCATCCCCATATCATATGCCGATGATACCAAATTACTTTTTCCATTTAACAGGCTCACCCCAGAAGTACGGGCGGCCTTCTCCAATGGGATGAGAGCAATATCACACTGGATAAGGAACAATTTCCTCCAGTGTAATGTGGGGAAAGCAGAAATCATGCTCTTTGGAGAGGCACCCCTCTTATGGACACCTGACTGGTGGCCGACAGATCTAGGTCCCCTCCTGTACCCAAGACGTCAGTCAAAAATGTGGGGATCCTGCTAGATCAGGCACTCACAATGAAGGAGCATGCTGCTCAAACTGCGGGGTCTTGCTTCCATGTAATGGGCCTACTCCGCCGAATTTTCCCTCTGCTTCCTGATCCCTCCCGGAAAACCCTTGTCCAGGCACTTATATTAAGTCGCCTTGACTATTGTAACGGCCTGCTAGTCTCTGCCAATGATGCCTCATTGGCAAAATTACAGGTAGTTCAGAACTCGGCAGCACGAATGGTCCTTAACGCCCCCACCAGGAACTCCCTCCCGCCCTCTTGTGATGAAACTACATTGGCTCCCCATCCGTCAAAGGGTCAAGTTTAAAACCTGCTGCACCATCCATAAGGCATTGCTTAACTCAGGCCCCTCTTACCTATCTGAGAAATTCACGCCTTATGTTCACTCAAGATCTCTTCGCTCGAGTACCAAACATGTGTTGATGGTGCCACGAGTAAGAAGAGCAAGACTAGGAGGAAGGGCTCTCTCCGATCTTGGCCCTCTCTACCGGAATGAGCTGCCTCTATCTCCGAGACCGTGTTTAGACCATCTACAATTCAGGAAGCTGCTTAAAACCACTATTTTTTGTACCTGTTGGCTTGCTGGAGCCACACATCACCCTCATGTTCCGCTTCAGCGCAGAGATACCCCTTCTGGGGTCGATTCTAGCGCTATATAAGCAAATAAATAAATAAAGTGCTACCCCTTCACCCCATTCATAGTGTCTAAATTTCATTTCATTTTAGGAAAACACGCTGAGAAGTGTCTCTATAAAGTATTCATTCTTAAAACTGATACTTGGGAAATGTTGTTTGTTTTCGGATCTTTAAGGAAGTACCATTTCAAGGCTGTGCAGGAGCACAGAAGAGATAACACACTTATCAGATTATGAGAGAATGTACACGCTAGTCATGCTGAGATGCTGGAAACATAAAGAAGTGGTATTTATTGCATTAACTTCGTATATACACAAAGAAATGCCCACAAACCTGAATAGAGCTCTGTTTCCTATTGAATGTTCTACGTGCATGAAGGCTTCTGGGTAAGAAGGGGGCTGGGAGGCTGATCGGAATTTGTTTTAAACCTGTGTAACAGATCCTGGCCGCCTTCAGAGAAGGGAGAAGAATAATTCTGCACAGTCACTAACCTCTGAAAAGCTTTCAGAGCTGGATCAGAGTCAGTGACATCCTAAGGTAGGCCCAGGTTGAATTTCCAACTTCTGGTGTGTGTGAATTCTCAAACATGAGGGGTAAACTCCTGCTTTCTACTTCAATAGCAAAATTTATAACATTTCATAGGAGTTGTGGAAAAAAACTTGGATTGATTTGTCAAAAACCTTTGAAAAGTTGGTGTTGCTTGGCTAGCCTAGGTTAGATTCTTGCTGTCTTGGTTTTATGGTTAAGGGGTTTGTATAAGTGCAAGGGAAAACAGATTCAGCTGTTATGTGTTTTGCATTTAGATATGATATAACTTTTTTTTAGACTGCAGACTAATTCTATTTTAAAAATTAAATCTGTAGACATTTTCTTTAAAAAATGCAAAGCTTTGAAATATGACAACTGCCTTGAATTCTGTTTAGCTGGGTGCACTACTAAAAGCTTTAGAAGAGTTTGCTTAAAGATTGTTATGAAACATTTGATGGATTGTGCCTTTTTTATAGTTGTGTATTATCGTACCAAAACATATACAATAAAAATGTGATTATTATTAAACATTTTATGTAAACAAGCCTGAGTTTTTCTTAATGTGTATTTTTATAACTAGGAAATTTATTTTAAAAATGAATAACTTTTGTTACATTTTAATAACCACTCCGCCTGCTCTAAAACTCATGAAGGCCATTTAATACTTTAAAATAAGGTGGGCCTTTTTAGTTGATTGAAATGAAAAGGGGTGACCCTGTGTCCCTCAGAACCTGGGTAAGTACATAAACATAACAAAAGTGGTTCTGTCGGGTTAAGCAAACAAAAATTGAACAATGCTATTAATGCTGTCTTAGAAATGAGGCCTCAGACACAAAAACATACTTAATAAATGAAGTCAGGCTCAGACTTCGAGTAGGTCTTGGATGGGACGCTTGCCCTCCTTCCTGATTCCCAGATTCTTCGTAACTCCATAAGATTCAAGGCCATTGCTCCTTTTTCATCTTGTCCTGGCTCAATACCCGGCCTCCAGTAGGACTGTCAACTCCTCTACCTGTCTTGAGAAAGACCCGCCGTGACCTCCAACTGGGGCACCATATGGTCGAAACGTCGACGCTTTACATTAGGTCCAGCATCTACAAGATTCCATACTTAGATAGAAATTCCTGTTTGTGTAACAATTTTCTGGCCTATCCTCATTTACCGCTTGTACATATGTATATGTTTGCACTGTATATATCGCTCACCACTTAAATACCCTGCACATTTGTCACTCCCTTCATTTTGTATTGTTTTGACAGTCCGTATTAAGATTTTGTATTTATCAGTGAATGAAGTAATTCTGTGATAAAATATATTTGACTATTGCAATTTGGTTTTCCTCATGCCTTATTTATTAAGTATGTTGAAACAATTGATTCCTACATGCTTCATTTATTAAGTATGTTTTTGTGTCTGAGGCCTAATTTCTAAGACAGCATTAATAGCATTGGGCCTTTTTAATTGACTTACAAAAAAGTTCATGGATGTTCATCAATCTAAAATTCTTTTTAAATTTAGGAAGTTATATTTAGCTATTTATCACCCAAACCCAATATTGGAAACTTCCTATAAAAATATTACAGCTTTTAAAGGAAACAGACCTACATTTTGACATTATTTAAAAGTGTTGTTAAATAGGCATTGGGAATGCACTAGGTCTTGCATTGACATTAGTTTGAGTTGTTGACATTGTAAATGAGAATTTCTTTTTTTCTTTCTTTTTGGAAACATAAATAAACGGCATTGATATTTACAATGGCACTACAGACTTCAAACAGATACCCTTGCTGTTTTTTAAGTTGCAAAGAGGAAACTACTGGAATCCTTGTTCTTGGCCGGTGGAGCAAACGCTGTGAGAGGCAAGTTGTTGCTTATTTATCCTACACAACTAACAACCACTGGCAAAGCCAATAGTTCTGGCTTGTAGGTGTAATGTATTTGTTGTAGTATACATCTGGATGTAATAACAGAAGCAGCAAAATACCAGTCGGGGGTCACACTATGCTAAGCACAGATTTTTAGCTTACATGTTTTTAGGCCATTTTATTTTGTATTAGACAAGAACCCTCAAACTTGAGTCTTATTTCAACATTGTTTCCAGACATGCCTCCCACTAACTCCTGAGACAATTCAGGTCTTCCATTACCAAAGATGAGCTTACAAATGTTAAACCAATCCCTGGTGCAATCATGTATTCAATTTGAAGTGACCCCACGACGTGCCGAAACCAAACAAAGCTGGCAGTCTCATGAACCCTACAAGAAGAGGGAACTCCACAGTAAATGTCCCCCGGTTAAATGAAAACACACACACACGCACCCCCAAGTAAACCAGAACCTTCTCTGAAAATGCCTCTGATATGGAACGCTCTACAAACAATTATGGCTGGCTCCACACCTGCTGCTTTATGAGCGTTTATTGAAGCACCATCTTATGATTACCCAATCTATGTCAGTATATCCCCTGATTTTCTTGTTCAATTCATTGTCTGTCCTAAAATTTTACTCCCTTTTCCTAATATGAATCTATTCTCCGTCTGACTCAATGTCATCAAGAACAGTTTCTCTTCAGTCTTGGACTTTCACCTGACAACCAAAGGCATCCTGGGTGATGTAACCTTTGTTTCTATTTAATAATTAGGGTAATCGAACCTGATATCAATGGCCTGTGGGTAAAAATTCCAAAACATGAAATTGTCAGAGGCGACATTGAGTGAGGTTACCGCCTTAAACACACAAAATGTATGCAGCTCAAACCCCGCTATATAAAACCCTCATGTTGTCGAGTGTGTGAAGCTTGTTTGATCTTGCAGAACTTTTAAGTTTGCCAGACCCATTCCTCTGAAGGCTACAAGATCAAGAAATGAACAAAAAAAATTGATTTGGTCGTCCTGTTTTATAATGGGGCTACAAGACCCAGAAGGCAAAAAAGTAAAACATGGGCTGGAAAACCTAAGCCCGTGGACTAAGTAGAATTGGAAACTCCTATTTTAATGTTATTTAAGCTTTTTTTGTGGTACTTGTAGCCCTGCCTGTATCGCGGAAAAAAGAAACTAAGAGTACCAGAGTGGAGAGCAAAACAATGGGCTTCAAATTAGACATTTTGGAAGCATTAAACACGGGGATTAAGCATGCAGGAGGCATCGTGCGGATTAATGCTCAGGAATTCCAACTAGGCGCTCTCAATCCAGAAGCGGGTTCCACAGCCCACAGGAATGCACGGGCGCCCATTGTCGTAGTATCCCGCATACTAAGAGTCTGCCCCTCCTTAAGCAGCCACGAGTACACTTTGGCTTTCAACTTTCTTACTTGGGGGAGGGATGGCAAATGCTTATGTAGGACTGCAAAGCCTCTAAGCAGCTGTCAAGGGGTCAAGAAAGGGATGGTTGTGAGCTCAAAACAACAAACTACACCAGAAGATATGGAGCCGCTGCAATCACGCATACATGCTGCAATCAGAGATACCCACGGAGTATGCACAACACCAGAGGGTAAACTTGTCTTCTGCTTACCTTGCTTCCTGACGGCCATGTTTGCAGATCCCACAGGTCCGCTGCAACACTTTCCACAATCCCATGCGCCCGGTTGCTCCCAAAACGTGCAAACAGTTTCCTAGGGGCCTAATAGAGTAGGCCCGCTGTTAGTTTAAGCTAGTTTCCCGATGCATGCAGCGCTAAGGACACCCGGGGGGGGGTTGCATAATTCTGGACCGGCCGCGTAGCGGGGAGTCTGCTGCACTCAGGCAAAGGTCTGCTGCACATAGAAAAAGGTAACTTAGGGGTGCTCCGGAGAGATATGTTTTGCGGGGTATTAAGCTGCACACGCACCGAAGTTAACTCGGGGCACCGGAATTCACTCTGGCTAAACTCCAACGCATCCAAAAGGCGGCGGCTAGGCTCATTATGAACCTTCCACCCAGAGCCTCAGCCAAGCCTGCCCTCAAGGCCCTACACTGGCTTCCGGTTCGCCAGAGAGTAGAGTTTAAAGCCCTGTGTACCACCCATAAGCTCATCAATGGTGTTGGTCCGGACGCTCTGAGAGACATGGTTATCCCATATAAGGCCCCCAGACCCCTTCGCTCCGACGCCGAACACTTTGCCATTGTACCTAAATTCAGGAAGGCTCGCACCGGTGGTCGTCGCTTTTCGGTCAAAGCCTCCACAGGATGGAACCTACTCCCACGCAGTCTACGGCTGGAACCTTCTCATGCTCTTTTCCGGAAAAAACTTAAAACCCTCCTGTTTCCCAAATAATTCACTTCCCTTCCCCCCTCCCCGGGTCTCCACAGATTTATAGCGCGGGGATGCCTACGGGTCACCAGGCGCTTTAGAAATCGCAAAATAAAATAAATAAAATAATAAAATAATTAACCAGATGGCATCGGCTGCACAGTGGGGTCCTGCGGTCCGGCGGGGAAGATGAGATGTCTAGTTGTCGTCCCCCATACAAAGTTATCTCCGCGTTGTGCGAGGATGGTGCCTGGGGTGATACTTTGCTGCTGTTTTTAGTTTTTACGAGCACATTATTTAACTGGAAGGCTGATGGGGCCTTCGTGGGTGGTGGGGGGCCATGATTGGTTACAAGGTAAGACAATCCGATGGGCCAGCCGCCTAAGCGCTTCACGGGTCCGAGAAGTTTGATTACGGAGCCTGGGTCTTAATAATATGTATATACAACCACTGCCATGCCTCCTTCCAGCAAGGAGAACGAGGCAACACTGACGAAAACCGCACGCACAAAAAAAAAAAAGGGGCGGAAACAGCTACTGAATCCCTCCCCTCCAGGACTCCGTGACCGGCCTCGTGGTTGCCATAGCAATGTTTCTGGAAATCGGCTTGTAACACCAGAAGTCAGGTCACGGAGTCCTGAAAAGGAGGGATCACAGCCGGACAAATCATCCAAACAGGGGCATTGTCCAATGGCAGGCCTCCGTTTCGCGAGGCCGGCCAATGGCAGAAGAGGCGTGTTTTCATGCCCCTTCTTGTTTACAAGAACTCTCGCCTGCAGCAGCGCATGTGCTGCAATGCAGGCTTCGACCTAAAAAGGAGCATTTTTAATTTGTGGTAATTCTATGTAAATATTCTATGTCAATATCTCTTTCCCCATAGCAACTGATATCACCAGATTGTAGCCTGTTTCAACCTGCGGGATGAAGCAATCAGTAGTAACAGGGGTTCTTGTTCCTCCAATGACCCAGTCACATCCTTGCCCCTTCTTCGTTGATAATACTGAGGCCGCCCTCCTTGGAAACATTACGTAGTGAGTATAAGAATTCTTGTACCAACAGTTTTGTAGCAGTAGCAAATTAAAGTTCAGCAAGCTAAAAATCCCCAAATAAAAAGGTCATCTGCAAGTCCTGATCATCTTGGCAGGATGATTTTATGTGGAAGGTTGGCATTGGGTCCAAAGATATCAATGGCCATCTGCCAGTGGCATAAAAAAACAAGCATTTGTAAATACATTCGGTTTCACCTATGTGATTAATAATATTTTTCTTGTGAGTTTAAAGTTGGTGATCAGTTGTTCAACATAAGTTAAAGAAACTCCGTAAAAGTGTTATGACTTGTTTTTTGAAAAACCATTTTTCTTGTGTACATACGAATGTACTTCTTTAAGCTCCGTAATAAATCATTTTGGTGAAGAAAACACCAAGGTACAACTCTGTCATGTCAGAAATTATTAGAAAATTATGAAGGGGTTCTGCCCAAAGTACCCTCCCATACCTGGGCTAGGGACATCAAAAGGATGAAAAAGTAGAAAAAGAAAGGTACTCACGGATCAATTCAATATTTACTTCTTGGACAAGATGTATTTCATTATCCTGTTATTTACAATTATTTGCAATTGAATCAAATTTCACAAATTTATAAGAACATATATACGCGTCACAGGACAAGGTGGCACACAACAACAAAATTATATGAATTATACAAAAATACAATATATATACACATCACACATATACAATATATACACTACATATACAGCAGTGTACCGTAAAAAAGAATAATGATGAGGTTAGATTTTTACAATATCCACTCTTAACTTAGTGATATATATCAACAAAGGAAATCCTTGCAGCGCCCGAGTTGTAAATTCTCCTAAACAAAAATATATAAATCAGGGCGCCTGAAATTAAACACAAGATACAAATATATGGGGACTCCTTATCACAATGATGTCAGAAATTATGACATAATAGGCACAGAACATAATCATTGCCCAATTTCGATGCTTTAGATGAATTAGACTTCTGCCACACAGGGGTGGTTCCTTGGCAACATTAATAATAATAAATAATAATAGGGGAATTTATAGAGCGCTGAGTTACGCACACCGTCGTGTCCCCGCGCTAGGGTGAGAGAGGCAGAGGCCGAAAGTTTAGCTGGAGGGCAGGTAGTCTATCTGACATAAAGGTACGTTTTTAATTTAGCACGGAACCTAATTTCTATTGGTTCTAAACGTAGCTCCATCGGAAGTTTATTCCAATGTTTCGCCGCTAGGTGCCTGAACGATCTGCCTCCCATGCGAGCTTTCTTCACCTTGGGGATTCTCAACAGCCCCCCACCCACAGATCTTAGCGCACGGGTGGGTTCGTAGGATTCAATCAGGCTCTGCAAAGGTCGAGGTGCTCTGCCATTCAGAATCCGATGGCAGGTGCAGAGAGCCTTGTACTCTACTCTGCTCCTCACTGGGAGCCAGTGCAGCTTCTGCAAGGCCTCCCTCGAGGACGCCCTTTTGGGCAGCCTGAGAATCAGGCGAGCTGCCGCATTCTGCAGCACTTGAAGGCGACCAAAACTCTTCCAGGTGCCCCCAGGTACAGCAAGTTCGCATAATCTAGTCTTGCGGTCACCAATGCATGTACCAGGGTTTTTCGAGCCTCCATGGGCAACAGTTCCAGGACTTTCCTCAGTTTTTTCAGAACTCCGAAGCACAAGCCCACCACACGGTTGATTTGGGGGCCAAAGGTAAGGCCCGCCTCGAACCAAACCCCCAGGTTTTTTGCCTCCTGACAGGGGGTAGGGGTCGGCCCTAAACAGGATGGCCACCAGGCCGACGACCAAGCAGACTGGTCTCTCCCCACCACAAGCACCTCTGTCTTGCTGCCGTTCAGTTTTAAACAATTCATAGCCATCCAGTTGGCCAGATCTTTCATGCACAACCGGAAGTCATCTACAGAAAGACAGGGCGCATGCGACAGGGAGATGACCAGCTGCGTATCATCGGCATAAGATACTATTTGGAGGCCATAGCTCTCAACAATGGAAGCAACGGGCGCTATGTACAAATTAAAAAGGGTCGGGCTCAGAGACGAACCCTGAGGCACGCCCTGGCCCAGAGGTACCCCTTTGGAGTAGCAGTCTCCTTGCCTCACTTAGAAGCTTCTGCCCGTTAGGAAGGCCTGGATCCACCTCAGCGCAGTGTTAGCGATGCCGCCTCTGCTCAGACACTGTAGCAAGGTGGAATGTGCTACAGTGTCGAACGCCGCGCTGAGGTCCAACAGGATCAAGGCCATCGTATGCCCCTCATCTACACCCTGTCTCAGATCAATCAATCAATCAATCAATCAATCAGGTCATTTATAGAGCGCACTACTCACCCGTAGGGTCTCAAGGCGCTGGGTGGGAGGGGGGTGCCGTTACTGCTCGAACAGCCAGGTCTTGAGCTTCTTCCTGAAGGAGAGGTGGTCTTGGGTCAGGCGCAGGTCGGTCGGGAGTGAGTTCCAGGTCTTGGCGGCCAGGTAGGAGAAGGACCTTCCTCCTGTTGTCGCTCTTCGGATGCGGGGGACGGCGGCGAGGGCGTGGTTGGTTGATCTGAGGAGGCGCTTGGGAGTGTAGAAGTTGATCCGGTTGTTGAGGTAGCTCGGGCCTTGGTCGTGTAGGGCTTTGTGCGCGTGGGTGAGGAGACGGAAGGTGATTCTCTTGTTGATCGGGAGCCAGTGCAGATCTCTCAGGTGTCCGGAGATGTGGCTGCGTCGGGGGATGTCGAGGATGAGTCTGGCCGAGGCGTTCTGGATCCGCTGGAGTCTCTTCTGGAGCTTGGCGGTGGTTCCGGCGTAGAGGGCGTTGCCGTAGTCCAGTCGGCTGGTGACGAGGGCCTGGGTGACCGTCTGCCTCGTCTCGGTGGGGATTCACCGGAAGATCTTACGTAGCATGCGCAGGATGTTGAAGCAGGACGAGGAGACGGCGTTTACTTGTCTGGTCATGGAGAGGGAGGAGTCCAGGATGAAGCCCAGGTTGCGTGCGTGGTCCGTCGGTTTGGGTGCGGTGCCCAGGGCGGGGGGCCACCAGGAGTCGTCCCAGGCGGAGGGCGAGGAGCCCAGGATGAGGACCTCCGTCTTGTCCGAGTTCAGTTTCAGGCGGCTGGTCGTCATCCATTCGGCTACATCTCTCATCCCTTCGTGCAGGTTGGCTCTGGCGGTGGCGGGGTCGTTGGTCAGGGAGAGGATCAGCTGGGTGTCGTCGGCGTAGGAGATTATGTTGAGGTTGTGTTGGCGTGCGATGGCCGCGAGGGGGCTCATGTAGACGTTGAAGAGGGTGGGGCTCAGTGAGGATCCTTGAGGGACGCCGCAGATGACTTTGGTGGCCTCTGACTTGTACGGTGGTAGGCGGACTCTCTGTGTTCTTCCGTCGAGGAAGGAGGTGATCCATTCCAGTGCCTTGTCCTGGATTCCGATGTTGCCGAGGCGCTGTACTAGGGTGCGGTGGCAGACAGTGTCGAAAGCCGCGGAGAGGTCCAGGAGGATGAGGGCCGCTGTTTCTCCGTTGTCCATCAGAGTTCGAATGTCGTCGGTGGCAGCGATGAGGGCGGTCTCGGTGCTGTGGTTCGCTCGGAAGCCCGACTGTGAGGGGTCGAGGGATCCATTCGTCTCGAGGAAGGCGGCCAGCTGTTTGTTGACGGTCTTCTCGATGACTTTGGCCGGGAACGGGAGGAGCGAGATGGGACGGTAGTTCTTGAGGTCGGTGGGGTCTGCTGTGGGTTTCTTGAGAAGAGCGCTGAGTTCGGCGTGCTTCCAGCTCTCAGGGAAGGTGGCGGTGTCGAAGGAGGTGTTGATGATGTCCCGCAGGTGGGGTGCGATGACAGCGTCGGCCTTGTTGAAGACGTGGTGAGGGCAGGGGTCAGTCGGAGATCCGGAATGGATGGAGTTCATTGTGCGGATGGTGTCTTCGGTGCTGATCGGAGTCCAGGTGCGGAGGGTGGTGGTGGGTGGCGTTGTTGCGGTTGTGGCTTGCGTTGGTTGGTTGCTGAAGCTGTTGTGTATGTCCGTGATCTTGTTGTGGAAGTAGGACGCGAGGGAGTTGCAGAGGTCTTGCGACGGGGTGATGTCATTGTTTCCGGCGTTGGGGTTGGAGAGCTCTTTCACGATGTTGAAGAGTTCCTTGCAGTTGTGTGCGTTGTTGTCCAGTCGGTCCTTGTATGTATTTTTCTTGGTGGCGCGGATCAGTTGGTGGTGTTTCCGGGTGGCGAGCTTGAGGGTGGTCATGTTGTCCGTAGTTGGTTCCCTTCTCCAGACTTTCTCGAGGGCTCGACAGTTCTTCTTGGAGCTCTTGAGTTCGTCGGTGAACCATGGTGTTTTTCTGCTGCAGGGTCTGCTGGGTGGGGTTCGCAGAGGGGCGAGTTCGTCCGCGCAGTTGTTGATCCACTTCGTGAGGTTGTCGGCGGCCTGGCTGGGGTTCGCTGAGCTGGCGGGAGGGTGCTGGCTCAGGGAAGCGGCGAGCTGGTCGGCTGTGATCTTGTTCCAGCTTCTTCGGGCAACCTGTTGCTGGTGGTGGTGGATCGTCGTTCTTCTGAAGGTGAAGTGGACGCAGCTGTGGTCCGTCCAGTGGAGTCCTGTTGCGTGGCTGAAGGTGACGTCTTTGCTGGATGAGAAGACGGCGTCGAGTGTGTGTCCGGCGAGGTGGGTGGGGGTGGACACCAGCTGCTTGAGTCCGAGGTTGGCGAGGTTGTCGAGCAGGCTGATGGTGTTGCGGTCGCTGTTGTTCTCCAGGTGGAAGTTGAGGTCCCCCAGGAGGATGTAGTCGGCGGAGGGGAGGGCATGCGGGCTGACGAAGTCGGCGATGTCCTCGCTGAATCGTGTGCGTGGCCCCGGGGGTCGGTAGATCAGGGTGCCTCTGAGGGTGGTGTTTGGGTTGGTGCGGATCTGGAAGTGCAGGTGTTCAGCGGTGGTTAGGGTGTCGTCGGTGTTGGTTGTGATGCGGATGGTGTCTCTGTGGATGATGGCGATGCCTCCTCCCGTCTGGTTGGCGGTGCGGTCCCTCCGGATGATCTTGTAGCCCTCTGGGATGGCGATGGCGATGTCGGGGGCTGAGGAGGCGTTCATCCAGGTCTCGGTGAGGAAGGCAACGTCAGGGGTGGTGGTGTCGAGGAGGTTCCAGAGTTCTACGGCGTGTCTGTGGACGGAGCGGGTGTTGAGCAGGATGCACTTGAGGTGGTTGCTGCTGGTGTTCGGCTTGGCGGGTGCAGGGAAGGTCCGGATGCAGGTGAACTTGCAGGCGTGGCAGCTGAAGGGTCCGTGGGTGTGCTTCGGGGCGGCTCGATGACATCCTGGGATGCGGCCGGTGTTGAGTGCGATGAGATCGGCGGGGGTGTAGGATCGTCGGGTCGGCTTCCGTCGGTGGGGGCCAGGGGTCCTGGCACTAGGCGCGGTCCAGGCGCGGACGGGCGCAGACGGGCTTACCTTTGGCGCGCCTTCGGCGCACAATCGGCGCGCCCGCTGCGCGTCAACGCTGCGCGTTCGCACGGTCGCCATTTAAGGCGAAGTGCGCGGGTGGGCGGGGCAGCTGGGAGGCGGGAGCGGGGAGGGAACAGAAGGAAAAAAGGGGCGGGGTCGGCGGTGGTGGCGGGAAGCGGGGGGCGGCGAGGGAGGCGGGAAACAGGACGGAGGACGGCCAGAGACTCCTCCGTCCTGGCCAGATGTTCTGTTGCCATCAGTAGGGCAGACTCTGTCGAATGGCGGGGTCTAAAGCCGAACTGCGTAGCGTCAAGCAACCCTGCCTCCTCCACATATTCCATGATTTGGATGTTTACCACCTTCTCAGCCACTTTGGACATAAAAGGTAGGAGAGAAATGGGTCTCAGATTTTCCAACACGTCAAAACTAATGTTAGATTTCTTTTGGAGGGGGAGCACCACTGCCTGTTTCCACCCCCTGGGCAGCATGCCCGACTCAAAAGAGACATTCAGGACATGCCTTATATAAGGCTCCAGGACCTCCAGGCTGTCCCCCAAACGTTTAGGGGACACCGGGTCCAAAGGGGAGCCAGATTTTACAGAAAGACATATCCTGACCAAATCCTCCGGAGGGGGGGTGGAAAACATTGTAAGTAGCTCCCGATTCTCCATGCCCTCGGATGTTACACCAGGCTCAAACCCTGTGGAGAGAGGATTGGGGAAGGTCGAATAGATCTTTGCAATCTTGGTGGAAAAATAGTCAGCAATACGATCGCATGTTTCTATCGAACAATTCTCCGGGTCTGCAGAGGAGTCTATAATGGTCAAGGACTTATAGATGCAAAAGAGCTCCTTGGCCGAGTTCTTTGCCCCTGGAATTTTATCTGCGTAAAAGGCTGCCTTCGATTTCTTAATCAGCCTATGATGTATCCTCCTTTTTTCTAAAAACAATTCCCTGGCCTGACTGTCATAGGCTACCCTCCATGATCGTTCCGCTCGCTTGCACTCTGCCTTGGTCCGCCGTAGTTCTCCATTGAACCAAGGGGCTGTTCTCTTCATGCGGCTACCCATAGATGTACGGCTGAGAGGAGCAGTAAGATCTAGCACCTCTTTAATGCGCATATTCAGATTAAAATCAGCCGATTCTATGTCTTCTCCTCCTGGCTGACCTTCCCGCGTCAATGCTTCATTAAAATCTTCCAAGGAGAATTTAGCCCACTTCCTCCTCAAATAGTTCAGGGGTGCCTGAGTATGTTTTATGGCCTCTATGATGTTTATGGAAAATACCACCAAGAAATGGTCTGTCCAGGGAATCGGCTCAACTGTAGAGACCTCGACCCCTCCCCAGTTTGCAAAAATTGGGTCTAGAAGATGGCCCTGGCGATGAGTGGGGCTAGAGCTCTTAAGTTCCAACTGAAGGGCTTGAATGTCCCTACAGAACTCCTCCACTCCTTTATCCCCTAAGCTGTTTAAATGCAGATTTAGATCTCCCAGTAATAGGAATTTATCCCTGCGTAACGCTGCCTCTGTCACGCTGTCTAGCAAACTCTCCCTGAACTTGGTACAAGTTCCCGGAGGTCTATATATTAGAAAGCCCTTGATCGTCATTCCCCCATTAATTTTTATAGTGAAGGCTCCCGCCTCGCTATCTGCGACTGGAGCCATCTCCAATAGACAACCTAGATGTTGTTTAAAAATTATCGCAATCCCCCCTCCTTTCCCCACTGGCTTGTCCTGCCTAACCATGGAGTAATTCTCCGGCATAGCCTCGATGATATCTGAATCAGAGAACTGGTCTAACCATGTTTCCGTGAGGAACAAAAGGTCAAACATTGATTGAGTATATGACGTCTGGCTATGGGCGTCAACTTCAGCAATAAATTAGCTCCAAGTATTGCGTAAGAGTTTTTCAGTTAAGGCGTGTAACAAGCAAGTCATCTTGGCAAACAAACAGCAAATGCTTCCGCTCAGCCTTGTTTAGGAGAGGAGAGAGGGTTTAATCGCTGCCAGCGATCTCTTCTGTAAACATTTTAAGTCTCTCCGCACGTTTGAGTGACGATAAAGCCCTGGGAACGGCTGGTGTTGATGTCGCTGCGGCCATAATATAATGGGCTGGGCACATGCAAACACTAGAGCGCTGCCTCGATAGAAATGGCGGCTCTAGAAAGGCCGGCCAAGTAACCAGGAAGTAAAATCAAGAGCCTAAAATCACTTGCTATTTTTTTCTAAAATGGAAGTATTACCCTGCACACAACAGGGACTAAAAAGTGCAGTAAACTAAGTTATGCCCCCCACACAGAGCATCAGCAGAATGGTTCCCACCAGCCCTCAAACACAAAAAATGCATTGGGAACAGGTGGGGAGAGCAATGGAGAAGCCGGTCAGTGGCGGTGAAGGGGGGGGCCAATCGAAGCATATACCTGCGATGGACAACAAACGCCATCCAATCATGAGCAGGGGGCTGACCCAAAACTCACTCTAAGTTTATATTATGTGTTTGGAAACAATAGGTCTGCCCACACAGCGGTGTGTAGCCAAGTCCTAACAAATGACTGAAATACATCAGAGCATTTTTAAATATACCCAAATACATAATTAAGCAAAAAATCGAATGTCTGTTTTCATCAACATACATTTCAGCACGTTTGCATTACGTAACTCAGGCAGAATAAGAAGAACAACGTGACCTTTTGTGTAAAAACCATAACATGCAGAAAACAAGTAGAACTTTGGGCCAGTGAATTCAGGGATAGCTTGGTCCCAGAAACACAGAGAGCAATACTACAATGCTTTAGGTCGCGGGTTCACCCCTTTCCAGAATATTCTGAGGGAGACTCCCACCGGGGATATAGTCATTAGCACGCATCCTAATGGTAAGCATATTTATCATTCTCTGTCGTTAAGTAGGTTTTTTGTTTAAATATTTTCACATCGAGGCTGCGCTTTGGCACGCTGATAAATGTTTTCCTCTTGTGAAACTTGCACATTTTTAACCACCATAAAATGTTCTACCCGACAACCACATGAACCCTGTGCACGCCACCCCACTGCACAAAAAACAACCAGAGAACAGGTGAAGAACAGCAGAAGCATGTGAAGAACAACACTGGAACAAGCATTGGTCAATGCAAGAAACTAGGCTAGAGCCAATAGAAATGGAGGGAAAGTAAGAGGCAAGCAAAGGAACCAATGGAAAGCAAGGAGGTGGGATGTAAGCTCCTCTTTAGATTATATTGAATACAATAGATTTCACAAGGACTGTGCAGGCGAAACTTAATGATGGGGCCCTCATGCAGAATCTTGTGTGGGGCCCATGAGGCTACGATATCTCACAAATATTCACATGTTTTGGGCTCAAGTGGTGCCCTTGACGTATGAGTCCACCACAGGCGCCTGCCCTAAACCCTGCTGTATGGGTGCCCTTGATGAGTGGGTCCGCCACTGGGGCCTGCATTTCACCCCTCAATGGGTGCCTTTGAAGGGTGGGTACACCCTGAGGGGCTGTGATTCCCCCCCCCTCATAATCGGTGCCCCTGATGGGTAGGTCCACCGCAGGGGCCTGAGTTACACCCCTCTCAATGGGCACCCATGATGGGTAGGTCCACTGCAGGGGCCTGCATTACACCCGTAAATTAATATTGAAGATAACATG
Organism: Lissotriton helveticus; assembly: GCF_964261635.1. Classification (NCBI taxonomy): domain Eukaryota; kingdom Metazoa; phylum Chordata; class Amphibia; order Caudata; family Salamandridae; genus Lissotriton; species Lissotriton helveticus. The sequence continues at coordinate 880,356,867 of NC_136073.1, forward strand.
AGACCATGTCAAAGCCAATAGAAGCACTGCCATAAAGCTAGATAAAGTTAAAGAACAAGATTGACCTGAAGCTGTGTCAAAGTCAATAGTAAGAATTCATATGAAAGGGATACTGCCCTACTTCATAACTATTCTCACTAGGCAGGCATATGTAACATTGTTCTACATTAAAGCTAGAATAAAATAAGACGCTAAGGTCAGTCTAAGATGGTGATAGTTGACTGTCATCATGGAGTACTCGGCCACACGAGTGGCCCATTTAGTACAGTATTTTACCCTGTATTGCAGGTAAAGGAATCTATGTCCTGCAGGCTGGTTCTACCTGTCCCATTGCTCTTTTGTGCATTAATTCTTTAGATCCCACAAGCTCTTTATAAATGCAGACTGCCCCAATTTCTTCGCTGCTGATGCAGCGCTAAGCTCAGCAAGATTTCCCTTCACCCTTCAACAAGTAGGCCCATTCCATCAACAACTCTGTCTCACAATAGTCTCAATTATTTCTCAGATTTCTAAAAACCATGGTCCTCCGATGGATCTTTTTGTTGAGCTGACACGGACTAGAATACTAGGAAATGTGAGCAATTTTTCTATGTGGACCTGGAATAAATAATTGTTACCTCTAACCAAATTCAAAGCCTTTCTCAGCCGCATATAAAAATGCCTTGAGACAAGAAATATGACTGAAAGAATGAGACCGAATCGATAAAGATAGTTCATGGAAAACATTTATGTAATGCCTCGTATTGCATAGACCAGTCAAGAGAATACATTTCAAATTAGATTTAATGACAAAGTATTATTACAAATAGCCTCCCAACACAAAACAGATCATTATTAGGCAGCCGGAAATTTCTTGTAGAGAGAAACAGGATACATTTGAGGTTGAGTTATAAATCATACAAGCCAAAGCAAAGAAGATCGCTTCAAGTTCGTCCTCAAAAACATCTAGTCAAGTCTGACCTGCAGCACCACTTGCCACAGTCTGAGTCAAATAACCTCTCAGCCGAAAGGTTATTTTCCTGTGCAACTTTACCAGCTGGCAAAGTACAGGATTCGAGGTCGCAGTTAGATATAGTTCAGTTCATTAAGGTCTATTCCACCCAGTATGGATGGAAAGGGGCATAGAAAAGAAAATAGGAATCAAAGGTCTGTCCAACCGAATGCCGGGCAGGAAAAGAAAATGACAGCCAGCCCCAGACTCTTACTCCAATGGGCCAATTGTACCTCAAATTGTTCCAGGTTTACACCCCTTAATGTATCAATTCCATCAGTCCATGGTGTTCTCATTGGTCACTCATGGTGGGTTGTGGGGTGCTCAGTGAATCACACAAATCCGGAAGAATGAAGTAATCCATTTTGCAAAGTTCATTAAGATTCATTAACTTCAATTGTATTCCCACGTTGTCACTTCCACAGATGTGGGTGGAACTTTACTTTGCTCACTGTCTGTCCGTTCCCAGGCGCTTTTTCCCTGGGTTTGCAAAAGTACTGTTACAAGTCTATCTAATATGCTTCTTAGCGAGAAGTGAGTCCATTGTTAGCTAATACAGAATTTAAACTTCACCGAATGTTTTCCTAGGGTTTGGGTGACTGTGTCACTTGGGTTTATATTAAAGCAGGGAAAAGAGAAGCATTTGAAGCCTACGTGATCATTAGAATTAGCGGAATCACTACTGTTTAATTTTATTATAAATCACACATTCATAAATGCATTCCGATTCTCCCCATTACGGCAGTTAAAGTTTCTTTCACGTTCTACATATCAATATTAGGCACTACTAAAAATTTGAAATTATGCATTATTTGTACGTTATCATTTTCAAAGCAAATTATTATTGTCACTCTCAAATACATGTGTTATTGTATAATCGATACAGAAGCTCATATTTGCACCAAGTCAAATCTCTAATTTAGGCAATTTTGCATTTCAAAAACATTATGCGTGTACATATTTTCATGTATGATGCACATTTGAATGATCACAAAACTCTCTATTTTAACAATAGTTTATTTTCTCACAACGCGTAAATACATTCATGTGTAGTTCTCATTGTATCTCTTTTTGTTTACATTTTCTTATCATCATTTTAGAACGCTTTGCATGTTTTTCCGATGCAGCATGTATTCTCACGTTTTTAAATTTAGCAGGTTAAGATGTCTTCATCAAGAAATATTTGTCATAATGGTCAGTTGATGTCATCACTGCCCCTCTTTATTGAGCAGTCCCAGTGACATGATCGTCTAGCTTGCTGAAGTGCTAACTCTCTCCTGTCGGCCACGAGAGAAAGGTGGTAAAGCACGGCTTTACACTTATCCCTTGGTTTAGTGGCCTTGCGGGCAGGGAGTTAACCCCTTCCATGCTCATGACGAGCTGAGCTCGTCATGAACAATGGAATTCAAGGATCTGCAGCACAGAGGATGAATTGCTGTAGCATTGATAGTGTTAAGGTGATTGCCTTAAATCCCTCTGATCGCTATAGAATGCTTTCACTATATAGATGTGATGGCCGCCTCTGCGGTCGGGGGCAGCAAACAGGGTTGTGTGTGTTCTCTCACAGAGCATAACACATAGAGAGCAACCCATTGCTGTAAATGAGTAAAAAGACTTCCTTGCTAAGCAGCTTGCAAATGTTTAAGGTACAGGAGGAACACCTTCATTGTCCCTTCCTACTGTATACAAATACAACTGTTCTTTTGTTTGTGTGTGGTCATGCAAAGCGACATGGGGACTGACCAACCCCTGATTTTTGAAACTAGACATGCGAATAATAGAAATAAAATAGTTAAGACAGTCACAAACGTCACCGGTCCTCCAATTTACACAAAGAGGACCCACAATAAGGTGGGCCGAGTGAGAATATGAAACTGCGTCTAGTAGATTTCAAACATCAACGTTATTAAACCACTCACATTGTTAGCAATTAGCAGCCTGGTAAGATTGTGGGCAGAACACCGCAGTAGTAACCTGCACACGAGACATTCCTTTAAGAAAGGTTGGGCATATTGCAATTACATAGGGGCATCCATTACTTGAGGCCATCCCATCAGAAGTTGTGCAGCCAGATATAATAGTGGAGACAGGCACCAATGTGGGGCCATTTTTGCAGGGCCCATACACACATTTTATTTCAGTTGGAGCCTTACTATGTATGTAATGTATGTATACTTGTAAAGCGCACTGTTACCTCGTTACGTGGTGTCCTGGCGCTGTATACCGCTGGGGAACCCGTCCTGGCTTTCCCTGTGAGAGGGCACCCCAAGGTGAAGCCAGGCATCCCCGGCATTGCTGGGGCCGTTGTGGAGATTAAGCAAGGTATTGCCCAGAGTTGCAGAGTGGGACCCATGGTTAGCGTAGGGACCTAAGCGAGAATTATCGAGTCCGCGGACATTGACCCAAGACCCTGCCGCGTCGGGAATTGAACCCTGGTCCCGGGCCGACCTCTGCTTCAGGGTCTGCCGCTTCTAACCGGTGAGCCACACTTCTATGGTATAGAAATGCTTCTTCTACCCTTAGAGGCAAGACACAACCAGCAGGACGCTCAGGCACTAGGGCAGTGACACTCAAAGTATGGTCCGGGGTCTGCACGACCACACTGGGCTCCAAGAGAACTAACATTCATAACGATGCGAAGTAAACGGGCAAGCGTTATTTACACTAACTGAAATTAAAGAAGCTAATACGGTGCCATCACCATATAACAGTAGGAACACATTCATTTTAAGACATCTCTCAACAAACGTCCGAATATACAGTCTCTTCTAATTAAAAAGTGTATTTCATTAACATGCGTTCCTCCCTGGCGAGTCACTTGACACAGAAGGAACCCTCTGGGTTCTCTGAGTTGTTGGTTGTTATGACAACATTATAGTTTAATAACTCAAACACAAGAGAGGGTTTTATACAGTGGATATATTAACCACATGTATTTCGAGGTGCCCTTATATGTCCAATGAAGGAACTAGTAAAATTTGGACAATTGCCTAGGATCACACAATTTGGTCAAGCAAGGAAGCCATCATTAATCCCAGGTCTATGGCTTCACATTGCACAAGATTTCCCTCCTCAAACAAGAAGTAACTGCAGGAAGTCTACGATAAGGCTACAGCCCATCCAACCGCTGGTAAATACCCCTCTAGAGGCGGGTGCAACTGCTTGTAATCTTCACTAAGCAGCAGAACGTCCAGTTGTTGCTAGTTTGTCTTGAGTCTCATGCAAGGGCTTCATGTAAGCTGGCCCAAGTGCCTAGGTCATGCGCAGTGAAGCAGAGAGGTTCTAGTAGGATCCACATAAATGTGAGCTGCGCCAAAACATAAAACGGCAACTCTTAGATTCAGACATAATGTCTCCGCACCACTCATATTATAACAGTTAAACGGCCTTTGAAGATGGCCAGGGTAACCGCACAGTATTTAACTACATGTGGGAAATTCCTTTAGCGAATTATTGGTCATATTGCAACTAAACAAAGACATCCATTGCTCAAGGCCACATGCTTCTAAGCACCAGAAACTGGACAGTCACTTAGCTTGTGAGGACGGTTACCAATGTATATAGTCTTTCGTGTCCACTGTAGCCAAATATTTTCACACACTTTCTACTAACCGGCACCTCTATGTGGGATGAATAGCCGGTGGTGAGATGTGGCCAGCAGGTACTAAGGCATCTGCAACAGAGAGTGGTGCTTGCCAATAGTTCAGAGGATAGGAGGCTTAAACAGCATTTCCAGGTCCCAATAGGCATTTAGCCAAATGACCACTTGCGCAAGGAAGATAGATGGTGATTTCAAAGGGCATCGGACTGGTGATCGCAATGGAAAGCAAGACTGTCAGTTTTACGCTGAGTCAAATGTTTCATATCACTAATGGCAATGCTACTGGGACGTAAGCCAGAAACAAGGCAAATCTTTGATTCTGGTGGAGGGCAATACATTCTGGAGATAAACCTATTGAACTAGATCTCATTTCTGGATTAAGCAACCAGGGTTACAGTCCAGCAAAGGCCCTGCTGTGTCATCATCATTGATTTACAACAAGGTACCATGGATAGGGAGCATATTAGTTTTCACAGTTAGCGAATGTGCATCACAAGATGAACGGGTACACCTGATTTGCCGAGGCCTTTATTGACGCATAGTCATAGCAGTTCAGATCACACCACAAAGGGCAAATAGGAGGCTATGTCCCCTGGAGTCTCTTCTCCTCCAATCAGCTATAGATATGCCGAGAAAAAACAAGAGGCGCATCCCAATTTTATTGTATGCAGATGATGCAGTTTTAATTGCGCGTACAGGGCGGTCGCTGCAGTAACTGTTTAATAAATATGTAGATTTTATAAAAAGTCTGGATCTTCACACAAATGAATCCAAATCATTGTTTTAATTGCAGGAAAAAAGCTAAAAAACCCTCCCACTTTTTTTTATCTCCATGCATAAAGTTTCTCAGACAGTGCTGTTTTCCTATTTAGGGGTGACTTTTGACCATCGAGCATCCTGGACGAACATGGTGGCAAACCGCGGAATAATGCTAGGAAAAAGTACAAATGCCATTCGATCTTTCTCAAAAAAATTGTGAACTAGAAACCCAGACATTTAAAAAAAGGTTTATGGGGCTAAGTCGAGTGCAGTAGCTGCATACGGCACTGGAGTGTGGGGTCATGTCAATGTAGAGGGGATACAAAAATTGGAGGATAGTTTCTGGAAATCAATGATGAGCCTTCCTAGTAGCTGCTCCAATTTTAAAATACACTACGAGCTAAACATCCCCTATATAGCTGACCAGATAAAAGCAGCTTCTATTCTTCTTTGGCATTCAATATGGTGTAGAGACACTGTGTCCCTTACCCAACAAATAATAAAGGATTGCCTAGACTTAGATCGCATAGAAAACATTAATTAGTTGATGTATGTGAAAATGACCTTACATACTCTAGATCTAAGGAACTTATTTTAATTATCGGAAAATTGTCTAACTGTCTAAAAAAAAAGTTTTTAAAACATGTTTTTTAGCATCGGCCAATGATATGAGAATGAAGGTAAATCATAACAAATCATCTCTAAGGGAATACCTGGAGGGACCACTGCAGGATGAGGGCCTATCTTCCTATCTGAAGTTTGTAACACTCCCTCAGCACAGATTTAATCTATTAAGATTTCGCCTTAACTATATCCCATGCATGTTGGGCTGTCCCACAGACATTTATTTCGCCAATGATCTCCCTTGTTGCCCTTGTGATGAGCTTTCACCCCAAAATGACTTGCACATCTTGTTCTTTTGTAAATTTTATTCAAATCATCAGAAAAGGTTTTTAATTCCTCTTTTATGTAAGCTTAATTTTAGACAATGTCGCCCGGCCTTATATTTTTTACGAATGCTGCCTGATCCTTTAACCAGTTTTACTGTTGCTTCCTTTTTATGTGCATCCCTGCGAACTAGGGAAATTATTTGCTGACATGAATTGTTTTTATTGTTTTTATCTGTGATTTGTGAACTTTTATGATTAATTCTGTATTAATCGAATAAAGTAATTTTGATTTGATTTATTTTGTTTTAATTGATATGAATATGCTAATTCTTTTATTATTTTAGCACTGGGATTGGTGCATGCAATCTTCTTCTATTTAACAGTCGGTAAAGGAAAATGTAAAGAAATATATTTGAAGGACAGGGCAAACTCAGCAGTCAAAAAAGCAAAAGATAAAGCACATTTCTTGTAACCAAGAAGTGTGACGGAAGCAACAATTTTAACACAGCCAAAACAAATCAAAGAACTAACTGGCAGATTCACAAAAGACAAACATTCACTGAAACTGGATTTTATAAATTTGTTCGCAATAGTTGTATCAATAAAACTGTCTGTGCAAAACTATTGGCCTGCACTCCGTAAATGAGTGTGTGTTACAGGATGCTTCAGTTAACCCCTTCCGTGCGGGGCTGTTTCCCCCACTGTGCTGGGGACTGAGGGGGGCACGTACAGCGCCCTGGTGCTCATGACGATGTCAGCTCGTCATGAGCTCCGGCGCTCCGGTGCTCATGACGAGCTGAGCTCGTCATGGCCACACCCATTCCCATGGAACGCTCAGCACAGCAGGGGGATCCGCCCAGCATGCGAGCGTTCCACGGAACGGGCGCGGTCATGACGCAGTAGCTGACGCAGTAGCTCATGACGAGCTGACCTCGTCATGAGCACTCAAGGGGTTAAGTTAAAATGTGCCTGCGTTATCGCCATTGAAGCTTGGCGGCTTGCGCAAGTTTTTTCATTCTAAAAAGTGCACTGTGATTCAAAGTTTTGGGAAACACTGGGTTAGAGCACAAAGGCTACAATCTATTAGAAACATCCAGCATTCCCTTAATTTAAGAGAGGGCAGGTAAATATGTACATATTGTACATATTGTTCTCCTCCTGTTCTGACCATCCCAAAACTTTACCATCCACTTGTCTGCATTCTGGTATACATTAGCAGATGTTTGGCACTAGGCTACTCACGCTAGGTTGGGGACATCAGCATGGCGACACAGCATCTAAAGACCGCAGTCAGACGCATTGGGCTTACAGGCAATAAGGAAAGGTAAAACGTGTCCCTTTGATAAAAAGACTCAACACACGTATAACCAAAATTCACTCACACCAAAGGCCCCACAGAGCAGGGGTGCACATACAGTGGACCTGTACCCTCAAACCAAAGTACCACCAAATTTGAGAAATAGCATAGATTTTTATTTATATTAAAAAAATCATATATTAAAAACAATCAGGATTCACATTAAAAAACATTGAGTATTTCGTAATTCATAATAGTACAATACATGCAATATAGGTTAAAAAACAATAAAACTAAGTTGATTGTGCCAATCATGCAATCAGTGAGGCCTATGTGTAAACACCCCAATAAAAAACTCTTCACGTAAACACATTTTAGGGAAAGGAGAGCAGGAAAGAACTAGTGAGGGATACCCTATTGCACAGTAAAAAAAGCTGTTTCAGAACTTGATCCAACTTATTACATCGAGTTTATGTATATATAACTGTATATTTGTTTTCAATTTATTTCAGTAATCTTTGCTCATGGTTGGATTCAGTGGCCTTAGGCAATAAGGACATGATATGAAGCAGATGGTGGGTGGCGGGATTCGCAATGCTATTGGCGTTACATTCGCCCATATAGGGGCAAAAGGGAACACTGGCAGGAAACTGTTGGGATCATTCATCAGAATAAATTCCTGTATCTCATAAGAGACAATCTCGACTGCGAATGTTGGGGAAAACCATCAACGATACCCAGCTGTGGAGTGGACCAGTTAAATATCGGATATAGTGGAGCATGGTCTGATATGACAATCGGATGTGTCTTCGCCACTTGGACGGTGTGACGTAATTGTTGGCTAAGGAAAGTGTGATCTATTTTGGAACATGTCTAAGCTATCCTGTTTTAGGTTTATACCTATAATAACTGATAAAACCCCACCGAGAGGGAAATAGCCCTCACCAGGGTAAACATATAAACACTGAAAAAACACAAGCACAACCACAAACTAAATGCCATCCAAATAAAGGAAAAATAGAGTGAGTCATTTTTATTGCTTCCTGAGTAGGCCAATACAATGTAATGTTGTTATACAAGTTAGCAGCAAGAAAGCCTGGGCTAACATTGTTCTGCTAGAGTTTTGTTGTTTAGGGATGTCACTCAGTTTTGTGGTCTGGTTTAAAGATGGAGGGTTTAGAAGCATGTTTTAGGTCTTGCTTAATTATTTTACAAACTGTTGAGAAACAGGAAATATCAAAATCCTAGTTGATATTTGGTCACGTTTGATACTTTCACTGATGGGTAAGATGGCTGATTTCATAAGACTCTTTCCCAATATGTACCATCACATTTACCAACAGAGAATGGGTAAAAGCCCTTAATACACCAGCCCCCTTTTCTAGCAAGTCAGTATTGACAGTGGGTGAATTGCCAAACACCCCAGGCTTTATACCTTCAATGCAAGGTGTAGTGACAAGTATATGTGAAAAGAGTGTGGTCACCAAGCATCCCAGATAGTGGTGAAAACATGACACTAGACTTTTTGGAAAACATGAAACGCAGTTTCACATGGAATGCTGCAGCAAAAAGTTCTTACTAAGTTTAACAAAGATTGGAGTGATATTGTTTGTGTTTGCAGAGATTCCGCTACGTATTTGAAAATGTTGTGTGATGATCTTTCAAAATCGATACCTGAGCTGAAGTGCTTCCCTGTAAGAGATCCTTGCCACTTGCTAGTTGGTATGCTGAAAGCATCTTTATAATCTTCAGAATTAAAGAAGAATTCTATTGATTTTTTTTGTCTATTCTGGTGTACTGTTTTGTTTTGCGCTGGAACTAAAACACAAATATTTCTTATTTGTGCTTTCTGTGATATCAAAGAAAGAGTCATCCCAAATGTGTCATTTAGCTCGTGATTCTCAGTCCTAGAGGCCATGAATGCATTATTATCCATGTGGCACCCGTTTACAGAATGTTTGCCGAGTGGTGATGCCAAAGGCAAGAAATGTAAGGATCTTTGGTCACATAGTGATAGTGTTGTGAAAAAAGTGCACTCTACTGCATTCTTAGATTTTACAGGAAAGCATGACTGCTGTAGTGGACATAATAAAAAAACTAGGAGTCTAAAAACACTCTGTCTAACAAGTGTTCCGCATAATTTGTATAGGTGTGAAACATCTCCTTGACAGTAGGCCGGGCGACACTTTTAGTAACTTAGGCACTGCATCATGTTCCATGTTAGAGTGGTTGCCACTTGGTAAGCAAACAAATGTTGAGGAGCAATTCAGAAAATTTATATTTTACAATGTATGAAAAACGGCTTGCAATGATGCAAAGAAATGTCCCCTCGCCAACCATGGCATTTGAAGTCAAAAAAGCCTCACTGTGGTACACATTCTAGATCCCTTGCGTAAAGGAGAATTTTCTCCAGACTTTCAAAAGTGCTGCTTCATTTTTGAACGCTTTAATATCTCCAAGGGCATCTGCATCCAGTTTAAAGCATGTGTTGCATAACCTGTCCAGGGTCCAGAGAATCACAGTTTTTAGGTGCACCAGTGTTGGCAGGGAAAGCTATCAGCGGCCAGAGTTAGCGAATTGTGTACTGGCTGTTTTGGCATTGCCCGTCTCAAGTGTCAATGTGGAGATGGCCTTTTCACAGGTATAGGTTTACACGGGAAGGAAAGAGCGAGCATGCATGACTAAAGACTTACTGAAGAAGTATTGTATGGTGTACTACAATAAGTTTGATTTGCAAAAATGTATTTGGACCTCATATACACTGTACGTACGCTGTCTACATACCATGCATTATCAGTGCAGTGCAGAAAGCAAGCAAAAATAAAAGCAAAGCACTTCATAAACACTGGTAAACACTGTTTCAGTTGTTTTTAATGGCACAAAAATGTGTAACCACTGATAACCACTGCTTTTTTATAGGTATTGAAATCACTTGAAAACAAAATTTACCAAAAATAGAAACTGAAAACAGGAAAGCCTAATTATGTCCTATGGGAGTGTGAGAAAATGTATAGTCTTGTGCAGGGAACTGCATGTGTCAAGCAATCTTAAGAGATAGGTAGCTGATTTTGCAGATTCGTGAAGATCCCAGTGTGGGACCTGTGGGGGTGAGTTGTGTCTAATGACGGGTCCGATATCATACTAAAGTCCCCCAAGAGTATTAGGTTTCCTGTAGCAAACCCATCCAAGATAAAAAAGTACTAAGAGAAGAAATTCCGACTGTCCGGTATTGGGGGCATAAACCGTAGCCACCGTGCACAACGGCCCCTTAGAAAGACCTTTACCATCAGGAACCTTCCCTCTTTATCAGCCTTGTTATCTTGTATTTGGAAGTGGACTGAGGGGCGAAATATTAACGCTACTCCCTTATGCTTGGATGTGGCAGAAGATTTATAAATAATTGGATACAATTTATTTTTTAAGCGGCGATCATCATTCCTTCTTAGATGTGTTTCTTGTAGCACAACCAGGTCGAAATGATTTCTAAGGATCTGGTTTTGAAAAAAAAAAATGATTTCTAAGGAGGTAAAAGCTATGAATTAAAATTAGAAGGGCTTGTAAATCTCAAAGTTCCACTCTCATCCTAAGTGTCCCTCCATTGCCCCCCGCATCCATCCCCGCCCCCGTTCCTAGCCCCCCACCCCATCTCTGCCACAAGACCTGATACTTCGTCATGCAACACATGAAAAGAAATACAAAACTCTAGGACCCTAACAAAGCAACAAAAGGTTAAAGAATTCCTAATAATCTGTTGACTCATCTATTTAGGAAACTTCAGGGCGTGGACATAAACCCACCCTATCACCCCGCGATTATAGGTAAATGTGTATCGGCAGAGAATGGATGGAACAGACCCGTCCTCCAAGTCTAGCACTAGCATCATCTATAAGCCCTCGAGTTTGGTCTCTAATGAGCAACAACAGAGAACGGAGTTCTGCATTAAAGTTAGTGGAGGAGCTCTATAACAAGTGTCCCGGCTCTCAACAACAAATGTCATTCTCCCCATTAGGAGGAGGAGTTTCCCTCCCTCTCATCTCTTTGAAGTTTTGCTAATCTTCTGTGTATACCAAGGCCATGGTGGGCGCTGTTCCCGGGGTGTCACCCCCTCTTCCTACGTTTATCCGGTCCGGTCTGGCCTGGTGAATTCAGGTTCTCAAAGCCCAGAAGAGTAACTGTTTCAGACATCTCCGTAAAATGGCATTGCTTATTGTTGTACTCAAAGGCTATACCAAAAGCATATGTCCACCTATATCTGAGTTGTCAAGCTTTCAAGGCTGTAGTGATGGGGCGAAACTGCAGATGATGGGCCAAGGTTGCCTGAGCCACATCCTGGAAGAGTGAACAGGTGGCACCCAGGAATTCAACAGTGTCTCTTGTCCTAGCTTTCTGAAAGACCAGTTCTTTGATCTTGAAGGAGCTTAATTTTGCTAGGATAAAACCGGGGACCCTGTGAACACGTTCCAACCTTACCTCTGGGTGGTCATCTCCCAGCCAATTTGAAAAAAGGCCCACCATCAATGCCTCCAGGTCTGGTCCCTCACATCTCTCCTCCAGGCCCTACACCCTGATATTGTCCCGGCTGGAGCGTTTTTCTAAATCTTCACATTTAAGGAGGTGTCACGGGGTCCAATCCTGCCCCGTAACGGACTCTACGTCTCGCTTGCAGGAGGGGCGCTGGCCCTTTAACGACTGGGAGTCCTGCGAGGAGGAATTCCCTCCTCCTATGACGTGGACGCCGTCACGCCAATCAGAGAGCGGATCAGGGCAAGAAAAGGAAGAGCCGGAAGACGCCGAGGTGTGGATGGTGCGGAGCTCTTTGGCACCGAAGCCCCGTAGAGAAATCACCCACCGAGAGACCCGGACGGCGGAAGCAGGTCGAGACCGAGGAGCGTCGAAGGAGGAAGACGGCGCAGACACCAGCAATTGGCTTCCTGACCAAGGGGACGAAGACGACGCGAGGACGCCGGAGAAGCCAGGAGGCCACCGTTCCCACGCACCGCCCAGCCATGCGCAGGAAGACGTGTGGCTACCCCAGGTACGTGAGCGTTTGCGTACCCTGTTTCCTTTTAAGCGAGTCGGGAAGGGGCAGCAGCAGGAGGAGGGAGGTCGGAAGGGGCACGGAGACTCCTGAGCACTCACGTTCACTCTTTGGTTGGTCTGCTTCCCTGGTGACGGTAGTCTGTTCTCTCCTCACGCGTGTTGCCCTCACTCCCCTCCCTGAAGGTCCTTTTAGCGTTTAAGCTGTGAACTAACAGCCACCTGTTTTTCCTTTGTTTTGGGCTGGTGAGCGAGAGAAGGAAGAAGACGAAGGCGCCGCGCTGGGAAGACGTTTCACCCGTTCTACAGACATCCCGCCAAGCTACTACTGTTGAACTGTGCCTTGTGATAGTCGCAGACTTTGTTTCAGTAATAAAAAAGCCATAAACCCTCCCTTCAGTTTGGGCTCAGTTTCTTCTTGTACACCCCTAAGGTGACAGGAGGGTAGATTGCAACTGCACCCTTAAAGCGGTCGTCTCTACCTCCACCAGTGCCAGCCGCTGCTCGAAATCTTGAGATTTTGTTTCTAGATCCACCGTACAAGTAGCCACTGAGTCCACATCAGACTGGAGGGAGGCCAAGGGGGAATTAATCTCTCCCTTAAAAGTTTCAAAGGAAGCATTGACATCTGTGTTGATGTCTTCATGTAGCTCCTTCTTAAAGTCTTGTAGTAAAGCTAGAAAATCTTCTCTAGTTGGCGGCATATTTTCCTCCACTTTTGGTGCCGCTTCCCCTGTTCTGGACTCTGTTGCAGGGAAATAGCTCGAAACTCTATTCACCTGTACCTTTTTCGGTGGTATAGGCACTCTGGCCAGTGTAGTGTGACCCCGCTGGGAGTATGTCATAGTTTCTAGGGCACCCAACTCTCACAACAGGCACTATGCCGCCCTCTGGGTGGTCTACATAGTCCCAGATTCAAATTGCAACATTTAATGATGGGCTGCCGCACATACATCCATGGTCAATTCAAAACTCTCCTCAGGGCGATTGCTATGCTACTCTTCCTGCAGGCCCAGGGCGTACACTTTTCTTGTGTGCGGAGTCCCCCTCCGCCTCACTCCAGTGAAAGGGAGAGATATTGTGCAAGCGATTGAGAGAACGTCAGCCCCATGGGTATATAAATAGAGCTTTCAATAGCATCCAGGTTAGATATATAGACAACAAAATCAGGGAGGATGAGTTAGTGGACACCATCCTCCATGCAACCACTCAGCCTCCAAACGATCCAGACTTTGCAGTCCCCAAATCAGCCGCCATCTTAAAGTCAGACACTCATTTACCAAAGGACACTGTGCAATACTGAGGTCGTTTCCAATGTATGAGGGGAGATAAACTGAACCCTGTGCAGAAGAGCAGCAACTGGCACCCGTAAACCAAATCGATCCGCACAGTGCTAAGGGATCTCACTGGGATGCTGCTCTCTTCATGTCAGGCCGCAGCTCGCCCTCAGTTACAAAGCTGCCATTAGATCGGGGCTGCCAGCTTAACTCACCGACCCTCGCAGGTCTTGATCGGGGCCTCCGACAGTCCCACAATGCCGCTCCATCCACTGCAGCTCCAGGCAACTCGCCGGGATTGGGTCCGGGCACAGGTCGCGGCCGCCATTTTTCCCCTGTCAGGCTGGCCTGGTCTCCACACTGATTCTCTGTGCTTCTGCTCTCCCCTGTGGTCAATGAGGGGTGGAAGGGCTTCTCTTGCAACCCGCTTGCACTCCAGTCTGCATTTCCATCGATTCCAGAGGTAAGTGCGATCGGTATATCTCCAAATCGCAGGGAAGGGCGATGTTCCTACATGGAACACATCCACATGGCCATGATGGCTGGCCACGCCCTGTCTTCCCGACTGTAGTTACATTCTGAGTATGGAGGAGCAGGGTGATGAACAAGTTCACATCATGGTCAGATAACCACGCAGTGGTACCGCAAGTGAACAATGGCTCGGCAGACTCCCCCTCTGCGACCTAACTTATTGCGGAAGTTGTGGAGGTGTCAGTTGAGTGCTAATGTTGAGATCAGGGCAAGGCATGTGCCAGGTTGTGTTAACACAATTATTGATGTCCTTTCTCAATTAAAATTGGATAGGTTCGAGCAACTGACCCAGTGGGTGGACCCATACATGACAGCTTCCCCACCAGAGCTAAGGGACATGGTAGACCTGATCTGACTCTACTAGTTGACAATGCATTGGCTTCCAAAACAGCTGCCAAGTACTGTTAAGTGTCCTGTTGAGCTTTCTGGGCAAGTGAATAGCGGCGCTGCCCAGACCCGAGGCTGGGAAAGCCGGCTCAATGGGGTAATAATAATAATCCACATTTGTAAAGCGCGAACAATCACCCGTAAGGGTCTCTAGGCGCTGGGGGCCGTCGGGAAGATTAAGCGAGCTAATGCCCAGAGTCAGATGGTGCTGGGTTAACCTGCTGCCGGCGATCGAACCGTGATCCCCAGATTCCGGAGTCAGTCGCCCTGGCCGCGGCGCCACACCTCTTCCACATGGGATGACATACAATGCATGAGGGTGAAGGTACTGAGGTTTAGGAGGCCAAAGACGTATCACGAAGGCAACGGAAAACTCTGTGGGGAAGCCACAACGTAGACACAGCACTTGCAGCCTGGACACGGCCGAAGATGGCCAAAAGAGTACAGACAAATGGTAGGAAGCCAAGCCTACGATCTGTAAGGCTCATCCTCAGAAGTCATCATATTCAGTTTGTAGCATGATTGTTTCAGTAGGCAGTGGATTTCTTACCCCTGTGAGCGGTGACAGTGATTTATGTTTTTGTCATAATCACTGTGGTCTTTTATCTCCAGCAAACTACTCAGTGGGTGCCGGTAAGGTACGGAGAGCCGGTTTTGGATAAAATAAATAAATATACCTGATCTCGCGCCATCTCTCTACCACGTCGAGTGAGTCTCTTCTGGGGACTGGGAAGCACCCAGGCCAATCACAACGCTGCAACACCCAGACTCCTCGGAGCCAATCACAACGCTGCAATGCAGCACACCCCAAGGACTGCTGCAAGTAAAAGAAACATAGTTCTCAGAATGAGCAGTGGAAGGATACAAGTCATCCAATCAAAAGAATAGTAAAGAATCTGGGGGTACAAACACAGAAGAAGGAAAGAAATGGAACAAAAAGGAAGAAATTCGACAACAAGCAGATGAAATGCGGTCTGTAGGCGAGATCTCAAAAGGACCGCCATGTTACAACTTGAAATGGACTGACACCTCTCTCTCGCAGGCCACACTTTGACCCCAACAGTATAACAATCTCCCACAGAGGCTCAGCGAAGGGCACACAGGTGAAATCCTGTCTTCTGCAACACCCTAAGATTTGACTCAAATTCACACTTCAAGCTGTCCCGCCCAATAGGAGTGGGCCACCCAGTCCTGATTTGTTTACCTTTGCATGCTGGTACTTGTAGTCCCGCACTTCAAATGGATACACAAACACAGTCTAAGCAAAAAATGTAAAAGCTAAAAAGAAATTAATATAAACATAACTTTTTCCCAGTCCTTGGGTGTCTGTCGTTTCCTCAGTTACGGGCCCCCACTTGCCCAGAGATGGAAGGAGCAGGGGCCACTCCTTCAATGACTGTAACGTGTGTTTCGAGTGACGCCCTTCCCCGCCCCCGGTTTTTGAAACACTTGGGTTTCTTTTATTGCGAGTGTTGTGCAAGCCTGGAGGGCAGAGAGGATTGAGAGAGCACAAGTTTGAAAAAAATGTATAAGTACGCCATATTTACAAGCACGTAGTTAGTTAACATGTACTTTGCACCAGAGTGTTTATATTTAGAAGTGAAATACACCGAGTGTCTTATATTCAGTGGTGAAATGCATAGAATGTTTAAGTAGAGTAACAATAATCATAACTGTGTGAGACTAATGTAGAAATGTTTGGGATGAATATGAAAACCTCACGTTCTCATGTTAAAGGAATAATGTAAGAGTTGAATGTAACTCTAAAACCCAGTATTTTGTGTAGGCCTCATGGCAATTCACAAGCAAATCTAAACGTGCTGCTAAAATAATGTGAGACAAGGTTGACATGGTTCTTTCAAAATGTACTATTGAACTTAGGGTTAAAAGTATATGCTTTATAGATGTGTTATTTTAGAAACGTATGCTAGTTAAGAATGTTTGCTGTTTAAATCAAGTTAACGTTTTAAGAGTGCAGGAACCTGCTGCATGTAAATCAAGTAGGCCAGAGCAGATAATGTCATGTAGTTTAAATCGTCATGTGCTCGTTAGAGGAGAGGTCGTGAGGTGTCCAGTATGGAGCTCTGAGAGTGTTTTATGGCCTAAGATATGGTGAAGTCTGGAATTTGAGGCCCACTGCAGGACGAGCTGTATGCAGGTGCGAGGGTCCTAATCAGCTCGAATGAAAGGGACTTTGTTCAGTGGCGCCTTGCGCAGGCCTGTAGGAGTTTCCAGGAATTTCAGGGGGTATCAGCGCACTGAAGAAGAAGCCTGGGAACCAAGGTCAACTTTAACGAGGGTCTTCAAGAGTACCATCATGGAGTTTGCCGCGGAAAGATGTACCACGTGAGGGGCGTCCCAAGGGGCGTTTCTATTGGAAATGTGATTTGGTATTAGGGAAAGTGACCCGGGAGGAGAGCAGAGCAGATGATTTTGGGAGCCTAAGGAAGCGGATGGGTAGGCAGATAGGCTGATCAGGAGAGACCCATTATCTGAGAAGAGACAAAGAGAAGTGCGTGATCTTCTTAGGAAATCACCACGGCTGACACCTAGAGGGTTAAGATCTTGCTAAGTAGGGATGTCATTTAGTGTAGTGTAGGGACAGACTAACCTTAATTTTCTTTTCTGTAATGACTTTGAGGTTGCAACTTGTATTCATTTTGGCAACGCTCATGTTATTAGAGCTTGTACTTATTATTTTGTTCTTCAGACTCAGACTATTCAAGAAGTTCATGTTCATAGTGATACCGATATACCTTTTGAATCTCATTTTGAGAAGTTTGTATCTTCAGTTATCTTTGACTTTATATTAAATCTTTAAAACTTAATTTTGGTCAGTGGTCATTTAGAGTGGTGTAAGTTCTTAAATTGATTTTTTATTGTGAGATTACCTTTTACTCAAGACAGGTACCAACGATTCAGTCGACAGGAAATGGGATTTGGTAAGATAATTAGTAACCAGTAATCCCGCGTTAGCAGTTGGTAGCAGAGTGAGGATGGTTATCTTCTTGAGGAAGGTAATCTAGAGAGGTTAGTTTACCCCAAGGCCCGAGACGTCGAGAGACGAGCAGCGGAAGAATCGTGTGCCGAAAGGTGCAGACGGTGCGAGAAAAGCAGCAGTATCGGAGAGTGAGTATAAAAAGGGTCATGCGTGAACAGATTGCGGTGTTTTGTGTGGTATTTGTATTGTAATGTCTTGCGGAGTTGAATGCCTGTAGTGTGAAAGAGAGAAGGTTGTGAGCGCGCGCAACCTGGTAAACTGGTAACCTGGTAAACGGGTGAACTGGTGAAATCTTAAGTTCAGGCCAGAGCTTAAGTGGTTTTGGGTGTATCGAACATCCAGGGTAGTTGTCGACCATAGTACGGAGGTCACGAGGTACCATTGACCGCCGTGGATCCAAGATAGGGGGAGTGTAAGAGTGAGTGTATGAGTAACGGACGCTGGTCGAAAGTTACTGCGTGTGAGTAACCTATCGGAGAAGGCGATTGTCTGGAAGTAAACGGAAAGACATTTCGCCAAGTTAGGGTGACAACTACAGAAAGACTGTGGGCGTACAGTCAAAGAAAGGTGATCGCTTGGACGGAAGTAATCATTTTTCAGAGTATGAATGGGATGCGTGCATGACCGAGGAGACGAGCTGAGAAAGGAGGGGAACTGCTGCGAAGGGGGACGGGTGACGTCGGCTAGAGCCGCGCTGTGATTGAGCGGTTGGTGTGACGTTAGCTAGAGCCGCGCTCTGGTTGGGCGGCTAGAGTGACGTCGGAGGAAAGTCGCGTACGGATAGGCCAGTTAGTGAGAACGGCGCCGAGATTGGTGGAATATCATCAGGAAGTAAACAAACGCGGAGAAAAGAGAAATTATGAAGTGTTTTAAGTGTTTGAAAGGGATTTTTAAACGTAAACGAAGTGAACATTATTACGGGGAAGAGGCTCCCCCAGAGGGTACGCCAGCTCATTATATGGCAACGAATGTTGGGCTGCATACGATATTGTGGATCGGGGCTTGGAATAAGCTTACGGAAGGAAATGAGGAAATGCAGTTCCCGAAGTACGGGACGTTTAAGTTAGAGGTGTTACATCGGCTAAAAGCAACCATGTCCTCATTGAAACCCTCACCTAGACCAACACAGTTTGAGGCTCTTAATGCATGGATTAAGGCTGCACACGACCGAAATTTGAACAGGCGTCAACAAAGGCTGACGCGATCGGTAAGGGCAGTGCGAGATTCCAAATGGGATGAGGAGGAAAAGCGTTGGAGGGTACAGACTATTGAGGTGGAGAAAATGTATCCGATGAGGGAGGTGTCAGGAGGAGGAAACCTCATGGAAGAAGACGAGGAAAGCGAGTCGGAGGACAATCTGATAAACAGATTGTTAATGGATAGACCACCTCCGAGAGTGGGATTGATAGAAGATAGAGGGCTCGCAAGGGAAGATGGGAATGAGATAGAGGGGTATACACCACTCCCTATATCGGAATGGACACCTAGCAAAGGCGGAGAAACACCTCCAAACAACACTGTACAAAGTGTAGTGGGAAGGTTTGTGGTGCAGAAAACGCCAACCACAGAAAGGGTTGAGTCTGTGGGATTGCCAGACGCTCTTCAAGTGCCTGTTACCATAGGACCCATAGTTTCGATCTATAATTCTGAGAGAGATAGAGGGGAACAACAAAGGCAATTGGATAGGGAAAGGATTGAGATGGAAAGGAGGAATAATGTGACGAATGCATGGAAACAATTACCAGGTTCGGTAACGTGGAACACCCCATTAGACACAACTGTCGGTCCCAATTCAGAACAGGGAGGTCCGAGAGGACCAATGGATCTAAGGGGACCGCGGCCAAGATCTTTTTCAGAGTTAAGAGCTGATTTGAGGGAATGGGACGGGTCCATAGTATCTCCGAGTAACAGGACAAGAACGGAACCAGAGTGGGAAAGCAGGGGTAACGGGACAGTATCTCATTGTGGGGCCAGCGAGAGTAGTCAGAGCCGGGAAGGCCAAAGTCAAGAGAATAGAGGGGATGCATGTCCTACAAATCAGAGAGAACAGCCGGAACAAAATACTAGGATTGTAGAATGTGAGGAAATGTCCCGTCTCTGGGGGAACGGAGGAGATGAGGCGGTACGGGCTTTCCAGAATAGGTTTAGGTGCCTTCATCATACCCTTGGGGAAGACGTTCAACATTGGAGAAAGGAGAACAGCGATAGGTCCCGCCACGCCTCGAATAATCAGGAATCACAGGGAAGTAGGGAAGAAAGAGGGAGTAAGGGAACACCTTACCCTGCATCCCGTGAAACTAGCCCGGAAGGGGAGAGAAGGGCTATGAGGCATGAAGGAGTGTTTCACCACCCACCCCGAGAAGACGGAAAGGCATGGGACTTAGAGAGATGGGAACAGGGGAGGACTCCCTATAATTCACCAATACCTAAACGTAGATCTCGGAGCTGGGATGGGAGAGATGCAGATGGAGGAGCTAAATTGAGTGTCTTGAAAGCTGAAATAAAGGCAAAAAGGCTTGATGTTACCAGTTTAAAATCAGATGTTGATGAGATAATAGATGGAACATTGCCTTTGGAAAGGATAGAATTGTATGAACAGGATGAGTTATTGTTCATGGCAAAGGATATTACTAGGAAAGCTAGAGCGTTTCATGAAAAACTGACTGATTTGGCAGACAAGTATGCCGTGGATTTGTCTAGGACAAGGGCATTGCAGAGCAACCACAGATTACAGTACGCAGACCAAGATCTAGATGAGAAGAGAACTACTGGATTAAAAACACACATAAGAGAGTTGGTAACAGGGATAAGAGTGTGGAGAGAACTGGATAAATGGGAAGAAAGGTGGTCGAAAAAGGGCACAGTTAGGCGAAGTACAAATGTGATGACCCCTGAGGGAAGGGTAATGCAGATGGAGGCATTCCCTTTGCGAGAAATATCAAATGGAAATTATGTACATGTGCCCTGGAGTAGAGGAGACTTAGCCGCATTTACCAACTCATTTCCGAAGTTGCGGGACAACCCAGTCGAGTGGTATAAGCAGGTAGAGAGGTTTGTTAAAATCTCGAAAGTATTGTGGATAGATTTGAACACGTTGTTTGACATCGTGGTCCCATCTGATTTGTGGACCCCGTGCAAGACTAGTGTCGAATGGCCAAATGCTGAACCATTGAGGGATGTTCGAACAAATGGACCATCTGAGATTGTCATGCGAAAGTATGAAAGGGTAATAGCATGGCTGAAAGATAAGGTACCACCACAGGATATAGATTGGGTAAAAATAGACCGAACAAGGCAGGAACCCAAGGAGACAGTTCACGAGTTTTATGAAAGATTGTTGAAAACATTCAAGCAATACAGTGGACTAGATGTAATGGATCCCAAAGACATAGGGCAGTTCGTGTCAAAGTTTGTCTTGGGGTTGAGGCCTGATATTTGTTTGATGATACAGCAACATTTAATCTGTTGGCAGAACAAACCACTAGACGAGATTTTACGATATGCGAGGTACTGCAGTGACGAGATAGATTCTAAAGCCAAGAATCTAAAGGAGAAATTGATGGTGGTGCAAATGCAGTCTGCTGGGAAGGGTGGCCAGCAGAAGCAGGGGATGGGACGAAAACCAAATGGTCAGAACAAAGATAATGAAGAAGGGCAGAGACCTAGGATAGACTTTGCCACTTTAAAGAAAACGACAAAGTGTCATCTGTGTCACCAGGTGGGGCATTGGCGACGCGAGTGTCCCTTTAACCCTGAAAACGGAGAGCAAGAAATAGAAGAGCAGGTCCAAGAAGACCCAGTGCAAAAAGTGACAGTCCCAAGCAGTAAGGTGGCCAAAGGGGGGACTTCGGCTCCACGGGCCCAATTCCCACAGCCACCGAAGATAACAGCTGGAGGAAAGGTCTTTAAACAAATGCCTCTGTTTATCGAGGAAGAAAAATGTTATTACATTGATCCATTGACAGGACAACGGGTGAGCAGTGAAGAAGACTGTACCCTCGGGGCAGTTCTAGAAGTGGATCAGAGAGGGCCATTTGTTGAGGCAGAAGTGGCAGGGTGTCCCACTACGTTCTTAGTGGACACTGGAGCTACTCGTTCGACTCTGAGATCAGCGGTAGTTCCAGACTTGCCAATGTCAGGGGAAACAATTCAAGTGGTAGGAGTCGCAAATAAAAGAATGACTAGTCCCTTGACAGAACCAGTGTCTGTGAAAATTGGAAACCACATGAACGAACATCAGTTTGTGGTTTGTGACTCAAGTCCGGTATGTCTGTTAGGTAGGGATTTGTTATGCAAATTGAATTGCACCATATACTGCACCCCACAAGGAGTGGAGGTACAGACTACCGACGATGATGCTACCTTTAAGGTGGCCAATTCAAAATTCTGTGTAGAACTATATCCTACTCTGACTGTAGAAGATCTTCCACAAGACTTAAGAGATGCAGTGGCGTCAGAGGTGTGGGATTTCACAGGAGAAGATATAGGATTGATTAAAGGGGTAGAACCGGTAAAAATTCTGGTAAAACCAAATGTTGAGTTTCCAAGAACGCCTCAATACAAATTGTCCCAGGAAACGATTGCAGGAATAAAGCCTGTGATCGAGTCAATGATACAGCAGGGAATACTGAAAGAAATCGTGGGCAGTCCTTGTAACTCCCCGATTATGGGTTTGCAGAAACCTAGTGGGAAGTTTAGGATAGTTCAGGATTTACGAAAGATTAACAACATAGTCGTTTCATGTTGTCCCGTGGTACCGAATCCATCAGTAATATTGTTTCAAATACCATGTCAAGCAGAATGGTTCACAGTGATAGATCTTTGTCAGGCTTTCTTTTCAATCCCATTGGATGAAGAGAGCAGGTACCTTTTTGCGTTTAAAATGGAAGATCGCGTTTTAACATGGTGTCGAATTCCACAAGGATTCACAGACAGTCCATCCATCTTTAATCAGTTGTTGAAGAAGAATCTTGAGAATCTAGTACTGCCACAGAACTCGGTTCTGGTACAGTACATAGATGACCTACTTGTTGCGTCAGAAACAGAGGAAGCTTGTAAAGTAGATTCAATTGCCTTACTGAATCATTTAGCTGAAAATGGACATAAGGTATCTCCGAGCAAGTTACAGTATTGTCTGACAGAAGTACAGTATCTAGGGCACAGGTTAGAAAAAGGGAAACGTAAGGTGTCCCCAGAGAGGATTGAGGCGATAATGAAAATGAATGCGCCTACAACTCAGAGAGAGGTTAGAATGTTCCTAGGAATGGTGGGTTACTGCCGACAGTGGATAGTTAACTTTTCACTGAAAGCAAAGCCCTTACAGAAACTGACGCACAAGGAGGTGAGTGATCCGGTACCATGGGATGAAGAATGTCTGGTGGCGTTTTTACAGCTGAGAGACGATTTATGTCGTGCTCCGGCTCTGGGAATGCCAGATTATGAAAAGTCGTTTTCACTCTATTGCTGTGAGAGAGAGGGATGTGCTTTGTCAGTCTTGGCACAGACCCACGGTAATGCCCGTAGACCAGTTGCATATTTTTCGGCTACATTAGATCCAGTAGCCGCAGCGTTGCCCGGATGTCTCAAATCCGTTGCCGCAACGGGTGTCAGCATTGAAAGGAGCGAAAGTATTGTAATGGGACATCCAGTGGTGGTGTATGTACCGCATTCAGTTGAATTGTTAATGACCAGGACGAAGACGCAGCATCTGACCAATAGTAGGCTCACGCGTTATGAGCAAGTTATACTTGCCGCAGAAAACGTGACTCTCAGGAGATGCTCTGTCTTGAATCCTGCTACTTTGATGCCATTACCTACTGTAATAGAAGGCGAAGGATGTGAAGACCACGATTGCCTTGATGTGACTGAACTATGCACGAAACCCAGACCAGATATAGTGGATGAGCCATTGTCTGACCCCGATGAAATTTACTTTGTTGATGGCTCATGTTTAAGAGACGATACTGGTCGGTTAAGAGCAGCTTATGCTGTTTGTACCATTACTGGAGTTGTGGAAGCCGCTTGCCTGGAAGGAGTACATTCCGCACAGGTAGCAGAGATTATTGCCCTAACTCGTGCCTGCATAGCAGGAAATGGAAAGAGAGTCACCATCTACACGGACAGCCAATATGGTTTCGGTGTGGTTCATGATTTCGGGCAGTTGTGGTCTCAGAGGGGTTACATGACCTCCTCTGGTTCGCCCATTCGAAATGGAGAATTTGTGCGATTGCTGATAGAAGCATTACAAGGTCCTGTTGACATTGCAGTGGTGAAGTGTGTAGCTCATACTAAGAATACAGATTTTGTGTCACAAGGTAATAGATATGCTGATGAAGTCGCACGCTATTGTGCGGAACAAAGTTATTCTTTCTCAAAGGTGGAAATAGAAGGTGCAGAAGAAAAGACTGAATTAAGTATGATGTTAGAAACTGTAGACACTTGGGAGGATTTAAGGATAATGCAGGAGAACGCACCTGAAACAGAGAAAAAGGCATGGGAAATAGCAGGCTGTGTGCGAAGTGAAATGGATTTTTGGGTTTCAGCAGATGGGAGAGCTGTGTTACCTGAAGAATTAGCTAATCCCATGGCGAGAGAAATACATGGTCCAGTACATCTAGGAAGGGATGCTATGATGAGAGTTTTTAGGCAGACTTGGTATTGCCCGAAATTCAGAATAGCAGCAGAATCAGTATGTAAGCGATGTGTTACCTGCCAACAACTGAACGTAGGCAAACGAACACCAGTCACACTGAGTCACATTGGGAGGTCGGGGGGGCCTTTCAATAGAATGCAACTAGATTTCATCGAAATGCCAAGAGTCAATCGCCTTCGGTATGTGTTGGTGATTGTATGCGTATTTTCCAGATGGGTTGAAGCGTACCCTACACGTAGGTGCGATACACTCACAGTGGCTAAATTGTTGCTCAGGGAGTTGATACCGCGCTTCGGGGTGCCTGCCTCTTTGGAATCGGACAGAGGAAAACATTTTAACAGCGAAATAGTGAAGATGTTGTGCTCCACACTGAATATCGATCAAAAGCTGCATTGTAGTTATCGACCAGAAGCTTCAGGAATTGTGGAACAAGTGAATGGCACTTTGAAGAATAGATTGGCTAAAGTAGTGGCATCCACATCTTTGAGTTGGCCAGATGCTCTTCCATTGGTGCTCATGAGCATGCGCAGCACGCCTGATAGGAGGACAGGTCTCTCTCCCCACGAGATCCTGATGGGGAGGGCCATGAGACTTCCTACAGTTCCAACTACTGCTCTATTGAATATTACAGATGATCTGATCTTGGATTATTGTAAAGGACTGTCTGACGCCATCCATTCTGTGTCCCTTCAGGTGCATGCGGCTGAAGTTCCAGCAGCGAGGAACCTGTGTCATGACCTGAACCCAGGGGACTGGGTCCTGGTTAAAAAACACGTCCGGAAGAACTGCCTAGATGTTCGCTGGCGTGGGCCCTTTCAGGTAATCCTGATCACGAACACCGCGGTGAAGTGCGGGGGGCTGCCAAATTGGATCCATGCATCCCATACTAGAAGAGTTCCAGCACCTCTAGAAGGAACAGCTCCCATCCCAGACGAAAGCCCGGAAGTGGAAGAAGAGTCGCAAGAAGGGATTGAGGCAGCTGAGGAGGTGTCGGAAGAAGTTGGGAACGCATCGGATTCAGAAGAAGAGCGAAGGCAGGACGGCAGTGAGACAGAAGACGCAACTGAAGGAGAGAGCAGAAGTGAATACGACTCAGACTCAGATCCGTATCGGAGCGACCAAGAACCAAGTGGGAGGACAAGGAATAGGAGAATAAGGCTTGGAGCTGCCACTTGGCCAACAAGAAGAAGAAGGCTAAGTTTGAGGTCGGCCCAAGAAGAAACGCTTACTCCTATATCCGAAGACTCAGATCCAGAAGAAGATATCCAGGATCAAGCCGAGGAGGGTCTTAGAAGATCAAGTAGGGTGCGAGTGCCTAGCAGAAGATACTCTACTCCCGATTGGACCTACCTCGTTGCAGATGTCTGGGAGACACAGAACAGGGAGGATCAGGGAAGTGGAACTGATCAGAACTGACCCGATCATCACAGTGCAAATAAAGTTTCTACTGCCAGGAGCGGAGACCGAAAGGTTGCTGACACTCAACATCGTTCATCCTGCTCTCCTGAGTGGAATAAGAAAATTGCTTTTAGAGACAGTTGAGTTTCCAGTTTGCTGTTCACGATATCCAATATTGGAGGGAACTCTTCTTCGTTTGGAAATGCTTGAGCGAGTAGTAGAAATGCTAGGAGCGCTTATTGTTGTGGATTAAAACCATACTACGAATGTCTTCAAAGGGGTGCAGATCTGGAAAAGTGAAGAAAGTGATCTTGATTAGAACGGACCCCTTTGTAATTGTGGATATAGAACTGATAGTACCAGGATTGGAAATTGAAAAAACGCTAACTCTCAATTTCGTCCGTCCACTTGTCTTGAGCGAAATAAGGAGAATAATCCTAGAAAAGGTTGACTTTCCATGGTGTGGTACGAACTGTCCAGAACCTGAGGGAATGATACTTCGGATGGACGTTTATGAAGAAGTAGTGTCACTCCTTGAGTCATACATAACTTCAGACGAAAATAAGACTTTTGAAAAGAAATTGTAAACTTGTTGCAAGATAACCTAGCGCCGAGTGGAAGAAGAAAAGTGATAGGGGTTTCATTTTAGTGGATGGAGAAGGGCTAGGGTTGTCTATTTTCTACTGGACTTTGAACTGTTTTGCGGAAACAAATTGTCAAGCTTCCAAGTGTTCCAAGAAAGACATTGCAAGAGAGAAAGACTTTGTTTGAAAAGAAGAGGAAGTGAATGCTGGAAGATAGTCGAAAACTACACTGTTTGAGAACATGGAGGCTGGCAACCCGAACCGCAGGGCAAAATGTATAGCTGTTACATTTTTAGGAGTAGTGGTTTCTCTTATAATTTTAGTGGTAACTGTTTCATTCCTAGCGGGACACGAAGGGGATGGAACCACAGTTAAGGAGGATAAGGGAGTGTCAACACCGAGAACTACCATTACTAAGGAGAAGGGAAACATCAATGAGAAAGACAAAGCGTTGTTAGATGCAGAAGTAAAAAGGTTACACATGGATGAGTCACAGGGGAATTACAAGTCAAATGCTTATGCTAAGTTGCTTTATGAATATGTTGATGCCATGGAAGTAAAGGACTGTTATGTCTGTATGCAATTACCAATTTCGGTGGAGGAGGGTATCAAATACCATCATCTCCCGTTGACATATGGAATAACGTGCAGTTTATTGTTAAGTATGTTTTATGGACGAGACGGATTTGAGTATTACTTCTCGAATTTCGACTCGACATTGCCAGAGGTTCCGAATTTCAAGCATTTGAACAAATGGGACTACTACAAAAGCGAAGACAGGTTACACAAATGGTTTATTCCATGGAGAACGTTAGATACTTCACATGCTCGAATAAACAATCTGACTTGTCAAATATCAGAAGTTGAGAAAAAGTTTATAGCACAGGTAGATACTAGATACAGGAAGCAGAAGGTATTGAAGGCATCAGGACAAGGAGAAACAGATTGGACCAAGGAAGAAAGGGCACAACAACGAAAAGGAAGTATTGGTCCAATTGCTTTGGATAAGGAGAAACGGGGGAAACTGTGCATTCACAGGAGTTACTCCTACTATGAAAACGTTTATGTAGGACAAGTCAATTGCGAACATGCTTTTCAATTGGAGTACTACTCTAAGAACTTCATGAAAGGGATGCAAGCAATACCAAATGTATATTTTGTATGTGGAAGATATGCCTATGTGAAGTTACCAGATAATTGGTACGGATCATGCTATCTGGCTGTTGTCTTCCCTAAAATATACCATGTTGAGAATTTAGACACGCCTAAGAAAGAAATATCAACTAGATGGAAGCGAGGGCTGGGTGCAGCAGAAGTAGTTGGAGATGTAATAGGTGCTGCATTCCCTTTCTTAGGATTGATAATGAATGACATTAAGATCAGGAGGTTAGCTACAGTCGTAGATAGACTGTCTGCCAGTACTGCAAGATCCTTGATGCTGATAGAAGGGGAGATGCAATCGATTAGGGCAATGGTTCTTCAGAACCGACTTGCTTTAGATGTTCTGTTAGCAAAAGAGGGAGGAGTCTGTAGGGCCTTGAAGGTCCAGGAATGTTGTACTTACATTCCAGACAATTCAAAGCCTCTAGAGAAGTATATACAAAACATCACTGCCATACACTACGAAATTGAGGACCTGGCAAAGGTAAATGTGTGGGAAAAAGTAGGCCATGGAATGGGTAAAGTTGGAAGTTGGTTTGCCAACTTAGGAAAGGGTATCGTTTGGTACATATTGAAACCCATCATCATAGTAGTGATTTGTGTAATCACTTTGTGGGGATTGGTGCGTTTGTATCAATGGTATAGAGCAAATAGGTTACAGAGAGCTATGAAGAAACAGGAAGAAGAGTTGACAGCGATGCAGGACACTCAATATAAGAGTCTGAAAGCATTAGAGAGTATGAAAAGAAGTGGTACTGCCCTGTCTTCACTTTAAAGGTTCTACATTTTGGTGTCATGGTAATGATGACCCCTAAAGGTCATCAAAGGGGGGACTGAGAGAGCACAAGTTTGAAAAAAATGTATAAGTACGCCATATTTACAAGCACGTAGTTAGTTAACATGTACTTTGCACCAGAGTGTTTATATTTAGAAGTGAAATACACCGAGTGTCTTATATTCAGTGGTGAAATGCATAGAATGTTTAAGTAGAGTAACAATAATCATAACTGTGTGAGACTAATGTAGAAATGTTTGGGATGAATATGAAAACCTCACGTTCTCATGTTAAAGGAATAATGTAAGAGTTGAATGTAACTCTAAAACCCAGTATTTTGTGTAGGCCTCATGGCAATTCACAAGCAAATCTAAACGTGCTGCTAAAATAATGTGAGACAAGGTTGACATGGTTCTTTCAAAATGTACTATTGAACTTAGGGTTAAAAGTATATGCTTTATAGATGTGTTATTTTAGAAACGTATGCTAGTTAAGAATGTTTGCTGTTTAAATCAAGTTAACGTTTTAAGAGTGCAGGAACCTGCTGCATGTAAATCAAGTAGGCCAGAGCAGATAATGTCATGTAGTTTAAATCGTCATGTGCTCGTTAGAGGAGAGGTCGTGAGGTGTCCAGTATGGAGCTCTGAGAGTGTTTTATGGCCTAAGATATGGTGAAGTCTGGAATTTGAGGCCCACTGCAGGACGAGCTGTATGCAGGTGCGAGGGTCCTAATCAGCTCGAATGAAAGGGACTTTGTTCAGTGGCGCCTTGCGCAGGCCTGTAGGAGTTTCCAGGAATTTCAGGGGGTATCAGCGCACTGAAGAAGAAGCCTGGGAACCAAGGTCAACTTTAACGAGGGTCTTCAAGAGTACCATCATGGAGTTTGCCGCGGAAAGATGTACCACGTGAGGGGCGTCCCAAGGGGCGTTTCTATTGGAAATGTGATTTGGTATTAGGGAAAGTGACCCGGGAGGAGAGCAGAGCAGATGATTTTGGGAGCCTAAGGAAGCGGATGGGTAGGCAGATAGGCTGATCAGGAGAGACCCATTATCTGAGAAGAGACAAAGAGAAGTGCGTGATCTTCTTAGGAAATCACCACGGCTGACACCTAGAGGGTTAAGATCTTGCTAAGTAGGGATGTCATTTAGTGTAGTGTAGGGACAGACTAACCTTAATTTTCTTTTCTGTAATGACTTTGAGGTTGCAACTTGTATTCATTTTGGCAACGCTCATGTTATTAGAGCTTGTACTTATTATTTTGTTCTTCAGACTCAGACTATTCAAGAAGTTCATGTTCATAGTGATACCGATATACCTTTTGAATCTCATTTTGAGAAGTTTGTATCTTCAGTTATCTTTGACTTTATATTAAATCTTTAAAACTTAATTTTGGTCAGTGGTCATTTAGAGTGGTGTAAGTTCTTAAATTGATTTTTTATTGTGAGATTACCTTTTACTCAAGACAGGTACCAACGATTCAGTCGACAGGAAATGGGATTTGGTAAGATAATTAGTAACCAGTAATCCCGCGTTAGCAGGATAAAGGCACCGGCGCTGGCTCCGGTGAGAGCGCACCTGCTGTGGGCACCGAGCAGAACCGACCCGGGGGCCCGGTCGAGAACCCGACGAACAGGTACAGCGCGCGCCGCCTCACCTGAACTTCCAGGGTCCGAGAGGTTTGGAGGAGACGGGCGAGAGAACTCAAAGTCCTGATGCCAAGCGGCCCTTCTGGTTCCTGCCCGCCTCCACGGAGTTACCATTGCGGTGGGGGAAGGGGGTTGAAGGAGTGATGTGGCCGTGTGTGAGGGGAGTAGGAGGCGTAAAGTATCTGTGGGGAATAGGAGGCGTAAAGTGTGTGTGGGGAGTAGGAGGCGTAAAGTATCTGTGGGGAGTAGGAGGCGTACAGTGTGTGAGGGGAGTAGGAGGCGTAAAGTATCTGTGGGGAGTAGGAGGCGTAAAGTGTGTGTGGGGAATAGGAGGCGTACAGTGTGGGGGGTGGGAGGCGTAAGTGTGAGGGAGGCGCAGAAGGGATATTTAACCTCAGCCCAAACGGTTTTACGTACCGAGAATTAACGGGGCAGAGGCGTAGCTTGCGCAATGAATGTTGGGACCGAGGCTTTTCCTGAAATTCATAGGGCGCATTCACTTGAAACTAGCATTGGCAAAGCCAATTAGCCTCGCCTTTTTAGACCTTTTCGTTTGCCATTTGCCAATACTTATTTCCGCTATAGTGCCTCATCGGCGTAATGGTACCTGCGTAATTCCCTACGGACGGGAGACTCCGAGTTTTTTAAAGCAAAAAATGGTTTTATTTTAGCTATCTCCCTGCCTGTGCTTCAATATAGGTCAAAAAGGAAAATGCATTTATCTCACTTTTTTATTTTCTTAAAAATCTCCCACTTTTAAGGTTTAAACTGTTGGGGCCTCATTTATGAGAAATGACGCATCGCTGCGTGAAAGCAGCTTTCCGTCACTTCTCAGTGCGCACTCCTTGCGACATACTGGATGCGTCATATTTAATGTATGACGCATCATGTCGCAAGGAGTTACAAATACGTCAGTATTTCCGATGTATCTGGAAGCGCAAAAGTGACGCATTGCTGGAGTGTGTCACAAAAGTGACGCAACTCCAGCAATGTGTCCTGCGCCACTCTTACGCCTACTATGAGGCAGGCGCAAGATATTGACACAATGGCGTCCTAGAAGTGATCCAGTGAAATCTCATAGATTACACTGCGTCACTTCTACAAGGCTTTTGCGGGGGAACGCCCACCCTGCATACATTATACCTGACGCAGGTATAATGTAGCGTAGGGGTTTACCAAGTGACGCATCTGCTTACGTCACTTTGTGAATAATGTGCAACCGGAGGCATGTTTTACGCCGCCGATACGTCACAAAAAGGGACACATCGGAAGCGCAAAACAGACCCAAGGCCTCATAAATGAGCCCCTTGGTATGTATGTCCTAGGTGCGTGAGTACTTGATGACATATGCGTGTGCATATGTCACCAACCTTGCACACACCCTTTTTTTGTTTTTTTAACCAATCCTCTCTTACGGGCGCCACTTAATAAAATAAATGAAATGCGCTTGAGCCAAAGTGCTTCTAGGACAGCCCAATAGCAATAGCAGCTTCCTGAGGCCTCCCAAAAAAAACACAACAAAAGAAAATGATTGAAAGGGCTGTGAGTGGTGGGGAGCAATGTAGGAGCAGGAAGGGGGAAGCAATGGAAGAGGTGAGCGGCAAAGTACCAATGGGTGAGGGTGGGGAGCAATGTAGGAGCAGGGAGGGGAAGCAATGGAAGAGGTGAGCGGCAAGGGACCAATGGGTGAGGGTGGGGAGCAATGGAGGAGAAGGGAGGGGAAGCAATGGAAGAGGTGAGCGGCAAGGGACCAATGGGTGAGGGTGGGGAGCAATGGAGGAGCGGGGAGTGGGAAGCAATGGAAGAGGTGAGCGGCAAGGGACCAATGGGTGAGGGTGGGGAGCAATGTAGGAGAAGGGAGGGGAAGCAATGGAAGAGGTGAGCGGCAAGGGACCAATGGGTGAGGGTGGGGAGCAATGGAGGAGAAGGGAGGGGAAGCAATGGAAGAGGTGAGCGGCAAGGGACCAATGGGTGAGGGTGGGGAGCAATGGAGGAGCGGGGAGTGGGAAGCAATGGAAGAGGTGAGCGGCAAGGGACCAATGGGTGAGGGTGGGGAGCAATGGAGGAGCGGGGAGTGGGAAGCAATGGATGAGGTAAGTGGGAAGGGACCAATGGGTGAGGGTGGGGAGCAATGGAGGAGCGGGGAGTGGGAAGCAATGGATGAGGTAAGTGGGAAGGGACCAATGGGTGAGGGTGGGGAGCAATGGAGGAGCGGGGAGTGGGAAGCAATGGATGAGGTAAGTGGGAAGGGACCAATGGGTGAGGGTGGGGAGCAATGGAGGAGCGGGGAGTGGGAAGCAATGGATGAGGTAAGCAAGAAGGGCGGGTAATGTGAATATGTGAGAGATAAGTGATAAACTACGTGAATAAGGAAAGTGTAAAGTGGTGAGTTTAAAAATGTCTTTGTTGTATCAAAAATTGTTTTAATGGCTGATCAAAAAGACATATTAAAAATGTGTTGGAGAACTAGGCCAACTAAGTTGAATGGTCTGTTTCCAATACTCTTAAGTGATGGTCAACATGTTTCTGCCAATGTCAGTATAGTTAACCTGGCATTCGTCAGGACCTATGGTGAATTAAACCCAGGCGGTATGGACACGCTAAGGCCCACCCTACCATGGGACGTGAAAGTTAAAAGTCGTCTGAAAACATGCAAATAGAAAAGGGGGCCACACATATAAAAATTGTGTAATGGTAATATGTCTTTTTGATCAGCCATTAAAACAATTTTTGATACAACAAAGACATTTTTAAACTCACCACTTTACACTTTCCTTATTCACGTAGTTTATCACTTAGCTCTCACATCTTCACATTACCCGCTCCGCAGTAAATCTGGCGTTGAAGCACACTGGGGTGACATTCGGTCACTCCCAGTGGGGCCCAATGATGAAGCATGCCACCGACCAGGTCGGTGAGTGAGGGCTTTCTAGACACACCAAATAGGTGTTGTTCGTCTATGTGCTCGAATACCTCTGTGTTTTCAAAAAAAGACACTTTTCCCAAAAAAAGCACACTCTTTCATTGTTGTTCATATTGTCAAGTGGGTAATAAGAATGTTGCTCCCTCCCTACCTCTCTCTTTGTTTATATGTATGCAAGAAGGGACCAATGGGTGAGGGTGGGGAGAAATGGAGGAACAGGGTGGGTGAGCAATGCAAGAGGTGAGGGGCAAGATACCAACAGAGGTGCTTGAGGCTGGGCCTGGAGGGGGCGGGTTAAAATAAAATAAAAAATAAAAAAAAATATATATATATATATCCTGGACTTCTCTATTCCTACACCACAGGCATCGACACAACAGCAGCCTCCCCAAATCCATCTCCAACTTCAATAGTTGGATCACCGCCTGCGCGGATACCCTGGCTCCTCTCAAAGCCAACAACGCTTCAAGAACGAGACCGCAAACAAGCGGGTTCATAGAAGAGGTGAGGATCAGCAAACGCCACTGCAAGCATCGTGAACACAGATGGAGACAGTCAGAATGACAGCAACAAGCACACCTACAAATCTGCCATCAGACGGTGCCATCTGCAAATCGCAGCCACCAAACGCTTCATGCTCACTGACCGCATCGAAAGCAGTTCCAAGGAAATCTTTACCTAGTGAAAGACCACCTCTCTGGCAGCAAGGTCCACCAGTGGAGCTCCCACTCAGGACCTCCTCAGCCAGCTGTCCCTACTGCTCGGCAACAAGATCACCGGCATCTACAACAACTTTGAACCTCAAACGGACCCTTCCACTATCGCAGCCCTCTTGCCCATCTCTGCCAACACCCAGAGGAGCACCTTGACCACCCAGCCCACCGTCGGCACTCATGAAACTCCAACCACCATGCAGGCTATTCACTCTGGAGCACCTTCGGAACCTTATAGCCCAGTTCTTCATGGTCTTGGTCTGCCAGAGGTACAGGTGATCCCTCCCAGTAGCCGCAATGCCGCCGACACTGAAAGCGGCTAAACATATAGTGCCTCCCGGAAGGAGCACCAAGGGAGGAAATGGCCCAAAGGCAAAAAAAATAAACTACAACAATGTTAGTGTGGCTCCACAATAGCAAGGGGGTGATGAAGAGAATCCAGGAGACTGGAGAAGGCAATGAAGAACACTGCAGAAACCACAGGTCAAGGAACACGAGATTCCAGTAATGGATAGGAGCGAGGAAGCACACTAACTGAAGAGAAGAAGTTTTGTGACACAAGCAGGAAGAGGAATCTATATATACCTGAAAATAGGAAATTACGTCATCAACATGGTGTTGTTATAACAGTTTGGGAACATCTCCTAAGAAACAAATGGAAGAGCAGCCATATTGGATTGGGCTCAATTTATACCAATGAATCCTTCCCAGAGGATTTTGGTGCAGTTCTTCAAGGAAGAAGGAGACACTGATAGCAACCTGCAGCACGCCCCCAGGGAGAGGACCACAAGAGACCGCACCGGCAGGCCAGCCACCTTCCAGTGAGGCCGTATGAAGTGCGTAAACGCCTGCCAGCATGTCCGCTGCCCTGCTGACTGCTGTGTAGTGTACATAACTCTCCTGAGCTGGACGCAGCTGAAACTGCTGTCTTAGGCGCAGGCTGCAATGTGGCCTGTGGTACAACATGTGATAGGGTGGGGACAGTGAACAGTAAGGAGGAAAGGGGTAGAGGGTAGGGAAAGAAAAGGAAAACGAGAGAGGGATAAAGAGAAAACCCGGTGAGAGAGTAGGGGGTAGGCAAAGAAAAGCGAAATAAAGAGCGGAAAAGGGATATCTTGGTGAGTGAGACATGGTTGAGGAGTCACAAAGCTTCCATTCCTCTGGCGGAAAAGAGGGGGCAGGAGATAAAGAATGGGTTGGAGGGGGGCAGAGACACCAAAAGGGGTCATGAAAGGGAGAAGGACAAAAAGAGACCTCAGTGAAAGAAGAGATAGTGGGAGACATCTCAAGATGATGTCGTTGAAATGGCTGTCCATTTATCCATTCATTATTCAGAGGTAATTTATCGACCTACCAGCACAGTAGCCTCCCCCTCTCCCCCCTCCCTCCCCAGCTCTTACTGCACTCCTGGACAGACCATGGAGAGACGTCCAGGGAGAGCGACTTTTCAGATGGTTCTCCAAGCAGAGGAAGATACTTGGGCCTCCTCCAGACGCAGACTCACACCACATACGTGCTGTGTATGGTCAGTCAATGTTCAATTCCTTTATTTGAATATTAATAAATAATCAAAGAAGTACCTTAACAGGTACAAATATAAATGTCTATTAATAAATCTACTAGATGCAAAAATAGAAAAATGTTGAAATTAAAAAGTCACGACTTGCGGTAATGCACTTCAGACTTTAGAAAATATCCAACATAAAAAGCACATTGTAGGGGTGGTTAGTATTCTCATAAAGCAAACTGCAGGTTTACATTTATAAAAAAAATAATGAGATTTAAGAACCGAATTTAAAAAGCGACATGTAAAAGGTTTATAAAATTTGCAAAAGAATACGAAGTGCAAAAAAGTCTGCAAAGAGGATTCATCACATGAACAGGTCAGGGTGGTAGCAGCTTCGTACTGTCCCAGGAGAAAGCTGAGATTGTTGCAAACTTCATTTGTTAAATAGTTTTGGCCTATCCTATATGTACTAGAAGATCACAGATTCAGGCCCCCAAACCTTCAATGTGGCATTCTAATTACTGCGGACTGTGCTCTTGTAACCAATATGGATTCGCTAAGAGACTTTTTTGCTAGTAGACCATGGACCTTCATGCTCATCGACATGGACAGCGCAACTTATCGCCGTTCCATAGAACTTTCCTCTCTAAAGCGACACAAATCCTTTTGATCCATCCTAAGCTCCCCTTCGACCTCTATGCTCTAAGAGTCCTGATGATTAACCCATAATATACTACACGGTCGAAACGTCGTAGACTTAAAATTCAGACCCTACATTAAATTTTCCCATTGAAATCAAACGGGTTGTGTTATTGTTTGCTTGATGCACTCACTGACCACCTTATTCACACATGTGTATCGCACTAAAGAGAACACAAACCCCGTTTTTGTCACTGGCACCCGTCTTTCATTATCGTTTGTATTTTTTTTATTAAATAAGAAATTGACTACTATCTGTAATTTATGTATATAACCGGGACCACTGTTTTCAGAAATGTTCATGGTGGCTTTCAAAGCATATGTCATAGTGAATGACTATGGTTGCAAGCCCTCTCACACAAATATAGTTCTATCTACAGTGCAGTGCAAACCAATCTTCTTTGTTAAGGATTTCTCCCATGCTCGATACACAGTTGATTCTAGCCAACACGTTTCGTCTAGTTGCATAAGGTGTTGGCTTCTTCAGAGCTAGACGAGATCAACATAAGTAGCTATCACTCTGATTGACATAATGTAATTATGTGGCTCAGTGTGCACTAAATCATTCATTGTAAAGTATTCCACCATCAGCTAATGTCAGTGACACCCTTCAAGACTTCAAACAAATTGTATTGATGACGCCAAAATGTGTATAAAAGAGTGCCCAATGTTTAAGAAGAACACTTCCCCTACCTTAGATACGAAAGATGGTCACTGATCAGTCATTTGAAAGAAACCGGACCTACAAGGACCTTAAAACATTGGTCACCACCCGTGCCAATGCGAAGTAGACCCAATTAATAAAGCAAGGTGACTTATTCTTCAGTAATCCACAATGTTTAAAAAAAAAAAAAAAGGGTACATAAAATTCCTATGGCGATTTGTCTCCTAGATCTAATTGGGCTTGTAGAGAAAAGAAAAATGTAATTAATTCAGGGAATATTGCATTAAGCAGTCCCACCACTGAGCTACTAAAATGAACTGAAATATGTTAAACAGAAAGTATATTACTTCATGAGTCTGGGCACGCGTATGTGTATTAGCGTTATAATCAACGGTAACTCAAGAGCCTGGATAGTTGCAGTGTATCTGAGTATATGTGATTGTGAAGATTAAGGAGAGAACTCAGGTTAGCTAAGGAGACTCATCGTATTGATAGTATCCATTGATGTGGTGGTTTAGATTATCGCCCTATGTTGTAAGCGCTCTCTATCACCTGTACAGTTGGTAACACCGTCTCTTTAGTGGGTCTTGGTAAACATTGCAGTTAGTGATTGCTTACACGTGTGTCCACTTATCTATAAAGGAATATATTAGGAATAATGACCATAATATTGCATGAGGGGCTTCTCTATGTAGGACTTCATAACCCAGCACCCTCTCAACAGCCTGCCAAGGCAGAATCCCCCTCAAACATCTCTCCAACTCACCTTAGTGTCTAACAGGCGTGAAACAAATGACACTGTCCTTATTCTTACTGATCCACCATTGTGCTTCGGTCTGCTAGTACGCAATATCTAAAATCGATACATAACGAAGCCTGCTTTAGTACTCTGTGTCACTGGGAATACTTAATCAAGTTATTTATTAAGCAGGAAGCAAAAAACAGGTGCATATCATGGTGGCGTTCAAAGCATAGGTTTTATTAGCTCAAGTCATGTGATGTGTTGACAGTTGTCGAAGAACGACTTGTGAATTTTGCGCAAGCCTGCCTCTATTGCGACTTTGCAGCACTCTATCGGCTACATGCATCATTGTTGCCGTTTGCGATTTCTTAATTGCAAAAATTAAGAAATCGCAATTTTTTGTGTGATTCCTTAAGTTTCCTTAATTGCGATTCACAATTTGCGAATCGCAATTAAGGAATCCCTTCCCATTGATTCCTATGGGCCTAGAGACCCATAGGAATGAATGGGAAGTCATTCTCAACTTGCGATTAGCATTTTGCGAATCGCAAATTGAGAATGCAATTTCAAGGGTGCAGGGGGGGGTCCAAAGGACCCCAAGTGCATTTTTCACACACACATGCCCCAAGGGCATGTGTGTGTGTAAAATGAAACTTTCAAAAATGCACTTTTGTGCATTTTTGAAAGTTTTCGCAAATTACCATGAAGGTCAATTTCATGGTAATTTACCTCTCCCTAATTGCGAATTCGCAAATTTTAAATGTTCATGCATTGGATTTAAGAAATCTGAAATTGCGATTTCTTAAATGCAATCGCAATTTTAGAAATCGCAACATGATTGCGATTCCCAAAATTGCGAAAAACATGATGCATCCCATTTTTGTCAATTGCATTCGCAAACGGCCGAAAATTGCGATTCGCACAGTTTGCGAATGCAATAGACAATGATGCATGTGCCCATTAGCCTTTAGAATTGTTCCAACATATTGTACATTCAAACATAAAGTATTGCTGTCCCTTTCTCAGATATCTTCTTTCAACTAACCACTGCTCAATCTGAAAACCCGACTGTGTATGGAATGTATGTTGAATTGAGATAGATCATTGCAATGCTAACACAGGACACATTTCTCTTTTTGTGGATACGTGGGAAGGGGCACAGATGAGTGGTAGTTGACCAAGGTGCAGTTTTCAAGGGTTCCCTCACTTTACACAACTGGTGAACATATACAACCAATGTACTATCAGTAATTCGCATTTCCTTCGTCAGTGAAAAGCCAAGGCAGGAAAGAAGCCAGGTCTAGATGCTGCTTGGAGGATTATAGGGTCCAGGTCTAAAGTCTGAAGGAGTTAATCTAAGGGCAGAAATGCAGTCATTTATGGCCTTTCATCAACTTGGGATTTAGTGCCGCACCTCCTGAGGGCAGAGGCTGTACTACTGAAGCAGCTCTGAAACCAGAGCAGCAGATGTACACCTGCAGGGTACACATCAGATGGTACAGCCCAACACAGGGTGCTCCTTAAAGCCCACACAAACTCGCACACGGTAATGGAATTAGACTTCTCGTTCTTGGGCTTTCAGGCACAGATAGGGTTTATAGGGGTATTTTACTTTATGTTACGTGTATTTGTAAAGTGCACTATTGCCCGCGAGGGTATCCTGGTGCTGAGCAGGTGTGTGTACCTACCCCTACCTATGCTAGGTTGGTTAATCGAAAAGCCGGGTCATCAGCTTCTCACGGAATTCCAGAAGAAAGGGAGAGGCTCTGAAGTGGAGTGGGAGGCCGCTCCACGCTTTGGAGCGATGTGAGAGAGCGTCCGTCCTCCTGATCTGATTCTGTCTACTTGTGGGATGTGTGTGAGGAGGAGTCCTGCAGAGCGGCTGTGTGTGAGTGGCTGATGGAAGAAGATGTGACTCTCCAGGTAAGTGGGACCAAAGTCGTGCAGTGCCTTGAATATGTGCGCGTTTGAAATGAACAAGCTTGTGCTTTAGGAGCCGCTGGATCTCCCTGAGGTGTGTTGTGATGCGAGTTCTGTCCGTGAGACAGAGGATGGATCTGGCTGCCGGGTTCTGGGTGGTTTGTAGTCCTCTTGTGAGTTGCTTTGTAATCAGAGCGTAGAGGGTGCTCCCATAGTCCAACTTCATGGTGACTAGAGCGTGAGTGACAGTTTTTATAGTGTTGCTTGGGAGCCCTTTCGAGGTCTTGCTACGCATCTTCAGAGTGTGGAGACAGGATCCAGTGATTGTACGTGTTAGACCTGGCATCTTTGGCGTGGTTTCCCCTGTCTTTTTGGCCTCTACCTCCTGTATTTTTGATGCTGTGCTGGATTTCGTTTTTGCTGGTTTAGATGCTTTGGACCCTCTGCCACTGCTGATCAGTGCCAGAGTGTAAGTGCTCCCTGTGTAAAGTGTTATTCTGATTGGATATACCTGTTTGGCATATTTGTATCACCATGAAGTCCCTAGGAAAGTGCACTGGGTGTGCCAGGGCTGGTGATGACAAATGCTACTAGTGGGCCTGCAGCACTGATTGTGCCACCCACATGAGTAGCCCTAAAATGGTGTCTCAGGCCTGCCACCGCAGTGCCTGTGTGCAGTCTGTGAACTGCCATGTCCTCCTGGTCAGTGTCCCCACTGACCAGGCCTAACCCTTCCCTTTTTGTGCACATTGGTCACCCCTATGGAAGGCACAAGGTACCCCCATAGGCAGGGTGCAGTGTATGTGAAAGGTAGAGCATGTACTGGTGCATGTGACATGCTCTGGTACTGAATTACAGCCATTTTCGTTTTTCACTATTGTAAGGCTATCTTGCTCCATAGGTTAACATGGGGGATGCTGGCTACAGTGGCTACCAGCATTTCTTCCCATAGGAACAAGATAGGACATGAGTCTAGTATCCCTAAACTCAGAATTTAATAACACATCTTTTAGGAAAGGTTGTTTTTAAATCCTGTGTTTGAGAACAGTGCTTTTAGAAAGTTGCTGTTCTCTTGTCTGACCCTTCTGTTTGCCTTGGCCTGTTTGTGTATTGATTGCCTGGTTTGAGAGTGACAGGGGCTGGGGATTCCCCAGGAGGCTGGCTGAGTCAGCCCTAGGCTGAATGACTGCATTTGCTACTTGAGTGGTGGGAGGAGATTGCACCTGGGCCCGAATAGGGCTGTGCCTGCCTTCCACAATGCTGGCTCCACCTCCTGCTGGGCGGCTGACTACCCTGCCCCTCACTCTGAAAGGAAAGGAGAAGCCAGGAAAACAAAGTGCTCAAGAAACACCCAGAACTGGTTCAGACCGGGCTCAGGGCCCACTTGCACAAAGAGAACAAAGACTTTTAGGGGTATACATACAGGACCCCTGACAACAGAAAATTAGATCATCCTGGAATCAAGAAGGAACCTCTGCCAAGGAGAAAGCTGAAACTGAAGAAGGAAGATTGTCCAGCTGTTGCTCTGCTGGATTGCCCTGCTGTTGCTTTGCTGCCAAGGAGAGGGGAAGGACTTTGCTTTGTGCTGTGTCCCCTTGCTTGAAGGAATCTCCAAGAGCCTGAGAAGAGCTGGCTCCCTGTTCTGAAGTCCCAGGAACAAAAGGACTTCACCCCCAGCTTCCCCTGAGCTCTACTGGGAGAGTTCTGTCCTTCCTGGAGTGCGTGGCCCATGTGTGGTGCCTCTGGAAGTTGTACCTGTGCTGGGAAGCTGGAAACTAAGATTTGAGAGACTTTTCTACAGAAAAGTTATCGCATTGCTCGCTGCGGAGCGCATTCCCCAACAGTGCGAGGAAATTCCCGCCGCTACGAAGGCCGAGATCGTCGCAGCGCCTGTTGCCGCTGTCAGAGCCGTCGCACCCTTCGTTTGCGGGACTCACCCGATCGGTGTGGGAAGTCTAACATCGCTGCGAGTGTCGTTGCAGAGCCTTTCGTCGCTGGGTGAGATCGCCGCACCGCCTGCTTGCGGACCGCATTACGTCGCTGGGAGAGTCATCGCCGAAGCCATCGCATCGAGGAGCTGCGAGAGAGATCACCGCTGGTCCGCGCATCGTCTCCCCGGAGATCGTCGCAACTCCAAAGATCGTTGCATCGTGCCTTTGCAAGGACAAACTTCTTACGGAAACTACGCACCGGAATCCATACAAGTGGCCTTCCTCCCCATACAGACCGGATTAGTCGCAACACGCCCGCTGCTGCAGCGGGGCTGTCGCAAACGCCTCCCAGGGTCTCAGGAGCAACGCATCACTTGTTTTCCACCGCACCAGCTTCTGCTTTTGGAACTTTGTCACAACTAAAGGTACTGTGAGCTAACGTGAACCAACTGTGAACTTTTCACGCAACTGTGGATTATTTTATCGCAACCTAAAGAACTTTATCGCAACCTTAAGAACTCTTTTGAAACCATATTCTTGAACTGTGTATGTTGGATTTTTGTCGTTTTTGGTCTTGTGTAGTTTAGATTAAATACCTTTTATTTTTCTAAACTGTTGTGGAGTCAGTTTGTGGTGTTTTCACTGTTTTACTGTGAGTGTTGGTACAAATACTTTACACATTGCCTCCTGAATAGCCTTGACTGCTCGTGCCAAGCTACCTAGAGGGTGAGCAGGGGTTATCTCAGAGGGTTTCCTCCTTACCCTGACTAGAAGCAAGGGTCCCTATTTGGACAGTGGTACCTACCTCTGCCAACTAGAGACCCCCAGTTCTAACAGTACTGACCTGTGTGGTCACTCCCAGTTTGCAGTTGATGATTCCAATGTTCCTTGGTTTGGTGCTGGGTGTGGGTCCGGGTTCAGCTGGCCACCAGTTTCAGTCCCATGGTGAGTTGTTTTTTTCAGATCACTGCTTCAGTCTTTTCAATGTTGAGCTTGAGATTCTTTGTTTTCATCCAGTTAGCCTCTTTGGTCATGCAGGCAATGAGCGTGTTTCTTGTGTTGGGGGTCCTGTCCAAGAGGGAGAGTACGAATTACATCTCCTCGACATAGGAGAGGATGTTGATGTTGCGCGTGGATGACGTTGGCCAGAGGGATCATGTTTGCATTGCAGAGGATGCAGTGGAGCGATGAACCTAGACACACTCTGTTTATCAGTTATGGGGCTGCAGGGGAGTGCGGTGCCAGTCTTACAGCTTGTGTTCTATCCATTAAGGAGCAGATCCAGCGGAGATCAGGTCCTTGGATGCAATCTTGTGCTGGTGTATGAGGAGGATGGAGTGTGAGGCCATGTCAAATGTTGCAGAGAGGTCCAGACTCGAAGGAAGCAGCAGGAGCTTTGCACTTAATGTTCACTATCTGCTGGTGGTAGTGTCTTTGGTAGTAGGGTAATTTTTTTTTTTTTTACAAAAGGATTGCAGACTCTGTAACACCACTCTACTCCGATCAAAACTACAACATTTGCTGCAGCTCATATTATTTATGGTTTACATTTGAT
Organism: Lissotriton helveticus; assembly: GCF_964261635.1. Taxonomy (NCBI): domain Eukaryota; kingdom Metazoa; phylum Chordata; class Amphibia; order Caudata; family Salamandridae; genus Lissotriton; species Lissotriton helveticus. Next base: position 880,399,508 of record NC_136073.1, read on the forward strand.
TTGTACCTGTACTATGAAAATTTACTAAACTGATCAAACAAAAAAATAGTAGTGGCATTGCAGGCAATGGGTACCAACCTATTCAAGAGCCCACTGTACAGGGTAACTTATGACGTGGCATTATTAGGCGCCTTCTAGGTCTATAAAACTACTAGCGCTGTTCAGATCTGCAGCTGATAAAGCCAGCGTACAATGTGAAGACATACAAATGCATGAGGTATTACGGTATTGATGTTTAGGAGGTATAAGACTTATCAAGAAACCAAAGGGTAAACACTCTGCATTGACTGCTTACTCGCAAGGGACTGGTGCCTGGGGCGCCTCTTGAGAGCCTACCTATCCATCACACTCCCAGGAGGCAAACGAAGAGGTTTTCAGTCTACAGACGTCATGCAGAAAGCCTTGCGTACAGACGGCTTACTGGTTGAGTGCTTTGGTACCCATTCATTTCGCATTGGGGCGGTCACAACAGCAGCCAGACATGGCCTCAGGGGAAGACATAAGGAATCTGGGCAGACGGGACGGATGGGTTTGCAGGAGTCGAGTGAGGCTACATTTGTGTTGAGCGGGTGATTGATCTTTCAACGGGTGGATCTGACAGCAGAAGGATAGCATGGCCGCTGGGGCATTCATACAATACCTGGGTGCAGCTGCGGGCCAATAGACAACAACAAGCATTTGCAATTAAATAGGTCTCGCATTAGGAAAGTTTGAGCTATTGGTCTTGTAAATGACAATTTTTTTATTTATGTGTTGTTTTTTGAAAATAGCTAAATTAATAGCTTTGTCATTTACAATGCCAATAGTTATAACTTTCGCAAATGTGACACCTAGAGCAGTTGTAATGCAACATGTTTTGTATTTACGTGACTTAGATGTATTGATAATACAAATAACAATGGCTTTTCATTTTTTTAAATAATTAATACTTAAATAAAAGTGATTGTAATTTGCAATAGCTTAAACTTTTGTAAATAACTTTTGTGAAGATTATGTTCAGTGTATTTTATTGTGACGAAAATCCAAGAACAGAAGTGAAATATTAACATCTTTTTGTGACATTTGTAATAAAGCTTGAAACATTGAGAGAACATATTTGAGCCAGTGATGCTGTGGTGGTGCTGAGTGATGCTGTGGCGGTGCTGAGTGATGCTGTGGTGGCGCTGAGTGATGCTGTGGTGGTGCTGAGTGATGCTGTGGTGGCGCTGAGTGATGTTGTGGTTGCGCTGAGTGATGCTGTGGTTGCGCTGAGTGATGCTGTGGTTGCGCTGAGTGATCCTGTGGTTGCGCTGAGTGATGCTGTGGTTGCGCTGAGTGATGCTGCGGTTGCGCTGAGTGATGCTGCGGTTGCGCTGAGTGATGCTGCGGTTGCGCTGAGTGATGCTGCGGTTGCGCTGAGTGACGCTGCGGTTGCGCTGAGTGATGCTGCGGTTGCGCTGAGTGATGCTGCGGTTGCGCCGAGTGATGCAGCGTTTGCGCCGAGTGACGCAGCGTTTGCGCCGAGTGACGCAGCGGTTGCGCCGAGTGACGCTGCGGTTGCGCCGAGTGACGCTGCGGTTGTGTCGAGTGATGCTGCGGTTGCGCGGAGTGATGCTGTGGTTGCGCGGAGTGATGCTGTGGTTGCGCGGAGGGATGCTGTGGTTGCGCGGAGTGATGCTGTGGTTGCGCGGAGTGATGCTGTGGTTGCGCGGAGTGATGCTGTGGTTGCGCGGAGTGATGCTGTGGTTGCGCGGAGTGATGCTGTGGTTGCGCTGAGTGATGCTGTGGTTGCGCTGAGTGATGCTGTGGTTGCGCTGAGTGATGCTGTGGTTGCGCTGAGTGATGCTGTGGTTTTGCTGAGTGATGCTGTGGTTTTGCTGAGTGATGCTGTGGTTGCGCTGAGTGATGCTGTGGTTGCGCTGAGTGATGCTGTGGTTGCGCTGAGTGATGCTGTGGTTGCGCTGAGTGATGCTGTGGTTGCGCTGAGTGATGCTGTGGTTGTGCTGAGTGGTGCTGTGGTGCTGCTGAATGATAATGTGGTGCTGCTGAATGATAATGTGGTGCTGCTGAATGATAATGTGGTGGTGCTGAGTGGTGCTGCTGAGGTGGTGCTGCTGAGGTGGTTCTGAGTGGTGGTGCTGTGGTGGTGCTGTGGTGGTGCTGTGGTGGTGCTGAGTGATAATGTGGTGGTGTTGAGTGATAATGTGGTGGTGCTGAGTGATAATGTGGTGGTGCTGAGTGAATGTGGTGGTGCTGAGTGGTGCTGTGGTGGTGGTGCTGAGTGGTGGTGCTGAGTGGTTCTGTGGTGGTGCTGAGTGGTGCTGCTGTGGTGGTGCGGAGTGGTGCTGTGGTGGTGCAGAGTGGTGCTGTGGTGGTGCAGAGTGATAATGTGGTGGTGCTGAGTGATAATGTGGTGGTGCTGAGTGATAATGTGGTGGTGCTGAGTGATAATGTGGTGGTGCTGAGTGATAATGTGGTGGTGCTGAGTGATAATGTGGTGGTGCTGAGTGATAATGTGGTGGTGCTGAGTGATAATGTGGTGGTGCTGAGTGATGCTGGGGTAGCGCTGAGTGATGATGTGGTGATGCAGAGGGCAGAAAGGCACAAAAAACGAGTCTAACAGAGGGCAGAAGGGCAGAAAAACATGGGAAACACGAGTCTAACAGAGGGCAGAAAGGCACAAACAAGCATTGGTGAAGCAAAGAGGTCTTGTCTTGCAGGCTGCTGCAGTAGATACATGTAAAAAAAATTCATTGAAAGCCTATGCAACAAAAATAAAAACCTAGCTGCTTATCCTTGCAATTAAATACATTTAAAAAATGAACCATCACATAGAATTTTAACTGAACAGTAGGAGTGCTTATTAGCAGGAACGTGTACAAAGAACAGGTATAAAAACTTTTTAATTTTAATGCACATAGCAGGAGAGTACGATTTACCACAACAAAGGTACTAATATGTTTGTATTTCTGTTAAGTGAAGACGTATCATAAGCACACAAAAAAAAACAAGCAGCGATCTCGAGAGGTGGTGGGGCAGGGTGAAGGGTTAAGGGGTAGGAAGAGACGGCACAGGCTGGGCAGGCTGCGATCTGGGTGGGGGTTGTGGGGACGGGGTGAAGGAAGAGACGGCACAGGGTGAGCAGGCTGCCTCAAGCACGAAACAGGACGCTTTGATGTGGTGTGCGATGCGGATGGGGGTGGGAGGCAGGGAAGCAAGCGATTGGGAGGGACCCAGCGACCGACTTCAGAACAGCTGCCTTTTCATCTTTAATTAACGCCAAGGAGCCAGAAGAACAGTGTGAGGCTGCGCTTAACCCCTTCGGCGCTGATGACGGAACCGCTCCGTCATCCGCGTCGGTTGAGCTGTGCTGATGACGGAGCGGTTCCGTCACGGCCCGCCCAGCTCGATAGAACGCTCATGCGCGGCGCGAATTCCGCGCCTGCGCTGAAGGTTCTATTGAGCGGAGCGGGCCGTGACGGAACCGCTCCGTCACGAGCACAGCTCAACCGACGCTCGTGACGGAGCGGGTCCGTCACGAGCATGCGGCCGCCGCGCGGCCGCCGAAAACCGTTAGCACTGCGGCGGAATAGCCGCCGCAATGAAGGTGTTAAGGACAGCTCGTCCTTCACAACGCAACCCAATATATTGCACACATTTAGCTAATCGTAAAGAAGCGAAGTTGCTTCCATTTGTTTGCAGATAGACAATCAATGTAGTCAACAGAAAGCCGTGTGCCGCACTTACCCATTTCAAAGTACGCCTGAGGAAGAGCACTTACGCATAGTCGATTGTACATTTAAACAAGGGAAAAACGAGTCTAACAGAGCAGAAAGGCACAACAAGGTGATAGGCAAAGTTGCACGAAGGGCGCTGGTGGTGGAAGCAGTGGATAGAGCACATGGACAAGTGTGAGAGAGGAATCAGGGTGAATGAAGCAGGTGGGTGACAGAATAACAGAGTGCTGGGGGAAAGACTTACACAAGAACAAGCATTTTTTTGTGTGGTTTTGTAGCCTTTGCGATGTGCCGCGCTTTAACTTTATATGTTAAAAGCTAGAGCGCGGGGTGCCGTCAATGCTATAAAAATGTATAAATTTAAAGTAAGGCAGGCGCCCGCCATGTTGAAATTTCACTAATGCCATACCTATTGCATTGCAAATACTTTTTTAATTTTGGTTACCGATCTGTGTTGGATCAGTGACTAAAAATACAAGCATTTGCAATGCAATAGGTGTCGCATTTGTGAAAGTTAAAGCTCTTGGTTTTGAAAATGATAAAAAGCCAATGCAGTATGTGCTGTGGGTAGTCTCTGCAGCAGGACGTATGTCAGGATTTAAAAGCGCAGGCAGTGGCCAATTGGAGGAGCAGGCCTTGAGGACAGCATGCATCTTAAATGGGCGGTGAGCTGCTGACAATAGACGCATGGATACCATAGTAAAAGTAGCACGGCAAGGTGCGCTGTTGAAAAAAACATACAAATGTTTTAAAAGTAGATTCAGTTGATCCGCCCAGCACAAAAGTAAGGCGCGCAGCTGGCATGTTAAATCTGAAGTACGTTGTGTCACATTGTAAATAAAAACACAATATTTAAAGTTAAAGTGCGACGTCCCGGTGAGTGCTTTTTGGTCAATATAAAGCAGCCACACAAGAGTTGCTGCTACCATAGTTTAAGTTAAAGTGAGATGTTGCAGCATGCCCTTTTTGTAAATATAAAGTGTTTAATATTGAGCAATGTCCAAAGCGGCTGTAGCCAAGGAGGGGAAGCGGGCGTGTGCGGTGAGCGCTTTTTTTGTAAATATGAAGCGACCAACAAAGCACAAGGTCCAAGCAGCAGTACCCAACGAGGAGGAGCAAGCTTAAAGCAAAAAAAAATGGAGAAAGTGAAATTCAAGCAAAGAGGGAAAAAAAACGAATGCGAAGAAAGGAAGGGTGCAGGAAAGGGGGGCTTAAAAAACAATGAGGAGAGGACAGGGAGAGAAGAGAGAGGAGCGAGAGAAAACGGGCAGGAAAGGGGGAGGGAGGAAGTACCTGAAGCGACAGAGAAGAGAGGAGCCGAGTTTGGCAGCAAACAGGGCGGTGGACACATGCTGGCAAATGGTGACCTGCAGAGCGCGTGAATGGGAAGAGCGGCCGTGGGAGGTGGGAGGGGAAGTAGGAGAGTGCAATGCGCGGGCGGGGAGCGGAGCCTTTGAAGAAGTAGGAGAGTGCGATATGCAGGCAGGGGCGGGGAGCGGAGCCTTTGAAGTGTGTGAGACACTGACAGACAAATGGTGGTTTGTGACGTAGCTGGCTTGTGCATGCGCACGGAGCACATGAACTGTGGCAAATCTGCCGTTGGTTTCAGAGCTTATTTGGCCCTCAATACTCTCATCTATTTATCACTTGCGTGATAAAATAGTCAAGACCTAAAAATTCGAATGACTGTGGTGACCCAACATAGCCTGGTCCAGCAAGCCTGAGATGAAACGGAAACAGCGAGTCTCAGCAGTGACACGGTTCCTAAAGAGACGGGCCGGACCTGACGTGTGGATGTATGACATTACAGCGCATGCTTTTACCACGCATGCTGTTGCAACGCAGTTTTTACAACGCATGCTGTTACAACGCATAGCGCTTTGGGGTTCTGGATAATGAATAGTTTAATTTACTATTCCAACTCCAGTCCCCGTGGATAGTAGGGAAGGTGTTGGATAGTAAATTAAATCTATTCCCTATCCTAGAGCGCCCCCCAGCGCAATGCGTTGTAATGGTTTTCGTTGTAAAACCTGCGTTGTAAAAGCACTGCGTTGTAAAAGTTTAGTTGTAAAGGATGTTTTCCCTGACTTGTTGGTGATTGTTCGCCTCTGGGGCAAAGACCTGATGACTTTAGGAAGAAGACAGCTATTGACTGACATGTGGAGGAAGCTAACCCTGTTCGCCAGATGAGTTCCACGGACATTCTGTGGTCGGAAATAAGTTTGGAATGGAGGGAAGCCGAGATCCACGGAGCAGTAGAAAGTCCATGAACAAGGTAAATGTTGCAACTGGCAAGGTTTGCAAGAACATGGGTTGGGACTTCTACCGGTACCGGCCGCTCAACCTGCGGGTCCCAGGCTATTACGTAGGGCGCTGCCCAATTGAGAGATGTGGAAAGACATGATTTTGCAAAACCTCACTTGGGCGTTACAGTTGGTCGTAGGCGGGCACCTGCAAGGGGTCTGTAAGCCCTCGGCAGCGCGATTGAGGGAGCAGCAGTAACTTTAACAAGATATCACCCACAGGTATGCTGAAAGACCAGTGCAGGGGTGACAGTTGTCGTACGTGGTGTACCTTGGGACGCCTAACGGCAGGGCCACTGTGGGTAAGAAAAACAGACCTGGGAAGACACAGAAGTAGACCCAGCCCTTGCAGCCTGGACATGGCTGAAGATGGCCCTAAGAGTGCTGAGAAATGGAAGCGAGGCAAGCCGATGCTCTATAAGGCTCACCCCCCACCCCGAAGGAAATCACCATATTTAATATGTAGAATGGCTGTCTCAGTAAGGCAGTGGGTTTCTTACCGTCTCTGAGCGGTGACAGTGATTTATGGTTTTTATCTCACGCAAACTACTCGTCGTGATATTTGGGAGCGGGGTCTGTTGGGGTGACTATGGGTAGGCCGAGTGACACGGCAGAGCAGGTCAAAACCTGCACTCCCAAGGAGAATAAAAGCAGGAAAAAAAGTAGTTCCCAGAATATAGGCAGTGGAAGAATAAAAGTCATCCAATGAGAAGTATGGTGAAGAAGCTGGGGGACAAACAGAAACAGACAATGGAATAAGAGGCCAGGCATTCCGCAGCAGCCAGCTGCAAGGTGTCTAGAGGTGAGATCTTAAAAGGACCTAAAATGCTGCAACTTGAGTTCACTGGGAGTCCTACGTGAGACCCCGAGTCTGCCTCGATGGGACTGAAACGTGTCTCTGGCAGGCTACATATTCATCATTGCAGTAAGCGCTCTCCCGACTGAGCTATCTAGTCAGATAAACCATGCAAATATACAATAGTAGAATATTTTATAATGGAAGCACCGCAAAAGACACATAGATGATGTCCCCTCTTCCCCTAAAATGTGACTCAAATACAGACTCCAGGATGTCACACCACTGCCAGATAGGAGTAGATCACACAGGCCTTATCACTCCCCCCCCCCCCCCCCCCCCCCCCCCCCCACACACACACACACACTTTGCATTCTGGTACTTAAAACAAACTCCACAATCAAAACACTGAAAAGATAAACACATAATGGCCTTCCTCCAGCGGCTCAGCCAGAGGCCCCACGCCCCCACCTGCCCCGAGGCGGATGGATCCGGGACCGGTGTAACCGGTCTGCCCGTGACTCGGGTCACGCCCCGCCCTCGCTTTGGAAACACGTGGGTTTGTTTTATTGCGCGCAGGCAGGGAGTGTGGTGCACACCTGGAGCTGCAGAGAGGGTAAAGGCACCGGGGGAGCTGCAGGTACCGACCCGGACCGACTCGGGGGCCCGGACGAGAAGCCGCCGAAGAGGTACTGCACGCAGCGCCCCCCACGCAGGCGTCCTGGCTCCGAGAGGTGGGTGGAGACCGGGCGGAGCGCAGAAAGTCCAGATGTAAGCGGCCCTTATGGTTCCTTAATCCGCCCCACGGGGGGGGGGCGGGCATAAGGCGTTAGAGGGGCGCAGCACGGCCTGTTCACCTGATCCCCCGCCCCAACACATTCACCGCACCCTCGCATTGTCATGGGAGCAGGGCAGAGGCGTATCTGGCACAGAGGTTTGCGACTGGGATTTCCGGATAATCCTAGTGTGTATCTAACAGAAACGAGCATTGCAAAGTCAACAGGTCTCGCCTTTGTGACCTATTGCCTTTCGCAGGGCTTTAAGTGGGCCGGGTCGTGCCGTTACTCAGCTCCGGCCGTTCTGTAAACAGGTGTTTGAGACCCGTCCTCCTCGGGCTCCCCGTTTTTTTGCTCTAACCATCGGGGACAATCAAATCTCAACTCTGCAGCCGTGCCACCCTTCTCTGCCTTTGATGAAACTTCAAAGAGGCTCCTTATAGTTCTTTCGGTCTTTCAATATTCTATACAACGAAGCCATAGTAGTGGCTTATTTATCTTATGTAACTAACAACCATTGGCAAAGCGAAGAGCCCAGACTAGAAGGTGTAATGTTACTTGTTGAATTATATATCTGTATGCAATGACAGAAGCAGCAAATAGCCAGTCCGGCGGCACACCATTTCTAAGCACATATTTTTAAGCCACGCCCCTAATTACATCGACCACGCCCCTTTGAGAGACCTCCTAGTTTTGTCATTCCACTTTAAAGTCCCGCTTTTTGCTGATATTGTGCACCACCATCAAAAACAAAAAATAGTTAAAAGGGCGTGATGACGAACCTGCTGCTGCAGAGCACTGCATTATTCCCTAGGCGCAAACATTTAAACATTTTTTATTCCTGTATTGACATTAATTGAATATCAGCAAAAGAAACAAATGATGGACCGAATGCTGGACAATGCAAACATTCACTCCGTGACAAAGATCTGGGTTTAATCCATCGTTTTTTTGCTCACCACGCCACCCAGGTTTGGACCCAGCCATATGCAAATCAGTCTTGACTCTGCTCCAATGGAAGCAGTCCACCCCGAACTGCTAAGCCAGGTCCTCCCTGGACTGGAAACAAGCATCCTGGGACCGGTTTCGCTGCATCACCCCTCCTCAGCCAGGCTAGCTTGAGTCCAGTGGCGCAGTGAGCACAGGACCCATGTCTGGGCATACCCTTCCCACTTATGGGGCAAAAGAAACAAATGATCGGCGGAATGCTGGACAATACAAACATTGACAGTTCGGGCTGGACTGTCCCCATTGGGCGCAGGGTAAAGAATGATTTGCACATGGCTGGGTCCAAACTGGAACAGCATGGGAAGAAAAGAAACAATGGATTTAGGCTCGGATCTCTGTACTGGGGTGAATGTCACCCTACCCAATGTACGTCCTCTGATACACTTCCCGAACCAGAATCCCCCAGACCGAGGAGCTGCGTGGTGCCTGTCAAGGAAGAGGCAGTCAGACCCAGGCGTCTTTGATGTATGCAACAGACCTGCGGGATTACCAGCCATTACTCAATTTACCCGTACATCTGAACCACAATGCGCCATTTAAATCCGCCATTCTTGCACTCCAAAGTGAATGTCAGCCGGGCTCCAGTCTGCGGCTTTGTGCGCCAAACAGCAATTTGCTCTTACAAGCCCCCTGTAAATGAAATTATGGCAGCGTCCTTAAGCCGTGGGCGTCAGACCAGCTGCCGCAAAGCGACTTTGTCAGGGCCACAAATGAGCCGGGGCAGATAAGGAAGGCAGTGCAATAACAAAGGCAAACAAAACACATCCCAGAAAGCGTGGGAAACAATGGCGTGTGTCTGGAGGACGCTGTGCTCACACACAGGCAGGCGGGAGACGGCTCCGGACTAGAGTGCATCTCGGCATGATAAGCTATCCACGGTGGCGTGGTAGTGGGTGTGGAAAGATGCTGGGAGGGAGGAGGGAATGAAATAGATACTAAAGAGGGTGGACAGAAACGTATGGAGGGAGGTAGGGAATGAAGAACCAACCGTAGCTAAGAAGGGATGAAATAGGGTGAGAATCCGTAGAAAAACTGTAATGGAGAAAGAAGTGAAGGCAAGAGGGAAGAAAGTAGCGAGGAGAAAGGAATTAAATATGGAGGGAATACAGCAGAGAGGACAGGAGGGAGTGGAAAGGTTGTAATAAGGAGGAACAGTAGGAAACAAGCATTGGGCGCTCAGCCGTGAAAGTGACGTGTCCGTGCGGCCCATTAAAGTGATCACGATCAAGCGTGGCAGAGGAAAGACACATGGCGGCTGCGCGCGTGCACACTCACGTAAGCCTTAGGCCAGAGGCAGCACTTTGAAAACCCGTACACTAAATGTCTCGGCCAGGCCAGCGCATGCGCTGGATCAGGCGAGACCTAAAAAAGAAATAGGATGTCATCTCAAAGTGACATAACGCACCCGGTCACGCTAGGAATTAGCCAATGTGTATATCACAGAATAAAAGTTAGCAGAACGGTAACTTTCTAAACCCTCTGGCTGGGCCTGACATTTGCAGCTATGTTGAAGTGCCGTAATGTGAGGAACAGGAGGATACCGTAAACATGGAGAATACAGGCTAATTTTAGTACCAAGGGGGAAAGGGAGTGGGGTGAACCCCTACGCAGTCTACCCCGGAGAGCGGAAAATCTCTCATTGATGTCCAGCGAGCAAGTGTGTGTAAGTGAATGGGTCGCACAGCAGTACAATATGGTCAGCCGCCTGGTCACTGTGGAAGGTACTGTAATATAGGGGGAGGGCAAATCCAACCTGTCGAACAGCTTATATATGTGCACCACACTGTAGCTCTCCTCCTTTCCCTCGCAACCTGCGATCAGGTATCATGGCTTCAGCTTCTACCACAGCCCATTTATGAGTCGCCCGAATTCAGCATTCGAGGGACCTTTCAAGCCATGGCAATTAATTTCTTACAAAGGACCATCAGCTCAACTAGCTCCAGGCAGCGTGTGGTGCGCCTAATTTTTTTGTGATCCCTAAAAAACTGCGGAGCGGGGCTAGAGGCAGCTAAACATCAATCACCGTTGACGCATGTTCTAGCACCTGGGTCCATGTGCGCATCAACGGCGGGCATTCCCAAACCATATGAATATATGTAATATCTATGTGACCACATCTCGGGCAGGCCGGGGCCACCACCGGAAATGGTTTGTGCAAACAGTGCAGTGTAAGGGAGGTTTAATGTAAGTTATTGAATTGCATGAATTTTAAACGGGATTGCGCAAGACTTGTTCGCCTGTTCTAAGGCCATGGTCCACTGCTTGGTGGCTAATTTCTTGCCCAAGAATTCATCCCATTTGGGCTTGCCCCAGGTATGAAATTCACTGTATCCTTCATAGTGTTGCCTATAATACCGAAACCGCAAGATGGCCTAGCCCATGTGTTAAGAAGAACTGCAAACCCAAGTGGAGCAGAGGCTCGGCCAATCCTGGTGCCCATAGATTCTCCGCTGTCTCCATAACTGCAGTCTGTGCAAGAAAAAGGCCTGCCCGAAGCTTGTACAGTTCCTGCAGCCTCTGGAAAGAGAGCAGAGCACTGTCACTGTATAGATCACCCATTTGGATGAGCCCAACGTCTCCCCATGGAGAAGAATCTTGAACCCGCAGCAGATCTTTCATGGCCGGCTCACTCCAGAGGGGCACCTGCGGTGCATAGGGGGTCTGTTCACGTATGGTTTGGACATATGGAGTCCAGATGAACATGGCTACTCGTCTGAGCCTGCCCAGACCCTGGTCAGACTACCCGGCGAGAGCAGCCACTCCAGTATGTTGAGGCCTCCCAGATCTGCTTGAACCAGGGTACCCTCTGCTGTTTTTTCTCCGGCCAACCGGCGCGTAGGCCACTGCAATTGGATCGCTGTAAAATACGGCTCCAGGTCTGGGGCCCCAAGTCCCTCCTCGAGCATGAGGCGTTGAAGTATGGGGATCGAAACCCGCTTCTGAGCAGGTCCCCAAGTGAGCTCAGAGTCTTGAAAAAGGATCTAGTTGGTATCACTGGCGAAGCAGCAAAGAAATATAGGAACCTATGAAGAACCAGCATCTTTGCCACCAATGCTTTTCCCATAGGCAAGAGAGGTAGCCGGGTCCAGAAGTGCATGGATTGGCGATTCGAGGTCAAGGCCTTACCATGATTACCATCGAGCAAGTCCCAGTCTGTGTGGTAAACACTTGTGCTGAGATAGCAAAAAGTCTCAAAAATCCAGGGGAGGCACCCTACTTCCTGCATTTCTTGACCCTCCGGCTCAATCCTGCTTAAAGGGAAGATTCAGTATTTACCCCAGTTTACCTTGAGACCAGCCATCTCCCTAGAGCGGCGAGCAGGTCCTAAATGGCCAGTATTGTGCATGCATGGTCCCGTAGATATACTAACACATCATCCGCGTATAAGGACACAGTGTGCCAGTCTAGTCCCACCCTGAGTCCCCAGACAGGGCCCTTTGTGCGCAACATGACAGCTAGGGACTCCATAGCAAGTGCTGAAATTACTAGAGGTAAAGAGCACCCTTGGCGGGTCCCTCTACTTCTGGAAAAAGAGTGCAAGATCTAATGACTGAAGCGGACCCTCGTTTGCGGGGCAGTATATAAAAGACTGACCCAACCTGGAAAATTAGAACCCATCCAAACACCTCCAGTACCTCTGGTAAGTAGGACCAACTCCACGTATCCAATGCTTTTTTTAAATCTGGGGAGAACGCCACCGGGAGGTCAGCTTCCCTGGATATCACATCCATAATGTGGCTCAGGCGCTAATTTTTTTAGTGCGTTACCATTCAAAGCTGAAACCCACATTGGTCCGAAAGAACAAGGGAGCGAACCACAGGAAGCAACCTATTCGCAAGGACCTTACTTAACATTTTGTAGTCAATTTTCAACTCTGTCAACGGGTGATAAGAGCTCACCGTAAAGGGGTCTCTACCCGATTTCAGCTGTACAAAAGGGGGTGGTGATGGACGGAGCATCTGAATCAATCAAACACTCACACCCAGTCAAAAGATCTGGGTTTAATCCATCACTTTTCTTTAGCCCACTCTGCCACCCCAGTTCTGACATGGCTATATGCAAATCAGTCTGACCCTGTGCCTCATGGGAACAGTCCAGCCCGAACTGCCAAGCCATGTCTTCCCTGGACCGGAAACAAGCTTCCGAGGACCGGTTTCTGGCATTACAGCCGTCTTCAGCCCGGCTTGCTTGCATCCAGTGGCAAAGTGAGCAAGGGACTCACGTCTGAGCATACCCTGCCACACTTATGGTGGCCAAAAGCGGTACAAAAGGGGGTGGTGATGGACGGAGCATCTGAATCAATCAAACACTCACACCCAGTCAAAAGATCTGGGTTTAATCCATCACTGTTCTTTAGCCCACTCTGCCACCCCAGTTCTGACATGGCTATATGCAAATCAGTCTGACCCTGTGCCTCATGGGAACAGTCCAGCCCGAACTGCCAAGCCATGTCTTCCCTGGACCGGAAACAAGCTTCCGAGGACCGGTTTCTGGCATTACAGCCGTCTTCAGCCCGGCTTGCTTGCATCCAGTGGCAAAGTGAGCAAGGGACTCCCGTCTGAGCATACCCTGCCACACTTATGGTGGCCAAAAGCGGTACAAAAGGGGGTGGTGATGGACGGAGCATCTGAATCAATCAAACACTCACACCCAGTCAAAAGATCTGGGTTTAATCCATCACTGTTCTTTAGCCCACTCTGCCACCCCAGTTCTGACATGGCTATATACAAATCAGTCTGACCCTGTGCCTCATGGGAACAGTCCAGCCCGAACTGCCAAGCCATGTCTTCCCTGGACCGGAAACAAGCTTCCGAGGACCGGTTTCTGGCATTACAGCCGTCTTCAGTCCGGCTTGCTTGCATCCAGTGGCAAAGTGAGCAAGGGACTCACGTCTGAGCATACCCTGCCACACTTATGGTGGCCAAAAGCGGTACAAAAGGGGGTGGTGATGGACGGAGCATCTGAATCAATCAAACACTCACACCCAGTCAAAAGATCTGGGTTTAATCCATCACTGTTCTTTATCCCACTCTGCCACCCCAGTTCAGACAGTTCTACCCGGTTTCAGAGCACCACTATGAGGGCCCTATGCATTGAGCTTGGTAAAACACCCCCCTGGTGCTCCTCTCTGTAGTTCCCTATCAGGCGAGGAGTAAGAGTGGCTCCGAAAGCTGAATAATGTTCCACGGGGAGCCCGTTTGTACCTGGGATCTTTCTGCGCGCCTTCTGGCGGATTGCTAGATTGACTTGGACCTGACTCTCCAGATAGAGGAGATCAAACACCTGCAGCGGGGTCAAGCGAGAAAGTGCTACCTGCTTGCAGGTAATTCCGCACCTACACCGAGGAGGGTTCCTGGGGGAAGAGTACAGCTGCTTGTAATACTGAGCGAATACTTCATTAATGTCTGCGTGAGTATTTCTGATGTGACCTATGCTATCACGTATGGCGCCCACTAGATTCCAAGGGGTCTCTGAGCACAGTAACCACGCCAACGTGCTCGGTGCACGCATTCATGATGTATGCGCATGCATGCATCACCTCGCATACACACGCTTTTTAAAATTTTTATTTACCAATCCAAGTTTGCGGATGCCACGTAGATTGGTAAATATTAATAAAAACAATAACTTCTAGGAATGTGGAGCAGCCCAGTAGCAAATAGCAGCCAAGGGGACTCCAAAAAAGTAAAAGCAAAAAGATTGACAGAAAGGACTGTGAAGGGTAGGGGAGAAATCCAGGAGCAGGGTAAAGCAAAGAGAAGAGGCTAGGGAGCAACCTAGGTGCTTGAAGCTGGGCTCGTTTGGTGCAGGGGTAAAAAACAAAAAAAAGTCAGAGGGGTGGGGAAAGCAATGGACAAGTCTTGGGTGTGAGGGGAGGGAGAAACAGAGAACATGCACAGGCGATGGTTGGTTGGAGGGGAAGCAACACACAACGGAGAGAGCAGAATACAGATGCACTCCTATGAAGCATTGAAAGAAATAGAAGGATGTAGTTCCCTGAATGTGTGCAGTGGCAGGACACAAATTATTCATTGAGAACAATGGTAAAGAGCCTATGCTAATAATCATTCCTAGCGGTGAGGGCTTTCAACTGGTGTGGACAGGATTATTGCTAGATCAATTTAAAGTTATTAATCCAATCAATCACGCTCAACCTTCTGTAGCCCATTGCTGCAGGACCACCTCCATTGAAAAATACCACATTATTGAATGCGGCGCTCCCTTCATTGTGGTACTTTTTAAAGAGGCTATGCTCCAGGGATGGGAAAAACACAAGAAGAGGAAGGAAAACCACTGAATAAGATGCAAGCAAATGAGTGATCAAGCTGCCAGTGGTAGGAAGTGGTCTACCTCCAAGCCCACTGTACATTTTTGGTTTGGTCCACAAGAGGTCCACATAAACAGGCAACAACTAAAAGCCGTCTGTAGGCAAGGCCTAAAAAACCCATAATGCAGTCAGAAGAAGTTTGGGAGCTGAAGGAGAATTTGGAGGTTTAAGGGTTAGAGTAGTGGTACACGTTGGACGAAAAACAACCTATAAAAAAAAGTAAGCAACATTTTTGAAGACCTTGAAATCTATCCAAGCGTTTACGTATCTAAGATGTACAAAAAAGCACAAAAGAAATTGATTCTGCCACTAAAAGCTTGATCCCGATTTTAACCTGTGCTTACCTTTTGTCTCTCGTTTTGCTCCTTGCCTAGTATCGCTCCATAATGTCTTTTAGAATTTAGCAACTAAGATTTGACTATAAGACCTATTGCCTAGGTAATGTTTTTTGCCATGTTGAACAGCATCACAGCTGTTGTGCTCCGGGGCTAAAAGAAACAAGCATTTACAATGCAATGGTCTCGGCATTATTAAAGGTAGAGCTATTGGCATGGCTCATGACGTTTTCTATTTTTTTTAATCATAAATAAATGGCATTGTCATTTACATTGCCAATAGCTTAATCGTTTGCATATGCGAGACCTATTGCATTAGCACCCACACACAGGGGGCAGGGGCAGGAGAGCAAGCACAACGAACGAGGGGGCAGGAGAGCAAGCACAAGCAACAAGGGGCAGGGGCAGGAGAGCAAGCACAAGAAACACGGGGTAGTAACACTTAGCACGTATGGGTATTTGAGAGAGAAACATCATATAAAAAGGGAACGTGCACTCTTGTCTAGTTCTTAAAGATAATAGAAATTCTCCGAAAGTGAGTAGTCGACAAGTTATTCAATCACAAAAAAATTAAAGAATGATAAAGAGCTCCAGGGAGGTACAAATACAAGACATGCAATCAAAGCCATCACATAAGAAAGATAACGAGAGTGACAAGAAAATTAACCAAAAGTAAGCAATGAGCTAACTCTAAACCCATTGAGTTTCTGGTATAGTCCACAAAAGTCATTTCGCCATCTGTAGGTGGGAATTAAAATAAACAGACATACAAATAGCAACATGTGAGCAAAGAACGCATGTATGAATGAGCCAGGCGCAGATACTGTATATACATACTGAATGTGCATACAAAACAAGCACCCTGTGAACACGACATGTTTCTGCAACAGCGAACCATGAACACTGTACGCACATGTGCGTGATCGACATAACAGCATGTACATACAAAACACAGAGCCATGAGCACGGAACAGCTCAGCAGGAGCATAAGATCCACCGATCAACAGAAAACGAGAACCTTGAGCACAGAAGGTACATACGAAATATCGACCGATGAGCAGAGAATGCTCAGAGAACATCCATTCATCCACGAGGACAGTCAGCACAATTAAAACAGAAACCCACGTGCTTGGAACGTAAATAAATGATACCAACCGGTGAACGGGAAACGTACGTACGTTATATGACAGGAGTGCCTGGTCTCATCTGCACACCTTTCAGATGAAGCGCAGCTGGCGTACCCACCGCCCAAGCCTCATTTCCCCACCTTAGTATTTAGAAGAGATAACCAGTTTCCCGATGCACTCCACCAGTCCAATGCACATGAATGTAAGGCTCGGAAGGACAGCATTATCATTGGGGACGTGCGGGCCCGCTCTGCACTGACAATCCGGGCTCCTTGTTCACTCACCTTGGTACCAGCTATGGTGGTTCCGGGGAGGGCCCCAGCCCGGAAGCAGAGCTCCGAGGTTTTCTTTTCCAGGGTGACGGGGAGTGTAAAGTCTGGGAGGCAGTCTCAGAGGTGGGGAAATCTCAGAGGGCAGGAGTCTGCGGGGATTAGGTGTGAACTGTGGGAGGGGCTTTGACGACGAGAGGGGGTGGGAGAATGTCTAAGATGGGAAGTCGGTAGTGGTCGGGAAAAGGGAAAGCGCCGCCATTTTCGCATTCGGGGGGGCGTGTTTTTTGTAGAGTAACGGATGATGTCACGGTGAGAGAACGCAAAAAACACGCCACCAAATCTTGAAAAGACGGGGCTTAAAGGGAGTGACGCCTCTCTCCTCCAATGGCTGGCCAGCATTTACAAGGCCAGCCAATGGAGAAGAGGGGGGGGTTCAAGCCCCCTAACTAAAAAACATTAAATCTTTGGACCGAACTGCGCAAGCGCAGCCTACGGTCCTCGACCTAAAAACGCGTAGGTAAAGAGTAAAAAAGGAAAGCAAAAAAACACACTAAAAACAAGTGTGGGCAGAAATAAGCAAGTGGCTTCTATAGGGACAGTAAACAAAAACTATTTTCGTAAAAAAATACTAAATGCTAGAATCCATTCTCTAATTTTGTTAAGGCAGGAGTTGTTTTCATGCTTTATTGTTTCCTGCACTCTGACAGATGCAGTCACCAATGAGTCTGTCTCGTCTGACACGGTTAGATAACGAAAGTGAAAACTGTCTGGAGATTGCAAAGGGAGCTCCTTTGTGTGTCATGTTGTCACTTGGCAGGGAGGCCGTGCTTTTTTGAGGTCACAAGGACACGCTGTTTGTGATAATATGAAAAGCATAGCAGGGAAGAGGTAGGGGGTTTAATTCTCGCAACACCCCCAATCCCCTCCTGTAAAAATAATGCCCTCCGTGAAGAGCTCAGCTCGTGAACAGCATAGCACAGCGAGGGAGGAGTTTATTCATATTATACTGGGAGCAGAGTGAATTTTATTATCATTTAATATTATTTGTTTTCACTACGCAGCCTGGGCCTGGCAACTCACAGAGCAAAGCTGCCCCCTCCCTCGGGGAGCCAAGCACACGCTGCTGACAAATGGCGACAACTGCAGGCCACGAGTGCGAAGCCGGCAGGGCCAGCACGACTGTTCATCCTTGCAGTGCAGGACCACCACATTACTCAGTTGTACGCCTTTTATGTAAAGCAATTCAAAGCGTAAAATCGACTAAGAAAGCACTATATACAGACTGCCGTGTATTTACCATATTAAAAGGCCGATTATGATGGCGGACGGACCTGAGTCCGTCCGCCACCATAGCGTAGGAGGGAACCTCTGCATTGCCTGCGGAGGTCCCTCCTGTGCAATTAGGATGTGACCGCCACCCTGGCGGTCACATCCTCAATCTTTAACATTGCGGCGGGTGCAGCTTCAAGCTGCACCCGCCGCAATGGTAAAAGTGCATGCACGTCATTTGCGTGCACAAAGCAGCAGGCACCGCGCGGTGCCTGCCGCTTTGTCCACGCAAATGCAGGGGGTACCATAGGTACCCCCCATGTGCACCCCCACCCCCCTTTACCCAGGGGGCCCGCAACGGGCCCCCAAAGTGAAGCTCCGTATGCTTTTCCACAGCGGAAAAGCCGCCGTGGAAAAGCATACTTTGTACTTCATCATAATATGGATGGCAGTGTCTGATAGACACCGCCAGCCATGTTAATGCGGCGGAAAAGCGGAGGACAGATTTTAAGACCCACCGGCCATCCGAATATGGTGGTGGGTCTTTCAAGGCTCCGTGGCGGATTTCCTGCATCCTCCGGGCCGGCGGTGGCTTCCGCCGGCCCGGTGGATGCGGGAAATCCGCCATCGTAATAGGCCCCTGAGTGATATTAATTGGGAAACAGTATGCAGCTTAAATCTGGGTCGAAGTCTGCTTAGAAGGATCTTGGCACGAGCAAGAATGTTCATAGTAGCAGGCCGGGGAAATGCAGTCTCTAGATGGGAACTCTAAATACGCGTTAGCCCCAGAGGCACACGGATGTTTCGGGCAGCAACCCAGCCTTCGCGTGTCAATGAATCTTTAGTAATCCAGGGGAGATGTGTGTATACAGTGGATATGTGTGTATACAGTGGACTCTGTGTGAACGGATGGGGTCAGGGAGGGCTCTTATGATTGGATGTGGCATGAAAGCTGTGCTGAGAGGGGGTTCGGTGTGCTGTGAACCGTCTGATAGAGGGGGTACGGCAGACGGTGGGGTGCGGGTCCCGAGGTGCCCTCGGTGTTATGAGAGGGTAGAGTCCATGGGGTGCTGGTTTTGGTGGGGGCGGTGTCTGCTGAAGCCACCTGCAAGAACAATATAGTGTGAGTGAGGGCAGTGTAGGGAATGTGGAGGGGCAATAGTTTCTATAGTATAGGGGCGGGGGTTTCTTCACCATACCTTCCAGGATCACGTTCTGCCAGAGGCTGTTCCCTGCTTTCCTCGCTTTATACGCGAGCGGTTCCTATGGAGTATGGTGCCACGCGGTGCCATGCCGAGGGTACCCTGCCTCTCTGACGAATCTAGTGGGGTAATAGGGGAGCTACAAGACATGCTGTACCAGGCTGGACGGCTGCACCACAGACCGGTCACTGGTCTGTAGCCCGTGGAGTAACCTTGTATCAGCCAATGGTTATTTCCAATGCCGGGGATCTGTCACAGGGCCGGTGCTTCCCTCCCACTTACTGCCGCTGGTATTATTCCGGGCACAGCGCCTGACACCGAGCAGTGTACGTGCTGGGGGCGGGAGAATGTCTAAGATGGGAAGTCGGTAGTGGTCGGGAAAAGGGAAAGCGCCGCCATTTCCGCATTCGGGCGTGTTTTTGTTGAGTGACTGATGACGTCACGGTGAGAAAGAATGCAAAAAACACGCCCCCGAATCCGAAAAAGACAGGACTTAAACAGAGTGACGCCCCTCTCCTCCAATGGCTGGCCAAACTTAAAATCATTGAATCTTCGGACCGAACTGCGCAAGCGCAGCCTACGGTCCTCGACCTAAAAAAGACCTGACGCGTGACCTCTGCGTCAATTTATAGGCACACGAATGTGTTCAACACCCATGCATACACCTACAAAGGGCATGGTTTTGAGTTTTTATCAACCAATACGAAATGGATTACTAAAATAAAAAAATACGTAGAGCAACTTGGAGTGTGGGGGCAGAAGCACATGGTGAAAGAGCACTGTGGCGTACAGGGACAGACGCACAAGGCTGAGAGCAACAAAAGTATGGGTGGTGGGAGAGAAGCATATGGGCATAGAGAGCAAGGGGAATGCAAGCACACAAGGGAGACAGCTGGACAACATATGCACTCTCATGGAGTTCTTAAACAGAAAGAAACAAGCATTGTTAAAGCAGTGTTAAAGCCAATAGGTCTAGCCTTTACAGGCATTCCTAAATATATCTGTGCACTCATGTTGCATCTGTTGGCTGGTGTGGCTGTGATTTGTGATGAACGGAGCGACAAACATGACAAACTGTAAAATGCATTAGGCTGTAAAATGAAAGCCCAAAGTCTAAAGGCCGGCAGTCGAACGATATAGAAAAGGTGGTCACCTTAATGTCACTCTAAGTGTGTCATTGGCACGTCAAATTATCTCAGTACGCACATGGATGTCCAGCCTGAGTGTCCCAGCCAGTGCTGGATTATTTTTCCATCACTAACAAGGAAAACAGAATCATAACAACCTTAATGCAGTAAAACAGAAACAGGCTACAGTGATTTCTCTAACATCTGCAGAGTCTCCAACTAGGCACAAGACATACAGATCACCCACTGCCACCTCTGGCAGCCAAAGTATCAATCATGCCATAACCAACAGGCCCATACCTATAAAAGAAAACCTGCCAGTTCTAGCAAGCCCTACAAAAGGGGATGATGGACAGAGCGTTTGAGCAAATCAAACACTCACCCCCAGTCAACTAATCTGGGTTTAATCCATCACCATTCTTTAGCTCACTCTGCCACCCCAGTTCAGACATGGCCATATACAAATCAGTCTGACCCTGTGCCTCATGGGAACAGTCCAACCCGAACTACCAAGACAGGTCTTCCCTGGACCGGACAGAAGCATCCTAGGACCGTTTTCGGGTTCATAACCCTCATCAGCCTGGATAGCTTGAATCCAGTGGCAAAGTGAGCAAAGTAGTTCCAGCAAGCCCAGCATCATCAGCTGAAAACAAGACTGGAATATGCTAGCAAACTGCAAACCGCTCTCAAAACTATTCAACAACCTCAAAGGGTACCACATGAGTGTACGTCACTACGGCGCAGTCTTGGATTTCCTTCCACACCACTGTGATCCAGTAGTTCAACTGGGATCAGCTAGGATTGCAAACCTTGTTAAATGAATGCTTAGGAGAGTAATATGGTGCCCCAAGCGACACAGTCATCTGGTAACTCAACCATCCTAGACCAAGTTTCACAACTGTATAGGGCGGCCAGGGTGCTATGGCTGTCAAGCTTTCAGCTCACAAGGCCCATCCAGGCATCCTTTCCCACTCATGAAGTCCCCCTCGTCCCAGTCAGTAACATGTGGGGCATTCCTGCCTGCCCAACAGCCCATCACATGAAAAAACATATTGTATATCTAGAATTTGGGTGAATGAGGGGGTTAAAATGCTTCTCAAGCAGCAACCACAGTTCTTGTCGGGTAGAAGCACAAGCAAACCACAAATCAACCTGTGCTTAACCCTCTGGTCGCTTGGCACAAAAGAAGTCCGGCGTAACCTAGAGTCAGTGTGTAAAGTATGTATGCTGTACTTCAAACAGTAATAACGTGAAAACACAACACAAGAAAAACCCCACACCAATTTAGAAAAATAGTGTGAAATGTAATAGTTGAGACCCAATGACAAACATCTAATCCGTAAAAACGGAGATGTGCAATTTGGAATATTTAAGTGAAAACAGTGCTACAGAGCACCATCTGTGGTTATCTGGTTGTGCCGGACAAGGACAACGTCACATATTCTGGCCAACTGCTTTGGAGCGGGGGACCTTTATTTCTGGTTTGCGGAGCATTGCAAGATCCCGTGCCAAGGATGCGTCGCACAGCTGCTGTTCAGCAGAAGCTGCGGGGCTGCAATGTGAAATCCTGTTTCCTCATTGACAATGCCATCGACAAGGGGCTTGCGATGCAAAGGCCTAGTTGCACAGCGGTGGTTCCGAATAAGCAGCAGACCCAGATGTGTCATTGAGGATGCCGTCTATTTGGGCTGGCAATGCCTGAGAATGTGTCATGCAGTGGTGGTTTCGGGGCAGCTACGACACGAGGCTCTGTGTCAGGGATCTGGCATTTCCGATGAGCCTGGGAGAAGTTGCATTGCGATGTGTCGGTTCTACTCACCTTACCACAGCTGGGTTGGCCGTGCACCTGCAGGCCCACTTCCAATGTACTAGGATGGGGGCAGCGCTACCTGGAGGGGTTGGGGAGGGCGGGGGGGTGGGGCAGATTAACAAAAGACAGAGTCAGGTATTTCGGTTAAAGGTGGGTGGAGACTTTTCTGTCCCTGAGGCTCTGATCAGGAGGTCAGCCAACTAGGCCTTGGAAACACTCTGGTGGCCTGAGTTCACAATGGATGTCCAGTTCTTTTCACTCAGGCAGCAGAGTAGTAGTCCATTCATAGCAGCACTGCAATCCTTTTGAGGCTTTCACATGTCCAGAGTTGTATTAAAGAGCTTGGTCTGAGGTTTCAATTTTTGTGCTTGGTGCCCACTTTGAAGTAAGAGAAGGTTCTGGAGGCTTCCAACCCTAGAGGTGACTGGAATTTCCTGCCTCCCTGCCCTGGCCCCAGCTTGCCTAAAGTCACAAAAGACTAGTATCAAACCCTTTGTGTGAGTGATTAGGCAGGGCCGTTGTGATGTGCAAGGGTGGCAGGTTCCAATTCCTCCCCCTCAAAGTCAGAAATGGCCCATCCTGCCACCAATTATTCCCTCTATGTTTCACTGACTGGGAGAAATACACATAGCCCAACTGCCAGCTACACCCAGTGATGTGACCTAGGATACAGGCTGCAGGCACCAAATGGCTAGGACTAGAAAATGCCAACTTTCTAAAAGTGGCATCTTCAGAAATGTGACTAAACATTAGGCCTGGGTTGTAATTCCGCTCGCGGAATTTGGGTAATTTCGCGATCCGCGGAGAACGCAAAATTGCCCAAAAATCTGCCTTCCGCGACTTTGCGAAATTTTTGGCTTGTTCGTGTTCTCAAAATGCGTGTTTGCGAGATATTTCCCCCCGAGCACGCAAACAACAATTGTGAACAGGAAAGAAGCATTGCGAATAAGCAATTCCGCGTGCTCGCCGAATTTCTGCGTGTTCGCGTACATTTTGTACAGTTTCGCAGAGATTTGCATAACCCGATTACGCTAATTCCTCCCACCCCTACTAAACATTTGACTTTATCATTAAAGAGGTTTTTAAATTACAATTCCATAGACGCCAAACTCTACATTCCTACAGGCTCCTGGTTAAAGTTTGTCACTTGTTTAATGTAAAAAGGGAACACAAAGTTATCCTATGTCAGAGGTAGGACATAGAGGGTAAACATCGTTTACAACAAAACTTTTTCCACGCAGTACCTTTACAACGCAAGTCGTTACAACGATTTGCGCTGGAGGGCGCTGTAGGATAGGGAATAGTTTAATTACTATCCAAAACCTTCCCTACTATCCACGGGGACTGGAGTTGGAATAGTAAATTTAACTATTCACTATCCAGCGCCCCCCCAACGCAAGTCGTTGTAACGACTTGCGTTGTAAAACCTGCGTTGTAAAGGCACGCGTGTAAAAAGCATGCGTTGTAACGACATACATCCGCCATAGAGTAGTGAAAACGAATTTAGGAAAAAAGTACCTGTCTAACGTTTCAGATACAAAGCACCCTGCCCTACGGACATGCTTAGGGCAGACCCTAGGGGCAACCTAAATGTATTAAAAAGGAAGTTTAGACCTGGAAAACATTCACTAGGGTGAAATACTGGTAGCATTTTTAATTTACAGGCTCTGGGTACAGGTAGTACCACTTTACTAGGGACTTGTAAGTAAATTAAATGTGTCAATTGGTGCAAGCAAATTTTACCATACTTAAAGGAGAGAGCACAAGCACTTCACCACTGGTTAGCAGTGGTAAAGTACGCAGAGTCCTAAAATCCATAAAAAATGGGGCAAGAAAACAGAAGGGTGTAGACACAAAGTTTGGGGATGACTTGCAGAAAGGGACAAGTGCAACAATATAGGGGGCGCTTTGTTGCAGGCTTAGGCATAGAGAACAGAACTCGCTGGTTATATTTTACAGTAAAAAGAGAATATAATATGGTTTCTATCGTGTTTTGGGCTGTCATGGAGGCAAGGATGTTGCATGTGTTATTTACTTGGATTAGGAGAATGCCTAATCGAGGTAATGAAGATTACGGTAAGTAAAAGGTTAATTTCCTAGCAAGATCGCCTGCTGCGGGAGCGAAAGAACATTTGACAATTAAAAACAAAAAAGAGATTTGTGGCTAACTTTGTAACTCTGGCATCTTACCTGATTGGGGAATCCCCCATTGCTAAAAGCATCCCCACACAGTGCTTAATTTGAGCAGGTAGTTTCCAGTGCTTGGCACCAGCACTTAATTGTCAACACCAGCGCTTGTGATAATCTGCCACAAGGTGGCGCTGCCTGGCTAATTTAGAGATGATTAAAACAGTCAACTATTAATTCTATATACATTAACAATGCATACTACCTGCTGCCCAAGCAATTCTGATAGTTCTGAGGGCCTGGAAAAGTCTGAATTGTCACACTTGTATGAGGTTGATGGTTAGTAGTTGTGTTGTTACTATAACTGAAAGCATGGCAGGGGCAAGATGTGGTGCAGGCTGCAGTGGTCTCCTGACGAGGGCCCTGGACTTATGTTTTTTTACAAATTAAGCACTGTCCCACATCACAGATAGACTCTTTATGGGTATCTGCTGGGAAGTGTTGCATTAAGCTTAATAAACCCTGCATTTCTCACAGAACTATGGACGCCTTGTAAACAACAGATGTACGCTTCGCCAAGGGGGAGCTTCAGATCAGAGCTCCCTTCTGGTTGGAGGACCTTGCCACAGTTGGTTCTCTTTTGTTTCATGGAATGAGAAGCTGTAGAGCTCTGCCAACCAATGAGACGACGGCTGACAAACCTAAAGGCGGCTGTGGAGAGGTTATGCACGGTCTGCCTAATAATTTATTTTTAATGTGCACACTGTTTAATTCCTGGTTTCAACATCCTACATCTTCAATAGGAAGCACCGTCTAATTAGAGAGGACACTCTCTTGGTATGTATATCCTGGAGCTAGTGAAACTGAATTGCATCATAAAGTGTACACTTCAAAGCACTGGAGGAGCGCACACTTCAATCAGCACACCAGGTGTACACCACAAAGCACTGGAGGAGTGCACGCTTCATTCCACACAGCAGGTGTACACCGCAAAGCACTGGAGGAGTGCAAGCTTCATTCCACACAACAGTTGTACACCGCAAAGCACAGGAGGTGTGCACGCTTCATTCCATAAACAGGTGTACACTGCAAAGCACAAGAGCAGTGCATGCTTAATTCCACACAGCAGGAGTACACTTCAAAGCACTGGAGGAGCGCACACTTCAATCAGCACACCAGGTGTACACCACAAAGCACTGGAGGAGTGCACGCTTCATTCCACACAGCAGGTGTACACCGCAAAGCACTGGAGGAGTGCACGCTTCATTCCACACAACAGTTGTACACCGCAAAGCACAGGAGGTGTGCACGCTTCATTCCATAAACAGGTGTACACTGCAAAGCACAAGAGCAGTGCATGCTTAATTCCACACAGCAGGAGTACACTGCAAAGCACAGGAGCAGTGCATGCTTCATTCCACACAGCAGGAGTACACTGCAAAGCACTGGAGGAGTGCACGCTTCATTCCACACAGCAGGTGTACACCGCAAAGCACAGGAGCAGTGCATGCTTCATTCCACACAGCAGGTGTACACTGCAGAGCACAGGAGCAGTGCACACTTCATTCTACACAACAGGTATACACTGCAAAGCACAAGAGCACACACAATACTGCCATGGTGCTTTTTCAAGACTGTACCTGTGAAGTAGCTGCTGAAACACAAGCTGTGTCCGCTGTCGGCATAAACAAACAAAGCTGCCAACTTATAACCCAACTGCCTTGCCAACGTGTGCAAAATCACAACAAGGCCTCAACATGTCCCAGTCTACCAGAACGTTTCAAAATGGCTGAGGACATGAGTCTTCTACCTGATGCTGAGATTCGCAAAGCTGATTTAACTGAATTTATCATATCGCTTATTCTGTGTGGACTGAAGAATGAAGAAAAGCCAGTTCCTCCGTGGGCTGGAATTCATGCTCTGATCCCTCCGAATACCGTCCCACTGAAGATGGTGTGGTTTTTACCAGTAATGCTATATCCAGTCCCAAACTACACAACAGTATACACCGCTCTAAGAAATGTCCAAAATGTGCATGCTCAGCTTGAAGACCAGCTTATTCTGCCAATTTTTTGTGATGAAGGTGTTTTCGGTATATTTGCTGACCTTTTTATGAGCAATCCAGTAGAATTTGATGATATTTATCCAATGATGGGCATTTACCACATGACAAAAGTTGTGTTGCGGTGTGCAGGAAGTTGCCTGAGTGGATGCGGCATAGACAATGCACTTATTGAGGCTGAAATCTTTCGAAGCAATACTGTCCAATCAAATCAAATCAAAATAAGCTTTATTCGAGTTAGCATATAAATCATTAGAGCACAGTTTTTTCACATATGATTATAAATAACAAATCACATTGGTATTAAACAGTTTAAAAATTATATAAAATCATGTATTAAAAGCCAGGTTCATGTTCCACATTGTTTTCCTAGATTTGAACACACATTTCAGATACGGTTGCTAAAGGGCTAGTAAACATTTCATATTGTAAGAGTTGTAGCGTTAAAAATGCTGGGCGACATTGTCTCAGGCCCAGGATCTTTAGAATGGGAACGAGCATCTTTTTCTGGGAACATAGTAAAATTTACAAAATTGAAGCGTATGCATTGTAGACTGTTGAGACGAATTGTCACGTGGATATGTGCCCAGAGTTTTAGGCCAGTCATTCATGACAGGAAAACTAGTAAGTCTATGAAAAATCCCCAGGCGAAAGCGAGTCTGCAAAATCCTGTCGTAACCCCCTGTTACATACAGAAGATATGGTTGAATGTCATAACACAACACTAACAGCTGATTTTCCAAAACCGTCGCCTTGGCAATTTCTTTTGAAAGTCTAATTGTCTGTAGATGCATTAGGCATTCAGCTTTCAGTGTTTTTCTTGGGATTAATATAATATTATCTGGTTTGGTGAAATATTCAGGGTGTCCAATATCTTCCGTAAATCTTTTGATATAATTTAGCCAAGGAACGCATGACCTCCTGTAAACCTTTAGACAGTCAGTTATTATATCCCGATTGAGACTGGTGTGTGTTGCCCATATTTTGTGCCATAATAAAAGCGGTTGAATCTTAATTAGGTCAGATCTATATGGGATCCCAAGCTCTGAGTGGCAAGTAGGTGGCCGTGCTCTTGGGGACTGCCAATAAATATCTGACAAAGGCATTCTCAACTAATTGCAGGGGCTGAGAGTCAACATAGCTACAGATGCGAGCGCCGTACATGGCAGTTGTGACACACTTAGCTTTAAAAATTTGGATTAAATCCACGACCGACTTTCTGCCCAATTTACTGGTGAAATGGGCTGGGGCGGTGGTGGCTTTAGAAAATAAACATTTTCTAGCTAAAACCGCATATGGCCATGTCCCTCTATAATCAAAGTGAATACCAAGGTATGGAAATTTGTTAGTGCATTCAACCTTGGTATTATTAATAAAACTGTTGTGGCATTTAACACTATTCGTTCCACATTTCATTATAAACATTTTTGAAGTGTTCACTTGCAAACCCAGATTTCACCTGTATGTGGCAAAGCTAGTCACTAATCTTTGTAACCCCAATTAGGTACGTGACATTAGGACATTGCCATCTGCGTACAATAACGCAGGGATCGGGCGTTTATCGATTAGTGGTATAGCTGCTTCATGGAGTTTATAAGTGGTATTTCTACTCCCATTTCCTCAAGGATAATCCAGAGTTTGTTGTGTCCTGTCAGTATTGAGCGGAACTCTGGTTGTTTGTTACAAGGTGTGCTCACCATTTCCGAGGCTATAGAAACATTGCGTTTGAATGGTTTCTGGAACAAGAATGACATACTAGGTTTTGCCTACCTTATCTCAAAAGAGAACAAGGCACAGTGTGCACTTCATTCAAAAGACATGAACACTGAATTTCCAATTATCGCAAGTGGAATGATTGTCAATGAGGAGTTGATGCCTACAGAGAGATATTCAAAAGGTATGGGCCATATTGTAAGAGCAAATTGGGGAAAGCTGACCTTCGTGTTGTGTGACATGTTGAGTGGGCTGTACGAAATAGTTCCAATCGAGTCATTGTACTGTCAAATGACACAGATGTTATGATTGTGCTACTTAGATTTGTTGCAATGTTCTTAAGTCAAGGATTGTCAGAGTTATGGATACGTTATGGAACAGGCGAGAAAAGACACTTAATCCTGCTTCATATTTAGTGCAAGAAACTTGACCCAGAGATGCCCAGTGTTCTTATCGAGGCTCATATTCTTACGGGCGATGGCACTATGAACAAAATTGGAACTAAACTTGTAGCTTTAACTGCTGAACAATGAAATTTCTAAAAGGATTTGCTGGGACAGAAAAAGAATGTGACTTGAAAGATGTAGAAAAATGCCTTGTGCCTTTGTGGAAAACAAGTTCCGACTATTACACATTTGACTAACTTTGGTACAGTGAGTTCAAGAGATCATTCCTGCTAAGTGACCTTCCATTGACATCATAGTCTGTGCATGGACACATTAAAAGAACGTTCTACTTGATCAGAAGATGTGTAAATGTTTTGGAGCATGCATATGTAAAGAAAGATCCGTATGATTGTGGTTCGGAAGATGTTGATGATGTGCCAAAACCTATGAAATTTCAAAAGCCTCTACCCACAGAAAGTACACATACATGTATTTACAAAACCTGTGCTACAAAAAAGTGTTTGTGTTGATATGGTCTTCTCAAATGCTCAATATTCTGCAAATGTACCAAGACTGTAACTTTTTTTAAACTTATCATTTACAAGTCACTAATTGTTGTTGTGTTTTATCTAATAGCACTCACCTAGCATTCTGCCGACCGCTGGTTACTCCGCGCTGCGGATTCCACCACAGCTGCGGCCCCCCAGCAAAACCTCTCAGCTGCCGCCATCACAGGCGTGCACACAGGCCATGCCCCCATCGAGGCCACGCCCCCTTGCCCTATAACTGGCGCAGAAACACGAGCGTCCAGTTGAACCTTCACTCCTGAGGCGGAAAGCCGGGAGTTTTTTAAAGCTGTAACTTTTTTAAAACTTATCATTTACAAGTCACTAATTGTTGTTGTGTTGATCTAATAGCACTCACCTAGCATTCTGCCGACCGCTGGTTACTCCGCGCTGTGGATTCCATCACAGCTGCGCCCCCCCGGCAAAACCTCTCAGCTGCCGCCATCACAGGCGTGCACACAGGCCACGCCCCCATCGAGGCCACGCCCCCTTGCCCTATAACTGGCGCTGAAACACGAGCGTCCAGTTGAACCTTCACTCCTGAGGCGGAAAGCCGGGAGTTTTTTAAAGCTGTAACTTTTTTAAAACTTATCATTTACAAGTCACTAATTGTTGTTGTGTTGATCTAATAGCACTCACCTAGCATTCTGCCGACCGCTGGTTACTCCGCGCTGCGGATTCCATCACAGCTGCGGCCCCCCGGCAAAACCTCTCAGCTGCCGCCATCACAGGCGTGCACACAGGCCACGCCCCCATCGAGGCCACGCCCCCTTGCCCTATAACTGGCGCTGAAACACGAGCGTCCAGTTGAACCTTCACTCCTGAGGCGGAAAGCCGGGAGTTTTTTAAAGTTGTAACTTTTTTTAAAACTTATCATTTACAAGTCACTAATTGTTATTGTGTTGATCTAATAGCACTCACCTAGCATTCTGCCGACCGCTGGTTACTCCGCGCTGCGGATTCCATCACAGCTGCGGCCCCCCGGCAAAACCTCTCAGCTGCCGCCATCTCAGGCGTGCACACAGGCCATGCCCCCATCGAGGCCACGCCCCCCTTCACATCACTCCCTCTAATAAAACATGTGCATGTGGAGGAAGCGCAGCAGACGAGCGCAGCGGGCGCGGCGATTGCGCGCCAAAGGCGCGCTTAAGGCAAGCTCGTCTGCGCTCGTCCGCGCCGAGACCGGGCCAGAGGCCAGCCCCCTTGATGCTGGTGAGCTGCACTCGCTTCCTATATCTTCTATCCTCACTTATACTTCCGAACAACTTCGTAATCTGAACTTCTTAACAGATGTGATGCACCCCTTACCGCACCTACGTCACACCGATCTCAATATAGGTCCCTAAAAATGTCCTTTTTGCACCTCCCCCACGTACTCCTCCTCCCCTCCCCCCAAGGTCTCAGCAGCACTTATCAATATTCGTTCAGTCCCCAAACATAAAGCTGAAATTCTAGACTTCATCGAGTCACACAACATAGACCTCTTATTTACCACCGAAACATGGGGCGATGACTCTTCAGGCCCAGACTTCAAAGCAGCCATTCCCGAGAATTACTGCGTTTGCAGACTTGACAGAAAAAAACGTTAGGGGGGGAGGAATAGCCATTATTTACAAAAACCACTTCAAAGTCAAGCTTACTGACTTTAACCACAGCGACTGTGAGGCTTCTTCTTTTTCAATCAGCATCTCCGACACTCAATCATTCACAGGCATCCTACTCTACCGCCCTCCAGGGACCAGATCGAATTTCTTAATAATCTCAACAACTTAATTGAGCTCTCCGCAGGCGCACCACATTTCACCATACTGGGCGATTTTAACTTTCATCTTGAGGCCTTATCCGACCCTGACACCATGGTGCTATCTAATGATCTAGCAGCTGCCGGCCTACAGCAAATTGTCACTCAGCCCACCCATAAAGCCAGTCATACTCTTGACGGACTATTCACAAGCAACCCACACATCACGGTGTCAAATGTGACCCCCCTCATATGGACGGACCATTCAGCAGTCTATTTTTCCCTAAAACTGTCAACCTTGCCTTCCCACCTTCCATCCTACTCCCCCCATCACCATCAGAAACTGGAAAAATATTGACCTTCCTCATCTTTCTGCCTTGTTGCTTGACAGTATCACTACCACTGAACACGATCCCTCTCTAGCTTCTGTCAACTACCTTCACAGCCTAAACAAGGCCTGTCATACCCTAGCTCCCCCTAAAACCTTTTTTCGCACCAGACTTTCCCCTTCAGCCCCCTGGTTTACAGAATCCCTCCAACTGCAGCGTCAACAGTGTAGAAACCTCGAAAGACGTTGGCGCCGCCACTACAATGAATCGGAAAAAATTACCTACAAAAGTGCCCTCTCGATA
Organism: Lissotriton helveticus; assembly: GCF_964261635.1. Taxonomy (NCBI): domain Eukaryota; kingdom Metazoa; phylum Chordata; class Amphibia; order Caudata; family Salamandridae; genus Lissotriton; species Lissotriton helveticus. Next base: position 880,430,804 of record NC_136073.1, read on the forward strand.
TACAAAGATCTTATTATTACAGAAAAATCATCCTACTACACCACTCACATCACCCAGGCAAAAAACTCAGCAAAAGAACTGTTTCAGGTGGTCACTCACCTTTCCAACCCACCTTCCCCCTGCTTCAATGGAACCCAACTCCTTTGCGACTCTCTCGCAAACTTCTTCAAAGAGAAAGCCACTGATATTTTCTCAGCCTTTACCCTTGTCCCCTCCGTTACCTCATCCAATCTTCCTTCTAACAAGGATACACCCAGCCTCTCGTTTTTCGAAGCTGTTACGGAAGAACAAGTCCATCGATTCATTCTGGGTACCAAATCAGGATCACCTCTAGATCCTTGTCCTCCCGCTATTCTTAACAGAATCCCTGAAGCCATTTCTCCTGCCTTGACGTCCATCTGCAATGCCATGTTTACTACGGGCATTTACCCTTCAGTCTGGAAGGAGGCTATCATTAGGCCGCTCCTAAAGAAACCCACTCTTGACCCCCTTCTCCCTGCCAGTTACCGACCCATCGCCTGTCTCCCCTTTCCAGCAAAGATTTTTGAAAAAGCGATGAACTTGCAACTATCCAACTTCATAGACAAAAATAACTTATTAGACGAGACCCAATTTGGCTTCAGACGGGGTCATGGAACTGAGACTGCGCTACTAAAAGCAGCAGACGAAATCAGAATGACCCTGGACAATGGAGGAGCTGCGGTATTGATACTATTGGATCTTTCTGCGGCTTTCGACACGGTCGATCATGCCATCTTGATCGACCGTGTCTCAGCTATAGGAGTCAAAAACAAAGTGAAAGACCTTCTCGCATCCTTCCTAGCTGATCGTACCCAAACAGTCAAAATGGCCCACTTCACTTCCCAGACTTTCACTCTCCCTTGTGGCGTCCCACAGGGCTCCTCCCTAAGTCCGACACTATTCAACATTTATGTTTCGGACTTAGCGAGAGTAATAAAATCCTATGGAATTGCCCTGACAACCTACGCTGATGATACCCAACTTGTGCTCTCTGTACATAATAACGGTACATCAGTGGCAGCAAATTTCCAAATGGGAATGAGGGCTATCAGCTCCTGGATGTCATCTAATTGTCTCAAACTAAACTCTGACAAAACAGAGGTGATGACATTCGGGAGGCTGGACCCCATCTGGTCCCAGTGCTGGTGGCCATCAGAGTTAGGAGACCCCCCTCAACCTGTCACCAAGGTCCGCAACCTTGGAGTCATCTTTGATGACAAACTGACATTTCAGCATCATGTCAATTCAGTGGTCTCTTCATCTTTTTACATCCTAAAAAGAATTAAAAAACTGCTCCCTTACCTTCCACCATCAGCCGGTAGAACCTCGATTAGTACATTGGTTTTTTCCAAAACTGATTACTGTAATGCCCTTTTCTTGAACGCTCAGAAAAAAGTCATCAACCAACTCCAACTAGTCCAGAACGCCTCGGCCAGAGTCCTCTTAAACGTCCCCAAATTCACATCCATTTCCTCTTACATCCGCCAACTACACTGGCTCCCTGTCAGGAGCCGGACAATATTTAAGGCCCTGTGTATCACCTACAAGGCTGTCAACAACGTGGGTCCACAGTTCCTCAGAGCAGCTTTCCGCCCGCTCGAGTACCCAAGAACACTCCGCTCCTCCTCTGCATATTTGTTGAAAGTCCCTCGAACAAAAAAGGTCAATTGGGGTTACAGGTGTTTCACTATCTCATCTTCCAAACTTTGGAACACACTGCCCCTCCACATCAAAACCGCCCGACCCTCCTCAGCTTCAGGAAAAAACTAAAAACATGGCTTTTCCCAGTATAACTTACCACCTCAGGGATGGTTCTGTACTCTAGCGCCGAGACACCCCCGGGTATTTGCGCGCTCTAAAAATGTCACAAACATAAACATAAGAGTGATTGCAGAAACAAATAAAGTGAACTATGAAAACGTGTCTAAAACAGGAGTGATAAACATTATTTGTTTTTCATATTTAGATCATAAACAATACCTAAAAGGATTAAACAAAAATTATTTTTCCATTTCTATATAGGTCTCTTATTCCTCTATTATTGCTGCCATTTTGGAAAATGGCAGGAGGATTGCTATGAAGAGTTATGTTCTGTCTGTATAACACTACTTGACCTCAAACCTATGTTTTGACACCAAAATGAAGTATAAAGTTCTCATGGTTCCTTAAATATTAATCATCACTGCAACACATCTGCCATTTTTAGAAATGTAGGGACAGATGTAGGTGGCCAAATAGCGAGCGCTAACGCTTTAATTCGCAGAATTTCAGCGTTTGCGATCACTAATTGGCAGCAAGCAATGTAGGTAAGTTGAAACCTACTATCAAAATGAGGAATCACAAAATTGTGATTCCTTATTTTGCTCTTGCGTTTAAGGAATCGCAAACTGCGATTCCTTAAATGCAATGTAAGTAGCACCAAAGAAAGTACACTTTAGCCTTAAGGAATCGCTAATTACCACCAACTTCAAGTTGGTGGTAATTAGCATTTCCTTTAAAAAAGCACTTTTTTGCTTTTTTTTTAAGTGCCATGTGGCACACATTCATGCCCTTAGGGCATGTATGTGTGCCACATGTGCGCACACGCACATTTCAGGGTTGCAACAGGGTGTCCTTTTGCACCCCTGGCACCCTTGAAATTGCGCCTGCAATTTGTGAGTGCCTCTTGGTGACTCGCAAATTGCGGGAGTAATTCCTATTCATTCCTATGGGCCTCTTGGCCCATAGGAATTAATGGGAAGGTATTCGTTAATTTTGAATCGCAATTTGCGATTCACAATTAGGGAATATTAAGGAATCGCAAAAAATATTGTGATTCCTACCTACATGGCATATTGCGCTTCCTCAATAGCGATTCCCTAAAAATCACTATTAAGGAACCGCAAACATGCATTTACCTACATCTGGCCCGTAGTGGTCTACCCAAGCTAAATTACTTCTCTAATGATCCAAAAATGAAAATCTCTGGACAACAATTTTTTTACAGAGGTATATCGGGGACCGGGATTATATGGGTTGTGGGCATCTAACTGCGCCAAGGATATTCAGAGCATTTTAATATTCATTACAATCTCTTGACTTTTATTTTGGTGATTACACGTCTTGTTGATTGGTGCCCTGGTTCTCACAACTTTTATATAAATAAATGGATAAACGTATACATGATTGGATCCTTCTTATTTCCAGACGTCTGATGATTACTTAATGCTCACATCTTTTTTTATTTCTCCTTTTTAGGCCTGAGAGCTAGGTGGTGCCCAGACTTGTTAAAACTAGAGTGCAGAGAAGTGACTGGCGACACACTTTGAAATGTCGGCTCCAGGTAAGCACAAGAGCCCAATACCCCTCTGTGTCTCTGTAGGGACAGCTCCTTTTCTTGTAGTTAAATATACATCTCTACTCTCTTGCCATAAAAATGCCTGCCTCGCTGATGCAAAAAAAATTATCACTTTTTAGATCATACCTACAGACACCTTTAGCTATTTGATAAGAGCCCATGTCTTCGTACACCCAAACAACACACAGATAAATACATATACACATACACACTGTGGCTTTTGGACAGCTCCTTTCAGCCATTGGCTACTGTGGATCATCTAGCTTGTCACTGGCTAACGAGGCTGTCCTTCAGAGCTAGTATCAGCAGATGTGAACACCTCAAAAGTAGCCCGCATGTGCATTACCATTTTATTTTCTTTATTTTTATATAATCTTTAGGGCCTCCACCCTTCCTCTCTGTAGGTGTGCCCACCACCTTCTATGACCCTTCCACTCCATGTTTTTTGTTTTATTGTGTATATAGATATATATATTTTTGGATTATTCCTGAGTCCAGCATCTGCAAAGTGCTACCAAGCCACTGGGTTCATTTTATGCATTTGAGCACACTTTGTTTTAGTTTACCATTCATGCATATTGGATTGGTAAATAAACAAATAAATATTGCTGTTGTGTATCACGAGCATGCAGCACAGGCACATGCATTTATTGCAACACTTATGCATCCCTGCATCAGACGTGGTGGCCATCTTGGAATGGTCATGCTTCCAGGATGGCCTCCATGTTCAACAGACATGCACATGCATGCGTGGTTGTATCGTGGTGGCCATTTTGGCAAATGTGTGACTTATGGGCTTTTCCACTGCATTTTTCTCATACTCTTATTTTGAATGTTTCTAGACAATTGGCTGTCCAGAAAATAATTAATACTGCAGTTCTGTGAGAAAAAACTAGACTTCTTGTATGTGCTTGATAGATTTTGAGATGTGGGATTGGTGATGGTAAATGGGTCGGGATTGGGACTGGGAATGGAAGTCCTCCACAGCCATGTGTGCTTCTCTCACTGGCCTGTCTTGTTACTTCCAAAATAGCAAGTCTACCAATGCGACCTCAATATTTCTAAGTTTCAAAAAGAAACCTAAGACTTGCTGGAGATCAGGAAAGCTGGCCGGTGTCGCTCAACTCTCCTACTGAGTTCAGCTTTGGTAGCAGGAATGTGTGAAGTGGTACAAACAGAGCACCCCATAAGCTGAAATCAGTATGCACTCACAAAATTAGCATTTTGCAATATATGATTATACATCATACACTATTAGTCTACCAACCGTGTGTGTTAGAATGAATGTGAATAGTGTAACCAGCTCAGCAATAATTATGCACATTTGAACAAGGGTCAGAGAAGCCCCCAACCTTATTTCTTCGCATATCCTTAACCTCTATGGGTAGAACAGGCATAAGCTATAACTAGCCGTCTAGCAGTATAGCTGCATTAGATTATAAAAATACACCAGGTCATGAAAAGCCTCCCTGCATAGCTTACTGTGCCATCAGATGAGGCCTTGAGGCAGATAGATGCAACTGGGTTCAAGGGCACAGACTTGACAGTGACTTTAGAACCTGTGAATCCAGTCTAGCTATATATTACATAGTTTGACTTGCACAAGCTGAAAATCTCCCGGAAGTCACCAGAATGATTCCCATTTTGTTGAAAGTGCAGGATGAGTGTTGTGCTTCTACTCTCTTTCCACCCAAGCCCCCTTTACCACTGTTAGCATCTTGCATTCATAAGCTGTGCTGAAGGGGTCAGGGGATATGAGCGAAGGAATGTTAGAGCTTTGTAATTGCTTGTGTGAGCTAAGGGCCTCATTACAAGCGTGGCGGTCCACGTACCACCAGACTCGCAGGGCGAAGCAGTGGCGATCTTCTGACAGCCGTATTATGACCAAGGCAGTCTAGCCACCCTGGGACCACCACAACTGCCAGAGATCCCTGGCCGTGACAGGGGTCTTGAGGCCACAATATGCTTGGCGGGGCAGCTATGGCCTGCCAATCATGTTACGAGTTTTCTCACTGCCACACTTTTCATGGTGGTGCGACCGCCATGAAAAGTGTGGCTGTGAGGAAACGAAGGGGGCCATGCAGGGCCCCCTGGCGCCTGTGCACCATGGGGTGCATGGAGGGGGGGCACATGTTGTGCCCCCCTATGTGTATGCACCTCAATAACTGCACGGCATGGATGCAGCAGTTGATGCTGTGCAGGTACTGCATTTGATGTTCCCATCACGGCGCTTTGGGAACACCAAAGAACCACCCGCCAGACAGGAGAAAACTCCTTACCTGGCGGGCGGTTCATCAACGGGTTTGACGGTGCGGGAACAGGGCACTCACACACCTTCAAACTCGTAATGAGGCACTTAGAGCCTAAAGTCACATGGTGGCTATCAACTCAGGTTTCTCTGGTGGCAACCATGAGCTCCGTGATCGCTAAGAGCTTACGTAGAGGTCTGCACTTATGACGTTGTTTATTCTGCAGCTTACAACAGCGCCCCATTTAAGGGCATGGATGACCATCCACCAAGCTACAATGCCATACAGCCTCCAGGGCCAGGACCTATGAATTTCCCTCTTCAACCTCAAGGGCTCCCACTAGCGCAACAGACGGCCATCATGCCCTACGTAGCACAGATTCCTGGCGTGCCCCCGGGGCTGGAATACCTGACACAGGTGAGGCTTACATCTACCAACCATTCATTAGATTCTGATTTCTGGAAGATGATCCTTCTTCCCTTGTACCTCTGTACACCATCTCCGCTCATATATTTCTTCTGTTGTACCTCTGTTATAGCTCTATAGTATCTCTAGCTTCTATTGCCTTTTTCATATTTATATAATATTTATCGCATTCATTCTATCTCTCATCTCCATGGTATCTCTCTGCCATGTGTATTTGTTATAGCTCTACAGTATCTATTTTTTCTTGTGTCTTTTTTTATTTCTACATAGTTCCTAACTCATTTATTCTGTTTCTGTTAAATCACTGTGGTATATCTCTACCCTGCACTTCAGTTACAGCTCCACAATATCTATTGTTTCTGCTGTGTCTTTGTTATATTTTTATAGTATCTCTGTCATTCTCTCTCTGATATATCGCTATGGCATATCTCTGCCATTTACATCTGCTACAGCTCCACAGTATTTATTGCTTCTGCTGTGTCTTTGTTATATTTTTACACCACCAATCTCATTCATTCAATCTCTTATATATGTTATATCTCCATAGTCCCTGTCAGAAATGAGGCAAAGATACTCTCATGTCTACTGAAGTCTGCCCAAGTTTATTCAGCAGACCAGTGTTGCCCACTACTGTGGAAAGTTACAGCATTTGCTCCTCCATTGCAGGAAACATCTAAGGCTGAGCTTTCCCCAGTTTGCATGACGTTTTATAGGTTTCTTCTGACCTTTGCTTCAATTCAGAGTACACATGTCCAGACCTGAAACTCCGATTATCAGGTGCCTGGCTTTCTCATGAGAAGAACAAAAAGGACCCTGAGAAAGATAGAAGAAATGCTATCTCACAAATCCTGAGCCAGTCATTTATCAATCCTCGCCTTGCAGACCTATCACTGGAGCGAGGCTAAAATGTCAGGGATGAGAGAACTGAACAGACTATGTATAACAAGGGCAGAATGCAAGAAACTGCATGGCAGTAGATGAACCAACATAGGGTCAGATATTAAATACCTAGTTAAGCAATTTTCTTGCAATGCCAGTTTCGAGCTCTTAAATTGTATCCGTAAACTGTATTTTTTGTAATATCTCTAATGTTTGTACATCTTTGATTTGAATATTGCAACTTTTTTAAAGTTTATTTTTTATAGAGTTTTGTATAGCGCGAACTAAACCCGAGACATCGGGTATCGGAGCGCTTTACATGAGCAACAGTTTTGTTACAGATGGATAGACACATTCAGTTTTGTTAGGCACGGCATCTCATATCTCTACTATTAAGTATCGACTCTTGTATTTCTGTATTGAATGTTGCATCTCTGTCATATCTCTACTGTTAAGTATTTTTTTTTAAGTTTGAAAAGGAATTTTATTGAAAATAGAATTGCAATAGAGAAAATCACAATTTAATATGATGATGAAAACAATGCAATATTAAATAAAAGTAATACAATGCAATGAGGAGGAGAAAAGAAAAGGAAAGAAAGAGTAGGAAAAGGAAAAGAAGGGGGGAATCAGTATTGAATTACAGTACAATCTCTATAGATAAAATGTAGTAAGTAAAACATGCAAAGTCTCCAAAGAACAATTCATATAATAATTAAAGATATATAGTTACATAAGATAATAAATAACATCCTGGAAAACTATTTCAAGGGGGCTTGGGAACTTTTTCAAGACATGGAGTATGTATTGGGGAAGCTTGGGCTGAGATATCTAGAAAGATAGTGATGGATAACCACAATAAATCTCATTTGATAGCAAGTGAAACAGGATGGACATATGCTCTGTCCAATCTATGATTAAAACAAACACCATACCACCAGGCTTGAAATGAAATATCTGACGTATTTTTTCCAAGATTTAGTAATTTGTTGAAATGCTACTGCCAAAAGAAGATCAATAATGGAGGTGTTATGATCAATGGGGGACCATATGTCTGCAAGACTACCTAGAAAAATGTGCATGGGGAAAATGGGAATTGAGTAGAGAAAATTTTATTGATTTGCTGCCATACTCTAACCCAAAAAGCATGAATTAAAGGACATGTAAAAAGCATGTGATGGAGATCTGCTTGTGTGGATGAGCAAGACCAACAGGTCGAGGGGATAGAGGAGTCTATTTTATGCAATTTGAGGGGAGTCATCAAAAGTCTGTTGTAGATAAAAACAGTGTTTGAGTGGTATTCGCTGCCCTAGAAGATTTCCTTATTTTGTTCCATATTTGATGCCATAAAGGGATAGTGAACGAGGCTCCTAAGTCTACTTCCCAGTCTTGTTCAATTTTTGATTTGTCAGTTGTAGAGGGAATTTCCTGTAATCATTTATAAATTTGTGAAGGGGAAGATAATAGAAAGGGCATAGTGAGGGTAGAGGAGGTGTTTCGAGAAGAGGAAGTTGGAAGGGAGTCAAAATCAATTTGAATAGCATCTCGTAATAAAATGAATTTGGGAAGGAAAGATTGAGGGAGAGAGAAATGTGATTGAAGAGAGAAGTAAACACAAGAACCATTGTTAAAAAATTGATGTATCCAAGTAAGACCCAATTCTTGCCATTTTTTCCAGAAGAGAGTTCTAGTTTTGATTGTAATAAGAGGTTTCTACCAAATAGGGGATTGTAAAAATCGAGCGTGATCATCAAGGCCAACGAAAAGTAAAGGAAGAAAACATTTTCTGGAGTTTTTAAGAATAGGGAGGGACATCTTTTGAGGAGTACGTGGAAGAGAAATAAATTCTTCAAAAGAAAAGGGATGAAAAAAGGAGGATTCAACTTCAACCCACAATGAGGGGGAGATTGCATCAGATAATAAAGAAACTGAATTAGAGAGAAAGAATGCTGTGTGGTATGAAGAGATGTCTGGCAAGTTGACACCACCTAATTGTTTAGGTTTTTTAAGTTTAGAAAAGGACATTCTAGCTTTTTTGTTTTGCCTCAAAAATTTGGATAAGATTGAGTAAATGGTTTTGTAGCAGGATTTTGGGATATTAATCGGTAGATTAGAGAGGAAAAATAAAATTATTGGGACTAACATCATTTTGATAGAATCTAATCTGCCCCACCAAGATAAAAATAAATGATTTCATCTGGACGTGGAATCTGTTAAGGTGGTATGTAAATGTTCGATATTAAGAGCTACTGTATCTTTAATTGAGGACGTAAACCAGAGACCTAAATATTTTATTTTAGAGGAGCTCCAATGAAAAGAAGAAATTAAAAATTCAGCACGAAAACAAAATTCATTAAGTGGAAGAGTTTCACATTCATCTACATTAAGTTTATAACCTGATACCTTTGCATAATTTGAGGCATCAGATAAAAAGGCTGGGATAGAAGTTTGAGGGTTAGAAATAAATAAAAGAATGTAATCCGCATATGCAGAGAGCTTGAGATGTTTCTTACCATAAGGGAAACCAGTAATATCTTTATTTAGTCGAATTTTTGTCAAGAAGGGTTCTAATGCAAGAATGAAAAGGAGGGGAGACAGAGGACATCCTTGGCGAACCCCTCCAAAAAGAGGAAAAGAAGATGATATCAATCCATTAGCAAAAAAAAGGATCTAGGAAAAGAATATAATAACGAGATGTAAAAAGAAATTTTGGACCAAAAACGAACCAAGTAAGGGTGGAAAAAATAAAAGTCCAATTAACTCTATCAAAAGCTTTTTCAGCGTCCAACGCAATAGCAGCTAATGATTGATTAAAAGTCTGGGATTTACTAAGAACAGTAAGGAAAAGACGAGTGTTATCAGAAAGATGACGTCCCTTAATAAAACCACATTGTTCTTTGCCAATTAGTTGGTGTAAAATGTTGTCTAACCGTAAAGCTAAGATTTTTGCAAACATTTTATAATCGAGATTAATCAACGAGATTGGCCTGTAATTCTTACATAGGGTATGATCTTTATTCTCTTTAGGAAGGAAGCAAATCAGAGATTCCTGAAAGGAGCCTTCAGATTTTTGATTGGATATAAAGAAAGAAAATAACTGATGAAGTTTGGGAACAAGAAAGTCGGAAAAGTGGGAGTAAAATTCAATTGAAAATCCATCTGGACCAGGAGCTTTACCTTTTTTTAGAATGTGAATGGCTTCCAAAATATCTTTAGGACCAATGTCTTTGTCTAATGATGCAAAATCAACAGCAGGTAGCACCGGGGAGGGAATGGAAGATAAATAGTGGTCAATATCGGTGGACAAGGGAGGGGATTCCGGAGTGTAAAGATTCTGATAAAAGTTAGTAAATTCCACAAAAATGTCTTCATCTTGGAAGAGGAAATTATCAAATTAATTTTCATTCTTTCTTTCTTCACTTTTAGGTAATTAGCAAGAACATTTCTAGCCTTATTTTGGGTAGAGTAAAATTTGGCGCTAGAATTAAGCAACAATAAATTGGCAGAATTAGTAGATAGTTTATTAAAAAATAGTTTCGCGGATATGAGTTGAGAGAGATCAGATTGAGATTTTGGTCGAAAAATAAGATTGTTCTAGCCTTTTAATTTGGGAGGTTAATGCAGTTAGGGATTGATTAGAATGACGTTGTTTCTTGGCAACATAGGAGATAATGAAGTCTCTAGAGGCAGCTTTGAAAGTGTCCCAAACTAGTTGAGGTGAAGAGAGGGGAGACTCATTATCAGTAAAAAAAGTTGTGTGCCAAGTCAGGAAAAGCTGTTGTGAAAGCTTTGTCTAATAGGAGGGAGTTCTTGAATCTCCATCTCCTAGTACCTTTAACAGGGGGAAGTAAATCAAGATGTAGGGATACTGGAGCATGATCAGAAATTAAAATGGAACCTATGTCTGAATAAGTGATGTGCTGCGTTAAAGCTTTGGAAATAAAAATGTAATCAAGCCTAGATTGGGAAGAATGAACAGGGGGAAAAATATGTGTATTTTTGAAATGTAGGATTACAAAGTCTCCATGAATCAACTAGAGATCTTTGGGAAATGGTGGAGGTGAATTGAGTATGCATTTGGGAGGGGGAGAAACGGGAAGAAGATTTCCTATCTAGAAAAGGGTCCACAATCATATTACAGTCCCCACCCAAAATAAAATAATCACCTGTATATTGCATCATTCTAGATAGAATTTGAGGCCAAAACAATTTATCATGTACAGTGGGAGCATATATATTAAAAATGGTTAAGGGAATTTTCTTGACTAACATTGATACAATAACCCATTGACCTTCAGCGTCAGAATCTTGTTTGATAAGTTGAACGTTCAAACGTTTATGACAAAGAATTGCAACACCATTACGTTTCCCCGAACCAGGAGAAGCAAAAACATGGCCCACCCAGTTACGACGTAATTTAGAGATCTCAACATTTAATATGAATTTCTTGTAATAATACTATGTCCCCCTTCAAATGAGCTAAATGGGAAAGAACCCGTTGTCTTTGAATGGGAGACCACAAGGGGACGATTCACAGAACTAACTTAAGACTAAATCCTAAACTTACTACTTTTGGTATTCACAGAAGTTAGGAGTTTGTCTTAAGACAAATTTAAGACATACTTAAGACGAACTTAAGACAAAATCCTAACTTAAGTCTGTCTTAAGTCAGTCTTAAGACAAACTTAAGACAAAATCCTAACTTCTGTGAATACCAAAAGTAGTAAGTTTAGGATTTTGTCTTAAGTTAGTTCTGTGAATCGGGCCCCAAGCCTTTAACGTTCCAAGAAATTATGTTAACTGACATTTAAAACTGTAGGAGAAATTTAGAAAAATAAACCGTATACATCATAACCAGAGCAACTAGCAAAAGTGTAATGGAAACAAAATCAAGCAATATATCTAGATAGTAAAGAAATAGAAAAGAAGAGTAAGGGAGATAAATGGAGAGAGATAGGAGAGCATAGAAGATGAAAGAAGAGATGTTTGGAAGTTCATAGAGAACAAGGAAGCTGAGTAAAGGGAAAAGAAAAACTAGAAGAGGAAAGGGAAAAAGGACAGTAGAACATAAGATATAAAACAAGATAGAAATTGGATAAATATTGTAACCAAAGACATACCACATGGAGACAGACGAAAGGGGATGGTGGAGCCACATAAGGGAGATGGTACGCAGAGCGGGATACCCCAAACGAGACGGCAGGGAAGGAACGACGTCCAGGAAGATTGACGACAGAAGTGATGAGGGAACATAAAACCAGCGATCTGAAGATTGGGAGGAAAAGAAGGATTAATCAACAGGCATGAACAGAAAACCTGGCGGAGAACAGACATTCAATATTAGAAAACAGAAAGGAGGGTGAAGCATACAAAAACTAATACTATAAAACATGGGGATAAAAACTACAAACAAGGAGAGAGAAGGAGCCAATGAAAACAGAACAAGGAACACACATGAATGAAATTTGATATAAAGTCCTTTAGAGTCTAGGACCTTCCATGGGATCCACACTACAGCTATTCAAAAATTGTTGCAGAAGTGCAGGGTCTTCATAGTTGGTCGTTTTGTTGTTATATGTCACTTTTAAAAGGCGGGGATGGAATAAGCCGTATCTAGCGTTGATGCTGCGCAAGGCTGGCCTCATCTCCAAGATTTTTTTCCGACGATCCGCAGTTACCTTAGCATAATCTTGCGCAAAAAAAGAGGGTAGAACCTTTCCAGATGATCTTACCACGTTGTTTAGCCGCAAGGAGTACTTGAAGCAAGACAGTATATTCGAGGAAATATAGGATGACTCCTCTAGGTTTTGTAGAGGTTGATGAGGAGCGGGAGGGAGTGCCAAGTTGGTGTGCATGTTAAATATTTAGTGGAGGATTATCAAGAAGACCCAAAAGAGTTAGTAAAAAGGTCTGAAAAAATGAAATTGGATGTGGGCCCTCAAGACCTTCCGCCAAGCCATAAATGCGTAAATTATTATGCCTGTTGCGATTTTCCAACTGCTCAATCTGTTGCTTAAGATGAATGATCTCTTTGGACATAAGAGGGATTTGGTTTGTAAGACCCTGAAAAAAGTCAACACGGTTTTCCAAAACTCCAACTCTCTGATCAGTAAGGGACCAGTTGGTTTCCAAATTGTGGAGACGATTATTAGTTTCCTCCATATGGGGTTTAAAAGCACGGATTTCATCAAGAATGAGTTCCATGGAGATTAGAGATGAAGAATTTGTAGGAGAAGGTGGGTTTACCTTCGCTCCCTTACCAGTTGTGGAAGTCGATGCAGAAGATAGTTTATTATTTTGCTTTGCTCCCAGACGAGAAGCAGTATTGGTAGACCCTTTAGGATTCACAACAGTCTCGCTAATATTTTCCAGTGAAGGGTCTTGTAAAACATTGAAGGGGTTAAAGTCCTCTACACCCGCTTCTTTAGGTGGTAATGACCCATTGCGGTTGTTACGAGATGTAGCCATTGAGAACAACAAAAGAACGGCAAAGACAGGACCCCTTTGCGTTGTGTGAAGGAAAAAATATATAATCCTTGCTCAAATGTTAGGAAAACGAAAGTGGCAGTTTAGTAGATCATTAATAAGATCAGAAGGTAGAAAAAACAGGTGCCACCGCCAAAAACCAGTGAATTCTGTGAGGAAACAACATCTCACGCACTACTGGCGGGAAAAAACGGGACTGCCGAAAAACAAAATGGCGGCCGCAACATTACAGCGCGTCGCGGCAGTAAAACGGTGAAAAAAGGGGCAGAAACCTCATAAAACAGAAGCCCCAGCGCTATAAAAGGGGCAGCAGGAGTTCCGACATCGGTTATGCCGAAATTTAAGTGCCCAAACACAGGAATGCTTCCTGGAGCCGATCCGACACCTCACGACCCGGCGGAGCTCTCCCGGACCGCGGCCATCTTCGAAGGCTCCAAAGCCACGCCCCATCTACTGTTAAGTATTAACTGTTACTTCCCAACTGAATATTGTAACTCTGTTGTGTGTACAGTATAAAGCTCTGTAGAAGCACAGATAGTAGGCTGCTACATTGTGAACCCTGCTCCTCTGATCTTTCCGAATTCTTTTTCAAGTTTCTAAATTTGGCCAGATCCGGCAGTCCTTTTCCTCACCCTTGTGGCCACGACTCCTGAGGAAAAGATAAGGGTTTAAATGCGGTCCACTATCTTTGCTTAGAGGACTAAATCATGTTTTTATTTCCCCCATTCTAGGAATTTGTCTGTCTCTACCTTTTGCTTTATTCACGGTGCATCTCTTAATTTCTGTTTAACCACATCAGCCTGGGATACACTCATGCATGGGGAGTTCAAAAATATGAAACATGGCTGTACGGTGGCCCAGGGAGAAGGGAGGTGGCTTGATATGAAAAAGGCACATTGTGATCCTTTTCCAAATAGACCACATGTTTTTAATGGTCATTTACTTGTCCCCAGATTATGGAAAGCATGGGAAACCCCAGACTTATAAACAACCCCCACTGTCTTATAGTCCACTGCCTTGCATTCCTCCACCCCCTCCAAAGCATGTAAAGAACCCCAGCCGAACCATTTTGCACAGAGCCCCATCAGGTAAAGCTCAGTTGCCATGTATTCATCCCCCACCCCAGCATGTAGGCATCATTGCCATACCAGTTTGTGCACAGTGGGAAACCACCATTACATTGCATGTGTTACAACAACTGCATTGTTACATCGCAGTACATTACAACGCAAGTTGCTACATAGACTTGCTCTAGGGGGTGCGCTAACATAAGGAATAGTATAATAACCATTCCAACACCTTCCCTACTGTTGCGCACACTAGAGTTGGAATAGTAAATTCTACTATTCCTAAGGATGCTGAAGCCAAAACTTTCTATTTGGGTTTTGAATTATTAAATCCGTGGGTCATCAAAAGATTTTTGAGAGGTCATCTCGCCCTCAACTTATGGAGGCATGCTTCATCATTTGACGACCTCTCACACCGAGGTAGGAGCATCAAATCTACCTTCAGGTGTACTCGATGATATTCTTTATATAGCGAGTACCTCTGGTATGATTTAAAAACACTAAAAGTTGGTCTTAGGATGAGGTACAATGAGCCATTTGGCCTGAAAGAATCCTATAGTTATAAAAAATCTTATAATTGCCAACTTGTTTCGACCACTAAACCTCACTAGGTCTCTGGTCTTCACGGTAAAAGAATTCCAAGCTATGGTATCCAGTCAAACCACACAAATAAGATAAATAATAAAACACTACCAGTCCCTCTACTGGATCAGCAAACCCTAGTCATACTAAACTACAGGCTTCATGCTAAAGTGTGGGGGGGACACGGCCTCCATAGTCACATATTGGTCAGAAGGATGGCACCACATTCACACCTGGCGGGACGCCATCCACTGCCCACACTTTGCCATGAAGCCCATAGTTTGGAATTACCAGGGTTTGCTGATCCAATAGATGGACTGATAGAGTTGTATTATTAGTAACCAATACCCTAAAAAAACAGTGAATGCTAAAACCCAACCACTGCCCCTATACACTTCAATCACTGAACCCTAAATACCCCTAATTCCCACTGTACCCTGCCAATCCCTTACCCCAGTGCACTACCCATTACTGATACCTAAAAACACCCCATTACCCCTAGTCACCACCCATCCCTGAGCCTTAAAACCCCTTACTACTCCTATGCCCCACCAACCAGCCATCTTAGACCCATTGTAAATGTAATGCGCTGTATCTTAACTCACTGTAACTTACCTCATTACAGTGGTAAATGCATTGTTGTAACTTTGCTGTAGTGGTAATTCTTTGTGGTGAATGTGTTGCGGTGGTATAACCTAGGTACTGCTCCATCACGTTGCTTCTAGTGGTCGTACTAACCTCGCCCTCTTCCATTTCATTCACATGTTCCTCCATCACGGCTCATATTATTTCACCTACTTTATGCTGTGAAGCTTAGCATGAAAGGGGGGAGAGCAGGGCCTGCTGGGAGATTTTTAATACTAAATGAGATAGGCTGCAGCACCCTCTTCTTCCTAAAATTCCACACTTAGTATTCTTTAACCAAGTGGCGCAGTTTTATAAATTATTCACTTAGACTATATTTACTTTCGGATTAAAATTGATAGTCTGCTGGGCTACAAAGACTTGACTTGGAACAACCTCACTGTGCAGACCATTAATTTTTCAAAAGAGCTGGTGTTTCATAAAGTGAGGAGGGGGATAGAATCTCACAAGCGGGCCATGTGGGACACGTGTGTGGGGGATGAGCATGTGATGTCTTTCCCTCGTCTCCATTGGTCTTGTTGAACCATTTAAAATGTTTATATTTTTTAGATATTTTATTTAGAGATGTAAAAAACTTCCAAAAACAAGGTGGAACAATGATTTCCACAAGCTGCATTAACTCCTCATGCGACAATCAAATACGTTATGTGTTTTGCTTCTGGTTTTGCACATGTATGTATATTGTGAATCCCCTCCCTTGGCAGTGAGGAGAGCTCACACTTGGGTTCTAATTCATAGTAGGTGTTTTCAATGGGATTCAATCCCTGGGGTATCGGTGAGACCGAGGTATCACATGTTGATCACCATGACTGATCTGTCGTGGTTCATAGCATTGTGGCAGACAGCCATGGCACAACTGTGTCCTTGACATAATCGAGGGTATCATTTTGCATAATGTGATGGTAATTCCTGGACATGTGAAGGAGAATCTGTTAGTGTGATGCATTTGTAGTAGGAAAATCACAAGCTGACATGTGGAGACCATGCTTGAAAACCAATTTGTTTGGTAAAAACTGAGTTCTTCCAAAAGGACAAACAATGTTGTGATTGTGTTAAACCAATATGAAATGTACATATTTGATAGAAAAACATGTGTTAGACATGCTGATGTTTGAAAATAAAAATGATGAACACTCCAAAGCATAATTGAAGTTGTTCTTTTAATGATAATTCAAACGGAGTTAAGGAGATTTATAGCTGTATTTCCTTTGTGCCAGTGGGCTCTTTCTGAATTGGCTGTTGTTTTCGTTAGTTGTGTGGAGGCATTTTATGCGGATGAAGTTTTCGTGCCATTGTTATTAGTAACCCAAATGTATGCTCTGAGGTGGTTGGTGTTCTACAACAATATCCAGCTTTAAATATTGTTCTGCCAAAATATTGTATTCTGAATAGTGACTACCACAGTATCCTGTAGATAATTATTTATAGCCAAGTGCTTTACTCTATATCTATTTGTATTGAAGTTGTATGTATCTTCAAAGTCTATAGATGTTGATTTAAGCATAGTAAATCTATCTTTAAGTATGCAAACCTACTTTCCTGATTTGTATTAGTCATGTTTCTAGTTATGATATTTGGTCATGACTATATGTTGTCACTCAGTATTGTGACATACATCTGAGTGGTCATTACTATTTTTCCTGCAAGGGATGGTCACTATTGTTATTGTATTTGATGTCATCACTCATGTGCTGTTTTTGGCGTACCATGTTCTTACATTGTTCTCTGTTATACCTGTGGAATGGTCATCGCCAATATTTGAAATTGTTCATTGGTAGATGAACTAATAGTCTTTTTTCTGTTTTTACTTTCAGATCGACCAAGTTGTGATCCAAGAAAAATGTAAGGCTTGATTTATGGTTTCCTTTAGTTCTTACCAATGATCATTAAGAGCATGTCTCACAAGGAATAGATAAAGGAGGAGTCAATACAGTGTAGGACAGTCCCCTCATGATTAATAATTATAGAATGACTACTTGCAGACCACAGATGTAAAACAAATCTTTCACTCAGCCCTCCAATATTAGTTGTTTATTGGCGTGAATAGTTTTGCTTTTACTCTGATTGATGAAGGTGACCATTAAGAGATGTACATATATTTTTTTTATAAACATTTTTATTTGCATTTTATTCATTCACAACATTACAATCATGTCATTCTTAGTGATCAAGTGAGTCCCATCCACCCCCGCCCACCAAACATCTTCACTAAAAAGAAAACATTCCCCTTT
Organism: Lissotriton helveticus; assembly: GCF_964261635.1. Taxonomy (NCBI): domain Eukaryota; kingdom Metazoa; phylum Chordata; class Amphibia; order Caudata; family Salamandridae; genus Lissotriton; species Lissotriton helveticus. Next base: position 880,448,727 of record NC_136073.1, read on the forward strand.
ATCTCAACCCATCCCTCCATGATTAGTTCAGGACCCTGTCCATCCCCTCGAAGGTACCCTACTCCTACACCCTTGAGGTCCCTCGAATGCACCTCTCCTTCGTCCGGGGTCCGAGACCGCCATCCAGGCCATGGTATCGTCTCCACTTGCCCCATACCCTGCCAAATTTCTTAGGACATCCCCTCGCCTTATAGGTGACTCTTTCGGCTGCCAAGTAGAAGTCCAACCCTCTCCTCCATTCCTCTAATTTCGGCAACTCCGCCACCCCCCATTTCTGTGCCACATCTCTCTTGGCTACCACTAGGGCCAGGGCCAGGACAAGGAAGATCAGCATTGGGCGTGCAAGATCCACATCATTGGTCATTCCCAGCAATACCAGCTAGGGTCTGGCAGCAGGGCAATCTCCAACACCACACTCAGCTCTTACAAGACGTCTCCGCTCTGGTTGCTGGTGACGATGACTAAGATATGGTTCTTATTGTCTAAGCCCTGTTTGAGGCTTGACAAGATGAATATGACATATATTGTTCTGTTGCTCTAATGTCTGATTAATATGAATAAGATTTGTTTATTTTTGTCACTGTCCTGATTAATGAGGACTATTGATAAGTCTTTGATATTGTTGTGCTAGTCCTAGTTGAGGGCAATAATGAGTAAGACTTGAGTATTTTTGTAGTACGATTTGAATACGGTAGTCTCTGCCTTTGATGATGATGAAGAATAAGACTGATTCTGAGTGATCACGACAATGACTTCGACCTGAATATTGCCGTTTATGCCCTGGTACCTGATGAAAAAGACCTAGATATGATTGTCTATCTTGTGATTTATGATGACTATTAATGCAAGTGGGTTATGTTTGTAGTTTCACTACTTGAACAGGACAATGAACACAATGTATATAAAGATATTCCTTGCTCTGATGAAGTTGGCGACCAATAAGACTTGATGAAAGCAAGGAGGTGCACCAAGAAAGCATATCCAGTCCAGTATCATTCTTGAAGAACTAATTTATTCCAAATTCATGCACAATAAATGAACAACCAGCCAACGTGTTTCATTCCCAAGATGCATTCATGGAACTTCACATCAGGGCTGTAATGAATCACATAGAAAACAGAAATGACAAACAGCAATAAATAATAACATAAACTGATACAACATTATCACAATAACATACCGATGACTATGAACTGAAATAATTAAGAGTCGCATATGACACACAGTAAACACAACAGAGGATAACACATTAAAAATGGCTTAATAGAACCACAGGTTTTGGACATTGGTAAGAATCCATGTCTGCAAAAAGAAACAGATGCCTAATTTTAATTCCAAAGAAAAAGTTAATTGCAAAAATTCACACTTAAACCAATGTGACTGTATCATTATTTTCACCCAAGTTGCTTAGGATTTCACCTCGGAGTCCATAAGATTTGACACTTTGCCATTAACAATAGGATATAAATGACTTGTGCAATAACAAAAAGTTAAAGCTATTAAATTATAGCTCCAATAGATCACAGCAGAACGGAATAATGAAAGCAAGAGCGAACAGGGACAAGGTAGGGTACAGGAGAATCTGCAGGAGCCGCGTGTTAGAAATGTATAGCTAAATAATGTGATATCTAAGTAACTAAAAAGATGTGATTATAGTTATTTAGATGTTAATCTTAATTCTCACCTCTCTATTAGAGAGAAGGCTAATAACGTCATAAATGACCACCACGATTCAGTAGCAACCTTCAGTAACACATATATCTATACTACTATAATAAAGGAGAAAGTTTCAGGCTTTGAGGCGGGTAAACTCCGGAACCACTGCGCCAATCTACACACCCGATACACCGTAGAAATCGTCAGGTTATGCAGATGGTTATAGGCTATATAAAGTTTAAAAATAAACCATATTTAAAAAATTAATATTTAAAAAAAAAGTAGCCCCCCCCCCAAAGTAGCACCGGCCGCGACGTGCGTGCTCACGTCGAGGAGCGGCGTCAGAGGAGCTCCGGCCATGGTGCGGGGGAGGAGCGGTCACGTGAAGAGCAGCACGGAGAGGCGGACATGGCGCGGGGGAGGAGCGGCGGCGGACAAGCGGTGAGGAGCTGTGAACTCAGGAGCGGCGGAAAACGTAAGCAGGCGGGTGTCGGGCCAGGCGGGGAACGGCTAAAAGGCAATGTCGGGGCAGGCGGGGGTCGGGGATTGACTCAGGCCATGCGAGGGTCGGGCCAGGCGGCAGGCGGGTGACGGGGCGGGCGGGGACACGGGCTGCAGGCGGGGAACGGCCAAAAGGCAATGTCGGGGCAGGCGGGGGTCGGGGAAGGCGGGGGACGGGGATTGACTCAGGCCACGCGAGGGTTGGGCCAGATGGCAGGCGGGGGACGGGGCGGGCGGGGGCACGGGCTGCTGGGCAATGTCGGGGCAGGCGGGGGTAGGGGGAAGCCTGAAAGCTCCCGGACAAGGTCGGGACGGGCTGCTAATATATATATATATATATATATATATATATATATATATATATATATCTAGATTGTCACCAAGGAGACAAATGTCTCTCCGTTCACTTAATTTTAAATTGATAAGTGACGGAAATCCACTTATGGGTTTAGCTGTTACTGGTAAATAACATGAACGTCACTGAGTTGGCGATTTATCTCATCCATATAATCTGCTTTATTGATTATAACCACAATACTGCCTTTATCAGCTTTTCTGATTACAATGCTGCCATCACTATGAAGCCTGCCTAAGGTCCGCCTCTCAATAGGTGACGGTTGGAACAAGGTTGACTGACAAATCTAGTTGGGGACTCAAGTTTATATAAATCCTCTGTTACCTTTTTGTGGAAAATGCCAATATTCTGATGGTAAGAGTTCATGGGAATAAATTTAGATTTGGGCCGTAGCCCACTGTCAACGTTGAGATTCTCCACAATATTTGAGTCTTGCAAAATTCTTTACAATATTAATTCCTAGGTAGAGACCCCATATTTACCCCAGTAGGGATAGTCATGTATGTTAAGTTTTCTTTGATCTTTTCATCATGCCCTCCCTGTCTACTTGACCACTTTTTGCATTGCCTTTTGTACCTCCTCCCACTATCCTGGTTTTGGATGTTGCTTTTTTCGTTGTCTGTTGCTGATTCTCAACTTTGCCAATTCCTTATGGAATGAGGATGAGACACAGAATCAGCAAATTATGGCAAGCAAGGGTGAGATGGAGAAAAATTATCCTTTTCGGATAATTACGGGCTACTGTAATCAACACAGGGAGATTCGCAAAATAATTGACAAAAATTGGCCAATAGTATGTAAAGACCCAATCATCGGCCAAGACCTCCCTAAGAAAGCATCCATCACTTTTAGTAAAGCTCCCAATATGAGAGAGAGAGAGTGGTTGTCACATGCCCAGAAATACTGGATACTACATCATGGTTTAAAAATAACAGAGGGTTTTTCAGGTGTAAAACCTGCAAAGCCTGCACCCATGGTATAAATAAACGGTCATACAAGGATGGATTTAGTGATCGTGAACATCAAATCACTAAAGTATTAACCTGTAAAACGGAATATGCCATATACATCCTGGAATGCCCATGTAGGCTTAGATATGTGGGGAGCACCAAGCTCCCCGTCCACAAGAGAATACTTCAGCATCTCAGGGCAATAACATCACAGGATAATACCTACCCGGTGGCACACCATTTCAAATCACATCATCAGATTAATAACAAGGAGCTTACATATTATGTGGTGGATGCTATCCTCGCCAGCAGAAGGGGAGGGAATAGGGAGACCAAGTTGCGTAAACTAGAAACCAATTACATTCTGAAATTAAACAGCAAGCAGCCTGGGGGGTTGAACCTCACAGAGGAATTATACTCGTGCTTACATTAGGAAGTATAGGATCATCAATTGTTACCCACAGGCACTCGGTTAATAGGAGAATATATATACAGATACAAATCAATGAAATACTTATTTTCTCTTGTTTAATAGCAATTTTAGAGATTTTAGTATTTATTGTTTTAAATTTATAATATCAAATGACACTCCTAGATTTAGGCTAGCAAAAATGGGATGTCGATCCTTTGCCTATCTGGGTCCAAAACTGTGGAATACTCTCCCTGTGGCCCTGAAAACCGAAATCAGCCTCTTCCGTTTCCGCAAGGGACTGAAAACCTGGCTCTTTCAACAGCAAATAGAAGCTCTCCATCAGTAAGATCAGCATGCAAACTCCTTCTTCTTTTCTGTCCCTTAGCGCCGGGAAACCCACTGCGGGTAGCTGCGCGCTTAATAAGTTTAAATAAATAAATAAATAAATAAATGTATCAATATGTATTCAACTGACGGGCAACCATACTGAATACTAGTGACTGTATTATCATTCGAACCTCACCCCTCAACTGGAGCCACCTATTTTGGGTGTGATGAGGGTAATTGGATTTTTATTCAGAACCACTTAGTTGTTATAAAACACAGTAAACTTATGGGTTTAGCTGTTACTGGTAAATAACATGAACGTCACTAAGTTGGCGATTTATCTCATCCATTTAATCTGCTTTATTGATTATAACCACAATACTGCCTTTATCAGCTTTTCTGATTACAATGCTGCCGTCACTATGAAGCCTGCCTAAGGCACGCCTCTCAATAGGTGACCGGTTGGAACAAGGTTGACTGACAAATCTAGTTGGCCACTCAAGTTTATATAAATCCTCTGTTACTTTTTTGTGGAAAATGCCAATATTCTGAAGGTAAGAGTTCATGGGAATAAATTTAGATGTGGGCCGTAGCCCACTGTCAACGTTGAGATTCTCCACAATATTTGAGTCTTGCAAAATTCTTTACAATATTCATTCCTAGGTAGAGACCCCATATTTACCCCAGTAGGGATAGTCATGTATGTTAAGTTTTCTTTGATCTTGTCATCATGCCCTCCCTGTCTACTTGACCACTTTTTGCATTGCCTTTTGTACCTCCTCCCACTATCCTGGTTTTGGATGTTACTTTTTTCGTTGTCTGTTGCTGATTCTCAACTTTGCCAATTCCTTATGGAATGAGGATGAGACACAGAATCAGCAAATTATGGCAAGCAAGGGTGAGATGGAGAAAAATTATCCTTTTCGGATAATTACGGGCTACTGTAATCAACACAGGGAGATTCGCAAAATAATTGACAAAAATTGGCCAATAGTATGTAAAGACCCAATCATCGGCCAAGACCTCCCTAAGAAAGCATCCATCACTTTTAGTAAAGCTCCCAATATGAGAGAGAGAGAGTGGTTGTCACATGCCCAGAAATACTGGATACTACATCATGGTTTAAAAATAACAGAGGGTTTTTCAGGTGTAAAACCTGCAAAGCCTGCACCCATGGTATAAATAAACGGTCATACAAGGATGGATTTAGTGATCGTGAACATCAAATCACTAAAGTATTAACCTGTAAAACGGAATATGCCATATACATCCTGGAATGCCCATGTAGGCTTAGATATGTGGGGAGCACCAAGCTCCCCGTCCACAAGAGAATACTTCAGCATCTCAGGGCAATAACATCACAGGATAATACCTACCCGGTGGCACACCATTTCAAATCACATCATCAGATTAATAACAAGGAGCTTACATATTATGTGGTGGATGCTATCCTCGCCAGCAGAAGGGGAGGGAATAGGGAGACCAAGTTGCGTAAACTAGAAACCAATTACATTCTGAAATTAAACAGCAAGCAGCCTGGGGGGTTGAACCTCACAGAGGAATTATACACGTGCCTACATTAGGAAGTATAGGATCATCAATTGTTACCCGCAGGCACTCGGTTAATAGGAGAATATATATACAGATACAAATCAATGAAATACTTATTTTCTCTTGTTTAATAGCAATTTTAGAGATTTTAGTATTTATTGTTTTAAATTTATAATATCAAATGACACTCCTAGATTTAGGCTAGCAAAAATGGGATGTCGATCCTTTGCCTATCTGGGTCCAAAACTGTGGAATACTCTCCCTGTGGCCCTGAAAACCGAAATCAGCCTCTTCCGTTTCCGCAAGGGACTGAAAACCTGGCTCTTTCAACAGCAAATAGAAGCTCTCCATCAGTAAGATCAGCATGCAAACTCCTTCTTCTTTTCTGTCCCTTAGCGCCGGGAAACCCACTGCGGGTAGCTGCGCGCTTAATAAGTTTAAATAAATAAATAAATAAATGTATCAATATGTATTCAACTGACGGGCAACCAAACTGAATACTAGTGACTGTATTATCATTCGAACCTCACCCCTCAACTGGAGCCACCTATTTTGGGTGTGATGAGGGTAATTGGATTTTTATTCAGAACCACTTAGTTGTTATAAAACACAGTAAACTTATGGGTTTAGCTGTTACTGGTAAATAACATGAACGTCACTAAGTTGGCGATTTATCTCATCCATATAATCTGCTTTATTGATTATAACCACAATACTGCCTTTATCAGCTTTTCTGATTACAATGCTGCCGTCACTATGAAGCCTGCCTAAGGTCCGCCTCTCAATAGGTGACCGGTTGGAACAAGGTTGACTGACAAATCTAGTTGGGGACTCAAGTTTATATAAATTCTCTGTTACCTTTTTGTGGAAAATGCCAATATTCTGATGGTAAGAGTTCATGGGAATAAATTTAGATGTGGGCCGTAGCCCACTGTCAACGTTGAGGTTCTCCACAATATTTGAGTCTTGCAAAATTCTTTACAATATTCATTCCTAGGTAGAGACCCCATATTTACCCCAGTAGGGATAGTCATGTATGTTAAGTTTTCTTTGATCTTGTCATCATGCCCTCCCTGTCTACTTGACCACTTTTTACATTGCCTTTTGTACCTCCTCCCACTATCCTGGTTTTGGATGTTGCTTTTTTCATTGTCTGTTGCTGATTCTCAACTTTGCCAATTCCTTATGGAATGAGGATGTTTCCTCCACTAAAGGGATCTCAGTCACATTGCTGCTTGAAGCAACACTACTCTGTGAAGAGGTAGACCTGCTGCTTGCCGAGCGAGTATCATCTGTCTCATCCCTCCCTCTCTTTCTGTCTTCTGGGATCTGAACTATCATATTTTCTGGCAAATGTGTACATGTGGCCTTTTCCACATCTCTATCATCACACAATATTTTCCTCATCTTTAAGGTATTGCTGGTGGCTCTCAATTATCCTATTTTTTAAAAATATCCTTGTTTTCTACCACCTCAATCTCTGACAACAGCTTTGCCCCTTTATCAATTGCATGCCTGAGTATTTGCATCATAACAAGTGAGGCACCTTCGAGATTGGCCTCCCACTCTTACAGTAAGTCTTCACTCAGATCCTCCAAGGTTGGAAAACTTTCAATACGTAAACCTCTGGGAGTTTTCTTGTTATCAATATACTGCTGTAGAGGGATCCCTTCCCACCACCGTGCTAGCTCTTGTTTCTTTAATCGTTCCAACTTCAAAAAGAGGGTACGTAACCCCAAATTTCCCTGTGCACCTTGTACCACAGGTTTTTGCCCTTATTTCTTGCATACCTAGCGGAGTACATTGATCCGCACTCCATTCGAGTGTTTCTATGTTTTAAAACTAGGTGTCAGACATCAGGCCTGGGATTTCCCAATTATTATAATGTTGCTACTGAATCGTGATGTCATTCATGGCGTATTAGCCTACTCTAATATAGAGGTGAGAATTAAGATTATCATCTAAACTATTATCACATATTTTTATTAATTTAGATATCACATTATTTAGCTATACATTTCTAACGTGCGACTCCTGCTGATTCCCCTCTACCCCCCTTTGACCCTGTTCACTCTTGCTTTCACTATTCTATTCTGCTGTGATCAATTGCAGCTATATTTTAATAGCTTTAACTTTTCGTTATTGGACAAGTCATTTCTATCCTATTTATGGCAAAGTGTCAAATCTTACTGGCTCTGAGGTGAAATCCTCAGCAACTTGGGTGAAAATGATGATACAGTCACATTGGTTTAAGTGTTAATGTTTGCAATTAACTTTTTCTTGGATATTAAAATTAGGCATCTATTTTTTTTGTGAAAACTTGGGTTCTGACCAATGTCCAAAATCTGTGGTTCTATTAAATCATTTTTAATGTGTTATCCTCTGTTGTGTTTACTGTGTGCCTTATGTGCCTTTTAATTATTTCAGTTCATAGTCATTGTTACGTTATTGCGATAATGTTGTATTCGTTTATATTATTATTATTTATGACTGTTTATCATTTGTTTTCTATGTGATTTCATTAAAACCCTGACGAAGTTCCATGAATGTATCTTGGGAACGAAACACGTTGGCTGGTTGTTCATTTATTGTGCATGAATTTGGAATTTCTTCAAGAATTATACTGGACTGGATATGCTTTCTTGGTGCACCTCCTTGCTTTCATCAAGTTTGGATTCACTGGCACTTGAGGGCGACCAGTGCCAGATGATTAGAGCACAGGTCTAAAACATATCTCGGAAGCTGAATGAAGTGCAACCTGGCTAGTCCGTCGCCTCTTTCAGTCTTGGTTTTCAACCAATAAGACTTAGTAGTTTTTACCTCTACTTTTGGTTGATGAGGAGAATGGACAAGATTTGAATATCTTTGTCTCTGCATTGGTAGTTGGTGGTGAATAAGATAAACTGTTCTCCTATTCTGGTCCATAATACTTTTGAATTGTTGCCTTTTGTCCTGGTTGATGACTATGATGACTAAGCCTTGGGTATTTTTGTTGTACGTCTAATTGATGACAATAAATACAACTTGGATAGCGTTGTTTCTGCCATGGTTTATGATGATGATGATAAGTCCTAGATTCTGGGCAATGATGACCATTACAAAGACTTGGACATTGTTGTTATGCCCGGCTACAAATTGATTATGAAAGACTTTGAAATGAATGTCCATCTTGTGATTAATGATGATGAATATAGCAGGGCCGTCTTTGTCTTTGCTCCAATTAAAGAGGTCTATAAACAAGATTTGTATAAAGTTATCTTTGCCCTGGTTGATAATGATGGTGATGAATAAGACCTGGTTTCTGGGTGTTGATGACAATGACTTGGATATTGTTTCCCCTGTCCTGGTACATGAGGAGTATGAACAAGACATGAATAGGGTAGCCTCTTCTGAAGTTACTGATGGTGATAAATACAACTGGGCTGGCTTGGTCTTTGCTCCACTTAAAGATGTCTACAAACCAGATTTGCATAAAGGTGTCTTTGTCTTGGTTGAGGATGACCATGAATAAGACTTGGTTATTTTTGCTCTCCTTGGCATGATAATGATTAAGACTTAAATATTTGTTTCTACCTGGGTGGGTGTAGAGGAATAAGATCCATTTATTGTGATCTTGCCCTGATACATGATGACTATGAATATGTTATTTATTGTTCTTCTTGCTCGGCTAATGCCCCCTATAAATAAGTATTTTAAATTTATTGATGACAATGATTAATGATACTGCTATAATGGCCATGATTGAGGATTACAAATACGACTTGGATACTGCTGTCTCTGTCTTTGCACATGACTATCCCAATTTGACTGACATACTGGTGTTTCTGCCTTTGCTGGGGAAAACCATTAAAAAGAGTTGGTTCTTTTTGTTTGTATTTTGTCTTTACTCCAGTTGATGATGATTACAAACAAGACATACTCAGTTTACTCTATCAGGATTGCTGTGGCAATTAATACAATGTTCCTAATGTGGTCTTTGGTATGGTTGATGACCCCATACAACTAGACCATTGTTTTCTCATCACTGGTTGAAGACCAAGATGAGTCGGATTTAGATTTGTTTTGTCTCTGCCCTACCTAATGGCTAGTATTGATAAGACTTTGATATTCTTGTCTTTCTCCTGGCCAATGACAACAATAAATCCTGGAATTTGATGTCTCTGCCCTAGATGATGACAAATATTTTGATGTTGTTGCCTCCGTCCTAGCTGAACATGACTTTCTATATGAATTAGATACGGTCACCTTTTTCCTGGCCGATGACAAAGATCCGACTTGAACATCATTGTCTCTGTCCTTGATAAGGATGACCAGGAACTAGACCCATTACTGGGGACAAAGACCACACTGGTTCATCAAGTGTATGTGTTTGATAAAAAACATTTAGCTGGTAGGGTTTCTGTGTGTGATGATGACTTTTAAACATACAGGAATGGTATTAGAGATGATGTTGTTGTTAGGATGTGATCATATAATATTCATTTTAAGTTTCCAGTGCACAAAGATGGGGACGGAGTTATGAAATTCTAAACACCTTGAACCAGAGGATTTTTTTTGCCAAGCAGGAAGTCAAATGCTGCTGTCCGCTCTACAACCTCCATGTCCTAGACAACAATAACAAAGAAGTGATTCAATTCTTGCTGAACTGCCAGTGCGCATGCTGCTCAAGCGAGGTAAGGTCCCTGCAATTCCAGAGCTGACAATATTTGGATCTGTTTTTTTCTACTGCTGAGGCCACTCACCCAAAGTAGTAAAATAGATGGATTCAAGTGAATTAAGACAGCAACTTCTACTATTATCATGTCATCTTTTCATTTTTCAAACAGAGGTATTCACAGGTGTGAAAAAGTGATGCTTCTGAACCTGTATCCTCATTGTATACTCTGCTACCTGATAGGAGTACTCTACCAAGTGCCATTCCAAGCCTGGGCCTTGATCCCCTATTGTTTGAGGTCTCAACACTCTGAAATGTGATTTTCTGATGACACTCCCTGCCATCTTAGGGCCATATAACTAGAAATTGTTTTGAGTGCACACTCTTGGTTACTGACACATTCTATATTGCAGCTGGAGATCCATTGCCCACCTGGCAACATCATTGGATACAGCGTTTGGAAGTACAGCAACTTTGTAACCAGCCTCTACATCCAAAATGAGGCCAAACAGACCGCCCTAGTGACAGTGGGCCCTGACTTCCAAACCAGCATCTTCGGCGACGTGGTCTTTGAGGTAAAGAAGTAGAAGGGGGAAGTTTCAGATTAAGGAGAATGGATGAAAATAAGAAAAATGGGAGTAAGGAAGCGAGGACATAAAGAATTTGGGAGGCAAGGACAGCTTAAAGCAGAGAAAATGGAAAAAAGGGTGGAATGAGCGAGAGAGGTATGATATAGAAAATATAAAGGAAGCATGGAAAGATCAATATGAAGAGATTGGAATAAGGTGGAGAAATATATGAGCATGAAAGTCAACAGCAATGATTGAAATGAGGAAAGGAGAACCAATAGCTTAAAGAAGGGAGAAAAAAAGGGAAGAATGATTGAAAAGTGATGAAAGTTGAGAGGGACATATAAAGTTTCCAAAGAAGGGAATAACAGATGAAATATGGACATAGGTTGACCCGAGAAGCAGGGAATGAGAAGTATGAAAAAATAGAGGGAAAAGGAGAGGAAGGAAGTAATGTAGCCGGTAGAACCCAGTAACTAATATGTAGCACTATACTTACCCTTTAAAAAACACACAAATTTACTGTGATGCTGCTGCAGTAACAGGAGCTTAGGTCTTACTCTCTTGATGTCTCAGGACCAAGAAATGCTCTAAATATTAATGTGGTAACCAATGAATAGACATTACTACCTTCCATTGACAGTTTGTTTTTCTCATAATACTAGAGTGCCTCTGCTCTGTCTTTTAAGTCCTTCTTAGTACCACCTAGTTATAAGAGTAGCTCTATTGAATTGGGTAAGTATTTCAGGAGCCTGGAATCATTCCAGTGCTGTTCATGAAAGAGGCCCCAGGTACATTTTTAAATCAATATATGTCTTCCTTATTACATGAAAGAAGCTTTTTCCAGCAGCCTAAGGACATTCTTCATTTACATACTCCAAACAAATCCCAAGTGCCTCACACTTCTTAGCAAGCCCTGGCACACTTGTATACGGTGTAACAACTTATATTGAGGAAACAAACATATCATAAATGAGTAATTTTAATGATTTCTTTGATGAAAGCTCCAGCCAACACGTGTTTCGTCGATCGGGACAAGAGACCAGCGACTTCTTAATGCCTTTGTGGTAATGACAAATTCTTTTGAGCCTTCTGGCTGGTTATATTTCCGTCCCAGCCTGAGTACGGTTGGGAAAGTACCACATGAGATAGTAACTTCAATATGAGAATTGTGCGTGTGCACAAGTCTGAGTAAAGTCCGTGCAGGATTCTCCGTCTGTGTATCTAGTCAGTACCTGGTACGCTGTGTGTGGCATAGATAAACACCTCCAATTGCCAGTCCCGCAGGTCACAGTCTGACAGGACACCAACTTTTTAATTGCCTCTCTTTGAGAATTCTATGGAAGAGGCTAAGCGGAGGAAAGGGAAAGGGATGGAAGAAAATCAACACATCTCCCTCCCTTTAAGGAAAACAGAGGGAATGAAGAGGCTGGGAAAGGAAGAAGAAATAGGCGGAGAGAGAGAGAAAGAGACAGAGAGAGAGAGAGAAACACAAGGGAACAGAAAGCACAAAACAAATATAAGCAAAGGCTAGCAATCCAGAAACAATTGCAACTTAGTCATTACAAAATCTTTCTGCCACCTGGGAGGACACACAGTTCTACAGACCCTTTTCTCAAGACCTGTACCACACTTAGTTCCCACCAGTTCCTCCTCCCCCTTCACAGAGGTAATCCGATTTCGGGGGCATTCAGTAATTCTATCCATGCTCCACATTTTACCATTTTCCAGAACCACTGCATTGTTTTTGACATGCTTTATCTTCACTGGTTCATGGAATTTGTCACCCTTGCTGCTTGCCATCTAGGGCTTCCTTTTTATTTAACTTTGTTTTTATTGATTTTACAACAATTTGAAGTTCACAGTATATTAAGATCTTTGGGGCTTCCTTATAAGAACCCACTGCCCTGTTCTCCAGGCTTTGCTTCTGGTGCCCCACTTCCTGTCGTAAGTGTCTTTGTATACCATTTGTTGTCTCACCACCCTTTCTCCTACTTCCTCTGGGTCAAAGGTGATCATCTTGTTCTTGAACAACCAACTGGGAGAAAGCTTGGATCCTGCCTTTCTCCCCCTCAACATTTCAAATGGAGACATTCCAGTGGTGACATTGGGGGTAGGGTGGTAAGAGCATAACATGTCTCTCACAGTGCTCTCTATGGGTTCCCCTGAGTTCAGAGGTAACTGAATAGACTTTTTCAGCATTCTATTAGCCCTTTCAACTTTGTCATTGGCCTTGGGGCAATACAAAGCCGTGCGCACATCAGTTGGAAAGATCTTTTAGAAAGTCTATCATTTCTTCAGACACAAATTGGACCCCATTGTCCATGATGAGAGTATCAGGGATACCCTCCCTGGAGAATACCTCCGCTAAGAAATCAGTGAGGGTCTTAATATTGACAATGTTGACAAATTTGGGTGATGTCCACTGTGAGAAATAGTCAATAAGGTACTTGCCCTGGGGACCCATGGCCTGTAGAGGTCCCGGAATGTCCAGTCCCAATTTGTTCCACAGAACATAGCTACTTCTATGGAGATGAGGGGGCAACGCCTGATACATTTAGTTTTGTCACCAAGACTACATGCCAGACAGTCTCTGACCTTTTCTTCCATGCGGTGATCCATGAGGGGGAACCAGTAATCAGATCGGAGTTTAGCCTTACAGAGACTCCTCCCCAGATACCCCTCATGAGCCAAATCCAATATCTGGTCCCTCAGGCCTTCAGGTGGGACAATTTTACCTGACTTCAACACAAAATCCCCTTTAATGGATTATTCATCCCTTACATTCCAGAAGCACTGTAGTTCCTCTGGTAGATCCCTGCATCTGTGGGGCCATCCATTGGCCATAAACACCTTAACAGCCTTGAGAATCTTGTTCTGTACTTGACTCCCACTGACTCTGTTTCACTGCTGGTACTCTAACCTCCAAAATGGCATCCGCCACGACCTCACAACCCTCCTCCTCCTTGGCCACGGGGTCCTAAACAAGTAATCTGCAGCACTGTTCTTGCAGCTCGGCACATATGTTATGTTATTCCGAAATTGAAGGTTTGGAGCCCCAGGACCCACTTGGCTATGCCGGGCGTGGTGTTGTCCGTTGCTTTTTCTTTTTTTACAAACAGACAGTAAGGGTTTATTATCAGTCCTTAGCTCAAACGGTAAACCCCACAAGTAACATTTAAAGTGGGTGATGGCCCAGTAACATGCCAGTGCCTCCTTCTCTACAGTTGAGTAATTGGCTTCAGCACCAGTAAGTGTCCTGGAGGCAAATTCTACAATTCTCTCTTGGTTTGCAACATGGTTGCTCCCATACCCTTGTTGCTGGCATCTGTGGTAAGAAATGTTTCCCTTTCTACACTGAAACTACCAATGTGGGGCGCATTAGCAATAGAACTCTTTATCCCCTCAAACGCAGCATCATGCTCCCTCTCCCAATCAAACAATGACCCTCTCCTAAGTAAGTTCATGAGTGGTTAGGTGAGGACAGAGAAATTATTTATGTACTTGGGCCATATATTCAGCCAGTCCCAAGAAGGACTTTATCTCGTCTTTGGAGGTGGGTTTGGGGGCTTAGCGTACCGCTTCAACCAAATCTGCTCTGGATTTTATTCCCTCTTCTGAAATGGTGTGACCTAAATAGTCCACTGAAGTTACCCCCAGATTTCACTTGCTTTCCTTGGTGGTAAAACCTGTTTCCTTTAATTTGCTCAAAAGATTTCTAAGATTGTAATTGTGCTCACTTTCACTGGACCCATATATCAGTATATCATCTTGAAAGCACAAGGTCTTAACACACTCTCTCAATATGTGCTGCATTATTCTTTGGAATGCAGAGGCAGCTGATGCAAGTCCAAATGGCATTCTCAAAATTGTTAAGTTGCCAAACGGAGTGGTGAATGCAGTCAACATTTGGGAGCCTGGATGTTAAGTGATCCGGTGGTACCCCGATGATAAGTCCAAGACACTTAAGTACTTGGCGCCTTGTATGGTACTCGGCATCTCATGTGTCCTCGGTAAGGGATGCCTGTCCACCCAGATATTGGCGTTGAGGTCCCTTAAGTCTACACATAAACGCTTTTCTTTCTATTGTCCTTGGTGGTAAGAACAATGGGTGCCAACCACTCTGAGCTCTCAATTTCTTTTATCATCCCTTGTTGTAACAGTTTGTGCAACTCAGCCTTTAAAGGTTCTCTCATAAGGAGGGAACGGATCTGATTTTGTGAACCGCAGGGACAGCTCCCTCTTTGAGGGTGATCTGGTGAACATATTTGTTTAATCTTCCCAACTGCTCAGTAAATACCTCCGGGAATTCCTTGTTGGTGATGCTGTCTACCTCTGGTGGTTCAACTAGTAGCACTTGATCAATGTTGTTGGGATCGAGAGTGATGCCAGGTTCCTTTTGGTGTTTCCACCCCAATAAACTAAAACCTGTCTTTGTGATGTATACCTTTCCTACCGTATGTCTTCCCTTGAAGCATATCCTCATTCTTACCATGTCCACTAAAGGAATAGGTTCCCTGTTGTACCCACCAGGATGGATGTCTGCAGCCTCCACTACAAGATTGTGTGCCAACCATTTTTTCAAACTGTTTTTCTTCTACAAGTGTATACCCGGTGAGCACGAGGCAGCAAACACCTGGATACTGACCCCTTCAAGAGTTATATCGCAAGTGGGGTATTGTACAGGTTCTTCCACTTCCCCTTTAGGGTCAGGACCATTTATCAAGTGTACTTTTTCACTTGCTGTTTTGTGCACCTTGGCGAAATGGCCCTTTTTATTACATTTCCTGAACACCACATTTCTCGCTGGGCACCTCAAATTATTTGCCAAATGATTATTGTTACCACACCTGTAGCAGCAAGCATTTTCCTGCTTACTGCAATGAACTTTCTTTTTACTTTCACTGATCTTTCACACTGCATCTTCACGAACAAGGATTTTAACCTCCTCTCTCTTTGTCCAACACTGACAACTCTCCCTGATGCATAATGTTGTATGTTCTATACCTTAGGCAATACTGATGGCTTCAGTTAAATCAGGGTTTCTGGTAAGCAGTTCCTCCTGTATGTTTTGATCATTAGTGCATCTGACAATCTGGTTCCTTATAAGTTAACCCTGGGTGGAGCTGGCGGAGTGGGACTTCGCGGAGGTCCACGGAGTTGGGGACCAACTCTGGAACTCCGCTCCGCCACCCGCCTCCATCACCCTATTAAAAATTAATTAAAACGACATTAAAAGTAAAAGAATAAAGACTTACCTTGACTGTAGCATCCCCGGGCTGCCGTCCTCTTCATCGCCGTCTCACGGTGTCATGCGCATGCGCGCACGCCAGAGTATGCACATTCCTTGAGAGAAATTACCTTGAGACGGCGATTTAAGAGGAGGACGGCAGCTAAAAATTTATTATTTTACTTTTAATGTAGTTTTAATTAATTATTAATAGGGGGGGTGGAGGCGGGGGCTGGTCCACTCCTCTCCGGGGTGTGCAGATATTTGCTTTCTCCGCGGAGCGCAGAGTAGGCAAATCTCTGCACACTCCGTGGGTGGAGCGGAGCTCTCCGCCCGCAGTTACTTATAAGGGAATCCGTAAGGGTGCCAAATTTACAGGTAGCTGACATTCCCCTTAAAACAGCTACATACGATGATACTCTCTCATCTTTCCCTTGGGCCCTTTTCAAAAACGTATGCCTCGCTAAAACGACATTTATTGTTTTTCCCTATAGTGTGTCTCCAATTTTCTTAATGTTTAATCATATGCATCTACCCCTGCTTTCCCCCTTTAACTCTTTGTCAACATCTCTTCCTGTTATGTCCTCATACACCTTCCTTCCTTGAAACCCAAATTTTGCAGAATGATGTGCTGCTTCCTCACTGATGTGAAATTCACTCCCCCTATGGCTATGAGATAAGACTTAAAAATGCCTAGCCACCTATGCCACGTATGTCTGGCTCACCTGAGTCGTTAAGAAAAGGCGGGGTTGGCTCATGCTTGCTGTTGCCATAATGAGTAGAAACAACAGAGACGAGGAGGAGCAAAAAAATATATATCAGGAAACACAAATTCTGCACTGTTGAAATGTTTGCCCAAAAAACCCTGAACCTGTGGAAAAAACAGGGTTAAAAAGAACCTGCACTTCAATACAATAATAAGGCTGCAAAAGACAAAGTTAATAAGAACCTGCTGACAAATACAATGTACAATGTTGTAAAGCTTCAAAATGTGCAGTGAAATAAAACAAAGTCCTCTTTCCATCACCACTATCTTGAGTCAGTCACTCCCCTGAGAGAATTTCCTGTCCGGGACATCGAGAGGCACCACCCAGTAGAGCTGAGGCGACTTGAAATCCTTGAGCGAAGCGCCCTTGCAATGCAGAGCACCTCAGGGATCCTGAAGAGGAGAACCGGCATGTTAGCCGATAACGCAGAGGAGCAGGCGAAGTCAGGCTGAAGATGTTGTCGCTCTGTGTGAAGAAGCCGCAAAGCCGGCGGACACGCGTCGAGCGGATTTCCAGCTTTTCCTCCGAAGCACAGATGGAGAGGAAACAGCCGACAGAGGCAAAGGGAGGCTAAGACAGCAAAGCCCGCAATGTAGACACCCTACTAGCAGGCTGACGCAGCAGTGTCCCTCAGAATTCCCTCGAAGTAGACTAAGAACAGGCTTGAGGCAGATTGCAGGCTGTCAAACGTGAGTGCTGGAAGGGCACACACACACCACTGAACAGTCTGGAGGCCGATAACCCTCATCCCGAAACAGGATGGTAAAGGTGAGGACTGCACTCGGAGAGAGGCACACTATGAGGGTCTCTCAAAGCAGTAGCCCACGCAAATAGGCTCAGCTGGAGCGATGATAGAGCCTGAGCCCAACCTGACAGGGGAAAAGCGCCAGGGAGTCCACAACTGATAATGCCCCCACACCTGGGAAACACCACGACCGGCTGCCATGCAGTGCAATGAAGGGAGTGAGCATGCAAATAGTTCAGCAGGAAGAACTCCAAAGACTGGAAAGATGTACTTCAACAGGGTGGAGGCATCACACTATCCCTGTCACAGCATCCCTTGATCGTCGCCAAAATTAAGCTTTGGAAGAGGGCGGAAGGTAAGTAAAACTTCTTTATTGAGACTCGTAGATAAACACCTCCAATTGCCAATCCCGCATGTCACAATTTGACAGGACACCAACATTCTAAATTACCTCTCTCTGAGAATTCCATGAAAGAGGCTAAGTGGAGGAAAGGAATGGAAGAAAATGGGAGAGACCATTTGAACATTCAACAATAACGTAAAGGTTTATTCCAGGATGCAAACCTCCTGCCACAATTCTCTGCAGTCAGCAGTAACAGGCATTTTCAGAACACTCACTACAAGACTCTGTCATAAAAGAACCTTATTCCTATGACCTTGCACATCAATGGAGCCTCTGTGGTACATATATCCTTTCTTTTACAAATACCACTCTTCAAAGTCTGCAAAATAAATAAATATTGCGACATTAAAGAAAGATGAGGAATGCCGATCCACACCATAAACAAGAAATGGAACAGACACTAAAATTGCATCACTACAATGACTTGATAACATAGTCACGATGGTAATTCAACTTAGATACCTACTTGTGTCGTTCTGTAAGAACTCTTCTTTTTTACAATTCCTTTTTGATGACTCTTCAGATCCTCTGAGAACTCTCCTGCTCCTGCAGCTTTACTCCTATATCTTGGAACTTTACATCTTTTGACTATTTAAGCCCCAAGTGCAGCCAGACCATGTGTTCATTGCATTATTAAAAAGCGTAATTAGTTTAAGCTGCTTTGAGAATATAGACTACTGTTTCCTACTCTCTGGTGTTTTCACATTTGCCATGTTGCCATGTCTTCCATCATAATTTTGATTGTGTTCATCGCTTTTTTCATATCAAACCTTTTTTTCTCTTTCTTGCAAAATCACTTTTTTATTCCTCTGGTCATTTCTGAAACTAATACTTATTAATTGTTAGTTTAATTTCATTCCTCTGGTCTTTTCTGAAACTAATACTTATTAACTGTTAGTTTAATTTCATTCCCTCTGGGCAAACACTTGTATTAGGTTTCATTCCCTTGGACAATTCCTTGTTGTGGAATGTGGAGTATATATACCAATAATCTTTCTTGTAATTCTTCCCTACACTTCTTAATACAACCCTGGGCCATATGAATACATTCCATGATCATCCTGTTAAAAATTTCAACAAGTCCATTGGTTTCTGGGCCACATAATGCACATGTCGTCTGAATAACTTCTCTTTTGAACAATAATGTCTTCATTTTATTGCATTTTAATTACTAACGTTGGTCCAAATGGAAGCAGGGAAGCTCCCATCTCTAAACAAATTCATTAAGAAATCAGAGTATACTTTTGGTGTTCATGCCATTCACAAGACCCACAATGTCAAATGCAACTTCCTTTCTTGATGCACAATGCAATTAAATAAAAATTATGGTTGGAGTTCTTACTTTTCACATACTACTACTCTTACGCCACTTTGAACAATCACATACTGATCATTACACATCCAAGCTTAAACCAGGCCACCAAAGATCGCACTTCAGTCTTCCATTTATCCTATTGACGCCCCAATGCCCTATATGTACCAATCCTAACAGTTTTCTTTTTACTCCTTTGTGACCCGCTGTACGACAACATTGCCTTTCCTACATTCTTTTACATCTCCTATTCACCCATTCCATCTTCAGTATCCTCTCCAACATTAACCAAAGGTGTCAAACAATCTTCAGCTTTGTATGCTCCTGTGATGTTACGACTCATTTGCATTGGCAACCAGAAAACCGAGTCA
This sequence comes from Lissotriton helveticus, assembly GCF_964261635.1. Classification (NCBI taxonomy): domain Eukaryota; kingdom Metazoa; phylum Chordata; class Amphibia; order Caudata; family Salamandridae; genus Lissotriton; species Lissotriton helveticus. Next base: position 880,468,530 of record NC_136073.1, read on the forward strand.
GAACCCTTTTTAGTTAAATATTCTTTCAACAGCTTGTGGTCTGGCTTAATAGTGTATCTGGTGCTCCACACACAACTTGAACTTTAGTATTACTCAAACAGTTGCTAATCTCCTTTTAGATTACTGAGTATTTTTTTCTTAGTCATTTTCAAAGTCCTTGGGGCAAATATAGTTATTTTACCCTCTTCCAAGATTTATTTTTGCATTGGCACTGCCTCTAAAGCTTTATTGTACCCATCAGTTGTAATCATAGATACATTTATAGAATTAAAGAGCTACACGCTGTGTGCATTACTCTAATACATTTGAATCTCCACAAATTCTTGGTCTTGCTGTTCGCATCAGCTAAACCTTGTGTTTAGTGTTTTCCTTTACAATATTTCCTAAATACATAGGGCCTGATTATGAGTTGCTTGTTATTTTCAGGCTGGTGCGTAAAACCCTGTTTACGCATGGGTCAGAATTACGAGTTAAAAGGTATTTAACGCATTTTATAATTATCTGGTGCCGTTAATACCATGCGCATTTTTGCTGCATTAAACACAAAAACTCACGTTAATCCCCAATAACTCATAATAGTTGCTATTTATCGCACTCAATAAATAACGTACCTCATGGTATTATTTATCAGGTACGCTAAATAGCACCTATAGTTGTAATCTGGCCTTGAGTCTTACTCACAACATTCAGCACATGTTTTGTGTAAATTTCTGCTGTTCCCAAAAATGTGAAAAAAAAATTAGGGGTGGGTGAATAATTCCACCCCGCAGGCGGAGTTTGTGGAGTTTTCCCCTTTCTGCATTTTGCTTGCAACACAGAGTTCCTGCAAAACTCCGCCAACCCCCTTGTGGCGGAGTTTTATCTTGCGTGCAGCTCACCAATGTTAGTTTGGTGAGCGCAGGTGAGAATTTGCATCACCTCGCGCAATTCCTCAACGTGGGTGGGCACGGCAGCTCGCAACCATTCGCATTGAGAAAGCTGAAGCTTGAGTATAAAATAAGTTGATTCTTCATCCATTTGAGATGGTGGTATGCAGAGGCTAAATCTAAGGTTTTAAATATTTTGGCATCATGTACAAGCATCACCATCTCTTCCATACTGGGTAAAGAATATTTATCTTAATCATGAATTTGTTACTATCCCTCAAGTGTAGGCGTAGCCTAATGTCTCTCCAGGTGTTTTTGCAATGACCAGTGGGGCTAACCATTCTGTTGCTTCACCTGGTTCTGTCATCTGGATCTTGCATAACTCATCCAGTTCCTCAGAAATAGCCCCTTTTACACGTATTGCCATTTTCTTCAATTGAATTAAACTCCAAATTTTCTTTGTTGACCTCCCCCTCTACACAGTTGGATTGACACTGGGCTCAAGCTTCATGCCTATTGTTTTTTGATGAGGCTAAATGAATATAGTACCGTTACTAGATATGTGAACTTTGCCCACTGCAAATATTCCTTTAAACTCTATGCATGCATCAATATTTCCTCTTGTTTTGGAATGCTCTCCTGCATATCCACTGTGTTAATATGAGATTTCCTCAATATCCTTTCATTTTTTAAAGTGTTTTACAAAGATATAATTAGAAGGTACAGCCTGATTTACCTCTAGAATCAACACATTTTTCTGCAACATCACATTCAACCATTATTCTATCCAGCAGGCTGCCTTTATCTCCAACATTTGTCTGTAATATAGTATCTTTATAATCCTTCAACACTTCCTTTATATCTTTATTATCTCTCAGACAACCTTTTCAATGTGTCAGAATATCTCGTTTTTCCCACAACTCTTACAAGCAACTTTACTGCTTAGCGTTCCCTATTTGCCCTCTGCCCTTATATTCCTTAACTGAAATGCTGTCCCTTGATCTTTAAAAAAAATCCTTGACTACCTAGAAATCCTGACATTTTTAGGCACCACTTGCACACTATCATTTTATTTCCATTGCTGATCGCGTCCACACATATCGCAGTATGTTCCAACTCTTTAGAGTTTCCTTGAACGCGTGTGAAATGTCATACCTCCGTATATCTGGTAAGACATTGAGTCCAGGCTGGTAGAAATGACAATAATGACCCTCAACAGCTGCCGCTGGAAAGGTTTCCACAACCCCTTGATACATTTGGAATACATTACTTTATGAAACAGTACTATAACTTTTTTACTTAATTTCTCTATCAAATATATTCATTATTGATGTTCAATGTACCTCGGATCAGCAATGCCAAAACCACAATTTAAGCTTCTTTTTATGAGGTCCTTGACATATTCAGGTACAACCACCAGGAGCACACATAGAATGTGTACATTTTATAAAAACATGACCGCATAGAAAAAGCCCTTCCACCCAAAAAAGGGTTTTTATGCATGGTTTTATAATGTTTCTTCTCTGGTAGTGCATGCTAAGATTCAAATGCTATTCCGTACACAAGTTTCACATGCTATCACTAACAAGTGTTTTAATAAATTGTAGAAATATAAAACTTTATCCAACAATATTCATTTAAAATGTATAACCTTTAAACAAAAGATCACTTCTTCTGACTGAGAAGGATAATAAATAAAGGTTAGTCCGAGAGTTTATTTTTAAACTGTGACTTGTCCGAGGTCTGGTCGTAAATATAGAACAGTTGTCCGGTTCACAATAATAAGAACATTGAGTCAGTCTATCAGACCCTTTACCCCTTAAAGTTAAGGGGGGACCTGGGAAGGGGATTCATTACCTAAGGTTCTTCAGGAGACATGATTGAGCACAACTCTTTGCCAGTCTTCAGCCAAACCCAAAATGCCCCTTTCACCCCTTTAATCAGTCTGAATCACCCCATCATTCAGTAATGACGTCACTAGTACCCTTGCCTCTGACTGACCATAGAATGTTTCGTGACGAAAGCATCTATACTGTCCACTCTTACGTAAATCACAGAGTCAATCAATCATAGTCCACTGAAGACCTAACAATCAGGAATGTGGTTCAAAGCATGCACAGAACAATGTAAAGCCAGGACACAGGCCAGGTACAGTCTAATCCTTCCTGGTACAGAACCCCTGTCTGCACATCACACAGGGGCTCCAACAAGAACTGTACAAAGCCAGAACAAGAATAGAGCGTTGGTTTGAGGGAGAGAGGGAGAGAGACACACCCCTGTCTGCACACCACACAGAGGCTACAACAATACCTGTACAAACTAGAAGAAGAATAGAGGATTGGGAGGAGGGAGGGAGGGAGAGGGAGAGAGACAGACCCTGTCTGCACACCACACAGAGGCTACAACAAGAACTGTGCAAACTAGAAGATGAATAGAGGATTCGGAGGAGGGAGGGAGGGAGAGGGAGAGACACACCCCTGTCTACACACCACACAGAGGCTACAACAAGAACTGTGCAAACAAGAAGAAGAATAGAGGATTGGGAGGAGGGAAGGAGAGAGAGGGAGAGACCCACCCCTGTCTACAGAGGCTACAACAATAACTGTGCAAACTAGAACAAGAATAGAGCATTTGTATGAGGGAGGGAGAGGGAGAGATACAGACCCCTGTCTGCACACCACCCAGGGGCTTCAACAAACTGTGCAAAACTAGAATAGGAGTGGAGGAAGGGAGTGAGAGAGAGATGAGGCAGCTGAGTTTGAGGGGTAACGCAAGAGGTGGAAGTCATGGCAGTCATAATAAAAAGAAATGTCTCCTTGGCTGAGGCATACAGCTCCTGACTAAGACTTTCAAATGCTGTGAGTTGCAATAAAACATAGAAAACTTCCTTTCTACTAAATGCAAAAACCAGGGGACTAATTTACAATTCATTGGTAATGGAAAATCCTCCAATTTCCATGCTCAAAAACACTGTACACATTTTGAATAAAGGATGTCCACTGATTAGCTTCTCTTGCTCCTTGCAAGATAGAAGCACAATAACACAATCTCATGGGTGTCTTACTCTAAAAGTCACTTTGTAAGTCAAGAGCAGACGTCTTCCCAGATGTTCAATAAACAGGTCTCTGATTGCTGAACCTCTTGACAACCGTGGCTGTTAAAGCAGCACTTACAAAGCCTGTTTCTCTAAATAATGTTTTTCTCTTCTGCTACTTTCTAGATTTATTAAAATAGAAATGTTGGTGGATCTCAGTTGGAACTGGTCGGTGTGGAACATGTTATTCATGCTTTGAATAGAGAGGCATAGATTTCAGTATAGAATGAGACATGATGGAAATGAATAGGGTGACTCATGGGTGAATGATGCAAAGATTTCTTTCAGTACCTTGTGTCTAACATGTGTCTCAACAGGTGAAGTCCAACGATGAAACGCAGACCGTGGGTTTGATTCGTCGCAACGGTGGGCTCTTTTCTGTCCAGTTTCCACTTGACCTGGACGTGAAGTTAAAGGCTGTTCTCATTGGATCCTGTTTCTTTTTGGTGAGTATTTTCGAATGTGAAAAAATAAGGATGGTGTGGCACACCTTTAAGTATAATGAAAGTTCAACTGGGTAATCCTCAACTGAAAATTAAACACGTTTCTGGGCGCCTCAGGAATAGTCTCTTCTGGCTGGTGAAGGACTCTTGTATAGAACAGATACCAAGAAGGTGTGGGAAATTCCCACACTGGGTCCTGTAGGTGCTCCTGTGGAGGCAGGTCAGGCCTCTGGGTTTTATCGTAATTACTCAAGTTAAAAAATCCAAGTAGTTCATCAAAAGTTTATTCGAGAAGGTCATATATTATAATCATAATGACTCAAGTGATGAGGTTCAATGTTTTATCCATCATAAACCTTTCAAGGTGCAGAAATCCCAATGCATTTCGGGACAAATGTCCCTTCATCAGGGGACTCAAATAGATCTGTAGAGGAAACAAACACTGTTTCAGGGAGTGGGCTTTACCCTCAAAAGAATTAAAATATAACTGAAAGGTAGAACCAACGAACCATAGGAAAAAGCGGGATCCAGGCAGGGTGGAGCCGGTTAATGTGTGACCGTAAGCAACAAATGTTATAGAGTGATATAAACGAGAAACCAAATAGAAAGTGGTGAAAAGGAAAGGATTTTGAGAAGGTCGTGCCTACATACATGCAGGAAAACGAGTGATGCAGAAATGTCTAAAATACAAGTCAGAATGACCCGATAGAGCACCCAACTGTGCGCATTAACTAAGTTGTGGAACGCGGTCTAAAACTGAGATGAAGGTTAACAATTCTTACCCAGGTATTCAGGTTGCCGCATTCAGTAGTGGATACCGACGTAAGTCGTTGTGCGCGAAGGAGAGGGTGTTTTATGAAAACGTATGGTGCAACATAGAAAAAGGACAATGAAGTGTGGAAAACGTACGATAGGGTGTAACATGGAGAAAGAACTGTGAAATGTACAACGCGAAGGCGTGTGAAAAGTTCAAAACTAAGGAACGCAACGGGACACTGTAGGCGGTAGCCAATATAACAAACTAATTTACGAGCTCAAAATAATTACATATAAGACCGTCACTAAACAAAACGTTCCTTAGTTTTGAACTTTTCACACGCCTTCGCGTTGTACATTTCACAGTCCTTTCTCCATGTTGCACCCTATCGTACGTTTTCCACACTTCATTGTCCTTTTTCTATGTCGCACCATACGTTTTCATAACACACCCTCTCCTTCGCGCACAACGACTTCCGTCGGTATCCACTACTGAATGCGGCAACCTGAATACCTGGGTAAGAATTGTTAACCTTCATCTCAGTTTTAGACCGCGTTCCACAACTTAGTTAATGCGCACAGTTGGGTGCTCTATCAGGTCATTCTGACTTGTATTTTAGACATTTCTGCATCACTCGTTTTCCTGCATGTACGTAGGCACGACCTTGGCAAAATCCTTTCCTTTTCACCACTTTCTATTTGGTTTCTCGTTTACATCACTCTATACCATTTGTTGCTTACGGTCACACATTAACCGGCTCCACCCTGTCTGGATCCCGCTTTTTCCTATGGTTCGTTGGTTCTACCTTTCAGTTATATTTTAATTCTTTTGAGGGTAAAGTCCACTCCCTGAAACAGTGTTTGTTTCCTCTACAGATCTATTTGAGTCCCCTGATGAAGGGACATTTGTCCCGAAATGCACAGGGATTTCTGCACCTTGAAAGGTTTATGATGGATAAAACATTGAACCTCATCACTTGAGTCATTATGATTATAATATATGACTTTCTCGAATAAAATTTTGATGAACTACTTGGATTTTTTAACTTGAGTAATTACGATAAAACCCAGAGGCCTGACCTGCCTCCACAGGAGCACCTACAGGACCCAGTGTGGGAATTTCCCACACCTTCTTGGTATCTATTTTCGAATGTGAACATATTTTCTTTTAACATAAAACTCTCAAAAGGTGATGGGAGGAAGGCTTACAATTCATCTAACCACTGCTGATTGATCAGGGTAGCATCCCAACCCATCGTTCTTTTGCTCATCAAGCATCCTCAGTTTGGACCCAGCTGTATGCAAATTAGCCTTGACCCAGCCATATGCAAATTAGCCTTGACCCAGCCATATGCAAATTAGCTTTGCCCCAGCCATATGCAAATTAGCCTTGACCCAGCCATATGCAAATCAGGCTTGACCCTGCTCCTCATGAGAAAAGTCCAGCCTGAACTACCAAGCCAGGTCCTCACCAAACTGGAACACAACCTAGGACTGGTTTTGCCCTGATAAGAACTCATCAACCAGATATAGCTTGGTTCCAGTGTCATTTATCGGGGTGAAACCGATCCCAGGATGCTTGTGGTCTGGTTCAGTGAGTACCTGGCTTGGTACCTCAGGCTGCACTGATTCCACAAGGAACAGGGTCATGGCTGATTTGAAATTTGGCTGGGTTTAAATTGAGGTGACATAGTGAGCAAAATAATGATGGGTTGGGATGCTACCTCGAGCAGTTACCAATGTGAGACTAGTTGCAAGCACTCCTCATCACCATTTTTGGGTTTGAGGAGATTTTCTTTTGCCAGTAAAAATCTATCAATTATCTTTCACTAAAAACCTATCCCTCCATCGAGTGAGTAATCCACCCGTAAAGAGTACAGGGCCCTCCCCATCTACTACCCTCCTATATTGACAACACATAACCGGAGCAGCACATGCTCAGTCTTCGGTTCCCAATCTTTGTGTCATGGATCTGCCCATATGTTGGAAATGTACCCATCTTTTGCATCTCAGTTGAGTTCGCCGAGCATGTAGACAGATGTTCTCAATTCTTTCGCCATTCAGCACAAGGTTTCCGAAGTGTGCTCCGCCATGCTTGTTGTCATATAGTATTACAGTTTTGTTGCTTCCAGTGTACTTTCATTCTTCATGAAGAGCCAAAATGCCGTACATGGCAGAAGGATGGTCTTTAGCATGGACCACATATTTGTAGATACCCCAAAGTAAATACCCATCCGTACATTGAGTCTGTAGTATTAATCACTCATGTGTATTACAACTGCCACCCCCTGTGCCCCCCCCCCGCCAGGCCTAGTTTGGTTTCAGAAACCCCCTATTGTGTTGGGGATGCCCTCAAAATAACAAGGTGATCGCTGTACAGAGTTATGAATGTAGGTAGACATGGTCATCGAATTACATTGGCTCTAGTATGCCCGGTGACACCCAGGGAGAAGAGTCCAGTGCCACAAAATGACACTTAAATGGTGGGATGCCGGATCACTTTGCTGATGTCAAGACTATCTTTGTGAATTGTCCTGGCCCAAGGTTACCATAGAGAGCGACTGCCTTTAGGAAGTACCTCTGCAGTGATCAAGATGTCCCAAGTATAAAGGTAAGGGAGCAGTTCCATCACAGCCACCAGTTTCTAGCCCACAGGAAGAGGTACGCATACTTGCCTTTCACCTTTAGGATCTATGTCCTCAACACTCACTCTTCTAATCCCCCTTGCAGTTTCAGAACACCAGCTTTCACAGCCTGAAGGTGGCAAATCTGAATAAGATAGTGTCCCATTGGGTGTAGTGTTTTGTACAATAATTCCTTTGGTTGTACAGCACCCACTGTCGCTGTGTCGTGACCACGAAGCCCATTCTGATGCTCACCTTCTATGATAAGAACATCCTGGTAGAAGGAGCACACTTGTCAGGGTTCCATCGTCTGCTGCCTTTGAGCAGAGTTTTGTCTTCCGGGCTGCATTGATAAGGCCCTGAAAGAGCGGGTACAAGTAACTGAGGTTGCATATGCGGAGTTAACCTGTCCAGAGAACAGCTTCCTGGTGAATCAAAAAATGACCGCCTCTAAATGTAAGGTAGAGGGTCATGAGGTGCAGTGCATTCCTTAGGCTCCACAGCACTGTCTTTTCTTGACCCAGGGGCTGGCTCTACCCTTTCAGAAAGGAATCTGTGAACCCACAAGTGGGGCTGGGAGCTCCACTTCTCTCGTTCTCTCTCTCGTTCTCTCTGTCTCTGTCTCTGTCTCTGTCTCTCTCTCTCTCTCTCTCTCCTGATTATTAGGGAGCTTCTACTGGTCACATACTTACACAACCCCCCCCCATACACCTAACTCCACACACACCCCTCACAAACACCCTCTCCCGCAAACATGCAGACACACACACACACCCCCCTCACACACAGACACCTTATAAACATGGATGTCATTTTAAGGGCGCCTGCGGTTGCAGCTGTGACCCCTGGCCACGCCCCTTGCGACCCCTGTCCTCAGAAGTGGAAAAAGCTCTCTCTTCCAAGAACAGATGGGGGCTCCACATTCCTTATTGTCTGCATATTTTTCACTATACTAATGGTGAATAACATTCTGTTATTCACTATTAGTATAATAAAAATGGAGCACACCTAGGATCTGTAGCGGCAGCTGCAGTAAGTAAAAATGGTTTTAAATGTATACTCTGTGTGCTTGCATGTGAGAGCATGTTTAAGTGAGCAAGAGAGCGTGCATATGTGTGAGAATTTTTCTGTGAAATTGAATGAGTCAAGTGACTGGTAGTGAGTGAGACTGTGTGAGATTGAGGCCCAAATTTACTCTTCTTTGACACAAGGCAATGTTGCACCAAAGTTACTGAGCTGCCTCTAATAAGATATGCCGTACCTACTTCCAATTCTCACATGGGCATATTCCCCTCTACGTTGCCTGATAGGCCAAATCTAATTATTGATACTGTGGGATCCCGGGCCTTACATCAAGCAACAAGGCTTCCTGTTGTTCTTCCTGGCTCTGCCCATGACTCTACCAAAATGTTGAGACCCAATGTAGATAAAAATAATGCTATAACACAGGTACAGATACAGGTGCAAGATAACCATCAGAATATTGGTCGCTCAACTCTTTATGATGAGTCACAAACACCTGTGAGCTCGATAGTCGATCGCCCACATATAATTCCATCTGTACATACAACCTGCCCAGAGGGAGGCCCGCAGTCGTTGTGCTTGGGAATTAGAGCATGAAGGGCAAGATGAAAGTGGGAACCCCAAGTCAAGATTGGATCTCCCTCCAGCTGCCTACCCTTATGTTATAGTCCTGGCTAATACTCCAGAGCTGAAACCAAACATGATAGAAAGTACGGAGAAGCTTATAACTAAATCTAAGCATTGGCTATCTAAGTGTTTAGCTGAAAATATCAATGCCTTCCATAATGTTATTATGGCGAGGAGAGTTTCTTGGGTGGGAAGAGCTCCCAAAAGTATTAAAGGAGATTGTACCATAGTGAATTTTGATAGCCATAATATAGTGGGTGAACTATTATCTGTTCTACCAAATATGCCATCATTTTACTCTGAAATCTTTGCTCTACCATTGGGGTTTTTCTATAAAGTGTATTCTACACCACAGTCACGTATTGTTAGTTCAAATGCTCCTTGGAGACCATCCCGTTTCCCATTTAACCAACTTCTTCCCCTATAGTCTCCCCGTTTTCTTTAAGGAATAGATTTGCTGCCTTAGAAGGCCTGTCCACTTGTGACTTACTGGATTATCCGGCTATATTACCTAGTGGGGATGATGTATTAGAGTTACAAAAACTGTCACCCTTGTGCACTTCTCATATAATTGCTAGTGTGATGTCCGCAAGCCACCAAGATAGCTTAATTTTGTCAAATACTTCAAAAGCCCGAGAGAATCTCTCTGGATCTATAGCTGTTATATCTTGGAATATTGCAGGTTATAATCAAAAGAGGTCTAATACCGATTAGCTGACCTTGTTGACACCCAACGACATAGTATGTCTTCAAGAGACTTGGGCGATAGATCCAATATTCATGAATGGGTACTGTACCTTTCATACTCCTGCTGTACCGTCACCTGCTGGTCGGGCTAAGGGTGGTTTGTTGACGCTACTTTCCAATGCTTTTCCTTTTAAAGTAAAGTCTTTTTTTAATATGTCACCCTATTACCATATTATTGTAATTGAATACTCTGTGGACAATTGTTGGTTTCTTATTAACTTTTATAACAATAAATTTGGAAGTAAACAAGCAGAGGTGCTGGCCCCGTTGGAAAAAGCTATTAATGATTTGGAAGATAAATGTACCAAAGCCTGTAATATAATTTGGTTTGGGGATTTCAACATTCATCCATGTGATAAGATAAATGTTTTAGCTTGTGGAATACAGGATGATCATGAGGAAAGTGGCTCTCATTTTTGTCATTCCGATTATGGCAACAGCTTAAATAGATTATTATAATTTAATATTATTAAATACTTCTGAAAATGTAACTGATCAGTTAGAACCTACCTTTTTAAATCATTATTCTTACTCAATTCATGACTGTGTTGGTCTCTGACCCTATGAGAGACTTTTTTTTCACTTTAAGACTGTATTTTACTCATTCAGTGACCATGCTACAATAACCTTTTCTAAAGAAAGTTGATTGTGCCTTTAAACTTCCTATGAATCCAGTAATTTCAAGAGGTAATTGGATTGTTCTAAAGTGGGAAAAGGTAGACACAGAGATTTTTGACCAACTTAGTGTCCAACTGTTTTGGAGAGATAATGCTTTGTCTGGATCCAGTTTTACACAACAGCGTGATCTCGGATTTTGAGCTAATTTTAAATGACGTTAAAAGTAATTTAACCCGTGCTATCCTTAATGGCCGGCTCAAAAAATTCAGTTGGTTAGATGCTGACTGTGATAAAACATTAAAAAGTTTACATAAAGCATTGAAGTCTAAGCCCCGAAATACAATATTAGTTGAAGACTTGCGGCAAGCTTATAAGACAGCAAGAACCACCAGGCTTAGGATCTTAAAGGAAGAATGGTGGGAAAATATGCAGAAGGCTGCAACATTAAAAAGCTCGCAAGCATTTTGGTCTTTGATCAACGATCCATTTCTAAATGGTGAGGAGGCTATGACCATAGACAACAATGTTGACCAGGAAGATTGGGTAACACATTTTGAAGGTCTTTTCGGAGCAGAAGAAAAGATAACTTTACAAACTATCTCCCAAAATTTAGAAAGAGCTGAGGTTGCTACTACTTTTACTCTTGTGGAAACCAAACATGCTTTAAAACAATGTAAACGAGCAAAGGCACCGGGACCGGATGGAGTCCCTATTGACTTATTCTTATATAACCAAGATCTGTGGGCTCCACTTTTAACCAATGTTTTTCATACAATTGCCCAAACAGCTGCACCACCATCGTGGACAACCACTGTAATCGTTCCAATATATAATAAAAAGGGGGATAGATCGATTGCAAACAACTACAGACCAATCTCTTTGATAGATTCTACTGCAAAGCTAATCGGCTTATTAATTTTAAATAGACTAGAGGATTGGGCCTTGGAAAAAAATATCATCATCCCATGGCAGTTTGGTTTTAGAAAAGGGAAAGACACTGTGGATCAGTGTCTGAACCTGTGTCTAATCATAGCAAAATACACGGCTGCAAAAAAAGTCATCACCATTTTGCCTTAATGGAACGGTCTGCAGCCTTTGACTGTGTGGCACAGACTAGGCTGTGGCAGATCATGGAGGCTATGGGAATTGACTTGAATATTATTAATATCATCCGTGACCTGTACTCAGGTGCCTCAGCTTGTGTTCTCTATGCAAGGGGTGGTGAGTGCACTAGATCTTTTAAAATTGCAAGAGGCGTGAGGCAGGGATGTGTGCTTGCCCCTTTTTTTATTTGCACTCTATACCAACGGCGTGGAATCTGCACTGTTAGATTCCACTACGGATGTCCCTTATATAAATTCTGAACTGGGGTGGCAGAGTGGGCTAAAGAACGGTGATGGATCAAACCCAGATCTTTTGACTGGGTGTGAGGGTTTGATTGGTTCTGTTGCGCCGTCCATCACCACCCCCTTTTGTACCCCTTATATAAATTCAGCACAGGTCCCAATTTTATCATATGTGGACGATGCTGTGCTTTTAGCCCGTACTAATAATGCAGTACGTCGCCTAGTCCTGGAATATACGAAATTTATAATAATAACCTTGATATGAAAGTTAATCATTCAAAGTCTTTTATTCTAGTAGCAGGTACTAAGCAGCAAAATCATCCGCAAATTATTACTAAAGGGGGAAGACTGGGAGCTGTTGACTGTTTCAATTACTTTGGGATACTGTTTGACCCCCAAGCTAATTGGCAAAAGATGATTACTAATAGAGGGCCACAGATGGAAAAGAATATTGGGGCATTAACCACATTTTAAAAAAAAAACTGGCTTAAAACCTATAGATGTAATAAAAACAGTGTATCAAGCTAAGACCATCTCTGCTGCCACTTATGGAGCAGCTGTCTGGGAAATGAGAGATTGCTCAAAACTACAGATTCTTGAGGATAACTTCTTAAAAAGGGTCCTCTCTTTACCAAAGTCATGTGCCAACTATAAGTGCCACATGGAATTGGGAGCACCCTATATTACAGATAAAATTGCAGTGGCCTCGATCCTCATGTGGCACTCAGTATGGCGAAAGGAGACCCTTGCTTTAACAAGAGAGATTATAAAAGATGTTTTGAAACTAGATATGGTAGGTATTATCACTTGGTTAAATTATGTTGAAACCACATTGAGAGCAGTTGGGCTACATCGTCTTTTTTTGGATCCTACTACTTGTTGTTCCATCTCTAAAAATTATCTAAAAGCGCAATTACTTTCTAGCAGGCAGATAAGAGAAATTTTTTAAAACAATTTGTCGACAGTAAGAACATACTTGGCAAATGGACAAAAATATAATGTATCTTTCCTTTGTCACTAATCTACAGCACAGGTACATTCTGGTGAGATTTCGATTAAATTATTTTCCGCTTATGTTGGGCTCCCCCGCCCCCTAAGTTTATATAGTCTCTGATCTCCCATTTTGTCCCTGTGATCGACAACCTGTTTTTAAATAATTTAAATTTTTTGTTTTTCTGTAAATTTTATTCCGAAGAATGGAAGCGATTTATTAATACCATTATGCAAAAAATGAACTTTAAACAGTGTTGTGTAGCCCTTTATTACCTGCAACTATTACCCAACCCTTTTATCTGTTTCTCTTTGGTGTCCTTTTTGTTATCTGCCTTAAAAAAGAAACGTTCAATCTGCTAAAATTATATTCTGAATAATGAATCAATTTATTCTATGGTGTAAATAACTTTGAACTTAGCTTTTAATGTAATCATTTTTATATGTTTTCATACTTTATTGTAATGTTGTGAAATGCTATGAAATGTCTTTTTTATTTTTTTTTAACTGTAGTATACTTTTTAATGCCTTCATTGTGTTGGCGAAATAAAGTTGTTCTGACTGATATGGCGCATTTGTTTCTTCCCAGTGCACTGGCACACTTTTGGCAGCCATGTCCCAACGCACATAATGTTGTGCCAGAGTGCAGGGTGTGCGCCTTCTCTGAAGCATAGGATTTGTCCCGGAAGGAGTCCCTTCCAGTGCAAAAACTATGCTTTAAGGCGTTTCCCAATTTTCATGTGTGCTGTACAAAGTACAGAAGTGTGGCTCAATGGTTAGAGCGGCACACCCTGATGCAGAAGTCTAGCCCGGGACCAGGGTTCAATTTCCCGCCTCGGCGGGTCTTGGGCTCAAAATTCCACGGACCTGATAATTCTCGCCTCGGTGCCTATTTCAGTCATGAAGTCCCACTCTGCAACTCTGGGCAATAGATTGCTTAATCTCCACAACGGCCCCCACAACGCTACGGATGCCTGGCTTCACCTTGGGGGTGCCCAGGAGTGGACACCTCACAGGGAAAGCCAGGATGGGTTCCTCAGCGGTATTCGTACAAGCGCCTTGAGACCCTTGCGGGTGAGTAGTGCGCTATACAAGTATCAATTTACATTTAATACAGCACCTATGCAAACTTGGAAAAACAGGAAGAAATTAAACAAATTCTCCTCACTATGCCTTCCTTGAGGAAGCATAGGATTTTAATTTTAATTCCCGTCCACCACTGTTTGTATCACTCAATCAATCAATCAGGGGTTTATAAAGCGTGCTACTCACCCATGAGGGTCTCAAGGCGCTGTGGGGGTGGGGGCCTGGGGGGGGGGAGAGGATAGGGATTTGCATCAAAACCCATGGGTTGTTGCATGGGGATTCCCATGCACCATCCATGGGACTTTGTGATACAATTGAACGCAAATCCTCAATTGCAATGATGTTAGATCCTATAATTTCACTTCCTAGGATGTCATTGACGTCCAAGGGTATCTGATGTCATTTCTGCTACCCCTTGCATTTTGGTGAATTGGCGCCCATGACCTTAAATGACTACTGATGACACTTTGTGCGGATACTCACCTTCCTTATTTACTTCAAAGAGCTAAAACAAGAAACCGAAGACTACAGGATTAAACATTGATGCTGGAATATGTCACATGTATGATGTGTACAGGCCTCAGCAAGGCCTGTGAGTGCGAAGGGTTCGCCCTTCTGTACGCAAAGTCCTCAGACTACACAAAGAAATTGGCACGGAAACTGAAAATACAAAAGCATAGTTTAATAAACCTTTAAAGGTGGTACTACAGCCCACACAACACTCTACAGCATTGTACAAGGTAGCACAAAGAACACGAGTGCATAGTCCCCTTTTATACACAAGAGAAGGGGCTCATGAGTGGGAGGGTTCAACTCAGGTCATGATTTATGACCATATAAGGACATTTCTGAACATGATCGATACATAGGCGGAGTTAACGGTTCTTGGAGCCCACGGAAATGCACATACCTATCTGAGCCGATCAAACACAGATGTGGCTTTCACTGAGCATGCGCTAGATGCACAAAGGACTATTTATAACCTGTTGCTGGGCAAACTCCAAGAGTGACTGGCACAGAGGTAGGACTCGCCTCATGGCGGGCACAGGGCAATATGTAGCAAACAAAATGGAGGACAGAATACAAGATGGAGTCTGGCCATAGAGAGATTTTAGCGGGTAAACGCCACAAGTAAAGCTCGATTTCATGTCTTTAGCTAATGCTTAACACTTATCGCTGTTTTATTTACAACAGACGACCCTTTCAGCATTAGCTGAAGACATTCGGTTTTCTAGGGTAATCTAAATACTCATCGTTGATATCGATGCTCATCATCTCTGCTACCTCTTTGGCTATACTTTTCTGACGGACAGCCTCGACTTGTTTATTAGGGATACAAAAAGAAATGTAAAGGGAACATATCATTGGACTACATTGAATACATACACAACATGTAAAAATATTTACAATAATTATACATAAACCCGTAAGTATTTTCCAACCCCATGTGGAGATTAGAGTCCAGAACCAGGATGAGAAGGTCCAAGTTCCGTTCTCAACATGTGTATCAGCTGCGATCTTATGTAGTTTATTTATTGCTTTGTACACAGAAGGAGTATGATCAGGGATGAACACACAACAACTACTTACGATAATTCTACAAGCACCACCTCTATCTGCTAACATAACGTCCAGAACCATACGGTTCTGCAACGCAACAATTCTAGTAATTTGCAGCTCGTCAGTAAGGTTGCCAAGGGCTGCAGCAGTTTGATTCGTCACAGCTTCTACTACTCTCGTTAACCGTCGTATCTTTCTACTATTGAGAGCAGCACCAACAAAGAAAAACAATCCCAAATTAAAATCTATATACTGTTGCAGACTAGTATCTGTCTGGTCCACTTCATCAATGGACAAAGTCCGCTTGTATCTATTTACAGTCACATTATTCAGTAGTTTCAAATCTTTATGATATGAAGCAGGTGCCAAAAATACAGGTGTTAACAGAAATGCTACATAACACACCCCAGACCATCCAGCTGGTAAACGATAATAACCCCTATTACCACATACAAAGTAAGTATTATGAGAGGCAAGGAATGTACTATTATTCAAACCATCAATATTCAGTATAACAATACAATCACTAACTCCTACAGGAATATAGCCTACACTTTGTACACATAAGTCTGCTTGTGCTTGGGCCACTGAAATCACAAATTTCTCATTGCCAACAATGTCTCTAGTGTTCGTAAAGATGTAGGGCGTTGATTCATTGTCCGGTCGATATTCTTCCCATTCATATATAGTTCCATTGGCTTGTGGATAGCCTTCCTTATCCTGGTGGCATTCTTTATTCAGTCTAAAAAGCAATCTTCCCACTGTAAGTTTTCTCGTAGCAAAAAGCAAAGTGTACCAGGCTCTACAAGAGCCATTATGAGAGAAAGGGAGAGGTATAAACGGTGTTCCCCCCTTCTTCTGATGTGCCGGCATCATCCCACATATCCAACAGTTCGTGGCTTTAGTAGCTACGTGGGTATGATGCAGCATCTGGATGAAAGTGTTATTCAAATATGACTGTCGATGCTTCAGCTCTTGATATGGAAGTGTATAAAAGAAATGCTCTTCTGGGACAGGAGTGGAAACAACATAGAACTCACAGGCAGGAATTTATTCCTCGACCAACCACGTGATTGTAGCAACAACTGCTACAGCAGCAATGAACCCTACAGCACAGAAAATCTACTTCTTATCCATTCGAGGAAATGCACACAGTATCTTCCTGAAACTAAAGTGTTGTCAGAACTCTTACCCCTAGGTAGCCGTTGTTTTCTTCACCAGCGGGCCAAGACGGGTGTTGCTACACTAATGCAGGGCTGATCCCCCCCCCTTACCACATCGGCTCTCCGTTTCACTAACCTAGAGACCGTTCTGACAACTTCACACAACCGCAGGCTCTTTCCTTGGTCGCAAATTATATCTTCTCGTTCCAGAAACTGTCGGGTCCGGGAAGAACTCCTCAATGTCGTCAGGTTCCACAGCACGGCCTTTCTCTGCAGTCAGGATTTCTCGATGGTCCGTCAACACAGCAGGCTCCACGAGTCCGGGTTGCACCTTTCGGCAGTGAATGGAATGTATCCTTTTTTTGCGATTGGTGACTCGGACAGCTGTTCTTGTAGCAAGAAGAACCTGCTCAGGACCACACCACCTTGGCTCTAGACTGCTCGACCTCTCAAATGAATTTACGAGGACGATATCCCGGGCCGGAGATTATGGCCTTCACCTGTGGACCGATCAGGGAGCGCTTCTCGAACCTGTTGATGAATAGAAACCAAGCTGTCAGTTAATTGTGCCAAATAGTCATTCATTAAAACACAAGGTACATCATACACTGAGCTTGGTTTGGGCACTCCCCATATGTTCATGGGGCGCCCGAAAACTATCTCGTATGGGGTTAGGCCCGTCCGAGAATGCGGTACTGATCTGATAGACAATAATGCCAAAGGCAAAGCATCTGGCCAAGTCAAAGCAGTGGAAGCCTGTATCTTCGCGAGTTTCAGCTTCAAAGTCCCATTGTACTTTTCCACCAATCCTGCTGACTGCGGGTGGAACACTGCATGAAACTTTTTTTTAATTCCCAATAGTTTCAGGACATACTTGACAACGTCCGCTATAAAATGAGGCCCGTTATCACTCCACAACAACCTGCAAACACCATATCGAGGAAAGAATTCCTTCAATAACACCTTCGCCGTAGTAAGTGCAGTATTATCCTTCGTAGGGTATGCTTCAATCCATTTACTGAATGCACAAACCACAACTAGGACATATTTCAAGTTATTACAGCGTTCCAGCTGAATATAATCCATCTGCAATACTTCAAAAGGTGCAGTAGGTGTTGCAAATCCTCCTGTTGAAGTTTGTGTCCCTTTTCCTGGATTGTACCTCAAACAAATCATACAGGTCTGTACCACTCTCTTAGCTGTGCTAGCAATCTCTGGATGCTCCCAAACTTGTGTAAGCAATTTCACAATTGCTGAAGCTCCAACATGTGCTAGCCCATGTGCCATCTGAACCATAGGTTGTACAAAAGCTGTGGGTAACTTCCACTTATCCATCTGTTTACTCCTCCAACATCCTTCATCATCCAACTCTCCATCCTTGGACCATTGCTCCCGCTCTTTATCAGAAGCGGTCCTCTGTATCTCTAGCACCTCTTTCCTAGCATCATGCCACCGTTCAGCTTGTGACTTCACAACATACATCAAAGTGGCATCAGGCTGCATCGCCGTTTCACGTGCCACTCGATCTGCAAAAGCATTCCCTTCTCCCACTTTGTCTGTCACTTTCATGTGTGCACTACATTTCACTATATCTATCTTCTTTGGATAGGTCAATGCAGTTAAAAGGCTATGTTCTAACTCTCCATGCATTATCTGTGCTCCATGCGATGTCAAAAAGCCCCTTTCCTTCCAGAGTAGGCCAAAATCGTGCCCTACTCCAAAGGCATAGCGGCTGTCTGTATAAACATTCACGCATAATCCTGCACTAAGCTCACATGCTCGTATCAATGCTATTAGTTCTGCTGCTTGAGCTGATTTCTGCGGTATGCGTGCTGTCTCCACTATTGTGCTTAATGTAGTAATTGCATATGCTGCGGAAGTAGTCCCATCTGGTAACTTCAGGCAAGACCCATCCACCTACAGCTCTCCATCTACATCTGTAAAGGGCGTATCTTGCAAATCAATACGACCCTTTGTCTGTTCCTCAGTCAAAAAGACACAGTCATGTGTCTCATGCGCCTCAGGGTGAGTCGCCGGAAATGGCAACAATGTGGCTGGGTTTAGTGTTGCACATCTCTTCAGTGTAATATGAGGAGCCAACAGCGTCAGCTCATATCCCGTTAGACGAGCACTGGTTAAGTGCTGCGTCTTTGTCTGATTCAAAAGGGCATCAACGGCATGGGGGACCAACACCAATAGCTTATGAGATAACACAATCCCCTCACTCTGGCGTATTGACACAGCTGTCGCTGCAACTGAGTGAAAACATCCAGGCAGCGCTCGCGCAACAGGGTCGAGCACTGCCGAGAAGTATGCGCGAGGTCGTTGTTTATCACCGTGCACCTGTACTGACACTGATAATGCGCATCCGTCTCTCTCATGCACGTACAATGTGAAAAGTTTCATGTAATCAGGGGTGCCTAACACTGGTGCTGAACAAAGGGCCTGTCGTAACTGCTGGAAAGCATTCTCACATTCATTTGTCCAGGGAAGAGGGACTGGAGTATCCTTTGTTAAAAGCGCTAACAATGGTTTAACTATGTGTGAAAAACCCAGGATCCACTGTCTGCAAAAGGAAGTGAGACCCAAAAATGCTCGAACATCTTTCTGTGTAGAGGGTACTGAAGTGTCTAGAATTGCTTGAATACGATCTGGCGTGAGTGCACGTCCCTCCTTAGACAAAAGGTGTCCTAAGTAGGTCACCTTTGGTCTACAATATTGCAATTTCTTTTTCGATACTTTATGATTCTGTGATGCCAAGAAGGCAAGTAGAGACAACGTACTCGTCTCACACTGCTCAGGAGTGTCGGCCGCCAACAAGATGTCATCGACATATTGTATCAGCGCCACACCTTCAGGTAAAGAAAAAGAATCTAATTGTCGTTTTAGCGCTTGGCTATAAATGCTAGGACTCTCAGTATAGCCTTGAGGAACTCTACAAAATCTATACAATCGATTATTCAAAGTGAAGCCAAAAAGATATCGCCTATCAGGATGAATAGGAATCGGAAAGAAAGCATTCTTCTAGTCTATAACAGAGAACATAGTTGCAGTTGGTGGAACCAAGGTAAGAAGTGTCGTAATATCAGAAACCACCGGATATTGAGGGATCACGATTTTGTTAACCTCCCGGAGGTCAATGATAAAACGATAGATCCGAGTATCAGTCTCTTTTTTCAATATCGGTAAGATAGGACTGTTACACACATTGTATGGAACTTCTTCCACCACCCCCACTTTAATGAGATCCTGCACAATCCGGATAAGCGCCTCCTCCCCCTCCTGTGAAATACGATATTGAGGGAGGCGTGGCAACACGGCTCCCTCCTTTACACTGATATGCACTGGGGGAATGACCATCTGTCCTACATCTGTATCTGCAGTAGCCCATAGAGTAGGAGGCAGGGAGGCCAGCGCAGTATCCTCCTTAACCGTAACCACTCTCTCCATTGTTGGATAATTATCGTTCAGAATAACACGCACTCCTTCAGGGGAGCAATGTATTGTAGCTCTAAAGTGCTTGAGCATATCCAGACCCACAATGTTATCAGGCGTGTTTGGGGTAAGTAAGAATGGACATGGTGCAACAAACTTATCTACATGTAGTGCAAGAGGTTGTGATAATGGGCTAAGAGAAGGCGTTCCATCGAACCCTATGGATGTAATTGTTAAGCCAGACAGGGGAGCCCTTGGAACCAATTGTTTAGACAGAGCGCTACGAGTAGCTCCTGTATCAACCAGAAACCGATCAGCAGAACCCAAAACATGTGCTGTAACATAAGGACCCCTCTGATCTACTGGCACTTCAACTGATTCCTTACCCCATCCTACGCAATCCTATGCATACTGCGAATCGTGATATTCAGAGCGTTCAGGATCAGATATTTGGCATTGATTCCGTCGATCAAAAACATTAGACCCATCTCGTAGTCGTACATTAGATTCAAACCTAGCACGATCGTTCGTATTGCCCCGGGGACCTGAAAAACCCCCTCGATTTCTTGTTGGGCCCTGACCACGCCCTTGCCGCTGCGCACGTACCAACGGGCAATCTCTAGCCCAATGGCCAAACTGTTTACAATACGCACATTGGTCCTTAGCCACATCCAAACGCACAAAGGAAGACCCATAAGATCCTCGACCACCCCTATCAGAACCCCTAAGGGGTGGACCATATACTTGCTCTAGCATAACCTTCGTTTTCAAATCTTTCGTTTTCTTCTCTTCATTACCTTTCGCTTCTAATTCCTGACGCTCGTAATACTGAGCCATCGTCAGGAGGGATGCCGGAATCGAAGTCGTCCAAGAGCTTTCACTCGCTTTTAAACGAGCTGCCACTCCTGGCAATAAATTAGAAGCATATTTATCAACAAAAAGGTGTCGGCCCGTGTCGTCCGTAAGCGACTGGCCACTAAAATCATGAAAAGTTTCCTCAAATCGTGTAAAGAAATCTGAGACTGATTCATCTACTTTCTGTTTACACGATGCTAACAAAGTCCAATCAATCTTTTTAGGGGGAATAATTGTTTGTAATTTAGTCAAAATAGCAGCCAGAAGGTCTAGAATCAGTTGAGGCGGTTTCTGTGCAGGTTTCCTTTCTCTATCCACATCTTCAATATCCGACCATTTAACCTTAAAAGTAACAAGATCATCTACCCTTCGTACTGACCGCCACATATCAGGGGGTAATATAAGGCCAAAGAATAAATCAATATCAGCTAGCGTCATGGTACAAGAGTTCAGAGCCCCCTCAACTTCCTCATAAAAGGCAGCATGATTCTTACGGGGATCAGGTAAAGCATCTTTTAATGCCATAACATCCGCTCTATTCCAAGGAGTATAAACCCAATTATAAATAAAATACCCTTGAGCATCAGGGGAAGTTCTGCCTGAACTGGTACCCGCTCCTTTAGGAGGAACATATAAAGGCGCTGCCTCTCGCATTGGTTTAACATGCTCTATCTCGCTCTTATCTGAATGAAGAGTAGACGCCTGTTTCCCGCCAGAATTCGAGTTAGCTTTCTCCTCCTCCGCCATCTTTCTCCGCGCTGTTTCCCGTAATTGAAACGCATCTTCCAGAAATGCAAACAATCGTCGGACGGCATCTGGCACCTGAGAAGGAAGGAGAAGACCTTTACGCAATTCTTTAGAATCATGTATCACATCATTAGGTTCAAGAACATCAGAATATTTCCGAAAAAAGGAAATCATGTCGCTAGAAAGAGTCTCAGTGAAATATAATTTCTCCCTATCCTGCCATTCTTCAAGAGACCGCATCATTTCAGAAAGAGAAACAGTAGCTTTAAGAATTCGATAAACGAGCTTTCGAAGGTCAGCCATACGATCGGATGATAACATGGACCACGTGTCCACCTTGCCAGGGGGCAATCCAGAATCCTCCCCTCCCCTCGGGGCGGACGGTCCAGCGTACGGAGGTGGAGAGCGATCTAATAATGAAAAATCATCATCAGGTTTATTAAGGACAGGATAGAGAGGCTGCCGAATAGCATACTGGCCAGATATTTGTAATCTACGATCCTTTTCCTGTTTCTCTTCTAATTCCTTAGTTTCACGTCTTTTCAATTCTTGTGCTTTATCATGATCGCTCTTTTGTTGCTCTTTCTCAATCAGCGCTTTCTCACGTTTCTCGTGCTCACGCACTTCTTTCACCCACATGCGAATACACTCAAACATATCTTGTCTCACACGACGTTTACACATACACTGTTCCATATACTCAATTTTCCGCAAGTCAAACGATCCATACAATGGCCAACGCAACTCAGGATCCTTTTTGGTATATTTTCTCCACAATGTGCTGTACATTATAGGAGAAAGACCAAATTTCACATACATATCCCTATTCGGCGTCCCCTCTGGGGGAGCCGGCTGTGATTCCTCAAGTCTTAACCAGTCACTTCCAAAACAGCAGCACCACTTACGGAGTGCGCTAAAAACAGGCATGTCGATAATAATTTAAACAAAGAAGGCACAGAAAACGTTGCCGCTCAAATTCAAAATTCAAGAGAAATCTCTCCACATTGCCTGCCTATATGTGTTGCAACGCATATATCTCATATTCATATTCAAAAGACTAGTCCCACATAATCAAATAGTCACAGCAAGCGTATCCTAAAACAGCCTTGCCAACCCAGACTTCAAAAGCTCGCAGCAAGTACCGTATAACGGCTCTTACCAATCAAGAGCATCCAGATTCCAACTTCCAAATTCGCCCAAACGGCCACTGTGCGGCAAACCGACAGAAGAGATCTCAGTCGGAGACCGGCGCCACCCAGATGGTCAGATCGGAAGGGAAGGAAGAAAACCTCGGGATGCCAGGACTAAAACGCCGCTGGCAGTGATCACGTCCCCGGCAAAGTTCCAATCCTTCGTCACGACCAATCCTTCGGGCATCCGAGTCGTCGATGAGCCCCATGTGTCGGGCGCCAATTGATGTGTACAGGCCTCAGCAAGGCCTGTGAGTGCGAAGGGTTCACCCTTCTGTACGCAAAGTCCTCAGACTACACAAAGAAATTGGCACGGAAACTGAAAATACAAAAGCATAGTTTAATAAACCTTTAAAGGTGGTACTACAGCCCACACAACACTCTACAGCATTGTACAAGGTAGCACAAAGAACACGAGTACATAGTCCCCTTTTATACACAAGAGAAGGGGCTCATGAGTGGGAGGGTTCAACTCAGATCATGATTTACGACCATATAAAGACATTTCTGAACATGATCGATACATAGGCGGAGTTAACGGTTCTTGGAGCCCACGGAAATACACATTCCTATCTGAGCCGATCAAACACAGATGTGGCTTTCACTGAGCATGCGCTAGATGCACAAAGGACTATTTATAACCTGTTGCTGGGCAAACTCCAAGAGTGACTGGCACAGAGGTAGGACTCGCCTCATGGCGGGCACATGGCAATATGTAGCAAACAAGATGGAGGACAGAATACAAGATAGAGTCTGGCCATGGAGAGATTTTAGCGGGTAAACGCCACAAGTAACTCTCGATTTCATGTCTTTAGCTAATGCTTAACACTTATCGCTGTTTTATTTACAACATGTACACCTAACTGCTTACTAACAAACACAGGTGTGTATAGGGCGACCGCCTCATTCCATGTCATCGCAGACACTGTTTCCAGTCCTGAACTTTTTACCAACTAATCATTGCTATAAGGTTTGTTTGTCCAGTTCAATGGAAGTATACCAAGATTACAAAACAATGAATGCATTTGGCTCGTGCACAAAAACCCAGGACTGGAAACTTTAAGCCTGATCTAGAGTTTGGTGGATGAAAATACTCTATCACAAATATGATGGCTACCCCGGCCTCCGTATTACAAGTGCATTGTATGCTATGGCACTTGTAATTCAGCGGGTGGGATATCCGTCACTGTTAGTTTCCTCGTTAAACAATGCATTTGGGTAAATTACTCTTGTTGGAATTAAAATATATATTTTTTTTACATCTTCAGTATCTGAAACTTCAGCAAAAATTCTTTCAGCAAAATTCCCATCCAGTAAACTATAAATCAGGCCTTTTGTCCGTAAGGACGGGTAGTGAGGTGGTCACTCTCAGAGTTGTGTAAAAAAGATACTCTTCAGTGAATGTGGCTGCATTGCAGGTTCAAGGCCCCAGGCACTCTGAATGGCATTCACAATATTCAAGCAAGAGAGAAGACCAGCTTTCCAAGTTAAACTCAGACGCTCCCCGGGACCCATGTGTACTATCAAATTTGGTGTTTAGTTGATCCAACAAGCAGAAATGTAAGTACGGTGGATCTCTGAGGATCCATTCTCCCCAAGATCTTCAATCTCAAAAGAAGCTCAAGGGGTCCCATTCATATGTTTGAGATCCTTAAGACGACCACCGCACTTGAACGTAACAAAACACCCGAACCAATGGCTACAAAGCTCTCCTTTCTAAAATACTCTGATAGTAATTGAATCCTCTAGCTCAATTCTGCTCATTCTTTTGAACTTTGGACTCCATCTCTCCACTCATAAAATGGGCAGTAAAACCCCTCATCCTGAAGCCAAGAAGATCTGAGACACTACGAGCATCATATAACCATGAGGATTCGAGATGCTGCCTAAAGCCCAAAATTCCTCATTGCCCGGTGGCCGGAATTGCCAGTCCCTCCTTGCAGCTGACGCAATGGAATGACTCTGCCAAAGGATTTACTTTTGTAGAGCCCTTGCTCGACACACAAATGTGTTTCAGAGGGGGTGAGCTGGGTGATGATATGAAATCTGGGATGACATTTGGATTGCCTCCACAATGTAAGATCTCTAGTTTTGCAAATTGTTCATATGCTTGCTAAAGTGTTGGCTAAGAGGATTATTTTAGGCTACAGTGCCCAATGGCATATCTCAGTTTGCTTGTCAAAGCAGGTCGAGAAAACAGAGAATGCAAGTGAAGATGGGGCCACTTTACCTTTATTGCTGACTACGCACGGTGATGCAGGCATAACCTGAAGTTTCACTTCATCCCTACAAGAAGCAAATGGGAATCAGTGATTTTCCATATTTAAAGTCAGTCTAAATACATCACTGATCCTTAATATCACTAAAAAGCATATAAAAATTCAGTTTCCTATCCAATGTTTTATAAAACTCACATTGATCCCTTGGGGTGTACTGCAAAAACGCTTTTTCAAGGCAGTGTCAGCAAAACAATTATTTAAAATCAACCATGTATAATTCAACCAGTGAGACTAATCATGGCTTTTTAATGTCACTTCCTTAAAAGCCTTAAAATAATATTTTCTAACAGTGTAAGCAATTTACATGTATCCATTTTCAAATTGCTTCATTTTGTAAAATGGTATGATTACTAATTATTGAAATTACATTTATGAAAATAATTAGTTTGACCAATGTCATTCAGTATTGTGAAAAAGCACATTTATTATTTGTTTTTTCTTCTCCACCCTCCCTCTGATCATGTGTAGTAGGAGTGCTGTGTCTTGAGTGTCAACCAGAATCTACAATTAGAGGAAGTAACTATAATGTTGGTTCTGTGTGAACACTTTAACTGTATAGCAGACATATTTATTAATACGTTTCACTAAATGTGATACCTTGCTAAACTGCAAAAGAGAATCAAAACATTTATCTGAATGATCCAATGTGCAAATCAGCAAGTCCTCGAATATGTTGGTTTCAATATTGGACCATTTTGACCAACTAAAACATCTGGCAAGCCCCTTCAATTAAAATCTCAAAACTACAACCCAGAATCCCCGAGGAGTGACCTGATATAAGTCCATCTTCTCCTTCCAGAAACTCCTAGACTCTTGCCATGCCTTGACCAATCCTGTACCAAAGGCTTTTCTATCTGTAATGTACAAAACAGCAGCTGCTTCTGTTCTTTGAGACTGGGCACCATCCTGGGACACGTGTATCTCAAATGAAGGAACACACCACAGAGAGAAGAAGGCTGCCAAGCTTTTCTTCCAGCGCTTACAAATGATTTAAAAGACTAGCACAACTGTCCGATCATATGCTTGATATAACTGTATATACTGTTAAAAAATTAAGACCTTGAATCCCCCTTCTTAAAACGTATTTAAACTTCTACAAGCCGAAAACATCATCCTACGGGCTATGCTCATGTTATTGCAGAATTGTGGGTAATATTGTGTGCAGATTTGAATATTGGTGTAATCCATTTAATATGAACATAAAATTAGATTTTCTGAGGTGGACTGTAAGAATAACTTCTTAAAATACCATGGATTCTTTATACCATCAATTAAACAGAAATTAGCTTGATCCTGCGACTCCCCGATCTGCCTGTATGATTGTTATTCAGATTTCAGAAAAGCAACAAACAAAAAGCAACAAATGGCAGATCTCAATTTAAGTCAAACTCGCCCGACCTAGTTTGTTCCTATAGTTTGTAAACTGCAATACTTACAGTATACACCAGCCCATCAAAACTGTTTAGTATATCAGTAAATTATTGAAATTGCTTGAAATCCCACAGTTGAATGGATCTTGCAATGCTGGCTTTTTCTCAAATTGCTGTGCCTTTCCCTGTCAATTCCTCTGGAATATAGGTCTTTTTCCCGCAGTCTTTTTTCCCGCTTGAAATCACAACGCGGTTATTACAACGACCGCATTGTGATTCCGCATACCATTACCCCGCAAGTCAGAACAATGACTTGCGGAGGGGGGCGCTGGATGTTGGAATAGTATAAATTACTATTCCTACTCCAGTCTGTCCGGACACTAGGAAAGGTGTTGGATTTTAAATCCAACCACCCCCGCCTCCGCAAGTCGTTGTTTCGGCTTACGGAGCAATGGTATGCGGAAAAAAGTTTTGTCATAAACGTTGTTTACCCGTCCTCTATTATGTATATCTTATGCTAGATAGGAGTTCACTCCGAGGCCAGCAGGACCTTTAGTTTCCTCCTTAAACAATACAATTGGGTGTATTATTCTTGCAGTATTTAAAAGCTTTTTAGTTTGACATCTTCAGTATCTGAAACTTTAGCAAAAATTCTTTCAGCAAATTGTGGATAGTCAACTTTTTTTATTTGATTACCGGGTGCAGTTTTGGGTTAATTCACCAGTTTGTTGGGAGGCTAAGCAAGGTCAAGGGAATATTACAATGTATGCTAGGTCACACCTCATCAGTTCGGATCAGGCAGACCTTCTAACCCAACAGGTTATGCTCTTCAAACAAAATATGTAACAGCAGAATTCAATTCTGACAAAAAGACTTTAAATGGCCTTAATTAAGTTTCTTATTGAAGCTTATTTGAGACTATCAAAGTCTCCAAAGTTGTCCATTAGGCAAATACCAAGGGGTGGTTGTGAGGTGTAGGTGTAATGTGCTCAGATGGGTCAACTAATCAAGACCACCATTTTCAATGAAATATTAAGAACAGGAAGATGGCGGTGAATGCAGCTCTACATGCGCTAGGATAGTTTGTCGTTATAAACCAATTTTTCCTAGACTTCAATAATGAAAGGTTAATGGCCTTATTTAGGTTTTAGCTGGTGGCTCTTGTCCTGCCAGGGAGATGGAGGTCATGACCTCCAACCCCCCCAGCTGAAGATCGCCCGCCATATTTGGAGATCGCCACCTACCTGGTGGGAACCTCTCTGCCGTGGTGGCGGCTTCCTTCACAATAATGTTTGCTGAGGGGGTGCCATGCTTAAGGCACTCACTCTACAAAATGTTTTGTTCAGAACAAAGTGGGATTTTGTTTTTTTCTTAACAAAAGGTAAATATCCCGAGACGCTGTGAGTTTTTCCCCTGCATGTCGGGGCCATTCAACATTTCCTCTGCCTATGGTGAACTTGAGCATGGAATATGAGTGACTGTCAACGCGCCCTCAATAGAGTGAGGACACCACATTTTCGGTGAGGCAGGAGGACCACCAGGATACAGTTTTCCTCCCAGTCCACCAAACCCTAAATTGAAGCCCTGAACCTCTTGTAGTTAGCAAGAAAATTTTCCTATTTAAACTGCTTAAGTGAAAGTCGACAATAAAAAGTAAAATTTCACTGTTTTCTTTCTCTCTTATAGGATCATATGATTTATACACGAAGACAACAGGTTCTGCAAGCCCAAAGCAGCAGCGATTAGTAAACTCTCCCTCATGCCCAGAGGAAGGGAGAAAGGACAGAGGACACTGGGCCTGGTGACTTCTACCCCACCATGGCCAACTTCTTCCAACACTTCGCCTATCTGACCCCAGCCATCTGACTGCCAACCATTGCTGGCACTCGGGCACGCGTGTAGAAGAATGGGGTCTGTCTCATGAGTGTGGGGCATGAAGGACATAAGCCGTAAGGAGGAGGGAGTAAGAGATATCCACTCTGAACATGGATGGATGGGCTCACTTTGTCTGCAACTTCTGGGGGTGATGCACTGGCACCGACTGGACATACCACTGTGACATACTTCTATCCCCAGGTGTTTATGGAGAAAATAACTCATTTCTTGTGAAATACTTCCAACCTAAAAGTCTTTATGGAGAAAAGATGTCATTTCCTGTGAGATACTTCCATCCCCAAGTGATTATGGAGAAAAGATCTCATTCCTGTGAAATACTTCCACCCTAAAAGTCTTTATGGAGAAAAAATGTAATTTCCTGTGAGATACTTCCATCCCCAAGTGTTTATGGAGAAGAGATCTCATTCCCTGTGTGATCTTCTAATAGGACAGAGGAAAAGACCTCTGACTGCCATTGGATGTCTTTTCTTGGTGCCTGAGTGACATGTAAGAGATGTGACTTAAAAGCTTCTTTATACATATAGTCTTCAGAACAATAAAGTGCCTGTCTGCCTATGCACAAGTAAAACCACACAGCTGAAGTAACATAGTCTTGAAATACAGAGGAGAGAAAGGCTTTCCTTTTTATATACAACCCTCACTCACTCCAGTAGTGAAATGCTTCACCATCGGGTTCATACAGGCTGCTAAATGCCAGCATGAGCTTGACTGTATTCAAGGGAGCTCTTTGTATATATATTCTTTTCTTGAGACTAGGATTAATATTATTATTAACCCCTTTTCCGCGGCCATGATTTTGCGGCAGTGCGGCACTTCCGCAAAATGGGAGTGGCCGCGTCGGCCGTTGGACGTTCGCAGCACCAGCGAGGTAGTGCTCGCGATGGCCAACGGCAGCAGGGAAGGGGTTAAAAATGACTCTTCCACACGCATGTATCCCTTTATTCATGTGGTGGATGGACACTATAAAAAAGTAGTACAATGGTCCTATGAACTTCTGCTTACCAACATGATTCTGCACTATTCGAACGGCCAAGATTGGTCCCAGGCATTCGTCAGGCCAAAAGGAATGTCAGAGCCCCAGTGCAAGTGTACTGTTCATTAAACACAAGAATGGCATGCACATATAAATTCATGCGACATTGAAGGCTACTTGCCCTGTCCAGGGACTGGTACAAAAGTACCAGAAACACCGAACCAGTGAACAAAAACTAACCCTTTAGCGCGTAATCACAACATGATAGATATATATGAAGCATGCAATATGCAGGATACTATTCACATCTGGTCTGCTTAAAATAAACTGGCTCATATAGATCTTTTGTGTCGTGACTGCATACTAAAGTGTTTGTTTTTGTTCACAGATTCAGACTTTCTGGTACTTTTTTACCAGTCCCCGGACAGGCAGGTAGCCTTCCCTGTCTCATACATTTACATTTGCATGCCTGTGTCGTGAATGCTTGATATTTTATTTCGGGGTTGCACCGTTGGAAGATCTAGACAAGGACTGGCCATTGTAATTTCGATCAGTACTTTGCTATATGCAACACGTCTTCCGTTGCTTATGGTGCTCTTTCGAACATGCACTGGATGTGCATCTTGGTCTGCAACAAGTGTACTTTCTGTGGACATAAACCTAATGGTGTTCTCGATGAGGGTTCATTGCAAGAGTTGTCCAATGAGATGCGGTTGCTGCGTGACACCCCCATAAGCCTGACTCCAGGGATGAAGACTCTTAGCTCCTGATGCCTCGACAACATCTGGCCCGTCATAGAACGCTGCCCCCTCAGCCATGGCTGATCATGTGTGCTCCTTTTCATCTTCCAATAAGGACATGGTGGTTTTATCGTCTGCTGAAGTGAGGTATATCCTGGATTCCATCTCTACCTCTAAGCTTGATGACCCCTTGCAAGATTCTTATGTTTTTTTAATCGGCATCTTTTACAAATTGGCCTTTTTTAATTTGGCCTTAAACTTTTGGCCTGGTCTACTTGCCAACTTAGACATTTTTATCTCTTTAATGTATGTATTTTATATTACATGTGCTTTTAAGTAGTATATTCTTAATATTGTACTCTACACTCCTGTACCAAGAAGGGGAGCGTGTTGTGGGCTCTCCTTAGTGCCTGGGTTGGACACCCTTATTTTTGCATTAGGCCTGTTGTTTTTGCCTTGAACATGTAGACATGGCTTCATTCATTTTCATATTTTTTAGCACAGACATCTTTCAGCTTGTTGTTTTTATACATTTAATAAGTTGCTTCTTTTTGAGAAGAGCTAGTTGTTTGTGCCACACATTATATCAGCAAGTTGCATGCATTTCACTCTGTGCCATGTTCCAGGCTGTCATGTTTAGTACATTATATTCTAACTCTTATTGTTGCTCCAGGAGTTCAGGAGCCAGTTCCTAGTTATCACTTCAGGCCTGTTCTTAGAACACTGCAAGAAGTGTTATATAAACATCACATGCCTAAGGGGGTTCGGAGGGCTTTCCAGTCATGACTGTCCTGTGACCTACACCATTCCATTGACAGGTCTGCTGATTCTGATGCTGACTCTTCAGCCAACTTAGAAGATTGCCATTCAGATGACAGGCAGACCCTTGCCGGCTTTGCATGGAGATGAGGGGTCTTTCTCTTAGACCGGAATAGGCAAAAGGGTTACCACCGCTATGGTCTCAGGTTGTTACACATAGAGTGTAGGTAGGAATCTCTAGGTTTTCACAATCCTATAAAATGGTGGAAATGTTTATCTTTTTCACACTGATAGTAACTATGATCATTGTATTATGTTTCATCTGCCTAATTATCACGGCTCATGCTTTTTACCATAGAATGGAATTGCTTCAATAATTGTATTGAAATCCATTTTGCATCTTTATTCTGCATTTGTATGTGTGAGTCATTGAGTAACTTAGCGTAAGGGGTATGATATGCTTATCACAACTTCCCTGAGGAGCCTGAGTGTCCGGTTCTAGGTTGCCACAAATCACCTTCTGTTTTCTAAGGTGGGTGAGGACCTTGAGCTAGTCCAGAGTTAGGTCCACAGTTTCCAGGCAGTGTGGGACTGACTCAGTCACTTACGCTGTGGTGATTCCGCCCTAAAAAACATGCAGTCTTATTATAATAGGACCTGCACAACACACTGAGTAGTCTGAAGTGTCCGGTTATGTTGCCACAAATCTCTAATATTCTGATTAGGGTGGCTGAGGCACTGTGAGCTAGCCAGGGGTTAGGCTCACAGCTACCAGACTGTGTGGGGCTGACTCAGTCTCCCAAATGCCATGGGGCTGCCACCCTAAACACGCAGTCTTATTTACAGAATAAGAGGCACAAGACATTGTGAACAATGTTAAGTCAGGTACTTATTTAACAGATTTTTTGAGTAACTTTCTCACACATGCCAAAAGTACCCATAGCACCTTTTTATACAGAGACGTCCATAGTGTTGTGAAACAATCCTCCGCAGCTTTATAGGTAGTTCCTATTTCAGTATGTAGGTTTTTTATTTTATTTATTTATTTTATATTCTTATATAGCGCCTGAATAAACCCCCAAAGGGGTATCTCCGCGCTTTGCCAGTCAGAATATAGCTCCAGATGGTCTTATTCAAGGGATAGTACATCATACAGGGAAGAAATTAGTTACTGGTAAATAAGTATGTTTTTAGGGTCTTCCGGAAAGTCAGGTGGCTAGTGAGTGATCTCAGCTCAAGAGGTAGAGAGTTCCAGAGCACTGGTCCCACATGAGCCAGCGCTCGGCCTCCTTGTCTGGACTTTTCAAGCTTTAACTTTAACAGATACCCCATTTGGTGTTTCTATCTCTGAATATTGTCTTATAGAGATGTCACAACCAGTACCAGTATTAATGGCTGTAAACTGTAGACAAGCTGTCGCACAGTATTTTCTTTCAAATGGACTTCCTAATGGGGGATGAAATGTTCGGTTTGTGGTAGATGCACATGATGCGTACAGAACAGGGACTTTCTATCCAGTGGTCCATTTTCCTGCACTAGATGCAAATACTAACACTTTTCATACATACACTGTAGCTAATCCACTTGCACAGTACAGAGCTTATCAATATTTAGAATTAGCACTAACATATCGGGAACATCAAAATTGTTTTTAAAGTGCCCTACCACATGGAATTGATCACGTTAGACTGGGACCCGTTAGTAATAATGGGACCTCATTGCCAGTTCTGGTTGCCTACACACCAATTCAAATCAACAAAATGTATAAGGGTGGATAGAGAACTCCGCTCCACCAGCGGAGTGTGCGGAGTTTTGCCTACTCCGCAGACACCGCAGAGTTGCAGGCAAAACTCCTGATAGTGGAGCGGAGTTAGCCAGCCACTGACAAAACAGGCTCCCCGCCGCCACAGTCTCTAATAAAAAATATTAAAACACAAATTTAAAAAGAAAAAGGCACTAACTGTACTGTGGCGTCTCCCGGCTGCCCTTCTCCTCGCCATGGTCTCTCCCGCAAACCCCTAAGTCCAACGTACATCTTGCGAGAACTGCGCAACTGGGTGTTAGGGTGCATTATTCTAGTCCCTACCATCCAGAGCGAAATTCGGTAGTGGAAAGAAAGAAATTTGACATAACGCAATCCTCAACAGCTAAAGTACTAGGCTCAGGTTGTAGTTGGAGCCATTACCTGTATGGAGTCCAGAGAGCATTAAATAATCTTCCTAGAAGATCTTTGAGAGACCGTACCCCCAATCTAGTCCTGTTCAGCATTCCTATGTTCGTCCAAGATCTTGATGGTCCTGTCGTGTTGGCAGAAACGCATTTTGGCATAAATGAACTTGTCGCTGTCTTGAAGGAATTACAACAGGACTGTGATGAATACTCAGCAGCACATGCCACCACCTTGGGAATGAAGGATTCAGCAACTTCCGCAGGGTGCATTCCAAAATGTGGGGATCTGGTTCGAGAAAAAGTTACTGGGAAGAAG
Organism: Lissotriton helveticus; assembly: GCF_964261635.1. NCBI lineage: Eukaryota > Metazoa > Chordata > Amphibia > Caudata > Salamandridae > Lissotriton > Lissotriton helveticus. The sequence goes on from NC_136073.1 coordinate 880,502,202, forward strand.
GAATCTGGCACATACTTCCAGCTGCCAGTGCTGGTTCTTGGAATACAAGGTAGAAGAACTGTTATTCTACCACCACTGCCTGGCTCCAAAGACCACAGCTTTGTCTCTAATGAACACACAAAATTGCTGGTTGTGGTCGGTCCTACATAGTAGGCTGTGAGGTTTCCTGGGTAGTTCCCTCCCCCCTGCACTATCATATAGGAAATACCTGTTCAAGCATTAAACAACTTGGACATGGTTTCCCCAATGTTCGGGAGGGTGGAAAATTAACTTTGGAGGATTTCAGTAACCACTTCATCTGGAAGAAATGTCCAGAATCTTAATTTGCATTTTGCAAATTCAAAGGAAACTGATGGGATTATCTATTACAAACCTCCCTTGGATGGCTGTATGTCAGTAGAATGCATTCCATTGCAACTCCTGTCTTTACCACGCATGCGTTACAACACAAATGGCATTACCACGCATAAACTTTACAATGAATATGTCTTTACTACTCATACCTTTACAATGATTTTCACTGTAAAAGCATGCATGTTAAGGACATATTCCTGGTAAAGGTTTTCCCTGACTCCTGCCCAAAGTCCTAAAACAGGGTCTATTGTGCCCCCACCCACTCTCGGCCCTTTTAAAAAAAAAAAAAAAATCCCTCCACGTCTCCGTGACCCCCTCCTGGCCCCAAACTCTTCTAACAAATACCCCTCCCCTGAACCCTAGTAACTTACCCCTACATGACATCCCCCTCCTAGCCCTTGGTAAAACTACCCCTCACCTGAGCCCTCGAAGTAGACCCCTCTTCTCCTGCCCCCAGCAATTTGAAAAACTGCCCCGGCCGTGCCCTAAAATAAACTTTCAAAACATAAATATATTTATTAAAATAAATATTAATCAATTAATTAAAAATCCCCCTTACCGCTCCACAACGTCACCATTCCAGCTCTTCTGAGGTACATACAGAGGAAGCGAAAGGGTCTATTTCCTCTAAAGATGCTGATTGCCTCCATCACCCTTACCACACATATACCTTTAACCACACGTCTTTACCGTGCATGCCTTTACAACAAATTACATTGTAAAGGCTATGTGTGCGAGCGGTGCACACCCTTCCCACACACAGACCTTAGCCGCATATACCTTTACAGCATAATTTGTTGAAAAGGCATTATTGGTATAGGTTATGCATGGTAACTGTGCATGCGTTGTTAAGGGTGTACGAGGAAACAGCCTCATCGTAATGGCTGTTTCCCCCATTAGATGCATCTACCAGTTCTCTTTTTCTAGCACTGGCTCCAGTTTGAGCACAGACTGCTTCTGGTCATTTTGCAGAATAATGATTTTTCTTCAAATTCTTTAGTACCTACTACTGCCTCAGCACATGGTATATGTAAGCTTTTTAACAGACTAAAACATAACTCTCTGATTTTTCCATGGTACTACCTCTGTATTATATTGACATGATATATACAGTATGGTGATAGACCATACTCCTGAGGCGGAAGCAGGGAGATATAACTTATTTTACCTGCTTGTGATTATTATTTGTATTTTATTGTTACTTTGAAAAATCGCAGTATTTTAATTACTTACGCCACTCTTTCTGAGATTTTAGAAACCTTCCCCTGAATTTCACTTACCAAGGGATCGCTCCCCTCCTGGGACTCCTGACCTCCTCCCTGGGCCAATTCATGGGCCCAGCAGGTCTCAGACTCCCCTCCTCCCCAGGCGCAGACAGCGGCCGCCATCTTGGGTGAGGGAGAGGACAGCGGGCTAGTGCTCAGGCTGATTTGGGGCCAGAACACGATAAAATGGATCTCACTTCTCGTCCGCGCAGCGGGCGCGCCGACGGCGTGCCAGAGGCAAGCCCGTCTGGGCCCGTCCGGGCTCCGCAGGGCTTAGGGCTAGAACCTATGCCCGATCACAGTGATAGCTCAATTTTTTACTCCAGAAGTGAGCTCCTTGCCTCGAGACCACGCAAGAACAGACATTGTCACTATATGTATAAATATGAGCACACATACACGCACTGCGAGCTGTGCTGTAAAGACCCATCTGGACCGACGCATCACCTCCTAGCCACTACAGACCTTCGCATGGCGTTACTTAATTGTAGGTCCCTCCCGAAACACTCTCTTGAGCTTAACCATCTGCTACAGGATCATGACCTGGACATCCTGTTTCTCACAGAAACATGGCTATCCACTAACTCTGAGGCTGACATAGTTTGCGCCCTGCCCATGGGATACCTTATCCACTCGCAAATCAGACCCTCGGGTAAAGGAGGTGGATTGGCCATTCTGTATAAAAACCACTTAACTTGCAGGATGAAGGACGGCGGAATTTTGGACTCTGAAAACGGTTACTTCCACTTCCAGCTTTCTGCCACCACCTCCTTTACAGGCCTTCTTGTATATCGCCCCCCAGAGAACCCTAGGCACTTCACCAGCTGTCTCTTAGAAACAGTTACCGTCCTAGCCTCCTCTGCACCTAACTTCACAATTTTAGGGGATTTGAATCTCCATTTCAACGATCCCTCAGACAAAGTAGCCACTGACTTGCTCCTTGATCTCGCGTCTTATGAGATTTTCCTCATGAACACAGGAGCCACGCACTACAAAGGTCTTCTTTTAGACCCGATACTATCCAATATCAGGTCACTTCTAACCAGCCCCCGGTCCCCTCTCCCCTGGACAGACCACTTTCTCCTGACCTTCACTTGGCAGGTCGAGCTCAAAACTGTACACACGCTCAGCACTCCCACTCAGGACCGAATGTGGTCTAAACTCTCAGTGGAGAAATGGACTAACATCCTAGAACGCTCCCCCCCCACCCCCTGCTTCGGATCCTGTTGTTGCTGACACCAATTTCAAAAACTGGCTTTCCAAGTCTTTGAACTGTGTCTTACCCAAAAAAACTCTGAGGAAAAAGCAGGTTAGAACTGGCTCTGCACCCTGGTTCACTCCTGAGCTCAGAACCCAAAGGCAAGGCTGCAAGAGGCTTGAGCGTATCTGGAGAAAAAACTGGGACACGGTCAACAAAGATACTTACCGCGAATCTATCAGAGCGTACAAAGTAGCCCTCAGAAATGCCAAAATCAACATTCTATGATCACAGAATTAAAAACGCCTCCAATTCAATGAGAGAAACCTTCAAGATTGTGAAAGAACTTCTGAGGATCCCTGAGCCCCCGCTACCCCAAGACCCTTCAGGTTCTAAATGCAACGAAATAGCCACCTACTTCGACCAGAAAATAAAAAATATCATTTCCACCCTTCCCCAAACGAAGAGCCCCTCTCGTCATGAGACTCTGCCCCTAGACTCAATCCCTCAGCTGAACGCCTTCAATTTAATCTCTGAGGCGGAGTTCCTTAAAACTCTATCCAGCGGCTCCCCCAGCGACCCTGTTCCGATGCCCTACCTGAAACAGATAGCTGCCTCTATTTCCAACCCGGCAACTGAGCTCATCAACCTTTCCCTTTCCCAGGGCATTAGGCCTCCCAGCTGGAAAGGGGCCATTGTGAAGGCCCTTCTAAAGAAACCCCATCTCGACCCTCTTGAGCTGGCTAACTTCAGACCTATCTCCCTCCTCCCCGGACTCGGTAAGATCGCAGAAAAAGTGGTGAACCACCAACTCTCCCACTTCTTGGAGTCCAATGATCGGTTGCGTGTTTCCCAAACTGGTTTCCGCCCAGGCCAGGGCACCGACACTGCCCTCCTCACCGTCATCGAGGATGCTAGGCGCATTATGGATTCAGGAGGATTAGTGGCAGAGATCCTCCTTGACCTGAGTGCGGCCTTTGATACAGTGAACCACCGTATCCTCATCCAGCGCCTGGCCGAAGCGGGAATACGAGGGTTCGCTTTGACGTGGCTCTCATTCTACCTCTCTAACCGCACCTTTCAAGTCTGGGAAGGCAATTCTCAATCTGCCATAATCCCCCTCCAGTGTAGGGTGCCACAGGGCTCATCCCTCAGCCCCACATTGTTCAATGTGTACATGGCCCCCCTGGAAGAGGTGGTTATCCCTTTTGGGATCAAAATAGTGAGCTTTGCCGACGATACCCAACTGGTCGTCTCATTGTCTCAACTTAGCCAATGTCCTGACAATTTCCACCAATGCCTGACAAAGATCCATACTTGGATGGGTGATTCCTCACTCAAGCTCAATGGATCAAAAACAGAGATTATGATTATAGGCCACAAGTCGACCTTTCTGCCCTCTTCCATCTGGCCGGCCTGTCTAGGGGACCCACCCATCCCAAAAAAGGAAATCAAAAGCCTGGGGGTTTGGCTTGAGCAGGACCTTTCGCTCAAGACTCAAGCGAAAAAGACTGCAGGCACTTGCTTCGGCCTTCTCCGTTCCGCTCGCAAAATCCTCCCTCTCCTCCCGCAGCATTCGAGAAAGCTATTGATTCAGGGTCTAGTTCTTTCTAGACTAGACTTCAGCAATGCAATCTTCTTGGGTGCTCCGGAAGCCACAATCAATAAGCTTCAACAAACCCAAAATGCTGCTGCTAGACTCTTAATGGGTGTCCCCCTCAGGTCATCAGCCAAACCTGCTCTCAGAGCGCTTCACTGGCTCCCTGTGCGAGAGAGGATCATTTTCAAATCACTATGCATTACCCACAAAATCATGCAAGGTAAAGGACCCCCGATTATGAGAAGCCTAGTCACCCTTTACAAACCCAATAGACCCTTGCGGTCTGATAACAGGTGTCTGGCCACGGTGCCTAGATTCAAGAAATCTCGCACCGGAGGTCGCCACTTCTCTGTGAAAGGGGCCTCTCACTGGAACTCGCTGCCACTGCAACTACGTGCGGAATCCGTCCATCTCCGCTTTCGAAAATCATTAAAAACCTTCCTCTTCCCCAGATAACTGTCCTTCACCCCCTCCCCGCCCCTCCACAGAGTCTTGCTCTATCTCAGCGCTGGGATGCCTCATGGTAACCACGCGCTCTACAAAAACGATATACAATACAATACAATACAATACAATACAATACATGGCTTGCTTTCCTTCTATGGATTGGATTTGTATAGTTTTTTTTCTGCTCATACATAGCCATTATTTGCCTGAATGCTCTGCTGTTGAACTGGTGGATGAGGTTTTAAAGCCTCATTTGTCTTCCCGCAAAGAGACTTGTCCCTTGTTAAAATTTCTGCTGTTCCAGTTCCTTGAGGTATTGTTTGGGTTAAAGTACTTTTTTATATATACCTAGATTACCTGAAATTATACAAATACCATATGTGTTCAAAACTTCTATGAATTACATTATTACTCGTGGGTTTGTTTCTGATGACTGGGATGTTAAAATAGTTGATTCAATACTTTCTGAGCTTGAATATTATACTGTTTAAATGTTCTTGAACCATCATTATGGACTTTATTATTTACGTAGAACTAGTCCTCCCAGAAATGTTTTTAATTTTGCCCAATGGGAACATTGTCCGACTCTACCAGTACGGAGTTCCAAAACATATGATGACATAGGAAGACATTATTCTCCGAACAGCTCTGGGAAAAACCATAGATGTTGCAGCTTACAACATGAGAATAAAACAGGATCATGGAATCCCTGATAATGTAGACGAGGGGTGTTGCCCAGAAGGATTCATGTAATATTAAGTAGTGCTCCCACAGGTTGTGAGAGGCAGATTCCCCTTTGGACTTTGTGATGTACAGACGTCTAGTTTTCAGCCTTATTCTGTCCCTTTTTGTTGATTGTGGCCAAGGCTAACACTTATTTTCTGATTCTAAGAAGACTCTTTACCGAGCTGCTGAAATGCTGACACCTTCTAAATATGCATGAGCCTATTTTTCTTTTTCTAGGATTTTCCTGACTTTTATTTTCTAGACTCAGAAATTCTGATTAATTTAGGTCTAGAGGTAGATGACCTCGGAAACTACTCCTGTTTAAGGAGAATCGAAGACTGTTTTCATAAATCAAATGTTATTGCTATTTTTCTGTATTGCTGTAGCTGAGCTTTTTTTATGCCTTATGCTGATGGTCCTAATTTTCTTTAGACAATTTAGTTATCCTTTTATTATCCTGTTATGATCCTGTATCTTTACAGCATGGTTTTGAGACTGATTTACATTAACCTGACTGTTAACTTGTAATAAACTTCTTAACTTTATTCCTGATTCCTACTCCTCGTTGTGTAGCCAAGTGTGTTCCCATTGTTAATTGGAAATTGTTGTGAATAATGCTGACTCCCAACATCTTTTGAGTCACCTTCAAAAGGTCCATCTCAGGACAGATATTAGGTGACTTCAACTTGCACTGGAACGACACAGAATACCCCACAATCTGCAACCTAAATAACTAACCGGAAATCAATGATCTCAAGCAACTCTGCAATGAACCTACCCACAATAAAGATTCCACTCTGGATGAGATAATTACTAGAAATAGGCCGTTTTCCTTCATTCCATCTTGCCTATCGAATGGTCGGAACCCCATCAAATTCTATTCAATCTCAAACTACACCACACATCCTTCCCAGCACCAGCCAGCAAACTCACAGGCTGGATTAGGAGCATCAAGCATATCCCACTAACAGAGCTAGAATCCAGGATGAAAGCCAAATTCCATTTGCAACCTCTCCCTTAAACCGTTGATGAACTCTATGTCCACTATAGATCATCGATGACTGATGTTCCTAACCAGGTTATGCTACTTAAACTAAAGAAATTGAGAAAAATCCAATTCAGATCCAGGTTCAACTTAGACTTTAACAACAAAAGAAGACAACTTAGACTAAAAGATTGTGGAGACAGAATCCCTCACTGGCAAATCTCTCACTCCTAACATCTGATCGGCTCGCCTACAAGAAACACATTTTCAGGGGAAAATCTACTTTCTTTCATAACCAACTCGACCGTGCAAAGGACGACCTAGAGCCTGGCTAGCTCTGGTGACAGGAGAAACTAAACACTAAGACCGAGTGGCATTCTTCCATATGCAGAACTCTGTTGATATTTACAGAGTTTTTAGATAACTTGATGGAATTCCATAGAGTAGAACTCCACCCACCCCTAGTATTTGGCTTGAGCAATGGCATAAGATCATGGAGAAAGAGGGTGCATTGATATTTCCAAGCTATGGTACACGTAATTTGAGAATCTTTGAACATTTGAGGATAGTGTTGTATGACATGGAACTGCCTCCTAGACCTGTTCTTTACGAAGCACTTAATGCTTAGAAACACATAGCCCATATAAAAGACAAGGAGAAATATCACAGAAGGATCAAGAAAGCAATACACACTAGTGTGGATGCTAGGTGGGATGCAGAACAAAAGACATGGAGAACTGATGTGATGAAATTAGACTATATCCTGCATTGACGAAATAAACGAAAAACAAAGAAGAGGTAGATGAGACAGAGAATAGAAGAGAAAACAGTGATAGTGACTCGGATGAGGATTTCATAAATGAGTTATTGTTAAATTGTGCACCCCATAAAATGTAACTCAAGTGGCAGGAGTAATGCAAACATCAATGGGAGTGCTGTTGTGCCCACAGCACTAGGAGATGTAAGCACTAATTTGATGGGAGAGGTTTCAAGAATGACCGTTCCTGAAAGTGGGCATTACAAGTGACTGTGCAAGTATGTTTGCAGACATGCCAAGTCCCCATCAACCAGCGGGGTTTCTAGATCAGCATCCCAGGCCGTGCATGCTTGCAGCAGTTGATCTACTGCATTAGCTCATATGTATCACTGTAATCAAATGCCTTCCCATGCCACAGGACAGTAGGATACCCAGGGGTGTGGGTAGGTTTGGGCGTGCCATGGTAAGTGGGCCAGTTGAACTTGGCTATCTTGGCTATGCCAACCTGAAGTAGGTAGTGCCCCGGTCCAAGAGTAAATTCTTCGCAGGTCTCCTCGAAGGTTATTAAAGGGGTATAAATCCGCAAGTACGGCACACCCGCCCTCCCTCTGTTCTTGAAAGGATAGAACGTCCATTATTTGTCTAATCGGTATCAAGGTCCAAACTGGGAGTTCTCTGTGGAATGGGGCCTGTCTCAGTGCTGCCTCAACGAAGCGTTGCCATATTCTTGCTAACTGTTGAATTACGTGAGGGATTTTTTTCGATATCCCTGCACCCTCCATTAATAATTTTGGTAGTCAGCCTGACTCCATTATCCCAGCTACAAATGCTTTTTGCAGCTGCCTCCTGTATCTTGCATATTGTGGGTGTGCAGCATAGTAATATAGGTACATCCAACCCATCCTCTTCGTACAATATGGTCAGTGTGGCCAGGGCCACCCTGCTACGCCTGCCTGCCCACAGCAGGGAGATGAGAATTGAGTCCAGTTGTCTGAACACCCTCGTCAGAAGGGGGCACAGCAAGTTCTGCAGTATTTACAGACATTGTGGTAGTAGCAACATGTCGGAGATAGCCAGCATACCCATCACAAAGAGGGACGGTGTGTTCCAGAAGGTCACAGATGTCTGTCTTTAACATGTACATCACCCTATATTGAGATGTCTTTGTTGTGTTATGGTGTGCGCAGCCTTGATACCCAAGTATCTAAATTGCATCAGCTCCCAGCATAAGACTATGTCCAGGAGGCCTTCTGACCAGGGATGTGATGGGAAACAGTAGTGATTTGGTGCGGTTGAGCCTGAGACCCGCGAGGTCTCAAAACACATCCATTAGATTCAGCAGTGTTGCCAATATGTATAGCAATATGATGTGACGACCATCTCCTAGACGTATGCCCTGTCCCGTAGCTCCTGGCCTGCCCATACAGCCAGGGACTCCATTGCAAGCTCCAACAGGACCGGCTCAAGTGGGCGCCCCAAAACCCACTTTTCTGAGCGGCTTCGCCCCACACACACTGGCATTAGGCTCTGTATACCACAGCCGGACCCACCCATGAAACGGAGGGCTAATACCCATGAATCTCAGCACTTCGAGTAAGCAATACCAATTCACTGTGCTGAAAGCTTTTTCTAGGTCAATAGAGACCAGCCCCATTTCCCCATCGCAATGCTCAACTTCATGGGCTAAATGCCTGAGCTTCATTCCGGTATTCCGGCCTGGGATTAACCCATACTGGTCTTCGTGTACCAGTTGTGTCATGGGGGCTGTCAGTCGGTTAACAAGGAATTTAGAAAGGACCTTCACGTCTGAGGTAAATTTATGTGAGTGGCCTCTATGCTACGGGGTCGGCCCGATAACCTCCCAGTTTGAGGAATAATACATATCTCTCTCTCCCTCATGGTCGGTGGCAGTTTCCCATTTTTGACAGGATTCTGTTCAGGAACAGACCTCTGCTTACGATCATAGAACCGCAGCTTGTTGGGACTGAGTCATCATACTACCTCTGTATCAATGAGCCTGAGTCCGACTAGCTATAGTGCCTCACTTGCTCTCCTAACATTCCCAGAGAAACAAGTGAATTGGCACCCAAGAACACAATAGACTCAAGCCACTCGGGGATCGCGGAACAGGACACAACCTTTCGCTCTCTCACTTGTACTTGTACACACTAAGATAAACAAGAGACACAACAGAAGTTTACAATATTTATTTAAAATATCATGCTCTAAAATGCAGTAATTGTGCCGCAATTAGAAAACAAATGTATACCAAAAATATTGTTAGCATGATTAATAAACCATATACCATAAAAAGCCCTTTCATTCTATAAGACCGGTTAGCCTAAACCCCCAACCTTTCCTCCTGAAACTAAATGATTATATATCAAAGATCTCTGGGATTAGTGGTGGACCCCATACCTTGGCATGCATAAATGGATGCTCTACATCTCGCCTGACACAGCAATCTGGCCTCAGAACCTTCACGCTCAGTGATTGCTTTTAGAACTCCTGTACAAAGTTTTATTGTAAGACATGTTTGCTAACAAACTGCAGCTGCATTCTAGTGTTATGCCTAGGTGCAAGTGCCTGACCATAGGGAATAACAAGGGGCTAACACCTAGATTCATCAATGTCCCGTTTTGCGAGTCCTTAATAGCGTTTATTTAGGAATCGCTATTAAAGACTCGCAAAACGGGATTCATGTAGAAATCGCAAAAATAATTGCGATTTCTACATGTTCCTTATTTGCGATTAGCAAATTGCTAATCGCAAATAAGGAATAACTCCCCATTCATTCCTATGGGCTAAAGGCCCATAGGAATGAATGGGGAGTTATTCCTTATTTGCGATTATCAATTTGCTAATCGCAAATAAGGATGCGATTTCAAGGGTGCCAGGGGCGTCCAAAGGACACCCTGTAGCACCCCTGAAATGTAAATTTAGCCTGATGTTGCGCACACACATGTCCAAAGGACATGTGTGTGTGTAACATACAACTTAGAAAAATGCAATAAAGTGCATTTTTCTAAGTTTTCGCTATTTACCACGAAGTCAGACTTCGCGGTAAATAGCGGCCAGAAATAGCGAATTCGCAAATAATAAATGGTTAATGAAATGCATTTAAGGAATCTCAAATAGAGATTCCTTTAATGCAATTCCTCGCAAATATGCGATTTCGCAATTAGCGATTTTTGCATTTGGGATGATGAATCCCAAATGCAAAAATTGCGCTTGCAAAGGGCCAGATTCTCAGAATCTGGCCCTTTGCGAGCCCATTTTTCAATGATGAATCTGGCTGATTGTTGTTTGACCTTGTCTACGGTATTCAGATTAAATCCCAGGAAAAGAACAGAATACGAAAACTTGCAGTTTCTGTGTGAAAATATAACGTGGCACAAAAGCGGGCATTTTTATATAGTAACGGGTGCAAAGAGAAATGTGACCTATAATGTGTGCAATTAGGGTAACATGGGGAAAACAACAATGGGCCTGGCAGTAAACACACGTCACTTAGCTCAACGAAGATCTCCAGGAGTCCATGGGTGATCAGCACCGAACACGCCTGATAGAATTCAGGTGGGAAGGCGTCCTTGCCCGATGCCTGAGCCCATGGGAGCATGGACACTGCTGACCAGAGCTCCTCAAGTTCTATGGGGGCATCCAGATTCTCAGCACCCAACAATCCAAGTCTGGGGACGTCTAGGCACTCCGAGTATGGAGTGTAAAGGTTTGGGTCTGCGGTGTACACTTGCTGTAGGTGCTCCCGAAATGTATCCACTATGTTCACTCTGGAGGTGACCCTGGTGCCTTAAGGCATAATCGGATGTGTTGTAAGTGGTGGTGTATGCTCCGGACCCAGGCTAATAGGCTACCTGATTTAGAGCACCAGTTAGCCTCCATGCAGTTTGGCTGTGACTGTGAAAGTGCCTCCTTCCCAATCGGATCCGCTATCATGTCTACTGGCATCCGCCAGGACCGGTCACCTCACGCTAGACCTCCCCAGTATAACGGGCAACTGGTGAGTGATCTGATTGGGAGCGCGCTAGGTGCTAGGTGTGTTACCTCAATGTCTTCTGTCTGCGGGAATCCAGTCACCAGTATCCAATTTAACCTGCTGAAGGGGTTATGCATCGTGGAATTGAACATGCATGCCCTTTGGGTGGGGTGGTTCATCTGGTAGACCATCTCTAAGCCCATGTTGTGCATTCACCGTTGAGTGCTGTGGTCATACGCAGTTTAGCGTCCTGTCTAAATTGGGGTTTAGAACGCAGTTGAAGTCACCTATCCATATCGGGGGCAACCTTACATCCTGCATTATCAGTTCACTAGACCTACTCCCCTCCTACATCGGCCTCCATGTATGTTAGAGAAAAAGGCACTCCGGGGGGTCACCCAGATTAGAGTGCCCCAGGCATATGTAGAATAGGAGGAGTAAAAAGACTTGTCCTGGACATTTTTTAGCCAGTTGTGTGGCAGCTGTCCTCCAAGTGTGTTTCTTGCAAGCATGCAATATTGATTTTATGCTGTTTCTAAAAGTGAGTACCCTGTACCTCTTAATGTATGTTCCTAATCCACTGAAGTTCCCGGTCAGTGTTTTAGAGTCACCCCCCCCCCCCCCCCATTATCCTCTCAGATTCTGGGTGTGAGCCTCCTCTACCCCCACCAGGCCATTGATGCTCCTAACTGCCAACACAAATCAACAATACAAACCAAATCCCCCTCACCCACCCACAAACAACCATAGTGCAACTATTTGACCATCTACCTCCACCCATTGCTTGTGCAAGGATATGTTCAGCATCACAGCCTATCCAACGGGGACCTGCTAACACACTCCACCAGCCAGCAACTGGCCAGCCACTCACATCTGCATATACTATACCTGCTTCACTCGAGCCACAATCGATCTGGCCTAGCGAGTCTGTGTGCTCCATGTGTACGTCCCAGAGGCATGCGATCATGACCTATCAATTCTGTGTTATCTGGCAGTCCAGTATACCACCATGTGGACCTGCAGTTGCGATAGTCCTATTAGCTGCCAGCAGCATTCAGAAATCCCCCTCCCCCCAGGCATGCATCATACCATCTCATAACTTACTACTTCGCAGATTCAAACGGCAGGCATCTCTGGCCAGTCATCTCCAAACCCCACCTCTGGGGTGACCATGGTATCTGGTAGGGCTCGGGCCCGGTCCCTGCTTCATCAACAAGCAGTTGTGTGCCATTCTCCAGTTCCATGTCTTGTGTTTGAGGTGCATTGCTGCATGGTCACATCCTCACTGACCGTCACCTTCCGGCAAGCCAGGAGGAGGGTGATCGATTCCTCCCGCACCCATCAGTGACAGCTGAGGGCCCCCAATTGTTGGCTGCCTTGGGGTATGGCTGTCTTGTCCCAGAGTTCAAGCTATTCCTACACCTCCTCCGGATGATCAAAGAAATATGCTTTTCCTTGCAAAATGATTTTCAGTCTTGCTTAGGGTGACCAGGCGTCCTGGACTTGCCAGGACGGTCCCCGTTTTTCACCAGCTGTCCGGGCAGATTTCGAGGAATTTAGCTCATGTCCCGGTTTTTGGAGAGGGTCGACTAAAAACGTGGGAGTTGTTTTTTTATGTTTTACAAAGCAGGGATAGTTAGCAGTTGTTCCAAGAAAGCAATTTAATTCACAGGCTAGCTACTGGGTTTAAACATTGCATCTTATGTATGTTCTTACTGCCTGTTTTGTAATTCTTTGCCAAGGAGCGCTGTCATTCTGTGCGCTCGCTTGACATAAAGTTATGGTCCTTCTTCTATTTTTGTGAAATGTCCCGTTTTTTTAATTTAAAATTCTGGTCACCGTAGTCTTTCTGGACACAGGAGGATGTATTGCAACTGTAGCGCTCTTAGTTTTTGCTTGATGCTGAGAAAAGACGTGCGCTGCTCCTGTACCCACTTTGTATAGTCCGGGTAGATGGCTATTTTGCTGTTGCTGAAGCGGGGGCTGGGCCTGCTCACAGACGGCTTGGAGGATTCTGGCTATGCTGGCCATGGCGGGGGCCCTGTGTGGTGGAGGGGCCACCAGGGCTCTATGAGCTCTTTCCACTACAAAAAATTCTGAAAGGCCCCGTGGTTTGAGCTTGGTCCTCAAACCGTCCTGTAGGAACTTATCTGTAGAAACCCTTGAGCCCTTTGGGGTTTTACCACAGCGGGAGCGACCCTCTGTATGTTCAGCGGGAGGTTCCAGCCCCCCTGTAACTGTGGTCATCTGACGCTTGAGGGCTGAAACTTCACCCTGCAGCTCAGGGATGTTACTTCCAGCAGTCATTACTTTGTTCGTGACCTTTCCCCGGCCTACTCGTAGCAGAGTAGATACGGTCTCTATTTTGTGTTCGAGCCCTGGATAGCTGCTAACAGTTCAGCCCTGGAAGGCTCGGCGACTCCTTCTGGCAGATCCCATGTGCTTTCCTCTCCTCCCAGTTGCATTATTCTCTGGGTGGCCGGGTGCGGGGTGCTATATTGAGGGATGGTGCCCAGTCTCCGGGATGATGTATCCGTTCGATAAGCTGTAACCCCTGCACAAGCCAACTCCGTCGAGTAATTTTTCGTAGTCTGCTGGGATCTAGAAGCTGCCAGTCATTGACCTTGCCGTAGGCTCTAGAGGGGACATGCAGAAAGTGAATATATGCATTGTTAGATTTACGGTAGGAGTGTCGTGTGTATTAGAGTTAAGGTTAGCCATGTGACATCATCTGTCTAACAATGTATCTGGCCTTTCTGCGTAATTGTACATAATGTTAATAAATAATGTTTTTTAATTTTCTAATAAAAACGGCCGGGGGGTTACACCCCCTAATCTAAAAATTGATGTGGTTTCAATTCTTGCCTTGAAGGAGGGAGGGAAACCCCATCCGGACAAGGGCTGTGGTTACCAATGCTAAAAAAGGGGACTTGAGGGAGTACCAGACCATATCGCTGTGTGAGAGCGCACTGGTCTGTCTTTAACCATGGTGCACTCAGAGACATTTTAAGGCATGGGCAAAGTGGGCCCTAGCCAGGGACTAAGCCTTTCATGGGGCCCCCTGAAACAGCGAGCTCTGTTAAGCAGAGAGTCTTGCCCCGATGACCTTGAATAATTCTTAAACAGAATTGTTTTAAATTCTGTTTTTCTTTAATTTATTTTCAATGTGAATGGAATGCAAGAGTCAAATACAGACATTTTGCAAAGAAATGTGTTTTTGTTTCACGCAACATCCATTAAAAAAGTTTCTTTTAGATCAAAACCCGACCTCATATATGAGAAATGGGAGGATGCCACAGAGATTATTTGCAGTAATACTAGTGAGCTGCTACTGTGCTGTAATATTGAAAGCACAAGTCACTATCCCTCATTATTAGATGTAAACACATTTAGAATTTAGACAACTGTGCCTGTACACTGTCGTTTACCTAGCCAAAGAGGGCATTAAAGAGCTGAAACTGGATCATAAATTCAAAGCTGGTCCAAACAGGAGCCCCCAAAATACGTTTGGCCCCGGGCCCCCCAAATCCTTAAGGTGTCCTGGGTCCACTCCAGGGAGCAGTAGTTCACCCTCCCCAGCTGTCAATGTCCTGTGTTGCCCCGATTGCCAGGGTCTCCGTACACGGCGGGCAGGTGCTGTTGCTGCCCCATGGTTCTGTTTCACTCTACCAAGGAGAACGTTCGGTGCAGAGGGTTGATGGGCTCTGGTGGCGCTCTTCTTCTTTTCCTCCTGCCTGATGCTATCAGCTTTTCAGTCCTTTTCAGGCTCTCCCTCCCTTCTCCGGACGCCCAATGCATCTTTGGTCTCTAGTGCCACCTGGGGCAGGACACATACTTGTTGGGACCGCCTCTACTCCTGCAGTTTACCGGCTATTATCGTGCTGGTCCTGAGCAGCCGCTGGTGGTGCTACAGGCTGGTGCCGATACTCTTCTCCTCCTGCCTGACAATATCTGCTTGTATGACGTGCCATGGGTTCCCATACCAGCATCAAATTTGCTCGAATAGCTATGCCTTGTTGGACTTGGACCTTCTGGCAGGTTCACCCCTAAACTTTTTGCTTTTAATGGTGACCTGGTGATGGTGATTTTTGGGTTCTGCGCACTTTCACTGTGTCTCAGTGGAAAGTGCGTGCGCACTCTGAGTGCATGTGGTGAGATAGGCCTGCCCTCCCATAGGAATGCATTGGGAATGTATGTGTCCCTGGTAGTTCCTGATGCGTGGGGTGTACAGGCTCGAGTCTGGTATGTGCGGACTCGTGTGATTGAATGCTGCGAGATGATGTATGCGGCATGTATGTGTCTAGTGTGGAAGTGCCACTTCTAGACATGAGTGTGCGTGTGCAGTAAGTATGCTGGTGCGTGATTGGCTGAAGCTGGCTGGGGAGCCTGGCTCCAAGAGTCTGTGTGGGTCTGCCCCGGTGGTGAATGGAGATATTAGCATGCTGATGTGTGGGGGGGGGCTGCACCTGGGTCCTGAATAGGGCTGGGCTTTCCCCAGACAATGCTGGCTCCGCCCCCTGCGGTGCGTCTAATGACCCTACCTTCCCTAGTGAATAGAAAGGGTGGTTGAGCACATCAATGGTGCTCCAAAACCAGCTGCGACTGGTTTCTCTCCCACCCTGCACCTACAGACAAAGGGATTTCAAGTATAAGAAGGGGCTGTGTCCCCGTACAATTTGTTCTTTCCGGATCCTACTGAGGGGGGCTGCTGCTGCTGCTGGCGCCAGGAGGAACCGCCACTTGGGACTGCCTTCCTGCCTGGAGGGCCCAGTGAGCTGGCCCCTGGCCCAGCCTTGCCCCCCCATGCCTGGCTGCATCTCTACAAAGACTTTTGGCTGGACTTGCTGTCCGCAAGCGCCTGTAAGCGTTGGGAACGCTTTGTTTTCCCCTCTAGCGCTGGGAGCGCTGTATTTGCCGTTTTAGCGCTTGGGAGCGCTTTGTTTGGCCACTGGCGCTAGGGAGCGCTTGGTGCTCCAAGCCAGTGCCCACCCAGTATTTGCCCCAAACTGCCGCGGATTTCCATTGGTAGCGAGTGCCACCTCGCTTTATATTTAAATTCTAGAGGGAGCCTACCCCTCGTGTGTCTCCCCACATCGCCGCCGGCCCGCGACCAGGAAGTCAGGCAGGCCGGGGCGGGACAACTGGAAGTAGGAGGGCGGGAGCCTACACCGCCTCCCACGGAAGAGTTGCGGCTGTTTTGAGCACCGGAGCAGGCAGGAGCCTACTCTGCGCCCCGGTGCACTCGCCCAGAAGAGGGAGAAGAAGCAGAGCCGCCGCCAGAACGAGACCCGGTGAGTGCGTGACAGGAGGGGGCGTTGGGGCACATTGACGGTGCCCGTCCCGCCCCTCCAGTGCCGGGGCATTGCGTGAGCTGAGAGCCCAGAGAGGCTCTAAGGGGCATTGCGGTGGTTTTGGAGCCCTGAGGCTCTTGGGGGCAGTTGGATATTTCGAGTCCCCAGAAGGGGAACTCCAACAGCGGGCAGCATTGGTTCAAGAGCCCTGAGAGGGCTCCGGGGGCATTTTTGGTTATCTCGAGCCAAAGAGGCTCAGTGGCATTTCTTAGAGCCCCCGAGAAGGCTCAGGGGGGCAATCATTGCACGAACCCTGAGAGGCTCTAGGTGCCCCAAGTTTACTTTGAGTCCCCAAGAGGGGGACTCCAAAGGTGGCGGCCATTTTGTATTGAGTCCAACGAGGCTCCCAGGGGGCAAGTTGTGCTCAGAGCCTGCGAGGCTCCAACCTGTTGGCCCCATCCTTGTTGATTACAGCTGCCCAGCACTTCGTGGGCAGCTGCCACGTTTAGGCCCCTATTTACAACAAGGGGTGGTGATGGACAGAGTCTCTGAATTAAGCAGAGTACTCTCACCCAGTCAAGAGATCAGGGCTAGATCCAACACCGTTTTTTAGCTCATTGCACCATCCCAGTTTCAGAACCTGGCTGTATGCAAATTAGTCTGTCCCTGGCCCAGTGCATCATGGGAACAGGGCAGACCAGACTACAAAAGCCAATTCTTACACTGGGAAGGAAACAAACTTCCGGGGACCGGTTTCTGCCATTTCAGGCGTCTTCGGCCCGGCTTGCTTGAATCCTGATGGTGCAATGAGCAAGGGACTCACATCTGAGTATACCCTTCCACGCTTAGGGTGGACAAAATTATTTACAACAAGGGGTGGTGATGGACAGAGTCTCTGAATTAAGCAGAGTACTCTCACCCAGTCAAGAGATCAGGGCTAGATCCAACACCGTTTTTTAGCTCATTGCACCATCCCAGTTTCAGAACCTGGCTGTATGCAAATTAGTCTGTCCCTGGCCCAGTGCATCATGGGAACAGGGCAGACCAGACTACAAAAGCCAATTCTTACACTGGGAAGGAAACAAACTTCCGGGGACCGGTTTCTGCCATTTCAGGCGTCTTCGGCCCGGCTTGCTTGAATCCTGATGGTGCAATGAGCAAGGGACTCACATCTGAGTATACCCTTCCACGCTTAGGGTGGACAAAATTATTTACAACAAGGGGTGGTGATGGACAGAGTCTCTGAATTAAGCAGAGTACTCTCACCCAGTCAAGAGATCAGGGCTAGATCCAACACCGTTTTTTAGCTCATTGCACCATCCCAGTTTCAGAACCTGGCTGTATGCAAATTAGTCTGTCCCTGGCCCAGTGCATCATGGGAACAGGGCAGACCAGACTACAAAAGCCAATTCTTACACTGGGAAGGAAACAAACTTCCGGGGACCGGTTTCTGCCATTTCAGGCGTCTTCGGCCCGGCTTGCTTGAATCCTGATGGTGCAATGAGCAAGGGCCCCTGACATTGGGACACAGGGCATCCTAGCCCTAGAGAGGCCAGTTGGCCTATGGACAGTCACAGGTGGTGGCTTAGGTGAGTTTGGTGCAATTGTTCTTTGTTCTTTGGCTGCACCTCTGAATGTGTTTTTATGCGTCACGTGCCTTGTTCTTACACCACTGAATGTGTTGTTGATGCATCATGTGTTTTCCTTCCCTACACCTCTGAATGTATGTTATGCATCATGTGTTATGTGCTTATACCCCTACAGGTATTGTGATACTTAGGTGGTTGTTTTCTCCTAGTACAGGTGTTGCTAGTGAGGTCCTAGTTCCCTACGTGACCTTTTCCTAAGGTGGTTAGGGTTGCGTAGGTGGTACTTACCTGTTACCAGTGGTTACTGGTTGTGTGCTTTATGTCCTATTTAGTGTTACAGTGATTTATATTCTATGTTCTAAGTGCTAATTCTACCTAGTGCTAAGTTCTAAAAGTGCTGATTCCTGACAGTGGTCCATGTGGCCCTGTCTTGTACATATCCCCTGTAAATTCTGCCCGTGCCTGTTGGCACATTGTAAAGTGTGTGTTTTTATCTAATGTGTTGTGGTGTAATACAAAGGCTATATTTATATAACCTTGTGTGGAGTTTCCTTTGTGATGGGCCTTGGGTGTAGTTGCTGGGGGTGCGTGCGCAAACACTTAACCTACATAGCCTCCAAGTTTAGCCTTGCTGCTCGCGCCACGTTACCTAGAGGGTGAGCAGGTGTTATCTTGGCGTGTAACTCCCTTGCCCTGACTTAGGAGTGGTGGTCTCTGACTGACTTTGGCACAAGCCCTGGCCAGCCAGGGATCCCATTTCTAACATGCCTCCATCTGGTTTCCTTAAATAGGCTACAAATTGATTTCACCTGCCCCGAAGCCGGCGATGCGTCCCACTTTTCTCTTAGTGCCTTTATAGGCAACACTCCCTAATCAATGCCTAATAGCATGCATATTGGAATAAACAAATACACAACACAATTTTTTGTTTGAGAAAATATTGCTGCAGGTATATTCCATACAAAAGTATGCAACTTGGTGGGATATCTTACGGGCGATGCAACTTGGTGGGATATCTTAGGGGCGATCCAAGGGCAGGCAGCGGTGACCAACCTATGCTGCCCTGCCCGCCTGATGAGCCAAATTGCACTGTGGCCAACCCAATAGTTGCTACCAATTATGGTGTGATCCCCCTCCCTAGGATCAGGTGGACCACTGGACCACCTTCTTGCTCACGCCCCTTTCCGGGCGAAGCGTTGCAACACAAGACCCCGGTTGTTCAGGCTTACAACTGCCCTAAGGACTAGCAGGGCGCAGACTTTTTTCTTCCAGGGACCTGCCGTGAGGACTCCCGGGATTTGGCACTGGCACCCCTATTGTGCTCCTGAGGAGGTACCCTTCTTTAACCTTCCACATCCGGATCGCTCTGTAACTCCGTCTGCAACACAAAAAAGAACATTACAAGGTCCTACCTAACCCTCCTCCCCAGCCACACACCGGGTAAGCGGTAGGGCGGGAGACTGCGTGTCCGGCAGCAAAGACGGTGCCAGCAAGGCAGAGGAAGGTGTACGTACCTTCCCCCAACCCTCTGTGCACCGGAAATGACACGACCAGTGTGCCGGGCTGAGGGACTCCTCCCCCGAGTTCCCAGACTAGAGGAGTGATGGTGTACCTAAGTGGCACTAAGGGTTCTGCCCTTTTAGGTGGCCCACTGCGTGAGCCGCGGGTAGCCGCATAGGGCCTATATAGGCAACACTCCCCACTCAATGCCAAATAGCATGCATGATGGAATAAATAAATACACAACACAATTTTTTGTTTGGGAAAATATTGCTGCAGGTTTTTTCCATACAAAAGTATGCAACATAATGGGTTATCTTGTGTGCGATCCAAGGGCAGGCAGCGGTGATTAACCTACACTGCCATGCCCACCTGATGAGCCAAATTGCACTGTGGCCAACCCAGTCAGTGCTACCAATTATGGTGTGATCCCCCTCCCTAGGATCACGGGGACCACCGTCTTACTCACGCCCCTTTCCGGGTGAAGCATTGCAAGGCCAGCCCCCAGTTGTACAGGCTTACAACTTCCCTAAGGACTAGCAGGGCACTGACGATTTTTTTCCAGGGACCTGCCATGACGACTCCGGGGATTTGACAGTGCTGGATCGCCCTGTAACTCTGCCAACGCTCTGGATGTGGCCACATCATATCCGGGGCCTCCCCACACCATGGCCTCCTAAACTACCTGCAGCCTGCAGTTAACCCTTCTAGGTAGATCATTTCCTTATCTACTTCTGATAGGTGTGCCCCGTCTCTATCATTACCACAAGTTGTTCCACGAAGAGACCACGCCCAATTAACCAGCCATTCTTATTTTAACTTGAATTTGATTTGAACCATGCCCTCCTGCTTGGTGGCCTTGACCCTGGCTTTGCTTTCCTTTCCGTAGGAATGTGATGGCCTCCCAGGTGGGAGCTCTACTCTTAACCAAAGCTATATTACCCTTCAAGCTAATGTAGACTCCAACCTCCTGCAACCTGTAGTTGCAATACTTCTAGCACTTTATGTGCCTTAACACCTGTTTCCCCAATTTATGAGACAGCAGCACACTTGTTAGATGACCGCTTCCACATCCAGCCTATTTTACTATGGCTCTCAGGGCGGGGAATTTTATGTTTAACTGAAGCAACTTGTAACCTGCCCTCAGAGCAGAGTGCACAGACTTTATTGAAGTTGACCAGACATTTGAACAGACCTTTTTGATTGCTAAACCATGACGAACATTCCTGTTCTTATTGCGCACACTATTGCAGTCACAGCACCCTTTTTGGAGTGACAACTTACGCCACCTACTAGGCTTGCTTAACTAAAGCTCGATCACCAATACACACATACCTGCTAACCAGCTGTGACCCTTGGTGCTTAATCCAGCTATAGACCTAGTTCACTTTATCCCTGGAATTGTTTGGCCTCCACAAAATGAAAGCCGAATTAGGCTTACCTTCTAGTCACCTGGTAATTCAGGCTGGAACATTCATACCCCGCATAACCAGAGAGTCATGCGTATTGTTAAACAATGATTGTTTAGTTGTTTTTAAAAATTGAAACTTGATTTACTTTTAAATTTTACCCTTCCTACCTTGCCTCTTGTTCTTCTGGGCACTTTATCCCATTCTGAGACCCCCGCGCAGCCGAGGTTAACGCTGCCGCGGGCAAGGGAAATATTCACTCGGCGCCATCATCGCGCCTGACCTCAGGCCACGCCCACTTACACTAGGCCACACACCCCGTCTTTAAAAACCGGGCTGCTTACGAGCTCGTGTTCAAGACCGTGACACTCCTGAGGCACAGCTGGGAGCTTTGTTTGTTTAGTTGTTTTTAAAAATTGAAACTTGATTTACTTTTAAATTTTACCCTTCCTACCTTGCCTCTTGTTCTTCTGGGCACTTTATCCCACTCTGAGACCCCCGCGCAGCCGAGGTTAACGCTGCCGCGGGCAAGGGAAATATTCACTCGGCGCCATCATCGAGCCTGACCTCAGGCCACGCCCACTTACACTAGGCCACGCCCCTAACACCCCCTTTAAAAAAATGTGCTTTCCTCGGACGCGCAGCGGAAGGGCGCAGCGGGCGCGCCGAAGGCGCGCCTAAGGCAAGCCCGTCTGTGCCCGTCCAGGCCCGGCCGGCCCCAGGCCCAGTCGCTATGCCCAATTTCTCCAAGAGTCCTCTTACCTACACCCAAGGTAAGCTCCTCTCACTTAACCCTCTGAAAAACAGAAATTGTAACTATACCTATACAGGAGAAAAACCTTTTGTTAATTGCGACCTCTGCAACCCTGCCCTCACCGACGCAGAATGCCACGGCCTACAGCTCGGCCTCCTTAATTGTAGGTCCCTTCCTAAACACTCCCTCCAGATAAACCTTCTTATACAGGATCGCGCCATTGACATCCTGTTTCTTACGGAAACTTGGCTCACCCCCAACTCCGATTCCGATATCGTTAATGCTCTACCTCCGGGCTACCAAATCCACTCTCAGATCAGAACCCTCGGCAGAGGAGGTGGCTTGGCAATAATATACAGAGAGCATTTCGCCTGTAGAACAAATAACAGCAACATCGATGAATGTGAAAGCTGTCACTTCGCTTTACAGATCTCACCTGCAATCTCCCTCTCTGGTTTACTCATATATCGCCCACCAGGAGCCCCAGCCAAGTTTGCTAGCGCTCTCGTCGATACTGTTACACTGATGGCTACGACATCTTCTAATTTTTTAATCTTGGGAGACCTTAATCTCCATCTACTAGACCCCAAGGACCTAACTGCCTCCGACCTCCTTCTTGATCTTACCTCTTACGACCTTCGACTAGCGAACTCAGAGGCCACTCATGACAAAGGGCACCTTCTGGACCCCATTTTTACTAATATCCACGACCTAAAAACCAGCACTCCTCTCCCACTACCGTGGGCAGACCATTTTTTGATTCCTATCAATTGGCATCTCTATGTCCCGCCACCCCAACCTGCCAAAACCCGGGTCACTGAGAGACGTTGGAACAAACTCTCGCCTGAAGTATGGGCCTCTAGGCTCATGGAATCCCCCCCACCCCCAGCTCAAGACCCAGTTACCGCCAATGTGTAATTCAACTCCTGGCTCACTCAATCACTGGATTGCCTCCTTCCCAAATCAAGCACCATGAAACGAGCCAAAAGAGTGAACCCGGCCCCTTGGTACACCCCTGAGCTTAACTTACTACGAAAGGAGTGTAAAAGGACAGAGCGCACCTGGAGGAAGGATAAATCCATAGCCAAAAAAGACGCCTTCCATGCCTCTATAAGAACTTATAAACTCGGGATACGCAATACTAAAAGCCAATTTTTTGAGGAAAGAATAAAAAACTCTTCCTGCTCTGCCAGAGAAACTTTTACCATCTTGAAAGAATTACTCAAAGTACCGGAACCTCTCCCCGTTCCTAACACCTCCGAGGATAAATGCCATAAATTGCAAAATACTTTGACGAGAAAATTCACAAGATTCTCGCCACCCTACCCCAAGTCGACCTTAGAACAAACGATGAGGGTCGTCTCAAACCTGACCTAACCTCTAGCCCTCACCCGGATACCCCCGTTATCCTCCTAGATACCTTTGACCCGGTAACTATTGAAGAGGTCCTGACAACGCTCGCCACAATCAAAAGTGGTTCCCCCAGCGACCCGGTGCCTATGCGCATCCTAAAAAAAGTGCCCACCACTATTGCCCCCCCTCTAGCTGACCTCATCAATTCCTCACTACATCAGGGAAAGGTCCCCCTCAGCTGGAAGGCGGCTGTTGTCAAGGCCCTTCTTAAAAAAACCCTATTAGACCCGTTGGACCTGGCCAACTATAGGCCAATCTCCCTCCTCCCCGGAATTAGTAAAATCACTGAAAAAATAGTGAATAAAAAACTCGCCCATTTTCTGGAGTCTAACAACCTGCTCAGGAGCTCTCAGACGGGATTCCGCCCTGGTCAGGGCACGGACACCGCCCTCTTGGTGGCAGTGGAGGAGACCAGATGCATTCTGGACGCAGGAGGATCAGTGGCAGTGATCCTTCTGGACCTCAGTGCGGCCTTTGACACTGTCAACCACCAGTTTTAATCCAACGACTCAGAGACATCGGGGTGGAGGGCACCGCCCTGGCATGGTTCTCGTCATTCATTTGCCACCGCTCCTTCCAGGTCTGGGAGAATGACACCCGCTCCCTAGCAGTCCCCCTCCAGTGCGGAGTGCCGCAGGGCTCTTCACTTAGCCCGACATTGTTTAATGTCTACATGTCCCCACTGGAGGAGGTAGTCATCCCGTTCGGAGTGAAAATCATTAGCTACGCTGACGACACCCAACTCGTGGTGTCCCTATCCCATCACAACCATGAACCATCCAATCTCCACAACTGCCTCTCCAAAATCCATGGGTGGATGAATAAATCAGCGTTGAAACTCAATGGGTCCAAGACAGAAATCATGCTTCTTGATCAAAAAGGGCTCACCCTTCCCCCTAACATCCGGCCCCCATGCCTGGGAGAACCCCCGGCCCCCAAAACTGAGATCAAGAGTTTGGGAATCTGGATAGAGAAAGACCTGTCCTTCAAAACCCAGGCCAAAAAAACCGCTGGGATCTGTTTTGGGCTTCTTAGATCAGTCAGGAAAATCCTGCCCCTGCTCCCATTTATCTACCGGAAACTGCTTATCAAAGGCCTTATTCTATCTAGGCTGGATTACAGCAATGCCATCTACCTGGGAGCCCCCGAAGCCACCTTCAATAAATTACAAAGAATTCAGAACGCCGCTGCCCGGCTTCTCACCAACACACCGGCCAGATCCTCGGCCAAACCAGCTTTGAAGCATCTTCACTGGCTCCCAATAAGAGAAAGAGTTAAATTCAAGGCTCTCTGTCTGGCTCACAAACTCTTACAGGAGAAAGGCCCCCCCATTCTCAAAAACTTTATCACGCCCTATAAGGCCACAAGATCCCTCCGGTCGGATCATGAACGCCTTATTACAGTCCACAGAGTGAGAATGGCACGTACAGGAGGACGGCGATTCTCAGTGAACACGGCCAGGCTGTGGACACCCTCCCTCTTCAACTAAGGATGGAATCAGATCACCTCCGCTTTAGGAAACTACTGAAAACGCACCTCTTCCCCTGATCCCCCCTTCCCCCTTCTCCTGGGCACTCCACTCCCTCTATTGTCACGGTTTCAGCGCTGGGATGCTTCAGGGTTACTATGCGCTCTACAAAACCCAATTAATAATAATAATAATAATACTGGTGGAATCTAAGATTCCCTGTTTAATGCTTTGCCGCAGGCCCCTTTTGTGGGTCTGCTGGAACCACACTGTCTCACTGCAAGTAACCTTGCTACCTCGTGCAGCTCACTAAATGTACTTGCCTGTCACTGAAAGGCACCTGGCAACACTTGACGCACTGCTGCTTGGTAAGGATTGTTTTTGAGCCAGATGTACCCCCATTCCATGTTTCCAGCATTTGTCCCTTTATAGAGGCTCCAGTCCAATTGAAGGTGTGTTAATGTCCTAGCAAGATGAACCCAATCACCTGTTCCACTTGGTGACGATCCCATTATGTGTAAAGGCTCAACTATTTGATGAACTAGGAATATGTGACAATCAGAAAGTGTGTCCTCATGTACTTGCCATGTATCTCTTCTTTCTTACAGGAATTTCGCCTGTTCAGTTCCATCTGGGGTGTAACCCCCCAGACTTTCCATTTTGTTTAACTGCTAGCAAAGTGTGCAGTTGCGCCATTAATGGGGAAAATCCCAGTTTGCGCCCACATTAATGTGCCACGCTGTAAGCAAGTAGTTACCCAACATGTCTCTTCCCTGTGAAAAGATAAAACAAGCCGGCCAAAGACACAAGGCACAGGTAGTTGCCAAATGAGAAAGCACAGTTCTGTGTGATACAAACCCTAACCACCATGTGCCAGTTTGTGCATTTCCTTCCAGGGTTGACTAAGCCCTTGTTTGCCTCCTTACTTGGAGGGCCCAAGTACAAGGGTTCAGACTGATGACCAAGTGCTGCGGCAACCAGTGAACATGTAGACATGGAGCAAATTGAAGCTGTCTCGTGTCCTTACAAGGATGCCTGGTGAGTGTCCTCACCTAAACCAAGACAAGGGTGGATCACCACAGGGGGAAAGGTCTGAGGTCCCCTAATGGTACTCCTAATCTTCTGCTACATTTCATGTCCTTATTGCCTGCAAATCAATCCCCATCCGCCTGACTGCAATCATGGATGCTGTGTCGCCATGCTGGTGTCCCCCACCCCAGCATATGTGACCCATAAACAGCTTATGCTAAAGGTATACCAGAGTGCCAATAAGGTTAACCAATTATTTTGGATATGAGGACCAGGAGTAAAACATGAGTAAATGTACCTGCACCTTCTGAAGTAAGAATGCCAAATGTACTGGTAATTGTCGGCATTTGTGCTCCAACCACATTTTTCCACACTGATGAAGGATAGCACACTTTGTATAAAAGCTACTGGGATGGAGAGAAAATAAGTACAGATCCCCTACCCTTTCTTTAATTGTGGGCCTGCCAAGTGACCAATCAGTAGAAGCCCTTGTGCTGTAACCCAGAGTTTCTCCAACGTATAGAACCCCAACACAATTCTTTTTATACTGACAAACTTACGCAACTCGTCAAGCTGCAATGGCGATGAGGTGGCCGAACTTGGCTTATCTACCATTTCTGTTGAAATTACTAATACATTTGCACAGACAAGTTTCTTGATAAAACTATAATGAAGAAATAATGTGTCGACCGGTTTCATTGAATGTTTGTCTTATGTGCATCTGTGAGTACAACTCCCTTAGTGTGGATGGGTTATCAATGTTGCCAGGCAGTAGTGCAATACCTTTACCCAAGCAACTCTTGACAAGATGTGCCAGTGCAGGTAGAAGTCAAAAGATATCCAACCCACCTTACTTCCACGCTTACAGTTTTTTGTGTATAGTGCTTGTTGGGGCATAACATAATTGTATATTTGTGAAGCACGCGTGCTCCCGTGGGCATGATGGCGCTGAATAACCAATGTATGTTACCCCACTCACTAATAATTATGTAGAGATAACTGCCCTTTCTTAATTTGTGGGAATCCTGAATGCTTTCAAGAACTGTTGTCTAGATGCTCACCCCAGTTTTACCCCAAAACTTTTGGGACCACCGCATACTTTTAGGATGACAAGCTTTCGCAACACGCCTGGCCGCACTGGTGGAAAGGCAGGCAACCTCCAACACCACTCGTATAGCACATTTAATACTGAATGAATATTTCACTTACACAGACCATTTCATTGCTAACAATTTAATAATGTGTCAACCCGGTTTCAGTGAATGTATGTCCTTTGTGAATCCCCCAGTAAGTACCTGCCAAGATTTGTTTGGCTGTTCTTAAATTACTAGCGATTGGATGGCCTTATGCCTTATTATAGACTTCCTGCAGAAATCCTTGTTCGAGGAGGTAGAACTGGTGCAAGTGAAACCATAAATCTGGGTTAAATATGGCTTCCCTACTTGACCAAATTATGTGATCCTAGGCAATTGTCTGAATTTTGCTTGCACCTCCATAGACCTGAGGGCACCTTGAAATACAAGCGATCAAGATATCTGATTTATAAAACTCTCTCATGTCTGAATTGTTAACATATAATGTTATCAATCTATCCTAACACCTAACAACCCGGAGGGGTCCTTGTGTTAACTGACTCCAGGAGGAATGCTTGTTAATGAATAACCTTTTAAAGAAGACACTGTGTACTAGGAGATTGTTTTGGACGCCGGTGATGCTCTTTCCAGGAGGGTTCTTAATATATCGCTGCTGTTCCTGTTTAAACCCCAGTTTTGCATTACAACAAAATATGTTTTACCTGGTGCATCAGACCATGGTCTGTCATCTCAGCGCTAGGCCTGGGCGGTAAATTCTGTTCCGCTCGCGGAATTTGCCGAATTTGGGTAATTTCACGTTCCACGGAGAACGCGAAATTTCCCAAAATTCATATGTTATATCAGCTCAGGTCATGTGATGTCAGTTGTCGAAAGTCATGTCGATTTTGCGCAAGCCTGCCTCTATTTTGACTTTGCAGCACTGTATGCCTTTAGAATTGTTTCAAAATGTTTTACATTTAAATATACGATATTGCAGTCCCTTTCTCAAGTATATTTACTTTTAACTAACCACTGCAGAAGCTGAAAACCCGGCAATGTATGTTAAATTATACACTTTTCAAGGGTTACCTTACTTCACACAACTGGTGAACATATACAACCAATGTGGTATCCTTAGCCGCATTTCCTTAGTCTGTGAAAAGCCAAGGCGAGAAAGGAGCCGGCTCTACATGCTGCTTGGAGGATAAAACGGTCCAGGTCTGAAGTCTGAAGGGGTCAGCAGTCCTCTGATTAATCTATGGGCAGAAATGCAGCCATTTATGGCCCTTTATCAATGTTTGATTTCCTGCCACAC
The DNA here is from genome assembly GCF_964261635.1 of Lissotriton helveticus. NCBI lineage: Eukaryota > Metazoa > Chordata > Amphibia > Caudata > Salamandridae > Lissotriton > Lissotriton helveticus. Next base: position 880,530,369 of record NC_136073.1, read on the forward strand.
CTTTTGTGGGCAGAGGTTGTACTGAAGCAGCATATGTACACCAGAAAGATAAACATCAGATGGTACAGCCGAAGACCGGGTGCTCCTTCTTGAAGCCCTCTCAAACTGGCACCCACACACGGTAATGGAATTAGATTTCTCTTTCTTGGGTTTTAAGATGCAAATCTGGTTTGTGGGGGTATGTTATGTTTATTTGTAAAGCGAACTGTCGCCCGCGAGGGGATCCTGGTGCTGAGCAGGTGTGTGTGTCTTGCCCTGCCCAGGGTAGTTTGGTTAATTGAAAAGCCGGGTCTTCAGCTTCTTACGGAATTCCAGAAGAAAGGAAGAGGCTCTGATGTGGATTGGGAGGCCATTCCATGCTTTAGGAGTGATGTGTGAGAACACCGTCATCCTGATCTGGTTCTGTCTCCTTGTGGGATGTGCGTGAGGAGGAGTCCCGCAGAGCGGAGGCGTCTGAGTGTTGATGGAAGGAGATGTGACTCTCCGGGTGAGTGGGACCTAAGTCGTGCAGTGCCTTGAATATGTGCGAGTTTGAAATGAACAAGCTTGTGCTTTAGGAGCCGCTGGATCTCCCTGAGGTGAGTTGTGATGTGAGTTCTGTGTGTGAGACTGAGGATAGATCTGGCTGCCCAGTTCTGGATGGTTTGTAATCTTCTTGTGAGTTGCTTGCTGATCAGAGCCCAGAGTTTGTTCCCATATCCCAACTTTCTGGTGACTAGGGCATAAGTGACAGTTTTTCTAGTGTTGCTTGGGAGCACATTCAAGGTGTTTCTCACCATCTTCAGTGTGTGGAACAGGATGCAGTGATGGTGTTGACTTGTGCGGTCACACCCAGTTTGCAGTTGATGGTTCCAAGGTTCCTTGCATTAGTGCTGGGTGAGGGTCCGGGTTCAACTGGCCACCAGTTTCAGTCCCATGGTGAGTTGTTTTTTCAGATTACTACTTCAGTCTTGTTAATGTTGAGCTTGAGACAGTTCATTTTCATCCAGTTAGTGCCTTTGGTCATGCAGGCAGTGAGCATGTTTGTTTTGTTGGCAGTCCTGTCCAAGAGGAAGAGTATGAATTGCGACTCGTCTGCATAGGAGAGGATGTTGATGTTGCGCGTGGATGACGTTGGCCAGAGGAATCATGTGTGCGTTGCGGAGTATGGGGCGGAGCGATGAGCCTAGACACACTCTGTGCATGAGTTTAGGGACTTTAGGGAGTACGGTGCCTGTCTTACAGCTTGTGTTCTATCCATTAAGGAGCAGATCCAGCGGAGAGCAGGTCCTTGGATGTCAACCTTGTGCTGGTGTTAGAGGAGGATGGGGTGCCAGTTCATGTCAAATGCTGCAAAAAGATCCAGCCTAAATACAACCTGTAGGAGCTTTGCACTTGATGTTCCCTATCTGCTGGTGGTAGTGTCTGTGGTAGTAGGAGAATTATTTTTTTTAGAAAAGTATTATAGACTCTATAACACCACACTACTCCAGTCAAAGCTACAACATTTGCTGCATCACAGAATATTTAGGGATTCAGGGAGGGGTTTGGAGTAGTCATTGAGAATCTTGGTGGAGAGGAAGGAACGCCGCGGAGAGGGAGGAGCAGGTGTACTTAAGGGGGAGAGCAGCACACAAGGTAGAGAGCAACAAACATTGACAAAGCCAATAGGCCTCAGATTTTGGACCAATTGGCATTGCCAATGAGTGCAGCAAAAAAAGAAAAAAAGTGTAATGGCATGTATGCTTTGTGACACTACATCAGCTCAGCAAGGCAACGCGTGCGTGCACATATAAAATGCTTTGATACCCATTTTGTTTCCTTTTTAGGTCTCGCCTACGCCGCACACATACGCTGCTAGGAGCCTTTAGCTGTTGCTCTGCTCATTTTCAAGCACACACTCGTGCTTGTGGCGGCATCCACCTTGCAGGAGCGAGCACTTGTTCACCACACGCACAAGTGCAGTGCTTGAAAATAAGCAAACTGCTCTTCCAAGCGCGCGTGTGCACCACTCGCGGGCTCCATTTCGATTAAATGTCCCTGCTCTCGACTGCACTCCCCTCATCCCTCCCACTTGTTTGAATCTGCCTGCGTGAAAAGATGCACTCCATATAAATGTGTGCCTCAGTTCTGTCGTCTGTGACTACACGTTGAAGTGTATTTGTCGAAGTGTGCGCGTGAGTCTGTGTGTGTGCTTTTGCTTGGCCGTGTGCGTTTGTGTGTCTGATTTTTAGTGTGTGTGTTTCCACAAATCTCTCTTCAGTCCGTTCTCCCAGACAGACACTTTAAAATTCGTGACATGGTTCATAAGGTCTGTGATCATGTTATATTTTCATTAGTGTACTGATGTGGTGTTCTGACTGCATGAGCCCTGTAGAAATCCAAGAACATTTTATATTTTATTTTTATTACGTTTTGCAACTCATACGCGTCCTTTCAACACACAATGGTATAATTGAGCTTAGCAATTACTCAGAGCACCATTTTTATGCAAAAGGATTGCGATTGGTAGTAACATTTAAATAAGCAGTTGAACAAAAAAAATCAGTTTCCTTAGCGTATATTAATTCTGATAGGTGCATTTTTTATATCAATAATAGATAACGGCTTGATGTGAATGTGTTTGTTTCCTGGCAGTATTTTTCAATAAGAGTCAAAACAAAATGTTGGCCTTCTTACAAGGGGTGAGCAAAATTAATTTAATTATGGGAAATTTCAGAAACATTATGCAATATTACTCACAATTAAGAGAAATACAAATCTGTCATTTCTCACTATATTTTTGACAGAAGGATACATTTTACCCCCAAAAAACATAACAAATAAAATTGTTGCGAACGACAGCTTCTTGTGGTCTGGTTGCTTGCATTGTACCCATAAAGTTATAGAGCTATCGTTTTGCCCGGAACAGTAGCGTAATTATGCAACATGACTTAATGTCATCGTTCTAGAAATTTTGCGTAACCTGCATGATGTTCAATTCTCTGAATTGTGCTGGGAATTTTGCGTAACCTGCATGATGTTCAATTCTGGGAATTTTGCGTAACCTGCATGATGTTCAATTCTGGGAATTTTGCGTAACCTGCATGATGTTCAATTCTGGGAATTTTGCGTAACCTGCATGATGTTCAATTCTGGGAATTTTGCTGGCATAAATAACATTTCACCAAGGCCCAATTTTCACTTTCAGCCCACTCCTAATACATCAAAGAAAGGTTAAGGAGGGTAGAGAGGCGCTACTCTGGGCCCTTCGTTGATACAAAGCTGGTGTTGTCATTGGGGTTATCACAAGGTAAGCCCTTTCCCCCACTGCTGTGTCCTCCAGTGTGAGTCTGTGACAGTGTGAATTGAGAGCACAGAGAACAAGAATTTGCAATGCAATAGGTTTGAGCTCTTGGCGTTGTAAATGACAATGCCTTCGATTTACGTTTTAAATAACAAAACATAAATAAAGGGTAAAGTCAAGGGCTTTATGTGGGCAGGGTCTCACCGGGTCTGAGCACCAGCAGTTTTTTTAAGGGGACCTCGAAACAGGTCTCTATCGGGCTCTGTTTTGTGCCCTGGCACAGGCCGTCCGTTTAATCCCAGACTGCAGTGACAGCAGGCAGATCCATGTGCGCTGCTTGCACTGCTCTCCTCTCACTAGTGAAGAAGTTACGTCATGACGTCATGCCAGGTGAGCGTTGTAGAGGAAGGAAAATCCTTTAAAGAGTCATTTTCTCACTGGATTTACGTTCTCTTTTTGAAACTCATGAGCAGCAACATTGTCCTGGTGTCAGCAGGGCTTAAAGAGGAAGCTTTTTCAATATTATATACAAGCCATAGTTGCTGCTTATTTATCTTATACAACTAACAACCATTGACAAAGCCAATAGTCCTGCCTTCTTGTATCATATATCTGGATGCAATGACAGAAACAGCAAAATACAAGTCGGGTGGAACACTATGCCAAGCACAGATTTTTCGCTTACGGGTTTTAAGCCATGCTCTTAATTACATTGGCCACGCCCCTTTGGGAGACCCCCCCCCCCAGTTTTTTCATCCCACTTAAAGCCCTGGTATTGTCATTTACAAAGCCACTAGCTCAAACTTGTGTAAATGCGAGACCTATTGCATTGAGCTATCTCGTCAGATAAAACATACAAATACAAACTAGTGGAATGTTCTATAATAGACGCACCGCGAGAGGCATACAGGTGACAACATCCCCTTTTCCCCCTAAGATCTGATTCAAATGCAGACTTCAAGATGTCATGCCTCTGTCAGATAGGAGTGGACCACACAGCCCTGATTTTAATTTCTTCCCCCCTTTGCATTCTGGTACTTATAGTCCTGCATTTCAAATGACAAAAACAAACTCTACAAGCAAAACACTGAAAAGATAAACACACAATACCTTCCTAGTACCTGCCGTTCCCTCCGTTAGTGTGCCCCGCCTGCCCAGATGTGTAAGGGTAATCTCGGTATGGACTGGCTTGGCCAGGTGATGTCTGGCTGCGCTGCAGGTGGGAATTTCATTGCAGCCAGAGCAGGGCAATTAAGATACATTGTAGCAGGATGCAGCAGTGAACATTAACTGTTAGTGAGCCTGGGCTGGTGACAGTGCCCGGCCAGCACGTCTGCAGGGTGCCAGCGCACAGGTGTAGCCAGTTTCAGCTCTGGTACAGCAAAGTGAGTAGTGGCATTAAAAAGCGTGACAATGCATTTCAGTGTGGTGATGCGGAACACCGCTCTGAAATGCGTTAGCGTCACCCCTGATGCGTGATACTTGGCAGGCCTGCGCTAAGACAAATGACTTGCTTTAGGTATCCGATGTCGTGGCTGAAGCACATCATCTGTAAGCTCGGTTTTTATTAGTGAAACATTCCTGTGTAGATACCTAAATGTACAGCATGAACTCTTGTCTAGGGGAAGAATAATTAAATGGTACTATAAAAAGGTAAACTCTCTAGCGAGCCCCAACGCTATTATCTGCGTGGATGGGGTGATGACATAGAGCACAAGCAAAATGCAGTCACTCACACTGCAGTGAGCCGATGAGTAAATGTGGGCTGAACCATTGCCCTATCCTTTAAACACTGGTGGGCAGAAGCAAAGTGTGACTGACAGTTAAACAGACCAATAGATGAACATTGATGGCTAAAGTCCCTATATGTCATTATAACATTTAAAGCATTCTCTAGAGACCAGACCTAAAAAGTAATTCCCTAAAAGCGATCAGAGGAAGCACAGAAGCCAGCCAACCAAAGAAAACGAAAAAGTGTATGCGCCACAGCAGTGACAAACACAAGATTGACAAACTAGAAAGCAAGCAATGAGAGTAACAAAAAAGTAAGCTAATGGCAAGCAATTGGGAGGCGAGGGGGGCAGGGAAGCTCCAAGCTCCTGCAAGTTCTTGGTAAGCCGACATTGTCTTTTGCACACAGACAAAATGTGCAGTCAGAAAGGCCCAACCTAAAAATAACCAGAGGCGGCTCCTCTGTTACAGCGGAGAGCCGTCGCCCCACTGCATGAAAACATGTAAGGTAAAATTATAAAAAAAACAATAAAAGTGGTACATAAAACACGAGCTTCAGGTTCACCAGGCCCAAATGGGATCCAAGCCCAACTGTTCACAGAAGATTCAGCACTATGGCCTGCAATACTTTCTTCTCTTTTCAGCGCGTTTCAGGTTCCATCAAGTTCCAGACAGCTGGAGAGGATCAATATTGCACCCAATTTTTAAGAAGGGCGACAGACCGAACCCCATCAACTATCGCCTGATTGCCTTAATGGACATTGAGGCCAAGATCTACTTCTCTGCTACTTTAAAAGACCTTGAGACGTGGTTAACAACAAACGCAATAATTTGATTTTGCTAAACAGGTTTTAGACCCAACTCATCCACACTGGATAACATAGTTACTCTATCCTACCTCATCCACTAGGTGCACAGCCAGAAGTCTTTACCTCTTTATGCATGCTTTGTGGACTATTTGTCGGCTTTCAACCTGGTCGATAGGAGTATTCTATGGATCAAACTTCTGGTGTGGGGCGAATATTACTAAATCCACTTTTTTTGATTTATGGCATTAGAACATGCAACAATGCCGTGAACTGGACTTTTAGCAGCATGGTCTCCCTCGAACTGGCAAGAATAGGCAACTTTTTTAAAGCGGTGCAGGACCTTCTTTAAAAAACACAACAAAGCCCACAGATGGTTACCGACTGACACCTTTCCGCACTATAGACAATATGCTTTATATAGTCGGACAGTTTTGAAATGGAGTTTTAACAATCAATCAATCAATCATTACATTTATAAAGTGCGCTATATACCCGTGAGGGTCTCAAGGTGCTAGGGGGGGTGGGGGGGCCCGCTACTGATGGAAGAGCCAGGTCTTGAGGAGTCTTCTGAATGCCAGTAGGTCCTGAGTCTGTCGTAGGTTGGTTGTTAGGGTGTTCCAGGTCTTGGCGGCAAGGTAGGAGAAGGATCTTCCACCGGCTGTGGTTTTCCAGATGCGAGGGACTGTGGCGAAGGTGAGGTTGGCCAAGCGGAGGCTTCGGGAGGGGTGTGGAAGCTGAGTCGGTTGTTGAGGTAGGTAGGTCCGGTGTTGTAAAGTGCCTTGTGTGCGTGGATGAGGAGCTTGAAGGTGATCCTCTTGTTGACGGGGAGCCAGTGCAGGCCTCTCAGGTGGGGTGTGATGTGGCTGCGGCGGGGGACGTCGAGGATCAGTCAAGCTGAGGCGTTCTGGACTCGTTGTAGTCATCTTAGGATCTTGTTTGTTGTTCCTGAGAAGAGGGCGTCCCCGTAGTTGAGTCGGCTGGTGACGAGGGCCTGGGTGACGGTCTTTCTCGTGTCGATAGGGATCCATTTGAAGATTCTGTGGAGCATTCGGAGGGTGTTGAAGCAGGATGCGGAGACGGCGTTGACTTGCCTGGTCATGGAGAGGGTGGAGTCGAGGATGACCCCCAGTTTGCGTGCGTGGTCCGTGGGTTCCGGGGCTGTGCCTAGTGATGTGGGCCACCAGGAGTCGTCCTAGGCCGATGGGCTGGGTCCGAGGATGAGGACCTCCATCTTGTCTGAGTTCAGCTTCAGTCTGCTGTCCTTCATCCAGTCGGCTACGGCCCTCATTCCTCTGTGGAGGTTGGTTTTGGCGGTGTGGGGGTCTTCGGTGAGAGATATGATCAGCTGGGTGTCATCGGCATAGGAGATGATGTTGAGATTATGTTGTCGTGCGACGTGCAAGTCCTCTAATTTACCTGTAGTGGATCTTACATCATGTTTCTTCTCTTTGGATATTACAAGTCTCTCTGTGTTAGATTGCTCCACATTGATTTACTGATTCCTACATGGCGAGGACCGCTAGAGGCCTACAACTTTTGTTGAATTCATTTGTGCATTATATGGAGGACTTGGACTTATTGATTAATCACAGTAAATCGTTCATAATGCAGGTGGGACCTAGTACCGCTCAGCGCTACACTTTTAAGGTAGGAACCACATCTATTCCTAAGATAAATGTCTTCTCATATTTAGGAGTCATGTTTGATGCTCTGAGTTGGGGCCAGTTGATTAGTGGTAAGAAAGGGGACCTGGCAAGAGCAAACACTGCTGTTTTTGATTTTGCTTCGAGATTGGGCGGTAAACTGATTGAGGCTCTTCTGCAGATCTACAGAGCCAAATGTCTTTTGAAGGTTATTTATGGGAGCAAGATATGGGGTTATATTGGGCAGGAAGCACTGCAAATTGCTGAAAATACTTTTTTAAGATGGTCACTATCTGTACCGCAGTGCATCCCTTCGTATGTAGTGCATGAAGAATTGGGAATTGCCTTTCTCTCAGATGAGTTGGCTTTCCACCCACTAGCTTTGTGGATGAAGGAATGGATCATTAAAGAAAACTCCCTTAGCAACGACATTCTAAAGGATTGCCGTTCCCTAGATCATGTTCACGGTATCGGTTGGATAAAGTATGTAAGAGAATGTCTAGGCATTCTAGGAAGGGTAAACCTATTTGATTATCCACAATCTATATATCGGAGGAATGTAACTCGGCTGAAAGAGTGCTTTCTTAAAAGGCACAGCTGGTATAGAGCGGAAGCAGAGTTGAGAAAGCCAAGTGTGCGTGGGTACATTGTATTGAAAATTTTGCCAACTACTGAACCGTATCTTTTATGGGTTAAAATGAATCATGATCGTTTTTTATTGATTTAGACTTTGGCTCGATCTTTGTCATTATCTTTTGGCCCAACCATCTGGAGCAAACAGAGGGCAGTGTCTCACGCCCTGTGGCTGCGACAGACAGTCTCCACAGGATATGATGCACTTTGTTATGTTTTATAGTTTTTATGAGGTTCCTAGAAAGTCTTTTATTGCTCCTATTCTTAAAAAAGCATGTTATCAGAGGGTTTTATTTTTATACAACTTCTTTCAAGTGTTTCAGTATTGTACACGCTTAGCTTTTTAAGGGAGGATATTAGGCTCAGGTCCAGCTGTTATAAACCCTGATGGTGGAGCCTTTCTTTTTAAGCTTGTAATTATGGGCCTATAATGATCGTATTGCACTGCTCTTTGTATTTTGTCGGAGTTTTTATTGAGGTTTGTTTTGCTTCTTTGACTGTTACGGTTGTAACTGTAAAAACCGAATAAAGTATATTGACTTGATTCCTACATATCCTTCACTGTGGCCAACCTATAATTTATTGCATTATATTGTCTCAAAGCTAACTAATGAAGATTTAGATCATGGGTTTTTATCCCTTGATATTATGCGTCAGTTATGTCAGAGGGTATTACAAGGACTAATCCAATTTTTCCCTTTCTTTTATTGCTCTGTGTATAACATGCCTTTTAAATGTTCTATAGGGACAGATGTGGCGCCACGGCCAGGGCGACTGACGCTGGAGTCTGGGGATCACGGTTTGATCCCCGGCGCCCATGGCAGGTTAGCCCAGCACCATGTGACTCTGGGCAATAGCTCACTTAATCTTCCTGACCGCCCCCGCGCCTGGAGACCCTTACGGGTGATTGTTCATGCTTTACAAATGTGGATTATTATTATTATATTATATTGTCAAGGTTTTAATTAAATATACAATAAAAATTTCGGAACTGTAATTAATAAAACTGCTTTATGATCATTTTATTTTACAATACGGAGCTGGAGGGGAGTCCTGAGGTCGGGCCATTCTCTGACAGCAGCAGGAGGAGCGGTGCACACCAGGCACTGCAAATGTACATGACGGTTTGGCCGGCTGTTTTAGGACCGCCAAACTGACATGTGCACTTAGCTTTTTCCATGCACAAGCATGGAGAGCAGCAGGCACTGGCTTCCAGTCCTTGTTGGAGTGTAAAACCAGCCTGCTCCGCCCAATCTAGGCGCTTCTTACTTGCTGGGTAATACCAGCATGAGAGCAGCGTCTGGATTGGTGTTGGGGAGTCAGGGAGCCTGTGCATTGGAAGAGCATCAAGGCGCCAGGTATGTTTTATTTTTTATTTTTATTATTGTCCCCCTCGCTGCCCACCGCTTTTCCCTTCTAACAGCCACTACTGCAAATAACCATTTCAGTTTAGTAACAAAACACACAAAGGTAGATACAGCATGAGCTGAGATCAAAGAAGTGCAAAAATTAAGAATCTTTGATCGGGGAAATGTAGAAACTAAAACACATCTCTGGATGAGTTAGTATTGGTTTTGACCATCAAAAATCAGTCACTCACCATTTAACCGCATGCGCGCTAGCGGTTTTCCCGCTGCGCGCTGCGATTTTGAAAATCCCACGTTACGTGACAAGGTCAGCTCGTCATCCGCGTAGCGCAGGTTATGCCCATGACGAGCTGACCTTGTCATTAGCGCCAAAGGGGTTAATAAAACAAGTGCAGCTTTGTATGCGATGTGGCTTTCCCCTTAGTACAATATTGTCATCTGTAAGAACCACTATCTTAATTTTCACTGAGATGAAGCTATTAAAGCCTTACAGGCCAAACTCACATCTTGGGATTCAGTTTATTGTTTATGACTATGACTATGGCTTAAACATTTCCCTACATTTTAACATTTTCCCCTCATCTGCCATTGTATAATAGTGCCCAATAAATATAGAATGTCTAACAATTTAAGAGTTTTGCACTGTAAGATAATAACTCTACCAAAGTCAAGTCATCCGCTTTTTCAAACAACAGCACTCATGACAAGGACTGATAAAAGCATATCAATCAATCAAAGAACTTTATTCGGTTATTATACAGATAACAAATAACCATAAAAGTACTATTAATAGATCACAATCATATTCCATATTTAAAAGTGTCAAAAAGTGCATATAATTAAGAACTTATATGTTAAAATTCATATTACAATTGATTTCCGAAATTTAAAAATGTTCTTTAAAAATGCAACATCGGAAGCAACAGTAAAAATATTATCCAATTTCTGAATTGCCAGGAATGCTGGGCGGCATTGTCTTAGTTCCATTCTCTTTAACACTGGAACAATCCATCTTTTTCTGGGTATCATATAAAATGTGCAAAAGAACAAAACATATATAGACGACTGAGCCGACATATGATCAGATGGGCATTTACAAAGTGATCTTGAACAATCGTTCACCTCAGGAAAACTTAAAAGTCTATGCACCATGTTAAGTCTGAGGCGAGTTAACAAAAACCTGTCAAAATCCTTAATAGTTAGCAAAATATAAAGTTGAATATTAACAGTAACCAAGGTGAGATGATGTGTCACCACCGTAGGTTTGGTCATTTCACTAATTATTCTAAGATCACTCAAATGTGTCATACAGAGAACCTTTCTAGGAACTTGACACATTAACAAAGGATTACTAAAATATTCCTTGTGGCCTATTAGGGATGAAAACATCTTAACATAATATAGCCTTCTTATCTTATTAGCCCCGTCGATACTCATTACGTCCTTTAACATAAAGCGATTAAATGCAGTCTCTTTGGTGGTCCAAATCCTGTGCCACAGAAGGACAGGTTGAATTTTAATCACATCTTCAAGGTACGGCAGACCGAGTTCTGTGTGACAGATTAGTGTGGAAGTGCTGTCCGGGACTGCCAAAAGGTACCTAAGAAAAGTGTTTTCTGCCACCTGTAGTGTGGTAATGTTAGCGTACCCCCAAATGCCTGCACTGTAAGTAGCAATCGCTACACATGTCGCCTTATAAATACATACATTTCCCCTGGTGACTGCCTACCCATTTTCCTGCTAAAATTTGTCAGAGCCATCATTGACTTACAAAATAGGAGCCTTCTAGTTTTACATGCATTGCACCAGTAGCCAGTCTGATCAAACAGGATCCCCAAATAGGGGCATGTTGGCGTGTTGTCTAATGCCTTTGAATAAATATAAATTGATCTTTTCTTAATATTAGCCGCAGGCCCACAATTCATAGAGAAGGTTTTGGAACAATTAATTGTGAGGCCCAGATTAGTCATAAACTGTGAAAAGGACGTTATAGCCCTTTGCAGGTCAATGGGCATTTGGGCCATCAAAACTGCATCATCTGCATAAAGGAGTGCAGGATAGGTCGTGTCGCTGCCATAGGCAGGTCCCTGCACTCCCTAAGCAGAGTGCCTTCTAGGTCGTTGATGTATAGAGTAAACAGGAATGGGGCAAGGACACAGCCCTGCCGCACCCCTCTTGAAATATGAAACGCCCTAGTACAATCCCAATCCTTACCAAATCGGACCTTAGCCCTTGCCCCTGAGTATAGTTGCCTAAGAAAGGAAACAATATGTTCGCCCACCCCCAGTCTTTCCAGAATTGCCCAGAGCTTTTCATGAGTGATGCAATCAAATGCTGATGTTAAATCAACAAAAGTTAAAAACAGCTTCCCTCCTTTGGCTTTCGTGTATTTGTCTAAAAGGATATGAAGATTTAGACCTTGATCAATAGTTCCGAGGCCCTTTCGAAATCCATATTGGAGATCGCTGATAATTGATTGCTCGTCAGCCCATGTTTGTAGTCTATCTAAGACCACACGCCCAAATATATTAACTGTGGCATCTAATAATTATATTGGGTGATAACAGGCTGGGCTTGCTCTATTACCCTTCTAAGATATCGGTACGATGATAGATTCATACCATGTCGTTAGCAACCCCATAGAGCAGCATGCATTAAAGAGTTGTGTGAGCAGGGGTCCCCATAGTTCCACAATATTTTTAAACAAGTCAACCAGGCCACCATCCGGGCCCGGTGCCTTGCCGCCCAAACTGGCTTTAATACCAAATTGACCTCTTTCAAAGTAAAGCCCAAATCCAGTTTCTGAAAAGTGGGTGTGGGCTCCAAGTCAGGTTCTAGCCCTTCCGATACCTGATCAGTTGAAAATGTATCACTATAGATAAAAGCATATAAAACCATGGGAATTGGAGACATGTATAGAACTTCACTGCTAAATGAATGACCTTAAGGGACTTTATATAATTCTCACATAACCTTGAAATTAAAAAATTATAGTTACAACTTAATGTTATGATTTCCACCCCAACCAAAACTTTCTGTTTCTCAGGTACCTTCATAGACATTGTTGTAAACTCGCTACACAGAATAAATAAAGGTTTGTGTAATTTAAGTTTTTTTTCTAGAGATTTAATAATACAGATTTCCTAACTATATTCTTCAACATTTTTTTTTTCATTGAAATACTATGGTTTGGTTTGGTTGGGAACATTGTTTCTAATCATATAATGTTGCTTATCAGTATTTTTTTCTTCATTCGAATTGTACCACAGTACTTCCTAGATAATTTCTCATGGCATGGTTCAGAGTGGCCTACAGTGGGGTGGAGTAGAGTGGCTTGGAGTTGCATACAGTCGTGGCATGGAGTGCATTGGTGTACAGTAGAGTGGTGCGGAGAAGAGTACAGTGGGGTAAAGTGCTGCAGAGTAGAGTGGTTTATAGTATACTGGGGTAGAATGCAGTGGAGGAGAGTGGTGCACACGAGTGCAGTGGCATAGACTACAGAGATGTACAGTGCAGTGATGTAGAGTGATGCGGAGTATAATGGCTTGTAGTAGACTGCATTAGAGTAGAGTGGTGCACAACAGAGTACAGCCGTGTACAGTGCAGTGGTGTAGAATGCAGTGGCATAGAGTGATGCAGAGTAGAGTTGCACATAATGCAGTAGCATACAGTGCAATGGCATACAGCAGAGTGGCGTACAGTGGCATAGCATAGTGGTGTACACCAGAGCAGAGTGGCGTACAGTACAGTGTCGTGCAGTAGAATAGAGAGGTGTGGAGTGGCATAGATTGAAGTGGGGCAGAATGAAGTTACTTGAGTAGAGTGGCTTACAGTACATTGGGGTACAGTGAAGTGGGGTAGAGTACAGTGGGGTACAGTGAAGTGGGGAGAGTAGAGTGGCATAGAGTTGAGTGGTGCAGAGTAGAGTGCAGTGGCGTAGACTGGGGCAGAGAGACGCACAGTGCAGTGGAGTACAGTGGTGGCTGGTGAGATTTAAAAGTGCAAAGGCTTAAACGGTTGCAATGTTAAAAAAGCAAGCATGCATGCATTACCATTTTTTATATTTAAATGTCGCAAACTCGACCCAATGAAATTGGACTGGAGCACTCTGCAAGAGCCCCAGTTAAATTACATGAGGCCCGATTCTTTTTTAGGCATCAAGATATTAAGTGATTTGCATAGAATCACAGGATGTTCAGCCAATGCTGGGACTCCCTTGACCATGGTTCCCCAGTTATAAAAGTTTGCGCAACGGCACATTATTGTAAAGAAAATGAAATACTTTTTTCTCATCTGCCTTTTAAGTGAAAATATGTTTACTGTGGTGACCCTGGATCTGGGTGTTCAAACGTGTGTTTAAATCCCAGCACTGTTTATGAGCCGAACAGACTTGTGATCTTTATACTTTGTGAGAGGATCTGCTCCTCCGTTTCTGCTTTCCACTGACCTGCCCAGCCAATCCAGATGCTGCTCTTTAAAGTAAAGAGTGCAAGGTTCTTTCAACAGTGTATTGGTACAGCCTCAGGATTGGCCTCTGCAGGGAACCTCAGCCCTCCTTCGGAGAATGGTGACAGCTGTCACTGTTGACCTGGCTCTCAAAATACAGACCCTATTAAAAGACTTTAAAGTATGCATCGCAATTTGATAGTGTCCAAGTACTTGCCACACCTCACATGCGCACTTCTTAATCCAGCCCCTTTCACTCTTGAGCCGTGAGAGCAGGAGGAGGGCTACACGTCCGGATCTACATGACGGCAAAGTTACAGTGCTGATTCGGTATAAATAAATATGGGGTAATTAATGTTGATATTTTATAGTGTTTGTTCAGGTCTCAAGTGGGAAGGCAACGCTCAAGTGCTCCTGAAGAGGAACCGCCCCTGGTGGAGGACAGTGGCTTGGATTAATGTAGAGTGAAGTGGGGTATGCAAAGTGAAACAGGGTAGAGTGGAGTGGGGTAGAGTTGAGTGGAGTAGAGTGAGAAGAGTTGAGTGGAGTAGAGTAGTATACAGTGGCATAAGGTGCAGTGGCCTACAGTAGTAAAGAGTAGAGTGACATACAATCAGTGGTTAAATTGTCATTATAGTTAGGTAAAAAAAACACTGAAATTCACCAGTGATTTCTAGTAACTATAACTCATGCCCTAATGTAACTATAACTCGCGCCCAACAATGTGCAGTCTTGTCATCAATGATGTAATTTCAAATGTTGCAGTCATGTTATCAATGCTGTCACAGAACATAAGTGGTATAATATGTAGGGTGATAAGCCATGCATGGTGACAGCACGTGCTTATGGATTGCTGGCTTTAGCACCCATCACAAGGAAGGCCAGTGATGTCATCTTCAAAAAGAGATTGCAATTATGGCTTTTTATATGGACTTGTCATATACTTTTCTTTAGATGCTTTGTGTACATTACCTCCAATCACACACTCCATTATGTTCCGTAGGCTAGGTGATGGGGATGTTAGTCTGTTGATGCTGAGCCCTGGTGACGGGGACATTAGTCTGTAGATGCTGAGCCCTGGTGATGGGGTCATTGATAATTAGTTGTTGAGCCCTGGTGATGGGGGATATTGGTCTGTAGTTGTTGAGCCCTGGTGATGGGGACATTGGTAATTAGTTTTTGAGCCCTGGTGATGGGTGATATTGGTCTGTAGTTGTTGACCCCTGGTGATGGGGACATTAGTAATTAGTTGTTGAGCCCTGGTGATGGGTGATACTGGTCTGTAGTTGATATGCCCTGGTGATGGGTGACATTGGCCTGTGGTTGTTGAGCCCTGGTGAAAGGTGACATTGGTCCCTAGTTGTTAAGCTCTGGTTTTAGTTGCTTGTGGTCTCCGGTTAAAGATTTGTGTTGGGTGATTGTGGGCTACAGTTGCTGTGTATATTGTCCAACAGTTAAGTTCCCAGTGATGGTGCCGGTGGCAACCTCTTGGTTATTGAAATTCTCAAAGCAGATTTTTAATACGTTCCTAGTTAAGGATGCTGAAAACGGTGCTGTAGAACTATTAAAAACACTGCCTGGCAAAGCTAAGATCTTTTATGGTATTAATGTGGTGCACAGAGTACTTCTTCTTGTTAGTCCTGGCCACTGATATACTTAAGTAAAAATAAAAAAGAAATGTTGCCCATAGATTTTCATTTTTGATTTGTGTTTTTGTATCATTAGAGAAGGTATTTAGATTGAGTAGACATTGCTAATCCGGGCTGAACTTTACTGGACAACAATTGTAATTATGGTGGATGTTTAGCAGTGGTGATGGTATATTTCAGGAACTATACTTAATTTTGGAGTGAAAACATGGGTTTTGGGTTTGGGGGGTCAATACAGATAATAACTCCTCAGAGCAACCCCTCTGCCATTTTCCAAAATGGCAGCTCTATAATGATGCTTTAGCCATCATACTGGAAATTTATTTTAATACTGTTTTTGTTTCAGGTTTTCCATTGATTCAAATTCATAAACATGAGCGAAGCAGGATTTAGCAGAGGATCTTTACCTCCTGACAAAGTATCGATAACTACAAAATATGAGGACTCCTTCAACCTAGAAAAATGTGTTGCATGCTAAACTAATCCGAATGAAAAGCTAACATCAACTGCGGCTGGACAGAAGAGAGTTTGAGATGTTGAAGAAATACAGCAAGAGGAAGTGCACAAAAGATTAAAACTGATGTGTGAAGAGGATCAAATATTTTATCATTGTAACAACAAGTGCTACAAGTCATACACAATGGAAAAAAAAACTGGAAAAAGATTTTTCAAAAACTAGCAGAAACCAGTGAATCACAACAAGGATCTAAGTCTTCCGAGAAAGAGACAACAACCAAACCCAATGCCCATTCACATAGAAGAGCGATGGCTGCCCCTCGCCCACCTCCAACAACTGATCAGAAAGCAGAGGATCTTCAATATGTTATCTGTGGTTTAGCCGGAACAAGGGCCAAAAAGGATGGATGAAAGAACGATGTACAGGGTATGTGGGTTTCAAAGGGCAAACATGTTTTTATCTGTGGCTAGTTTCTTCCAAGATGAAGTTATCAGCTGAGTAGCTGATCTAAACAGTGAGGTGAATGTATTTGCAGCAGATGTGTATGCCCACTCGAATGGCATGATTGCATACATTCGAAAGTATGAATGTACAATGATCTCCCAGCAGCAATGTAACCACCAGCCTTCAGTGAAGGTTTAAAGTCACTCTTGAGTGCAAGTTCATACTCGGTGAGATCAGAGAAATAATGGTCAACATTGATGTAACTGTATCGATCCATAATAATGAATTTAAGATTTTTCTGGTGCAAATGTACAATAACAGAATTTGTTTCTGTCAGTCTAACAAAAAGAATGAGCCTCCTAGGGTGTCTCATCTGATTTGACTCCCGAAGTTCGTGTTGCCAAAATTAGATTGCGCAATGCAGTGAAATCATCAGGAACCATTTTAAGAAACGTTCTGAAAGATTTAGATTTTGGACTTCATATTGCATTTTGTGATGCCCCAGAGCTCCTCAAATCCTGGTAATCAACAAGAATGCCTGAATTTGTCTTATTATTTTTGAACTCATTGTTTAATATCAGCAAAGCAAAACTGTTACAAACTAAAGTACTTGAGTTCGAAACCGAAGCCGACAACATTGATGATGGCTTTGAAGATATAAGCGAAGAAGTGGAAGACAAGCTATTGAACCAATAGGCTTATGCTGTGCAAATGTACTGTTTTTTCCAAATCCAGTTTTATGAATTACATCATTGCAAAAAGAAAACTCCCCTTTGGATGATGTCTGCCCACACAATCTATGACCAGTGTAAAAGTAGAGAGCTAATCACTTCAATGAATAGGATCGGTGCATCAGCAAGTTATAATGATATACTACAGAACTTGTCAGCAGCTCATTCTGTAAAATCTTGTGAATCCGACAGCACACCACTTCCAAGTCACATTGCCAGGAAAGAATTTACAATTGCTGCTCTTGATAATTTAGATTTTGAAGACCACTCTTCTTTGTCTGCAATATCCAGCACACATGATACTGCTATGGTGCTTTCTCAAGACTGCACATCTGAAGTAGGCGTTGGAAAACAAGCTGTGTCTACTGTAGGCATAAATAACGAAGCTGCAAACTTATAACCCAACTGCCTTGCCAACGTGTGCAAAATCACAACAAGCCATCAACATGTCCTAATCTACAGAATGTTTCAAAGTGACTGAGTACATGAATCCTCTACCTGATGCTGAGATCCGCAGAGCTGATTTAACAGAATTTATCATATTGCATATTCAGTGCGGACTGGAGGATGAAGAAAAAACAGTTTCTCCATGGGCTTGAATTCATGCTCTGATCTCTCAGAATACCCCCCAGGGAAGTTGAGTTTTTACCAGTAATACTATATCAAGTCTCAAACTACGCAACAGTATGCATCGCTCTAAAAAATGTCCAAAATGTGCGTGCTCCGTTTGAAGACCAGCTAATTCTTCTAATTTTCTGTGATGGTGTTTTCCGTATTTTAGCTGATATTTTTATGAGCAATCCAGTAGAATTTGATGATCTTTATCGAATGATGGTCATTCTCCACATGACAAAAGTTGTGTTGCTGTGTGCAGGAAGTTGCCTGAGTGGATGTGGCATAGGCGATGCACTTATTGAGGCTGAAATCTTTGTAAGCAATACTGCTCAGACAGTACTGAGCTGAACTCTGTTTGTTCGTTACAAGGTATGCTCATAATTTCTGAGGCTATAGAAACATTGCGTAGGAATGCTTTCTGGAACAAGAATGACATCTTAGGTTTTACATATCTTATCTCAAAAGAGAACAAGGCAAAGGGTGCACTTCATTCAAAAGACATGAACACTTAATTACCAATTATTGCAAGTGAAATGATTGTCAATGAGGAGTTGGTACCTACAGAGAGATATTCAAAAGGTATGGGCCATATTGTTAAAGAGCTTAAGAGCAAATTGGGGGAAGCTGACCTTTGTGTGTGTCACATGTTGATTAGGCTGTACGAAATAGTTCCAATCGAGTCATTGTACTATCAAATGGCACCGATGTTGTTCTTGTGCTACTTATATTTGTTGCAATGTTCATAAGTCAAGGATTGCCAGAGTTATGGATACGTTATGGAACAGGCGAGAAAAGGCACTAAATCCCGCTTCATATATAGTGAAAGAAACTTGACCCAGAGATGCCCAGTATTCTTATTAAGGCACATATTCTTACGGGCGACGACACTATGAGCAACATTGAAACTAAGCTTGTAGCTTTAACTGCTGAAAAATGACGTTTCTAAAAGGATTTGCTGAGACAGAAGAAGAATGTGACTTGAAAGATGTAGAAAATACCTTGTACATGTGTGGAAAACAAGTTCTGACTGTCACACATTTGACTATCTTCAGTACAGTGAGTTCAAGAGATCAGTCCTGCTAATTGACCTTCCATTGGCATCATATTCTGGGCGTAGGCACATTAAAAGAAAGCTATACTTGATCAAAAGATGTGTAAATGTTTTGGATTATGCATATGTAAAGAAACATCTGTGTGATTTTGGTTCAGAAGATGTTGATGAGGTGCCAATTTTTTTTCTCCATTTCTATATATGTCTCTTCTTCCTCTTTTATAGCTGCCATTTGGACAATGGCAAGAGGATTGCTATGAGGAGTTATTTTCTGCATGTATAAGACTACTTGTCCTCAAACCTATGTTTTGACACCAAAATGAAGTATATAATAATAATAATAATAATGATAATAATTCTGAGCTTGTAAAGCGCCTGGTTACACTTGCCAGTGTGTCCCCGCGCTGAAATGGACTGAGTAACACCCTACACCCCATATAGGTCTCATGGTTTCTTAAATATTACATCATCACTGCAACACATGTGCCATTTTTAGAAATGTTGTTGTCTACCCAAGCTAAATTACTTCTCTAATGATCCAAAACCAAAATGAAATCTCTGGACCACAATTGTTTTACTGAGGTATATCAGGGGGCCGGGATTATATGGGTTGTGGGAATCTAATTGTGCCATGGATATTCAGAGCATTTTGATGTACATTACAAACTCTTGACTTTTATTTTGGTGATTACACGTCTAGTTGATTGGTGCCCTGATTCTGACCACTTTGATATAAATAAATAGATAAACGTATACATGATTGGATCTGTCTGATTTCCAGATTTATGATATGTCTGATGATTACCTAAGGCTCACATCTTTTATTTCTCCTTTTTAGGCCTGAGAGCTAGGTGGTGCCCAGACTTGTTAAAACTAGAGTGCAGAGAAGTGACTGACGATACACTTTGAAATGTCGGCTCCAGGTAAGCACAAGAGCCAAATACCCCTCTGTGTCTCTGTAGGGACAGCTTCACTTGTGGGAGTCAAATAGTTTAAAAAAACATTTTTTACTCTCTTGCCTTAAAAATGCCTGCTTCGTGGATGCAAAGAAATTATCACTTTTTAGATTATGCCTACAGACTACATTAGCTATCTAATAAGAGCCCATGTCTTTGTACACCCAAACAACATACAGATAAATACATATACACATACACACTGTGGCTTTTGGACAGCTCTTTTCAGCCATTGGCTACTGTGGCTCAGCTAGCTTGTCACTGGATGACGAGGCTGCCCTTCAGAGCTAGTGTCAGAGGATGTGAACATCTCAAAAGTAGCCTGCACGTGCATTACCATTTTATTTTCTTTATTCTTCATTTTTATGTAATCTTAAGGGCCTCCACCCTCCTCTCTCTGTAGGTGCCCCTGCCATCTTCCATGTCCCTTTCACTCCATGTTTTTTTTTTAATGGTCTTTTTGTTTTTTAAAGTCCTGAGCCCAGCATCTGCATAGTGCTACCAAGCTACTGGGTTCATTTTATGCATTTGAGCACACTTTATTTTTTAGTTTACCATTCACACATGTTGGATTGGTACATAAACAAAACAATATTGCTGTTGTGTATCACGTGCATGCAACACAGGCTCATGTGTTTGTTGCGACACTTATGCATGCCTTCATCAGACATGGTGGCCATCTTGGAATGATTATGCTTCCAGGATGGCCTCCACGTTCAACAGACATGCACATGCATGCGTGGTTGTATCGTGGTGGCTGTTTTGGCAAATGTGCGACTTATGGGCTTTTCCAGTGCTTTTGTCGCATGCTGTTATTTTGAAAGTTTCTAGCCAATTGGCTTTCAAGAAAATAGCGAAGTATTCACAGTTCTGTGAGAAAAAATGACACTTCTTGTAGGTGCTTGATAGACTTTGAGATGTGGAATTAGTGATGGTAAATGGTCTTGGATTGAGGCCTGGGAATGGAAGTCCTACACTGCTGTGTGTGCTGCTCTCACTGGCCTGTCTTGTTACTCACAAAATATTGGGGTCACATGGGTAGATTTCCTGTTTCAAAAAGAAGCCTAGGCCTTGCTGGAGATCAGGAAAGCTGGCAGGTATCTGTCACAACTCTCCTACTGAGTTCAGCTTTGGTGGCAGGAATGTGTGGAGTGGTATAAAAAGAGCCTCACCCCATAAGCTGAAATCAGTATGCACTCACAAAATTGGAATTTTACAATATGACTATGTATCATACGCTATTGCTCTACAAACCATGTGTGTTAGATTGATTGTGAATAGTAGTAACAGCTCAGCAATAATTATGCAAGTTAAGGCAAGGGTCACATACGCCGTCAACCATATTTCATCACATAACCTTAACCTATATATGGGTAGAACCTGCATAAGTTACAACCAGCCGTTTAGTAGCATGGTTATATTAGCCTCCCTGCTTGGCTTACTGTGCCATTAGATGATGCCTTGAGGCAGATGGTACAGTTGTATTAGCTCATCAGAATACACCAGCTCGCAAAAAGCCTCCCTGTATACCTTACTGTGCCATCAGACGTCGCCTTCCTGATGGAGAGCTGGATGAACCCCTCCTCAGTGCCTGACATTGCCATAGCCATCCCAGACAGCTACAAGATCACCTGCAGGGCCACATCAATGGAGCAGGAGGAGGAATCTCCATTGTCCACAGGAATACCCTCAGAATCTCGACCGGAACCGAAGACACCCTCAGCGCTGCCGAACACCTGCACTTCCAGATCCACATTGATCCCAACACCACCCTCAGAGGAACCTTCATCTAGAGATCCCCCAGACTTCGGCCACAGTTCAGTGACTGCATCGCCGACTTCATCAGCACGCACGCCCTTGCATCCACGGACTACATCCTCCTCGGAGAACTGAACTTCCACCTCGAGAACACCAATGACAGCAAGTCCACCACCCTGCTCGACAACCTCGCTGACCACAGACTCAAACAGCTCGCCAGGACCCCCACCCACTCCGCCGGACACATGCTCAACCACATATTTTCCGCCAGCAAACACGTCACCTTCAGCCACACCACCGTACTCCACTGGACAGATCACCGCTGCATCCACTTTACCTTCGAGAAGCCCATATGGCAACACCACCCACAACGGACCACCCACCGCAGCTGGAACAAAGTCACCAAAGACTAGCTAACCACCACCCTCATCCGAAACCCACCAACAGACACCGCCGATACCAACACCGCCGCCCGCAACCTCAGACAATGGATCGACGACTGCACCAACACTCACGCCCCGATCAAGAAACTCTCAAACAGACGCCTTACAGAAAAGACATCTGGTTCACCGCTGACCTCCAGGCGTCTAATCATACCTGCTAAAGACTCGAGAAGAAGCGGCACCACGAATAGACACGGACAGCAATGTAGCCCACAAGAACGCCATCCACAAGCACCACCAACTCATCTGAACTGCCAAAAGGACCTCCTTCAAAGAACGCATCAGCAACAATGCGCACAACAGCAAAGAGCTCTTCAACATCGTGAAGGAACTCTCCAACTCCAGCTCCAATTCTAATGACATCCTGCCGTCGTAAGACCTCTGCGACTCCCTAGCCACCTTCTTTCATGGCAAGATCGCAGACATCCATGACAGCTTCAACAACCAGACCCCCCTGACAGCCCCAGGCACCTCAGACTCACTGCCCCCCAGCCACACCGACCTCCTACTCTCCTGGACCCAAGTCAATGACGATGACACCATCCAAATCATGAACACCATCCATTCCGGCTCACCATCCTACCCCTGCTCGCTCCATATCTTCAACAAAGCAAGCTCCATCATTGCAACCAATCTCTGGAAGATCGTCAACAACTCATTTTACACTGCGACCTTCCTGGAGATCTGGAAGCATGCTGAGAACAACGCCTTACTCAAAAAACCAAAGGAGGGCCCCAAGGACCTCAAAAACTTCCAGTCCATCTCCCTGCTCCCTTCCTGGCGAAAGTCACTGAGAAGATTGTCAACAGGCAACTGACACGCTTCCTCGAGGAGAACAATGCTCTGGACTCGTCCCAATCTCGATTCTGCAGCAACCACAGCACTGAAACTGCCCTCATTGCCGCCACAGATGACATCAGGACCCTGCTGGCCAATGGCGAAGCCGCAGTCCTCCTCCTCCTTGACCTGTCGGCCGCCTTCGACACCCTGTGCCACCACACCCTACGCGCACGCCTCTACAATGCAGGGATTCATGACAAAGCCCTGGACTGGACCACCTCCTTCCTCACCGCCAGAACCCCGAGTGTCCGCCTCCCTCCATTCCGATCTGAAGCCACCATGATCATCTGTGGCGTACGCCAAGGATCATCCCTCAGCCCGACACTTTTCAATGTCTACAGGACACAGCTCGCCAACATCGTCCGATCGCACAACCTCAACATCATATGCCGACGACACACAGCTGATCCTCTCTCTCACCAAGGCCCCCACCACCGCCAAAACCAACTTCCGTGAAGGAATGAAAGCCGTCACAGAGTGGATGAAGAACAGCTGCCTGAAACTGAACTCTGACAAGACGGAGGTTCTCATCCTCGGCTCCACCCCCTCCGCCTTGGACGACTCCTGGTGGCCGGACTCACTGGGAGCTGCACCGACACCCACTGACCACGCACACAACTTGGGGTTCATCCTAGACTCATCGCTATCAATGACCCAGCAAGTCAACACCGTCTCATCCTCCTGCTTCAACACCCTCCACATGCTCCACAAGATCTACAGATGGATCCCCACTGGAACTAGAAGGATGGTCACCCAGGCTCCCGTCCACAGCAGACTCGACTACAGCAACGCCCTCTACACGGGAACCACAGACAAATTCCAGAAATGACCACAATGCATAGAGAACGCCTCTGCATGCCTCATCCTCGACATCCCCCACCACAGCCACATCACAGCCCACCTGAGAGACCTGCACTGGCTCCCCGTCAACAAGAGTATCACCTTCAAGCACCTCACCCACGCTTACAAGGCACTCCAGAACACCGGACCGGCATACCTCAATAAAAGACTCACCTTCTACAGCTCCGCGGACCACTCCCTCGCCACCGTTCCACACATCCACAGAACAACCACTGGTGGCAGATCATTCTCCCACCTCGCCTCCAAGACATGGAACACCCTCCCCATCCACCTGCGACAGACCCAGGGCCAGCTGACCTTCAGGAGACCTGGCTGTTCAAGCAGTAGCAGTACCTCCCCCCCCCCCCCCCCCGGCGCCTTGAGGCCCTCACGGGTGAGTAGTGCACTCTACAAATGTTTGATTGATTGATTGATTGATCAGATGATGTTTTAAGGATGATGGCACAGTTGCATTAGCTTAGCAGAATACAGCAGGTCATGAAAAGCCTCCCTGCATGGCTTCCCATGCCATCAGATGATGTCTTGAGGCAAATGGCACAGTTGTATTAGCTTATCAAAATACACCAGGTCACGAAAGCCTCCCTGCATACCTTACTGTGTCATTAGATAATGCATTGAGGCAGATGGCAGTTGTATTAGCTTATCAAAATGTACTAGGCCATGAAAAGCCTCCCTGTATACCTTACTGTGCCATCAGATTGTGCCATCAGATGATGCTTTGTGGCAGATGGCACAGTTGTATTAGCTTATCAAAATACACCAGGTCACGAAAGCCTCCCTGCATACCTTACTGTGTCATTAGATAATGCATTGAGGCAGATGGCAGTTTTATTAGCTTATCAAAATACACTATTTATTTTTAGAGTTTTATATAGCGCAAACAAGATCCTTACAGATATCAGAGCGCTTTACATAAATATGAAAACAGAACAGAAGGAAAAACAACTTTATAAGGAAATTTGTACAAAGTAGCGAACAGTGCAAGGTAGTAGAATGTGGTTATGTGGTCGATTCAGGCAATGTAATATAGGGAGAAACATCCACGCAAACAGTATTTGCAGAGTTTAAGTTCAAGTGAATTTAGCCAGGAGGATTGACTTGACTTCTTTTTTGAAGAATGCCGTGGATGAGATAAGTCTAGTTTCTGGAGGGAGGGGATTCCAGATCTTGGGAGCCATCCCTGAGAAGGAGCGCTTGTATGTTTTTTTCTTGTGGAATCCTTGAGGTTTTAAAAGGAGAGTTTCTGCGCTTCTTGTGGCTCTTGAGCCTCCTGATATTGTCAATTTCTGATCAATGTAGCTGGGCGAATAGTGGTGTAAGGCCTTGTGAGTAATGCAAGTGATTTTCAAGTGTATTCTGGCTTCGAGCGGTAGCCAATTCAGAGATTTTAAGTCAGGAGAGATGTGTGAGCGTTTTTTTGATCCAGTTATGAGCCTCGCTGCAGCATTGATGGAGGCTCTTAACGGTGCAGTTGTTGATAGGGGGAGGCTGCAGAGGGCGGCACTTCCATAATCAATCTGAGGGATAACTAGCGCTTGGACTGCAGTTCTAAAGTCATTGGCTGGGAGGAAGGGTTTTAGCTTCCTCAAGGTATTGATTTGGAAATTAGCTCCCTTGGTTGCATTGCTGATATGTCGTTGCATATTGAGATGGAAGTCGAGGGTGATACCTAAGGATTTGGCTGAGTCTACAATGATAGGTTGGACATTGAAAGCAGTGAGGTGCTTCAGCCAGTCCTGGGCGATGGGGATTTTGGAGGGGGGTGCTATTAGGAGGAATTCTGTTTTTAGAGCATTAAGTTTGAGATGGTTCTCTGCCAGTCATGTCTGTGTGTCCTTAAGTGTTGAGTTGAGAAGTTTGAGGTCTTCAGGGGATTGTAGTTTGAGGTAGAGTTGGGTATCGTCCGCATACATGTGGAATTGTACATTAGAGGTATGAAGCAGTGCGATGAGTGGCTCCATGACTAGGTTGAACAGGGTTGGTGATAAGGAGGATCCTTGCGGGACCCCAAGTGTTACTGGCACGGGTGTGGACATGGTGTTGTTAATTTTGAATTTCTGACTCCGGTTATGAAGGAAGGATGTGAACCATTTGAGTACTGTGCCAGAGATACCCACTCTGATATTCAGTAGATCGAGTAAGTTCTCGTGTTTGACCGTGTCAAAAGCAGATGAGAGGTCAAGTAGGATGAGGAGGCAGGTACCGTTTTGGTCTAGGATTTGGAGTGCGTCATCAATTATGTGTGTCATGGCTGATTCGGTGCTGTGTCCAGCACGGAAGCCGGATTGGTATCGGTTAAGGAGGTTAAAATTATCAATGTGTTTTGTCAGTTGGAGGTGAACACATTTTTCTAGTAGCTTGGCTAAGGTATGGATATTGGTGATGGGGCAATAGTTATTAAGGTCAGTAGGGTCAGCTGTAGGTTTCTTTAGTATGGGCAATACTTGTCCCACTTTGAGGGAGTCTGGGATAACTTCTTGTTGAAGAGAACTATTAATGATTTTTTACCAGAGCGGGAGAAGCCATGCGATAAAGACCTTTACGGCGTTTGCAGGTAGAGGGTCCGAAAGGTGATTGGAAGACTTCAGGGTACTAAGGATCTTCCCAATAGATTCTTCCATGTAGGTATCAAAGGATGCCCGAGTGGCATTGTTTTTTAGTTTGATGGGTGTATTGCTGAGGGGGCTGGAGTATAGGTTTGGATCAGTGCGGAGATCCTTCTTGATGTTGTCTGTTTTTAGCTTGAAGAAGGTAGAGAATTCTTCACAGGACGGTAGCGTGCTGGTTGTGTCATGTGCTTGTTGTGGTTCGTCTTTGGATTGAGTTTTGATTAGTTCAAATAGTTTTTTTGGTCTGTTTTTTGCTTGGTCTAGTTGATGGCATTTTTTCCTTAGTGTGTTGAGGTGCATTGCTGATGGGGTGGATCTCCATTTACGTTCTACTAGTCTCATGGCTCATCTATCATTGTTAAGCAGACCATTATACCATGGTTTTGAGCTTTTGGAGGAAACTCTCTTTAGTTGAAGGGGGGCAACTTCATTGAGTATCGTGGTCATAGATTTGAGGTAGTGATCAGTGAGAGCCTGAACGTCGTCGTTGTCGGAGGGGGGTAGGAGAATGTTGTAGCTGGGAGAGGGTGAGGAGATGGGATTGAGTTTCTTCAGGTCCCTTCTCCAGACCTTGGGTTTGGTGGGTTGGGCTGGGCAAAGTTTCACACATTCATTGATGAAGAATGTGATGATGTGGTGGTCGGACCAGTCACAGGGTTGGATTGAGTCTAGTTGGGTGGTGTCACCTTTGGAGATAATGAGGTCCAGGATAGAGCCTTTGTCGTGGGTGGGGCTGTTGCAGATTTGGGTGAGGTCTAAGGTGTTGAGGAAGTTTTTGAGACTGTCGACCACCGAGTCATTGTTATCATTCCAATGAAGGTTGAAATCTCCAAGGAATATTTGTGTGTTTTGTCGACCTGAGTTGGTTGTGATCATTTCCATGAGGTGTTCAGTGAAAATTATATCTAGAGAGCATATTGGATTGCTCTCACTGTTGATGTCGAGGCAGATGTGTTCACAAGAGGAGAATATAGGGGAGACGGCTCTGTTTACTGAAAGGTTAGTCCGATGGATCCATGCTATTCCACCTCCTGTCCTGCCGGTCCTGTCTAATCTGATGATGTGATAGTTAGGGGGGACTGGGATGTCAATTAGGGGGAGGAGGATTCTGTTAACCAGGTTTCGGTGAGTATGGTAAGGTCTAGGTCATGTGCGATGATGAGTTCGCCTATGTCAGATGCATGTCTGGTGAAAGATCTGCAGTTAAGTAGTGTGCATTTCAGCCGTGGGGTGATGAGGGAAGCGGAGGGGTCCAGAGTGAGGGTGACTTTTTTCAGATTATTAGAGATGGTGCCTCTATCATTTTGAGTGCAGGGCCTTTGAGGGTTGCAATGGATAGTGGAGATGGGAAGGTGAGTGGTGGCTATGTGTGTCATGGGAGCGGTTTCGTAGGAGTGTAGGAGGGCACGTATGTCATATCGTATCAGCGGATTGATGCATCGGCCAGGGCGGGTGGAAGAAATATGGGCAGGGATAGAAGTCCAGTGAGGTGGGTTGTGTTTATGTAGGAATGTGGGAGGGGTGGAGGGCTTGTGGGATAGGAGGGTACTAGGTAGTGAGGGGTGTCTAAGTTGATTTGAAAACAGTTCTTTGAAGGTTTGAAGCTCGTCTTTGATTTGGAAGAGGGTGGACATAATCTTGTGCAGAGTGGAGTTAGGAACGGTAGTAGTGGAGGTAGTAGGGCGAGGTGAAGGTTGTGGAGAGTTGACTCGGTCGGTGTGAGAACTGAAAGAGGCGTGGAAAGAGTATGGGTGGGGGGTGGATAGAATGTTGGGTATGTGTTAGGCGTGGGTGTGGAGGAGGTAAGGGTGGGTGAAGGAGGAAGAGTAGGTGAGGTAGGAGGGGAACTAGGAGTGGTATGGGAGGAGGGGGGACTAGAGGAGAGGGAAAGTGAGGTTGTAGTGAAGGGGGGCAAGGTGTGGGAGGAGGGGGGGTGGTGATGATGTGAGAGGGTGAGCGGTGTGGATGTGGCAGGAGGAGGGTGGACTAGATGTAAGATGCGTGGAGGTGTTGATAGACGAGGGGGGCGCTAGATGTGAGAGGAGGAGGGATGTGACAGAGGGGTGGGGGCTAGGTGGAGAGAGGAGATGTGTGTTGTAGGGTGGGGTAGAGGGGTTGAGGGTTGTGCGCGGCTCTGGGCATCCAGGAGTCAAGAGGTTTGGGGGTGCGAGGGTGGGGAGCTGAGTAGGTGGGGGTGTGAGGAGGAGGGGGTAGGAGTGAGAGGGGGCGGGGTGGAGATGTGGCAGGAGGAGGGGTGGCTGGATGTGGGAGTTGGTGGGTTGATGATAAAGGGGGTGTGGCTAGGTGGAGAGAGGGGATGTGTGTTGTAGGGTGAGGTAGGGGGGTTGAGGGTGGCATGCGGCTTTGGGCAACCAGGAGTCAAGAGGGTTGAGGGTGGGAGGGTGGGGAACTGAGTAGGAGAAGACATGGATTGGGTGTTGGGAGTGGGGGTAGGTTGTGAAAGGGTCAATGGATTGGCTACCTGCTCTGTAATGATGGGAAATATGTCATCAAATAGGTTAAGGCTACAATACATGGACTGGGTGAGAATAGTACCAATATTGTAGATGGTGATGGTAGCTGTCACTTGGAAGAGTTGTGATGGTGTGATAGACAGCAGCAGAGGAGACCGTGAGTAGAGCTAGGAATGCTTTCCTCTATTGTGCTCTACATTTAGTGTAGAAGATAATGTCGGTGGTCATGCGTCCATTTTGAGGTGAAAAATAAGGATCTGCAAAAGGGGTTTCTGGGTGGGATTTCAGAAAGTTGTGTTTGATGGTTTTGGCAGATGTTTTTGAGAGCTTGGGTGGGTATCTGATTGTGTATGTGTGGGTGCTGGTGAGTTCCATGGTGAGAGGTGTGGTGTAGGTGAAGTGAGGTGAGTGTGTAGCGCTGTAGAGGAGAGATAGACGCTGAAGAGAGTGTGATTGGAGTGTCTGCGGAGGGACTGGCCTGAGACTAGTCAATACTAGTCTAAGAGGGCCGACACATTAGGGAAGAAAGAGAGTGGCTATATGGGGAAATAGCAGCTGCAGAGAGTGTGCTAGGATGCCTGCAGTGAGGCTTGTCTAAGACTAGTCAGAGACTAGTCCAAGGCGGCCGACATCTTAGTGGCTGGCTGTGTAGTCCTTTGTCTACACAGGTCATGAAAAGCCTCCCTGCATACTTTACTGTGCCATCAGATGATGCTCTGAGGCAGATGGCACTGGAAGTCCAGGGCACTGATGAAACTGGGACTTTAAAGCCCAGTGTATCTAGTCTAGCAATATATTAGAGAGTGTCACTTGCATAACCTGGAAGTCACCAAAATGATTCTCATTTTGTTGGTCAAGCAGGCTGAAATTGGGCATCTACTCTTTCCACCCAAGCTCCCCTACCACTGTTTGCATCTTGCATCCATGAGCTGTGCTTGCTCCAGTGCAAGTCTCATGCTTTGGTTCAGCGGGTGGTGACTGTGCTTCAAGTCACCTGTGCTAGCTAAGTAGCCAATGGATGTGAACTGAAGGACTGTTAGTTAGAGCTTTGTAATTGCTTGTGGGAGCTAAGATCCTAGAGTCACCTGACAGACATCAACTCTGGTTTCACTGGTGGCAGCCATGAGCTCAAGGGCCACCAGTGAAATCTAAGAGCTTTGGCAGAAGCTGGCACTTGTGACTTCTGTTTATTTTGCAGACTACACCAGCACCCCATTTAAGGGCATGGAGGACAACCCACCAAGCTACAATGCCGTACAGCCTCCAGGGCCAAGAACTGTGAACATCCCTCTTCAACCTCAAGGGCTACCTCTAGCACAACAGACGGCCATCATGCCCTACGTAGCACAGATTCCTGGTTTGCCCCCGGGGCTGGAATACCTGACACAGGTGAGGCTTACATCTACCTACCATTCATTAGATTCTCATTTATGGAAGATGATCCCTCTTCTCTTGTACGTCTGTACACCATCTCTACTCATATATATCTTCTATTGTACCTCTGTTATAGCTCTATAGTATCTCTAGCTTCTATTATCTTTTTTATATTTATATAGTATTTATTGCATTCATTCTATCTCTTATCTCCGTGGTATCTCTCTGCCATGTATATCTGTTATAGCTCTACGGTATCTATTTTTTCTGCTGTCGCTTAATATTTTTACTTAGTTTCTAACTCATGTATTCTATTTTTGTTAGATCGCTCAGGTATATCTCTGCCATGCGTATCTGTTACAGCTCCACAGTATCAATTGCTTCAGCTGTATCTTTGTTATATTTATATTGTTTCTCTCCTTCATTCTCTCCCTTATATCGCTGTTGGTTTCTTTTGCTTCTGCTACGTCTTCTTTATAATATTATAGTATCTCTCTCATCCGTTCTCTCTCTGTTATATCGCTGTGGTATATATCTACAATGCTTTTCTGTTACAGCTCCATAGTATCTAGTGTATGTTGTGTCTGCGTTATATTTAAATAGTGTCCCTCTCAATCATTCTTACTCTCCCTTATATCGCTGTGGTATATTTCTGCAATGCATTTCTGTTATAGCTCCATAGTATCAATTGCTTCTTCTGTGACTTTGCAATATTATAGTATATCTCTCATTCGTCCTCTCTGTTATATGGCTGTGGTATATCTCTGCCATGCACATGTGTGCTAGCTTCACAGTATAAATTGCTTCTGCTGTATCTTTGCTATATTTATATAGTATCTCTCTTATATCTCTGGATTTATTTTGCTTCTGCTGTGTCTTCATTATAATATTATAGTATCTATTGCACTCATTCTCTCTTATGTCGCTGTGGTATATCTGTATTATATTTATATAGTATCTCTCTCATTCATTCTCTCTCTGTTATATCGCTGTAGTATATCTCTACCATGCATTTCTGTTACAGCTCCATAGTATCTACTGCTTATGCCATATCTTTGTTATATTATTGCAATATCTATTGCATTCTTTCTCTGTTATATTGCTGTGGTATATCTATGTTATATTTCAATAGTATCTCTCTCATGTATTCTCTCTCTGTTATATCACTGTGGTATATCTCTGTCATCCATATCTGTTACAGCTCCACAGTATCTTTTGCTTTTGCTGCTTCTTCATTATAATATTATAGTATCTATCTCATTCTCTCTCTCTGTTATATCGCTGTGGTATATCTCTGAAATGCATTTCTGTTACAGCTCTATAGTACCTATTGCTTCTGATGTATACATGTTACATTTAAACAGCACCTATCTCATGTCTTCAATCTGTTATATCTCTCTGTCATACGTATATGTTATATCTCTATAGTTTCTGTCGGAGATGAGGCAAAGATAGTCTCACAGCTACTGGAGCCTGCCTAAGCTTATTCAGCAGACCAGTGTTGCCTACTACTATGGAAAGTTACAGCATTTTCTACTCTGTAGCCGCAAGCATCTAACGCTAAGCCTTCCCCAGTTTGCATGACGTTTTATAGGTTTCTTCCTACCTTTGCTTCAAGTGACAGTACGCGTGACTGGACTCAAAACTCATCATTTCTGTTGGTCATGGGCTGCAAATTGTGTCCTACGCCGATGACACGGAGCTGGTTATCTCCCTCTCACGTGCACCCGACCTCGCTATGGACAGCTTCAGAGCTTGCATGCAAGAACTTGCAACCTGGATGTTCACTAACTGCCTTAAATTAAACGGCAACAAAACCGAGGAGCTCGTGGTGGGGAGGAACCCATCCGTTTGGTCGTCTGCGT
This sequence comes from Lissotriton helveticus, assembly GCF_964261635.1. Taxonomy (NCBI): domain Eukaryota; kingdom Metazoa; phylum Chordata; class Amphibia; order Caudata; family Salamandridae; genus Lissotriton; species Lissotriton helveticus. Next base: position 880,562,390 of record NC_136073.1, read on the forward strand.
GGTGGCCACCATGCCTAGGAGAAGTCCCAACGCCCCTTCAGGAAGTTAAAAACCTAGGTATCTGGCTCGACACGGACCTTTCCTTTGGACCCCAGATAGACCGGGTGGCGGGTGTATGTTTCAGCGTTTTAAAAAGCCTACGGTAGGTCCTTGTTCTCCTTCCCACGTCCGCACGCAGAACGCTGGTGCATGCACTCGTCACATCACGGCTGGACTACGGAAACGTACTGTATCTGGGAGCAACTGGTAGGGCAACAAACCGCCTTCAGGTTTTACAGAATGCGGCAGCCCGCCTTATCCTCAATCTCCCAAAAAGATCGAACTCCAAAGCTGCCCTTCAGACCCTCCACTGGCTGCCAGTAAGAAGCAGAATTGCATTCAAAGCCCTCTGCACCTGCCATCGCATTCTTGCTGGGAAGGCGCCAGTCCCACTACACAACCTTGTCACCAGGCATGTACCATCGCACGCTCTGCGCTCCTCTCACGGAGGCTTACTAAAAGTCCCTAGGGTAAGCAGGACCCGCATGGGAGGGAGGTCCTTTCGCTACTTGGTGGCGAAGAGTTGGAATGCCTTACCTCTCAACCTTCGCTTGGATCCCTCAGAACTGAGTTTCCGAAAGAAACTTAAAACACATCTTTTTCAAGGATAATTAGGCCTTCCCTTACGTCTGTCTCTGAGCTTCAGTTCCAGCGCGGGGACACGCTTTCTGCGTAACCAAGCGCTTTACAAATATCCCTTAATAATAATAATAATTATCAGGTGTCTGGCTCTCTCATGAGAAGAACGAAAAGGACCTTGAGAAATATAGAGGAAATGTTACCTTACAAACGCTGAGCTAGTCATTTATCAATCCTCGCCTTGCAGACCTATCACTGGAGTGAGGCTGAAATGTCAGGAGTGAGAGAACACAACAGACTATGTACAACAAGGGCACAATGCGGGAAACGGTGTGGCAGTAGATGAACCGACATAGGGTCTGAATTAACATTAACTGGTAAAGCAATTTTCTTGCAATGCAACAAGATCAAGCTCTCAAATTGTATCTGTAAACTGTACTGTTATATCTCTACTCTTAAGTATCAGCTGTTGTAACTTTGTGACATCTTTGTTATGAATATTGTATCTCGTTTATCTCTACTGGTAAGTATCAACTCTTGTCTCTTAGTTACATCTCTGATCTGAATATTGTACCTCTTATATCTCTACTGTTAAGTATCGACTCTTGTCTTTCTGTTACATCTTTGTATTGAATATCGTATCTCTTATCTCTCTACTGTTAGGTATCGACTGTTGTCTTTCTGTTACATCTCTGAATTGTATATTGTATTGTTGTCGACTGTTGTTTTCTGTTACATCTCTGTATTGAATATTTTACATCCATCATCTAGATCTAGTTAATACAACAACAACAACGCCCCCTCTCAACACCCAACTTGAGCTCTCCCCGCCCTATCAAGATTCTCCTAAAACACATCCAGTTGTCACCGCCCGAAACTTACAAAACGTTATCCTAGAAATCAGAAACATCCTTCAACTCGCTGAAAACTCCTTCTCTACACTTAAACATCTTGAAAATTCCTAGCAACTGTCGTGAAGGAGATAAAAAGTATCCCCCACCGCTACCCGATAGATTCTTGCGCACATGCAGACTCCCCAACAATATAACGGACCGTGAAATCCAAACACTATTACAGCTAAATGAAACTACGGTTGGCCCTACCACTAATATAGATGAATACGCTATACTCCCTATCCCTAGCGATCCAAGCAGAACTTCCCACCCAAGACTTAGAGGAATAGACCGGAACAACCTTCATTCATTAACCGCATACACCCGGAACCCTGAGCCAACTGTAAAGAGTTCCTCAAACGCACTCTCTTACCTGCTACTGAATTGCCGCTCAGCACCAAAACACGCCTCCGATATTGCCGACCTTGTCCTCAATAGGAAAATGGATATAATCATCCTCCCAGAAACTTGGCTTAATGAATCATCCTCCCCTTGCCTAGACCTTCTAGTCCCTCCTGACTATAACATAATTAGATTAGACAGAACACACAAAACAGGCAGATGCTTAGCCTGCATACATCCTTCTGACATCACCATCTCAAAATTTCACTCAGAACCCCTAGACCAGAGTTCTTCAAACTGTGGGGCGCGCCCCCCTGGGGGGCCGTGGATGCATTCCCAGGGGGGGCGCAAACAACTCTTCAAGTACTTGCAAATAAGGAAGGCCTGGAAGAGCAACTTTATTCATTGGGTGTGTTTCCAGGCAATCTTGATTTATAACAGCAGCTGAAGGGCTTTAACAGAGAAAATGAAATGTGACCGTGGAGGCCCTGGTGTGGGGGGTCAGTGAGAGGGGTGGTAGGGTCAAGGATCTGGTTAAAAAGAGAAAAATATTCTGTACCAGGTTTATTTTCCTAACCTTCAAGTAACTCAGTAAACAATGGCACGTGTTAAATGGAAAATAAATTAAAGTTAAACGAATCGATTTTACAACAAAACCTCAGTTTCCTAATGCAATTAAAGCAGATGTCTGTTTGTGGCCAGAAAGCAGCACCAACAGAAGTATGCAGCAGGATAGGAACAAAGTTATGCGGCAGGGTTAAATAAATTATATTGCAAGAAAATGCAAATAATACAACTTAATATGGCATATAGTATTTCATTATGTGTCCATTTGTACACATGTAAATACTGTCTGGGCAAAGATTTCCTTTCATTGGTTACAGTTTACCATCCGAAATACCCAAAGGAGCAACCAAAAGGTGACTAATCACCTTCTGTGAAGTGCTGTCCACTGTTTGGGAACAATCTGCTACCTTTCTAATACCTTTTAATCCGTTTGAGAAAGAAACATTTTTTTCCTAAAGTTTGCAGATTATGCCACAGAAGACTGATTAAGTGGCACATGTGTAAACATCCATATTTATTTGGAAAATGCAGCAGAATCGCATACGTTCAGTGGCCCTGCCAGAAAATCACAAAACCAAATCTGGGTTGGCGCAGTGGGGAATAGCGGCATGTGTATATAAATAGTGCAAAAAAGTCCAAGCCTGTGACATAAAACTCTGTATGTAAGTCATCATTTTATCTATATATTTTAGTAATAAGTAAACAGACTACACCTAGAAACATTTTAATGAGAAAAGATCAAGAACTGGTGACACCCTCACGTTACCTCTCAATAATAAAAAGCCTTTGTGGAGCTATAAGTGGCTACATTAGCTCAAGCCTTTACTGGCTCCATCATTTAACCTCCATGTGCCTAAAAACACAACAAAAAATCTGACCCTGTGTAATGTAACTGGTGCTCATGTAAGGGAGCACTCCAATGCCCTTGGGCCAAATTTGTGCTGAATAGAACTCCCAAAAAACAAAAGATACAGAGCCTGTTTCAAAACGGTAGTGATTATCAGGCATTGGTGGGAGAGGGGTGAAAGAGACAGAGGCGATATCCTTCTGCTCAGGGCCACTGCTATCAATCACTAGTGCAACAGGTGTAGTTGCATTGGCGCCAGGTGTACAAGGTGAACACAAGGCACCAACTATGGGGAGCAGATATTGTTAGTCAATTTTTGTTTTTGTTTTATAAATTTGCTCTTGTAGCTTTCTGATTTATTGTGCATTACGAACTACTGAAAAGTATCCATGAAAATATCTCATAAACCCGACCCCCTGCATTCAACCCTTATGGAAATTATTACCTCAAACTCTACCCCTCACGCCAAAGAAATATACCTGGGGGATTTCAATCTCCAATGGGATAACCCCCTAGACAAGCAGGTTAACGCTCTCAAAACCTTCCTAGCAGACCATTCCCTGACCCAAGTTATCTCAATGCCGACTCACTCAAAGGCTGCCACTCTTGATTGGATCATATCTAAACAAAATACTATTGAATCACTCTCGGTTATTTCTGACTGGTCAGATCATCACCTTCCAAATTCCATCAGCTTACAAGAAAACTTTCTCAAAACAAAGCAAGCAAAAGCATTGGATAAGAGACACAAAAAACATAGATTGGAACAACCTGCCCCCCCAATAACATCTCAGACATCAACGTCCTCACAGCTCACTACAACTCCTCAATGACCATAGTCTTCGATCAAGCCACTTCACAGAAACTCAAACGAATTTTGGATAAAGATAAAAACCCATGGTTCAGCAGAGCCTTAAATGAAGAGAGACGCAAACTTAGATCTACGGAATGGAAATGGAGGCAACATCCCTCCCCCAATCATCTTAAACTTGTCTGGAAATCGAGAAACTCCTACAATAAAAGTATCCTACAATCAAAAAAAGACTTTTTAAGATCAGAACCAGACAAGGCCAAAAATAGACCAAAGAAACTCTTCGGAATCCTGAAACAAAAATCTAACAAATTAGCCAAATCCTCACTCCTAACATCGAAATCACAGTTGAGTACTGTAGAATTTTCTTCATTTTTCACAGCCAAAACGAACTCCCTTCAACTCGAACTTAGTGCGGCGGCATGCAACTCAGCCACCCCAAAGAGCAGTCAAGCCGAATTTCCTGCACTGCATGAGCAACCGCTGACCAAAAATAACTCTCACTGGGCCACTTTTAAACTCTACGATCTCGATGACATCACCAAGATTGTAGCGACGACCAAACTTAACAATCACTTTAACAACCCTTACCCCATACCTTCGATATCATCTCACCTCTCTGTATCAAAATCATCAATGCCTCACTAGCACAAGGGCACATCCCAGATTGCCTAAAAACAGGCCAAGTCACCCCTATCCTAAAAAAAACAACAGCAGGTAACTCCGACCCCAACACCTTCAGTCCAATAACCAACATTCCCATGCTAGCCAAGGTCCTGGAAAAATGTGTTCAGCAACAACTGAGCCATCACATCTCGCACTTCAATCTACTGAACATTCACCAATCGGGTTTCAGACCTGGGCATAGCACAGAAACAGCCATCCTGCACATGGTAGATGATGCCCTTCAAGCCCATGACCGCAATAAAACATGCCTGCTAGTTTTACTCTACCTCTCATCAGCCTTCGATACCGTAAATCACAACCAATTACTAGGAAGACTAGAAAACAGGATGGGTTTATCTGGTAAAGTCCTACAGTGGTTCAAATCCTTCCTGGAAAACAGAACGCAATTGTACATGATCAACAACAATCTCTCCGTTTCCTCTCCTAACCTACTGGGAGCTCCTCAAGGCTCCACGCTATCTCCCACGCTATTCAACCTATACGTCGAACCACTCACTGAGTTACTACAGCAGCAGAACATCTCTTTCCACATGTACGCGGATGACACCCAGCTGTACATCAAGATCTCTTCCATCGAAGAGATAAGGACTATGAATCTAGCTCTCGAAAAGTCAGTCCAATGGTTAGCTACCAACTTCCTCAAGCTAAACTCTCAAAAAACAGAGTTTCTCTTAATTTCCCCGCGAAGAACTCCACTGAGATAAAGGAGTGGATCAAAATGATCACCCCATTGAATTGCAGTTGACTCCTCTATATCTCTAGGAATCACTCTGGATAGGAACCTTAACATGCAAAATCACGTCAACGTATTGGCTAAAAATGCCCGCTTCCACCTCAGCTATCTCAGAAAAATGAAACCATTTCTCGAGAACTCGGACCTCAAAACTGCAGTCCAGTCCTTAGTTATTACAAGACTTGAATACGGATGTACCACCCTCGCTGGGCTTCCCAAAATCTTAACCGCCCCTGTAAAAGCCTGTCTCAATGCCGCTGCAAGACTCATAACAGGTTCAAGGAAATTTGATCACATATCGCCACACCTGAAAGTTCTTAACTGGCTACCCTACAAAGCGCGAATCCACCTAAAAATGGCTTGCATCACACACAAGGCGCTACACCATAACACCACTCAGTACCTTGCCCAAAAACGTACCCTTTCTGGAGGGAACAGACATTTAAGGAGCACAAATAATGTACTTCTGAAACCCTCACGGTTCAAAAAGACTAAAACTTCTAACAGAGCATTCTCCGGAGCAGCGCCAAGAATATGGAACTCGTTTCCTCCATTCATCAGAAAAATCTCCTCTAGGCCTCTCTTCAAAAAGGAAGCAAAATCATTACTAATTAGCAAATTCCTTTCTTAAATCCGCCCAACTGCAACACCAGTTCTTCAACCACTCAACTACCTCAACTCTCGGGTTTCCGGATGCAAAATGAAGACCTACACAAACCTGATTTGTTTTTTACTGCTCAGAACATTTCTTCTCGTTACGGCTACGACAATTGAAGACCTACACAAACTTGAATGGTCTTTTACTGGGCAGAACAATTATGCTCAATGCTGCTACTCTTTGTTATGTTCAGATTATGTTTTCTGTGTATGTAATGTTCCCCCGTTGATTATGATCACGCTACGCCTTATGTAAAGTGCTCTAAAACCCTAGCTTAGGTCTGGTTCACACTCTATAAAACTTTAAAAATAAATAAAATAAATAAATTATATCTCTACTGTTAAGTATCGACTGTTATCTTTCTGTTACATCTCTGTATTGAATATCGTATCTCTTATATCTCTACTGTTAGGTATCAACTGTTGTCTTTCTGTTACATCTCTATATTGACTATCATATCTCTACTGGTAAGTATGGTCCGGGTCTGGTGGCTCAGTGGACTAATGCGTCCACTGTAGAGGCCTGTGTTTGACCTCATGGTCACATGTTCAAATCCCGGTGGGTCCACTCAGCCTTTCATCCATCTGAGGTTGATAAAATGAGCACCATTGAGTTGGGTAACAATAAACATCTGCTATTCAGCGTCAAGATACCCAAGGTTCACCGTGCGCTTTACAAACACACCTGTTATTTTATGTTGTCTTTCTGTTACATCTCTGTATTTAATATTGTATCTCTGTTACATTTCTACTGTTAAGTATTGACTGTTGTAACTTTACTTCCCCACTGAATATTGTAATTCTATTATCTTTGTACTATTGTAGAGACTTGCAGAAGCACAGATAGTAGGATGTTGCACTGTGAACCCTGCATCTTCTGATATTCCTAAATTCTTAGTTCAGTTCTCAACATTTGGCTAGATCTGGCAGTCCTTTTCCTTACCCTTGCTGCCACGACTCCTGAGGAAAAGATGGGGTTTAAATGCTTTCCATAGAGGAGTATATCATGTTTCTATTCCCACCCCTCACCCCATTCTAGGTATCTGTCTGTCTCTACCTTTTGCTTTATTCACGTTGCATTTCTTCATTTCTGTTTATTTAACCAGCACAGGATACACTCAGGACTGAGGAATTCGAAAACAGGAAATATGGCTGGACTCTGGACAAGGGAGAAGGAAGGTGGCTTAGTGTGAAAAAGGCACATTGCTGATCCTTTTTCAAATAGAACACATTTTTTAATGTCCATTTCCTTGTCCCCACATTATGGAAAGCATTGGTAAACCATGGTTTACAAATACCCCCCCCCCCCCACTGTCGTATACTCCACTGCCTTGCACTCCTCCATTCTACCTCAGCATGTAAGGAACCCCTGCCATACCAGTTTGCACAGAGCCCTATCAGGTAAAGCTCAGTTGAGAGGAACTCCACTCCCCATCTCAGCATGTAAGGAACAATTGCCATCTGCACAAGCAGAAGAGTAATGGAGGTCGAACTTGAAGTTTATACTCCAATATACAAATAAACACAAAAATGCTACTGGAGGATGCTGAACACTGTCCTATTTGGGTTTTGACTTCTTAAAGCTATGGGTCATCAAAAGATTTTTAAGAGGTCGTCTCGCCCTCAACTTATCGAGGCATGCTTCATCATTTGACTACCTCTCACACAGAACTAAGAGCAATGCAACACCAGCAGACTCTACCAAGCCCTGAAAGAATTCTATAGTTACAAAAATCTTATAATTACCAACATGTTTCAACCACTATATAAGCCTCACTAGGTCTCTGGTCTTCTTCATGGTATAAGAATTCCAAACTATGTTATCAAGTCAAACCATGCAAAAAGGTAGATAATAAAACACTACCAGTCCCTCTATTGGATCAGCAAACCCTAGTCATACTATACTACGGGCTTTGTGGGAAAATGTGGAGCGACGCCCCCTCCATTGTCACACATTTGTCAGAAGGGTGCACCACATTCACACCTGACGGGGCCTCCTCCACTGCCCACACTTTGCCATGAAGCCCATAGTTTAGAATGACTAGGGTTTGCTGATCCAATAGAGGGACTGGTTGGGCTGTATTATTAGTAACCAAACTCTAAACAAATAAATAAAAGAAATCCATGAATGCCCCAGCTAATGCCCCTATACACTTCCAATTGCTAAACCCTAAATACCCCTAATTACCACTGTACACTACCAACCCCTTACCCCTAAAAACTCCTTACTTACTCCTGAGCACTACCCATCACTGAAACCTAAAAACCTAAAAACACTGTATTACCCTTATTCACCACCCATCCCTGAACCTTAAAACCCCTTACTTCCCCTATTCCCCACCACTCGCTCATCTTAGACCCATTGTAAATGTAATGTGCTGTATCTTAACTCACTGTAACTTACCTAAATATAGTGGTAAATGCATTAACTTTGCTTTAGTGGTAATTCTTTTTAGTAGATGTGTTGCTGTGGTACAACGTAGGTAATGCTCCATCGCAAGGCTTCTATTGGTCCTACTAACCTCACCCTCACCCTCTTCCTTTTCCTTCACATTTTCCTCCATCATGGTTCGTGTTATTTCACCTACTTTATGCTGTGAAGCCTAGCATGAATGGGGGGAGAGCAGGGCCTGCTGGGACATTTCTGATTCTAAATTAGATACGCGCTGCAGCACCTTTTTTTCCCTAAAATCCCACACTTAGTATTCTTTACCCAAGAGGTGCTTGATTTTCCCTCATCTTTCACTCATTCAGATGACTAGAAGTAGTTGTAGTGTTTTGAAACCAAAGGTGGGGTCCATTCCAAGAGTATTTCATAACTCTTCTTGGTATTTAGGCAAGGGTCGGAGCAATTTGTTTTAGAATTATTCAAATTGACTATATTTACTTTTGGTATAAAATTGATGGTCTGCTGGGCTACAAAGACTTGACTTGGAACAATATAACTTTACAGACCATGAATTTGACGAAAGAGCTGGTGGTTCATAAAGTGGGGAGGGGAGTAGACACTCAGAGGGTCATGTGTGTGGGGGATGAGCATGTGATGTGCCATTCCCTTGTCTCCATCTGTTCATCATTGGTCTTGTTGAACCATTTAGAATGATATTCTTTTTTAGAAATGTTTAATTCGAGATGTAGACAAACTTCCAAAGCAAGGTGGAACAATGATTTCCACAAGTTGTATTAAGTCCTCATGCCACAACTGCATTAACATTGATGGCCTGCTGGGCTACATAGACTTGACTTGGAACAACCTCACTTTGCAGACCATGAATTTTTCAAAAGTGCAGGAGTTTTATAAAGTGAGGTGGAGGATAGAATCTCACAAGCGGGCCATGTGGGACGCGTGTGTGGGGGATGAGCATGTGATGTCTTTCCCTCGTCTCCATTGGTCTTGTTGAACCATTTAGATTGGTTTTTTTTTAGAGATTTTAATTAGAGATGTAGAAAAACTTCCAAAAACAAGGCGGAACAATGATTTCCAGAAGCTGTATTAACTCCTCATGCCACAATCAAATACATTATGTGTTTTACTTCTGGGTTTGAACATATGTGTATTGTGGATCTCCCTCCCTTGGCAATGAGGAGAGCTCACACTTGGGCTCTTATTTGTAGTAGGTGTTCTCAATGGGATTACCAGTCCCTAGGGTTATGGTGAGACCGAGGTATCACAAGTTGATCACCATGACTGATCTGTTGTGGTTCATGGCATTGCGGCAGACAGCCATGGCACCACTGTGTCCTTGACATAATTGAGAGCATCTTTTTGCATAATGTGATGGTAATTCCTGTACACGTCACGCAGAATCTGTCCGTGTGATGCATTTGTACTAGGAAAATCACAAGCTGACATGTGGAGACCATGCAGGGAAACCAGTTTGTTTGGTAAAACTGAGTGTTTCCAAAAGGAGAATCAATTTTGTGAGTGTGTTAACCCAATATGAAATGTACATATTTGATAGAAAAGCATGTGTTTTGAGAAATTGACATGCTGATGTTTGAAAATAAAATGATGAGGAATTCAAACCATAATTAAGCTGTTCTTTTAATGATGTGGCTGAAGTGGCTGTTGTTTTCATTAGTTGTGTGTAGGCATTTTATGTAAATGAAGCTTTTGTGCCATTGTTATTAGTAACCCAGATGTATGTGCTGGGGTGGTGGGTGTTCTACAACAATATCAAGTTTTACATATTGTTCAGCAACAATATTGTATTCAGAATAGTGACTACCACAGTATCATGAAGATCATTATTTATAGGCAAGTTCTTTACTCTATATCTATTTATCTTGCAGATATATGTATCTTCAAGGTCCATAGATGTTGATTCAAGAATAGTAAACCTATCCTTAAGTATGTAAACATACTTTCCTGATTTGAATTAGTCATTTCTCTACTTATGAAATTGAGGCATGACAATATGTTGTCACTCAGTATTGTGACATACATCGGAGTGGTCACTACTATTTGTCCTGCAAGGGATGGTCACTATTTGTGTTGTTTTTGATGTGAGCACTCATGTGCTGTTCTTGGCGTACCATGTTCTTACATTGTTCCCTGTTATACCCGTGGAATAGCCTTCACCATAATTTGAAATTGTTAATTAGTAGATGAACTAATGCAGTCTTTTTTTGTTTTCACTTTCAGCCTGGGACGCTTTCGGGCAGCCATGCGCTTTATAAATCTAATTTCATTTCATTTCATTCAGATCGACGAAGTTGTGATTCACGAAAAATGTAAGGCTTGATTTACGGTTTCCATTTGTTCTTGCCAATGATCATTGAGAGCTTGTCTCACAAGGTATAGATAAAGTTGGAGGCAATACAATCAATGTAGAACAGTCTGCTCATGATTAATAATTGTATAATGACTACTTACAGACCACAGATGTAAAACAGATCTTTCACCTTGCCCTCAAATATTGGTTGTTTATTCGCGTGAATAGTTTTGCTTTTACTCTGATTGATGAAGGTGACCATTAAGAGATATACATATTTTTGTCTCTGCTCTGGTTGATGATGATGATGACTTGGATATGGCTCTTATTGTCAAAGCCCTGGTTGAGGATTGACATTTATGAATATGACATATATTGGCCTGTTGCTCTAATGTTTGATGAATATGAATATGATTTGTTTATTTTTGGTCTTGTCCTGGTTAATGAGGACTATCGATAAGTCTTTGATATTGTTGTGTTTGTCCTTGTTGATTGCAATGATGAGTAAGACTTGAGTATTTTTGTAGTAAGTCTGATTGATGTCAATGAGTTAGATTTGTTTACGCTAGTCTCTGCCTTTGATGATGAAGATTAAGACTGATTTTGTGTGATAACGACAATGACTTGGACTTGGATATTGCTGTATATGCCCTGGTACCTGCTATGTATGAAAGACTCGGATATGATTGTCTATCTTGTGATTTATGATGACTAATAATGCATCTGAGTTATGTATCTATTTTCACTAGTTAAAGAGGACAATGAACAAGATTTATATAAAGATATTCCTTGCCCTTGTGAAGTTGACAACCAATAAGACTTAGTTGTTTTTACCTCTACTTTTGGTTGATGATGATAATGAATTAAGACTTGAATATCTTTGTCTCTGCATTGGTAGTTGGTGGTGAATATGATAAATTGTTCTCTTTTTCTGGTCCGTGGTATTTTTGAATTGTTGCCTTTTGTCCTGGTTGAGGACTATGATGACTAAGCCTTGGGTATTTTTGTTGTACATCTGATTGATGACAATAAAGACTTGGATAGCGTTGTCTCTGCCGTGGTTGATGATGATGAATAAGTCTTAGATTCTGGGTGATGATGACCATTACAAAGACTTGGACGTTGTTGTCTCTGTCCTGCTACATGATGATTATGAAAAAGACTTTGAAATGAATGTCCATCTTGTGATTAATGGCGATGATGAATATAGCTGGGCCGTCTTTGTCTGTGCTCCAGTTAAAGATGTCTATAAACAAGATTTGTAAAAATGTATCTTTGCCCTGGTTGTTGATGATGATGATGATGAATAAAACCTGGATTCTGGGTATTAATTACAAATACTTGGATATTGTTTCCTCTGTCCCGGTCCATGATGAGTATGAACAAGACATGGATATGGTAGCTTCTTCTGAAGTTAATGCTGGTGATGAATACAACTGGCCTGTCTTGGTCTTTGCTCCACTCAAAGATGTCTACAAACCAGATTTGCATAAAGGTGTCTTTTTCTTGGTTGAGCATGACAATGAATAAGACTTGGTTGTTTTTGCCTCTCTTCGGCTTGATAATGATAACGATTAAGACTTAAAAACTTGTTTCTACCCGGGTGGGTGGAAAGAAATAAGATTCATTTATTTTAATCTTGCCCTGATACATGATAAATATGAATATAAGTTATTTACTGTTCTTCTTGCTTGGCTAATGTGGCTTATAAATAAGTCTTGGAAATTGATTGATGACAACGATTAAAGATACTGCTATAATGGCCTTGATTGAGGATGACAAATACGACTTGGATACTGCTGTCTCTGTCTTTGCACATGACTATCGTGAATTGATTGACCTACTGTTGTTTCTGCCTTTGCTGATGAAAACCATGAAAAATAGTTGGTTCTTTTTGTTTTGCTATTTTTACTTTACCTCAGTTGATGATGATTACAAACAAGACATATGCAGTTGACTCTACCAGGATTGCTGGTGACAATGAATACAATGTTCCTAATGTTGTCTCTGGTATGGTTGATGACCCTATACAACTAGACCATTGTTTTCTCTTCACTGGTTGAAGACAAAGATGAGTCAGATTTGGATTTGTTTTGTCTCTGCCCTAGTTAATGCCTACTTTTGGTAAAACTTTGATATTGGTGCCTTTCTCCTGGGCAATGACAGCAATACATCCTGGATTTTGATGTCTCTGCCCTGGATTATAACAAATATTTTGTTAATGTTGTCTCCGTCCTAGCTGAACATGACTTTCTATATGAATTTGATCTGGTCACATTTTTCCTGCTCGATGACCAAGATCAGACCTGAACATGTTTGCCTCTGCCCTTTATAATGACAACCATGAACTAGACTCATTAATGGTGATAAAGACAACACTGGTTCATCAAGTGTATGGGCCCGATTCACAGAACTAACTTAAGACAAAATCCTAAACTTACTACTTTTGGTATTCACAGATGGCATTTAGTAGTAGTAAAGTTAGGATTTTGTCTTTAGTTTGTATTAAGTCTGTCTTAAGTTTGTCTTAAGTTTGTCTTAAGTCAAACTTAAGACAAAGTCCTAACTTTACTACTACTAAATGCCTTCTGTGAATACCAAAAGTAGTAAGTTTAGGATTTTGTCTTAAGTTAGTTCTGTGAATCAGCCCCTCAGAGTTTGATAACAAACACGTAGCCGGTGGGGTTTCTGTGTGTGATGATGACTTTTAAACATGTAGGAATGGTATAAGAGATGATGGAGTTATTGAGATGTGATCAAATAATATTCATTTTTAGTTTCCAGTGCGCAAAGAATTGCACGGAGCTATGAAATTCTAAACAACTTGAACCAGAGGATTTTTTTTGCCAAGCAGGACATCAGCTGCTGTTGTCCGCCCTACAACCTCCATGTCCTAGACAACAATAACAAAGAAGTGATTCAATTCTTGCTGAACTGTCAGTGCGCCTGCTGCTCAACCGAGGTAAGGTCCCTGCAATTCCAGAGCTGACAATATTTGGAGCTGTAGTTTTCTACTGCCGAGGCCACTCACCCAAAGTAGTAAAATAGAAGGGTTCAAGTAATTGAAGACGCCAACTTTGTATTCTCTGAAAAGTTGAGAATGGCCAGGTTCACATTCTACTATTACCATTTCATGTTTTCAGAGGTATTCACAGGTGTGAAAAAGTGATACTTCTGAACCTGTATCCTCATTGTATAGTCTGCTACCTAATAAGAGTTCTATACCATGTGCTCCTCCTAGCTTGGACCTAGATCCCCTATTGATTGACATTTCAACACTCTGAAACATGACCATCTGATGACACTCTCTGCCATCGTAGAGTCATATGACTAGAAATTGTTTTGAGTGCACACGCTTGGTTACTGACAAGTTATATATTGCAGTTGGAGATCCATTGCCCACCTGGCAACATCATTGGATACACCGTTTGGAACTACAGCAACTTTGTAACCAGCCTCTATATCCAGAATGATGCTAAACAGACCGTCCTAGTGACTGTGGGCCCTGACTTCCAAACCAGCATCTTTGGCGACGTGGTCTTTGAGGTAAAAAAGTAGAAGTGGGACTTTCAGTATTAAAAAGGATTACTCAAAGGAAAACAGGAGGAAGGAAGGGAGGTCAGAAGGAATTGGGATGTAAGGACAGCTTAAAGGAGAGAAAAAGGAAAGGACGATGGAACAAACAAAAGAGGTATGATGTAGAAAATGTAAAGGAAGCATAGAAAGTTCAATGTGAAGGAAGAAGGCAGAGAAAGATATGGGAATGAACGTCAACAGCAATGATAGAAATGAGGAAAGAAGAGAAGAGAGCTTAAAAGGACTGGGAAGAATGGAGCGAGAAGGGAAGAATAATGAGAGAAAAGGGATGAAAGTTGAAAGGAACGTGGAAAGTGCCTGAAGAAGGGAATTTTGGATGAAATATGAATATAGGTTGACACAAGAGAAGCGGAGAATGAGAAGCATGAAAAAGTAAAGGGAGAAGTGAAGGGATTAAATAATGTAGCTGATAGACCCCAGTAACTAATATGTAGCACTATACTCCCCCTTAAAAACAACAAATATTTGCTGTGATGCTGCTGCAGTAACAGGCGCTGGGGTCTTACTCTCTTGGTGTCTCAGGATCAATAAAAGCTTCAACTATTAATCTGATAACCAGTGGCTAGACATCAATACCTTCCATTCATAGTTTGTTTTTCTCATAACACTAGAATGCCTCTTCTGTCTTTAAAGTCCTTCTTAGTGCTACCTAGATTTAAGAGTAGCTCTTTTGAACTGGGTCATTGTTTCAGGAGCCTGGGACCCTTCCTGTGATGTTAATGAAAAAGGCCCCAGGTAAATTGTTTAATCAATAACTGTCTTGGTTATCACATGAAAGACACCTCTTCCAGCAGTCTGGGGACCACTCTTCCTTTCTATTCTCCAAACACATCCCAAGTGCCTCAAACTTCTTCTATAAGTAAACTAGACCATCATTCCATGATGACAACACTGGAATCTGCGGGTCCGACTGACCCTCGAGAGTTCCTTGTTCAAACCATTCACAGTATTCGCACTTGCATGCAAAACAAAACCAGTCAAAATGTAAGACGCCAAAGACCCTTGGAGTTCTAAATGACCCAGTAGTGAGGGTGGGAAGATACAGTAAAGGTTTATTCCAGGATGCCAGTCTCCATCCACAATCCTCTGCAGTCAGCAGTGACAGGCATTTCCAGAACACACCTACTACAAGAGAGTGTCATATCAACCTTGTTGCTATCTCATTACACACCAATGGAGCCTCTGTAGTACATAGCTCCTTCCTTATACAAATAACACTCTTTAAACTCCTCAAAATAAAGGGATGTATCAATGTTAAGGAAAGATGAGGGTTGTCAACTAGACAAGAATAACAAGAAATGGAACAGGCAATACATTGCATCAGGACAATGATTTGAGAACATTTTCCACATGATAAGAAAGCTTACATACATGCCGCCTTATGTTATTCCTTAGGGAATCTTTTTGTTTTACTATTCCTTTTTGATGACTCTTCGGATCCTCAGAACTTTCTTGCTCCTGTAGCTTCACCCCTATATTTTGGAACCTTAAATTTTGTGACTCTATTTAAGCCCCAAGTGCAGCCAGACCCTGTGATTATTGCTTTATTAAAAAGCTTAATTACTTTCAGCACCATTGATAATATAGACCTCTTTCCAACTTTCTGGTGTTTTCCCCATTTCCCGTGTCTTACACCATCCCTTTTGTTTTATTCACCGTTTTCCTCATATCAAACCTTCCTTTTGCTCTTTGTTGTGAAATCACTTGATTATTCGTCCACTTTTCTTGCGCTTATACTGACAAAGCATTAGTTTAATTTCATTCACTCTGGGCAAACACTCCTATTATTGAACAATTTGTGGGGTGTTTTCCTTTTTCGGAATGTGGAGTTTGTATACCAATACTTTTTCGTGTAAGTTTACCTACACATTTTCATACAACTCTGAGCAATATGAATACATCATTTCATGATCATCCTGTTAAATCTTTCAACCCGTCCATTGGTTTTAGGGTCACATAATGCACATGTCTTCTAAGTAACTCCTATTTTAGACAATCATTTCTTCATTTTATTGTATGTTAAATACTAACATTGGTTAAAATGGAATAGCCCCCCACCGCTACCTAAAAAAAAAATCATTAAGAAATCAGATGTTGCTTTTGATTGTAATGCCAATCACGTGAGCCTTTTCAAGCAAGTACAGAAACCAAGTTTACTAAAACCAAATGTGTTGCCTAGAACTCTCATCCTCTAAAAGGACCCACAATGTCAGATGCAACTTCCTTTCTTGATGCCCAATGCAATGACCTACAAATTAGGCTTAG
Source organism: Lissotriton helveticus (assembly GCF_964261635.1). Taxonomy (NCBI): domain Eukaryota; kingdom Metazoa; phylum Chordata; class Amphibia; order Caudata; family Salamandridae; genus Lissotriton; species Lissotriton helveticus. Next base: position 880,579,122 of record NC_136073.1, read on the forward strand.
AGTTCCTACTGTTCACATGTTACTACTCTTACACCACTTTGAACAATCACACATTAAGCTTTACACATCCAGGCCTCCAAAGATTGCTTTCAGTCTTCCATCTATCCTATTGATATCTTAAATATACATATCCTAATAATTTTCCCTTTACACTTTTGTGGCTCCCTGTGTGACCAAATAGCCTTTTCTAAATGCTTTTACATCTCATATCAACTCATTCCATCTTCAGTGTCTTCTCCATCATTACCCAAAAGTGTCAAACAATCTTCTGCTTTGTTTGCAAAACTTGTTTTACATTTCCACTTTAAATGTATGTTCCTGTGATGTAATGACTCATTTACTTAGGCAACCAGAAACCGAATGACAAACATTTTAGTGAAATATTCCTTCAACAGTTTGTGGTCCGTAGTGAATCTGGTGCCCCACACACAACCTGAACTTTTGTATTACTCAAACAGTAGCTAATATAACGTAGATTGCTGAGTATTTTTTCTTAGCACTTTTTAAAGTCCTTGTGGCAAATGTAGTTATTTTCCCCTCTCCCAAGATTTGTTTTGGCACTGCCTCTAAAGCTTTATTTTACCCATCAGTTATAAAGATGCATCCATGTGGTGAATAAAGTGCTACAAACTGTGTGTATTACTCTTAATTTTTTATACCAATGATTTTTTGGTCACGCTATTCACATCACCTAAACCTAGTGTTTAGTGTTTTCCTTTATTGTATTTCTGAAATAGATAGGGCCTGAATAGGAGTTGCTTGTTATATTCGGGCTGGTGCGTAAAACCGTGTTTATGCACAGGTCAGGATTTCGAGTTGAAAGGTATTTAACACATCTGATAATGATCTAATTAAGTAATACATTGCACTTTGTTAAATTTCAGCACATCAAACCAGGGGAAATGTGCACAGTATTTACCGTACTATGCATATTTTACTGAGTTAAACACAAAAAACACGTTATTATTCCCCAATAACTCATAATAGGTGCTGTTTATCGCACCCAATAAATAACGTACCTCATGGTATTGTTATTAATCAGGTACGTTAAATCGCACCTATAATTGTAATCTGGCCCTGAGTCTTAGCTGCAACATTCAACAACTATATTGTGTAAATTTCTGCTATTCCCAAAAATGTGAAAAAAACCTAGGGGTGGGTGAATAATTCGGCTCCACTGGCGACGTTTGAGGAGTTTTGACCTTTCCATGTTCTGCTCGCAACACAGAGTTCCAGCAAAGCTCCGCCAACTGCTGCATGGCAAGTTTTATCTCACACACAGCTCACCAACATTAAGTTGTGTTCTGTTCCCTAAACTAGTCCCAAGTAGCACAGCGACTCTTTACCTACATTTATCCTACCTTGCTCTGCATAATGGTTCTAGCAAATACCTTTTACCCAGTTATGTGCTCAATAAAATATTAATTGGTTTCCTTGGAACTTCCCTCATTTATTATTCATAATCATTCTTTGTACCATATCTTAATCCCCTGCATATGGCGTATATAACAGGATTAACTTAATCTGTACAAAAGTCATCGCCATTTTCATCCTTGAGCGACAGGGCTACTTTGCATAGTTGCAAATATTGATTTAGATTCCTTAACATAATCATACTCACAACATATAGATTGTGGTAGAACCCTGGGGCTAGCTTTTTGGTATAAAAGAACATCAGCTTCGCTAGTTAAGTAGAGGAGATGCTTCCACGCTGACACCGAGGTCCTGCATGCGGAAGCTTCAACACGCAATGGTCTGACATCCCTTGCGGAGTGTTCAACTCGAGACAAAGACAGGGTCCTTCATTTTCACCCATCAAGTAATGGAGTTGGCTCTTTCCTTGGGAATTCTTGGCTTTACAACAACATACATGCTAGGTACATTGAGGTACACTTACGAAGGGTCCGCATCATAGGAGTACGCTTAATTACTGTCATGTTTATATGCCTGCATATATTCACTGTTTTAGCACCATTGTAGAACTCTACCTTGTATTTACTTTTTTGGTGCTTGCAATCTTTTACATTTGCTTCTGTCTAATGATTGTCACAGCAAACATATTTTATACTAGCGTGACACTTGTTCAATAAACGCTTATTGAAAAGGTCCCCAACATTTATTCAGTGTATCTCTCTGAGACCAAGTGAGCACGAGTGACTGGGCGAAAAGTACTGTACTGTTTTGCTGATCCCTGAAGGGTCAATGGTTGTCATGTTCAATGGTTGCCTGAAAACTATTCGCTCCTTGGTAAGGTTCGGGGGCTTATAGTGACACTGTGAGCTAGTTGATCTATAGGCCAACATATCCTGCAGGGGTGCTAGCAATATGGGGGTGTTAATTAACACAGGAATAATGGTGCCTGACAAATAACAAATAACCCAAGGGTCCGAAGTCAATAGTGTCAATTCCTATGCACACACTTCTGTTTAAATTGAAAGTACATCAATTGTAGATAAGTAGATGGAAGCAAGTAATGTCTCTTAACATATTTGCTTTGTCTTTATTCAAGAAAACAACACACAGTCCAGCCAACATGTTTCATCATTAGGGTTTTAATATCGACTTCTTCAGGGCTGTCACAAATCCAAAAAGGAGTTCAAGACTAACCCTGGGCGAAGCACTACGCTACGCTCGCGTAGTTTGCGAAGTTTGCGCAACTTCGCACTACGCGAGCTGCAGGTAGCACAGTGCGAACACGTGTAGCGCAGCGTAGCATAGTGCAGCGGTCATTTTTTGCTTGTTCGCGGTCCTCAACATCATGTTCGCGACCGCGAGCAAGCAAAATGACATCCCGGCGAGACTCTCAACGCGGGTAGGTCAGGTTTCTCATTGTGAGTGGTCGTGCATGCTCGCGACCGCTCGCAATGAGAAACTACCAGTTCGCGTTGAGAAAGCTACCGCTCGAGTAAAAATCTACTCGAGCGGCAGAAAACTACAGCTCGCACTGTGCAAGATGCCATTTTCAATGATTGCACAGTGCCGGATGCTTGTTCGCACTGTGCAATCATTGAAAATGCATCTTGCACAGTGCGAACATGCTACTACGCAGCTCGCGTAGTGCTGCGTGAAGTTCGCGTAGTGCGAAGTGCACTTCGCATAGCGCTACTTCGCGAACTACGCCCACCCTTATATCAAGACCTTGATACCAGTGATAATTCCGACCCGGCTGATCATTAAATATTCCAATGTAACAAATCCAATAATTTGTGTCATGAATCTTTAAACTTTTAGTAGCCAAATGATGTTTCTTTTTTTTAAAGTTCAAAATGTTTTATTGAGTTTTGTATATAGACAATAAACAAAGACAATACATAAAATAGTACTATAAAGCAAAAATACCTAACGACATGTCATAAAATTATCAAAGCCATTAATAAATTACAGTAGGTAAGTAGATATTACATATTCATATGAAATATAAAAGAGGGAAGGAAAGGATAGGATAATGATAAAACTAGAGAAGTAAATATAAATAGAGCTACTATATCATATAGTTAGATTAATTGAGATGTAATAAAACCAAAAGATAAATTATCAATACATTACTGAAGGGATAAATATATATCAACAGGTAACCAATAAGATTGATAAGAGATAGAATTATGAAGAATACCATTCATGGATAACTGAGCACCTCTTCTCGTAAAAATAACCCATGACCACCATGCATTAACAGGTAATAGATAAATATCTTTCCAACAATAAGTAATGAATTTCAATGCAGCTGAAATAAGGAAATTGAAAAGTTTACCTTCTAAAACATTTACATTGTGTGATAAAATAGTAGATTTGCGAATTAACATTTGGTAGGATACATCAACATGAATTTTTTAATTCTTTTTTATATTTTCCCAAACTTCAGACCAGAATTTAAAAACTAAAGGACAGTCAAATAGCATATGTTGTAACGTACCTGGTTGTATTTTACAATGCCATCATTCTGCAGATGGAAGACGTTTAGCATGAAATAAACATAATGGGGTCCATAACCGATTAAGTAGGATATAAGAATTAGTTTGGCAAAGTAATACCGGTAGCCAACCAGATATACTACTAAGCAAAATATCTTTCCACGTGTCATTAGATAAAGATAGTGAAAGCTCATTGTTCCAAAAAGTTGAAATCATATCTATATTGCTTCCTAAAGTATTTGAAAACTTTTTATATAGAATAGAAACACCATGAGATGAAGTGGAAACCGTTTGAATGTAGATTGATAAATCAGCTACAACATTAGAGGGAACAGCATCTGGGAAAGAATCTTAAATTGAATTGCACAAATATTGATATTTAATAAGATTGGATTGAGATTAACCAAATCTTGATTGTAATGTTTCAAAAGAAAGGAATGTATTATTGTTATAAACGTCTTTAAGATAGAAAATACCCGCTTTGATCCATGAAGACCAGAAACTAACATTTCTATTCAATTTAATGACATTACTATACCAAAGTGATATTTCTTCAGTATTGTTCATGGGAAAAAGAAAAATTAAGTCTAGATCATTAAACATCATTTTAGTAGATTTAATATTAACTGATTTGTGAAAAAATGATGCATTATTAGACATGGTAATCAGAGAGGGTAATGGTAGTGGATTTACTAATGATTCCTCAATAGATAATCAAGCAGGAGGGTTATTTAAAAAGGAATGATTAAACAATATTAAACTTTGTTTTAATATAAAGGCTCTATGATAAAGAAAAATGTCAGGGATACTGAATCCAGCATTATGTTAGGGTACTTTTAATATTTTGTAACTAATACGAGGAGATTTGCTGTTCCATAGAAACTTCTATAGAGATTTATCAACATCTTTGTAAAACTTTAATGGGAATTGACTAGGAATCATGGCAAGGCTATAAAAGATTTTAGGAGCTTTAGTCATTTTGATAGAATCAATTCTGCCCTCACTATGAAAGATGCTATAAAAAACTCCAAGTTGTTCAGAACGTGGCTTCTCCGAAATGTTCCGAGGAGAGCTTCCTCTTTACCAGCACTTCACGACCTTCATTGGCTTAAAGTCCCTAGCCAAATTAAATTTAAAGCCCTGTGTCATCTATTTAAAATTAAACAAGGCTTAGCTCCCAAATATCTACAGGGCTTAGTTCAGGCTTATAAGCCCAGCCGAAAATTACGATCTTCTGGAAACGGAGATTTTGCCGTCCCCAGATTTAGGCTGGTTAAAATGGGAGGTCGTTCTTTCTCACATTTGGGTCCTAAGATGTGGAATGCCCTACCCGTGACCCTGAAAATGGAATGTAATCGTTTCCGTTTTCGCAAGGGTCTTAAAACCTGGCTCTTTCAGCAGTAATGTCGGAGGTTCCTCTAATTGCAATTTCACTCTGCTAGTTCTTCTCTAGTCTGTCCCTAGCACCGGGAAACCCATTGTGGGTAGCTGTGCGCATTATAAGTTTAATAAAATAAATAAATGCAATGACGACCATTTAGACGTTTTATCTTTAATTTAATTTAATATGAAATAAAAATTTAAAGTGATTGTTGATTTTATGAAAGAAGAAAATAAAATACCAAGATATTTTAATTTAGTCTTTTGCCAAATTATTTCATTCATGGTAAGCATAGCAGGAGTGCAATAAATATTTAAGGGGAACAATTCAGTTTTGTTGGTATTTAAAGTGTATCCAGACACTGTAGAATATTTTATTATAATATTAATTAAAGAGGGAAAAGAAAATATAGGGTCACCTATAAAAAAAAGCACATCATCTGCATATGCAAGGATTTTAACAAGAACATCCTTAATATTGATTCCCATAATATCATCCGATTTTCTTATTGAAGTACGGAAATGTTCAATGCCAATTAAAAATAAAAGAGGAGAAATGGGACATCCTTGTCTTGTACCTCTAAAAAGTGAAAATTGATGTGAAACTTGGCCATCGATATATAAACGAGCTGTAGGGGCATAATAAAGAGCTGAAATCATACGTATAAAATATTCTCCAAAATTAAAGGATGATAATGTATGAAATAAAAATTGCCAATGTATTTTATCAAAAGCTTTTTCAGCATCTAAAGCTAAAATACCTGAGGGTAACGTTACAGTAGAACTTTGTTCAATAATGTGTAACAATGTTCTTGTATTATTTGCAGAATATCTAGTCTTCATAAAGCCAGATTGGTCAGGGTGTATAATAGATTCTAAAACAGGACCTAATCTAGTAGCAAGTATTTTTGCTTATAATTTACAATCTTGAATAGTTAAAGATATAGGAGGATAATTAGATACAAGAGTGGGATCTTTATCTGGCTTTGGAATTACAATATTTAAAGCTTCAGTAAAAGAACCAGAGGTAGATCCTGTAGATTCCAAAAACTCAAAAAGTTGAACTAAAAAAGGTAAAAGGTGTGATTGAAATTCTTTATAGAATTCTGCTGGAAACCCATCAGGACCGGGAGACTTATTTTTTTAAGGGATTTTATGACTGATAAAATTTCATTTTTAGTGATGGGTGTATCAAGTCCAATTTTATCAGATTGTGATATTTTGGGTAACCCACAGGAAGCTAAAAAGGAATCAATTAAAGAAGCATCATGAAAATCGGGCTTATTATACAAATTAGAATAGAAATTCCAAAATTCACTAACGATTTCATTGTGCGATAAAGCAATTTTGCCATGAGGATCATTAATTGAATTGATTTGAGTTTTATCCTTTTTTATTCATAAATAATTAGCTAAGAGTCTGCCAGATCTATTGGTGTTAAAACTAAATATGGCTTTAGCATTAGAGATTTGAATACCTGCTCTTTTACTAAGGATAGAGTTAAATTCATACTGCAATTTATGTACTTTAAATTTACCTTGAGCATCATTGGAGGTAATAAAAAGTTGTTCAGTTTTTTCAATTTGTTTTTGTAGGTTTTTAATATTTGCATTAAAGGTTTTATTATCGTGAGCCATAATAGAGATCGTTACGCCCCTAATATAAGCTTTACAAGGATCCCATCTATTAATCATAGAAGTAGAACCTTCTGGATTAAATAGAAAATAGTCTTTGATGGCTGTTAAAGTTTTGGTTTATTATGTTCATTTAACACTGTACCAGTGTTCATTCGCCATCTAGATTGTTTAGTAAAAGTTGATTCTAAATTCAAAACCAAAGAAATCATCGCATGGTATGAGACATCAATGTTACCAATTTGAGGAGTATTTACTGAATTATTTATTTGCCTGCAGATTAATAAACAATCAATTCTAGAATGGGAATTGAGAGGATTGGAACAAAAAAGTAAAACTTTTTCTGTGGGGAATTATAATCTCCAAATATCTACTAATTTAGTGGTTTGAATAAAAGATTTGAACGCAAAATACACTTTAGGAGGGTGGAATTTGGTAAGAGACAATCTATCTAATAAAGGGTCAGAAATATATAAAATCACCTCCAACAATTAAAGGAACATTTCCAAACTTTAAAACCTCCATTGTGAGAGTAGACCAAAAAACAGGATCATCAGCAGTAGGACCATAAACATTTAGTAAAAATAAGAATGAATCACAAACTTTAATTTTAACAAATATATATCTGCCATCTGCATCTAAATCTTTACTCAGAATTTGACAGTGTAATTTTTTTTACAAAAAGAATAGCCACCCCATTTTTCTTACTATTAGCAGAAGAGACAATTGTATTTACCTATTTCTTTTTCATATAATCTAAAATTGTGTCATCTATATGAGTCTCTTGAATAAAACAAATGTCAGCTTTGCAACTTCCTAAATAATCTAACATTTTTGTACGTTTACCTGGATGGCACAAACCTTTAACATTTAATGACACAACTTAAAGAGTATTAGCCATAGTAGAGGAGAAGATAAAATAAATCAAGAAGAGAAAGGTAAGAGAAAAGAAAGAAAATGAGAAAAAGGATGAGAAAAAGGTAGTTCCAGAACAAGCAAAAGGGAAGAAGAAAAGAAAAAACATGGGAAAAATGACAAACAGAAGACATTCATGTGAAACGTGAAACACACACATGTTCTACAAGCATGGCCAGAACCGCTGGAGCCCAATATAAGAAAATATCAGTTAGATGTCAGAAAGGGGATAACTGGTATAACTCAAGTAGCAGAGTCATTAGTATCCATTGAGCATTGAGACTGTTGATCTATAAAAAGCTTCAAATCTTCAGGATGTTGAAAAGATTTCGAGAAATTATCTTTCCAAATGCGCATCGTCGATGGATCAAAAAGTCCATATTTGTAGCCAAGAATTCGTAGTTGAGGACAAAGAGACGTGAATTCCTTGCGAATTGAGACAGTTTCTTTGGCAAAATCTTGATGAATGAAAATGTTATTCTCATTAACCATCAATGAAGGTATCTCTTGTGCTGCTTTTCTGATTAAAAGCAAATGATGGTGACGGAGAACTTTAAAGATCATTTGTCACGGTTTTGTGTGATGAGGGTTCCGATGAGAGGGAATCCTGTGGGCCTTATCAATCTCAAATTTTTCTGGAAATTTGATTTGCAAAAGGCCATGAATCAGGTTTTCCAAATATAATCTACAGTTAGCTCCCTCAACATCCTCAGGTAAATTAAATATGTGAAGATTGTATTGCCTGTTGCGATTTTCCATGTACAACAGTAAAGAGCACATAGGTGACATTTTTGCCACAAGAGGAGTGAAGGTGTCAATTTTTGCCTTATTATCTTGAATTTTAATTGAATTGTCTGAAATTTACATTGACAAACTGGCCATTTCTTTGCATATGTTTTTGACTTCTGACGTAATGGTATCTGTATTAACTTGTAGTGCCTGATTTTCTTCCAATATTAAGTAAAAAGAAGGTTCAGATGACTCTACACTTTTGATGTACTAGGCGGCGGTGAATATTGCTGTCTACTTTTATTATTAATAGAAGCTTTGTTTTTCATTTTCTTGAAAAAATAATTAGATTTATAATAGCAGAAGCAATTTAATATCAAATAAAGCAAACGCTGTGGAGATATCTTAACATTAACTGGTGCAACAGCTAAAATGGGCTGTGGCAGTGGCTAGGCCGAAGCCAGGCCCTCTCCTGAGAGTCCATTCCACGTCTTGACTGAAAAGCTTGGTTGTACCTGAGAGCTGAGCTGGGTGCAGGAACCAGGTGGTGAAAAGAACCACTTCCAATCCCCAAAATCACAAGATTTTTCTCCACAACACAGGTATGCACTTTATATATGTATCGCCCTCCTTAGAGACAGTTTTCTGACAGGAATCGTCATTTAATTGTGTAAATCAGGCGAAAAATGCATTAGAGCTCCCGGGGGGGCGGCCATCTTGAATCACACGCCCGAGTGTCTCACCGCCATATGATATTTCTGATAGTGATTGAGTTTCTAGCCGATGTGTATGAAGGGAAGTAATTAATATGAAAGCCGCTGTGTGCCACAAAAGATATGTAGTGAATAAGCTGTCAACTCCACACACTGCCGAATACGCATTCTAAACCGGAAGTGTCCAGAATCAATCTGAACACCAATCCCTTAGTTAATGCTGTCTGTACGATACGCATATCCTACAGATTTTTGGGAACTACATGACTGTTGGTGAGTGCAAGTGTGAATTTGCATCCCCTAACACGATTCCTCAACGTCTGTTGTCACGGCAGGTCGCGACTGTTCACATTGAGAAAGCTGCCGCTCAAGTAGAAAATCAGTTGATTCTTCATCCATTTGAGATGGTGGTATGCAGAGGTTAACTCTATAATTTTAAATATCTTGGTATTATGTACAAGCATCACCATCTCTTCAGTACTGGGTGAAGAATATTTATATTCAAGCATGCATTTGTTACTATTCCTCAAGTCCAGGCTTAGCCTAATGTTCCTCAAGTCCAGGCTTAGCCTAATGTCGCTCCAGATGTTTTTGCAATGACCAGTGGACTAACCATACTGTTGCTTCACCCAGTTCTGTCACCTGGATCTTGCATAACTCATCCAGTTCCTCAGAGATAGACCCTTTTACACTTATTGGCATTTCCTTCAGTTGCATTAAACACCACACTTTCTTTGTTCACCTCACCTTCTACACAGTTGGATTGACACTTGGCTCAAGCATCACGCCTATGTTTTTTTGATGAGGCTAAATGAATATAGTCTCCTTTAATAGATACATGTCCACTGCAAATATGCCTTTACACTTTATGCATGCCTCAATGTTTCCTCTCATTTTGGCATGCTTTCCTGTATAACCACTGAGATTTCCTTTCAATTTTTAAGTGCTTTACAAAGTTATAATTAGATGGTATAGTCAGATTTACCCCTACAAACAACTTATTTATCTACACCATCATTGTATCCAGCAGTCTGTTTTTTTATCCCCACCGTTCATCTGTAATATAGTATCTTTATAATCCTCCAACACTTCTTTTATATCTTTATTATCTCTCAGACATGTTCAATGTATCAGAATATCTTGTTTATCTCACAACTCTCACAAGCAACCTTTACTGCTTAGCATTCCCTACTATTATCCCTGTGCCCTTATATTCCTGGTCTGTAATGCTGTCCCTCGATGTTTTTACTACCTGTAAGTCTTGAATTTTTCTGCAACCACGCACACACTTTCACTCTATTTCCATTGCTGATCTCGTCCACATATCCCAGTTTGTTCCAGCTCGTTATAGTTTCCTTGAATGCGTACGAGATGTCATACCTCAGTACATCTGGTAGGACATTGAGTCCAGGCTGGTAGAAATAACAAAAATGACCCTCAACAGCTGCCGCTGCAGATGTTTCCACAATCCCTTGATACACTTGGAATACATTACTTTATGCAACAGTAATATCACTTTTTAAACTTAAATACTCTATCGAATATATTCCCTATGTTAACAATACATAGGAGCAGCTTTCTTTTTATCGGGTCCTTGGCACATCCAGGTGTAGCCTATCCATCAGGAGCACAAATAGAATGTTTACATTTTATAAAGGCATGCCCGCACAGAAAAAGCCCTTGCACACAAAAAAAGGGTTTTGTGATTGTTTTTTAAGTTTAAAATGCTTTATTGAGGTTATAAAACAATGTAGAACATCAGTGCAAAGTGGTATCATAATAGGAACAAATAGTAATCTGAAATGAAAACTAAGCAAATTGACAAAATGTCCAATAAAAGACAACTATACTTAGTGAAAAAGCATTTTGGAGAATTTTAACTGAGAAGAAGAAAGAAGAAAGGAGAAAGAAAAGGAATAGAAGAAGAAAAAGAAGAAAGAGAGGGAAAACAGAAAAGGAAAGGGAAAGAAGAGGAGAAGAAACGTAATTAAAATAAAAATTATGCATAAAGTGAACAATAAGAAATAATAAGTACAAAATTCATGTTAACTTTTTAGATAAAAAGGTAGTTAAAGGTAACCACAATAAATCTCTGTCCATTCTGTGATGATGGCATAATAAATTCCACCAAGCTTGGAGAGAGATATTAGAAGTATCCTTCTAGTTAACAGTAATAATTTGAAAGGAGATTGCTAAGAAAAGGTTGAGGAAAAGACCTACATCCTTATGATTAGCAAAAACAGGGAAAAGACTACCCAGGAAAACATGGTTGATGTGAAAGGGTACATTAAGTTGAAGGATATCGTTAAGTTTGGTCCAAATAGCGGTCCACATGGTGCTAGTGCGAGGGCAATGGAAGAACATATGTAGAAGGTCTGCAGTAACATGAGAACGAGACCAACATTTAGGGGAATCTAATAAATGAAAGCGGTGAAGGTCACTAGGGGTCAGAAACAATCTATTATAGAAATAGTATAAAGTTTGCGTTGTGCTGGCAGAGCGGGAAGTAGTGTGAATTCTGGACCAAAGCAATTCCCAGGTGCATATAGGAAGATCAAGATTGAGGTCTTTTTCCCATTGAAGTTCTAGGGGAGATTTAACTCTGGGGGCAATGGGATGGGAAAGTAGTTTATATATGGTAGCTGCCTTAAATTGAGTTGAAAAATCAATAGGATTTGGAGAAGTAGGAAATTGGTCTGAAGAGGTAGTGGGAGTGGAGCAGAAAGGGGCGTAGTAGCTAGCAAGGACATCAGTGAGTGTAATGTAGTGAGAGGCATGAAGGGAAGAGATATGATAGAGGGATTGAAGGTCAGAAAAGGGCAAAAAGGTACCATCTTTCATCAGGTGTTGAGGGGTAAGAATACCTTTATCAATCACTCCTTCCAAAACAAAGCACGATTATTAATCTTAAAGTGTTTATGATACCAAAGAGGAACATTCGTGGAGAAAGAGTGAAAAGAGGGATGACTGCAAAATGAAGAAAGGGCTAAAGCCTTAGAATGAACGAGAGTAGGGGAGGACATACGTGTAGGAGGTGAAGTAATTTGAATAGCAGAAAGAAGAGAAAAGGGGGAATATTGGGCCTGCTCCAAAGCACTCCATGCCGTACAAGAGGAAGAGTCGGAATCAGAAAGGAATGTCCATATTTGTTTCAAGGTGAAGGCAGAATGATATCTTTTAAGATTAGGAAAATTAACACCCCCTGAGTCTTTAGGAAGTTGAAGTCTAGCTAGTGACAATCTGGATTTGCGATTGTTTCACAAAAATTTGATGAGGATAGTGTTAATGGTGCGAAAGAAAGTATTAGGAAGAGATATGGGAAGCATAGAGAGATAGAAGTTAATAATGGGGAGGAACATCATTTTAATTGTGGCCAATCTACCCCACCAGGAGAGGAAAAGGGGAGACCAGCTATCAATAAGGGCCGAAGACTTTGTACAAATTTCAGTAAGATTAATTTTAACAATGTCCTTAATGTTATTACTGTAGAGAATACCAAGACATTTAATGTGCGATGGGGACCATGCAAAACCAGAGTCAGTGAACATAGATGGCAGACAGAATTTGTTGAGGGGTAACATTTCAGATTTATCAATATTCAATTTGTAGCCAGAGACCGTAGAATAATTGTGTAAAAGGGAGAAAAATGCAGGTAGAGAAACAGATGGATTTGAGATGAAAAGAAGAATGTCGTCGGCGTAAGCAGTGAATCTAATGTCAACATTACAAAATTGAAAACCTGTATAGGATTTAGAATGTCAACTAGTTTCAAGAAAAGGTTCAAGGGCAAGAATGATGAGGAGAAAGGGGACAACCTTGTCTGGTACCTCGATGAAGAGGGAAATAACTGGATTGACCACCATTAACCCATACGGAAGTGGTCGGAGCGGAATAAAGTACCTTAATTAATTCAAGGAAAGTGGGACTTAACCCATGCCACCTTAAGGAACCAAAAATGACGTCCCAGCTTACCCTGTCAAAGGCTTTTTCAGCATCGAGGGTAATAGCTGCAAGGGGGGAGTCGAATTTAGAGGCAAGATGAATGATGTTGAGGAAAGTGCGAGAATTATCTGTAATTTAACGACCCTTCACAAATCCCGATTGATATATGTTAATTAAATCGGGAATAACCTTATTAATACGAAGGGCGAGGAGCTTAGCGTAAATTTTGCAATCGGTATTTATGAGGGAAACAGGTCTATAATTCTTACACAGGCTGGGGTCTTTATCCTTTTTTGGAAGAAGGCAGAGCATTGCTTGCGTAAAGGAGCCCTGAGAAACACCAGAAGATAGAAAGGAGTCTAAAAGTGACAATAAATGAGGAATCAGAAGAGCTTTAAAATGTAGGAAAAATCGAACCGTGAAGCCGTCAGGGCCTGGAGTTTTGTCTTTAGGCAATAAGGATAGCGCCTCGACCAGTTCCACAGCAGAGATGGGTGTATCTAAGGAGGTAAGATCAGGAACAGTATCAGGTGATTTGGGAATGGATTGGAAAGGCGTCTGTATGGTCAGAAGAAGGAGAAGTCTCAGGTGTATATAGGGAGGAGTAGAATTTAGAAGGGCATTCAAGAATGGAGGAGTCAGAAAAGTGTAGAGTGCCCGAAGAATCTTTAATAGAAACAATTTTAGACTTTTGTTTCTTAATCTTTAGATAGTTCGCTAAAGATCTACCGGCTTTGTTGCGACCACCATACATCTTAGAATTAAATTTAAGGTGAGTGTTGCTGGCCGAATCCCAGGAAAGCTTATTATATTGCATCTTAGTTCGATTAAGAAGAGGTAAAATATCAGAAGAGGAGACAGTGAAATATTTATGCTCCAAAGCTTTAATTTGCTTAAGGAGCGAGAGGGAGTGAGAAAGGGCTTTCTTTTTCTTCCGCGAAACATAATCGATAATAAAGCCTCTGGCTGAAGCTTTGAAGGCATCCCAAAGAATATGAAATTGTGAGATGGAGGAAAGATTACGTTGAAAAAATTCTTGAGCAAAGACTAGAAATTGTTCAGAGAATTGAGAATCTAAAAGGAGAGAGTTATTGAAGTGCCATCTCTTGGAAGCAGAGAAGGGAGAAGGGTAATCCATATCTAGAATCACAGGGGCATGGTCAGAAATAGGAACGGAGCCAATTTCAATCTTATTCAAGTATTGGAGAGCAGGTTGTGTGAGGAAAAGGTAATCAATTCTGGAGTGTGATTTGTGAACAGGAGAGAAGAAGGAGAATTCAAGGATATCAGGGTGAGAGGTGTGCCATGCATCTATAAGTCCCCTATTGGTAATAGTCTTGGAGAAACCTTTTTGCATTCTGTTAAGGACGCATCTAGACTGAGATTTATGGTCAAGGAAGGGGTCCATCAATTGGTTGCAGTCCCCATCCAGGATAAGTGTTCGGCAGAGTGTGAGGAAAGGAGAGTGGAAAAATCAGCCCAAAAGGAAGTGTCAACACCCGTGGGACCATAAACATTACAGAGAGAGAAAGGATGATTGTTAACTGTAACATCTAAATATAACCATCTACCATTGGTATCAGCAAACTCATTATGTAGAACAACATTTAACGATTTATGAAATCAATCAATCAATCAGTGACACTTATAGAGCGCGCTACATACCCGTAGGGTCTCAAGGCGCTGGGGGGGGGGGGGGCGCTACTGCTTGAACAGCCAGGTCTTCAGCTTCTTCCTGAAGGAGAGGTGGTCTTGGGTCAGGCACAGGTCGGGAGGGAGGGAGTTCCAGGTCTTGGCGGCCAGGTAGGAGAAGGACCTTCCTCCTGTAGTCGTTCTTCGGATGCGGGGGACGGCGGCGAGGGCGTGGTTGGCTGATCGGAGGTGGCGTTTGGGAGCGTAGAAGTTGACTCGGCTGTTGAGGTAGCTCGGGCCTTGGTCGTGTAGGGCTTTGTGTGCGTGGGTGAGGAGGCGGAAGGTGATTCTTTTGTTGACGGGGAGCCAGTGAAGGTCTCTCAGATGTCCGGAGATGTGGCTGGTTCGTGGGATGTCGAGGATGAGTCTGGCTGAGGCGTTCTGGATCCGCTGGAGTCTCTTCTGGAGCTTGGCGGTGGTACCGGCGTAGAGGGCGTTGCCGTAGTCCAGTCGGCTGGTGACGAGGGCCTGGGTGACGGTCTTCCTGGTCTCGGTGGGGATCCACCAGAAGATCTTCCGTAGCATGCGTAGGATGTTGAAGCAAGCAGAGGAGACATTGTTGACTTGCCTGGTCATGGAGAGGGAGGAGTCCAGGATGACGCCCAGGTTGCGTGCATGGTCTGTCGGTTTGGGTGCGGTGCCCAGGGCGGGAGGCCACCAGGAGTCGTCCCAGGCGGAGGGTGAGGAGCCCAGGATGAGGACCTCCGTCTTGTCCGAGTTCAGTTTCAGGCGGCTGGTCGTCATCCACTCGGCTACCTCTTTCATCCCTTCGTGCAGGTTGGCTCTGGCGGCGGCGGGGTTGTTGGTCAGGGAGAGGATCAGCTGGGTGTCGTCGGCGTAGGAGATTATGCTGAGGTTGTGTTTGCGTACGATGGCCGCGAGGGGGCTCATGTAGACGTTGAAGAGGGTGGGGCTCAGAGAGGATCCTTGGGGGACGCCGCAGATGACTTCCGTGGCCTCTGACTTGTACGGTGGTAGGCGGACTCACTGTGTTCTTCCGTCGAGGAAGGAGATGATCCATTCCAGTGCCTTCCCCTGGATTCCGGCGTTGTTGAGGCGCTGTACTAGGGTGCGGTGGCAGACCGTGTCGAAAGCCGCGGAGAGGTCTAGGAGGATGAGGGCCGCTGTTTCTCCATTGTCCATCAGGGCTCGGATGTCATCGGTGGCGGCGATGAGGGCGGTCTCGGTGCTGTGATTGGCTCGGAAGCCGGACTGTGAGGGGTCGAGGGATCCGTTCGTCTCGAGGAAGGCGGCCATCTGCTTGTTGACGGTCTTCTCGATGACTTTGGCTGGAAACGGGAGGAGCGAGATGGGGCGGTAATTCTTGAGGTCGGTGGGGTCCGCTGTTGGTTTCTTGAGTAGAGCGCTGAGTTCGGCGTGTTTCCAGCTCTCAGGGAAGATGGTGGTGTCGAAGGATGTGTTGATGATGTCTCGCAGGTGGGGTGCGATGACAGCGTCGGCCTTGTTGAAGACATGGTGAGGGCAGGGGTCGGTCGGTGATCCGGAGTGGATGGAGTTCATCGTGCGGATGGTGTCTTCGGTGCTGATCGGGGTCCAGGCGTGGAGGGTGGTGGTGGGGGGTGGTTGTTCGGTCATGGTGTGCGTTGGTTGGTTGTTGAAGCTGTTGTGTATGTCCGCGATCTTGTTGTGGAAGTATGAAGCGAGGGAGTTGCAGAGGTCTTGCGATGGGGTGATGTCGTTGTTTCCTGCGCTGGGGTTGGAAAGCTCTTTCACGATGTTGAAGAGTTCCTTGCAGTTGTGTGCGTTGTTGTCCAACCGGTCCTTGAATGCTGTTTTCTTGGCGGCGCGGATCAGCTGGTGGTGTTTCCGGGTGGCAAGTTTGAAGGAGGTCTTGTTGTCCGGTGTCGGTTCCCTTTTCCAGACTTTCTCGAGGGCTCGGCAGTTCTTCTTGGAGCTCTTGAGTTCGTCGGTGAACCATGGGGCCTTCTTGCTGCCGGGTCTGCTAGGCGGGGTCCTCAGTGGGGCGAGCTCGTCCGCGCAGATGCTGATCCACTTCGTGAGGTTGTCGGCGGCCTGGCTGGGGTCCGCTGAGCTGGCAGGAGGGTGCTGGCTCAGGGAGGTGGCGAGCTGGTCTGCTGTGATCTTGTTCCAGCTTCTGCGGGCGGCCTGTTGCTGGTGTTGGTGGCTCGTCGTTCTCTTGAAGGTGAAGTGGACGCAGCTGTGGTCCGTCCATTGAAGCTTTGTGGCGTGGCTGAAGCCGATGTCTGTGCTGGAAGAGAAGACTGCGTCGTGTGTGAAACAAAATAATTACACCATTCTTGTTATTAACTGCAGGAGAACAAAAGATCCCACCAACCCAGTACTTGCGTAACATAGATAGATCTTGGGTTGTAAGGTGAGATTCTTGCAGCATTGCAATTTGACAGTTCAATCTGGCAAGATGAGAAAGCACTCGATGTCTTTTAATGGGATTGCGTAATCCCTTAACATTCCAAGTTATAATGCGTAGTCCTTTCATGAGAAAGGAGTAAAACAGAATAGAGAATTAAAAGAGAAAATATTACGAAGAACGAAAAAGAAAGTAGATGAACTTGAGGAGATAGGAGAAAGAGAGAGACATGAGGTTGAATAAAAGAAAAAGGAGAAAAAGGCTGAAATAAAAGGAGAAGAGAAAAATCCGTAAATAAGAAAAAGAAGATGAGAGTGGAAAAGGGAGCAGTTGTAAGGACTTGAGTGAAATATAAAGAAATGGAAGGGTACTTGAAGAGAGAATGAGAAGATGGATGAATAGAAAGTAAGGAAGTGCAAAATAACCAAAAAGGAACAAGAGAAGGAAAGAGATTGGGGCAGAGAGAAAGAAAGAGAAAAAGGCAGTGGAGGAAAGGACTCCACCAGAATGGGTAACAAGAAAAAGATGACTGAGAGTCCGTAGACTCTAGTCAAGGAGCAATGCAGGGAAAAAGGCATTAGTGGAGGAGGGAGGCGACGAAAGTCAGAACAGCCACACAGAAGAGGAGCATCGAGAAAGAAATGTGATAAAATGGGACAGAAAAATGAGAGGGTATAAAGTGGGAAACAAATTAGAAAAGGCGGATAAGGAATTAGAAGACGAAAAATAATAAAAAGGGAAGGAACTAGGAGGGCTTACCATACAGTAGGGAGGAGCAGGGCCAAGGAACAGTACAGTAAACGTAGAGTAAACATTAGAGCAATGGATGAAGGAGCAGCACCTGACAAGGCAAGAGAGGCACACCTGAAAGGAAAAAGGGCATTGATGAGGAAATAATTAACAAAGAATAGAAACAAAACCGCAGACAATAAATACAGTGACAATAGTAGGAAACAGTAAACTAAGACAAACTAAGGAGAAATAAGACAATTATCATGATTTGCTGAGTTCCCTCTGTTCTCCTTTATTGGGAGTGGATGAACTTGCGAAGGTCGGCAGGATCTTCAAAACTCCAGGATCTTTCTTTGTATGTGACCTTGAAGAAGCAGGGGTGAATCAGTCTGTAGCAGGCATTCATAGATCGAAGAGCAGGTCTCAGGTCAAGAAATTCCTTCGGACGGATGGCAGTGGATTTAGAGACGTCTTGACTAAAGAAGATTCTATGCCCTGACCAAAAAAGTTGTTTGTGCTGTTTCGCTGGGTTAATAATGGCCATTAGATCAGAATAAAGAAGAAAGTAAGCAATAATGCCACGTGGTTTGGAAGAAGCAGAAGCAGTCTGAGGCCCAAGTCTATGCGCTCGTTGAATATTGAAGTTCTTAGTTTTGGGAAGACCAACAAGCTGGAGGACTTGAGTTTTCAAGAACAGTATCAGGTCATTACTCTCAGAATTTTCTGGAATACCATAAATGCGTAAATTATTGCGCCTATTTCGATTTTCCAAGTCCTCTGTAGTCTTCTTCAATTGACTGACTTTTATTTTTGAGGGATTCAACAGTATTAACCACATCTTGGGCGTCGCTGACCTTCTGCTCGACATCTGAAAGTCTGGAGTCAAGGCCTGTCCATTTATCCTCAATGCGCTGCAGGGAAGCGGCAGTTTCAGTCATGAAAGGTCTAATAAGGCGCAACTCCTCCATAATGTCCTCCAAAGTAAGTGGAAGAGGCGATTTTGAGGGAGAAGGCGGATCCCGTTTAAGGCGTTTGCTAGTAGTAACCTTGCTGTCTTTACGAGCCGCAGGAGAAGAATATAAAATTACAATATTCCTTAACCAACAGCGCCATCCAGCGCAAGTCGTAGTAACGACTTGCGTTGTAATGGCAGCGTGGTAAAGGTCATGTGGTGTAAACACCGCTTTGTAAACGACGTTTACCATACACTGAAGACCTAACAACCAGGACACGGGACAGGTACACTCTAATCCTTCTAAGCACTTCCAGGTACTGAACCCCTGTCTGCACACCACCCAGGAGCTACAACAAGAACTGTGCAAAACCAGAATAGAGCATTGGGAGGAGAGAGGAAGGGACGGAAGGATGGAGGGAGGGAGTGGGAGAGAGACTCACCCCTGTCTGCACACCACACAGGGGCTACAACAAGAACTGTGCAAACTAGAACAAGAATAGAGCATTGGTAGAAGGAAGGGAGGGAGAGGGAGAGAGACACACCCTTCTCTGCACACCACACAGGGGCTACAACAAAAAGTATGAAAAACCAGAGCAAGAATAGAGCATTGGTAGAAGGGAAGGTGGGAGAGGGCGAGAGACACACCCTTGTCTGCACACCATACAGGGGCTAAAACAAAAAGTATGCAAAACCAGAACAAGAATAGAGCATTGGTAAGAGACAGGGAGAGAGAAACACCCCTGTCTGCACACTGCCCAGGGGCTACAACAAGAACTGTGCAAAACCAGAACAAGAATAGAGCATTGGTAGGAGAGAGGGAGAGAGACACACCCCTGTCTGCACACCACCCAGGGGCTACAAAAAGAACTGTGCAACACTAGAATAATCATAGAGCATTGGTAGGGGAGAGGGAGAGAGAAACACCCCTGTCTGCACACCACCCAGAGGCTACAACAAGAACTGTGTAAAACTAGAAGAAGAATATAGCATTGGTAGGGGAGAGGGAGAGAGACACACCCCTGTCTGCACACCACCCAGGGGCTACAACAAGAACTGTGCAAAACCAGAACAAGAATAGAGCATTGGTAGTAGGGAAGGAGGGAGAGGGAGAGAGACACACCCCTGTCTGCACACCACACAGGGTCTCAAACAAGAACTGTGTGAAACCAGAACAAGAATAGAGCATTGGTAGGGGAGATGGAGAGAGACACACCCCTCTCTGCACACCACCCACGGGCTACACCAAGAACTGTGCAAAACTAGAACACGAAAAAGGGTTGGTAGGAGAGAGGGAGGGAGGCGGAGCGAGACACACCCCTGTCTGAACACCACCCAGGGGCTACAACAAGAACTGTTCAAAACCAGAACATGAATAGAGCATTGGTAGAAGGGAGTAAGGGGGGAGGGAGGGGGAGAGAGAAAGAAACAACCCTGTCTGCACACCACCCAGTGGCTACAAGAAGAAGTGTGCAACACTAGAACCAGAATAGAGCATTGGTGTGAGGGAGGGAGAGAGACACATCCCTGCCTGCACACCTCACAGAGGCTACAACAAGAACTGTGCAAAACTAGAACAAGAATAGAGCATTGGTAGGAGAGACGGGAGAGACACACCCCTGTCTGCACACCAGACTGGGGCTACAACAAGAACTGTCCAAAACCAGAACAAGAATACAGGATTGGTAGGGGAGGGAGGGAGGGAGTGGGAGAGAGAAAGACACACCCCTGTCTGCACACCATACAGGGGCTACAACAAGAGTGTGTGCAAAACCAGAACAAGAATAGAGCATTGGTAGAAGGGAAGGAGGGAGAGGGAGAGAGACACACCCTTGTCTGCACACCATGCAGGGGCTACAACAAAAAGTATGCAAAACCAGAACAAGAATAGAGCATTGGTAGGGGAGTGGGAGAGAGACACACCCCTGTCTGCACACCCCCAGGGGCTACAGCAAGAACTGTGCAAAACTAGAACAAGAATAGAGTGTTGGTAGAAGGGAGGGAGGGAGAGAGACACGCCCCTGTCTGCACACCACCCAGGGGCGACAACAAGAACTGTGCAACACTAGAACAATCATAGAGCATTGGTACGGGAGAGGGAGTGGGAGAGAGAAACACCCCTGGCTGCACATCACTCAGGGGCTACAACAAGAACTGTGCAAAACTAGAAGAAGAATATAGCATTGGCAGGGGAGAGGGAGAGAGACACACCCCTGTCTGCACACCACCCAGGGGCTACAACAAGAAGTGTGCAAAACTAGAACCAGAATAGAGCATTGGTGTGAGGGAGGGAGAGAGACACATCCCTGTCTGTACACCACACAGAGGCTACAACAAGAGCTGTGCAAAACTAGAACAAGAATAGAGCATTGGTGGGAGAGACGGGAGAGACACACACCTGTCTGCACACCAGACTGGGGCTATAACAAGAACTGTGCAAAACCAGAACAAGAATAGAGCATTGGTAGGAGAGAGGGAGAGAGACACACCCCTATCTGCACACCACCCAGGGGCTACAAAAAGAACTGTGCAACACTAGAATAATCATAGAGCATTGGTAGGGGAGAGGGAGAGAGAAACACCCCTGTCTGCACACCACCCAGAGGCTACAACAAGAACTGTGTAAAACTAGAAGAAGAATATAGCATTGGCAGGGGAGAGGGAGAGAGACACACCCCTGTCTGCACACCACCCAGGGGCTACAACAAGAACTGTGCAAAACCATAACAAGAATAGAGCATTGGTAGTAGGGAAGGAGGGAGAGGGAGAGAGACACACCCCTGTCTGCACACCACACAGGGTCTCCAACAAGAACTGTGTGAAACCAGAACAAGAATAGAGCATTGGTAGGGGAGAGGGAGAGAGACACACCCCTGTCTGCACACCACCCAGGGGCTACAAAAAGAACTGTGCAACACTAGAATAATCATAGAGCATTGGTAGGGGAGAGGGAGAGAGAAACACCCCTGTCTGCACACCACCCAGAGGCTACAACAAGAACTGTGTAAAACTAGAAGAAGAATATAGCATTGGCAGGGGAGAGGGAGAGAGACACACCCCTGTCTGCACACCACCCAGGGGCTACAACAAGAACTGTGCAAAACCAGAACAAGAATAGAGCATTGGTAGTAGGGAAGGAGGGAGATGGAGAGAGACACACCCCTCTCTGCACACCACCCACGGGCTACACCAAGAACTGTGCAAAACTAGAACACGAAAAAGGGTTGGTAGGAGAGAGGGAGGGAGGCGGAGCGAGACACACCCCTGTCTGAACACCACCCAGGGGCTACAACAAGAACTGTTCAAAACCAGAACATGAATAGAGCATTGGTAGAAGGGAGTAAGGGGGGAGGGAGGGGGAGAGAGAAAGAAACAACCCTGTCTGCACACCACCCAGTGGCTACAAGAAGAAGTGTGCAACACTAGAACCAGAATAGAGCATTGGTGTGAGGGAGGGAGAGAGACACATCCCTGCCTGCACACCACCCAGTGGCTACAAGAAGAAGTGTGCAACACTAGAACCAGAATAGAGCATTGGTGTGAGGGAGGGAGAGAGACACATCCCTGCCTGCACACCACACAGAGGCTACAACAAGAACTGTGCAAAACTAGAACAAGAATAGAGCATTGGTAGGAGAGAGGGAGAGAGACACACCCCTGTCTGCACACCACCCAGGGGCTACAAAAGGAACTGTGCAACACTAGAATAATCATAGAGCATTGGTAGGGGAGAGGGAGAGAGGAACACCCCTGTCTGCACACCACCCAGAGGCTACAACAAGAACTGTGTAAAACTAGAAGAAGAATATAGCATTGGCAGGGGAGAGGGAGAGAGACACACCCCTGTCTGCACACCACCCAGGGGCTACAACAAGAACTGTGCAAAACCAGAACAAGAATAGAGCATTGGTAGGGGAGATGGAGAGAGACACACCCCTGTCTGCACACCACACAGGGTCTCCAACAAGAACTGTGTGAAACCAGAACAAGAATAGAGCATTGGTAGGGGAGATGGAGAGAGACACACCCCTCTCTGCACACCACCCACGGGCTACACCAAGAACTGTGCAAAACTAGAACACGAAAAAGGGTTGGTAGGAGAGAGGGAGGGAGGCGGAGCGAGACACACCCCTGTCTGAACACCACCCAGGGGCTACAACAAGAACTGTTCAAAACCAGAACATGAATAGAGCATTGGTAGAAGGGAGTAAGGGGGGAGGGAGGGGGAGAGAGGAAGAAACAACCCTGTCTGCACACCACCCAGTGGCTACAAGAAGAAGTGTGCAACACTAGAACCAGAATAGAGCATTGGTGTGAGGGAGGGAGAGAGACACATCCCTGCCTGCACACCACCCAGTGGCTACAAGAAGAAGTGTGCAACACTAGAACCAGAATAGAGCATTGGTGTGAGGGAGGGAGAGAGACACATCCCTGTCTGTACACCACACAGAGGCTACAACAAGAGCTGTGCAAAACTAGAACAAGAATAGAGCATTGGTGGGAGAGACGGGAGAGACACACCCCTGTGTGCACACCAGACTGGGGCTATAACAAGAACTGTGCAAAACCAGAACAAGAATAGAGCATTGGTAGGAGAGAGGGAGAGAGACACACCCCTATCTGCACACCACCCAGAGGCTACAACAAGAACTGTGTAAAACTAGAAGAAGAATATAGCATTGGCAGGGGAGAGGGAGAGAGACACACCCCTGTCTGCACACCACCCAGGGGCTACAACAAGAACTGTGCAACACTAGAATAATCATAGAGCATTGGTAGGGGAGAGGGAGAGAGAAACACCCCTGTCTGCACACCACCCAGGGGCTACAACAAGAACTGTGCAACACTAGAATAATCATAGAGCATTGGTAGGGGAGAGGGAGAGAGGAACACCCCTGTCTGCACACCACCCAGAGGCTACAACAAGAACTGTGTAAAACTAGAAGAAGAATATAGCATTGGCAGGGGAGAGGGAGAGAGACACACCCCTGTCTGCACACCACCCAGGGGCTACAACAAGAACTGTGCAAAACCATAACAAGAATAGAGCATTGGTAGTAGGGAAGGAGGGAGAGGGAGAGAGACACACCCCTGTCTGCACACCACACAGGGTCTCCAACAAGAACTGTGTGAAACCAGAACAAGAATAGAGCATTGGTAGGAGAGAGGGAGAGAGACACACCCCTGTCTGCACACCACCCAGGGGCTACAAAAAGAACTGTGCAACACTAGAATAATCATAGAGCATTGGTAGGGGAGAGGGAGAGAGAAACACCCCTGTCTGCACACCACCCAGAGGCTACAACAAGAACTGTGTAAAACTAGAAGAAGAATATAGCATTGGCAGGGGAGAGGGAGAGAGACACACCCCTGTCTGCACACCACCCAGGGGCTACAACAAGAACTGTGCAAAACCAGAACAAGAATAGAGCATTGGTAGTAGGGAAGGAGGGAGATGGAGAGAGACACACCCCTCTCTGCACACCACCCACGGGCTACACCAAGAACTGTGCAAAACTAGAACACGAAAAAGGGTTGGTAGGAGAGAGGGAGGGAGGCGGAGCGAGACACACCCCTGTCTGAACACCACCCAGGGGCTACAACAAGAACTGTTCAAAACCAGAACATGAATAGAGCATTGGTAGAAGGGTGTAAGGGGGGAGGGAGGGGGAGAGAGAAAGAAACAACCCTGTCTGCACACCACCCAGTGGCTACAAGAAGAAGTGTGCAACACTAGAACCAGAATAGAGCATTGGTGTGAGGGAGGGAGAGAGACACATCCCTGCCTGCACACCACACAGAGGCTACAACAAGAACTGTGCAAAACTAGAACAAGAATAGAGCATTGGTAGTAGGGAAGGAGGGAGAGGGAGAGAGACACACCCCTGTCTGCACACCACACAGGGTCTCCAACAAGAACTGTCCAAAACCAGAACAAGAATAGAGCATTGGTAGTAGGGAAGGAGGGAGAGGGAGAGAGACACACCCCTGTCTGCACACCACACAGGGTCTCCAACAAGAACTGTGTGAAACCAGAACAAGAATAGAGCATTGGTAGGGGAGATGGAGAGAGACACACCCCTGTCTGCACACCACCCAGGGGCTACAAAAGGAACTGTGCAACACTAGAATAATCATAGAGCATTGGTAGGGGAGAGGGAGAGAGGAACACCCCTGTCTGCACACCACCCAGAGGCTACAACAAGAACTGTGTAAAACTAGAAGAAGAATATAGCATTGGCAGGGGAGAGGGAGAGAGACACACCCCTGTCTGCACACCACCCAGGGGCTACAACAAGAACTGTGCAAAACCAGAACAAGAATAGAGCATTGGTAGTAGGGAAGGAGGGAGAGGGAGAGAGACACACCCCTGTCTGCACACCACACAGGGTCTCCAACAAGAACTGTGTGAAACCAGAACAAGAATAGAGCATTGGTAAGGGAGATGGAGAGAGACACACCCCTCTCTGCACACCACCCACGGGCTACACCAAGAACTGTGCAAAACTAGAACACGAAAAAGGGTTGGTAGGGGAGAGGGAGGGAGGCGGAGCGAGACACACCCCTGTCTGAACACCACCCAGGGGCTACAACAAGAACTGTTCAAAACCAGAACATGAATAGAGCATTGGTAGAAGGGAGGGAGGGAGGGAGGGAGGGGGAGAGAGAAAGAAACATCCCTGTCTGCACACCACCCAGTGGCTACAACAAGACGTGTGCAAAACTAGAACAAGAATAGAGCATTGGTGTGAGGGAGGGAGAGAGACACATCCCTGTCTGCACGCCACACAGAGGTTACAACAAGAACTGTGCAAAACTAGAACACGAAGAGAGCATTGGTAGAAGGGAGTAAGGGGGGAGGGAGGGGGAGAGAGAAAGAAACAACCCTGTCTGCACACCACCCAGTGGCTACAAGAAGAAGTGTGCAACACTAGAACCAGAATAGAGCATTGGTGTGAGGGAGGGAGAGAGACACATCCCTGCCTGCACACCACACAGAGGCTACAACAAGAACTGTGCAAAACTAGAACAAGAATAGAGCATTGGTAGGAGAGACGGGAGAGACACACCCCTGTCTGCACACCAGACTGGGGCTACAACAAGAACTGTGCAAAACCAGAACAAGAATACAGGATTGGTAGGGGAGGGAGGGAGGGAGTGGGAGAGAGAAAGACACACCCCTGTCTGCACACCATACAGGGGCTACAACAAAAAGTATGCAAAACCAGAACAAGAATAGAGCATTGGTAGGGGAGTGGGAGAGAGACACATCCCTGTCTGCACACCCCCCAGGGGCTACAGCAAGAACTGTGCAAAACTAAAACAAGAATAGAGTGTTGGTAGAAGGGAGGGAGGGAGAGAGACACGCCCCTGTCTGCACACCACCCAGGGGCGACAACAAGAACTGTGCAACACTAGAACAATCATAGAGCATTGGTACGGGAGAGGGAGTGGGAGAGAGAAACACCCCTGGCTGCACACCACTCAGGGGCTACAACAAGAACTGTGCAAAACTAGAAGAAGAATATAGCATTGGCAGGGGAGAGGGAGAAAGACACACCCCTGTCTGCACGCCACCCATGGGCTACAACAAGAAGTGTGCAAAACTAGAACCAGAATAGAGCATTGGTGTGAGGGAGGGAGAGAGACACATCCCTGTCTGTACACCACACAGAGGCTACAACAAGAGCTGTGCAAAACTAGAACAAGAATAGAGCATTGGTAGGGAGAGACGGGAGAGACACACCCCTGTCTGCACACCAGACTGGGGCTATAACAATAACTGTGCAAAACCAGAACAAGAATACAGGATTGGTAGAGGGAGGGAGGGAGTGGGAGAGAGAATGACACACCCCTGTCTGCACACCACACAGGGGCTAAAACAAGAACTGTGCAAAACCAGACCAAGAATAGAGCATTGGTAGAAGGGAAGGAGGGATAGGGAGAGAGACACACTCTTGTCTGCACACCATACAGGGGCTACAACAAAAAGTATGCAAAACCAGAACAAGAATAGAGCACTGGTAGGAGAGAGGGAGAGAGACACACCCCTGTCTGCACTCCACCCCGGGGCTACAAAACGAACTGTGCAAAACTAGAACAAGAAAAGAGCATTGGTTGGGGAGAGGGAGAGAGACACACCCCTGTCTGCACACCACCCAGGGGCTACAGCAAGAACTGTGCAACACTAGAACAAGAATAGAGCGTTGGTAGAAGGGAGGGAGGGAGGGAGGGAGAGAGACACGCCCCTGTCTGCACACCACCCAGGGGCTACAACAAGAACTGTGCAACACTAGAGCAATCATAGAGCATTGGTAGGGGAGAGGGAGTGGGAGAGAAAAACACCCCTGTCTGCACACCACCCAGGGGCTACAACAAGAACTGTGCAAAACCAGAACAAGAATAGAGCATTGGTAGGAGAGAGGGAGAGAGACACACTCCTGTCTGCACACTGCCCAGGGGCTACAACAAGAACTGTGCAAAACCAGACAAGAAAAGAGCATTGGTAAAAGGAAGGGAGGGAGAGGGAGAGAGACACAGCCCTGTCTGCACACCACCCAGGGGCTACGACAAGAACTGTGTAAAACCAGAACAAGAATAGAGCATTGGTAGTAGGGAGGGAGGGAGAGGGAGAGAGACACACCCCTGTCTGCACACCACCCAGGGGCTACAACAAGAACTGTGTAAAACCAGAACAAGAATAGAGCATTGGGAGGAGAGAGGAAGGGAGGGAAGGATGGAGGGAGGGAGTGGGAGAGAGACTCACCCCTGTCTGACCGCTCAGCCCTCCACAGGGCTTGGTCGCCCCACTCACTGCTGCCGCTCCTGCCTGCCTTTGCCGCCTCCTGCCTGCAGATTCCTTCGCTCGCTGCCCGCTGCTCCTGGGAATTTCCCGCTGCTCCTGGGAATTTCCAGCTGCCCGCTGCTTCTTGGAATTTCCCGCCGCTGCCTCCCTGCGGCCCCTCCCCCCTGTGATTCCATTCCCCGCCCCGCTCCCACCACCCAGCTGCTCCTCCCTCCCGGCTCCTTACTTATGACGCCCCCAGAGCGACCACGCAGCGGACGCGCGCAGCGGGAGCGCCGATTGAGCGCCGAAGGTGCGCCAAAGGAAAGCCCGTCTGCGCCCGTCCGCGCCTGGCCCGCGCCCAGCACCAGGATCCCTGGCCCTCCCCGCCGAGGCAAGATGACCCAACTGACCTACGACGCCACCACTCTCAACGCACTCAATGCCGGCCGGACCCACGTCTGCTGCCGAGCCACCCTGAGACGCACCCACGGACCCTTCACCTGCTGCACCTGCAAGTTCACCTGCCTCCGAACCTGCCCCGCACCCGCCAAGACAAACACCAGCAGCAACCACCTCAAGTGCATCCTGATCAACACCCGCTCCGTCCACAGACACGCCGTGGAACTCTGGATCCTCCTCGACGCTACATCACCGGACGTCGCCTTCCTCACGGAAACCTGGATGAACGCCTCCTCTGCACCCGACATCGCCATCGCCATCCCGGACGGGTACAAGATCATCAGGAGGGACCGCATCAACCAGACCGGAGGTGGCATCGCCATCGTCCACAGGAACACCATCCGCATCACGACCGACGCCAATGACTCCTTCGCCGCAGCCGAACATCTCCACTTCCAGATTCACACCGACCCTAAGACGACCCTCAGAGGCACCCTCGTCTACAGACCCCTGGGACCACGCACACAATTCAGCGAAGACATCACAGACTTCATCAGCCGGCACGCCCTCCCCTCCACTGACTACATCCTCCTCGGGGACCTCAACTTCCACCTGGAGAACAACAAGGACCGCAACACCACCGCCCTGCTGGAAAACCTCGCCAACCTCGGACTCAAGCAACTGGTCAACACCCCCACCCACTACGCCGGCCACACGCTTGATCCCGTCTTCTCTTCCAGCAAGTACATCACCTTCAACCACGCCACCGGACTCCACTGGACCGACCACAGCTGCGTCCACTTCAGCTTCAAAAGATCCACGACCCACCACCACCTGCAACAGGTACCTCACAGGAATTGGAGCAAGATCACCGCAGACCAGCTCACTACCTCCCTCAGCCAGAGCCCACCCGCCAACACAACGGACCCCAACGAAGCAGCCCGCAACTTCACACAGTGGCTGACCGCCTGCGCCCACGACCTCGTGCCACTAAAGAACCCTCCCAGCAGACCCAGAAGCAAGAAGGCATCCTGGTTCACCGACGACCTCAAGGACTCCAAGAAGACCTGCCGCACCCTCGAGAAAGCCTGGCTCCTCGACCGGACCACTGACAACATGACCGCCCTCAAACACGCTACCCGCAAGCACCACCAGCTCTTCCGCACCACCAAGAAGAAATCCCTGAAGGAACGACTGGACAACAACGCCCACGACAGCAAAGAGCTATTCACTATCGTCAAGAAGTTCTCCAACCCCAGCACCGGCACCAACGACATCACTCCGTCACAAGACCTCTGCGACTCCCTCGCCTCGTTCTTCCACCGCAAGATCGCCGACATCCACAACAGCTTCGGCGCCCCACCCACGCACCCAACCGTCGAACCAACGCCCCCCACCGCCACCCTTCGCACCTGGACCACAGTGACCACCGAAGACACAGCCCGCACGATGAACACCATCCACTCCGGATCACCGACCGACCCCTGCCCACACCACGTCTTCAACAAGGCCGACTCCACCATCGCACCCCAACTCCAGAACATCATCAACGCCTCCTTCAACACCGCCACCTTCCCGGAGAGCTGGAAGCACGCCGAGATCAGCGCCCTCCTGAAGAAACCTACAGCGGACACCACCAATCTCAAAAACTTCCGCCCCATCTCGCTCCTCCCTTTTCCTGCTAAAGTCATCGAGAAGATCGTCAACAGACAGCTGACCGCCTTCCTCGAGACGAACGGATCCCTCGACCCCTCGCAGTCCGGCTTCAGAGCCAACCACAGCACCGAGACCGCCCTCATCGCAGCCACCGACGACATCCGGACCCTGCTCAACAAGGGGGAAACAGTGGCCCTCATCCTCCTGGACCTCTCCGCTGCGTTCGACACGGTCTGCCACCGCACCCTAGTCCAGCGCCTCAGCAACATCGGTATCCAAGAGAAGGCACTGGAGTGGATCATCTTGTTCCTCGCCGGAAGAACACAAAGAGTCCGCCTCCCCCCGTTTCGCTCCGAGGCCACCGAAGTCATCTGCGGCGTCCCGCAAGGATCTTCACTCAGCCCCACCCTCTTCAACATCTACATGAAACCTCTCGCAGCCATCGCACGCCAGCACAACCTCAACATCATCTCTTACGCCGACGACACCCAGCTGATCCTCTCCCTCACCAGAGACCCCGACACCGCCAGAACCTGCCTACACGTAGGGATGAAAGACGTCGCCAAGTGGATGAAGGACAGCCGCCTGAAACTGACCTCGGACAAGACGGAAGTCCTCATCCTGGGATCTTTGCCCTCCGCCTGGGACGACTCCTGGTGGCCCCCAGCCCTGGGCACCGCACCCAAGCCAACCGACCATGCACGCAACCTGGGCTTCATTCTGGACCCCTCCCTCTCAATGACCAGACAAGTCAACGCCGTCTCCTCATCGTGCTTCAACACCCTGCGTATGCTTCGCAAGATCTTCCGCTGGATCCCGACCAAGACCGGGAAGACTTTCACCCAGGCACTCGTCACCAGCCGTCTGGACTACGGAAACGCCCTCTACGCCGGAACCACAGCCAAGCTACAGAAAAGACTCCAGCGCATCCAGAACGCCTCCGCCCGACTCATCCTGGCTGTCCCCCGATGCAGCCACATCTCCAGCCACCTGAGGAACCTGCACTGGCTCCCCGTCGACAAGAGGATCACGTTCCGGCTCCTCACCCATGCACACAAGTCTCTCCACGACCTGGGCCCCAAGTACCTCAACGACCGCCTGACCTACACGCCCACCCGCCAGCTACGGTCCACCAGCCTCACCCTCGCAGCCGTACCACGCATCCGAAGAGCCACCGCCGGAGGAAGATCCTTCTCTTACCTGGCTGCCAAGACTTGGAACTCCTTCCCCATCCACCTTCGGCTGACCCAGGACCATCTCGCCTTCAGGAAACAACTCAAGACCTGGCTGTTCGAGCAGTAGCATACCCCTCCCCCCAAGCGCCCTGAGACCCTCCCGGGTGAGTAGTGCGCTATACAAATGGCATGATTGATTGATTGATTGTCTGCACACCACACAGGGGCTACATCAAGAACTGTGCAAACTAGAACAAGATTAGAGCATTTGTAGGAGAGACAGGAGAGACTCACCCCTGTCTGCACACCACACAGGGGCTACATCAAGAACTGTGCAAACTAGAACAAGATTAGAGCATTTGTAGGAGAGACGGGAGAGACACACCCCTGTCTGCACACCAGACTGGGGCTACAACAA
Source organism: Lissotriton helveticus (assembly GCF_964261635.1). NCBI lineage: Eukaryota > Metazoa > Chordata > Amphibia > Caudata > Salamandridae > Lissotriton > Lissotriton helveticus. The sequence continues at coordinate 880,610,508 of NC_136073.1, forward strand.
GAACTGTGCAAAACCAGAACAAGAATACAGGATTGGTAGGAGGAAGGGAGCGAGAGGGAGAGAGACACACCCTTGTCTGCACACATACAGGGGCTACAACAAAAAGTATGCAAAACTAGAACAAGAATAGAGCATTGGTAGGAGAGAGGGAGAGAGACACACCCCTGTCTGCACACCACCCATGGGCTACAACAAGAACTATGCAAATTAGCACAAGAATAGAGCATTGGTAGGAGGGAGGGAGGGGGAGAAAGAAAGACACACCCCTGTCTGCACACCACCCATGGGCTACAACAAGAACTGTGCAAAACTAGAACAAGAATAGAGGTTTGGAGGGAGGGAGCGGGAGAGAGACACACCCCTGTCTGCACACCACCCAGGGGCTACAACAAGAACTGGGCAAAACTAGAACAAGAATAGAGTATTGGTAGGATGGAGAGAGAGATGAGATGGCTGAGTATGAGGGGTAATGCAAGAGGTGGAAGTCATGGCAGTGATCAAAAAGAAAGGCCTTCTTGGCTCAGGCATACAGGCTCCTGACTAAAAAACAAAGAAAACGCCCTTTCTAATAAATGCAAACACAAGGGGCCTAATTTACAGTTCATTTGGTAATGAAAAATACTCCAGTTTCTGTGCTCAAAATCACTGTACACATTTTAAATAAAGGAGGCCCACTGATTTGCTTCTTGCAAAATATCAGCACAATGTCACAATCTCATGTGTGTCCTACTCTAAAAGTCACTTTGCAAGTCAAGAGCAGGCATTCCCCACAGATGTTCAACAAACATGTCTCTGATTGCTGAACCCGTTGACAGATGTGGCTGTTGCTGACAAAGGAGCACTTACAGAGTCTGTTCCTTTAAATAACGTTTTTCTCTTCTGCGACTTTCTAGAGTTATTAAGATAGAAGTATTGGTGCATCTCAGTTGGACCTGGTGGGTGTGGAACATGGCAGTCATGCTTTGAGCAGGGTGGCATAGAGCTCAGTATAGAATGAGACATGACTGAATTGAACAGGGTGATTCGTGGGTGAAGGATGCAAAGATGTCTTTCAGTACCTTGCCTCTACCATGTGTCTCAACAGGTGAAGTCCAACGATGAAACGCACACCGTGGGTTTTATTCGTCGGGACAGTGGGCTCTTTTCAGTCCAGTTTCCACTTGACCTGGATGTGAAGTTGAAGGCTGTTCTCCTCGGAGCCTGTTTCTTTTTGGTGAGTATTTTCAAATGTGAACAGATTTTCTTTTAACATAAAACACACAAAAGCTGATGAAAGGAAGGCTTACAATTCATCTAACCATTGCCGATCGATCGGGGTAGCATCCCAGCCCAGTGCTATTTTGCTCATCAAGCATCCTCAGTTTGGACCCAGCCATATGCAAATCAGCCTTGACTCAGCCATATGCAAATCAGCCTTGACCCAGCCATATGCAAATTAGCCTTGACCCAGCCATATGCAAATTAGCCTTGACCCAGCCATATGCAAATTAGCCTTGACACAGCCATAGGCAAATCAGCCTTGACCCAGCCATATGCAATTCAGCCTTGACCCAGCAATAGGCAAATCAGCCTTGACCCAGCCATATGCAAATCAGCCTTGACCCAGCCATATGCAAATCAGCCTTCGTGAGAAAAGTCCAGCCTGAACTGTCAAGCCAGGTCTTTACTGATGATGGACTCGGTCAAAGGATTCACTTTTGTAGAGCCCTTGCTTGACACACAAGTGTCTTTCAGAGGGGGGTGAGCTGGGGGATGATATGAAATCTGGGATGACATTTGGATTTCCTCCACAATTTAAGAATTTCTAGTTATGCAATTTGTTCAAATGCTTGCTAAGGTGTTGGTGAAGAGGATTATTTTAGGCTACAGTGCCCAATGTCATATCTCAGTTTGCTTGTCAAAGCAGGTCGAGAAAACAGAGGATGCAAGTAAAGATGGGGCCACTTTACCTTTATTGCTGACTATGCTAAGGCGATGCAGACATAGCCTGGAGTCTCACTTCATCCCCACAAGAAGCCAATGGAAATCAGTGATTTTGCAGATTTAAAGTCACTCTAGATACATCAGTGATGCTTAATAATAATAAAAAGCATATAAAATTTGGTTTCCTATCCACTGTTGTATAAAACTCATATTGGTCCCTTAGAGTATACTGCAAAACAGCTTTTTTGAGGAATTACAGTCCGCAAAACAATTATTTAAAATCAACAATGTATAATTCAACAAGTGAGACTAAAGTCACTTCCTTAATAACCTTACACATAATAATATTTTCTAACAGTGAAAGCAATTTACATCTATCCATTTTCAAATTGCTTCATTGTGTAAAATGGTATGATTACTAATTATTTAACATTACATTTCTGTAAATAATTAATTTGCCAAATGTTATTAATTATTGTGTATTCTTTTCCACCCTACCTCAGATCATGTGTAGTAGGAGTGCTGTGTCTTGAGTGTCAACCAGAATCTACAATTAGAGGAAGTAACTATAATGTTGGTTCTGTGTGAACATTTTTCTTTTAACTGTATAGCAGAAGTATTTATTAATAATTTCACTAAACGTTATCCCCTCCTAATCTGCAAAAAAATAAATTAAACATTTATCTAACTAATCCAATGTGCAAATCAGCGAGGCCTCTCCTGCAAATATGTTGGTTTCAATATTGGACCATTTTGACCGCCTAAGACATTTGCCAAGCCCCTTCAATAAAAAGTTGAAAACTACAACCCAGAATCCCTGAGGAGGGAACAAATTTATCTATCTTCTCCTTCCAGAAACTCCTAGACTATTGCCCCGCCTTGTCCTATCCTGTATAAAAGGATTTTTCCATCTGTAATCTACAAAACAGGAGCTGCTTCTGTTCTTTGAGACTTGGCACCATCCTGCTCTACCTATATCTCAAATTAAGGAACACACCACAAAGAGAGAAGAAGGCTGCCAAGGTTTTTCTCCACCGCTTACAAATGATTCAAAAGACCAGCACACCAGTCAGATCATATGCTTGATATAACTGCACATCCTATTAAAAAATAAAGCCCTTGAATCCCCCTTCTCAAAACTTATTTAAACTTCTACAAACCAAAAACATCATCAGCAAACAAGCTATGCTCATGTTATTGCAGAATTTTGGGTAATATTTTCTGCATTTTTGATTGATAGTGTAATCCATTAGATATGAACATAAATTAGATTTTCTGAGGTTGGCCGTAAGAATAACTTATTAAAATAACATGGTTACTTTATACCATCAATTAAACAGAAATGAGCTTGATTCTGCGGCTTCCTGATCTGCCTGCATGATCATTTTTCAGATTTCCGAAAAGCAACAAATGGCAAATCTCAATTTCAGTCAAACTCACCCAACCCAATTTGTTCCTATAGTTTGTAAACTGCAATCCTTACGGAATGCACCGGTGCATCCGATCTGGTTAGTATATCAGTAAATTGTTGAAATTGCTTGAAATCCCCAGTTGGATGGATCTTGCAATGCTGGCTGTGTCTCAAATTGCTGTGCCTTTCCCTGTCGCTTCTTCTATGATAGATATATACATATACATATACATATACATATATATATATCTCAAGCCAGTTAGGAATTCACTCAGAGGCCAGCAGGACCTATAGTTTCCTCCTTAAACAATACAACTGGGTATATTATTCTTGACGGATTCAAAAAATAAATTGTTTGATATCTTTAGTATCTGCAACTTCAGCAATATTTCTTTCAGCAAAATAGGGACAGTCCTAAACGTTTTTAATTGATTACCGGGTGCAGAATTGGGTTAATTCACCAGTTTGTTGGGCGGCTAACCAAGATCAAGTGAGAGTTGTACAAACCATCCAAGGCTCACACCTCATCAGTTAGGACCAGGCAGACCTTCTAACCCCACAGTCTATTCTTTGCTCTTCAAACAAATTATGTAACAGCAGAATTCAATTTCGACAAAAATGCTTTAATTGGGCTTCAATTAAGTTTCTTATTGAAACGTATTTGAGTCTATCAAGGTCTCCAAAGTTGTCCATTAAGCAAATATCAAGGTATGTTTCTGGGGTGTAGTTCTGTACTTAGAGGGTCCAACTTATCAAGACCACCATTATCAATGAACTTTGATGGAGGCGAATGCAGCTCTGCAAGAGCTAGGCTAATTTGTCGTTGTAAAGAATTTTTTCTTATGGCACAAAAATGAAATTTTAATGGCCTTATTTAGGCCTTAGCATGCGCCTACTGTCCTGTCAGGACCCAAGCTGAAGGTCGCCCACCATATTTAGATATTACCACTTGCCTGGTGGGAACCTCTCTACAGTGGTGGCGGCTACCTTCACTGTAAAGTTTCCTGAGGTGGTACCATGTTTAAGGCACTCTCTCTGCAAAATGTTTTGTTCAGAACAAACAAAGTGGAATTTTGTTTTTTCTTTACAAAGGGTAAATATCCCGGAACTCTGGGAGTTTTTTCCCTGAATGTCAGGGTCATTTACTGTTTCCTTTGCCAGTGGTGGACTTAAGCAGGGAATAGAAGTGACTGTCAACGCGCCCTCAATAGAGAGAGGACACCACATTTTCAGAGAGGCAAGAGGACCACCGGATTACAGTGTTACTCCCAGTCCACCAAACCCTACATTAAAGCCCTCAACCTCTTGTAGTTTGCAAGAAAATTTTCCTATTAAATTGCTTAAAAGAAAGTCGACAATAAAAAGTCACATTTCACTGTTTTCTTTCTATCTTACAGGATCATATGATTTATTCACGAAGAAAACAGGCGCTGCGAGCCCGAAACAGAAGAAATTAGTGAACACCACCAGACTCCCCCAGGCCCAGAGAGAGGCAGAAAGGACAGAGGACACTGGGCCTAGTGGCTTCGACCCCACCATCGAGAAATTCTTCCAACATTTCACCTATCTGACCCCTACTTTCTGAGAGCCAACCATTGTTGGCACTCTGGCATGAGTGGAGAAGAATGGAATCTGTTTCATGATTGTGATCATAGGAGTCTCCGATCCCCGCCAGAGACTCATGAAGTTTGTCCCTTGAAGCAATGATGTACAAACTGAGAGGAAAACCTCCGCTTACAATTACAGCACCTTAGCGAGTGCTTCACATAGGATGCTCTAAACACATGAGTCCCCTGTTTCACCCCCTTACACATTGGTCCTGATGAAAGCCACTTTTAACTAAAGGAATGGATGAAACTAGTTCACCACACTGGACGTGGGAGACCAAAAGTCTCTCCTACCACATCCGAAAGCCTTGTTTTTAACCCTGCCTGGGTCCCACCAATAAACCAACCGATCTGGGACCTGTAGGACAGCATTTTAAACCCCACTCTAAACACCTTCACTGCACACTCCCTTAACACAACCTGCTCTGCTGTAATCAGGCGTCGTAGCACACCTGAGGCACACTCGGTGCTTCGGGTGGGGTCTGATGATGAAGCATGCCACCAACTAGGTTGGTGGCTGAGGGCCTTCTAAAAAAACAATAGGTTTTTCCCAGCCAGACACAATCAACACGTATATTATCATAGCACCTAGCTCTCTTTGATTGTTATACATCCCATGGGGAAACAAACTAGCTACTCTAGTTCCTCACTCTCCTTTTTTAATTCAAACATATGGAGAAAAGATCTAATTCCCTGCGAGATACTTCCATCCCAAAGTGTTTATGGAAAAAAGATCTAATTTATTGTGAGATACGTCCACCCCAAGTCTTTATGGAGAAAAGATCTAATTTTCTGTGAGATACTTCCATCCCAAGTGTTTATAAAGAAAATATCTCATTTCCTGTGAGATACTTCCACCCCCAAGTCAATATGGAGAAAATATGCCATTTCTTGTGAGATACTTCCACCCTAAGTCTTTATGGAGAAAAGATCTCATTACCTGTGAGATACTTCCGCCCCAAGTCTTTATTGAGAAAAGATCAAATTTTCTGTTAGATACTTCCATCCCAAGTGTTTATAAAGAAATTATTTCATTTCCTGTGAGATACTTCCACCCTCAAGTTTTTATGGAGAAAATATTTCATTTCCGGTGAGATATTTCTGCCCCAAGTCTTTATGGAAAAAAGATCTAATTTCTTATGAGATACTTCCACCCCAAGTCTTTATGGAGAAAATATCTCATTTCCTGTGAGATACTTCCGCCCCAAGTCTTTATGGAGAAAAGATCTAATTGCCTGTGAGATTCTTCCGCCACAAGTGTTTATGGAGAGAAGATCTCTTTTCCTGTGAGATACGTCCACCCTAAGTCTTTATAGAGAAATGATCTAATTTTTTGTTAGATACTTCCATCCCAAGTGTTTATAAAGAAATGATTTCATTTCCTGTGAGATACTTCCACCCTCAAGTTTTTATGGAGAAAAGATTTCATTTCCTGTGAGATATTTCTGCCCCAAGTCTTTATGGAGAAAAGATCTAATTTCTTATGAGATACTTCCACCCCAAGTATTTATGGAGAAAATATCTCATTTCCTGTGAGATACTTCCACCCCAAGTCTTTATGGAGAAAAGATCTAATTTCCTGTGAGATTCTTCCGCCACAAGTGTTTATGGAGAGAAGATCTCTTTTCCTGTGAGGTACGTCCACCCTAAGTCTTTATGGAGAAAATACGTCATTTCCTGTGTGACCTTCTAATAGGACAGAGGTAGAGTCCTCTGAATGCCATTAGATGTCATTTCTTGGTGCATGAGCCACATGTAAGAAATGTGATTTGAAAGTTGCTCTATACACATAGTCTTCAGAACGATAAAGTACCTGTCTGCCCATGCAAATGTAAAACCACAGAGCTGAAGTGACCAGGTTTAATATTATTATTAAAAATGACTCCTCCATGCTCAGGTATCCCTTTATTCATGGGGTGGATAGGCACTATAAAAATACAATGGTCCTATGACCTTCACCGTACCAACATGTTTCTGCCCTATTCTAAAGGCCAAGATTGGTACCAGGCATTCACCAGGACAAAAGGAATGTCAGAGCCCCAGTGCGATTCTAAGGTTCATTAAACACAAAAATGGCATGCACATATAAATTCATACAACAGGGAAGGCTACTTGCCTCTCCGGGAACTTATAAAAAAGTATCAGAAACACCAAACCTGTGAACAAAAACAAACCCTTTGGCATTAAGTCGCAACATGATAGATCTATATGAAGCATGCAATATGCAGGATTTCCAACATGGTGTTCTCATCTGGTCCGCATAAAATAAACTGGCAAACGTCTGGTCTTATGTACACTGTGAGACCAATGAAAGATCCAAATGATAGCAAGCTTCAAATAGGTCTTTCATTTTGTGACTACATACTAAAGTGCTTGTTTTTGTTCACAGGTTCTGAGATTCTGGTACTTTTATACCAGTCCCTGGACAGGCAGTCAGCCTTCCCTGTCTCATGCATTTACATGTGCATGCTATATTCAATTCTCAATGGCGGCCCCATCTCAACAAAGTAGAGTGATGGAGCTCCCACCCGTCCATCTGTGTTGTGAATGTATGGTATTGTGTTTCGGGGTTGCACTGTTGGAAGAACTAGACTAGGACTGGTCATTGTCATTTTGACCAGTACTCTGCTGTGTGCAGCCCGTCTTCCATTGCTTATGGGCTTTCGTAATAACAAACAAGGGGAAAGCCCTAATACTTCACCCGCATCTGGGCATATATAAACTTGTAAATACAAAAAAGGATACGTCGGAATGAATACTTCAATCAACATTAACTGGATAGGAAAATATTAATTAATCCTTCCACAGAAATGATTTCTCACATTGATGCCAACGCATCCTTTTTAGTATTTACAAATATGATGCGCTTTCGAACATGCACTGGATGAGCGTCTTGGTCTGCAACAAGTGCACTTTCTGTGGTGTTCTCAATGAAGGTTCACTGCCAGAGTTGTCCAATGAGATTGCGGTTGCTACGTGACACCTCCTATGAGCCTGACTCCAGGGATCGAGACTCTTGTCTCCGGGTGCCGCGACAACATCTGGCCCGGAACAGAACACTGCCCTGTCAGCTATGGCCGAGGCTACAGGTCGTGTGCTTCTTTTCATCTGCCAACAATAAGGATCAGGTAGTGGTTTTATCGTCTGCCGAAATGAGGTGTATCCTGGATTCCATCTCTACCACTTTGCTTGCTGACCTCATGCGAGATTCTGATGGTTTTTAATCGGCATCTTTTGCAAATTGACTTGTTTTAATTCGGCCTTGAACGTTTGGCCTGGTCTACTTGCCAACTTGGACATTTTATCTCTTTAATGTATGTATTTTATATTACACATGCTTTTAAGAAGTATAGTCTTAAAATGTTAGATCTTGGACTCTACACTCCTGTACCAAGAAGGGGAAGGTATTGTGGGTTCTCCTTATGCTTGTGTTGGACACCATTATTTTCAAATTAGGCCCATTGCTAGTGCCTTGTACATGTAGACATGGCTTTATTAATTTTCATATTTTTTAGCACAGCCATCTTTCAGCTCGTTTAAAAAATGTTTTAATCAGCTGCTTGTTTCTGAGAAGACATAGTTGTTCGCGCCGCACATTATATCAGCCCTTCGTATACCTTTCACTCTGTGCCATGTTCAATGCTATCACGTTCCGTACATGATATTCTAACTACTACTGTCGCTCCAGGAGCTCAGGAGCCAGTTCCTAATTAACAGGTTGGGCCGGTTCTTAGAACACTGCAAGATTTGTTATATAAAAACACCACATAGTCCTAAGGGCGTTGGAGGGGTGGGGCAGAGGGCATTCCCGTCACACCCTTCTGCGTCATACACCATTCCATTGACAGCTCTGCTGATCCTGGTGCTGACTCTTCAGCCAACTGAGAAGATTGTCATTCAAACAACAGGCAGACCCTTGCCAGCCTTGTATGTGGTTAGGGGTCTTCCTCTTAGACTGGGATAGGAAGAAGGGTTACCACCGCTATGCTCTCAGGTTTTCAGACATAGAGTGTAGGTAGGAATCTCTAGGTTTTCAAGATCATTCAAAATGTTGGGATTGTTTATCTTTTTCACATCACACTGATAGAAACTAGGATCACTGTATTAAATTTAATCTGCCTAATTATCGCAGCTCATGCTTTTTTTTACCATAGGAGGGAATTGCTTTAATAAATGCATTGAAGTCCATTTTGCATCTTTATTCTGTGTTGGCATGTGTGAGTCTTTTGAGTAACTGAGCGGAAGGGGTATGATCAGTTCATCACAACTTCCCTGAGGAGTCAGAGTGGCAGGTTCTAGGTTGCCACAAATCACCTCTTCTGTTTTCTAAGACTGGCTGAGGCACTTCAAGCTAGTCTGGAGTTAAGTCAACAGGTTCCAGATGGTGTGGAACTGACTCAGTCACCCATATGCTGTTGTGCTGCCACCCTAGAAAAAACAGTCTTATTATAATAGGAACTGCATGACACCCTGAGGAGTCAGAAGATTCCAGTTTAGGTTACCACAACTCACTACAATCCTGATTAGGGTGGGTGAGGCTCTGTGAGCTAGCCAGGGGTTATGTCAACAGCTTACAGACTGTGTGGGGCTGACATAGTCTCCCACACGTGGTGGTGCTGCTCCCCTAAACACGCAATATTATTATCAGAATAAGAGTCGCAAGATATGGCAACCAAAGTTAGGTCAGGAATTTATTTAACGGATCTCCTGAGTAACTTTCTCTCGCATGCCAAAGGCACCTTAAGCACCTTTTTATGCAGACCTCCATGGTGTGAGGGAACAGGCCTCCTCAGCTATATAGTTAGTACCTATTTTAGTCTGTAGGTTGTTCAAGCTTCAATTTTAAAAGGATACCCCATTTGGTGTTTCTATGTCTGTATGCTGTCTTATAGAGATGTCACAACCAGTACCATTAGTAATGGCTGTAAACTGTGGACAAGCTATCACACATTTAAAATGGGTTGAGATGTTATGTTCATGGTAGAGGCACACAATGCGTACAGAACAGGGATTATCTATCCAATGGTCCAATGGTCCATTTTCCTGCACTAGTTACAAATACTAATGCTTTTCATACATACACTGTAGCTAATCCACTTGCTCAGCACAGAGCTTATTAAAATCTAGAATTACCACTAACATATCAAGAACATCAAAAGTTGTTTTAAGGTGCCCTTCCACATGGAATTGATTGTTAGACTAGGACCCGTCCGTAATGTTAGGGCCTCATGGCTAGTTCTGGTGCCTACACACCATTTCAAATATACAAAATTTATAGGCAGGAGATCTGCGCCCACTATATACTAATTTAGTTAGAATATGCAGATGCTTACAGGAATTTGTAATGTGAACTCTGAATACTGCCCCTGAGAGGACTGCTCCAGCTAACCAACTAACCAACAATTGGTGACACTAGGGATAAACCTGGTAACTATTATTGCGATTATGGTCAGGTTCCCACCAAACATGAAGAAATTCAGTTTCGGATAGCACAAAAACAAATATTATTTTAGGAAATATTAAAGGGGAAGTAGCAGCATTGGCAGCACACCAACAATTTGAACAAGTTCCACAGATCAACCAGGAATGCGAGTTACCATACATTATTTCAGAAGTTTATACCCCTTATTTTTATAAAGTTTCGTCAAATTAGTGTTTTGAGGAAAGGCTATACGCAAATGTGAGCAACTTTTTGTAGCGTGCAAGGGCTGGATTTTTAATCCCAATCCAACCCTGCACATGACCTGTGTCATCAATGGGAGTGTTTATAATAGTTTTTTTTTATATATTCTTTATTAAAACAAACAGTTTATACATACTAGTGTCAATTACACACACAAATATACATGTAGCTAAATATACATATATCCCTTTGTACAGCTATAGTTGTGACAAAGCAGTGGTTATATAACAAGTGTCTGCTCCTGCGTGGGGGCCAGCAGTACAGAACATTAACATTGATAGATCTGTACATTTTCATGCTAGTATTACTGTAACAATAACACATGAATACAGAGGAGTCTACATGGAGTGGTTAGTGAATCACATGCAATGTAACTTTCATCAGTGCTTAAGCAAGGCCAGAGTGAAAACATGTTATTTTATGTTATATGGCTTATAAAGCGCACAGCTGCCCCAGCAAAGGGGTGTCCTGGCGCTAATAACAGTCAGAGGGAGGGGACCACCAAAGATCAAGCACCCTAGAGTGAGGGGTAAAGATGGGTTTTGGTTGCCTTGCAGAATGCCAGATAATTGTTTAGGCTACAGATGGACAGTGGAAGAGAATTCCAAAGCTTGGCTGCCAGTGCGCAAAAGGCACGTCCCCCTGCCCGCACTCTCCTCATCCTGGGAACCACCGCCAAGTATTGGCCCATTGAGCGGAGGTTGCGGGGGGAATATAAGGAAAGAGCAGTGTGGCCAAGATGGCCGGGGAGGAGGACTTCAAGATCTTAAAAGCGATGCACAGAGATTTGAATTACACCCGTCTGGCCACCAGCAACCAGTGTAGTCGACGGATGGCAACAGAGGTGGAACAAGTCCTCGGTAGGCCAAGAAGGGTTCTGGCCGCCGCGTTCTAGACTCTCTGTAATCTAAGAATCTCTGACTTATTAGCCCCCAAATATAGCGAGTTGGCGTAATCCAATCTCGACATGATGGTAGCCTGGATGATGACCTTGCGAGTAGATGGGTCAAAATATCCTAACAATGGTTTAAGCCCACACAGAATACCCATACAGGTTCCTGCTACGTTGTTGGTGTGAGGCTGGAAGCTGAAGGTAGAATCCACCCAAACTCCCAGATTCTTTGCTATCTGTTTGGGGATGGGGACATGGCCAACAGCAGTATGCCACCACTGTTCACTCCACAACTCGCAATCCCGCCCAACCAACAAGATTTTAGTCTTGCTAGCGTTGAGCTGCAAACAATTAGCAGACATCCACTCATTCATGGCCATAAAATTGCTCTGAAACATGCTGGCATCCTGAGCTGAATTGCCAGAGAGTGCCACAACCAAATGAGTATCGTTGGCGTACAATATCAGTGTCAGGCCTCTGCTCCTAGCCACCACTGCTAAAGGTTGAACAAACCAAATTAAACAGCCCTGTGGCAACCCTAGTTGAATGGTATGGGTCCGATAGAAAAAAGGGAGAGCAGACACCTCAAAGGTCCTCTCAGAGAGGAAGGAGGCAAACCACTCAAGGGCCGACCCCATGATCCCCACCTCCTCCAGCCGTTGCAACAGAATCTGGTGGGAGACTGTTAACCCTGGGCGTAGTTCCCGTAGTAGCGCTACACGTAGCTACGTGAAGTGCACTTCGCACTATGTGAGCTACGCGCAGCACTACGCGAACTGCGTAGTCTGCTGTTCGCAATGATTGCACAGTGCCGGATGCTTGTCCGCACTGTGCAATCATTGCAAACGGCATCTTACACAGTGCAAGCAGTCGTTTTCTGCCGCTCAGTAGATTTTTACTCGAGCTGCAGCTTTCTCAAAGCGGACTGGTAGATTCTCATCGTGAGCGGTCGCGAGCATATGCGACCAATCGCAATGAGAAACCTGGCCTCCCCGCGTTGAGAATCTCGCCGGGAGATTTATTTTCCACCCTCGCGATCGGCAATTTGATGTTGCTGATAGCAAACAAGGAAAAAGTCTCGCCGGGATGTGATTTTGCTCGCTCGCGGTCACCAACTTGACGTTGAGGACCGCGAGCAAGAAAAAAATGCCCGCTCCACTACACGTTTTTGCACTGTGCTACGTGCACTTAGTGTAGTGCGTAGTTGCGCAAACTATGCGAGCATAGCATAGCTTTCTACCCGGGTCTAGAGACTGTATCGAATGCGGCACTGAGATCTAATAAAATCAGTGCCGACATACGTCCCTAATCCAATGCAGCCCTCAAGTGTTCAGTCACTACCACCAGGGCTGATTTTGTGCAGTGGCCAGGGCGAAAGCCATTCTGGGAGATGTCCAGGTTGTTGTTGTCTTCCAAGTAGCCTGTCAGAATGGAGTTGACATGGGACTCAGTAATCTTAGATATCCATGGCAGGAGAGATATGGGACGAAAGTTCTCCAATTTAGTTGTATCCAGAGAAGTCTTTTTTAACAGGGGGGTCACCCTGGCTTGTTTCCATGGCCTCGGAACAACTGCTCTAGACAGGGACAGGTTAATCACCTGACACAGAGAGGCCAGAAGCAAGGATAAGGAGTTCATAAAATGTTCTGATTTAAGGGGGTCAGCAGGAGAACCTGATTTAACCTTGCTGCATAGCACATGCAGCGAGATGGAAGGAAAAGATGCAAGAGTGTAGGTGGTGCAGGGCATTGAGGCCAATCATTACTCAGTCTTAAGGATATAAGACAGTAGTGCCTCAATGGGATGCACGAGTCTTACGGGTACAAGACGATAGTTCCTTGATGGGATGCATGGGTCTTACGGGTACAAGACAATAGTGCCTCGATGGAATGCACGGGTCTTAAGGGTACAAGACAGTAGTGCCTCGATGGGATGTGTGGGTCTTACGGGTACAAGATGGTAGTGCCTCAATGGGATGCACGGGTCTTATAGGTACAAAACGGTCATGTCATACAGCTTCAAGACAGCAGGGCCTTGATGGGATGCATGAGTCTTACGGCTACAAGACGGTAGTGCCTCGATGGGATGCATTGGTCTTACGGGTACAAGACAATAGTGCCTTGATGGAATACACGGGTCTAACGGGTACAAGACGGTAGTACCTCGATGGGATGCACAGGTCTTACGGCTACAAGATGGCAGTGCCTCGATGGAATGCACGGGTCTTACGACTACAAGGCGGTAGTCCCTCGATGGAATGCACGGGTCTTACGGGTACAGGCAGTAGTGCCTTGACAGGATGCATGGGTCTACCGGATACCAGACGCATTAGATGCAAAGGTCTAATTGGCCTTACGGGTAGAGGACAGTAGTGCCTCAGTGGGGCTCAGAGTTATTTTAGGGTTTAATGGTGGTATTTAATATGTATTGATCACTGTATAAAATGCCACCAGATCTCTTGATGTTGGGTAGATGGTTATTGAACTTGCAAATGATTATCTTGTCTATCAGCCATGTCTTGTGTCTGGACAGTAGCCACTTGGCAGAGCATTAAGATGCCAACCTGGGCTACCGCTAGCAACTTGGAGTGTCAGCTCGCAGGTTTGTGTGTAATATCTGGGACGTGGAGGTGCCTGGAAGCAGAGCCACATTTTCAGAAAGGCGGGCACCTAGACCCAGGATCAGACTTCATCCCCCCCATAGAGCTGACCCCAATCATTGCACTCTTTTACATTCTCACAGAATATGAACATGTTGCTCCCCAGTGGAGCACATCGCCAGCACCTAGAGTCAGGGACCAGCTCTGCTGTTCCTGTTTCCATGGGCACCACCAGTGCCACTGATGTGAAACCTTACAGCACCCAAATTTAAATCGTGCTTCACTCAGGCCTTTCTTTCTTTTGATGTTTGAGTATGTTATTCCGGTCCTCCTCTGATAATTGAATATTCAACCTGTCCTTCCTCCAATAGACTTTAAGGTTGTGTGCTGTGAGTCTTGATAGGGTGTGGGCTGTAGAGACCCCATGAACGCCACTGCCCACTCCTTCATACCTACCTCACGTCAGCAGATAGTAAAGGCTGACAGAGATTTGTATTTAGTATGGGAGGGCCCTCGTTTTCTTCCTTTTATTTCATACTCCACTACCCCAGTCTCTTATCTTTTACATTTATTTTCCTCTTCTTTTTTCTCCCCTCCGTCCTTTACCACTACTCTCTCTCTGCTTATCTGTTTTCCTTTCTTCATTCACCTCACTCACTTTTTTTTCTTCTCTCTTTTTCATTTTGTGTTTTTCTTTCTCACCATGCTGAGTCCTTTTCTTCCCTTCAGCCCTGGAACACTGGGTCCTGTTTGTTCAGTCCCTTTGACAGGTTATCTACTGACCCTCTGATTGAGTGGTGCTGAGATAAGAGCTGAGGAGGCAGCAACACGTCATTAATTGCAATGAGACTCAAAAGCGAAGACAGACAATCCCTGTGCAGAAGTGTCATCCAGTGAGTAGGTAAAACACAGAAAACAGCAAAGCAACAGTCACTCACACACACACGTACAGCACTGGTAGTGGTAGCAGCCTTGCAAACTTTAAGAGCACGTTAAAATGGGTCCATCACATGCAGGTGTGCAGCCTTCCCTCACACAGAATACCTTCAGGTTCAGCAGTGAAATAGGCTTCCCACAACAGGCCCAGCACAAGGTGTGCAAGCTTCCTAAACTCCGAATAGACCAAAGACGTAACTGTGAAAAGGAAGTTGGGGGAAAACATATATGGACAGGATAAGTACTAGTGCCTTCCTGGTTCACAAACCGATACAGCAGGAAAAGGAACTCTGCTGCCCCTCTCAAGCAGGTACAGCATAGAAAGGAGCTGTGCAGCCCCCTCTCAAACAGGTGAAGTATAGAAAGGAGCTGTGCAGCCCCCTCTCAAACAGGTGAAGCATAGAAAGGAGCTGTGCTGCCCCCTCTCAAACAGGTGAAGCATAGAAAGGAGCTGTGATGGCCTACCTCTCAAGCAGGTACAGCATAGTAAGGAGCTGTGCAGCCCCCTCTCAAACAGGTATAGCATAGAAAGGAGCTGTGCTGCCCCCTCTCAAGCAGGTACAGCATAGAAAGGAGCTGTGCTGCCACCTTCTCAAACAGGTATAGCATAGAAAGGAGCTGTGCTGCTTCCCTCTCAAACAGGTGAAGCATAGAAAGGAGCTGTGCTGCCTCCCTCTCAAGCAGGTACAGCATAGTAAGGAGCTGTGCAGCCCCCTCTCAAACAGGTGAAGCATAGAAAGGAGCTCTGCAGCCCCCTCTCAAACATTTGCAGTATAGAAAGAAGATGTGCTGCCCCCCTCTCAACCACATGCAGCATAGAAAGGAGCTGTGCTGCCTCCCTCTCAAACAGGTATAGCATAGAAAGGAGCTGTGCTGCCTCCCTCTCAAACAGGTATAGCATAGAAAGGAGATGTGCTGCCTCCCTCTCAAACAGGTATAGCATAGAAAGGAGATGTGCTGCCTCCCTCTCAAGCAGGTACAGCATAGAAAGGAGCTGTGCTGGCATCCCTCTCAAACAGGTGCAGCAAAGAAAGAAGCTGTGCTGCCCCCTCTCAAACAGGTACAGCATAGAAGGTGCTATGCTGCCCCCGCTCAAACAGGTACAGCATAGAAAGGAGCTGTGCTGCCCCCTCTCAAACGGGTACAGCATAGAAAGGAGCTGTGCTCCTCTCAAACAGGTACAGCATGGAGGTCAAGTACTTCGGCCGCACTATGCACCCCTATTGAAATCACAGAAAGGTGTCAAGGGAGGTTTATTTTAAATATTCGCGATAAACCTGAGACCACTAATTCTGAGGTTTTTGAGCATTTATTCTGCTTATTTTTGATACTTCAAAAAGACATTCATAAATCCATTACACATGTCTTTTAAAAGGAAACACCACATTAGTAAATCACACAATTGTAACACATTTGTGACAAACATCGATAAATTATGTGTGCCAGCCTGAAATTGAACCAGTTCTGTATTTGCACTATGGCATAGGAAGAGGATTCCTTCATGGCTGGGCCAGGGGTTGAGAAGAGACCCGTTTCCATAGAAATATCGCCGCCGCTAGCCTCTTGCAAGTCTTTGTACCAATTATCATCTTGGTAGGGCAGAGTAAACGCATCACCAGTGTCACAGGCATTACCAGAGTCCGTTCTACAAACAGAATGCAAAGTGTGTTGTCTTCCTGGAGGAGGTGGTGAATTGAGTGGGGAAAGTGGTGACTTCGGCCAAGGTCAAACCGGTATCAACCCGGTGAAGGAGCGTACTATTGAGACATCCTCCTCCAGTCTTGATGGAGTCGGCATAGGTGCCAGGGGTGGGCATAGGTTGTGGTGCCAGATGCAGGGTCAGGACATAGGCTGGAGGGGAGTTGGCCCAGAGGTCCCAACTGGCACCGAGTGTGCAACCAGTCCTGTGCACCAGTCGGAATTCAACCTTGGAGGGGCCCCACACCACAGGGACTTACCTTTCAGGGACCACATACTGTCACCTGAGATTTTCATCTCAGCTTAAAAGGGACACCCATCTGATACACTTAACTTTATTTATAATAATATTATATTCATTTACAAGGCTTCCTATTTTCCAAGTGGAGCTCTGAGCACATTGTGGCTGAATCCCCCCCACCCCCATTCCCCCAAAAACCTCACCAGCACCTCAGGGGCTGCAGGGGTGTGTGCTGTCCTTGCTGAAGCTTCCCTATCAGGAAGAACAGTTACAAGACAGCAGGAAGCAGCAGCACTGAGCTATCTCTTGAGAGGGAGAACAGGTAGAGAACTGGTGTCGCCAGCAGCAGTGCAAGCTTTTTCTGAGCACCAAGAACAGGTACAGGAACAATGGCGGCAGTTCATAGCTTCTTTAAGCAGCAGTGACAGCTTTCTTAGCACAAAGAACAGGTACGGAAGCAATGGCTGCAGTGCATAGCTCATTTAAGCAGCAGTGCCAGCTTTCTTAGCACAAAGAACAGGTATGGAAGCAATGGCTGCAGTGCATAGTTCCTTTAAGCAGCAGTGCCAGCTTTCTTAGCACAAAGAACAAGTACGGGAACAATGGCTGCAGTGCATAGTTCCTTTAAGCAGCAGTGCCAGCTTTCTTAGCACAAAGAACAAGTACGGGAACAATGGCTGCAGTGCATAGTTCCTTTAAGCAGCAGTGCCAGCTTTCTTAGCACAAAGAACAGGTATGGAAGCAATGGCTGCAGTGCATAGTTCCTTTAAGCAGCAGTGCCAGCTTTCTTAGCACAAAGAACAAGTACGGGAACAATGGCTGCAGTGCATAGTTCCTTTAAGCAGCAGTGCCAGCTTTCTTAGCACAAAGAACAGGTACGGAAGCAATGGCTGCAGTGCATAGCTCATTTAGCAGCAGTGCCAGCTTTCTTAGCACAAAGAACAGGTACGGAAGCAATGGTGTTAGTGCATAGCTCCCTTAAGCAACAGTGCCAGCTTTCTTAGCACAAATAACACGTACGGGAACACTAGCGGCAGCACATAGCTCCTTTAAGGGGAAACAGCCATTACACCACAAGCGGTACAATGCATGCCATTGCCCTTCATGACAAAAGGTGGTGGATTTAACTCCAACACCTACCCTACAGTTACACATACTGGAGTTGGAATAGTAAATTAACCTATTCCAACTTCCAGCTCACCCCCGACAGCAAGTCGGGGTAAGGTTTTGCGCAAGGGCATGCAGGGTAATGGCATTCGTTGTAACGTCACATAAACAAGTTTCTTAGCACAACAAACAGGTACAGGAACAATGTCGACAGTGCATAGCCCCTTAAAAGAAGAGCAGTCAGAACGGATATCAGCAGTGCAGGCCCACAAACAGCTACATGTGCAGCAGCAGTGCAAGCTTCCTTCACATACACAGAACAGAAATGCCACAGATTCAATGGACGCTTCCTCTCAACACACTCACACACATTGCTTGCTGGAAAGACACATCCGTATTCGTAAATGCAAGACTTGACTGCTTTGTAATAAGTTATTCAGTGTTGTGATATATACTTTATCCAGCCCATGACTGAACCCCAAAGGTGTTGAATGAGGGGTATTTGTCTAATTCTAGTAGTTTTAAGCTGCAGAGGAGATCCCAGATTTCCTGGAAGAAGAGGTCTCTAGATCCAAAGACCTCTACCCCACTCCGAAGCCGTTCCCTTGACATGTGTCCAGCACTGCTGTAACAGGGCCCTAAGTGCGCTTGTGGTGCAGTCAATCTCAGGTGTGATAAAGTGTCCGGGCAGTAAAGTGCAGGGGGGTGTCATCACCCACTGGACTATAAGGGGGCTTCTTATCTTCCTCTTCTGTAAGGGGAGGGTCCATGGAGAGAGTTGATGCAGTCTTTGGAGGGTTGATGTCACTGATTTCTTGTTCCACTGTTGTTTCTATGTTCATAATATAAGTGATCCTGGGAGGGAGAAGAAGCAGGATTGGTGAATATTTTCACAACAGATGTGCAGTCTACTTCACCTTCATACAGTCCCCCAGTCATGGCCTCAAAACTATGAGTCTGTGTGGATCACCAGATTTCTGTGGCTTCTGCCCCCCCCCCTGAGGCTAGACTTCACACTTCACATCCCCTGTAACCAGTACTAAACAGGCCGCTTGGTGTTACACTTGTCACACATCCCTCGTCAGTGTGGAGACTGTATACCTGCACTCCCATTATGAAGGCTCTACAGTACCAGTCAAACACCTCTGAACGCTTGCACTTTACACACCATGGGATCTGGCACCACAGCTTCTCCAGTGAGTAAAGGATACATAGACACCTCTTGTGCCTGACAATTTGTTTTGGGACATTGTTGCAAACAACCCCCCTTTCTTGGGGTATATGTACACAGCGTAAGCCTGGACTCTAGGAACTCGCAAAGGTTTGATGCGTGCCATGCATTTTTACAGTGTGTTTCCACCACCTGGTAGCAACACTTGGCTACCAAGACCTCTCATAACATTGGCTCCCTTTACAGATCTGCAAAAAACACAGTTGATGGACAGAATGTAGAACAATGTCATTCATTCACCCCAGTACAAGGATCTGGGCCTAAATCCATCGTTTTTTTGCACTCCACACCACCCTGGGTTAGACACTGGCTATATGCAAATCAGCTCTGACCCTGTGCCTCATGGGAACAGTCCAGTCCCAACTACCAAGCCATGTCTTTCCCAGACCGGAATCAAGCATCCAAGGACCGGTTTCTGGCTATCAGCCTTCATTCAGCCTGGATAGCTTGACTCCAGTGGTCTGGAGAGTCTGGGACTCACGTCTGAGCATACCCAGCCCACTCGGGGTGAAAATTGCAAAAAACACAGTTGATGGACAGAATGTAGAACAATGTCATACATTCACCCCAGTACAAGGATCTGGGCCTAAATCCATCGTTTTTTTGCACTCCACACCACCCTGGGTTAGACACTGGCTATATGCAAATCAGCTCTGACCCTGTGCCTCATGGGAACAGTCCAGTCCGAACTACCAAGCCATGTCTTTCCCAGACTGGAATCAAGCATCCAAGGACCTGTTTCTGGCTATCAGCCTTCATTCAGCCTGGATAGCTCGACTCCAGTGGTGTGGAGAGCCTGGGACTCACGTCTGAGCATACCCAGCCCACTCGGGGTGAAAATTGCAAAAAACACAGTTGATGGACAGAATGTAGAACAATGTCATACATTCACCCCAGTACAAGGATCTGGGCCTAAATCCATCGTTTTTTTGCACTCCACACCACCCTGGGTTAGACACTGGCTATATGCAAATCAGCTCTGACCCTGTGCCTCATGGGAACAGTCCAGTCCGAACTACCAATCCATGTCTTTCCCAGACCGGAATCAAGCATCCAAGGACTGGTTTCTGGCTATCAGCCTTCATTCAGCCTGGATAGCTTGACTCCAGTGGTGTGGAGAGCCTGGGACTCACGTCTGAGCATACCCAGCCCACTCGGGGTGAAAATTGCAAAAAACACAGTTGATGGACAGAATGTAGAACAATGGCCAGAAACCGGTCCTTGGATGCTTGATTCCGGTCTGGGAAAGACATGGCTTGGTAGTTCGGACTGGACTGTTCCCATGAGGCACAGGGTCAGAGCTGATTTGCATATAGCCAGTGTCTAACCCAGGGTGGTGTGGAGTGCAAAAAAACGATGGATTTAGGCCCAGATCCTTGTACTGGGGTGAATGTATGACATTGTTCTACATTCTGTCCATCAACTGTGTTTTTTGCAATTTTCCCCCCCTAGTGGGCTGGGTATGCTCAGACGTGAGTCCCAGGCTCTCCACACCACTGGAGTCAAGCTATCCAGGCTGATGAAAGCTGATGGCCAGAAACCGGTCCTTGGATGCTTGATTCCGGTCTGGGGAAAACATGGCTTGGTAGTTCGGACTGGACTGTTCCCATGAGGCACAGGGTCAGAGCTGATTTGCATATAGCCAGTGTCTAACCCAGGGTGGTGTGGAGTGCAAAAAAATGATGGATTTAGGCCCAGATCCTTGTACTGGGGTGAATGTATGACATTGTTCTACATTCTGTCCATCAACTGTGTTTTTTGCAATTTTCACCCTGAGTGGGCTGGGTATGCTCAGACGTGAGTCCCAGGCTCTCCACACCACTGGAGTCAAGCTATCCAGGCTGATGAAGGCTGATGGCCAGAAACCGGTCCTTGGATGCTTGATTCCGGTCTGGGAAAGACATGGCTTGGTAGTTCAGACTGGACTGTTCCCATGAGGCACATGGTCAGAGCTGATTTGCATATAGCCAGTGTCTAACCCAGGGTGGTGTGGAGTGCAAAAAAACGATGGATTTAGGCCCAGATCCTTGTACTGGGGTGAATGTATGACATTGTTCTACATTCTGTCCATCAACTGTGTTTTTTGCAATTTTCACCCTGAGTGGGCTGGGTATGCTCAGACATGAGTCCCAGGCTCTCCACACCACTGGAGTCAAGCTATCCAGGCTGATGAAGGCTGATGGCCAGAAACCGGTCCTTGGATGCTTGATTCCGGTCTGGGAAAGACATGGCTTGGTAGTTCAGACTGGACTGTTCCCATGAGGCACAGGGTCAGAGCTGATTTGCATATAGCCAGTGTCTAACCCAGGGTGGTGTGGAGTGCAAAAGAAACGATGGATTTAGGCCCAGATCCTTGTACTGGGGTGAATGTATGACATTGTTCTACATTCTGTCCATCAACTGTGTTTTTTGCAATTTTCACCCCGAGTGGGCTGGGTATGCTCAGACGTGAGTCCCAGGCTCTCCACACCACTGGAGTCAAGCTATCCAGGCTGATGAAGGCTGATGGCCAGAAACCGGTCCTTGGATGCTTCATTCCGGTCTGGGAAATACATGGCTTGGTAGTTCGGACTGGACTGTTCCCATGAGGCACAGGGTCAGAGCTGATTTGCATATAGCCAGTGTCTAACCCAGGGTGGTGTGGAGTGCAAAAAAACGATGGATTTAGGCCCAGATCCTTGTACTGGGGTGAATGTATGACATTGTTCAACATTCTGTCCATCAACTGTGTTTTTTGCAATTTTCACCCCTAGTGGGCTGGGTATGCTCAGACGTGAGTCCCAGACTCTCCACACCACTGGAGTCAAGCTATCCAGGCTGATGAAGGCTGATGGCCAGAAACCGGTCTTTGGATGCTGATTCCGGTCTGGGAAAGACATGGCTTGGTAGTTCGGACTGGACTGTTCCCATGAGGCACAGGGTCAGAGCTGATTTGCATATAGCCAGTGTCTAACCCAGGGTGGTGTGGAGTGCAAACAAACGATGGATTTAGGCCCAGATCCTTGTACTGGGGTGAATGTATGACATTGTTCTACATTCTGTCCATCAACTGTGTTTTTTGCAATTTTCACCCCGAGTGTGCTGGGTATGCTCAGACGTGAGTCCGAGGCTCTCCACACCACTGGAGTCAAGCTATCCAGGCTGATGAAGGCTGATGGCCAGAAACCGGTCCTTGGATGCTTGATTCCGGTCTGGGGAAGACATGGCTTGGTAGTTCGGACTGGACTGTTCCCATGAGGCACGGGGTCAGAGCTGATTTGCATATATCCAGTGTCTGACCCAGGGTGGTGTGGAGTGCAAAAAAAGATGGATTTAGGCCCAGATCCTTGTACTGGGGTGAATGTATGACATTGTTCTACATTCTGTCCATCAACTGTGTTTTTTGCAATTTTCACCCCGAGTGGGCTGGGTATGCCCAGACGTTAGTCCCAGGCTCTCCACACCACTGGAGTCAAGCTATCCAGGCTGATGAAGGCTGATGGCCAGAAACCGGTCCTTGGATGCTTGATTCCGGTCTGGGAAAGACATGGCTTGGTAGTTCGGACTGGACTGTTCCCATGAGGCACAGGGTCAGAGCTGATTTGCATATAGCCAGTGTCTAACCCAGGGTGGTGTGGAGTGCAAAACAACGATGGATTTAGGCCCAGATCCTTGTACTGGGGTGAATGTATGACATTGTTCTACATTCTGTCCATCAACTGTGTTTTTTGCAATTTTCACCCCGAGTGGGCTGGGTATGCTCAGACGTGAGTCCCAGGCTCTCCACACCACTGGAGTCAAGCTATCCAGGCTGATGAAGGCTGATGGCCAGAAACCGGTCCTTGGATGCTTGATTCCGGTCTGGGAAAGACATGGCTTGGTAGTTCGGACTGGACTGTTCCCATGAGGCACAGGGTCAGAGCTGATTTGCATATAGCCAGTGTCTAACCCAGGGTGGTGTGGAGTGCAAAAAAACGATGGATTTAGGCCCAGATCCTTGTACTGGGGTGAATGTATGACATTGTTCTACATTCTGTCCATCAACTGTGTTTTTTGCAATTTTCACCCCGAGTGGGCTGGGTATGCTCAGACGTGAGTCCCAGGCTCTCCACACCACTGGAGTCAAGCTATCCAGGCTGATGAAGGCTGATGGCCAGAAACCGGTCCTTGGATGCTCGATTCCGGTCTGGGAAAGACATGGCTTGGTAGTTCGGACTGGACTGTTCCCATGAGGCACGGGGTCAGAGCTGATTTGCATATAGCCAGTGTCTGACCCAGGGTGGTGTGGAGTGCAAAAAAAGATGGATTTAGGCCCAGATCCTTGTACTGGGGTGAATGTATGACATTGTTCTACATTCTGTCCATCAACTGTGTTTTTTGCAATTTTCACCCCGAGTGGGCTGGGTATGCCCAGACGTTAGTCCCAGGCTCTCCACACCACTGGAGTCAAGCTATCCAGGCTGATGAAGGCTGATGGCCAGAAACCGGTCCTTGGATGCTTGATTCCGGTCTGGGAAAGACATGGCTTGGTAGTTCAGACTGGACTGTTCCCATGAGGCACAGGGTCAGAGCTGATTTGCATATAGCCAGTGTCTAACCCAGGGTGGTGTGGAGTGCAAAACAACGATGGATTTAGGCCCAGATCCTTGTACTGGGGTGAATGTATGACATTGTTCTACATTCTGTCCATCAACTGTGTTTTTTGCAATTTTTACCCCGAGTGGGCTGGGTATGCTCAGACGTGAGTCCCAGGCTCTCCACACCACTGGAGTCAAGCTATCCAGGCTGATGAAGGCTGATGGCCAGAAACCGGTCCTTGGATGCTCGATTCCGGTCTGGGAAAGACATGGCTTGGTAGTTCGGACTGGACTGTTCCCATGAGGCACAGGGTCAGAGCTGATTTGCATATAGCCAGTGTCTAACCCAGGGTGGTGTGGAGTGCAAAAAAACGATGGATTCAGGCCCAGATCCTTGTACTGGGGTGAATGTATGACATTGTTCTACATTCTGTCCATCAACTGTGTTTTTTGCAATTTTCCCTTTACAGATCTGTCATTCTTGTTATCTGGAGTCAAACTGATCCGTTGACATTGTATCTGATTGTATTTCATGTTATTTCCAGGTGGAGCATACTGGATGGTGGAAGGTGAACGCAGAATTGAGTAAGTTATTGTTCAGTGATGGACTACAAAGGAAGAGGCCGGTTAGATCCGGATATGGACCTGTGTGCTGCGTTATATGAATGGAGGTTGATACCATTCGATGTGTGTGTAGTTATGTGGTAGGCTTACGTTAACATCTTTATGTGGGTTGATGTGTGGTACACTCAAGTTAAAATTTTTAGGTGGGTTGATGTGTGGTATGTTCAACTTAACATCTTTAGGTGGGTTGATGTGTGGTACGTTCAGGTTAACATCTTTAGGTGGGTTGATGTGTGGTATGTTCAACTTAACATCTTTAGGTGGGTTGATGTGTGGTACTGTTAACTTAACATCTTTAGGTGGGTTGATGTGTGGTACTTTTAAGTTAACATTTTTAGGTGGGTTGATGTGTGGTATGTTAAACTAAACATCTTTAGGTGGGTTGATGTGCGGTACTTTTAAGTTAACATCTTTAGGTGGGTTGATGTGTGGTATGTTCAACTTAACATCTTTAGGTGGGTTGATGTGTGGTACTTTTAACTTAACATCTTTAGATGGGTTGATGTGTGGTACTTTTAAGTTAACATTTTTAGGTGGGTTGATGTGTGGTATGTTCAACTTAACATCTTTAGGTGGGTTGATGTGTGGTACTGTTAACTTAACATCTTTAGGTGGGTTGATGTGTGGTACTTTTAAGTTAACATTTTTAGGTGGGTTGATGTGTGGTATGTTAAACTAAACATCTTTAGGTGGGTTGATGTGCGGTACTTTTAAGTTAACATCTTTAGGTGGGTTGATGTGTGGTATGTTCAACTTAACATCTTTAGGTGGGTTGATGTGTGGTACTTTTAACTTAACATCTTTAGATGGGTTGATGTGTGGTACTTTTAAGTTAACATTTTTAGGTGGGTTGATGTGTGGTATGTTCAACTTAACATCTTTAGGTGGGTTGATGTGTGGTACATTAAAGTTAACATATTTAGGTGGGTGGATGTGTGATCCATTTACGTTAATATCTTTAGGTGAGTTATATGTGGTACTTTTATGTTAACATCTTTAGGTGGGTTGATGTGTGGTACTTTTAAGTTAACTTCTTAGATGAGTTGATGTGTGGTACTTTTAAGTGTCAAAGTATTTTTGAATTGTAGCAGGGGTGTGTGCATGACAGCATCTGACAGCATCTGGAGTTGTAACAGATGCATACTATTGTTGCTGTGTGATGTGTGAGAATACCTGATGTAGATTTGTTCATTAAAGTGGAAAATCTTCTTCAATTAGATGACATGGAGCCATTTGTGCACACATGGGTACCAGGAGAGTTCCTTAGAGGTAGCAGTTCCCTACTACGATCCTATTAGAATAAATAAAGCCTGTGGTTGGACGGATGAAGGTTGAAGGTTCCTTTCAATGGGAAGATTAAAGTTTATGGATAACTATACTCACAATGAAGATTCCTGTCGACAACAGCAGTGCCTTGACCTTGGCGTCCATGTCCATGGGGAACTGGACTGAGTAGTGGTCATTGGCACTGAAGATCTCCTTGCGAAACCCTCTCCATACGTTTGTGATCAAGCCTATTGTGTGTGATTCGTTACTGGTTTTCACCTATTAAGAGACAGGAATTTTAGCATTGGTGCTTTTCATATTTGACTCTCATACCTTTATGGCAAAACCATCCCAGCAACATGTATTCTTCCTGCAGCATGCTGTGATCACCAATTGATTAGAGTGTGTGGTGTCGAGGCTCTGTCATCCCAGGCATTCTGTATACATAAAGAAATCCAACCTTCTCTGGCCCACCTCACACAGGGTTGTTCCATTTATTGTTTCAAACTAATGTTATACAGGCATGCCTCCACATGTACCTATACATATAGGGTCATGTTCACTACCTGCATTTTGTAATACATTCACTTGTATTACAGTAGTAAAAATAAAGTATTACAAAATGCTATTCACAAACCTACGAGGATAATTCTCCCACCGCTCCTATTGTTTCTATGGGGAAATCCTCACATATGTAAGTTCACTACTTAGTGGCTGATTACGATGTCGTGCAGAGAGGCTCCAAATGGGATTCGGTTTTCCAGAATCTGATTCGGAACCCTCGTTTCCGAATGAATCGTACACATTTCCAAACTACCGTTTATGATGCCCGGAAACCATTAGAGCAGTCCGAATTGGTTCTGAAAGCCATTTGGACAGCCCAAGTCTTTCAGAGCCGATTCGTATAGTTCTATGGACACGGTTTCCTGAAGAGCGATACGATGAGCTTTTCGGACAGCCGTTCTGATTCGGTCTGCCCGACACGAAACAGTTGTTGGAATCTGTCTTTGGGTGCCCGTTGTGGGCCCCCCTTCTCCCTGAGGCATACGAATGGGGCCTCTGGGGGTACCCAAGGGACCCCTTTTTCCAAAGCGCCTGTTGGGGTACCCAAGGGACCCATCTTCCCAAGCATGGACAATGTGGCAGGCACCATAGGGGGCCCGCCACAGGGTTCAAGGTTTTACACAACCACCCCTCTTTTTTTATGGGAGACTGTGTTCTCATTCGGAACACAGGCTCCCATTGAAGTCAATGCGACCTAATGATGTTGGGAAACATCATAATTGGTCGTCCTGACTCGCGGGACACGATTAGTTTGGAAACGAGTCCGAGACTGATTCGTTCGGAACAGTTTACTAACGACATTGTAATTGGGCCCTAAGTAGTAAATGTGGGAGGGACAGCGGGATGGCTGGTAAAAGGGGAATAGTTACCACTAGGTTTAGGGAGGAAGGAGGTGGGTTTAGAGAGGGGCATGCACTCACCCACCAAAGAGCAAGCCTGTTCGATGCCCAGAATCATGTTCAACCGTCCATGCTGGACTCACGTCACACCACATCTGAAAGCGGTCCACTGCCTTCCCATGTATAAATGAATACAATTGAAACTTCTCACCCACACTTTCAAGGCACTACCTAACACAGGCATAGCAGTACTCAACAATAATATCTGATTTTACAAAGCTTCCAGACACCTCTGCTCGTCTGGCCTCCTACTTGCACACACCCCACGGATACGGAAAACCAGATCTGTCAGTCGAGCCTTTTCCTACATCACTCCATAAGCGTGGAATGAACTGCCACTACTCATAGGCGCCTCCTCCTCATTTCTTGGAATCTGCAAAAAGCTGAAGACCTGGCTTTTCAAGTATTCCCACTAGGCCCAGGTTTGGATAGACTCAGACCTGCTCAGCACCAGGGCACCCTCCCGGGTGATAGGGTACTGTACAAACCTGTATAACATACCATTACTATTACAAAAAAAACAGCACTTATTACAGCCATAAAGGAGCCTAAAACAGTAATAAATAACTCAATATCACAAGTCCAGCACTTCACATTGCCGGCCACTGTTACTGCAACACCCGCCCACAGAAAATATTGGCAGTGGGGATAAAACAAAAAAAATCTCATAGGAAATAATGTTTAAATAAATTACATTATTTAAAATAGTTATAACTCATAGGAAATATTGTTAAAATACATTACATTATTTAAAATAGTTATAAATATAAGTAAATATAATTTAATGGTAAAATAAATGTAAAACATTTAATTATTAAATATTTTTAGAACCTTGTTTGAATTTATAAATGAATGTAACAGGATTAAATTACTTTTAATTAATTCTATAGTTCACTTTTAATATTTATTAGTGAATAGTGAAAAATGTAATTATTTTACTTTATGTCAGAAATTATTAATTTATGTATTTGGTTTTAAATTTTCTTTACTGGTTTTCTAGTAGTATAACAACAAAGCGAAAAAGAAAAAAAAGGAGTGATACATTATTAATGCAGGGGTACTGAACAATATGTGGCTACCGAGTGCCTGCAGAAGATATTGAAATAGAATTATCCATGCACGCTACCCCAGGAAATTACACACAGTTACACATGCCCGTATTGCGTTCTGTTGTATAACATTTCGATATTATGTTGAGGTTGCCTCCCTGACTCCCAACCTTACTTGGGCCTGTGACACTTCTCCATTGCCCGCCCCCTTCGGCTCTCCAGTTTCCTTGCCCACCAGATAATGCTGAAACACATTCATATAGGCTCCCGGTCTGAACTGGGGGGGTGGTAATAGCTCATTGTAAACATCAGACTGTGCATTGTAAATAGATCATGTCTCTAATCCGTTCCTCTGTTGTGGGAACCCGGCCTCTACGCCACTGCATCGCTACCCGCCTTTTTGCGAGCAACAACCCCATCGCCACAAGTTGTCGAACCTCTTTATCAATAGCCTTGTCATATCCAAGCAGAGCAAGGAAAGGGTCAGGCAGAAGGGCAAGGCCTGGTATTGCACTCACAGTGTGAAAGACTTTCCCCCAAAATTTTTGTATTCCTGGACAACTCCAGGCAATATGCATAAGTCGGCTACCAGCATATTACAGCGACCACAAGAAGCAGTGTCAACTAGGCAATACCTGTGTAACCGTTCTGGGGTGTAGTACATTCTATTGATATATTTAAAATGTATGAGGCGATGCCTACCTTTCAGCAATATTTGTTTAGTGGCCACACAGCAGTATTGCCATTCTTTGTCACCAATTATGCATCCCAAATCTCTCTGCCATTCCTGTCTCACCGTCGAATGCAACAACCTCCTGGCTTTTTGCGTGATGTAATAGATCCTAGATACTAGCTTTCCGAGGGATTCAGCTTGAATTATTTAGGTGACAGCATGCACTTCAGGTGGTTCCTGAAGGTTCCTCCCTACTATCGCCCTTAAAGCGTGCTGTACACGGAAGTGTTGATAGCGAACAAGGGTGTGTAGGACTGTCCCTAAATTGCTGCTTGCTCCATTTACAAAATTTCTCTTCCTTGAACAACTCTCCTACTTCTGATATGTTTACCATATGCAGCACCTGGGAGACCTCCCTTTCCTTGCCTACTGGGAGCCAAGTACACCATTTTAGGAGCATTGAGGGTGAGTACAACAACGCGTCAGCCTGCCTAATCAACAGATTGCGCCAGGCATGCACTGTAGAGTTCAGAAAGTCCAATAGGCTATGTTTCCTAGATGGCATCCTAAAAAGAACCTGAGGGAGTGTATCCAGGTCTGCCACTATTTTCTCTATGTGTAGATGCGGTAGGGTCTCTGGCCCATGAATCCATGCATAAGGGTGTGAACATTGCGCAGCTCTATGATACAAATCTAGGTCTGGGGCATTAAGACCTCCCATAGAGTATCTCTTTTTTCAACAACAAGGGTACCCCAATTAAAGTCAGCCAGGGACCTTGGGGATCAGTTATTTAATACAACAGTGGTCCCTAGTGGAGAACAGAGATAAACACGGGAAAATAAATACAGACCCGTTCAGTGCTGTGTTGGGTAAACTTATCCAGCCGGACAGAGGTTCAATGTTTAATTTGGAGACAGTTATTAAGGATTCAGCACACAAGGGTACTGAAAGTGGAACACAAGTTTGTGTCCTACTACAAAGACATTAGGACATACAATTGGGGAAACATTTAAGGAAGGCTCAGGCAATGCTCACGGTTTGTTTTCAGGACAAGTCAATAAGTGTATGTATGAGAAGTTTTTAGGTGTCAACGATGTTTCGATCCGAGAGAACAATGCAAGGATCATCTTCAGGACATTAGATATGCATGCCTGTTGACACATGCCAGGCAGACCAGTGGTCACAATGGCGGCAGTCAAGTAGGCATGAATCAAGGCTGGTTAGTGCCCCATGTGGGTGGACGGCGAGGGCCTGTTCCTAGAAATGAGGGCGAGTGGCCTCGAGGGTGGATAGGTTCCGATTATGGTTTCCTATGGATCAACGGGTGCAGGGGCGAGTGATAATCATCCCAAGACAAGGAGCTACAGCCGTGTGCTCAGTGCTGCAAGATCTCCTTAAGCCGGCATTGCGGTGTGTAGCTTCGAGGGTCTGCTTCCTGGATGGTGGAGTATGGCAACGTGAGGATTTCTCATTTGATACAAGGTTGTTCATCCACCCAGGCTAACCTAATCAGTAGTGATCTCCTCTTAGAGACTATGGGGGTCATTATGATGGCGGATTTTCCGCATACTCCGGGCCGGCGGAAGCCACCGCCGGCCCGGAGTATGCGGGAAATCCGCCGAGGAGGCCTGAAAGACCCACCGCCAAATCAGGATGGCTGGTGGGTCTCACAATGTGTCCGCCGCTTTTCCGCCGCGGTCAGAAGGCGACCACGGCGGAAAAGCACTAACATGGCTGGCGGTGTCTATCAGACACCGCCAGCCATATTAGGATGTAGGGAAAGTAATGCTTTTCCGCGTCGGCTTTTCCGCCGTGGAAAAGCATACGGACAATCACTTTGGGGGCCCGTTGCGGGCCCCCTGGGTGAAGGTTGCGTGGGGGGTGCACATGGGGGGGTACCTATGGTACCCCCCTGCCTTTGCGTGCATGAAGCGGCAGGCACCGCGCGGTGCCTGCCGCTTTCTGCATGCAAATGCACAGCTTTCGTTTTTTACATTGCGGCGGGTGCTGCTTCAAGCTGCACCCGCCGCAATGTAAAACATACAGGATGTGACCGCCAGGGTGGCGGTCACATCCTAATTGCCATGGAGGGACCACCGCTGCCCATGCGGACGGTCCCTCCTACTCAGGGGTGGCGGACGGACGCAAGTCCGTCCGCCATCCTAATCGGCCCCTTTGTGCGCTGGAAGCACCATTGGAATGTTATGAAAAAGGAATAGTAGCCTCGGAAGGATGACCATTTTCATAAGGCAGATCCGCCCAAATAATGACAGGGGTAACCTTATCCATCTGTCCCCATCTTCTTCAAGTCTCCCTAAAGCTTTCCCATAGTTATCAGTAAGAACTACCTATGAGTCTGTGTGTTCCTGAATTCCTAAATAACAGACGATTCTGTAGTCCACTGTAAGGGGAAATCCATGTGTATTGGGTGTGTAGATGGAGTCAACGGGAAGATCAGAGAATTTTTCCAGTTTATCTGTTGACCAGACAACTGCCCGAATCGGACCATCTCTTCTAACACCGGAGTAAGGTGAGTCGCTGGCTCTCTGACATATAAAAACATGTCATCCGCGTATGCTGAAGCTATCTGATGGTAACTAGAAAAGCGCATTTCTCTATGACAATGATATTCCTGGGACACACATAGTAAGGGCTCAGCCACTGGAGCATATAATAATGGGGACAGAGGGCACCCCTGACGAGTGCCTCTCCAGAGAGGGATAGGATTGGTTACCTTGAGGGTAGCCCAGGGACGCCTCAGCCGAGGTATGTGGTTTTTCTTTACTTTAAAATCTTTTTACTTAAGATTTAATCGATTGTTAATAGTGGGGTGGGAGGCGGGTGGCGTAGCAGAGCTCCGCAGAGTTTGTTCTCAACTCCGTGGCCATCCGCATAGCCCCGCTACGCCCACTACACCCGGGGTTACTCTAAGGGTGCAATGAGGAACTCTCTATGGGAGTCAGTGAGCCCAGCCATCAGAAAATGTGCTTAGTTTTCCACTATAGCATTACCATCCTGTGCCAAGCGGGACCTATAAAGTTCCGAGTAATATCTGCAGAACCTGTACGCTATACCTGAAGAATCATATATCATTCTGTTATCCTCATCCAGAATTTCTACTATGGTACTAGTGTCTTGTGGAGGTCGTTGCAGTTTGGCTAACAGGGCCCCAGGGCACTCTCCCTCCCCATATGTTTGAGAAGTTGCATATTTACCCAAGTGCTTGATTTCGCTATCTGCCATTTCTCGATATTCCTCTAGAGTTTTTCTAATGTTGTCTACGTGTTTAGTACTGGCAGACTCCTGGTGCTGCAGATCCGGACGTGCGATTTCTGCCTCCAGACTTGTAAGCCTACGCTGAATTGACCTTAGCACGCCTGAATGTTTTGAAATCGCCTCCCCCTGATGAAAACTCTGAAGGCTTCCCATAGTACAGAGAAGGAGGAGACCGTCCCAAAATTTTCCCTAAAGATTGTCTCAACCACGTGGCCATTTCTGAGCGAAACACTTGATTTAGTAAATGGGGCGATGCGTTCTATTGGGATTTCTAATTCCAGTATACCTGGCGAGTGATCAGAATAGGTCCTAGGAAGGGGCTCGCAATTCGTGACTAGGGGAAGAAGAGCTCTGGATAACAGCCAATAGTTAATCCTTGTATGAATATCATGCTGGGCTGACTAATGTGTGAACCCTGTGAAGTGTTAGGGCGCTGCCTCCATACATCTGCCAGGCTCAATTGAGCCATCAATTCCTGAATAGCGCATGCACCCGCTGCAGGTCTTCTTGGTGGGCCTCTTGACCTGTCACTATTGGGATCTAGAATACAATTAAAGTCACCCCCCCATATTTGCGGGAGTTCATCTGCCTGAAGCAGACGAACTGCCCTTTCTTGGTAAAATTGCGGGTCATCGTGATTAGGACCATATATATTCACAAGGCAGGTCCTAAACCCCTCCGTACTGCATCTGACCACTACAAACCTACCACTGGGCTCAATCTCCTCCTCATGCAGTGTTGGACCTGACATGGGGTTAATCCAAGTTAACACACCTCTTGAGTGCAATGTGAAACTTGCTGCACAATGTGGGCCCTGCAATCTTTTTGGGGAAGCATCTTATTTAGGGGTGCTAAATGAGTTTCCTGTATCAGGGCAATGTCCACCTGATGTCTCGTCAGTGAGGCAACTACTCTACGGGGCTTCCTATGATCATTCAACCCACAGATGTTCCATGTCCAAAGCCTAATCTTCCTATTTACCACCTTTGAATTTCCAATGCGAAGTTGTATGCAAATAAATTCAACAAGCAATTATCTGCATTACCCCTTGTCGATTAATAATATACTTCGCCCCTCCACCTCTCCGACCCACACTATACCTTGACAAACTACACATAGGAGACCCCGACAAAACCCTCCCTCCCCAAACATGTCTCATTGCTAGTGCCTTAAAACATTGAAAACCAATAACAACCCCAGTAAACTCAAGAGGGTAACAGAGTGGGGCAGATGTTGCCTGCATTCCTCCTGAGACTGACTCTCCAGAGCCCACTCCACTGGTGGCTTCTCTCGTGCTTAGGCATTTGTGACCCTCCATTGTCCCCGGTGCTTTATTGTCCTTCCTCCCTGCTTCAAATTAATGCATCATTCCGCGTTTGTAGTCATCCCTGAAATATCAAGTATCCTGCAGGATCAGCTTCAATCAGTCATCCAATCTCAGATATAGGTCTGGAGGAGCGCGAGTCACTGTTCCTCTGTGTCTGAGGCGTCATCCTCTTGCCGCTGTTGGGCCCATGGGGAATTCCCTCTGTGCTTTTCGCCTTCTGTTTTTTTCAGAAAATGTAGTGCTTGTTTGGATTTATTGAAAATATGCGCCTTCCCATCCGCATGGACTCTCAACTTAGCTGGGTAAATCATGTTGTACTCAATATTCAAATCTCGCAACTTAAGTTGAACTGTGAGAAACTGACGCTGTGCATGTTGAACCTGGTGCGTAAAATCTGAATAGATGGATACATCAATATCTTCGTATTTCAGTGACTAGCTTCTTAGCCTTTCTCAGCGCAGCATCCCTGCCGCTGTAGTTGAGCAACCTGGTGATTATAGGGTGCGGAGGGGCACCCAGCACCGGTCTAGGGGCTAGAGATTAATGTGCGCGTTCCATTATGAACATGTTTGAGAATGTTTCTCTGTACCAGTAGCGTAACAAACAATTGCTCAACGAATAGTTCCGTATTCTCTATGTCAGTGGATTCCGCTATACCCACTAGGCGCACATTATTTCTTCTTGAGCATGCCTCCAAATCTTTTGCTTTGGCTTGAACCACAAGTGGAAGTTTGTCAAGCTTCACTTTGGTGCCCAGAGTGGAATTCAGGGCAACCTCTGAGTCAGATACTCTTCTTTCAACCATGTCGAGCCTCTCCGAATACTTGTCTAGCCGTTCACACATCCTGTCCATTCTAAAGGCGAGGGCGTCGATCTTTCCATCTATTTTCGTTAGAGTATGCTGCATCGCTGCCAGAATCTGCTTTAGGTCTGTGTCCGCCGCCGTGTCTCTCATCTCTGAAACGAACTCCGAGGCAGTTTTCTCTAGTTCCTGTTGCCTGGAAGATTTGCGTGGCTCATAGCTGAGCTTGGACTGTGATTTCTCTGTACGCACTATAGTACCCTTGTCTACCTTCACTTGAGCTCTCAGCCGACTCTTCCCAGTCACCTAAATGTAGGGGCTTATAATGGACTGCACAAAAATTCAGAGGCCAACACCTGCTTCATTTCCTGTCCCGCTGATGCAGATAGAATATATGACCAGGATCGAAAGCACTATTGTGACAGCAGTCGTTTTGAGTGGTACTTGTGTCCACGTTATCTAACCACTACAGCTAGTATTTAATGAGGCAGCTCTCCATTCTAGGCCACCACCGGGAATGGAACCTCTCACTGACAAAGGGCCAATCTCGGCTCCTCTCCTGTTCCTGCTGGACTTGTGGCCTTCAGTATGGCAGCAGTGCACTGTGCAGCGCATATATAAGGTGCCTGAGTTTCCCTCTGTGGGTGAATAGCAGTATATTCCCCACTACCAGACTCAACTCCAGGAGGGGGTCTACTAGTATTCCCCTGCATGCTAGCTATTTTCCTGCCTCTATGGACAGCCCGCCTGGGGTACATACAATGGTGGACTGCGCCCCATATGTCAGCTGCAGTCTGCATTCGGGCAGCGCACACCACAATGGACACATCAGGAGGCGATGGTCACCAAATGCTCCCGCCTGAATTAGGATTCTTTTGGCCACCCCTTAAAAGTCCTTAGAGCCCAGATCGCACAGTGAGGACTCACCGCCGGTGTACAATGGCACAATGTCTCCGCTAGTCCCGCAGGCTTCCGTAATGCTTGGAAAGCTTCCATACACTGATGACAACTGATATCAGATGGGGCTCTGATTTGCCGGGATGAGTGTTAAGGAATAGCCAATAATCAGCTTTCCAGATTTAAATATCTTCAAATAAAAAGCTGGTTTCTTTCTGTTGGTTCTGGTGTTGGAATATCAAACAATTTGGAATCCAGGATGATGACGAATGTGACTCGGAAAAAAGAGTTGGGGAGCTGATATTGGTATTTAATGGAGATGGCAGACGGAGACTTCAATCTACCATCGTTACTGTGGGAGAAGATCTTGCACGGAGAACAGATGGAAGAATTATGGCAAGTATCTTGGGGCATATTTGCAAGAATGGCGATAAAATTATCGCCGTTTTAGCGGGCAGGAAACTGCCGCTAAAGAGGCAATAATGGGCTTGATAATATGTCCTTGCGAATTCCCATAGCAGCCCAGGTTCTGATGTTAACCTGGGCTGCTATGGGAATTCACAAGGGCATATTATCAAGCCCATTATCGCCGCTTTAGCGGCAGTTTCCTGCCACTAAAGCAGCCATAATTTTATCGCCGTTCTTGATAATATGCCCCAAAGTAACTTTCTATACTCCACGGTTCGTGCTGCAAATTTAGGGCGTAACCACCTTTTCTGTCTTCACAAAGTTTATTGGACTCTGTATAAACTGTCCAAATTGGGGAAAGGCCCTACGCCAAGATGTTCAAAGTGTGGCAAGGAAAAAGGAGACTCCTCGGTTGGGGTAGAGACATGTAAGTCTACACTTTTGAGTAACTTTACCCTCTGATTATTTTAATAGCAAAAATAATACGGATACAGCAGTCTGTTCCAATGTGTTACCATTCAGCCTCCCCTCTTGGCTTGCTCATAGAGAGATACAGTGGAACATTTTAACATGTTATCAACCTTCCCTTTCTATTCTGCTCCCCAATATAGTGTATGTGTGTTAATTGTCCACACCCTTGTTCGGTGATGTCCTGCACTTTCTTGGATGACAATACTGCACATACATTTGTTTGTTGCCTCAATACTACTCAAACATTTGTTTAGTTATGCAATATCGCACAGTGACAGTGCTTAGTGACTCTATGTGTTCATATGCTTGGCCGCAGATTATTTGGAATGTATATGGACATTGTAGGAGTTGACAAGTCCTTACTGGTGTACTATAGACTTGGTGTTGGATTTCTCATCTCATTCTATGGTCAGAACAGAGTTTCAGATTAAACTCTATGTTTATCACGGCTCTTTAAACTCTATGGTTAGCACATGACTATTCCTTATAATGTTTAGATAACAGAAGGCTTCTCTTCAAACTCTATGGTTAGCACAGGGCTTCTCATTGGAAGTATCTGTTTGATAGCTACAACCCCATAACCATACCTAAAAGTTGACATCACTGAAGGCAGCCGTTCCGAAGCCTGGACCCACGACCAGTAGCACCTCTTCTTTGTCCATGTTCAGGATGGAAAAGCTGATAGAGAAGGCCTCCCAGTTCTTGACGATGTAACCAATAAGACACCCAGATGTGGGAGAGTATACTTCCAGCTAGGATTGTAGTTGTAAACACATTATTTACATACAGGTAGTTATTTTGATCTCAATGTCAAAAATGTATTTAATGGCGAACACTGAGTATGAGTGGATATGGAGCAATGTGCCCCCCAAAGATTTAGGTTAAAAACTTTGCTGTTCTCACAAGATATTTCCATTTCTTGGATACTGCTAGCTTGTTACCTTTAGCATTCCCTGTGCTTAGAGACCCTTAATGCACATTAGAAATGACAGCTAAAATACCATACCCTAACATAATAAGGAACTTAAAAATCCTCCTGTTTCAAAGACACTTTATTTGAGTCAAAGAGCTCAATGCTCTATTCCTTTCTCTGAGTCCCACCTACATTCAAGGACTAGGACTGGTTTCTACTCTTGATAGTAACACTATGGTTTGTGTTATCATTAGTCAAAACTCTAATGTTCTTGGACCACAATCACTCCATAGAAAACCACATAAATATACCACACGAAGGAACAATTATACATATACATGGCCAGTGATATCACTGATGACATCACTGATGATATCAGCCAGTGACAGAGTGTTTCTGAATAGTTTAAGAATGTTATGTATATATACACACAAAGGTGTATTAAAGAATGAGTGGGTGTATGAGTGTCTGAATGGATGATTTAGTAGGTGCGTGACTGAATGTATAAGTGAATGATTAAACGTGTCTTAGTAAATGCATGGGAGAATGTCTAATCTATGTGAATATATGTATCAGTCTGTCAGTTGGTGTGTAAGTGACAGCATGGGTGCTTAGTAGCTGCATGAGTGTGTATATGGGTTAATGATTGGTTATCTGAGCACCTATATGAGCACCTATATGGGTGTCTGAGTATGTGTGTGGGTTGTATGACTTCCTGCAAGGATGTGTGAGTAGGTGTTCCAGTGAGTGTATGGGTTCATAAGTGTGTGTGGGAGGGGCTATATGGGTTCATGAGTGGATCTGCAAGAGGCTGTATAGGTGAGTGAATGTGTGTATGGCTATGTTGGTGAGTGAGTGGATGTCTCAGTGGTGTATGTGTGAGTAACTACATATGTGTAAGGTAGTATATGTGAGTATTGGAGTGACTAAATGTGAGAGTGACTGATTGTGAGAGTGGCTGTAAGGACAAATGTGTGCTGTGTGAATGATTGTATAACAGACTAACTATGTGTTAGTATCTGTATGAATAAGTGAGGTGGTGTGTGTATAACTGCATAGGTAAGTAAATGGCTATGTGATTAATTATTTGCGTGACTGAGTAGGTGTGTGTGTAACTGTGGGTGAGTGGTGGTGTGTAAGTGTCTATATGGTTATATGATAGCATATATCAGTGGCTGTATAGATGAATGACTTTGTGAATGAGTAACTGTATGGGTTAGTGAGTGGATGTGTCTGTAGACCTATGAATCAGTAAGTGGGTATGTACTAACTAGTATTGGTGTGTCTATGGTATTGAAATTGGTAGTCTGTATTTTAGAGTGGGTGTCATGTGTCATGTGACGAGGATCATCAGAGATTAAGTGGATGATGTCAGGAGTGATGTCATGAGTGATGTCAATTGAGATGTCATCAGTGCTGTCATCAGTGATGTCACTGACCATGTCATGAGTGATGTAATATGATGTGACGTCACATAGCTCAGCTAACTATACCACCGACATTTCTCTGGTTTTGTATGAGTGAAATCTCAGCCTAACTATAATGTCACTGAAACCTGTGGTTTTTTTCAGTCAATTTCTAAGGTTTTTAACATGTTAATTCCGAACTATAATGTCCCTGAAACCTCTGTTTCTTTAGTGAATTACTAAGGTTTTTTAAATGCTAATTTTTTAAATGCTAATTCCTAACTATAACGTCCCTGAAACCTCTGGTTTTTCAGTGAATTTCAGTGAATTTCTAAGGTTTTTAACATGCTAATTCCTAACTATAAAGTCCCTGAAACCTCTGCTTTCTTAGTGAATTTCTAAGGTTTTTTAATTGCTAATTCCTAACTATAATGTCCCAGAAACATCTGGTTTTTCAGTGAATTTCTAATGTTTTTAACATGCTAATTCCTAACTATAACGTCCCTGAAACCTCTGTTTTTTTAGTTAATTTCTAAGGTTTTTTAAATGCTAATTTCTAACTATGTCTACATAGTTAGAACATGTGCAGAAAGAGGAAGAAATGTGCAGAAAGAAGCAAGAGAAGTGCAGAAAGAGGAAGAAAGGTGAAGAAAGAAGCAAGAGATGTTCAGAAAGACCCAACCGAGGTGCAGAAAGGAGCCTACTTTGACTGTACCTTACAAGAGACTCATAAAAGGTAGCCTAATCCATATTCCTTCTCCCAAGATGTCTTAAACCTAACTTTTCTCAATCAGCTGCTCAGAATGTTAGGCCTACCAAATATAAAACAGCAATCCCAAGCATATCACTGTTGTAAGTCTGATCAAGATAGGGAAGGTATGCATGGGTGTTTATGCTTTTACCTAGTGTCATGTTAAATGAAAATAAACATATAAATACTTGAAATTCTGTGTTCCAAACAGCATACTATGTAGATTTGTGTACAAAAAGGTGTATGTATTTCTTTCTTCTCATATTACAGGGCACATGGGTATTCAATAGTATATTTGAGGGGCTCCATAACACATATACATAAGACATGTCTGCCTGTGCAACCGAATGACCAAGCAGAACTGAGAAGATTTAACCACCTATAGGAGAAGTTACCCGCTTTTTAAGCTACCATCTTCACATGCATAAAACATGTAAGAATACATATACAAGTAGACATATACCTCAGTCACAAGAGCACGCAGATCTTTAAACTTGACAGCTTGTTCTTCCCATTTGAGTACAAAAAGAGGTGGGAGAAGTTCAGAAAGAAGCAAGAGAGTTGCAGAAACAGGCAAAAGAGGTGCAGAAAGAGGTAACAAGGGTGCAGACAGAGGCAAGAGAGATGCATAAAAAGGGAAGAGGGGTACAGAAAGAGGCAAGAGGGTGCAGAGATTTGCAAGAGAAGTGCAAAAAGAAACAAGAGCAGTGCAGAAAGAACCAACAGAGGTGTAGAAAGAAGAAAGAGGGGTGCAGAAAGAGGCAAGAGAAGTGCCGAATGAAGCAAAAGAGGTGGAAAAAGAAGCAAGAGGGGTATAAACAGAGGCAAGAGAGATACAGAAAGGGGGAGGTTGGGTGCAGGAAGAGGCAAGCGGAGTGCACACATTTGCAAAAGAGATGTAGAAAAAAGCAAAAGCAGTGTAGAAAGAACCAACAGACGTTCAGAAGGAGGCAAGAGAACTGCAGAAAGAAGTTAGAGAGTTGCAGAAACTGGCAAGAGAAGTGCAGGAAATGGTAACAGGGTGCAGAAAGAAGTAAGAGATGTGCGGAAAACGGGAAGGGGGTGTAGAAAGAGGCAAGAGGGATGTAGAAAGAGGTAAGAGATGAGCGGAAAAAGGGAAGGGGGTGTAGAAAGAGGCAAGAGAGGTATGGAAATAGGGAAGAAGGGTACAGAAGGAAGCAAGAGGGGTGCAGAAATTAGCAAGAGAGGTGCAGAAAGAAGCAAAAGAGGTGCTGAAGGAGGCAAGAGAAGTGCAGAAAGAAGCATCAGAGGTGCAGAAAGAGGCAAGAGGGGTGCAGCAAGAGGCAACAGAGGTGCAGAAAGGAGCAACAGAGGTGCAGAAAGGAGCAACAGAGGTGCAGAAGGAGACAAGAGGCATGCAGAGAGGCAAGAGAGTTGCAGAAACAGGCAAAAGATGTACAGAAAGAAGCAAGAGCAATGCAGAAAGAATCAACTGAGGTACAGAAAGAGGCAAGAGAGGTGCAGAAAGAAGCAAGAGGGATGCAGAAATGTGCACGAGTGATGCAGAAAGAAGCAACAGAGGTACAGAAGGAGACAAGAGAACTGTAGAAAGAGGCAAGAGAGTTGCAGAAACAGGGAAGAGATGTACCGAAAAAAGGAACTGAGGTACAGAAAGAGGCAAGGGAGGTGCAGAAAGAGGGTAGAAGGGTGCAAAAAGAGGCAAGAGGGGTATAGAAAGAAGCAACAGAAGTGCAGAAAGAAGCAACAGAAGTGCAGAACGAAGCAACAGTGCTGCAGAAAATGGCAAGAGCGGTGCAGAAAGAGGCAAAAGAAGTGTAGAAAGAAGCAACAGGGGTGCAGAAGGAGTAAAGAGAACTGTAGAAAGAGGCAGGAGAGTTGCAGAAACAGGTAAGAGATGTACAGAAAAAAGGAACAGGTGTGCAGAAAGGGGCATGAGAGGTGTAGAAAGAGGGAAGAAGGATGCAAAAAGAGGCAAGAGGAGTATAGAAAGGAGCAAAAGAGGTGCAGAAAGAAGCAAGAGAGGTGCAGAGAGAGAAGAGGGGTACAGAAAGAAGCAAGAGTGGTGCAGAAAGAGGCAAGAAAGGTGCAGAAAGAAGCAAGAGAAGTGCAGAAAGAAGCAACAGAGGTGCAGAATGAGGCAAGAGGGTGCAGAAAGAGGCAAGAAAAGTGCCGAAGGAAGCAACAGAGGTGCAGAAAGAGACTAAATAAGTAAGAGGTGACGATTCTAGGTTTGCAAAGGGCCTTCCACCACACTACCCCACTTGTAACTGTATTTTTGGTAACGCTTGAGCTAGAAACAAGGGCTTTTTTGTTCAAATCTGCAGATTTTGCAGCAGATGATGGATTATGTGGAAAATGTGGAAAATCTATAATAGTACGAAAGTTGGTGCAGCCAAACAGCCACATTATTCTAGAGGCCCTGCTCATACCTTTGACTAGGTCCAAAAGTGCGCCTCAGTGGTTCCTTCTTTGTTTGTCTAATTGATTTTAGTGTTTAACTTCTATGGAAATGAGGACAACTAAACCGGAGGTTACCACTCCACAACACAGACTACCATACCACATAATTACTCTCATTTAACACAATCCCACTCTACATAATTCCTATACACTAAATACCACATATTTTCTATCCACATAATTTCACTACACACAACATACATCCACTACACTCCAAAAAAAGTAGTAAAAAACCTTTACATTTACAACGCCAATAGCTCTAACTCTCTCGAATGCGAGACCTATTACATTGCAAATGCTTCTTTAACTAGTAGTCGCATTTGCAGAGTGGTGGAGAATGGGGGCAGGGCCTCTGACCAGTGCTCAGGAATTCCGCTGAGTAGGACTTACAGGAGGTACTAGGAGGGCTTCTATGCCCCCAAAGTCCCACAAGAGTACAGTGGAATTCATCCCCCAAGCAGTACTTTGCCAGGAGGTGCGTTTGCAGAGTGGAGGAGAAAAGGGAGTATGGCCTCCGAACACATCTTAGCAATCCCACCGCGTGGGTACAGGAGGAGCAGTTGGGCCCCAACTACCTCTTCTATTACCTTTAGTAAGTCCCACACAGCAGGATTGGTAAGTTCTCTTAGCAAGCCACGTCCCCTATGCCCACCAATCTGCAAACGCGCTCTCTGGCATGCTCTTGGATGGGGATTAAAGTTCCCTTCATTGCTGGTGGTCCTTAGGGGCCAACCAGCCTACCTGAT
Organism: Lissotriton helveticus; assembly: GCF_964261635.1. Lineage (NCBI taxonomy): Eukaryota > Metazoa > Chordata > Amphibia > Caudata > Salamandridae > Lissotriton > Lissotriton helveticus. The sequence goes on from NC_136073.1 coordinate 880,652,907, forward strand.
ACCACCAGTAAGCCCCAGATAGGGGGATTGCTTGGAGGTGGACACAGGCCATGCCACCTTTCTCTACCACTCCGCAAACGTGCCTCCAGGTGCACTCTTGGTTGGGATATGAAGTCCCCATGCCTCCTGAGGGTCCCTGGGGGCCAACTAGCCCTCCTGTCATCTCTAGTAAGCCCCACACATCTGGATTGCTGAGAGTGGTCCGAGGCCGCACCCCCTTTTTACAGCACTCTGCATACGCGCATTTTTAAAAAAAACAGAAAGGGGGCAGTGCAGCCCTCCCCGGGGGGCAATTTCAGCCCCGGAGACCCCATCCCCCAGGGCATGGCCACCTATTTAAAAAATATATATTTTCCATTTATAGGAGGGGGCCGTGCAGCGCACCTCCTGAGGCCATTGTGGCCCTGGGGACCCGATTCCCCAGGGCTTTGCCTTTTAAAAAAAAAAGAATTATGGGAAGGGGCCACGTGGTCCCCCTTCACTGGGCCAGTTTTGGCACTGGGTACCCCAACCTCAGGGCCTACACAGCCTTTCTTTTTTTTATCATTTTGAAGGGGGGCTGGGTGGGCCCCCTCCTGAGGCACATTTTGGCCCTGGGGACCGTATCTCCCAGGGCCCAGCTTTATTTTTATTTTCAATATTAAAAAGGGGAGGAGGGTCAAGTGGCCCCCTTCCCTAGGCCCCTGGGGCCGACTTCACACCTCCTGCAGGAGCTGGCAATGCTTTTGGACAAGGGGTGCTGCTGGGATGCAGCTCGCCTTGTCCAAAAGCACTCTGCTTCCCTTCATGTGAATCCCATAGAAAATATGTAACAATTAACCAAGATTTGGGGGGGAATGGAATAAAACAAGAGGATTGTTGTGTGTACTATTTACTGATTCCCCTTTGCAGGAATGCATAACTCCTTGAAAATCAGATGTCACAATGTGGAACTGACAGTAGGTAACATAATGGTAATGTTGGTAGGTATCAACAAATTAATGGTGGTAAATGTACGAACGCACTGTATCACTTTATTATACGCTGTTATGTTTTTGTTTTTCTTATTCAATAAAAAAGAATTTAAAAAAATGCTTTTTGGCACTAGAGGGCCCTGTGGGACCCCCTGACGAGGCCTAGGGGGTCAGTGTGTTTCTACCCATGCCCCCTTTACTTTTGTTTTATGTCTTTCTTATGGTTTTTCTTGTGACTTGGTTGAACCGAGTCACAAGATGGCTGCCAACACTTCTGGGTTTGGAGTGTTGGCAGCCAATCAGAATGAAGCTTGTGATCTGGAGGGTTCGCGGATCCACCTCAGTCACCAGATATCAATATTTTTTATTTTTATTTATCAGGAACTACTGAACGGATTTACACCATTTAAAATAAAGGTTGCTTTTTGAACCAAGAGCTACCTTTATGCCAAATTTGGTGTAATTCCGTTCAGCAGTTCAGACTGTAGCCTGTTCCAAAATTTCCTATGAAAATTAACATGGAAAAAACGTGTTTTAGGACCCCCTTTTTTTCTCTTCCCCTGCTTGAGGAATCACCCCGAAACCTTCAAGACAGCAGCTGGACAGAGCGCCCCATTATTTTTGACATTTTCGCAAAGATTGGTCAAACGGCACCAAAGATAATGACTAATCAAAAAACGCTTTTCATTGGAAACTAGGTCTAAACTATAACTACCTACTGGCAACTGCCAAATTACCTGGTTGCAGCCGATTACAATATAAAATAACCTACCACTCTCTATTTTCGACTTAGTGGTGCAGGGAAACCTCTGGGTATTTGGAACAGAAAATTGACGACTGGCCACGTGGCATTCTCTGCCATCCCTAGCCCCATGTTGGTACTAGGCGTGGGTAGAACTCCCTGAGTTCACTCCATGGAATTCTGCGGCGTTATATGAAAACAGCAGAGTTTTGTGAGCATGTGGTAATCGGTATGTTGCTCTGCTTGCGCTGTTTTGTTTGTGCCGGGAGCTTGTTTTGTGCTGAAAAATTAGCACAAAACGGCACCATGTGGTGCGCCACAGGGCTGCTGCTCAACTGGATTTTCTACTCAAGCTGCAGTTTTCTCACTGCTAACAGTTGCAACAGCCCACTACTGTCCGCGTTGAGAAAATCTCACTGGGTACCGTCCTACTGCCCAAAAATGGCTAATTCTTGCTCATGCTCACCAATGAGAAGAAACTCTGCCACGTGATGGTTGGCGGTGTTTGGCCAGAACTTCGCATTACAACGTAACACAGAGTGACCAAAACGCTGCAAATTCCACCAGTGGCATGGAATTATCGCCCACCCCTGGTTGGTGCTTCGCTGAATCCTTATAGTGAGAGCATGGCCTGATATGCATTTTCTTGGGGAGGTATTCACAGGAAATATATTGCTTCATCCAGCAACCTGCTCATAGCATCGTATTCCTAACATGACTTAAACTTGCCCATCATTTATTTTTTAATGATTTTATATAGTGTGAACACTGCCCAGGTGCTTCAGAGCACTTTACAAGAGTACAGTTGACAAGTATTGTGAAAATATATTTGAGATACAGCTCAGGAAAAGAGAAGAAAATATATTTGACAGTGTGTGGGAGATGAAAGATTTAGCCCAAGTGTTTTCAAAGAAAAAAGTCACGCAGGCTTATTTACAAGCCCCTAGCGCCGCTGGTGCGTAACTTTTAATGTGGGAAAAAGTAACGCACCGGTGGCGCAAGTGGTTTGTAAATAAGGCTCTTAGGGGCGGATTACGATAGCGGTAACGTGCTATTAGCAACGTTTATCTCAAATGCAATAACATTTCCGGCGATAGCGGCTTAATGCGTGAATATCGCAGGAAATCTAGTGATATTCAGGCATTAATGCCAATAGGTTCTTAACCTGAATATCCACCTCCCATTGGATATACAGGTTAAGAACTGGTCTGAGCAGGCGTTTGTTTTCAGCGATATTCACGCTTAGCGCACATTTTTTTATCGCTGCGCCTGTGTTCTTAATAGGCGATAGTGATGTTAGCGACTGCTTTCAGTCGCTAACAGGTTGGGTACGCCCACTTTGCATGTCATTAGCGATAAATATTGCTGACATGCAAAGCGGGCCCCAAACAGCTCGCTATCGCCTCAAAGCTGTCGCTAACTGATGTTAGCGACAGCTTGCTAATAGGGCGAAGAAATTATCGCCGCTTTGCGGCTGAAAATGGCTGCAAAAGCGGCGATGATTTCATTTCGCCTGCCTTGGTAATATGCCCCTCAGTTTTGTTTTGTTTGCTTGATAGAAAGGGCATGCAAGAAGTATGTTACAATGGTTGGCTACTTGAGTTGTTGGTACATAGGCCAGAGCTATTAATTTTTTTATTTGGTAGACAAAGTTGCTATTAGTGGCGTAATCTATACTTAGGGCCCGATACTGATGCAGTTTGGAAAGCTTCTCAACCGAATGGGTTTGGGAATGGTTTCCAACCGAATTGGATCAGGAGAGTCCAACCGACCGAGTACGATACATCCAGATATGATTTGGTTGGACTCCCATTGACTTCAATGGGAGTCCTATTGGGGACCTATTGGGAAGGCTCCAGGTGTGGGGGGACCACTATGGGGCCCCAAAGTCTGATTCAGCTGCTGATTTGAGTCGGATGGCACAATTCGCAAAGGCTGTCCAAACCCAGCATCGTACTCGGTCGTTTGGAAACGCAGCCTGTAGAGACGTACATACGGCTAGGTCATTCCAAATGCCATTGGGTTTGGATTGGGATATTCCTAACGCCTTACTCGCATCATACACTTCGGTTGGAAACCTTTACGAGTCGGTTGGAAAGACACATTACCGATCCGATCTGGGCCTAGCAAATGCCATTAGGAGGCCTTCCTAACCACACCCGAATCAGGCCCTTAGAGTAGATTTTTATAGGTGTCTCCAGATAGGTTGGTTGACGTGGTAATAGCACCCTTGCATTGCAGTGTGTGGGTATATTTTTCAAATTAACTGAATCATTGCTTGTTCAAAGTCAATGATTACTTTTTGTGTAAAGGTGTTGGTGTATTGTTTTAGTATTGTAAGAAGCTCTATGTAGGTGGTGTTTTGCATATTACTGAGTTGTGCATATATGAAGGTAATGTCAGTGTCTTCATATTCGCCGTGGATGGTATATAGTTGGTAAAATGGCTAGGGGCAAACTTTGAATGTGTCATCCATCATCCACCTTTCGCAGTTTTTGCGTTTTTGCTCTGGTGATTAATCTTTTTAGAGTGAGGATGGACGGTCGTTGTTCTGTGACATGTTCAGGAACCCTAGTTAACACATTTTTTAGTATTTGGGTACTGGTCTGTTGAGAGCTGGTTCTTGCTTCTCTGATTGTTTCTAGAGCATCTCTGACCTCGATTTAAGTCACATTGGGGGGATGGTTGTGTTCTCTGACATTAACAACATGTGTTTCTACTGTAGTGGCTCTCCCATAGCAAGAATTGTAGTAATATTTACCACATTTCCAATGGGTATTGTTTCCAGTTACTTTTTCTTGCGGATAGGTGTAGCTCATGTAGCACAGAAGTAGTTTTCCCTTTTGTGAAGTTATGAATTTTGCTCCTTCTGCCATTTTTTTGTCTATCTGTGTACATATATATATATATATATATATGAAACATGACTTCCTCCAAAGAAAAAGGCCGTGACCCAAGGGAGACAATCAGGAGCACTTTATTAAGCAGCTGGCTCAGGCGGATGCATTTCGGCGACATTGGCCTTCCTCAGCGCCCCTCTCCAACTGCTCCTAGCGCTGCGTGGTAAATACAGTCCTTCCACTCGGTTGTTTTGTCCTCTATGCTCCGCCCCCTCAATGTAGTCCATATCCAAATGCAGCCCCGTGTGGTGGAACTGCATGTCCCATAATGCCCCAATGTTCAGCATAGCGGGACTGGATACAAATCAAATGGGGTGACATTACCAGCGAGAGTGTCCGTGGGAGGCACAGCTGAAAGAATCCGATGGGAGGTAAGCCAGATGCCACAACTCCATGCCCCCTCGAGTCTCCCTTCTTTACCGCTGCTACCCTTCTGCTTAGAATCCTTAGCGGGGGTGAACACAGGAACCTGGTTACCCGAATAGAGGATGCAATATCCCCTGCCGCTGTCTTCTCCAAGCTTCGTGGTGGGTTCTGGAGCTTATTGCCAACGCAATACAAACAGATGCTCAGTCGAGCTTGCCAGATAGACCAGACCAACTTGATGCAGCGGGGGTACACGTGAATGCGCACTGGCGTACGCGCATGAATGTCTGAAACATGACTTCCTCCAAAGAAAAAGGCCGTGACCCAAGGGAGACAATCAGGAGCACTTTATTAAGCAGCTGGCTCAGGCGGATGCATTTCGGCGACATTGGCCTTCCTCAGCGCCCCTCTCCAACTGCTCCTAGCGCTGCGTGGTAAATACAGTCCTTCCACTCTGTTGTTTTGTCCTCTATGCTCCGCCCCCTCAATGTAGTCCATATCCAAATGCAGCCCCATGTGGTGGAACTGCATGTCCCATAATGCCCCAATGTTCAGCATAGCGGGACTGGATACAAATCAAATGGGGTGACATTACCAGCGAGAGTGTCCGTGGGAGGCACAGCTGAAAGAATCCGATGGGAGGTAAGCCAGATGCCACAACTCCATGCCCCCTCGAGTCTCCCTTCTTTACCGCTGCTACCCTTCTGCTTAGAATCCTTAGCGGGGGTGAACACAGGAACCTGGTTACCCGAATAGAGGATGCAATATCCCCTGCCGCTGTCTTCTCCAAGCTTCGTGGTGGGTTCTGGAGCTTATTGCCAACGCAATACAAACAGATGCTCAGTCGAGCTTGCCAGATAGACCAGACCAACTTGATGCAGCGGGGGTACACGTGAATGCGCACTGGCGTACGCGCATGAATGTCTGAAACATGACTTCCTCCAAAGAAAAAGGCCGTGACCCAAGGGAGACAATCAGGAGCACTTTATTAAGCAGCTGGCTCAGGCGGATGCATTTCGGCGACATTGGCCTTCCTCAGCGCCCCTCTCCAACTGCTCCTAGCGCTGCGTGGTAGATACAGTCCTTCCACTCTGTTGTTTTGTCCTCTATGCTCCGCCCCCTCAATGTAGTCCATATCCAAATGCAGCCCCGTGTGGTGGAACTGCATGTCCCATAATGCCCCAATGTTCAGCATAGCGGGACTGGATACAAATCAAATGGGGTGACATTACCAGCGAGAGTGTCCGTGGGAGGCACAGCTGAAAGAATCCGATGGGAGGTAAGCCAGATGCCACAACTCCATGCCCCCTCGAGTCTCCCTTCTTTACCGCTGCTACCCTTCTGCTTAGAATCCTTAGCGGGGGTGAACACAGGAACCTGGTTACCCGAATAGAGGATGCAATATCCCCTGCCGCTGTCTTCTCCAAGCTTCGTGGTGGGTTCTGGAGCTTATTGCCAACGCAATACAAACAGATGCTCAGTCGAGCTTGCCAGATAGACCAGACCAACTTGATGCAGCGGGGGTACACGTGAATGCGCACTGGCGTACGCGCATGAATGTCTGAAACATGACTTCCTCCAAAGAAAAAGGCCGTGACCCAAGGGAGACAATCAGGAGCACTTTATTAAGCAGCTGGCTCAGGCGGATGCATTTCGGCGACATTGGCCTTCCTCAGCGCCCCTCTCCAACTGCTCCTAGCGCTGCGTGGTAAATACAGTCCTTCCACTCTGTTGTTTTGTCCTCTATGCTCCGCCCCCCTCAATGTAGTCCATATCCAAATGCAGCCCCGTGTGGTGGAACTGCATGTCCCATAATGCCCCAATGTTCAGCATAGCGGGACTGGATACAAATCAAATGGGGTGACATTACCAGCGAGAGTGTCCGTGGGAGGCACAGCTGAAAGAATCCGATGGGAGGTAAGCCAGATGCCACAACTCCATGCCCCCTCGAGTCTCCCTTCTTTACCGCTGCTACCCTTCTGCTTAGAATCCTTAGCGGGGGTGAACACAGGAACCTGGTTACCCGAATAGAGGATGCAATATCCCCTGCCGCTGTCTTCTCCAAGCTTCGTGGTGGGTTCTGGAGCTTATTGCCAACGCAATACAAACAGATGCTCAGTCGAGCTTGCCAGATAGACCAGACCAACTTGATGCAGCGGGGGTACACGTGAATGCGCACTGGCGTACGCGCATGAATGTCTGAAACATGACTTCCTCCAAAGAAAAAGGCCGTGACCCAAGGGAGACAATCAGGAGCACTTTATTAAGCAGCTGGCTCAGGCGGATGCATTTCGGCGACATTGGCCTTCCTCAGCGCCCCTCTCCAACTGCTCCTAGCGCTGCGTGGTAAATACAGTCCTTCCACTCTGTTGTTTTGTCCTCTATGCTCCGCCCCCTCAATGTAGTCCATATCCAAATGCAGCCCCGTGTGGTGGAACTGCATGTCCCATAATGCCCCAATGTTCAGCATATATATATATATTACCTACTGGCGGTCGCCAGTAGGTATATATAGTTAGGATTTTTTCCCTATGGGATTTTTGAAAATTCTATGTCTAATAACTTTGGCGTTTGTGGACGGAATTGGCTGAAATTTTCAGGAAAATGGCACATTTGGTTTCTGAGCAGCCCTTGAAAATTTGGGGGGGGTTCGTCAAGGGGGGGCCGAGAAAAAAGGGGGGTCCCAAAACGTGTTTTTAACATTGAGTTTTCCATAGGGCGGTTGGCCTCACTTTTAGCCCGAACGGCTGAATGGATTTGCACGAAACTTGGCAAAATTGTAGGGACTGGTAGCCCGATGTGCCTTTTGTAGGTCTCAATATATGTGCTTCAGTGGATTTTGAGAAATTAACTTTCAAAAAAAGATATATATCTGTAACAGCGGACCGGGCAGCGCTCCAGTTCGCGTACTTTTCGCGCAATGGAGCTTTGTGAAGCGAAGCTGATTTGTTCTCCGGCGTCTGTAAACATTCCAAACAGTCCGTAGCGGCCGCCATCTTGTCTCTCGGTAGGATCGAGAGACAAGAGGAGGCCAAAGCGAAGGGGCAAATGACCATAAGGGGGCATAGTAGATCCTCGCTGACCCCCTAGGTTTGATGTGGAGGTTTTAAAAGGGCCCCGCGGGGCAAAAAAAATAATAATAATAATAATCGAACGGCTGAATGGATTTGCACGAAACTTGGTAAAATATTAGGGACTGGTAGCCCGATGTGCCTTTGCTAGGTCTCAATATATGTGCTCCAGTGGATTTTGAGAAATTAACGTTCAAAAAAAGATATATATCTGTAACAGCGCTCTGCTTCGCGTAACGGAGGTTTGCGAAGCTGATTGGTTCTCTGGCGTCTGTAAACATTGCAAACAGTCCGTAGCGGCCGCCATCTTGTCTCTCGGTAGGATCGAGAGACAAGAGGAGGCCAAAGCGAAGGGGCAAATGACCATAAGGGGGCATAGTAGATCCTCCTTGACCTCTTAGGTTTGATGTGGAGGTTTTAAAAGGGCCCCGCGAGGCAAAAAAAATAATAATAATAATAATCGAACGGCTGAATGGATTTGCACGAAACTTGGCAAAATTGTAGGGACTGGTAGTCCGATGTGCCTTTGCTAGGTCTCAATATATGTGCTCCAGTGGATTTTGAGAAATTAACGTTCAAAAAAAGATATATATCTGTAACAGCGCTCCGCTTCGCGGAGATAAAATTATATCTGTATTACCTAGCTGTTGCTAACACCAGTTAGCGACGGCTAGTAGGAGATAGCGACCATCTTGGGCCCCACTTTGCATGTGAGTGATATTTATCACTAATGACATGCAAAGTGGGCATGCCAAGATGTTAGCGACTGGAAACAGTCGCTAACATCGCTATCTCCTATTATCAACTTTTGGAAATATTCGCGATAAGCGCGAATATCTCCAAAAGCTAGCGCCTGCCCTGAGCAGTTCTAAGGCATGTTATCCAATGGGAGGTGGATAACATGGCTAAGAGCATTAGCTCGGTAATGCATGAATATCGCTGAGTTTTCAGCGATATTAATGCATTGCGGTCGTTTTTTTATCGTATTTGCGATAAACCTTGATAATAGCAAGGTTTATCTGCGATAATTTCTGACGATGCTTAGCGGTAAAAAAATCGTTGCTAAGCATCGTTAGGGATAAATATCGCTTAACTTTGGTAATATGCCCCAACGTCTGGATTCGAAGGAAATCAGACGTTGGAAATCAGGAAGTGTAGAAAAACATTGTCTGCGCCATCTTGCCTTTTTTCAAATGCCACACTTTTGTCGTGCATGGCAGTCATTTTAGATGCCTTGACCAGACCCACTCTGTGCACGGTGTCGATCCTTAGCATGACTCCCCACCCTCGCAAGCATCTCCCCCAGGCAGTGGTCACCCCCGCTCTCTGTCTTATGCATGGGTAATAAACCACCCCCCATCTGCGCTGCTCTTCCCTGAGAATCACACCCTGTGCCCGCCCGACACCTCCCTTTCGCCCTATTCACTACCGCACCCTCTGACACTCCTTTTCCTCTGTGTCCGATTGTCCAGGCCGGTCCTAGGGTATCAGCTAGCCCTGCAGATGTAGTTTATGGCCCCAGCTGTAAAGAATCACCCCTCTTCAAAGGAGTTATAGTAGATCAAGGCCCACACTCGATGAGATCCGTCACAGCAGACGCGTTCCTATTATCTGAAAACCATCCTGTATTGTGATTGGGGAGGGGACCGAGCCTGAAGCGGAAGATTCCAGGGATGACTCTTTGTACATCAAAGTTTTTACAATTATGTGTCACATTAAAAATATATAGCACTCCAACAAAGTAGTAAGATTATAAAACTTTAATAACTTATAAATATATACAAGAAAACAAAAACAGTAATAACATATAAACATTTTTAGGGAAAAACAACGAAGTAGCGGTCGGCTGTGCGAATAGTCCCAACGCAGCACAACGTCCAGATTTCTGGCGTGGGGCGTCGTGGGGGGTGGGTCATCAGTAGCAAACTGTTGTGCGAATAGTTCCAAGGCAGCAGAACGATGGCACCAAGGTGATGTCCAGTAAGGTGCCGCACTGGTTTTGGTATCCTACAATGCTGCTCCGAATAACGGCGTGGGGCGCCCCGGGGGAGGCGGCGTGAACGGGCCTCTCCAGGTGGAGTCTCATCTGTTGTAGTGGGGCGCCCCTTTACCGTTTCAGTTGCCATTCCGTCCGCTTTTGGTCCACTGTGTCAAAAGCCGCAATTCAGCTGAGTTGCGCCCACTCTTGCGGTGCAGCGATAGGCGGCTGTCACAGGACTCTCAAAATGGCGGCAGGCTGTTTCCTTTTTGGGCCTGGTCCACTGAAATGGCCCTGGGACACCTTGGAAATCGGACGCTTGTCTGCTAGGTCTTGGACCCCATTCTCGAAAGCGTCCCCTCCGCCTTGAGGATTCATCAAAAGTTTTGGGGGCCCCCGACTCCTGTAGGCTTCTGGTGGGGAGCGGCTGCCATGATTGCTCGCGGAATGACCACGACGGAGCTACGAGATGGTGGTGCTCTCATGCTGATGCCAGCTTCAGTCTGAAACATCCAGAAACAAGGTGGGGCTTTCATCGTTTGGGGAAAAAAAAAAGTTTTCATCCAATGAAAAGTGTTGTTTTTAGGTCATATGATCAAGCCTTCCATCATTAGGAAACCAAAAGTAAAATGAACCAATGAAAAGTTTTATAAACAAGTCACATGACCTGTTATGCGGCATAGGGTATAAAATGCGGAGAAAATACGTTGGCACGTGAGGCGGCGTCAGTAGCGGACCGATGTGCGAATAGGCCGAAGGCAGCGCAACAATATTTCCTGAATAGAAGACACCACAAGGCGCTGAGATGCCAAGATCCGGATGGCACCGAGGTGGTGTCTAGTAAGTTGCCGCACTGGTGTGGCAATCCTACAATGGTAAAAGTTGGCGTGGGGCGCCCCGTTGGCCTGTGAGATGGCGTCAGTAGCGGACCGATGTGCGAATGGGGCCAAAGGCAGCGCAACAATATTTTCGGAATAGAAGACACCACAAGGCGCTGAGATGCCAAGATCCGGATGGCACCGAGGTGGTGTCTAGCAAGTTGTGGCACTGGTGTGGCCATCCTACAATGGTAAAAGTCGGCGTGGGGCGCCCTGTTGGCCTGTGAGATGGTGTCAGTAGCGGACCGATGTGCGAATGGGGCCAAAGGCAGCGCAACAATATTTTCTGACTGACACCACAAGGCGCTGAGATGCCAAGATCCGGATGGCACCGAGGTGATGTCTAGCAAGTTGCTGTACTGGTGTGGCCATCCTACAATGGTAAAAGTCGGCGTGGGGCGCCCTGTTGGCCTGTGAGATGGTGTCAGTTGCAGACCGATGTGCGAATGGGGCCAAAGGCAGCGCAACAATATTTTCTGTATGGAAGATACCACTAGGCGTTGAGATGCCAAGATCCGGATGGCACCGAGGTGATGTCTAGCAAGTTGCTGTACTGGTGTGGTCATCCTACAATGCTGAAACTCGGCGTGGGGCGCCCCATTAGCCTGTGAGATGGCGTCAGTAGCGGACCGATGTGTGAATAGGCCGGAACCAGCACAAGGCGCCAAGATCCGGATGTCACCGTGGTGGTTTCATAGTTGAGAGGTACTTCATCTGCAGTGGGGCGCCGAGATCCGGATGGCACCGAGGTGATGTCTAGCAAGTTGCTGTACTGGTGTGGTCATCCTACAATGCTGAAACTCGGCGTGGGGCGCCCCATTAGCCTGTGAGATGGCATCAGTAGCGGACCGATGTGTGAATGGGGCAAAGGTAGCGCAAGAATATTTTCTGAAGAGGAGACACCACAAGGGGCTGAGATTCGGTTACCACCGAGGGGATGTCTAGCAAGTTGCCGCACTGGTGTGGCCATCCTACAATACTGCTCCGAATAACGGCGTGGGGTGCCCGAAGGGGGGGGGGGGAGGCGGTGTGAACGGGCCTTCCTAGGTGGAGGCTCGTCTGCTGTAGTGGGGCGCCCCTTTACCGTTTCAGTTGCCATTCAGCTGAGTTTCGGCTGCTCTTGATGCTACAGCGACAGGCGGCTGCAACAGGACTCTCAAAATGGCGCCTGTTCTTTGGATTTGGGCCTGGTCCACTAAAATGGCCCTGGGACACCTTAGAACTCGGACGCTCGATTTTTTTTTTCCTTTCCTGTACATGCAAAAAAAGGTAAATGCCCGGTACGTTACACGCTTCATCTGCCACGATGAACTCTCCAGAGGAACCGAAAAAAAATATAGTTATGGTAACTATACCATGCATCGTCATATGGAGAGGTGGCACCAATTAATTATAGTGCTGCATAAAAGAGAGATTTGGAGGAGAACCCCTGACCTGCTAGTACATTCATCAAAGAAGTGGCACTGACAGCATCAGAGGCAAGGGAAACGGTCCCAAATATTTAGAAGAACTTTGGAAAGATTAAAATGACATGTTTAGATTGTGGCAAATTAATTTCATGTGGACAGATGAGTGTTACTCTAATAAATACAGCATATGAACATCATCATAGTCGATGGTTGGTAGAGACATTTTGACTATATCCTGGACCTGCCCGTCCTCGCCCAAAATGGCGCCGGAATAAATGGGACTCGTAACTCCTTGTTGTGTACTGGTTGCAGAACCTTGAAATCACGAGATACGTATGCAGTTTTGAAGCACATGGCGGGCGGGGACGAGAATTGATTGAATATTTCGACATCCCTATTGATATTAAGTTCTGATGTGTTATTGATTACTGTACTATTGAAAGTTCGAATTAACGTCACCCATGGTACTTGCCCGCAAATGTATATCTAGATAATTTTATTGTAACTGGCCCTGTCGTATTTTAATTATAAAATGTACGTCCACCGATTCCGTAACTTTTTGACACCTTAGTTCTTGCAACCTAATGGCCCGCCCGTTACGTTCCTCTACAGTGTAAATGTCTACTCATCATATACGATTACAGTTTGCTCCGTGGCCGGCCCACGTGGTTATAGGCTCGTATTTGTATAATGAAATTTTCACAATAAAGGTTTTTAAAAGAAAACATGGTAGTAGTATATACATTGGTAAAGTTTTTAATAATAGTCACTGTTTTAGAATCAGTAAAAGGCAAGTGAAATAAAGCAGTCCAATTACATGAAGGGTAAAAGGTATAATTCGAAGGAACGCAGTAAAGATAAATGGTCAAGGGCTGTTGTGTTTTCTACTCCTGCAACATAAAGTGATCGATAAGAATCTCATATTCAGGCGTATCGGCGACTAAGACAGCAGGTCGACCCTCTTTTGCTCAACGGCTCCGTCATGGGACGAAGAAACGCTCTTTTTCTCGAAAAAAGAATATATTTTACTTGCAGGACAGTTGTAAATTTTCCGGGAAAGTACATTAGCCTGGAACATTATAACATATATTTAAGAAAAAATAATGTTCAGAAGTAATAAAAAGCGTAATTTTTAGGTCATATGACCAAGCCTTTCATCATTAGAATAAGAAAAGTAAAATGAACCAATGAAAAGTTTTATTAACAAGTCACATGACTTGTTATGCTTACGTTACGCGCTGCGCGCCCCGGATGACTTCCGGATGCGCTAACGCGGCGCGTCATATGACGCATTACGCGACAACGCAGGTCCAGAATATAGTCAAAATGTCTCCACCAACCAGCGGTTGGAACACAACCCCTTTCAGCAGGCTAAATAGTTCTGTTAAATGACAACAGAAGGGACAGGCAACAAGAACCATCAGTCAAAGAGGGGAGGGCTAGTTCTTCTCTACCGGGTTACATTGGGGCGCTACCGGAACTGATCGAATTGGTAGTCTACAGTGTTTCTGGATATTCAGACTGAAGCTGGGGTTAGCATGAGAGCAGCACCATTTCGTAGCTCCGTCGTGGCCATTCCGCAACCAATCATGGCAGCCGCTCTTTATCGTTATTTTGGGCGGGGTGGGTGGCGGAGCCAAGCTGTTTTGCAGCCATCATTGTGTGGAGTTCAGTTCATCTCACTAGTTTTGTATTTGTCATGAGGGGTTGTTCCTAATGTTTCTATTTTAGCGAGGTCAAAAAGAGATCCCATTAGTGGCCTACTGATTTTGCTCGATTCCTTTTCTTTTTTTTTTACACGATTTTTCGTTATCTGCGAAGACTAAACAGAGTATTGCGACTCTGTGTTTGTTTGTAAATAGAGAATGAACCAAAGAGAACCAATTCTAAAACAGTAAATACTTGGATAACAATCAATCAAATGGAGAGAGAAGCAGGCACGACGTATTAAAACGGGGGCAAAGGCCTGCGTTAACTACCCTTCACTATGTGCAAAGAGAGAGTACTCCTAATAGAAATGAGGGGGGGGGGCACCATTCAAAGCAGATCAGTGTGCATAAACACGAAAATGTTTTCACTTACCACGTACTTGACATTCGACAGCTTATGATATTTGCTATTAAAAAACCATTGAAATTCACTGAAAAAACCATAGGTTATAGACCATATATAGTTAGGAATTAGCATTTACAAAACCTTGAAAATTCACTGAAAAAAACATAGGTTATAGACCATATATAGTTAGGAATTAGCATTTAAAAAACCTTATTTTACTCACACAAAACCATTGAAATTCCATATATAGTTAGTTGCACTAACTATATATCGCGCACCCGCAATCCACTGCTGATCATGTCACATATTACATCATTCATGACATGGTCAGTGACATCACTGATGACATCACTGATGACATCTCAAATGACATCACTGATGAGACCACTGATGACATCATCCAGTGACTGTGTGTTTCTGTAAAGTTTAAATATGTTTTACATATTGAAGAATGAGTAGATGTATAAGTGTCTGGACGAAGGATTTAGTAGGTGCATGACTGAATGTATGAGTGAGTGATTAAATGTGTCTCACTGAGTGCATGGGTTAGTGACTAAACTGTCTTAATTTGTGCATCATTATGTCTGTTGTTCTGTAAACTGCTGCATGTGTTGATCAGTAGCTATATGATTAACTATATGGGTTATTGATTGATTGTCCAAGTATTTGTATGGGAGACTGAGTGTGTGTGTGGCTGGCTGGGAGGTGTGTGACTCTGTGCAGATCAATGTGTACTTGTATCAATGATTGTATAAGAAAGTAAGTATGTGTTAGTATATGTTTGAAAATGTAAGGTGCTCTATGTTTAACTGTATAGACAAGAAAATGGAAGTGTGATTGATTCTTTACAGGACTGACTAGGTGTGTGAGTAACTCCATGGATGAGTGGCAGAGTGTGAGTGTCTGTATAGGTGTATGAGTGCATATGATAGTGTCGTAAAGATGAGTGATTGTATGTATGAATGATTGTATGGGTGAATGAGTGAATGTGTGTGTAGACGTAGGAATCAGTGAGTACGTATGTAGTAACTAGTATTGGTGTGTCAATGGTTTCAAAAATTATACTCTGTATTTAACACTGGGTGAAACAGAGGTTATATTAAAATGTGAGGAGATGCATTGTATTGTCACATGAATGATATCATCAGTGATGTATGTATGTATAGGCATTTATATAGCGCACTACTTACCCGTAGGGTCCCAAGGCGCTTCGACCGCTGCGAAACCCTTCCTGGATTCCCTGAGAGATGGTCCCTTAATGGGTATCTCCAGGGTGAGACCAGGCATCCCCGGCGGTCTGGTGGGGCCGTTAGTGAAGATGAGGCAAGCTAATGCCCAGAGTTGCCGAGTGTGAACGCTGATCAGAGTGGGCACCGAGGCGAGAGAATTATCGAGTCCGCTGACCCTGGTCCAGAAACCTGCCGCGCCGGGAATCGAACCCTGGTCCCGGGCCGTCCTCTGCTCTCGGGTCTGCCGCCTCTAACCAGTGAGCCACACTACTTCACTTGTGGTCATTGATGTCAAATGAGATGTCATCAGTGATCTCATCAGTGATGTCATTTGAGATGTCATCAGTGATGTCATCAGTGATGTCACTGACCATGTCATGAATGATGTAATATGTGACATGATCAGCAGTGGATTGCGGGTGCGCGATATATAGTTAGTGCAACTAACTATATATGGAATTTCAATGGTTTTGTGTGAGTAAAATAAGGTTTTTTAAATGCTAATTCCTAACTATATATGGTCTATAACCTATGGTTTTTTCAGTGAATTTTCAAGGTTTTGTAAATGCTAATTCCTAACTATATATGGTCTATAACCTATGGTTTTTTCAGTGAATATATATATATATATATATATATATATATATATATATATATATATATATGTATATTAATTATCTGATTTTGAACAGTAAATATGTTTGTATAATTATTATATTTGAAAATAAACCTACATTTGTCTTGCTTTAATTTTCTTGATGGATATTTTATCGATGGTTGTGGTTTATCCAGTGGTTTGTTTACTGTTGGTTTAAATGCAAACTGTTATTATTTATTAAAGTGTTACATATAATTGTATTATTTAGATTTTTTAGTCTCTCTTTTTATCTAGTTGAAAAAAAATAATACTTACTAATTGTAGTTGATGTTGTTGTATGTTAAAGTTTGGAGAATATGTGTGGAGAAAAGTATTTGTTAGTTATCTTTGATTCTTTATTTAATTTATCTTTTTTTTGTTTGCTCTATTTGTTGTTTAATTTATATACTTACTTAGTTTCATATTTTTCTTGCTTTCAAAGTTAATGTTTGTTTTGAGTTTTTTTGGCAGAGTTATAGTGAAGTGTAATCTGTGACATATAAAAGAAAACATAGTTTTAGTTAATTTGATTACTTTGAATATTAGGGGGCCTATTCCGTCCGCCACCATAACGATGAATGGGACCATCTGCCAGAGGTGCAGTGGTCCCGCTGTGGCCATCAGGATGCCACCGCCATGGTGGCAGTGGCATCTGCCATCCACAACATTGTGGCGGGCGGTGCTCACAGCACCTCCCGCCACAATGCTGTGCATGCACGTTGTGCATTGGCATGCACAAGGTGACAGGTACCGTGCGGTGCCTGACACCTTTTCCACATCAATGTGGGGGGGTACCATAGGTACCCCTCATGTGTTACCCCCACACCCCCAACACTTCGGGGGCCCGCACAAGCAGAAACCACATGCCTGTCCATGGTGGCAACACAGCCATGGAAAGGCACATATCCGCCTGCATGTTAATATGGCTGGTGGTGTCTTGCAGACACCGCCACCATATTAAGCCCCTTTTCCGACTAGTCAACGGGTGGTAAAGTGACACATGGTCTTCCTGTCCACCGCGGACCCTCCAGCCGTTCTAATATGGCGGGGTTCATTCAGGCTTGGATGGCGGGCGGATCAACCACGCTGGCCTGACGGTGGCTACTGCCGGTCCGGTAGGGGCGATCCGCCCGCCATTCAAATAGACCCCTTAGTCTCTATTTTTATTTATTTGTAAAAAAATATATATACTTACTCTTTTTAGTTGATGAAGTTTCTTTCATTGATGTTGTGGTTTTGTTGACTTCTGTAGAAGCTGTTAAGAGAAAAGTATTTGTTTTGCTATGTTTTGCGTTTTCATTCAATTTATTAATTTGAAATACTTTACTTTATTTGTTGCTTAACTTATATACTTTGTGATATATTTTTTAGATATCGATATTTTTGTGTTCTTTATTTTTGTTGTTGATATTTTTGTCATCAATATTTTTCTAATATGTAGTTTTTTATCAATGTTTCTGTTATTTCTTTTTTGTGTACTTTGTGTCGATATTATTGTATATGATATTGTTGACTCAATGTTTTTGTTGTTTGTAGTTATAAGAGTCCATAAGAGCCGATGTTGTATCAGTGCTCCGTTCCAAAGGGCCGTGAAATTAAGTCTAAAGTGTGTTTATAATTGTTTCAAAAGTATTCTAAAAATCTGAGTTATTTCTTTTTCAGAGAGCAAGTCCTATAGTTTGGTCTCAAACACAGCTCATTGGAACTCCAGAAACCAAATGGAATTGGCCAGTCCTTATAAAAAAAATTGGAGTTACAAGTCAAGGGAAATTGTTTAGAAATGCCAACTCTTAGAACAAGTTTAGAGCTTGCAATATGAACCTTTGCCCAGGAGCACTGCTTCTCCCCTGAGGACAGAAATATAATGATGCAGACAGACCCAGGGTGACAGAACAAATGTGTGAAGTCGACTCATAGGCTCTTGTTCAGCAAGGCTAGGATCAGTCCCCAGGGAGCTGAGCATCCATTTTATGACAAATTTCCATTCATCATATACCAGCATGGGATAGTAAAGAAATGGCCAGATGGACCTATGCCCTATGGTAAGATGGAAGACCTCTCTAAATATGCTAAGCTGAGCACCTCCAAAGGATGCCTGGTGGGTGCCGACCTCTGCCTGACCCGCTTGCTCACTAAGAAGAATGTGGGTCTCATTTAGAGTTCAGGAGTCTCTGAAAATCCTTGAGATTTTGGAGGAAATTATAAATGAGGAAAGAAATCCAACCACTGCATGTCCTCCATCAGAGGGATAGTAAGGGGAGGAATCAAGCTTGTAGATTGAACACCTTTTTAGAGTTTCCTCTAGAATTTGGAAGATTTTCCCCATAACTCTAAATCATGCTGTGTGTATGTGGAATGAAATAAAAAGCCTCCACCTGGTCCCATGGATTAGTGGGATACCTGTGCTGTTTTCAAGATAATTGCATCCTGTTGTGGTACTGGGCCTGATGTCTGGAGACCATCCCAGAAGAGTTTGATTGCTGAGAGCTACAGAGGAGAACTACAGAAGAGCTCCAGTGTGCTTTGAACTAATTTACTCAGGCACTTCAGCAAGAAGAGCTAACTGTGTCAAAAGAGATTGTGGCCATCTAGTGTTGTGTTGTACTGCCATAGCCAGTTCATTTGGGCCCAGTCCTAAAGATTGCTTTAAGACACCTGCTCTGATGCTGTGTCTAGGGTCTAAGGACCGTCCCTGAAGTGTTTGGCCATCCCGGTGCTATGCTTTGGAGATTTGGGACATAGGGCGACCAGTCCTAAAGTTCTATTTTGATAACCAGAGTGAGTGGCACCTGCTGGTGGTGAAGATGATCTATCCAGAAACTCCATGATTTACAGAACTACAGTTACCTTCAAGATCAATCCATGCCCCCTCCCGTTGGGGGACGACCATCTTCACTTGCAGACCGGCTAAGTACTCTACCTCATGGCTTGGTCCTTCAGAATATCGTAACACTAGCATTTTTCTTTTCTTTTTTGTCCTCAATTTGCCAACACTCTTGTTCGGGTGTGCTCTGATCCCTCTAGGTCTTACAAAGTGTGGTAAACTTGACCGGTGAACATTGAGGTGATCTTCGGTAGTAATTCACAAGCATTGTATCTACTTCCCTTTCCTGCGCCGACCGGTACCGCCCACAGGAGATTATGGTAGCCCACAGCAGGATGGCTTTAGTAATAGGACTCATGTTTCCTTTTCTCTCCACCTCACCAATGGAGCCCAAACTTTCCTCTCGCTCAAGGGGTCACATGCCATATCTGACTCGCTGGTGTAAATTATATTTTTGAGGCACTTTATGAATAAGGGTGAGTTTCCTGACTTCCGTAGCCTGCATATCTCTTGCCGGGCCAAGAGAATCACATAAAACAGAAATTTCTCGTGAGAAATGCGCATTCCCTGGCGGCCGCGCATTAGTATCCAAGATGGCGGCGCGGTTACCAGAGGGAGCCCCGGAGACGCAGCCGACAAGGTAAGTGGTGTTTATTGTTTTTAAAATCATTATTTAAGTATTTAGGGAGGGCGGGAGGGAGGCGGGTGGCGGGCAACTTCGCTACGCCCACGCAGTGGGCGTAGTGTTGCCTGCTACGCCTACTTCGCAAATGGCGAAGTAGGCAACACTACGCCTACTCCGTGGACGTAGCGAAGTGCTACGCCCAGGGTTAATATATTTAAGGGAAGATTTGCCATTTTGACAATAGTCCTGCTACTTCCTGACTGTTTTTTTTCCAATTAACTTTTGTGATATCTTCAACCCTTTGTGTAATTAACATCCCTAGGTAACGCATTTGAACTTTTACCCCATGGTTCCGTATATCCTGATTCCACTCCATTATCTCAGTTTTATCTACATGTATTTTGTATCCCGATACCTGACCAAATATCCCTGCCTTCCTCATTAGGTTAGGGATTGCATCCTGCGGATTTGATGTATACAGCAGTAGATCGTCTGCATACAGTGGTAATTTGACCTCAAAACTATTTAACCTAAAGGGAAGTATAGTGGTATCTGCTCTAATTAAATTTGCAAAAGGCTCTATATAAAAATTAAAAAGAAGCGGGGACAGAGGTCAACCCTACCTTGTCCCCCTAAAAATATAAAACCAGTCAGAAAGCTCACCGTTTACTAGAACTTCAGCCTTTGGAATAGAATACAACATTTTCACTGCCGTAACTGGGTTTTGTGGAAATCCAAAACTACGTAGAGACTCCCATAAGTATGCCCAATACACCTGATCTAATGCTTTTGCTGCGTCTACTGCTACTAAGGTGAGCGGTACTTTCCGGGTCTCCGCTATATCTACAACTCCAATCAACTGAAAAGTTAAATCTTTGAGTTGTTTCTCAGAAATAAATCCAGTTTGATTGGGGTGGATCACCTGTTTTATTACTTTAGCTACTCAAGCTGCTATAAAACCAGAAAATATCTTGAAGTCCGAGTTCAATAGCAAAATTGGTCTGTATGAATCAACTCTTCTTGGATCTTTTTGGTTTTAAAATTAAAGTCACTATGGCCTCAGACCAAGATTGAGGAGAGTTTTCCCCACCAATGTAAATCGCATTAAAAAAGTCCTTTAAAACTGGAATTACTATATCAATAATAGATAAGCAGACATCCACTGGAAGGCCATACAGCCCTGCAGCCTTCCCCTTTGCCATTCTCTTGCACTGGGCTCTAATCTCTCCCTCCGTAATTTCTCCTTCTAGAGCTTTCTGTTGTGCATTAGCTAGCTGATGGAGAAACGCTGATCTTAACCATTCAGCTATAGCCTCTAGGTCGGGTTGGATCTCCTCTCTATACAAATCTCTCATAAAATGACTGGCCTCTCCACAGATATCAATATTTGCATAAAGTAATTCTCCTGTGTTTCTACCTATTAATTCTCAGATCGTATTTCTTGGTCTGACCCCCTTAGCCTTCCAGGCTAGTAAAGAACTACACTTTTCTCCGTAGGCAAAATGCCTGAGTTTACCAGCTTTCCACTTATCCAATGCTTTCTTATCTATCTTCCCTTGAAATACTGCTTGTAGCCCCTCTAGCTCTTTACTCAGGGCAGAAACTTTATCCATGTCCTCCATAGAGACCCTCTATAGTTCCCTTTCCTTTGCCTTAATCTCTTCCAACGTTTGCACGACCTCTCGCCTCTCCTCCCTTTTTTTTCCTACCATTACAGATCTTATCTCCCCCCTTAAGTAGGCCTTATACGCTTCCCAGACTACTTGGCATTCAGCTGATCCTATATTTGCCTGGAAATGTGTCTCTGAATTTTCTCTTAGATCTACAACTACCCCCTCATCTAGAAAGATAGTCCTGTCTACCGTCGATCTTCCCTGTCCCTCCCTTTGTTGTATCATCAGTGCCAGAATGACAGCAGAGTGATCCGACATTATCGCAGGGGTGTGTACTACCTCAGTTACATCTCCACACAATTCTAGATCTAATAAAAAATAATCAATCCGGGAGTGGTGCCCGCATTTTTTACTATAAAAAGTAACTTCCCTCGCCTCCCTCCACTTAGTCCACCAAATATCAATCAAATTAAACTCCTTCATCATACTTTTTAGCCTAGAGAATGTTCTAGGGGGGTTGGTATATTTTACTTTTGAAGTCCTATCTCATTCTTTATCCATGACTAAGTTAAAATCTCCTCCCATCACAATGGGTGCTGTTGTCTCTAATAGGCAGGATTCCATCTTAATTAAGGCCTCAGGGTTATCATTGTTTGGAACATAGTATACTGTGCACACTAAGGGTCTGTTTTGGATCACAAAGGGTCACCGCTAGCCATCTACCTGAACAGTCAGTTTCAGATTTAATTAATCTTATCCCATTATCACTTTTGATAATGATGGCTAATCCTCTAGTACTCCCCCTCTGATCAGAACATACTCTCTCTTGAATCCATCTACACTTATTAAAGCTCTGTCTACATTCAAGACTCAAGATGTGATTCCTGTAATAAGATGATTTGGGCAGTACTATCTTTAAGAGGTTAAATGACACTTTCCTCCTAAATCTCAACCCGTTCACATTACAAGTAAATAAATTAACAACGTTTAGCTTGTCCATTCTCTAAAACCCATGTTAACCGTTCTTACCCTATGATATTGGCTCCGGCACATAATTTGACCAACTGTTATCACTATCCTCTTAATACAATAGCAAATGAGGACTGTTTTTTTTATTTTTCTCCCACTGCTCCCTACACCCAGTGCCCCCCATCCTTCCTCCCCCCGAAAACCCCCCTTTCCAAACCTAGGGCGATACACTCCGCCCTTTGCGATTGCCCCCATCCCTCCCACAGAGGAGAGACTCAACAAGACTCAACAAGGCCGTAAAAATAAGACCTTTCAAAAAAAAGAAAAAAAGAAAGAATGCAAACCAGCCTATCTATAGCCTTTATCTATACCGTCATACAAATTCCTCAAGGGGCCCATACCCTAATATAAAAAATCAGCCATAGTCTCAAACATTTCTTTTATCATGTCTTATCATATCTTATCAAGTCATCTGTGCTAAAAAAGTATCCACTTCTTCTGGATTGCTCATGATTTTTAAAATGGCTGGAAATTTTAGCTGAACCTGGACACCCTTGCTCCGCAACTCATTCATTCTGGTACCCATCTCCCACTGCCTCTGGGCAGTCCTCTTACCCAGGTCAGACCTGATTTGATATGAGAATCCATCATAATTTAAGAACCCCCCTTCAGGGCCCCCTCTTTCCTAACATTGTTGTGGGTCTTACTCCCCCATGTGCGCATGTGCTGTCGGCAGCTTCCTTGGAGGTAAATGATACCATCTCATGGTCTTCTACAGGTACGCCTATAGTACTGGCACATGGGCCCCTCGGGCGCTCATCACCATATTCTGCTGTTTTGACAAAACTAGATGTCACTGTTTACCCACAAAGGTATAAATCTTGGCACATGTATTTTGGGTGATGAACCTGGAGTTCTGCCTCTACCACATGAGGCATCTGGGATGGCAACTTACTTCATCAGTCAAGTTGCAGCAATGGTCGGGGAGGAGGAGGCGCAGCACGTGACTCTGGGAGTTGTTGTACACTCTGACGTCCAGCCGGGGGCCACAGCACTCACTCTCCCCTACGGCATGGAAGATCTTCTGGCTGTCTGCGTTGAGGATCTCAAACTCATTGCAGGACTGGAACAAGCTGATCCCTGGGGAGACAAGAGTGGATTGTGAGAAGAAAGAGCGACTCCAAAGGAGGGTAACACCACCCAAACCCCCCCACACCAGTCCCCATCCCCAGTGTTACCTCCACACTCATGATGGATGTATACACTAGTGATCCAGGGACTGAGCTGAAACATTCATGCGGGAAGTATCTCTTCAGCCATTGGCTACTATGCAATATGTCTGGGGATGTCACCTTCCTGCACTTTAGTTCCATCTGTGATAGATGCAGGTGCAGTTGTGCTACCTGTGGTTTTGTGCGAATGTGACATTAGCAGATTTCTAGAGCACAATGGATAATTCATTGTACACTTTGCTCAGAAAGTGGATGTCTGTTCTTATGTGTACTGTCTGTGTGATGAAAACTATACTCCACATACGTAGTCGCTTTTGAGATACATCAAGCTAACAGGTCTCAAATCCATAACAAACCTTTTCTTTATATGCAAAGATAATATTTCAATACACATTGAAACACTAATTTTAAGTTGGCCAGAACAGTGTCCTTGGGAAAATCGGCTGTGGATGAGACTGAGGTGCAGGTGTTCCCACAACCACAGTTACCATAAGCGGGTACACTAGACCTAGCTTTACCAGGTGGGCATCTGGACCAGGTAACACCAGCCTTGGATGTGAGACAGGTAGTTGGCACAGATGTACCACACCTGACCACGTCCTACCACATGGTAGAAACAAGCAACGCTTCGCTCTAGCAGCCATGAAACTCCCCTGATCCTGGTACCATCCTGTCCCCGTGAACCTCACTCCGTGATACGCATTGGCCCTACACCTAAGTATCACCTGCTTAAAGAAGATGGAAATGGAAAAGACAAGTCCTCGGAACAATGCATAACCATACAGAAAAGGACACGGACCCAATAATCTTGGATCTGCATAGCTATCCCCAATTCCAGGGCTTTAGACTTGTAATACCTGGAGGTTAGGGGAAGGATACTGTCCCAAATTTATATTCCCGTATCCCCCCTTTTAAGCCCCAGGCAACTCGTAATTAGGCCCTCAGCCAATAAGTAAATCATTTACAAAAGTTAAGATAGACTTTGCATCTGAGTTATGTTTGTCCTGATGAAGGCCCTTTAATTGATTCTAAAGGGTTGCAACGTATGTTGCAGACAGTCCACAACTGTAACAATTATAATTGATTGCATGTTTCAAGTGTTACCCTTTTACCTTTAACACATTCATATGCCCAGGTTCCAAGTGAAGTACAGGGATACCCAATATTTATACTCAGAGGTGAATCAGGTGGTGCCCATCAGGAGAGTGTCTGAGTGAACACCTGCTTCAGTCCAGCCCAAAAGAGGAGAGCCAGGCCCAAGCACTCAGTGCAGTGGTAAGCAACAAGAAAGAGACAGTCAGCAAAGCAAGCATGGCTTGCATGGCAGCACTGCACCTCTAAACTATGTAGCAAACAAGACCTTCTCCACTGCAACATCGAAAGGAGAGTAAAAGTGTGGTGGTGGCAGGGCTGAGCAGCAGAACATCTGTGTTATTCTGCAATGTGCCCAAGAACAGCTGGAGTGGATGTTGAATTTGGATCCTGGGGGACTGGGTATGAACAACAATACCCAAGAAGAGGGGAATAAAGAAGGGGGGAGAAGTGTTCGGTGGGATTGACTCCACTTCCTTTGTACCTACAAATACCAAAAAGCGAGACAACCCTCTTAAACTGTTTCACGGTCTCCTCAAAATGACCTAGAAAGTCACTTCTTGTTTTAAAAGGCCTCTCACCCACTAGGAATTCTGGTGGAATGCTTCATCATCGAGTTCTCGTCCAGGTACTCTCCGTAAATGGATGGGTTGTACATTGAGCCTCAAGGGAGCGCTTCTGGGGAGACGGGATCTAAGTTTAGAAATGCCTAATGGCTACCGCTGTAAGTGCCCTTTATTTGGAGAACCCCTGGCACAATTAAAAACACAAGTGCAGAAAATTTGTCACTTCAGCATCTATAGGTCTACATGTTTCAGCCACTTCTTTTGTTCATCCGGGTCATGTGGCATTCCTCGGGACCAATCTTAGATCCCTATTTCTTTATAATTCTGTAATTCCGTAGCATGCTTTGTGAGTCTCACCCATTCATGCTCATGTCCCACATACAGCCCAGCATGAGAATCTTTCTCTTTTTATCTGTGGGCAGAAATGGGAAATATTAAGGTTGAATGCAGCTATCACAAATGTGCAATCTTCACCCTGATTATTGCACACGTGTTCACTGCAATCCAACAGACAAAATGCGCAAATGTACCTCACATTGTTCCCCGATCCCAGTTTGCTTATGAGATACATATTCAATGAAGCTTTGTGTTACTGTGACAGTTTAAAGAACACAGAAAGAGAGAAACTACTCCTAAAGTGATCTGCAGCCAAGCAGAGCTTAGGGTGAGGGTACAGTAAGGCCTCAGTATTCACTTGCTTGTGATACGATGACCCGATCCTCTGCTGTCGTCCATGGCAACAAAGTACTTTGTGCAGATATCTATTGCAAACCAAAAAAAGAGCCCACCCTGGCTGTGGACACCGCCCCAGGCAGCATTTCAAGGGAAGCCAGTAGGAGGAGGGACCACCCTGGCTGTGGACACCGCCCCAGACATCTCATGGGAGACGGTAGGAGGAGGGCCCACCCTGGCATGCCTGTGAACACCGCCCCAGACACCTCAGGGGAGCTGGTAGGAGGATGTCCCACCCTGGCTGTGGACACCGCCCCAGACAGCATTTCAAGGGAAGCCGTTAGGAGGAGGGCGCACCCTGGCATGCCTGTGAACACCGCCCCAGACAACCCTTCAAGGGGACCTGGTAGGAGAAGGCCCCATCCTGGCTGTGGAGACCACCCCAGACACCTCAGGGGAGCCGGTTAGAGGAGGGACAACCATGGGTGTGGACACTGCCCCAGACAGCTCTTCAAGGGACACAGGTAGGAGGAGGGCCCACCCTGGCATGCCTGTTGACACTCCCCCCAGACACATCAGATGAGCTGGCAGGAAGAGGGCCCATCCTGAAATGCATGTGGACACCACCCCAGATATGTCTTCAAGGAGAGCCGGTAGGAGGAGGCCTACCCTGGCATGTCTGTGGACTGCGCTCCAGACACCTCCTCAAGGGGAGCTAGTAGGAGGAGGACCCACCCAGGCTGTAGACACCATCCTGGTAGGAGGAGGGCCACACTGACATGCCTATGGACACCACCCCAGACACCTCTTCAAGGGGAGCCAGTAGGGGGACGCAGAACCACAACAAACAAGCCGACTGCAATGTCACTAGTGTCCTCACTACTGCTCATCAGTAACCCATGGAGTCCAGACGTTTTCTGTGACGTGTCCCTGATGCTGAATGGACTCATTATCCCATGCATGCATTTTGAAAGCGATATTGTGTACTCACAGACACACACAGACTCCCCATTGCACAGAGCCAAGTCAATCATTAAATCTGCAAATCCTCCACACCACACCTGTTTACCTGTTCACCAGTCAGCTAAATATACTTGCCCAGTGCAACGGTTATCTTGGATACGCTATGCATGGGCATATGGATTTAATTGGTAGTGATGAATGTCATTTAGGGGTCACCAGGGGCCACATTTGCGACCCTTGTTTTGCCCTCATGCCAACATTTTAGAAAAGGAAAGTGGGAGATTTTTAAAAAACTAATCGGGAAAATAAATTTCTCCAATTGACTTGATTTCAAGCAGAGGCAAATTCATGCCGGAGACAGACAAAATAAGGCAATTTTTGGCTTGAAAATGTGGGAGTCTCCAACCTGGATGAGGTCTATTTGCATGTAAGAGTTTGCCCCCTGCGACCGCTGGCACTGTCCGTGGGACCCCTGAGTTTAGGCTGCAACGGGCTGCACAAGGAACAGAGGAAGCAGGACTGAAAATTAAAGCAGCTTCGGGATTTCCAGGCTGCTGATGCTGGGGACAAGTATCAGTTGCAACCTACAGCAATTTCAATTTTTCCCATCAGCTAAGGGTTTGCTTAAAGTGTTGCCAAGCAATGCACCCTTGAAGGCCTCTCACACCCATAATTCCACAGGGCAGGTGCAAACTTCCCCTGCAGGCTCTCTGAGGACCGGGCAGCATAGAGAGGGAGCTCCCACAGATGCTGTCGGTAGCCTGTGCCTGTTTTCATGTGCTGCTGGACCCCAGGCCCTTTGAGCATGTATGGAGTGCTCACGGACATCATTTAGGGGTAGCAGCTGTGACCCCTGGCTTGCCCCATGCAACCGCTGGCACTGGCTTTCCATTCCCTTGCCTACGAAGTGGTAAAATAAGTGCCGAGAACATAGAGGGAACTCCACACTCATTAGGTTCTGTCCATTTTTTAATTATACTATTAGTGAACAATACTGTATCATCACTATTAGTGTAATGCAAAACTAATCACAAGTAGCTGGAATGGGACCTGTGGTGACAGCTAATGTAAGTAAAAAGTGGTGAGTGAGTGCGTGTTTATGTGAAAGTAAGCGTCCGTGTGTGTGAGCATGTGTGAATATATATGTGTAGGCATGCGTGTGTGAGTAAGAGTCAGTAACAGGTAGTAGTGAGTAAGAGTGAGATTGAGTGTCAGTTTGCATGAGCGAGTCATAATGAGTGAAAATGAGTGACTTCAAGTGATTTAGAATGAATAAGAATGAGTGTAACATAGTGTTAGAGAGTGGGAGTGAGAGCCAGTGTGAGTGAGTGTGAATGAGAATGCTTGCAAGTCTGTCATTGGCCCTAGCATACTGAAGGTAATTCTTGTCTTATAGAGACACCCGTGGTAAGATACTGGTGCTGGGATACGGAGACAGGTCTTAGAATGACAGACACCTGTGGCAAAATACTGGCACTATCACACTAGAAGTGTTGGCATAATGAACACCCATGTAAAAATACTGGCACTGGCACACTAGAAGTGTGGGGGTGAGCCTTTTCAGGGGCTCACCTGGTGCAGGGGTTCGCCCTTTTGCGCACTGGTCCTTTAGACTGACAAAGTAGAGATTGGCACGGAAGCTGTAATATCAAGAAAGAAGTTTATTAGGACACATGAGTGGAGCTACATCAAAACAGAACCCTCAGGCAATGTATGAGGCAGCACATGGAGTACAGAAACCATGGACCATATATTCTGTAGTAAGTGCAGTGGAAGCATGGAGGCTCAAACAGAGGCAGTACAAGTGTACACACAAATAGACTTTTACATACTAGGGTACATGAGAATCGCTTAGTTAACAGAGTGGGAGGAGTTTCAATGTTGCTGACATCAGTTAAAATAGCCTGACAGTTAAATACATGACAGGTGCATCCTAACAGCTAAGGCCTCTCTAAGCATGCAAAGTGCTCATGCTCAGTGCTGCAGGAGCTAACTATAGATGATGACTCAGGCGTAATAGAGAAGCAGGCAACAGCGAAGACGGGGAAGCACATGGCAAACACATGGCTTAACCAAAATGGATGCTAAAAACAAAATGGCTTTAGCTCATGCTAACAGTAATCTCTGCCAAGTTTCCACAGACAACCCTTTTAGCATTAGCTGACGACATCTATGATTCTGAAGGAACAAAGAAAACGTCTTGTACATCAATTAAGTTGATTAACTTCTTGGTCCAATACATATTGGGTGTTTACATTCTTAACGTTGTGCTTGGTAGGTATACAAGCAGTGATACAGAGGGAACAAAGCATTGGACCACATTGTAGACATAAGCAACATGATAGTAGAATCGCAAAGAAGATGCAGAGAATCGTCAATAGTTTCCAGCCCCAGGTAACAAATAGTGTCCATAGCCAACCAGTTTAAGTCCACGTTCTAGTATCAGGGTAAATCTCAGCAGAGATTTTATGCAGTTTAGAGTTTGCATCAAAAACTGAAGGGCGTGATCAGGGATATAAACACAACAACTGCTCCTGATGATGTCACATGCACCACCGCGATCAGCAAACACAACATCAAGGACCATTCTATTTTGGAGCGCCACAATCCTTTGTTTTGCAGTTCTTATGTGATGTTTCCAAGTGCCATAGCTGTCTGGTTAGTCACAGCCTCTACAACGTGTGTCAAGTGTCTGATTTTGCGACTGTTTAAGGCAGCACCAACAAAGAAGAACAATCCCAAATTAAAGTCACTATATTGCTGCAGTGTAGTGTCAGTCTGATCCACCTCATCATGATTTATTGTCCTCTTATATTGGTTCTTGTAAATGTCATTAAACAGACTATAGTCCCTGTGATAGGATGCGGGTGCCAACAACACAGGTGGCAACAAAAAGGACACATAGCAAGTTCCTGACCATCCAATGGGTAGATGGTAGTTTCCTTTTATTCCAACAGTAATGTTCAGTACCAGGGTACAGTCGCTCTACCCCACAGGAATGTTTCCAACACGATTCACACACAAGTCTGCTCGGGCTCTAGTAAAAGCTATAACAGGAGGTCCATTTCCCTTGGCTGTTTGGGTGCTTGGGAAAACATAGCACATGGAGGAGTTTCCTCTGCGATACTCCTCCATCTCCCATACAGGTCCTTTTGCCTGTGGATCTCCTTCCTCATCAAGGTAACACACTTTATTTGGCTGAAAAATTAGTCTCTCTACATCAGCACCTGTAATGTTAGCAACTTCAGATGCCCATAGCAAGGCAAACCAAGCCTGACAAGAACCATTGTGTGAGAACAGCAGAGGAATGAAAGGTGTTCCTCCCTTTTTCTGATGAGCTGGCATCATTCCACACACCCAACAGTTGGTGATGTTCGCAGCATTATGGGTGCGCTTTACAAGCTCAAAAACATTTACAACAACAACATTTACATGCAACATCTGAATTAACGTATTATTGAGGTAAGACATTCTGGGGCATATTACCAAGGGTGGCGATAGGCAATTATTGCCAGTTTAGCAGCCGTTTTCAGCCGCTAAGCGGCAATAATTCTATCGCTCTATTAGCAAGCTGTCGCTAACTGATGTTAGCGACAGCTTTTAGGCGATAGCGAGCGGTTTGTTGCCCGCTTTGCATGTCAGCGATATTTATTACTAATGACATGCAAAGTGGGCGTACCCAAACTATTAGCGACTGAAAGCAGTCGCTAACGTCACTATCGCCTATTAGCAAGGCAGGTGTAGCGATGGAAATCTTCCCGCTATCGCCAAAACCCAACGCCTACTCAGACCAGTTCTTAGCCATGTTATACAATGGGAGGTGGATAACATGGCTAAGAGCATTTCACCGCTAATGTGTGAATATCGCTGTATTCTCAGCGATATTCAAGCATTTCGCCGCTATCGCTGGATATTTTAGCACAATGAAGAAAAATGTTGCTAATAGCATGTTTTCTCCGCTAACATATCCAGTGATAGGCAGCGATAAAAAAATCATCGCTAAGCATATTTAGCGATAATTTTCGCTAGTTGTTGGTAATATGCCCCAAAGTGCTGCTGCTCATGACAGGGAAGGGAGAAATAATGGTGCTCAATGGGGGCTGGAGTAATGGCATTCAGCATTTGTCGAACAGGAGACAGTTCCTCCACAGCCCAGGCTATTACTGCCATAATAATCCCGATGAAAGTAAACCCAGCAATGAACATAGTCTTCTTGTCACAGATTCTCGCAGCAGTCGATGTCTTTTCCTTAGGCATGTTTATCTCAACGTTGAACAAAAAATGCAGATGGAGCTCTAAAGCCCTGGGCAGCCATTGGTTTCTTCACTGAGAGCTGAGACTGGTGTCACTAAGAAAAATATCCCCTCCCTCGCCAGCTCAGCCTTTCACTAACCCAGGACAGTTGCTCAACCAGTCTTTTTCAGCAATGCAGTTTCTCTCCGGGGTCGCAGCTGATATCGATATGCATCAGGGATCGTGTGGTCCGGGTAGACTTCCTCAGGTTCTTCAGGTGATACAGTTTGTCCTTCCCTGTGTCCAGGATATCTCGATGGTCGGTGAGGGCAGCAGGCTCCACCAGGGCAGATGGCACTCTTTTGCAGTGTGTGGAGTGGATCCAATTCTTCTGATTGTTCACTCGGACTGCAGTTCTGGTCGCCAGGAGCACCTGCTCAGGGCCGCGCTACCTTGGTTCCAGGCTATTTGGCTTCTGGAAAATTTTGACCATTACTTGGTCACCGGGCCATAGATCTTGGTGCCTGTCAGGAACAGCTTCTCGAACCTGTTGATGAATAGAAAGCAAGCTGTCAGTCAACTGTGACAGGTATTCACTCATCAAGACACAAGGTTCTTCATGTATAGGGCACAGCCATGAATGCCCCAAATGTTCATTGGCCTTCCAAATACCACCTCATACGGTGTGAGGCTAGATCATGTATGTGGCACCGATCTAATGGAAAGCAGGGCAAGGGGTAATACATCAGGCTATTTCAGAGATGTGGAAGCCTGAATTTTAGCCAACGTAAGCTTGAGAGTAGAATTGTATCATTCCACTAATCCTGCTGAATGTGGGTGGAAAGCAGCATGAAACTTCTGTTGATTCCCGTTCAAGACATTCTCAACAACTTGCCCAATGAAATGAGGTCCATTATCAAGTCAAGTCAAGTCAAAATTTGCTTTATTCGTGATAAACACATAAAAGCATTTACATACATAAAAATCCATCCAAAAAAAACTTGATTTGTATTTCTTGAAAAGAGAATGATAGACATTTAAAAATACATCAATTAGATCAGTAGGTTAAAAAAAGTTAAAATATAAAAAGCTTAAAAGTTGCAGATGTTTTTATAGCACGTTATTTACAATAGTCTGTTTGTAAGTTTTTGTCTAATGGACCATGACCACCCCAGGTATTTGGCAGTAGCTATTAATATAGGCAGTGATGAATTAGTGCAAATAATTCTTAAAGCTACCGCACTACTTGTCGTTCCTACATTTTTACACATCGGAGTTAGCCAAATACGTCTGGGTTCCACGTATGATTTACATACAAATAAAAAGTGCCCAATGGTTTCATTATGCTCTCCACAAGATGGACAGATTTTAGTTGATAAGCCGCCCCACCTGCCAGTCAAAGATCTCAATGGGATGGCACCAGCCCTGATCTGGAAGAGTAACCTCCTGTCCCTTGAGTTGGTGATAACATCCCAATACGGTTCAGAGTTGGGGAGGGACTTTGCTTCCAAGAATCTTCCCGCCATAAACTCTGGGTTGGTTTCATTCTAGATTCGTGCTGCCACCCTGTCCCAATAGATCTTTTTAAGGACTTGTTTTGATGGAAATGAAGCACTCTCGGGATTTTCCCATAATTGATGTAAACCAAGAGCCCCCAACATATTTCTGAGTTCTTTTAACCAACCTAATTTTTGGAAAACATCAGCTCTCATAACATCCTTAAACCCCTCAGCATAATATGAAAGTGCAGGTGTTGTCCAAAGTCTGCGCCAGTACAACACTGGACGCAACCTTGCAAGGTCGACCACTGACTTCCTACCCAGGTCAAACTTAAGTGGTAACAAAGGAGACACTTTAGGAAGACCAGTAATGAGTCTAAAAAACTTGTTTTCCGCAGTCTGTAATGGTTGTAAGTTCTCATAGCACCATAGCTCTGCACCATAAAGGGTTGATCCAAGTGCTTTAGCCTCGTACACCTGTAATGCTGGTTTAACCGGTTTTGTTAGGGATTTACGATGTTCAGATCCCAATGCACCGGCTATTTGCTTATGTCTCACGGTTGCAATGTCAATGTGCTTAGTCCATCTTAGGTCATTAGAAACGTGGATTCCCAGATATGTAAAAGCATTTACCACATCCAAATTTCTGCCATTCATAACAATTCGGGGACTGTGGCTACGACCAGAGTTAAAAACCATCAGTTTAGTTTTGGCCACATTTATCTCCAAGCCATGGTCCTTGCAGAATTGATCGAAAATGGATAAAGCGTGCTGTAAACCACTTGGAGTTTTAGATAAAATCAAAGTGTCATCTGCAAACATTAAAATTGGTATTTTGGATCCAACCAACGAAGGGGCGTACACATTTGCAGTCAGCATCCGGGCAACAACACCATTAATCACTCCACAGGACTCAACAAACAGCGAATCAAGGGAAGAACTCCTTTAGAAGCACCTTTGCTGTAGTAAGAGCTGTATTATCTCTTGTGGCGTATGCCTCAATCCACTTACTAAAGGCACATACCACTACTAGGACATACTTTAAGTTATTACAGCGTTCTAGCTGGATGTAATCCATTTGCAGAAACTCAAAAGGTGCAGTAGGTGTCGCAAACTCTCCTATTAGAGTTTGTGTTCCCTTTCCAGGATTATACTGGAGACAAATCAGACAAGTCTGAACTATCTTTTTAGCTGTGCCGGCAATTTCTTGATGAACCCACACTTGCTTCGCTATTGAGGATGCTCCAACATGTGCCAGCCCATGTGCCATGTGAATCATAGGGTGTAATAGGCTGTGGGAAATCTCCATTTGGTTATGTCTTTATTTCTCCAACAGCCCTCATCAGCCAATGTTCCCTCCTTAGACCATAGGTCTAATTCTTCAGCAGAGGCAGATTGCTGCATGTCTAGCACTTCTTGGAAGACATCATGCCAACGTTCAGCCTGTGACTTCACCACATACATAGCTGTAGTGCTGCGCTGCATTGCAGTCTCATGAGCTGTGTGATCTGCGAAGGCATTGCCCTGTCCTATTTTATCAGTCACTCTCTTATGTGCACTGCACTTAACAATCACTATTTTCTTAGGATATGTCAAAGCCGTAAGGAGATTATGCACTAATTCTCCATGCACTATTTGTGTCCCGTGTGATGTTAGAAAGTCTCTTTCCTTCCAGAGTAGCCCAAAATCGTGAACCACTCCAAAGGCATATCGGCTATCGGTGTAGATGTTAACAGACGTCAGTGCTATGTTCACATGCCCTCGTTAATTCTATCAACTCAGCTGTCTGTGCTGACTTCTGTGGGATGCGAGCTGTCTCAACTACCATCTGAAGTTTTCTATTTGCATATGCAGTTAATATCATGCCATCTGGTAATTTCAAAAAAGACCCATCAACCCACAATTTCACATCAACACTTGAAAGGGGCGTATCTTGCAGGTCAACACAACCCTTTGTCTGTTCCTCAGTTCGGAATCTACAGTCAAAAGACTCCTGTGACTGGGACTGAGTAGCTGGGAATGGCATTAGAGTAGACGGATTAAGAGTCGAACATCTTTTCAAGATGACATGAGGGGCCAAAAGTGTTAATTCATATCCTGTCAAGCGAGCACTAGTTAAATGCTGTGTTTTGGTTCAAAAGGGCATCAACTGCATGGGGCACAGACACAAGCAGTGTATGTGGCAAAACTATTCCCTCACTCTGACGTATGGACACAGCTCCCGCTGCCATGGAACAAAAACACCCAGGTAACGCACGAGCGACTGGATCAAGGACAGATGAAAAATATGCACAATGATGCTGCTTATCACCATGTGTCTGGGTTAAGACCGAGAGAGCACAACCATTCCTTTCGTGTACATAGAGTATGAAGGCCTAGGTGTAATATGGAGTGCCTAATACTGGTGCAGAACATAAAGCTTGACGCAACTTTTGGAAAGCATTCTGGCATTTAGTAGTCCATGGGAGGGGCATTGGAGTATCTTTAGTCAAAAGGGCCAACAAAGGTTTAACAATATGTGAAAAGATAGGGATCCACTGCCTACAGAAAGAAGTAAGGCAAATCATCGCACAAACCTCCTTCTGAGTAAGGGGCACAAGCGTGTCTAAAATAGCTTAAATGTGGTCTGGTGTGAGTGTGCTTCCCTCCTTAGACAGGAGGTGACCTAAATAGGTAACCTGCTGTCTGCAATATTGCAATTTCTTCCTAGAAACCTAGTGATGGTGAGATGCAAGAAAGGAAAGCAATGACAGTGTTCCTACTTCACACTGTTATGGGGTATCTGCAGCCAACAAGATGTCATCGACATATTGTATTAGAGCTACTCCTTTTGGCACAGGGAAAGAATCAAGCTGTCTTTTAAATGCTTGGCTGTAAATACTAGGACTCTTTGTATACCCCTGTGGAGCTCTACAAAATCTGAAGGATCGATTATTCGAAGTGAAGCCGAACAAATAAAGGCTGTCAGGATGAAAAGGTATCGAGAAGAAAGCATTCTTCAAGTCGATCACACTGAATGTAGTGGCAGTCGGAGGAACCATAGTAAGAAGTGTTGTTATGTCAGAGACTACTGGATATTGGGGCAGTACAATCTTATTAACCTCTCGCAAGTCAATGATAAACCTGTATATTTTAGTATCAGTGTCTTTTTTCAAAATGGGAATGATAGGACTATTACAAATGTTGTAAGGGACTTCTTTCACAACTCCTACTGTAATCAGATCTTGAACAATACGTATTTGTGCCTCTTCACCTTCTCGAGATATTTTATATTGAGGCAGTCGAGGCAATGAAGCGTCCTCCTTTACTTGACTATGAACTGGGGGAATAACCATTTGCCCCACATCGGTATCTGATGTGGCCCACAAATTACTAGGCAGGGAAGCCAAAGCAATATCTTCTTAATGAGATAAGATCTTTCAACAAGTTGGTAATTGTCATTTAAAATAGCATGCACACCTTCTGGGGAACATCGTATCGTGGCACGAAAATGTTTGAGCATATCGAGACCCACAATATTATCAATCAATCAATCAATCAAAGACACTTATAGAGCGCGCTACATACCCGTAGGGTCTCAAGGCGCTGGGGGAGAGGGGGTGCCGCTACTGCTCGAACAGCCAGGTCTTCAGCTTCTTCCTGAAGGAGAGGTGGTCTCGGGTCAGGCGCAGGTCGGTCGGGAGGGAGTTCCAGGTCTTGGCGGCCAGGTAGGAGAAGGACCTTCCTCCTGTAGTCGCTCTTCGGATGCGGGGGATGGCGGCGAGGGCGTGGTTGGCTGATCGGAGGTGGCGTTTGGGAGCGTAGAAGTTGATCCGGCTGTTGAGGTAGCTCGGGCCTTGGTCGTGTAGGGCTTTGTGTGCGTGGGTGAGGAGGCGGAAGGTGATTCTTTTGTTGACGGGGAGCCAGTGAAGGTCTCTCAGATGTCCGGAGATGTGGCTGGTTCGTGGGATGTCGAGGATGAGTCTGGCTGAGGCGTTCTGGATCCGCTGGAGTCTCTTCTGGAGCTTGGCGGTGGTTCCGGCGTAGAGGGCGTTGCCGTAGTCCAGTCGGCTGGTGACGAGGGCCTGGGTGACAGTCTTCCTGGTCTCGGTGGGGATCCACCAGAAGATCTTCCGTAGCATGCGCAGGATGTTGAAGCATGACGAGGAGACGGCGTTGACTTTTCTGGTCATGGAGAGGGAGGAGTCCAGGATGAAGCCCAGGTTGCGTGCGTGGTCTGTCGGTTTGGGTGCGGTGCCCAGGGCGGGAGGCCACCAGGAGTCGTCCCAGGCGGAGGGTGAAGAGCCCAGGATGAGGACCTCCGTCTTGTCAGAGTTCAGTTTCAGGCGGCTGGTCGTCATCCACTCGGCTACCTCTTTCATCCCTTCGTGCAGGTTGGCTCTGGCGGCGGCGGGGTCGTTGGTCAGGGAGAGGATCAGCTGGGTGTCGTCGGCGTAGGAGATTATGCTGAGGTCGTGTTGGCGTGCGATGGCCGCGAGGGGGCTCATGTAGACGTTGAAGAGGGTGGGGCTCAGCGAGGATCCTTGAGGGACGCCGCAGATGACTTCGGAGGCCTCTGACTTGTACGGTGGTAGGCGGACTCTCTGTGTTCTTCCGTCGAGGAAGGAGATGATCCATTCCAGCGCCTTGTCCTGGATTCCGACGTTGCTGAGGCGCTGTACTAGGGTGCGGTGGCAGACAGTGTCGAATGCCGCGGAGAGGTCTAGGAGGATGAGGGCCGCTGTTTCTCCGTTGTCCATCAGGGCTCGGATGTCATCGGTGGCGGCGAGGAGGGCGGTCTCGGTGCTGTGATTGGCTCGGAAGCCGGACTGTGAGGGGTCGAGGGATCCATTCGTGTCGAGGAAGGCGGCCATCCGCTTGTTGACGGTCTTCTCGATGACTTTGGCTGGAAACGGGAGGAGCGAGATGGGGCGGTAATTCTTGAGTTCGGTGGGGTCCGCTGTGGGTTTCTTGAGTAGAGCGCTGAGTTCGGCGTGCTTCCAGCTCTCAGGGAAGGTGGCGGTGTCGAAGGATGTGTTGATGATGTCTCGCAGGTGGGGTGCGATGACGGCGTCGGCCTTGTTGAAGAC
This sequence comes from Lissotriton helveticus, assembly GCF_964261635.1. NCBI lineage: Eukaryota > Metazoa > Chordata > Amphibia > Caudata > Salamandridae > Lissotriton > Lissotriton helveticus. The sequence continues at coordinate 880,690,482 of NC_136073.1, forward strand.
GTGGTGAGGGCAGGGGTCGGTCGGTGATCCGGAGTGGATGGAGTTCATCGTGCGGATGGTGTCTTCGGTGCTGATCGGGGTCCAGGCGTGGAGGGTGGTGGTGGGGGGTGGTTGTTCGGTCTTGGAGTGCGTTGGTTGGTTGTTGAAGCTGTTGTGTATGTCCGTGATCTTGTTGTGGAAGTATGAAGCGAGGGAGTTGCAGAGGTCTTGCGATGGGGTGATGTCGTTGTTTCCTGCGCTGGGGTTGGATAGCTCTTTCACGATGTTGAAGAGTTCCTTGCAGTTGTGTGCGTTGTTGTCCAGCCGGTCCTTGAATGCAGTTTTCTTGGCGGCGCGGATCAGCTGGTGGTGCTTCCGGGTGGCCAGCTTGAAGGTGGTCCTGTTGTCCGGTGTAGGATCCCTTCTCCAGACTTTCTCGAGGGCTCGGCAGTTCTTCTTGGAGCTCTTGAGTTCGTCGGTGAACCACGGGGCTTTCTTGCTGCCGGGTCTGCTGGGCGGGGTCCTCATCGGGGCGAGCTCGTCCGCACAGATGCTGATCCACTTCGTGAGGTTGTCGGCGGCCTGGCTGGGGTTTGCTGAGCTGGCAGGAGGGTGCTGGCTCAGGGAGGTGGCGAGCTGGTCTGCTGTGATCTTGTTCCAGCTTCTGCGGGCGGCCTGTTGCTGGTGGTGGTGGGTCGTCGTTCTCTTGAAGGTGAAGTGGACGCAGCTGTGGTCCGTCCATTGCAGCTCTGTGGCGTGGCTAAAGTCGATGTCTGTGCTGGAGGAGAAGACTGCGTCGAGTGTGTGTCCGGCGAGGTGGGTGGGGGTGGACACCAGCTGCTTGAGTCCAAGATTGGCGAGGTTGTCGAGCAGGGTGCTGGTGTTGCGGTCGTTGTTGTTCTCCAGATGGAAGTTGAGGTCCCCCAGGAGGATGTATTCGGCGGAGGGGAGGGCATGCGGGCTGACGAAGTCGGCGATGTCCTCGCTGAATTGTGTGCGTGGTCCTGGGGGTCGGTAGATCAGGGTGCCTCTGAGGGTGGTGTTCGGGTCGGTGTGGATCTGGAAATGCAGGTGTTCGGCGGTGGTCAGGGTGTTGTCGGTGCTGGTCGTGAGACGGATGGTGTTCCTGTGGATGATGGCGATGCCTCCTCCCATCTGGTTAGCGTTGCGGTCCCTCCGGACGATCTTGTAGCCCTCTGGGATGGCGATGGCGATGTCGGGAGCTGAAGAGGCGTTCATCCAGGTCTCCGTGAGGAAGGCAACGTCAGGAGCTGTGGTGTCGAGGAGGTTCCAGAGCTCGATCCGGTGTGTTAGGGGAAAGCAAGAATGGACATGCAGCAGTGAATTTATCAACATAGAATGCAAGTGGTTGTGACAATTGGCTATGGGAAGGTGTTCAATCGAATCCTATCAATGTTATTGTTAAGCCAGACTGGGGGGCCCTAGGAACTAATTGTTTAGACAGGGCACTACGAGTAGGTCCTGTGTCAACCAAAAAGAGATCATAGGGACCCTTGTGATCAACTGGGATTTCAACTGATTCCTTACCCAATACTAGGCATTCCTATGTATAGTTAGAATCCTTCAAATCATCAGTCGAATAATCAGACATTTGATATTGATTACGCCTGTCAAAAGTATTAGAATCATTTTGAGTATGCTCTACTGCCTCAAACCTTGCACAATTATCCATACCTCCCCTATTTCCTGAGTTCCCTGGGCGGCTTCTCATTTGTCCTCTACCAAGCTGATACTGCTGACCTCGCAAAAGTGGGCACTCACAGCGCCAATGCCCTATCTCCTTACAATAAGCACACTGATCAGAAGACAAAGTAGCTCGAGGAAAAGAGGGTGCACCAGGATGAAACATTGCACGTCTGCCTCTTCCACCACCTCTATAAGATGGACCATAAACCTGAGCTAACATAACTTTTGTTTTTAAATCCTTAGTCTTTTTATCCTCCTTGTCTTTTTCTTTCAATTCGTGACGTTCATAATACTGGGCCATAGTCAAAAGGGAAACTGGGGAACATGTAGTCCATGAACTCTCGTTGACCTTAGGCGACTAGCTATTCCTCGCAACATGTTGACAACAAATGTGTCAACTAACAGATGCTTGCCTGTGTCATCTGTCAATGACTGCACATTAAAATCATGGAATGTCTCCTCAAACAGTGTAAAGAAATCAGAAACTTACTTATCCGCCTTTTGCTTAAAGGATGCTAACATAGTCAAGTCTATCTTTTTAGGAGGCATAATGGTTTTCAACTTAATTATGATAGCCTTTGGGAGGTCTAATATCTCTTGTTGAGGTTTCTGCGCGGGTGCCCTTTCTGCATCTTTTCTCTCTATTTCTGTCCAAATATCACCAAACGTTGTCCGAACATCTACTTTCCAAATCAATCTCCACATATCAGGGGGTAAAATAAGCCAGAAAATATGTCAATATCAGGCAAAGTCATAGTGCAAGCACTAATAGACCCTTTAACCTCTTCATAAAAGGCAGCCAGATTTTCCGCAGGTCAGGAAGAGCAGCTTTAAGCGCCATGACATCCTCTCTACTCCAAGGAGTATAAACCCAATTGTAAACAAAATATCCCTTCGCATAAGTGGAACCTTTATTGTCACTTGTTCCCGCAACCCTAAGAGGGACATATAAAGGCGCAGCTTCACTCATTGGTTTCCCATGAACTACAGTATCCTTATCTGTCCCTGGAACTTCCACCTGCGACACAGGGGGTCTGAGCTGTTTGTTCAGCTGCAGCAGCTGCCTTTTTCTCCTCTCGCAAAAGGAACACATCAGTTCGTAGTTTAACCACATGTCTAATTAAATTGGCCACTTGAGAAGGGAGAAAAAGACCGTCACTCAATTGTTTATGATCAGTTTTTATATCAACAGGCTCTAAGTCTATGGAATGTTTCCTAATATTTGCAATTACTTCTCCAGTAAACGACTCTGTAAAATATAACTGCTTTGACTCCGGTCATTGCTGAACATTTGCTATAATATCTGGAGCAGAGGCATCACACGAGCTGCTTTACGAGCAGCAGATCTAAGAGACGCTGCATGGTCAACGGTCAAAATTGAACGAGTGTGTTGTTTAGAGCCTAACTCTGTCTTTTTCTGATCTGGGGAAGATTTATCATCATCAGAATCATCCTCGGGGGCAGAGGGAAAAAATATGGTGGTGGAGATCGATCTAACAAAATTGAATCCTCCTGCAGTTTTTAAGTAGAGGATAGAGAGGGCGCCAGACAGGGTATTAGCCATTTACCTGTAGGTGGCACTCCCTATCCTCTATTTCTTTTATTTCCTTCATTTCTTTATTTTTCATTGCCTGCGTTTTCAGATAGATGTTTATGCGCTGATCTTTGTCTGCTAAAGCTTGTTATTTCCTCACTCTCTCATGCGCTTCTTTCACCCACATTCGTACACATTCAAACATATCTGGTCTCTTTTTGCGCTTAAACACACACTGCTCCACATACTGAATTTTTCTAATATCGAATGACCCATGTATTGGCCATCGTAAATCAGGATCCTTCCTAGTAAATTTATTCCATAGTGTACTATACATTATGGAAGAAATACCATTTTTAATGTACATAACCCTATTTGGTGTCCATTCTGGGGGAGCCGGCTGATTTAATTCTAAATCTACATTAGTACCTCTAAGAAAGCACAACATCCTTCGAAGCGTGCTTGAAAAAGGTGTGTCAAAAGTATTATAGTATATATAATATTATAACAAAGCAGTACTTAACACAAATATTGTACCGTTCAAGAATTCAAAAATTAGAGAAAAATCTCCACATTGCCTGCCTGTACAAATTGCAATTTATATATTAACCCAAAGCAAACCAGAATCTTGGTCAAGCAAATCCAAACACAAAGTGACGCATTGAGCGACCTTACCAAGCAAAAGTCTCCAGCCTCCAACTGCCAAGCTCTGAATCGACCAAATGGTCACTGTAAGATGAAAGCCAAAAGGGATCTCAGTCGGAGACCGGCACCACCTGGAGGGTCGAATCAGGATAATCGGAAAAGCTCTTCGGCCTGCAAAGACAAGGGCCTCCTCATGCAGTGTATATCCTTAGCGAGATTCCAAAACCACTCCATTGGGCATCTGAGTCACTGATGAGTCACTGATGAGCCCGACGTAACAGGCGTCAATTTGTGGGGGTGAGCCTTTTCAGGGGCTCACCTGGTGCAGGGGTTCGCCCTTTTGCACACTGGTCCTTTAGACTGACAAAGTAGAGATTGGCATGGAAGCGGTAATATAAAGAAAATAGTTTATTAGGACTCATGAGTGGAGCTACATTAATACAGAACCCTCAGGCAATGTATGAGGCAGCACATGGAGTACAGAAACCATAGGCCTTATGTACTCTGGTAAGTGCAGTCTAAGCATGGAGGCTCAAAAAAGAGGCAGTACAAGTGTACACACAAATAGGCTTTTACATACAAGGGTATATGAGAATCGCTTAGTCAACAGTGGGAGGAGTTACAATGCTGCAGACATCAGTTAAAATAGCCTGACAGTTAAATACATGACCGGTGCATCCTAACAGTTAAGACCTCTCTAAACATGCACAGTGCTCAGGCTCACTGCTGCAGGAGCTAACTATAAATGATGATGACTCGAGCGTAATAGAGAAGCAGGCAACAGCGAAGACAGGGAAGCACATGGCAAACATGGCATAACCAAAATGGCTGCTAAAAACAGCTCATGCTAACAGTAATCTCTGCCAAGTTTCCACAGAAGTAATGGCATAATGGACACCCATGTGAAAATACTGGTGCTGGCACACTAGAAGAAATGGCATAACCTTGGGCGTAGTTCGCGTAGTAGCGCTACGCGTAGCAACTCGAAGTGCACTGCGCACTACGCGAGCTATGCGTAGCACTACGTGGACTGCGGTAGGGAAATGCTGTTCGCAATGATTGCATAGTGCCGGATGCTTGTCCGCACTGTGTAATCATTGCAAACGGCATCTTGCACAGTGCAAGCGGTTGTTTTCTAACGCTCGAGTAGATTTGTACTCGAGCTGCAGTTTTCTCAACGCGGACTGGTAGTTTCTCATCGCGAGCAGTCGCGAGCTTACGCGACTACTCGCAATGAGAAACCTGACCTCCCTGCATTGAGAATCTCGCCTAGAGGTTTATTTTCCACGCTCGCGATCGGCAACTTGATGTTGCTGATCGCGAACGAGGAAAAAGTCTCGCCGGGATGTCATTTTGCTCGCTCGCGATAGCCAACTTGACATTGAGGACTGCGGGCAAAGCAAAAAATGCACGCTACGCATTTTTGCACTGTGCTATGTGCAATTCACGTAGCGCGAAGTTGCACAAACTACGCAAACTACGCCAGCGTAGTGTAGTTTTACGCCCAGGCCTAATAATGAGCATCCATGTGAAAATACTGGCCCACTAGAAGAAATGGCATGATGAACACCCACATGAAAATACTGGTGCTGGCACACTAGAAGAAATGGCATAATGAACACCCATATGAAAATACTGGCCCACTAGAAGAAATGGCATAATGAACACCCATGTGAAAATACTTTCACTGGCACACTAGAAGTAATGGCATAATGAACACCCATGTGAAAATACTGGCACTGGCACACTAGTAGTAATGGATTAATGAACTTCCATGTGAAAATACTGCTGCTGGCACACTAGAAGAAATGGCATAATGAACACCCATGTGAAAATACTGTTATTGGCACACTAGAGGTAAGTCTTGGCATGGAACATCTGTGGAAAAATGCTGGTGCTAACACATTGGAGGCGATCCTTGGCATAAAGGAGGGCAACCTGGCATATGGAAGCGGGCAGCCATGATAAACTGTTGGCACTGACATACTGAGGTCATTATTTAAAATAAAGGTCACTTGTGTGATATGGATGGTATCAATGGAAATATTCTGGCTCTGGTATAATGGGGGCACCAAAGGCATATGGGGGCACCTATGACAAAATGCTAGCCCTGGCACAACGGAGCACATTGTTTAAATGTGTGGCATCCATTGCACATTTTTTAAAAATGCAGTTAACTCCTGGGGACTGACCGAGTTCATTGGCTTGGAACCCACGAAAGGATTTGAAAATGTAATGAGTGCCCTTTCACAGCCTATGGCTTTTTTTTTAATGGCTTTCTTTTTAGAAAATGTATTTGGAAATTGTGCTTTAAAATGCAGTACCTGACCTCATTCTTTTAAAAATGTTCTGGGTTCTAGCTTTGTTCGCTCACTGCAATAGAGGGCAGGTATTATGAGGCATATTACCAAGGGTGGCGATAGGCAATTATCGCCGGTTTAGCGGCCGTTTTCGGTCGCTAAGCGGCGATAATTCTATCGCTCTATTAGCAAGCTATCGTTAACTGATGTTAGCGACAGCTTTTTAGGCGATAGCGAGCGGTTTGGGACCCGCTTTGCATGTCAGCGATATTTATCGCTAATGACATGCAAAGTGGGCGTACCCAAACTGTTAGCGACTAAAAACAGTCGCTAACGTCCCTATCGCCTATTAGCAAGGTAGGCGTAGCGATCGAAATATTCCCGCTATCGCCAAAAACCAACGCCTGCTCAGACCAGTTCTTAGTCATGTTATCCAATGGGAGGTGGATAACATGGCTAAGAGCATTTCACCGCTAATGCGTGAATATCGCTGTATTCTCAGCGATATTCAAGCATTTCGCCGCTATCGCTGGATATTTTAGCACAATGAAGAAAAATGTTGCTAATAGCATGTTTTCTCCGCTAACATATCCAGCAATAGGCAGCGATAAAAAAATAATTGTTAAGCCTATTTAGCGATAAATATCACTACTTGTTAGTAATATGCCCCTACGTTACATAACTTTCAAAGATCAAGTCAGCCACCTAATATGGGTGGGATCGAACATACACTTTTGTTTGTATTGTGTTGTCATATTAATCATGCAAATATGATGGACCTTCATCAGTGTGAATTATGTGATGTCATCATGGTTAAGGGCATGTTACATGGTTTCCTGGAGAAAATAAAATCAGAATCAAGGGTCACTTCCTGTGATGTCATTAAGGTAAAAAGTTATGTAATGTCACTTCCGCTCCTCCTGGCATTTTAGTGAATGGAAGCCCATGTATTTGTATGAATTGACTTTTACAGTATTGTGGTAGTAAATGTTCTGGCTAAGATATTTTTGTAAAACAAAGTTTTTGTACGTAATATTTTGACTTACAAATGCACTCAAGTGCACGAGCCTTTATTTGCAGTCTCTGTATTTGTATGTGCTTTGACTTAGTGTGCATAAGTCACCTTGTCTGTGTCAAGTAAAATGAAAGAATGTACTCACTCTTCTGATGGATTAGAATCTGGTCCACCTGCAGAGGGTAAAAAACACAGAGCTCAGTCTTGGGAGCACTAGCTGAAGGCATAACACGCTGTGAGTGAATGAATAGCCACTTTCACTGATACATCCATTCATTTGTTCATTCATCCACTCATTGATTTATGTATGCATGTGTTTGTTTATTCATTCATACACTCATTCTTGTATGCATTTATTTATATATTCATCAGCTCATTAATTTATGCATGCATGTATTCATTCATTCATGTGTACATGTATTCATTTATTCGTTTATGTGTTTCGCAAAGTCTATTAGTCCTGGGCTGTAACATGTGCCAGTAGTTTTTGACATTATATGCTTCAATGGTTCCAGGCAGTAACGTGCACCACTGGTCACAGACATTAAACACATCAGTGGTCCTAGGAAGTAACATGCATCAGTGGTGTCAGATAATAAATGCTTCAGTGATACAAGGCAATAACATGCATCTGATCACTGGATCATCAAATGTGCTGTCAGAGTCACCCCTATGAAACCAGCCAAACTCAACAAAACCTCAAATCAATCCAGCTGGTACACCAGAGCTAAGAGCCTCCAAGCACGACTGCTACCAACTCAAGATGGAGCGCCTCAAACAACCCCGCTGAAAGAGCCACCTACAAGGCAACCCTCCACAACTAACACCAGAGAATCAAAGAAGTCAAGAGAGTAGCCATCACAACCCGCATCAACACAGCAGCCAACCACATGAAATAACTCTTCAAGAGAGTCAAAGAGTTCTCCAACTGACAGCCACAGAGACCACCATTCACCTCTTCCAAGAACTCTGCAACATCCTCTCAGACTGCTTCATCAACAAGATCGCCACCATGTACAACAACTTCGACTCTCAGCGCTCATCCTCTACAGCCCCGGCCAACCAAAGCTAGCCAGCCAAACGATCACCATCCAGGCAGACCACCTCAGCAATTATGTCATCCACCCACTACGAGGCACCCACCGACCCCTGCATCCACCACCTCTTCAACCTCAGCTCCAACCCAATCAGCCCAGAACTTACCAGCATTATCAATGCTTCCATCTCCACAGCAGGCTTCCCGGACAGCTGGAAGCATGCAGAGGTCAGACCCCTCCTAACGACTCAGTCCGGCAACCCCACAAACTCAAACATGACAGTCTTAACACCCTGCTCCCCTACGGGGCGAAAGTACTCAGGAAGGTCATCAACGAACAACTTACTGAACAACTGAAACAGAACCAACAACTGGACTGCTGCCAAACAGGGTTCCGTGCAAACCACTGCACCGAGACCGCTCTGATCGCTGCCACAGACAACATCAGGATCCATCTGGACCGCGGAGAGACTGCAGCCCTGATCCTCCTTGGCTTTTCGGCAACGTTCAATACCTTGTCCCACCACACCCAAATCAACAGACTGTACCTCATCAGCATACAATACAACTACATGAAGTGGATCACCTCCTACCCGTCAGGTTGCAATCAGAGCATCCGGCTGCCTCCCTTCACCTCCGAACCCAAGAACATCATATGCGGCGTACCCCAAGGTTCATCCCTCAGCCCCACCCTTTTCAACAACTACATGACACCCCATGCAGACATTGTCAGATCCCACAGCCTCAACATAATCTCATACACAGACAACACTCAACTCATGCTCTGCGAAGACCTCTCCACCGCCAGAACCAATTTCTGCAACACCATGATCAAAGTAGCCAACTGAATGAGGGACAACTGCCTTAACCTCAACTCTGACAAGAGAGAAGTAATGACCTACGGGAAGAACACTTCCCCATGGGAATACTACAGCCTGGCTGACAAGCGGTGATGCCGCAAAACCAGTCCCAGGATGCTTGTTTCTGGTCCAGGGAGGACCTAGCTTGGCAGTTTGGGCTGGACTGTTCCCAGGAACTACAGGGTCAAGACTGATTTGCATATGGCTGGGTCTAAACAGGGGTGGCATGGTGAGCAAAATAACAATTGATTTAGGCCCCCAGATCTCTGTACTGGGGTGAATGTTTGACATTGTTCAACATTCTGTTTATCAATTGTTCTTTTTGCATTTGTCACCCCTAGTAGGATGGGTTTTCCCAGTCATGGGTCCCCTGCTCTCCATGCCACTGGAGTCAAGCTATCCTGGCGGATGACGGCTGATAGCCAGAAACCGGTCCTAGGATGCTTGATTCCGGTCCAGGGAAGACATGTCTTGCTAGTTCGGGCTGGACTGTTCCCATGAGGCACAGGGTCAAGACTGAGTTGCATATGGCCATGTCTGAACTGGGGTGGCGTGGTGAGTAAAATAACGATGGATTAAACCCAGATCTGTGACTGGGGTTGAATGTTTTGCCAATGTGCAACATTCCGTCCATCTTCTTGTGTGTTTTGCTGTTTGCCCTATGTGGGAAGGATCTGCCCAGACGTGGGTCCCGTGCTCACTACACCACTGGAGTCAAGCTATCCTGGCTGATGATGGCTGATAGCCGGAAACCGGTCCTAAGATGCTTGATTCTGGTCCAGGGAAGACATGGCTTGGCAGTTCGGGCTGGACTGTTCCCATGAGGCACAGGGTCAAGTCTGATTTGTATATGGCCATGTCTGGACTGGGGTGGCGTGGTGAGCAAAATAACGATGGATTAAACCCAGATCTGTGACTGAAGGGTTCATGTTTTGCCAATGTGCAACATTCCGTTCATCATCGTGTGTGTTTTACTGGAGTCAAGCTAGCCTGGCTGAATAGGTGGTGAAATCCCGAAACCGGTTCTAGGATGATTGTTTTACAGTTCAGCCTGGACTGTTCCCATGGCTATAACCCTGATATATTGACTAGGAGTGAATGTTTGATTTGCTCTGTACTCTGTCAATCATCTGCGTTTCTTTTGCTTTCTCACCATAAGTGCTCCTGATATGCCCAGACATTGGTACTGGGCTCACTGTGTCACTGGATTCAAGCTTGCTTGGCTGATATGGGGTGATGCTTCAGAACTGGTCCAATGATGCTTGTTTCTGGTCCAGCAAGGACCTGGCTTGGCAGTTCGGGACGGACTGTTCCTATGAGGCACAAGGTCAAGACTGATTTGCATATGACTGTTTCTGAACTGGGGTGGCATAGTGAGAAAAACAACAATGGATTTAACCCAGATCTATTGACTGGGGGTGAATGTTTGATTTGCTCTTCATTCCATCTATCATCTGTGTATCTTTTGCCCACACAGTAACAAGCATCAAAGGCCAGCACTCAGTAACAAGCATCGCTGGCTCCACACAGTAACAGGCATCAATGGCCCCACACAGTAACAAGCATCAATGGCCCCACACGGTAACAAGCATTATTGTTCACATACAAGAAACAGTATTAAGAGGCAGACATGAGCAAGATAAATGGATTGACACCAGTAACAATTAGGGCAGGGAGTTATCCTGGGCAGTGGAATGCAGGCTGCAGGAGAAGGGTCACTCTCAAGAGGCAAATGTGAAACATGATGTGGAGCAGGCATTGGCGGCAGTAGCTCCAGGGCTGCTTTGATTTCTCATCTCTCCTTCCTCCCTCAGCCAGGCCCAGCCACAATGAGAATGTCATGGCCCTCGCTTAACCATTGGCTCCAACCATAAAGTACTGCTAGGACTTAACCCCTGTAAGCCCTTATAACATGACCGCCACATTCCTACACATGGAAGATTGTGGGCTCTGCTGGATGGTGCCAGGTCCTGCACAGTAAAGGAGCTGGATTTGTGCCAGGCACAGGGAAAAGGTAAAGAAGAGCCAATGACAACCCAGGGTGGGTCGGTGATCTTCATGGAGAATGCCACCAGTATAGCAGCCCCTTTCTCTCAAATGTGCAAATGGCAAGAGAAGAATGATTTTATTCCCGGTGCTGCAGTGCCAGCAGAGGGACCTTTAACATTGACATATACATCGCATGCATGGCAACATCCCTCTGCTTTCCTAGGCAACAACCTGGATTAGCTGTTGTGCCATTAATGGAGCTGGGCCACATCAAGGTCAGAACAAAAAAGTGGGCATGGACAGAGATGATGCAGACACATACATTTTATGTGATGAAGCACTTTTAACCCTTTGGCCAAAGTTAACAGCATACCTTCAAAAGACTGGATGCCTGGAAGGACCTGGGGGTAGTTGTGGCGATGGCGGTGGTCGTTGTGATCTTGGTGGTAATTGGAGTGGTGGAGGTGGTGGTGGTGGAGGGGGTGGTGGTGGTGATGGTGGTGGAGGTGGTTGTGATGGTGGTGGAGGAGGTGGTGATGGTGGTGGTGATGATGATGGGGTGGAGGTGGTGATGGTGGTGGTGATGGTGGTGGTGGTGATGGTGGTGGTGATGGTGGTGGAGTTGGGGGTTGTGATGGTGGTGATGATCGGGGTGCGTGCAGAGATAAACACATGAACAGCCTGGCAGTAAAGGAGAGAGCTGCATGACTGGGTATTCTGATCCTGGCAGAGCTGACAGATTATGTTCGAAGAGAAGGTGGAAGAGACACGGCTAAAGTAGGGAAAACTGAGGATAAAATTAAAAGCCTCGGAGAAAGGTAGTGACCGCGTCTCACCTGTGTCAGTTATTCCAGCCCTGGAGGTATGTTGGGCAGTGTTGCCATGTTTGGCACTGGCTCAAAGCCTGAGGCGCCAGCTGCTTGGTGCAACTGTGGCTGCCCATCCTCGGTGCCCTGGTACTGCTGAGGCTGGTACTGCTGAGGCTGGTACTGAGGCTGGTACTGAGGCTGGTACTGAGGCTCGTACTGAAATCTATCACCTGATGGGGAAGGAAGGACAAGACAGCATTAACCACCCACCTCTACTCCTGACCCTGCCATGGAAGGTTCACTACTATTAAGACCGGGTGGCTCTCAATGAGTGTTGATTGTGGGCTTGTTATTAGATTTTCGCACAAAATATGTAATAAAGCTGCAAGTCTCCATACTTTTCCAATTAAATGCACATAATTTAAATGTTTTTAAACGTCACATAAGCTTCAGGAAAGTATAGACTATTGCAGCACTTATAGAAAAAATACACACAGTCTCAAAAGAAACATGAAATCTAGCACTAGAAATGAGAAATGTTATTCTGCTCTTAAAAAAGGAAACAGTAAAAATAAATCACAGAGGCAAACAAGAATTACAGCCTAAGTGATTCACAAACACAAATCTTTTCAGTGTATTTCAGAAAAATCACAGGAGTTATTCCAAGCTGAAAGAAGTTAACAAACACAAGGAGATGATGGATGGAGCTCTGAGACTATTAAGACACTCACCCCAGTCACAGATCTGGGTGGAATCCATCATCGTTCTTTAGCTCACTTTGCCACCCCAGTTCAGACACAGCTGTATGCAAATCAGTCTTGACCCTGTGCCTCATGGCAACAGTCAAGCCCTAACTGCCAAGCCATGTCTTCCCTGGACCAGAAACAAGCATCCTGGGACCGGTTTTGGGCTAACAGCCTTCATCAGCCAACCTAGCTTGAATCCAGTGCAAAGTGAACAAGGGACCTGCGTCTGGGCATACCCTGCCAACTTAGCTCAAACAAAGCAAACACAAGGAGATGATGGACAGAGCGCTGAGACTTTTCAGACACTCACCCGCAGTCACAGATCTGGGTTGAATCCATCATCATTCTTTAGCTCACTTTGCCGCCCCAGTTCAGTAACAACTGTATGCAAATCAGCTTTGACCCTGTGCCTCATGGGTACAGTCCATCCCAGCCCGAACTGCCAAGCCATGCCTTCCCTGGACCAGAACCAAGCATCCTGGGACCAGTTTCGGGATAACAGCCCTCATAAGCCAGCCTAGCTTGAATCCAGGGTGGCAAAGTGAGCAAGGGACCCACATCTGGGCATACCATGCCAACTTAGGGCAAACAAAGCAAACACAAGGAGATGATGGACGGAGAGCTGAGACTTTTCAGACACTCACCCCCAATCACAGATTTGGGTTGAATCCATCATCATTCTTTAGCTTACTTTGCCACCCCAGTTCAGTAACAGCTGTATGCAAATCAGTCTTGACCCTGTGCCTCATGGGAACAGTCCAGCCCGAACTGCCAAGCCTTGTCTTCCCTGGACTGGAAACAAGCATCCTGGGACAGGTTTCCAGCTAACAGCCCTCATCAGCCAGCCTAGCTTGAATCCAGTGGCAAAGTGAGAAAGGGACCTCAGATGCTTGTTTCCAGTCCAGGGAGGACCTGGCCTGGCAGTTCGGGCAGGACTGTTCCCATTGGGCGTAGATCAAGACTGATTTGCATATGGCTGGGTCCAAACTGGAATGGCATGGTGAGCAAAAAAACAATGGATTTAGGCCTAGATCTCTTTACTGGGGGGAATGTATGACATTGTTCTGCATCCTGTCCATCAATTGTTCTTTTTGCATTTGTCACCCTGAGTGGGACGGCTATGCCCAGACGTGGATTCCGTCAGGGGCGGCTTTAGGCATGGGCAAGCTGTGCACCTGCACAGGGCCACCAAACCCCAGGGGCCACCACGCCAATATATATCCTTAATATAATAATCGTCTGAGGATGGATCCATATTTGTGTGGCGGCCCCTGGCAGGGATTTGGCGGCCTCCGGCTCTGTTCCACTTCCAAACCCCCTAAACCCCCCCTTCACTGGCCTCCACGCTCCACCCCGCCCGGACCCCCTCTTCTGGAGCCCCCTACCTATGCTCCATGCCCAGGGCCGCCATGAGCCTAGAGCCGCCCCTGATTCCGTGCTCTCCATGCCGCTGGAGTCCAGCTATTCTGGCTGATGAGGGCTGAAAGCCCGAAACCGGTCCAAGGATGCTTGTTTCCAGTCCAGGAAGGACCTGGCCTGGCAGTTCGGGCTGGATTGTTCCCATTGGGCGCAGGATCAAGACTGGTTTGCATATGGCTGGGTCCAAACTGGAATGGCCTGGTGAGCATAAACACGATGGATTTAGGCCCATATCTCTGTACTGGGGGGAATGTATGACATTGTTGCATTCTGGCCATCAATTGTTCTTTTTGCATTTGAAAAAAGTTAACAGCAATTAAAGTCAAAGAGTGCAAGATTTAAAAGAATTATGCACAAAAATAAATAATAAAATGTCAAAAAGTCAATGAGCTGAGACAGTTAAGTTGAAAAGGATGTCATCTTTAACAGTGGTTCTGAGCAGTTAAAAGTAACTAGTTAGTAACGGTGTAGGAACCTTGGTGCACACTGCTAGCAACTATCTGGGGCATTTTACAGTTTGATTAGCATGTGAATTCATACATATACATATATATATATATATATGATTTGTTCTCCGCGGCTCGTTTCAGGGGGAACCGCCCGTAGTCTGGTGGTGCGTCGTACTGGCAGAGCCCCGCCAGTTACTCAATTTTCAAAGCATCCAGGTATAAACGCACTCTCAGAAGCCAGGATAGTACACAGTGTTGTTTATTGCTGTTACGCGTTTCGGAAGCTTCTGCTCCCTTGCTCACACAACAATCAGCCAGCACTCCACCAGTTACATACACAGTATGTGCTGGCTATAGAAACAGGACTGCACATTTGATTTTGGCTGACATCTTTGAGTGTGTCCATGTTACATTATTATTTTACTCGAGATGTCTTAATTTTCTTGCAGGAAAATCCTAAACATTGACCATGTTAAGTACATATTATATGTATATGTCACTTCCATTCTTTCGCCACAGTGACTATATGCGCTAGTCTGTCTCACTACCCTTCTTCTTTCGCCAAGTGGCCTACTAAGGGTCCAATGTTTCTGGGGAGTGCTTTTAAAAACAATAGTGAAAAATAATAATGAAAAACGTGAACTTAAGTGAAATCATTACTG
The DNA here is from genome assembly GCF_964261635.1 of Lissotriton helveticus. Classification (NCBI taxonomy): domain Eukaryota; kingdom Metazoa; phylum Chordata; class Amphibia; order Caudata; family Salamandridae; genus Lissotriton; species Lissotriton helveticus. Next base: position 880,705,632 of record NC_136073.1, read on the forward strand.
GGTGACGTTATCTTCTACTCTATCTTGTCGTGAGTTCTTCCAGGTGACAGGTTCAATTGCTCGTGAGGTGCACGTGATAACTACTCTGAGCGCCTTGATTCTACCTGTTAGAGTAAAACAAACATTTAGTTACAAATTTGCAACGATCGTGATTAAAAACATATATACAATTTCAAGCTTACTTATTATAATTGAATGAGAACATGTTACACAACTTGTCCTAAGAGCTAACCAATGCAGTTTAGCCAAACAATTCTAGTTCTTTCCCCTTGATACAGTTTTGTAGATTTATACTCGGGTTTAGGAATCATACAGGTGCACTGATAGCTCTTCATGGTCATTATGTCCATTAGGCTGTCTCGTTTCTAGTTCTAAAATCCATTTGGATTCCTTCTTCCTTAGCTGTACCTCTCTGTTGCCCCCTCTTAGGTTTAGGTTTACCTGTTCTATTGCAAAATATGTTAATAAATTGCAATTGCATTTATGGTATTGGGCAAAATGCCTCGCAACAGGGTATTGGGAGTCTCTGTTGGTGATCGCCCTCAAGTGCTGCATAATTCTGTTCTTGGCCATTACTGTAGTGCTGCCTACATATTTCTTCTTGCACGGACACTCAAGCACAAGCCAAGTCCTCCCTGGACTGGAAACAAGCATCTGAGGTCCCTTTCTCACTTTGCCACTGGATTCAAGCTAGGCTGGCTGATGAGGGCTGTTAGCTGGAAACCAGTCCCAGGATGCTTGTTTCCAGTCCAGGGAAGACAAGGCTTGGCAGTTCGGGCTGGACTGTTCCCATGAGGCACAGGGTCAAGACTGATTTGCATACAGCTGTTACTGAACTGGGGTGGCAAAGTGAGCTAAAGAAGGATAAACACTATTCTAAAGAAAATTAAGGAGGATATAACTTAAACTTTAAACAAAGAAAGGCGATTGAGTCCCTAGCGAATGATTTTACCATCATAATACGCCCAGCTGACAAAGGGGGAAATGTGGTCATACAGGACAGGGACATGTACATTAAAGAGGCCATGAGGCAATTGGAGAATGAAACATTTTACTGTAAAAGCAATGGTGGAGTGTATAAAAATAACATCCTGACAATGTGGTCGAAGCTTGCTATATGGCAAGAGGACGGCCTGTTTTCATGGGAGGAGTTTGTGTTCTTAAAGAAAGATTATCCTAAACTACCGATAATCTATTTTCTCCCGAAAATTCACAAGAACCCACTAGTACCACAAGGGAGACCTATAGTGTCATCCATAGCAAGTGTCTATGAAAATGTTTCCATATACGTTGACCACTTTCTGAAGGAATATGTAAGAAAGCTCCCCTCTTACGTAAAGGATACTCAGGATTTCCTAAAGAAGGTGAACAACATAGAATGGAAATCAGAATACCTGATAGAGCAAGATTTCGCATTGCGACTTGCTCGAGTCAAGAACCTCGAAAATCTATTATAATCTCGTAACTTAAATTGTTCGTTTCACTAATTTTATGTATTTTGAATGTGCGTGGGTATCATAGAGATGCTTGCTTATGTGTTTTACTAATACGAATAATTCTCGTTCCTAACATGGCCGCTGCTTGACTTTTCTCTTCTGCGCATGCGTCAGTCACACTCACGTGACTACACGTAGAGATAATTTTGGAGAGAAAGGGTGCGAATGCGTAATAGCCACAAGATGGCTTTTCCCCGTATTAACGTGGTGAAGCTTGTGCTGTTGCTCTCGTGTCGTTATATATTGCACTAATATCTAAATTGCATAGTATATTTTTATGATGATAAACGTGAAGTACAAAATTATGACATGTAATGCCTTCATTTATTTCCATGTGCTAATTTGTTTTCGCTTACTTTTCATGTATCCGCGGCACTGATGGGTGATGGGGCTGGGGAGTCCATCTTGGAGGGCACTACTGCGCCGAATCAGTCGATGGTGCGGTGGCATTGAAACCAAGCCAAAGAAGGTTGATGCCAGAGCATGCATGGGAAGATGCACCTTCACCCAGCGAGAAAGCCTAACTTGTACCCTATTTGAATACATTGTAATTCTTTCCTTTGTATTCCCTGCGACTTCTCGTGGGAACCCAAATCTTGCTAGGCGGCACCTTAGGATGCAAAATAGGCCTTAGAATAGTCTGTTCTGATTGGTGTGTTAACCAAATCCTACCTTAGGACCAATCCAAATTGGGGATTCTGATACTTTGCAACATTTGGGGGGTGGTACCCTGTCCCAAAACAGTATATCTAGCCTAGGTTTAGCTAGAGAAATTGTCCGACTTGTCTGAATAGCTGACCTGTCACTGACCCAACGCACTCAATAGGTGACTTGATACAGAGGTGCTGCGGAGCTCTCTGTCCGAAATCTGACCATAGACTCTGAAGGTTTTACTGAACCTTAAGTGCTGGCGGAGCACTTTCCTGGGAAATTCGCTGACCCAATCGGGGTCCTGATCGATAGCTGCAGAGAGGGTGGAGCGCAGGCGTTGCTTCCGAACTGCGGGTGCTGGTCGTGTCCTGGTGGTCCAGTCCTGATCCTAATCGGGGTTTCCTGTCCTGTCCTGGGGTGTCCATTCTGCACCTGCTGTCCTACTGAGGGTTATCCTTCCTTGAGGGTTTTCCTGTCCTTAACTGACCCGTGGCCAGGGTTGGTTTTCACACCAGTCTAGGTAAATATCTTGCTGAAAATCTCTGCAACTGCACTTCCTATTTTCTGTCTTTGCTTCAATAAAGACATACTCTTTGCATATGTTAATTTTCCATGTTTTTCTCTGCAAATCGTTGCATCTCATTGAAATCATTTACAGTTTGCATTTCATAGCATGTTCCCCTGCCTTGTTAGTATAAATCTGTCCATAACTGTTTTTTTAAATTAAGTATGTTTTACAAATTTCTCCTAAATACTGAATTGAAGTAATAACGTTAGAATTATTAGCGTGTTGCAAATTTTCTACCCTTTCATAGATGTTTAAGTTTCCCAGTGTCTTTTCTCTCGAAATATGACCTAATGATAAAATCCTAAATCCTAGCATTTAGTACCCTCTCTCGAATTTCATTTCCGTTATTTTTAGATGTTTACCTGTATACTCTTCCTATATGGTATGTGCTCTTCGTTATTCTGATTATAGATTGCCTCATTACTATAAACTGTATGATTGCAGGATCTGAAATTTAAGATAAACTTTTAAAACTTCTCAGTGGTCCGTGGTCATTTCATGAAATAAAGTACAAAAGTTGGGGTTTGTATCTTGCTGCCTTTCTTTTTACAGCTAGCTCCCTGACCCATCGTGGTCATAGGTACCCATAACAGTGGATGGTAAGTTGGGTACACTGGAAATAATCGAAAGGGAACTCACAATTATTGGTAGTAGATTGTGTGGTCACCTGATCAATGTATATGATAAAGTAAAGTATATGGGCCCGAAGCCAGAAGTGGCGAAATTATTGGTTGGGTGACCCGCGATCTCTAGCAGTAATTTTCTGGTAGCAGAGGATGGTTAGGGAATAGTTAAAGGATAGGTAGGACTAGTTAGTCTAGCTAAGTCGGATGCTGCTATAAGAGTAGGCGCTTCAAGGGAATTGATCACTCACTTGAAAATTGTTTACTTTGAAAAATTATGAAATGTTTTAAAATTATTATTCTTGTTATTATACTGTTATATGTATTAATCCATTCGTACGTAAAACGTCTTGTATGTTGTTGAGGAATCCCCGGGGAATTGAATAGCGAGTGGTGAATAGAATCCACTTGCTTTGAGGTCACTGGCTTTTAAGGAAAGTTGGTGCAGGTTAGGCAGGACTGGAAGCACTAACTAGGGTTTTTTTTTTCTGAATGTATGATTGAATAAATGGTAGTAACGAGGTTCATTGGCAAAATTCCTACTGTGGCATAACCTAGTGAGGGTCACACCGGAAGAGTAGCAGGTTCATCGGAGCTTGAGTGAAAGCAAAAGGGCTCGCTGGTGAAACTCTAGACTTGGAAATATCCCGAGAAAAGGTGGATGAGTCTAGGGAAGTAGCAGGTGCCCCAATGCTAGTGTGAAGGGTAGGCAGAAGGGATCTACTTGTAGTGAGTGAAAAGTAAATGGAAGTAGTTTACTTGCAGCGAAACTAATTCTTTTCTGTCTAGACACTTGAGCACAGTGGCGAATGTGTATTCGTTGTTAAATAACCAAGCACTAAGCACTTTAGAAAGAAAGAAAGTTTCCGTTACCTTGTGAAGGAGGAAGTCAGTCGCGAAGCTGCTCTGACGTCACTCCGTGCCGCGCTGGGATTGGTAGACACAGCGGGTTGGTAGCGGAGCTGGAATTGTAAAGGAGGGGCGAGCGCCGGAGCGTGGGAACTGTCTCGCGAAAAGGCCGCGCACCCATTGGTCGAGATTATTTGAACTCGTGCATTTCATTGGTTGCACGAAAATAATAGAAGCACTTGGATTGGAAGTGGTTTTGTAAACAAAGTCACTCGTAAAAATCGTATGTGGCATTCGTATAGACCGCATACCAGACCTGATCCACGGCATATGGGATTTGAGAACGATCAGTGGAAAGGAGTTAAAAACGACATTATGTACGGAACTAAGAGAAAAGTATCTCTTGTAAACAAAGTGAAGAATTATTTCAAAAAGGACAAGCCGATTAAAACTAGAGAAGGTGTTGTCATACCGCAACCCAACACTCCCGCATCTTTCATGATGTTCGATAAAGGGTACAACACATGTGTATGGTTGGAGAATTGGGTGGAATACACGAAGGATGACGGAGTATTGGCCTTTCCGTTAGAGGGTACCTTTAACAGTAGGATTCTATTCAATCTTAGAACCCGAATGAATGACTTACATCCCAGACCTAGATTAACGCAGTATGAAGCGCTAGAGGAATGGGAAATCGAGGCTTTCGAAAGGGATAAGCCACGGATGGATAAAGGGTTAACTACATTTTATCCAAAATTGAAGCAGGAAGCACGAGCTAAAAAGATGAAACAGTGGAGGCAGAACATGATAGTGGAGGGATTGTTTCCCATGATGCCAGCAGATGATCCTTCTGGGGGGAAGAAACGGTTGGAAAAATCTAAACATTGGGTACCCATCGGAGAGTCGGATGATGAATTATTAGATGACCTGTGTATGAGAAGTCCGCCTCCTTATAATGAAGGACACCGACCTTTAAGTGCGGGAGATATTTCCCGAAGACCTCCACCAAAAGAAGAGATCAGGTCCGCAAGCGTAGGAGGGGGGTTCCAAATTCCTCCCTATATTGAGAATTTAGGACCAGTAGATACCAGAAACATTTACCCCAGAATGTCAGCTAGTGGGGAGACAGGATATTCCCGTGAAGGAGATTTTTGTTCTCGACCTCCCTACGGAGGCGAGATGAGACCCTCAAGTTCAGGAATGCCGTTATTACAGCCACAGTATGAGGAAGAACGAAGATCCCTAGGTACAGGAAGTTTGTTCCCAAGACAAAATTATGGTGAAGGACCTAGTGAGACTCATCCCACTGCCCCGAGTTATGCCCCCACTCTGACCCCACAGGTATTACATGACAAATCAGTAGAGAGATTGCTGGAAGAAAAGGAGCGAGAAATTCTAGCAAAACAAAGGGCTGAAATAATTCAGAAAATCTCCCAGTTAAATACCAGTCCGGAAGCATTGACAATCCCAGTAACAATCGGACCCGTGGTTCCATTGTACGGGGATCGGCATGAAAGTCCAAAACCTCCTGTCATTACTCCCGTCATAGCACAGCCCAGACCAGAACCCTTAATTGTAGATGAACAGACGAGTGAGTGTGAATCTGAAGTCTCACTGATGGATCTGCCCATTAGAAATACAGGGAAAAGAATGCAGAAAAGACATAATCCTTTCAATGCGAGGGAGATTCAAATGGAATCGACTTCGGGTACTAGAAGTGTCACTTTGGTTACACCTGAAGAAATTGAAAGATGGAGTCAAGAATTGGAGAAACAAACTTCGCAAACGAAACCTTTAGACCTATACAAACTGAGAGTAGAAATAGAAGAATTAATGGCAGGAAACGTAGGATTAGACAGATTAAATACCTACTCTGAAGAAGAACTGTTGTTTATGTGCAAAAGTCTTACCTGCAATGTCCGAGTACTTCATGAAAAATTGACAGATACTGCTGCTAGTATGGGAATAGACATTTCAAAATCGAAACCCTTGCAGAAACCATACCGAACAGAATTTTCAGACAGAGATTTGGAAAACCTGAATGTGTCAGGGAAAAAGGCGCAGGTCAAGGAACTATTGACAGTGTTACAGAAATGGGGAGATGTGGAAAAGTGGAAAGCCAGGTGGGCTCGAAAGAAAGATGAGGCCAGGTCTAAGCAAGTAACTCCCGAATTTGTCCTAAAGGAAGCAGACAAACCAGAACAGTTATGCCCTATGCGCGAAGTGCCAGGGGGAAAATATGTACACGTCCCATGGTCCCGACAGGATATTGTGTCCTTTACCAATGACTTCCCAAAATTACGAGAAAAGCCAGTCGATTGGTACCGGCAGGTAGAGAGATTCGTAAAAGTGCAGAAATGCCTATGGAAAGACCTGGATGGGTTCTTCGACATAGTGGTCCCTGTAGATCTGTGGACTGAGTGTAAGATAGCCATCGCCTGGCCTTGTGAGGAATACCCGAGAGATGACAAAACAGGGGAACCATCAAAGGAAGTGATGAGGAAGTATGAACAGGTAATTCAACATTTGAAATTAAAAGTGCCTGCAAAGGAAACTGATTGGACCAAGATAGATAGAACCACGCAAGAAAGGGACGAGACAGTGCACTCCTTTTATGAAAGGCTGTTGCAGGTATTTAAGACATACAGTGGTATAGATAACATCGAGATGAAGGATATGACCCACTTCATTTACAGGTTTGTAAACGGTTTATGACCCGAAATTTGTCAGTGGATAAAGGATAATAAAATCTGTTGGCATACCAAAAAGATGGATGAGGTCCTACGGTACGCAAAGTACTGTGAGACGAAATGGCAGAAAAGAAAAAGGCCCTGAAGGAGAAGGTGATGTGGGCTCAAGTAAAGCTCGCAGAACAGCAGGAAAAGCAATTGAATAAGTTAAACAAAACTACTCAGAACCAAGGCCCTGGGGGTGGAGGAAAACCTAGACCTAAAATGAGTAGAGAGGAAGCCAAAAAGAAATTTCCCTGCCATCAGTGCGGAGAAATTGGACATTGGCGAGACGAGTGTCCGTATTTACAAACTGATAATGCCCAAACACCTGATTTAATTCCACAGACGCAGAATGAAAAGCAAAGAAAGACCCAGCAGCAGGTAAAAACGTATCAAGTGCCTCGAGCGCCAAAGCCTATATTTAAAGGGAAGTCACCACAGGGTGATAATGTAGAAATCTGGGGAGGCAATGAGGATAGAAATACAGCAACTTCGCAGTATTTGTTGAACGACACCTTTTTCTGTGATGACCAATACTGACGGGGCCTGAGAGGGGAGGACGAGGAGTGCGTACTTGGCGCCTCTTTGCCGGTAGACCAGTCAGGGCCATACATTGAAGGAAAGGTTGATGGAAATGATGTCACCTTTCTATTGGACACTGGTGCTACCCGTTCTACTGTGAGAACAGTGGACGTTCCACACCTACCCCTCTCGGGAGAAGCAATCCAAGTAGTAGGAGTATCTAATCAATTGATTAGTACACCTGTTACTGAACCCATGGAGATCTCAATTGGAAACTTTAAACAAATGCACAGATTTGTTGTCTGTGATACCAGTCCGGTAAATTTACTGGGACGTGATTTGCTGTGCAAAATGAATTGTACCATCTTTTGCACACCAAAGGGCGTCGAAATTCAAACCCCAGATGAAGACGGTATCTACAAGCTAATGCTAATTAGACCTGACTCAGAAATAAAACGAATGACTATACAGGACTTACCTGAAGAACTCCAGCAGACAGTGAAGTCAGAAGTATGGGACTTTACAGGAAAGGATGTGGGATTAATGAAAAACATAGATCCCATACAGATAACAATGAAAGAAAATGCAGTTTACCCTAACACTAAGCCTTACAAAATGAGTGCCGAAGTGAGAGCAGGTGTTGCCATTGAAGTACAGAAATTGCTAGAAGCAAACATCATACAGGAAGTAATGAGTAGCCCGTGTAATTCACCCATTATGGGCATTAAAAAGCCTAATGGCAAGTACAGGGTAGTGCAGGACCTGAGAAAGGTAAACAAGATAGTGGTCCCTTGCTGTCCCATTGTCCCAAACCCAGCAGTCATCCTGTATCAGATTCCCTGGGATGCTGAATGGTTCACTGTGATAGACCTATGTCACGCATTCTTTTCGATCCCATTGCATCCAGACAGAAAATTTCTTTTCTCATTTGCTTTCAACAGTAACGTGTATGTCTGGAACAGGGTCCCCCAGGGGTACACAGAAAGCCCCTCTATCTTTAATCAGATCTTGAAAAAATGCCTTGAAACTTTAGTCTTACCTGGAAAATCTGTTTTGGTACAGTACATTGACGACCTATTGGTGGCGTCTAAAAGCCATAAGGATTGCGTGGTTGACACCATTGCCCTACTGAATCACCTGAGTGAAAAGGGACATAAAGTGGCCCCTGAGAAATTACAGTTCTGTTCAAAATCAGTGAAATATCTGGGACACCAGATAGAAAAAGGTATCAGAAAAGTCACATCAGAGAGAGTCAGAATAATTCAAAATATGCAGTTACCCCGTACTCAGAAAGAAATAAGAATGTTCCTCGGAGTTGTAGGTTACTGCAGGCAATGGATTGTGGGATTCGCAGTCCTTGCAAAGCCTTTGATACAAATGACAAAGAAAGGAGCAAAGGACCCAGTTGAATGGAATGACGAGAGCTTAACAGCTTTCACACAGTTGCGAAATTGCCTGTGTACAGCCCCTGCTCTGGGAATGCCTGACTACTCCAAGGAGTTTGGCTTATTCTGTGACACTCGTGACAATTGTGCATTGTCAGTCCTGACTCAGGAGCATGGGTTGACCAGAAGGCCTGTGGCGTATTTTTCTGCCACTTTGGATCCAGTGGCTGCTGGACTACCTGGATGTCTAAAAGCAGTAGCTGCAACTTGCACCAGTTTAGAACAGAGTGAGTCTATCATTATGGGACATCCTGTAACTGTATATGTTCCGCATGCAGTTGTGATCCTATTGACTCGTACAAAAACTCAGTATCTCACCCCTAGTCGGCTGACTAAATATGAGAGGATTCTCATGGGTGCTGCAAATATCGTTATTACCCGATGTAACATTTTAAACCCTGCCACTCTACTCCCTGACTCAATGGTAATGGAAGATAAGGGAGATAATGAGCATGACTGCATTGACCTGACAGAGTTCAGTACAAAACCTCGCCCAGACATTAAAGAAACTCCTTTGCCTGTACATGATGAGGAATGGTTCATGAATGGTTCATGCTTAAGACATGAACTAGGAGGCCTAAGTGCTGCCTATGCTGTGGTCACGTTAAGTAAAATTGAAGAAGCATCTTATCTATTTGGAGTAAAGTCTGCACAAGTAGCCGAATTGATCGCCCTGATAAGAGCTTGCAAATTGGGAAAAGACAAAAAAGTAACAGTGTATACTGATAGTCAGTACTGTTACGGGGTTGTGCATGACTTTGGCCAGTTATGGCTACAAAGAGAATTCCTGACTTCTTCAGGTACCCCCATTCGGAATGGAAAAGTTGTCCAAGACCTTTTAGAGGCAATCCAATTACCAAAAGAATTGGCAGTGGTCAAATGTGTTGCTCATAAGAAGGGCCTTGACCCTGTATCTTTGGGAAATGATTTCGCTGATCGGGTGGCAAAACAATGTGCTATGGAACAAATGAGAATAAATCCAAATCGGGGTGGGGTTGGAAACAGCTGCCAACTTAGAATGTTTGAAGAAGTGCCTACATGGGATGAAGTGAGAGAATGGCAGCATGTGACGCCATGGGAAGAGAAAGAGAAATGGAAAGAACAAGGTTGTAAGCCGAGACGTGAGGATGGTGTCATTGTGGGCCCAAATGGTATGCCTGTATTACCAAGACACCTGCTTGCCCCAATGGCTCGATTGATACATGAGGGATCACACATTGGGAGGGACGCCGTGGTTCTGGTATTTCAACAGACTTGGTACAACAAGAAATCAGGAAGGTAGCAGAATCTCTCTGCCAGAGGTGCTTGACCTGTCAGCAGTTCAACGCTGGCAAAAGAACAGTAGTTGAACTGATGAAAATTGGGAGATCAGGGGGTCCCTTTGTGAGAATACAAATTGATTTCATTACCATGCCTCGTTGTGAGGGAAAAAGGTATGTCCTTGTAATTGTCTGCCTATTTTCAAAGTGGGTGGAAGCTTACCCTGCCCCACAGAATGACGCCATAACAGTAGCTAAGCTCCTACTAAAAGAATTGATACCTAGATTCGGGGTTCCAGTCTTTATTGACTCAGATAGAGGCGGACATTTTCAGAATGAAATTTTGGCCCAGCTTTGCAAAGCATTCGGGATCACACAAAAGCTGCACTGTGCATATCATCCAGAGGCTTCTGGAGTGGTAGAACAAATAAACGGCACTATAAAAAATAGATTGGCAAAAATGTGTGATTCTACTGGCTTGAACTGGATAAATGCCTTGCCTCGTGTTCTGATGGGACTCAGAAGCATTCCAGATCGAAGAACAGGCCTGAGCCCCACCTACTTATGACAATGGATGTCAACTCCTTGTACACCATAATTGAACATAAACATGGCATTGATGCATGCATGCACTATTTAAAAGAACGTAACATAATGTACCTTGATCACACTAGAATGCTAGGGGACATGATACAAACATGCCTAGAGAATAATGTGTTCATGTTTAATGGGGAACTGTACAAACAAACCACTGGTACTTGCATGGGTACGAGTTTTGCGCCGAGTTTCGCGAACTTGTTCCTTGGCAAGTGGGAGGAGGAAATCCACACTGATCCCCAATACACGCAGACATTTAAAAAAGTCAAAGTATGGCTCAGGTACATAGATGACCTGTTTGTGATATGGAGTGGAAGTGATGTGGAAGCCGAAAGATTTGTGGAACAACTAAATGTTAACAGCTACAACATAGAACTGACCCATCACAAAGACAGATGCAAGGTTGAATATCTAGATGTTGAGGTCAGGGCGGAGGGGGACCATTTGGAAACGAAACTGTTCAGGAAGGAAACTGCAGGTAATAGTGTCCTCCATGCTCTCAGTAGCCACCCAGACACCCTAAAATGGAGTATTCCATACGGGGAACTACTGAGAGCAAGAAGAAACTGCTCCAACACAGAAGAGTACAGACAAGAGAGCAAAACTATGATACAGAGATTCAGGGAAAGGGGTTACCCTAAATGGGTCCTAGATAGGGCCTTATCCAGAATGGAGAACATAACAAGAGAGAGTACATTGACACCCAAAGAAAATGAGAATAAGGAGAATGACAACACCAGAGTAGTTCTAACCTACAACAGGGGGTCTCAGAAAAATAATTTCAAGGAATTGGAACATTTTAAAAAGTGATCCCATTATTGGCCCCAACCTGAGTACAAGACCAGTCATTACATATAGAAAGAGTCGGAGCCTGAGGGACATAATCACAAAGGGAGAAATCACAGATTACAAGGATAGATAGAAACCAACACAACCTGAAAGGTTTCTACCCGTGTGGGCACTGCAAAGCCTGCAAATACAGCACAATGAGAAAGGACTTTGAAATCCCACATAGTAAGAACAAGAGGAAGATAGATCAATTCTTGACATGCAGCTCTACGCATGTAGTGTATGTGCTTGAGTGTCCGTGCAAGAAGAAATATGTAGGCAGCACTACAGTAATGGCCAAGAACAGAATTATGCAGCACTTGAGGGCGATCACCAACAGAGACTCCCAATACCCTGTTGCGAGGCATTTTGCCCAATACCATAAATCCAATTGCAATTTATTAACATATTTTGCAATAGAACAGGTAAACCTAAACCTAAGAGGGGGCAACAGAGAGGTACAGCTAAGGAAGAAGGAATCCAAATGGATTTTAGAACTAGAAACGAGACAGCCTAATGGACATAATGACCATGAAGAGCTATCAGTGCACCTGTATGATTCCTAAACCCGAGTATAAATCTACAAAACTGTATCAAGGGGAAAGAACTAGAATTGTTTGGCTAAACTGCATTGGTTAGCTCTTAGGACAAGTTGTGTAACATGTTCTCATTCAATTATAATAAGTAAGCTTGAAATTGTATATATGTTTTTAATCACCATCGTTGCAAATTTGTAACTAAATGTTTGTTTTACTCTAACAGGTAGAATCAAGGCGCTCAGAGTAGTTATCACGTGCACCTCACGAGCAATTGAACCTGTCACCTGGAAGAACTCACGACAAGATAGAGTAGAAGATAACATCACCCAGTAATGATTTCACTTAAGTTCACGTTTTTCATTATTGTTTTTCACTATTGTTTTTAAAAGCACTCCCCAGAAACATTGGACCCTTAGTAAGCCACTTGGCGAAAGAAGAAGGGTAGTGAGACAGACTAGCGCATATAGCCACTGTGGCGAAAGAATGGAAGTGACATATAAATATAATATGTACTTAACATGGTCAATGTTTAGGATTTTCCTGCAAGAAAATTAAGACATCTCGAGTAAAATAATAATGTAACATGGACACACTCAAAGATGTCAGCCAAAATCAAATGTGCAGTCCTGTTTCTATAGCCAGCACATACTGTGTATGTAACTGGTGGAGTGCTGGCTGATTGTTGTGTGAGCAAGGGAGCAGAAGCATCCGAAACGCGTAACAGCAATAAACAACACTGTGTACTATCCTGGCTTCTGAGAGTGCGTTTATACCTGGATGCTTTGAGAAAAAAAAAGAAAATATATATATATATATATATATATATATTACCTACTGGCGGTCGCCAGTAGGTATATATAGTTAGGATTTTTTCTCTATGGGATTTTTGAAAATTCTATGTCTAATAACTTTGGCGTTTGTGGATGGAATTGGCTGAAATTTTCAGGAAAATGGCACATTTTGTTTCTGAGCAGCCCTTGAAAATTTGGGGGGGGTTTGTCAAGGGGGGGCCGAGAAAAAAAGGGGGGTCCCAAAACGTGTTTTTAACATTGAGTTTTCCATAGGGCGGTTGGCCTCACTTTTAGCCCGAAGGGCTGAATGGATTTGCACGAAACTTGGCAAAATTGTAGGGACTGGTAGCCCGATGTGCCTTTTGTAGGTCTCAATATATGTGCTTCAGTGGATTTTGAGAAATTAACGTTCAAAAAAAGATATATATCTGTAACAGCGGACCGGGCAGCGCTCCAGTTCGCGTACTTTTCGCGCAACGGAGCTTTGTGAAGCGAAGCTGATTGGTTCTCCGGCGTCTGTAAACATTCCAAACAGTCCGTAGCGGCCGCCATCTTGTCTCTCGGTAGGATCGAGAGACAAGAGGAGGCCAAAGCGAAGGGGCAAATGACCATAAGGGGGCATAGTAGATTCTCGCTGACCCCCTAGGTTTGATGTGGAGGTTTTAAAAGGGCCCCGCGGGGCAAAAAAAAAAAATAATAATAATAATCGAACGGCTGAATGGATTTGCACGAAACTTGGCAAAATTGTAGGGACTGGTAGCCCGATGTGCCTTTGCTAGGTCTCAATATATGTGCTCCAGTGGATTTTGAGAAATTAACGTTCAAAAAAAGATATATATCTGTAACAGCGCTCCGCTTCGGAGCTTTGCGAAGCTGATTGGTTCTTCGGCGTCTGTAAACATTCCAAACAGTCCGTAGCGGCCGCCATCTTGTCTCTCGGTAGGATCGAGAGGCAAGAGGAGGCCAAAGCGAAGGGGCAAATTACCATAAGGGGGCATAGTAGGTCGTCCCTGACCCCCTAGGTTTGATGTGGAGGCTTTAAAAGGGTCTCGCAGGGCAAAAAAAAAATATATCGTTTTTTTAGTTTTTTTGCGTGGAGTGCGCCCGGTTCGCGAACCGGGAAGCGTTCTGGGGAGCGTACTTTCTTGAAAATTAGTGAAAGAAGTTAGAGTAAAATAATAATTGTGAGCGATCAGATGTAGGGTAGCTCTGAGAAGAGCTTTTGGGTTTATGGTACATTTAGGTACTTATAAGTAGGTACCAATGCACAGTCTTAAATTCAAAATGAAAACTCTGTTGCCCTCATCTGAGAAGTGAACTCCATCTCCTCTGTAGATATCTTGCATGTAGTAACGCAAGTTATTGTTGTACAGGGAGCCCATTCCATGGTCTCTCATGTAAGCTGAAACAGATTTGTTTACATGCTTCCTCGACTTCTCAATTTGTGGACAAAATTGGTTTGACCACCTCCATTTCTGTCTTTGGCATATATTTGAATATACCAAGGCAGTCTGAGGAAAAAGTGCCATCAATTGCTCAAAGGTGTCCTTTAAAAGCATTTCCAGACCTACCCCAGTCAAAGTGCCCAAATCATTACCTCCACAGTGCACAATTAACAGGTCAGGTTTTGGCAAATGCATAAAGGTTTTCACCAATGGTATCAATTGGTGACATTTTAATCCTCTGTGGCCAACCCACTTAATTTCCACATCTTGTAAATTGAGGTTAGGTAAATTCCTGTTCTCAGCATACCTCTGAGCCCAATAGATGTAACTATGTCCAACAATCCAGACAGAAAACATGGTGAGAGAAGGTTCTCCTGCAGTCAGATGAAGTGTGGCAATGAAATGGCAGTTGAAAAAATAAGAGTTTAAAATGAAAAAAACTGTGGAGTTTCTGTGTTAATGAAGCAGTAACAGTGATTGGTGGATTTTGATTGCTGAAAACAGAAAGTTAGGGTGCATGGATGAGTTGTTTGAAAGATGTATTTTGAGTGGTGAAGAAAAAATCATTAAATGAAAGAATGCACTGGATATGAGGTGCACTGAGAGTTCAGAGTTCAATTGCAACATTGTTGTGTGAACTTGCAAACACCAGAGGTCTTCCAAGACGTGGTTGCCATGCAGAAAAGGCATGAAATGGCAGAGGGGGGAAGGGTTTTCATTTGAAAAAAAGTGAGGGAAGAGTTTTGATTGGGTGACATGAGAGATATGTGTGAAGAATTACAGCATTTCTGTGCTTTTGATAGCTGCAGACTCTGGAGTGCATACCTTTTGCTCTGCTGAAGACAAATTGGTGTGTTTCTGAGACTGTTTTGAAACTCAAAGTATTTGCTAAGGTGAGAAAAGATTTCTTTAATTTAGATAGAAAATAGTGTGCTTTAAGGAGAAAATTATGAAGAAAGTTGTGTTTTTCAAATGTTGCTTTGTCTCAAGTGTTTTACAAATAGATTTTGTTTCTTTGAGAAATTGTAATTGGAGAAAATGTGAAGTATTAGTACTGACAGGGTTTTTATGTGCATAGGAGCTGTGGAGTGTTTTCAAATTATGACTTGTAAATCGTTTTTGAGAAAAAGCAATGGTTTTAATATTGATGACAAGGACATAATGGTGTCTGCTTCTTTATATGGTAATTGAGAGTCTCTGATGTTATTTTTCCCATTTCAATGTAAGAAGTTTGTCTGTGGAGCAAATTGCTTGTAAATATGCTCCCACCTGTGCATGGCAAATTTAGATTTTGAATGTTTGCGTTACATAGGCATGTTAAAGGTGACTGAAACATGCTGCAAAGGCAATCAAAAAACGCTTTTATGTGTCTTAAGGACATTTTAAGTCATTTCCCCATGTGCAGTGTTTTCAAATTATGAGTTGAAAATCGTTTTTGAGGTAAAGGAATGTTTTCAAAATTTATGTGCGCCATATGCCCCCAAATTTCTTTTTATGGGGTGCAGCAGGGTGTTCTTGAGACACCCCTGCACCCTCGGAAAAATTCGTAATTTGCGATGAGGTAATTGCTAATCGCAAATTGCACCTTCATTCCTATGGGCCTCCTGCTGCATGGAAATGAATGGGTAATTTGTAATTAGCAAATAGCTCATCGCAAACTAGGAATGGTAAAGAATCGCTATTTATTCCTTAAAGTTCGCTATTTAGGAAATGCAAAAAACTTTGATGATACATATGGCGGTTCATCTCTAACAAGATAAGAAGCATAGGGATAGATTTATGATGACTGGCGCATCACCAGGGATGTGTTAGTCATTCTGTGCCGCTGTTCCGTCACCTATGGTGTGCTGCATTTACAATGCGGCGCATCATGGGGCAAAAACAGCAGAGATGCGTGATGTATCTGTGCCGTAAAGGTGGCGCATTGCTGGAGTTGTATCGCAAGTGTGATGAAGCTCCAGCAAGGCTCAGGGGTGTCCCTGTCGCAGGGTTTCTGTTCTCACACAGAACTGTGGACAGAGGATTGGAACCTCGGCGAATTAGGGTGCCCCAAAACTCACCTTAGTAATCAAAAACCCCTTAGCAAGCTAGGTACAGTGTCACATTGGATATAACAAACTCTCAATGTTTAGACAATCCAGAATATGAACTTATAGTACCTCAGGATACGTGGAACTCATGAACAGTCGGTCGTTATATATTTCTTAGAAACCAGAACATGGAGTTAAGAAGAACACATGTGTATTTGAAATGTTTATTTACTAATGCCGTCTTCTCAGGCGTAGTATCTTAGATAATAGAAGTACACATATTATCAGTAGCAAAATTACCAGCATAGTTACTAGTACATAAAAAGCGAATGGTGACAGTATGTTAACATGCTGTAAATGAATAAGAGTTAGCAACACTTATAAGCAGCCGCGGGCCGTGGAGGGAGTTACGGTGGGGCAGGGAGGCGGGGAGGGGGAGGGGCAGGGTGGAGAGGGCTCCACCCTGCCCCTCCCCCTCCCCGCCTCCCTGCCTCACCGTAACTCCCTCCACGGCCCGCGGCTGCTTATATCTGACCCTCCCTAATACACATATTATATTATTTGCTAAGAAGGTCTCTTTGTGTTGGTTTAGGGCGTGCCCATACTTTAGTGTCTTAGATTTGAAGGAATCACATCAGCATACACCAGCTCTCTCTTCATGTGAACCGCATCAAGTGTTGTGTATGTGTGTTCGGCAAAGCAATATAAAACCCGCCTCATGCCCAGAATTGGCAGAAGCTGCACTTATGTTATGAGTATGAAGTCGTGGAGATCAGACCTCATAACAATTCTGTATCGTGTTGTTCTTGAAACTTCAGCAGTCGCTGTACAGATATAGTTTAACAAGCAAAGCAGATAGTAGAGCAATAACATATTATTCTCATGTAAACCACGATGAACTACTAGGTTGAAAGCTAAAGCAACAACTAAGTGTTGTGTGCAGAAGTTGCAAAAAAGGAAAAATGGCGTTTAAACCGGTAATGAGCCCATGCTAACTTAACACGGTGTAAAGATATCCAGGATCTAGATGACACTTCCCCATGATCCGGAAACGAACTGAATAAGATAATAGAAGTGGCATCTCATGAGAGCAGATTGCAACTTTATATGTGGACGGTCCGCAAGGTAAAACATTAAAAACTAGGAAAATTTAATGCTAAAGAAAAATAAAACAGCCAACTACTTTATCGAGGCTTAAGCCAATAGGCAAGCTAAATAATAAAAACTTGACAAATAAGTCAATGAATTGTCAATGAAATGCTAGTACTCAGCATATCAAACATGAAAAAGGTCTATGACATAACTGTGTATGCAAAATAAGCTGCAACAGCCTCCAATAGGAAGTCACCGTCTTCATCCGAAAAGAGTTCAGCCATCCAATTTAAAAGCGGAAAAGAACATACGTGCTCTCCCAGCACCGGATCCTCTATCACCATCAGAGGACAGCTCGGTGGGTTTTCAAGAAAGCTCTGTTCCAAGAAAGACTGTGTTGCCGCCAGTAAATTCCAGGGACCAATTAGTCCATGCATCAATGCCACAGCCATAATCCTTTCGCCAGGACAAACCAACTCGTGAGTAATGATAGGAGTCATCAGCTGATTAAAGTCGACGTCAGGAGAAACCGGTCCGCAGAGACACAAATCAATGGCCCAATCGAAATCACAGGTCAGGCAGTGAAATACAGGCTGGACACAGGTGAAGTAGGAGAATCGAAAAGATAATCCATATGCTGTGCTTAATATCGCCAACGGCATTGTGCCATAATATTCAAGCATGCGATTGCGGAACAGCGTCAGCAGCTGCAGGGCGGGAGCTTGCACAGGAGGGACATCCATATTTAAAAATGTAAAAAAGCACAAGAGCGTCCGCTGGTAATGCAAGTAAAAATGGGAATCCACCAAGCACAGTGGAAAAAATAGAATGAAAGAAAGCAGGGATGACTCCAAAGATTTTCTCAAATGAAGTCACGAGACCACTGGTAACAACTTTAAAAAAGTGCGCCAGGCCCTTTGTGGAGGACGCGTTAAAGATAGTCCGAACCATCTTGCTGAAATGGAAAGGCAAATCTGTATTTAAAAGGGTCTGCACCTCTGTACGGGTGTTCGCTATGTGAAGCACGAAAGTTTCAAGGGCCGAACTCAAGGCCACCTCTCTCTGAGACAAAAGAGCTCTTATTCTTGCCATGCCGTTGAAATGTGCTCCCAAGGTTGGTATTTGTGGCCAGATTGAAAACTCCCTATGTTCATGTGTGGGAGGAAATAGAACATTTCTGCAGCAAATAACCCGTTCACTTACTGTTACGATAAAAGGAATACTTTTAATTAACCCAGAACAATCTTCATTATTGAGCATCAAATAACTACCATTTTCCAACAACTTGAACGTGGGGATGATAGCAGGAACTGGCTTGCCTTGCAACACGCAAGCCATATTTGGTCGGTGTTTGTTGCATGACCCGTGTAACTGTATGTGCCTACACATTAGTGAATGATCTGGCGTCTCAGTGCATTCCTCTCCATTCAGATAAACTTCTTGATCATCTTTGAAACATCTGTATGTGTATGGAAGCGACCAGACCTCATGAAGAAAACCACTACCTAAAGGTGCATAACGACCTATTGGTATATATTTCATACAATTTGAAAACTTATATAAAGCAAAAGGCAGCGTTATTAAACCGTGGATAAGGCACATTGCCAAAGCAGCCAACCTTTTGGATTTATACTGGAAATGTTAAAGGAAGAATTATGGAGTAGGGCCTGTAAATCTTTAATGGACAACCGAGTAAAATTACTCCAACCATCATATTCCTCTAACTCCGGGATAGTAGGGGTGTTTAATTTTTTAGAAGTAGCCAATCCAAAGCATTTGGTCTGGGAAATTGTTTCATTCACAAACAACATATGATTTGGGATGAGATATGCACGGTGCAAAGCCTCAGTGCCTTTTACCTGCCAGGTTCGTGAACCCCAAACTGATGTAGATCCTGGATATCTTTACACTGTGTTAAGTTAGCATGGGCTCATTATTGGTTTAAACGCCATTTTTCCTTTTTTGCAACTTCTGCACACGACACTTAGTTGTTGCTTTAGCTTTCACCCTACCTGCGTCAAGATTTATGCCTGCTTCAAGCAGGCGCAGGGTTTTGATGCAGCTTTGTCCTATCTGATTGTAAATGCGGCAGACTGTGGGTGGTAGAGCAGCGGTGCACGTTAACTGGTGCATCTCTGGGGATGTGCTAGTTAATATAAATCTGCCCCTTTCCATACATACTGAGCATGTCATGAATGATGTAATATGTGACATCATCAGCAGTGGATTACGGGTAATAGTATCTCTAGTTTACTCCCCTATAGCTGTCTTTCTTTTAACATAACTGTCTGTTTCCTTCCCTTATACTTAGTGTTTTTTTGGTTCGCTTCCGGTTCGCGTACCGGCGAGCGAACTGGGAAGCGAACTAAGAGAAATAGAGGTTGGCACAGTTCCAAATATTGTACCAATTTTTTAATACCGGGGAGGGAGGTCTGAAAAGAACTTTTTTTTAATTGTTTTTGTTGTTTTATATTTTTTTAATTATTTTTCTGAACATTTTTTTACTTTTTTTTAATTTTTCTGAACAGTTTTATATTTTTTTTTTTTTTTTTTTGGAGGGGGCAAAGAAAACGATTCATTGTAAAGGGCTCAACAGGAGCAACAACAAAAAAAAAGAATTTATTGTTTGGGGCGTTTCGGACAAACATGAGCATGATTGTCAATAGCTCTGTTGATCAGAGTGATGCTACTTTCTCCGTAGCAAATGAATCCACTGCAATGTACGCAGACTTGTTTTACTTCACGAAATCTCGTTTGTATATTTGGCACCATCTCCCTGCCCTCTGGTCCCGTTACTTCCGGTACAACAGATCTTCTGGCCATAATAGGGAGATTATCTAGGTCGTTACGAAACTGTGCAGCACTGTAGTTGTTAGGATGCCACCTAGTCATATGGCGATGCATTGTGTAGTTTCCGAAACTGTATTTTTTGTCGGTCCCTCTGGACAGTCTATCTTGACATATAAGGCAAGTTACGTATCTTGCATTTACTTTTTTCTGACCTTTGGGAATTTAAAAAAATTGCCAAATGAAGTTTTCTTTCCGGTGAGACGTCCTGGGCTCCTCAGGCAAAAAGTGCCTCTCTTCGTGCTCTTCGTCCTGTTCCTCTTCTTCCTCTTCTTGCTGAATTATAACTTGAGCAGGTGGTCCACTCTTCCTTGGATGTGGTGGAGGTGGTGGGGAAGCACCAGCTGAAGCTACTAAAGAAGCCATTGCTCACTGGTAACAAAGGGTCTTTCTCTCACAATGATGAAAGTCAGAGTGAGGAAAGAAGGAGGGATTTTCATCATTTGGGAAAAACAATAGTTCTCAACCAATGAAAAGTGTTCATTTTAGATTATATGACCTAGTCTTACATCATTAGGAAACCAAAAGTGAAATGAACCAATGAAAAGTGTTATTACCAAGTCACATGACCTGCTGTGTTTACGTTACGCGCTTTGCAGGGCCTCCCGGTTTGCTTCCAGAAACCTGCGCTTTGCGCCTCGCTTCGCGTACCAGTTCGCTAACGTAGCACGTCATATGACGTATCACGCGACAACGCGAAACGTCATGTGGACGGGAGGCGTCACGATGTTGTTTTCTAACGCGGCAGTTGCGGTAAAGAAACGTTTACCGGCTCGCGGTCTATTTCGCAGCATCAAGGTCAGCTAACGGGAAGTTTCCCGATTCGCGAAGCGGGAACGAAGAAAAAAAAATATTAAAAAAATAAATTATTAATAAACATGTAAAATATATTTTTGGATTTAAAGAAGAATACATTTTACAGCTACAGATATTAGCTGTTAAAAAACCAATGAAATTCACTGAAAAAACCATAGGTTATAGACCATATATAGTTAGGAATTAGCATTTAGAAAACCTTATTTTACTCACACAAAACCATTGAAATTCCATATATAGTTAGTTGCACTAACTATATATCGCGCACCCGCAATCCACTGCTGATGATGTCACATATTACATCATTCATGACATGGTCAGTGACATCACTGATGACATCACTGATGACATCTCAAATGACATCACTGATGACATCACTGATGACATCTCAAATGACATCACTGATGATATCTCATTTGACATCAATGGTCACATCAATGATGATATCATTAATGTGACAATACAATGCATCTCCTCACACTTTAATATAACCTCTGTTACACCCAGTGTTAAATACAGAGTATAATTTTTGAAACCATTGACACACCAATACTAGTTACTACATACGCACTCACTGATTCCTACGTCTACACACACATTCACTCATTCACCCATACAATCATTCATACATACAATCACTCATCTTTACAACACTATCATATGCACTCATACACCTATACAGACACTCACACTCTGCCACTCATCCATGGAGTTACTCACACACCTAGTCAGTCCTGAAAAGAATCAATCACACTTCCATTTTCTCATCTATACAGTTAAACACAGAACACCTTACATTTTTGAAACATATACTAACACATACTTACTCTCTTATAGAATCACTGATACAAGTACACATTGATCTGCACAGAGTCACACACCTCCCAGCCAGCCATACACACACTCAGTCTCCCATACAAATACTTGTGCAACCAATCAATAACCCATATAGCTACTTATATAGCTACTGATCAACACATGCAGCAGCTTGCACAACAACAGACATACTGATGCACACTTTCAGACAGTTTAGTCACTAACCCGTGCATTCAGTAAGATGCATTTAATCACTCACTCATACAGTCAATCACGCACCTACTAAAACCTTCATTCAGACACTTATACATCCACTCATTCTTCAATATGTAAAACATATTTAAACTTTACAGAAACACATAATCACTGGATGTTGTCATCAGTGATGTCATCAGTGATGTCACTGACCATGTCATGAATGATGTAATATGTGACATCATCAGCAGTGGATTGCGGGTGCGCAATATATAGTTAGTGCAACTAACTATATATGGAATTTCAATGGTTTTGTGTGAGTAAAATAAGGTTTTCTAAATGCTAATTCCTAACTATATATGGTCTGTAACCTATGGTTTTTTCAGTGAATATATATATATATATAATACCTACTGGTGGTCGCCAGTAGGTAGTTATAGTTAGGACCTAGTTTCCATAGGAATTCCTCAACATTCTATTTGGATTAACTTTGGCCCTGGTGGATGAATCTTTGCGAATTTCTCAAAGAAGATGGCTCGGTCCGCTGCGCTCCTTCCCTGAAAGTTTGGGGGGGATTGGTGAAGTGGGGGCTGAGATAAAAGGGGGGTCCCAAAACGTGTTTTGTCCATGTTATTTTCCATAGGACGTTTAGACACGGCTACAGGTCGAACGGCTGAATGGATTTATAAGAAATTTGGCAAAACTGTAGAGTCCGGCTCGCAGATTACGCTTTTTTTGGAATGGTGTAAATCCGTTCAGTAGTTGCTGAGAAAATTAAAGTTAAAGTCAATTATATATCTATACGCGCGCACGGGTGCGCGCATTCAAGCGGCTGCGCGCGAGCGGAAATTTTTTTTTGCTGCGTGACGTCTGTTAACGTTCGATTCGAAGGAAATTA